>NC_136072.1:777521170-778874244 GCF_964261635.1 Lissotriton helveticus
GCATCCACCCACTCTTTTCACAGGGTGGACACTGTCCACCCTGCCAAGAAGTTGGGCCCCACTGAAAAATATGCTGAATTTGTCCCGGTGTAATTTGCAAACACCGGGACACATTCAGCAGTGCCTGCACGTTGTCTGCTTTCCATCCGCATCAACGTGCAGGCGGGGAGGGGGCTTTCTTAGTTCAGACTCCAGCTGGGTCCATAACAAAGGTCAAATCTGAGGGGTCATCAGGTCTCCTTTTGTTCGATCCCTTGGCGGGAAGCAGTAAGAAGCTTCACACCTAGAAGCAAATGCAGCAGACGGGAATCAAAGCCTCACACCTTGTTAACACTTCACACATATTTAAGAGAGGCAGATTTTCACTTTGTTCAGGGTCTGTTTAGTATTTAGCAGATATGCATGCACTGTAAGAATGTCAGATGTGTAGGTCTTTCCCAGTATTTACACAAAATAAATAGCATTTATATTGTCCTTACTACCCCTGAGGAGGTGTTGTAATTATTTAAATATCACTATTTTTTTCTTGTAAAGCACTATGGATAGAGTACGTTTACGCTGACAAAAGGCAACATTGCTTTATGTTGCACAAAAGATAGACCCCGCACCCTTCAAATTTCAATTGTAATATTCATATATCAATATCACTTATCCATCATAAACTTCATGTAAATATCACAATTGTTCTCCCAAGAATCTTTCGGAATCAGTTTCTTCCAGAAAAAAGTTATTTTATTCAACAATCATAACAAATTCCATAGCCAACGCGTTTCGTCCGTGATCGGACTTCTTCAGGGCTATACAAAAAAAGGAAATATACAGAATAAAATATTTACATATACACAAATATATACACCATTATTACATACATACAAAATATATGTCCATTAAAACCATGCACTGAAATAAGGAACCAGATAATACATAATACATCATAATAATACCATTGAAGTTCTTATTCAAGGGAGAACATGGACCTGAAAGCACAAGGTCACAAGGACCACAAAGTTTAAACACTATAATAGTGTTGAGCATCCAGTTTACGCAATTAAAACTTATTGAGTCTAATGACACCATAATGTCGACTTCAATGTATAAGTTCTATGAGAACAGTCAAGATCTATATGTTAGACAAATACCTTGCTCAGTTTCTCCTTTAGCTTTGAGAATAAGTGTTCTTCACCTACATAGGATATGGTGATCTGAAATTACAATAGTTTTTGCTTAGTAAGCTACAGAGCTCTAACATCGAACCTTTAATCATTCAATAATTCAAAAATAATAAGAAGATTTTCCCAGCTTTCAATGTTATTCACATTAATAGTCATTAAAATGTATACACATTTCAGTTGATGCATATTATACTCTTGAATCTAAAACATAATATTGCTCCATGCTCCTACTGAGCAGTATAGAAATGTATTGATGAACATTAATCTTAGGCTAATTTCTCTTTCCTGTTTGGACTATTCATATAAATCCAAGAAATTATACTATGGAAACAAAAACCAAATCATGAGAAAATAGTTCATTCAACAGACTTCATAGCTACTTATAAGTCTCTTAACACTATGTATGCCGTTACTTACAGCATATGGTCTGGACAACCAGACTTCAATATAGTGGAATGTTCCTTGATAAAGTTCGTTAAATGTGGATAGCCTAAGAAAAAAAAAAAAAAAAAAAAAAAAAAACACAATAAGGAAAAACCCAATAAGAAAAAACCACTTGTTTGGTGTGTGTTCTATATATTGGGCATAGTAAATAAAGCCGCGAACTCACTCCATATTCAATTTTATATATTCAGTATTTATATTACTCTAAATTATTTGGCTAACTAAACAGCATTTCAATTAAAAAGATTTTTAACGCATACATACAAAGATTGGTCCGCCATCTTAGACTAGTCACGAAGGCATGTATTAATACAAAACATTCCTAATGATGATAGTGCTTAATCATTGAAACGGCAATACTTCAACTTTCAAAGAGTTGTAAGTGCCTGTCCCATTAACGGACTATCCCCAAGTGTACCGAAACTGTTACCAACAGGTACAGTTGCCAAAACGAAAGATAGGTCCGCCATCTTAGACTAGTCACGAAGGCATGTATTAATACGTATCATTCCTACCAACGATAGGATATAATCATTGAAACGGCAACACTTCAGCTTCCAATGAGTTGTAAATGCCTGTATCATTAACGGACTACCCCCAAGTGTGCCGAAACTATTGCTAACGGGTGTAGTTGCCAAAACAATATTGGCGGCCATCTTAGCTTAGTCAACAGTTATTTCTTCTATCTTTTACAGAATCAGTCCTGAGTATCTAAACAGAGAATAGATTTCAAAGTCAATGAACTACCTCACGGACATGGTAACTATCCCAAGACAGGGGTCTCCAGCAAATAAAAACTCACCGCAAAGAGTGTCGGCACGTCGTGGAAAAGTGTTCATCCGGTTCGAGAAAATGACTCACTGACCCACGGGTTTATATACCAATCATGTTAGGCAATCAATCATCAATTAACAAACATAAATTGGCAATTGACCCCATTATAATCGGACATTTATGACGTATTTCCGTTATCGCTTTTTGAGCGCCATTTTAAGTCAGGCACAATAGTTGTCTGTGTAATCCTAGATAAAACCGCCATTTTAGACTAGTCAGTCTCCAATGTAAATAATCGGCCATTTTGACCTAGTCAAAATAGTCCGTATTGAGGCCATAACTTCGAAGTCATGAAGTAAAATTGTCATACACCTTGAGGGCCAATCAGAAATTTACACATTCAAAGATGTCCTATTGGTGTGTGTTATTGCGTATGATATGCCTTTTGATTCACCCAAACAAAATATCGCAATAACCTTCAATTTGCGGCGACTATCCTGATCTAGTCGAATGTAGATGTAACATATCGGCCATTTTAGCCTAGTCAAAGTGGTGCATGCATATATGAAGATAGTTCAACAGAATTTTATATAGGGATTATTTTACAGGTATTAAGATATTACAGAAATTATTTAAAATTTCCAATTTCAACCAGCTACATAAATTTTGTAAATGTAGTCAACAGGAGCATATTATATATTATAGTTTATAATTCCTTAAGACATTGACTCGAAAGGTTAACTAACATTCATATCAAATTTAACATGGGCTGCAAATTCTTATCACCAAAACATAAGTTGTAAATTCAGTGTAAACAGCTAAAAATCTAGTATATGGTTTAACAGCGAATTCCACAGGTATGTTAAATTGAATTGGATTATAAGAACTGATACAGATCAAACAAAAATTACAATGCTCAATGAGAGCAGTCTATTTAAATACAGGCAAACAGCAATCTTAAGTTAGCAGAGGCCACACAATAAGAGATGGGCATAGTCATTAACGCTTACAAAAAGTGATGAAATTCATTATTGACGTTAAGCCCATGACTTACTGATCGCAGTCTACAAATCCAGCGAGCCTCTAACTGTCTGAGATATGTAGTCCTATCACCTCCCCGGTCATTAGTCAATGCTCTATCAAGTGCATGAAACCTAATATCCTTTTTAAGGGGATGACACTCCAAGATGTGTTGGGCCACTGGGCTACGTAAATCACCATGAATAATATTTCTAAGATGTTCCTGAATTCTTACCTTTAAACATCTTGTGCTACTGCCCACATAGACCATATTGCAATTGCAAATGATCACATATACCACAAAAGTAGTATTACAGTTGATAAATGTGGTAATCCTATGCTTTTTAGGGCTATTATAACTGAAACACTCAATCTTATTGACTCCATATTTGCATACAGAGCAAGTACCGCATACAAAAAATCCTGCTGGTTTCACAGGAAACCACACTGTAGTTTTTTGTTTGGGTGGTTTTACATAGCTAGGGCACAAGATATTTTTAAAAGTTGTACCCTTCTTGTAAACGACTCTTGGTGCATCAGAAATGATGCCATGAGGCAAAGTGTCAGATTTCAATAGATGCCAGTGTTTCCTTAGAATGCTGTAAACATGATTACTATACATACCGTATTCTGTAATGAAAGCACACTGATTCTCAGCTTTGGATTTCTTCGGTTGTTGTTTGATCAGTGTTTCACGACGTTCTTTTTTACGGATCTTACTTTCTGCTTTCAGAATGTCAATATTTGTGTAGCCTCTCACTGTGAAATCCCTTTTCATTCGTTTGATGTTTCCCTCAAAATTAACCTCTTCACTACAATTACGGCGTGCACGTATCATCTCGCCATAAGGAATTGCTGCTATAGTACTTCTGGGATGACAACTAGTCGCATGCAGTATGCTATTGCAGGAAGTGGGTTTTTTGTACATGTCACTATGGATTGTACCGTCTTTTATGTATAGTCTAAGGTCCAAAAACACAATCTCTTTCTTTGAGTGACTGATGGTAAGTTTGATGTTGAAATTGTTATTATTAAGGTGTTGAAAATAGTCGGTTAGACCTTCAACACTACCCTTCCAGATAAGGAAGACATCGTCGATGTACCGGACGTAGAATATTATGTCGTCAATCCACTTACTAGCTCCATGGCCCCAGGCATGCTCCATCTCATACAAACCCATAAAAAGGTTTGCATAGGATGGAGCAAACCTGGAGCCCATGGCCGTACCCCGCTTCTGTAGGTACCAATTGTCTTCATGCAGAAACACATTCTGCGTCAATATCAACTCTGACATAGTCAACAACATCTGAGTGTGTTCCAGATGGCAGGCATTGCGTTTGTACAAAAAATGTTTCAATGATTTCATTCCATTTGTCAGCTCTATACAAGTGTACAAACTCTCCACGTCCATGGTTACAAATGTAAAAGTATTCTCTTCCCAGGCCACATCTTCCAATTTACATAACAATTCTCTACTATCTTGCAGATAAGATGGTAAATTACGTACAAAGGGTTGGAGAAAAGAATCAACGTATTCAGCAATGTGTTCCGTTGGTCCCCCATTGCCAGATATAATAGGCCTGCCTGGGGGAAATATACCACCCTTATGTACCTTCGGCAGTATGTAGATACAAGGAAAACGAGAATTTTCCGCTAGCAAGTATCTATATTCAGAATCTGATAGTAGTCCAGATTCCTTCCACTCCACTAATTCGTTTTGGCAACTGTACCTGTTGGTAACAGTTTCGGTACACTTGGGGATAGTCCGTTAATGGGACAGGCACTTACAACTCTTTGAAAGTTGAAGTATTGCCGTTTCAATGATTAAGCACTATCATCATTAGGAATGTTTTGTATTAATACATGCCTTCGTGACTAGTCTAAGATGGCGGACCAATCTTTGTATGTATGCGTTAAAAATCTTTTTAATTGAAATGCTGTTTAGTTAGCCAAATAATTTAGAGTAATATAAATACTGAATATATAAAATTGAATATGGAGTGAGTTCGCGGCTTTATTTACTATGCCCAATATATAGAACACACACCAAACAAGTGGTTTTTTCTTATTGGGTTTTTCCTTATTGTGTTTTTTTTTTTTTTTTTTTTTTCTTAGGCTATCCACATTTAACGAACTTTATCAAGGAACATTCCACTATATTGAAGTCTGGTTGTCCAGACCATATGCTGTAAGTAACGGCATACATAGTGTTAAGAGACTTATAAGTAGCTATGAAGTCTGTTGAATGAACTATTTTCTCATGATTTGGTTTTTGTTTCCATAGTATAATTTCTTGGATTTATATGAATAGTCCAAACAGGAAAGAGAAATTAGCCTAAGATTAATGTTCATCAATGTGTTATGTGTGTGTGTGTGTTAAAAAATTTATACCGCGCACGTACACCGAGACGGTTTCTTGGCGCTCATAACAAACATAGCTAACCAGGGCAGAAGAGTTACTCAGAAGCCGCCTTGAAAAAGTGTGTTTTGAGGGTTTTGCGGAACAGCTCATATGAGGTAAGATGGCGAAAGGAAGAAGGGAGGGAATTCCAGTAGGAGGGGCCTAAAAAAGAAAAGCATGATCCTCCATGTTTTTTACGACGGAAAGATGGAATGCAAAGGAGATTATTGGCGGAGGACCGTAGATTGCGGATTGGGAAGTAGCGCTTAAGTTTGGAGGAAATGAAAAGTGGGGCCTGGTCATGCAAAGATTTGAATAAGGTGCAGCCTAGCTTAAAGGAGCATCGTTTAGCCACTGGGAGCCAATGAAGGCTCCTCAGAAGGGGGGAGACATGCTGATGTTTGGGTTGGTGGTAAACCAGGCGTGCTGCCTGGTTCTGAATCAGCTGGAGTTTGTGAAGCTGATAGGCAGGAATCCCCACATACAAAATGTTGGCGAAGTCGATTCTGGAGATGACCAGAGCCAGTATTACTAGAATGAGTGCCTCTCTAGTTAGAAATCTACAGATCTTGCGGATCCTGCGTAGCTGGAAGAAGCAGGATGATGTTATCGCAGAGATCTGAGGTTTCATGGAGAGATCCTCCGAGATGATCACTCCTAGGCTTTTCACAGAGCTGACCGGGCAGGGGGGGAGGCCCAGAGAGGGAGGCCAATAATTGGCATCCCAAGGACTGGAAGGACCGCCTACCAGGACAAGTTCCGTTTTAGACGGATTCAACTTGAGCTGGCTGTGAGCCATCCAGTCCGAGATGAGTAACATAGTTGTTTGAAAGTTGAGGCGGGAGGAAGGTGTAGTGTCCAGGGGAAAAATCAGTTGTAAATCGTCGGCATAGTTGTATATTGTAGCAGAAGAATGGCGGAGAGAAGCCATGAGTGGTTGCATATACAAATTGAAAAGGAGGGGAGAGAGAGCCGAACCCTGGGGAACACCACAGGTGAGGGAAAGAGAAGAAGCAGAGAAGGTGGAAAGGTGGACTGCCTGGGAACGGTCCTGCAAGAAGGATCGAACCCAGTCGAGGGCAGTGCCCCGAATACCGGCGTTTCTGACACGGTCGATCAAAATAGAGTGATCGACCGTGTCAAAAGCCGCCGACAGGTCTAACAATACGAGGGCCTGGGAGATATTGTTGTCAGCTCCAGTTCGAAGTGTGTCCATCACGGCTGCAATCACCATTTCCGTAGAATGCAGGGGGCGAAAGCCCGCCTGCAGGGGATCAAGGAAGAAGGAAGACTCAATAAAAGTGCTCAAGCATTTAGTGACGTAGGTCTCTAAGATCTTTCCCAAAAAAGGGAGAAGAGAAATCGGTCTATAGTTGCTTAGCACTAGGGGGTCCGCGCTGGGCTTTTTCAGGATGGGTAACACTACCGCCTGCTTGAAAGCTTCAGGGACAACGCCTGATGTTAAAGAGGAGTTGAGAAGGGCTAGAGCAGGGTCAGGGCAGTGCATAAAGATTTCTTTGAAAATGTGTGGGGGGCAGCAATCCTTTGGAGACCCGGAGCTAACTTTGTGGAGAAGACTGTGGAATTCGGTGATGGAAATAGGAGGGAAGGATAGAAATTTCTGAGAGTTTTCCGGGGGGAGGGAAAGTGATTTGGTAGGGGAAGGTGGAGAAATATTATTTTTAATGGTGGAGATCTTATCTAGAAAAAAAGCATTGAGCTCATCACACAAAGCCTGAGTAGGAACGGGTGGGAGGGTGACACGATCGGGGAGGGAGAGCTCATTGACTATTGAAAAGATGTCTTTGGCTTTTGAAGCCGACGCCAAAATTTTACCAGAGAAATAGGAAGTCTTAGCCTCTAGAATAGAGGATTTGTATTTGCTAAGTAGGTTGGTAAATTCGGTCTTAAGTGCTGGGTCATATTTATGGCGCCAGCGCCGTTCGGCCTGCCGAAGAGCCAGTTTGTCTAATTTCAGCTGGTCCGTGAACCAGCGCTGAGCGTCGTGGGGGCGTGAGACTTTAATAGCCTTTAGAGGGGCTACAGAATCAGCAGCTGTCTTCACCCAGTATTCGAGAGCGGAAGCTTGGACCGAGACAGATTCTGAGGCTGAGGGGGCTGAAGTCGCCAGAAGGGAATGAAGTATTGACATGTCGGCATTCTTCCAGTTGCGGGCTGTGATGCTAGCGGGGCGCGGGGGGCGAGAAAAACTGGGAAGATCAATGGAGAAAGAGACAAAATAATGGTCTGACCAGGTGCAGGGGGTGATCAAGGGAGAAGAATGATCGAGATTGGCAGTCCAAACCTGGTCGAGTATGTGCCCCTTGCAGTGGGTGGGGGCAAAAATCAGTTGCTGACAGTTCAAGCTAGTAAGGGTGTCTGAGAACAGCTTAGAAAGTCGGCATTCTTGGGGGTCAGTGGGCCAGTAATTAAAATCTCCCAAGATAAGGATTCTGAAGTGATTTATGAGAAGCTGGGAGAGAAGTTCCCCAAACGCTTCAGCAAAGGCCGGCATGTAGGTGGGAGGTCTGTACATGAGGACACAGATAAGGGAGGTAGTGGTTGAGCGAAGCTGGATGACGAGGGTTTGAGAATTGAGAATGGGAGTGCAGTTTAAGGTGGAAAATACGTGTTCCTTGCGAATAATAGCTGCTACTCCTCCGCCAGCTTGCCCCCCGGGGCGATTAACATGAAGAATGTAATAGCCGATGGGGAGGGCGGCCAAAATATCGGGTGTAGAGTCCTCCGTCAGCCAAGACTCAGCTAAGAAGAGGATATCTACATTAGTATCTTCTAATAAACAGTAGATTTCTAGTTGGTGTTTCACCAAGGAGCGCGTATTCAAGTAAAGGATGGTAAGGGTGCAACTGGCGGGTATAAGTGATGGGGGATTGGCGAGAACATGGGAAGGAACAGGTCCAGGCAGGGGAGGGGGAACCAAACAGGGGATAGTGGAGATGCCGCACGCATGAGCCCGCCTGGTGGCTTCGGGTGGCAGGGGGACTGGGTGTTGAAGGGAAAGCAAGTCCGCGGGCGAGTACCTGAATGTTTGGGCAGAGTGAAGGGCCGCAGGGCGCAGCCGGCCGCGGACGGGCGCAGACGGGCAGGACTTTGGCTTGACTTCGGCGCGAAGTCGGCGCTCCCGCTGCGCTCGTCCGCTGCGCTTCCGCCATGCCGTCATTTCATATGACGAGGGCGTAAAACCACTATACCGCTAACCTGCGCTGGGTGCGTCAGGGCGGAAGTGGGGAAGAGGAATGCGGGCTATGGCGCTCCAGCGTACGACCCTCCGCACAAACGGCACTCAGCCGGGGCGGACCGGGGTCAGGAGCGAGGGAAACAGGTAAGAATGCCCACAGAGAGCAACAACAAAGCCAGTTGGCGTTATAACAGTGAAAATTGCAATAAAAACATGTACAGCGGTAAATGCGGAGGAGCCGCGATAAAAAGCTATTTAGTCAGCTAGTTCCAACACAGAGCATAAATAACACCTGGCAGCCTGGATCGCTGCGTCTGTCAACTGTGACCCGCGTTGACTGCCCAGATATACTCTGTGATCAATAACCACTATACCGCTAACCTGCGCTGGGTGCGTCAGGGCGGAAGTGGGGAAGAGGAATGCGGGCTATGGCGCTCCAGCGTACGACCCTCCGCACAAACGGCACTCAGCCGGGGCGGACCGGGGTCAGGAGCGAGGGAAACAGGTAAGAATGCCCACAGAGAGCAACAACAAAGCCAGTTGGCGTTATAACAGTGAAAATTGCAATAAAAACATGTACAGCGGTAAATGCGGAGGAGCCGCGATAAAAAGCTATTTAGTCAGCTAGTTCCAACACAGAGCATAAATAACACCTGGCAGCCTGGATCGCTGCGTCTGTCAACTGTGACCCGCGTTGACTGCCCAGATATACTCTGTGATCAATAACCACTATACCGCTAACCTGCGCTGGGTGCGTCAGGGCGGAAGTGGGGAAGAGGAATGCGGGCTATGGCGCTCCAGCGTACGACCCTCCGCACAAACGGCACTCAGCCGGGGCGGACCGGGGTCAGGAGCGAGGGAAACAGGTAAGAATGCCCACAGAGAGCAACAACAAAGCCAGTTGGCGTTATAACAGTGAAAATTGCAATAAAAACATGTACAGCGGTAAATGCGGAGGAGCCGCGATAAAAAGCTATTTAGTCAGCTAGTTCCAACACAGAGCATAAATAACACCTGGCAGCCTGGATCGCTGCGTCTGTCAACTGTGACCCGCGTTGACTGCCCAGATATACTCTGTGATCAATAACCACTATACCGCTAACCTGCGCTGGGTGCGTCAGGGCGGAAGTGGGGAAGAGGAATGCGGGCTATGGCGCTCCAGCGTACGACCCTCCGCACAAACGGCACTCAGCCGGGGCGGACCGGGGTCAGGAGCGAGGGAAACAGGTAAGAATGCCCACAGAGAGCAACAACAAAGCCAGTTGGCGTTATAACAGTGAAAATTGCAATAAAAACATGTACAGCGGTAAATGCGGAGGAGCCGCGATAAAAAGCTATTTAGTCAGCTAGTTCCAACACAGAGCATAAATAACACCTGGCAGCCTGGATCGCTGCGTCTGATACATTTCTATACTGCTCAGTAGGAGCATGGAGCAATATTATGTTTTAGATTCAAGAGTATAATATGCATCAACTGAAATGTGTATACATTTTAATGACTATTAATGTGAATAACATTGAAAGCTGGGATAATCTTCTTATTATTTTTGAATTATTGAATGATTAAAGGTTCGATGTTAGAGCTCTGTAGCTTACTAAGCAAAAACTATTGTAATTTCAGATCACCATATCCTATGTAGGTGAAGAACACTTATTCTCAAAGCTAAAGGAGAAACTGAGCAAGGTATTTGTCTAACATATAGATCTTGACTGTTCTCATAGAACTTATACATTGAAGTCGACATTATGGTGTCATTAGACTCAATAAGTTTTAATTGCGTAAACTGGATGCTCAACACTATTATAGTGTTTAAACTTTGTGGTCCTTGTGACCTTGTGCTTTCAGGTCCATGTTCTCCCTTGAATAAGAACTTCAATGGTATTATTATGATGTATTATGTATTATCTGGTTCCTTATTTCAGTGCATGGTTTTAATGGACATATATTTTGTATGTATGTAATAATGGTGTATATATTTGTGTATATGTAAATATTTTATTCTGTATATTTCCTTTTTTTGTATAGCCCTGAAGAAGTCCGATCACGGACGAAACGCGTTGGCTATGGAATTTGTTATGATTGTTGAATAAAAGAACTTTTTTCTGGAAGAAACTGATTCCGAAAGATTCTTGGGAGAACAATTGTGATATTTACATGAAGTTTATGATGGATAAGTGATATTGATATATGAATATTACAATTGAAATTTGAAGGGTGCGGGGTCTATCTTTTGTGCAGCATATTGGAGAGACAAGGCTTTGTCTTTCCACCATTGGGATTCAGGGGATTGTGTCCCAGATCACCAGCACCTTCCCTCTTCATAGAGATAATTGGAACTTTTTGTTTTTAGTGCGGGCAGAGCAGCCTCAATCCCCTTTCTTTTTTCTATATAACATTGCTTTATGTGTAGTTTCCAGAAGTGTGGATCTTCAGGAGGGTTTCCCTGTATACTGGAATTGTGCGGGAAACAAAAAGGAGTGACCCCACTGAACAAGAGACAGGGTACCAAAGGTAAGTAAAGCAGAAATTCTCTTGAAGCAATTATTTTAAAGAAACCTACTACTCAAAACATCTACTCAAACCATCCATGTGTATCTCTCAGTCTTACACATATATGTAAATTATTAAATGAACCCTGAAAAACAATTGTCGAGATATCCAACCACACATATAGCTATTATCTACTAAAATTATTTGTATTGATATTCATAAAAAAGTTTTTTTCTTAAAAATTTCAGTGCAATACGTCACAAGCATGTTTTTACAAAATGATATTACAAATATAAACAATATGTCAAAATATTTTGAGAGACAAAAGACATGTGGAAATTAAAAACATCATAAAAACAGTTATCTCTATAGGAATCAATCAACCATGAGATAGAATGTCCACCATTTAATAGTTAAGTGGGACCCCGAAAGTTCCTTAGGTATAACTCTCAACCAAGAGGGTGTCAACCCGATTCGGTGGTAATTAAACAGTTTATGCAACCACCTTCTTCAGGACAATTAATAAATGGTCTCTTTTATGTTTGTCATGAATTCATTACACCTATTTAAAAACACACAAAAAATCTTATAAAGTAGAACATCCTATCTTGAAAAACAACACTTTATATAAAAATGATTTTTTCCTAGTGATAAACTCGTCTAAGCATAGCTGAATTCAATACCTTACAAGTCAAAACCACATAATGTATAATGTTACTATCCCTTATTCTAATCAAATCATCTAACAATTGTTTATGAGGGTCCAAACGATTATCTGTCCAGAATACATTTCATACTCACACTCATGCAATCCTTATCATGCTTTCCTTCTGTAATCTCATTCATACTCATTTATTAGGGTGCTAAAGAGAATATATGTCTCCACCCCAAATTCATGCTTGTCTGCAGGGATTGCATGAATTTATACTACCCAGAGAAAAGTCTGGTTATGATTAATCTACCCAATTTTTCCTTTCTGGTTCTTTAGAGTAGCAAAAGTTTAACAATTGATATTTCTCAGAGCTCCAGGGTCCTATGCAAATCTATATATAGGACTCATAGTTGTATTGGAATATATAAGATTAAATATATATTTCTCTCATTCCCCTTATATTAACCAAACTATACTTCTGCCACAGGTTAATTCAATATAACCTACCTAGTTCAAAACTGATTTAAAATCCCCAGAGCTACATAAAAAGTCGGATAAAGTATGCTTCATGGATAGGACTACAATATTTCCATATATTGGTTCATGAAGTTCTTAAAGAAAATAGAAAAAGAGTCTTTAATATATCGCTATGAGTATACACACATACCCTGCTTTGCAAATACAAACTCATAGTTCTAACACAGGTTGACAAGTTTAACCTACTTACTTAGGTGAAAATCAAAGCTCCAGTGTATAATGTCCCCAGTTCTTCATTTAAGACTCGAATATGGTGCGCATCAAAAGGGGGAACCCAATATTTCCATATGTTTATTCATGGAATCCTTAAAGAATATATATAAAGAAAATAGTGAAAATAGTGGGGTCTTTAGTCTAACGCATTAATTTCTATCACTTCCTCTATTTCACCCTTAGTATACCCAAATCTATCTTATTTAGTAACATACCTTAAAAATATAGGTCTTTCTATTAACTTCTATCGAGATGCATCTATTTGGCAATCTCCGATATTTAAAAATGTCTCCTTATGCTGCTTGAATCACTCTAACACTTGGGCATTTTTTTCACGTAAAAATGAAATAATATGGAATCTTGTTATACATTCATCACCACTATCTAAACACCTCCTACTAAAGTAACGTAACTCGACAGATTATTCGCTAAAATTAGGAACCTTTTCTCACCTTGTTTTTATTTTTAGTTCAGCAGAGGAAAAAGGCCACCAATGTAAGTCGCAATCACTTTATATGGAAGCCGTTAGCTAAAGTCTTTCTCGTTATAAATTATATTGGTTCCCATTGTAACTCCCAATGTGGGTTACATGTCTCTGGTGCTTTTACATTAGAGACGGGTACCCTGATTCTATATAATTATACGTATATTGGTTCCCGCCTGACAAACAGTACTCATTAAGTATACAGGTACAATACGTATTGACATTGGATTTCGTCCTGAGCCACTATGTAGATTAAATGCTTCTAAAATGTACATATCAACAATTGGTAACCGGAGTCTGTATAGTAACAATTATACATGTTTTAGTGCCCGCCTAAATCCCAATGTAGACTAACTATAGGGTACTACAAAAACAGACATTTGCTCCTTACTGTTTGAGGGCTCCGATATAGCCTATACAGCCGCTCCGCTTCTTCGATAAAAACAATCGCTATTTATCCCTCATTGTCGCACGGTTTAAATACATAGTTTATCAGCTCACACTTGGTGTGTGGCTCACTACGTCATTACTTCGCGACAGGTCAAAAAAGGCTAATACATCTCCCTTAAGTCGGCAATACTTTTAAAGCAGCACTTTCTTATGCGGCGCAACGAGTGGGCCCCCCTATTTAATGTTAATGCATGGGAGTGATGACAGTTCTAAAAATAGAACCACCTAATTTCTATATATCGATACCCAATCTAAATGCTAAAAAATATATTACAAATATCTGCACTATTTTCCTGATGGCAATTATTGTTATGACAACACCGTAGTTAAATTAATCAATGGTACATCCCATATGATTTTCTTCGATGTAGAACGGGTCCATCACAGTGATGATGTTTTTAATGTTTCACGTCTTTTGTCTCTCAAAATATTTAATATATTGTTTGTATTTGTAATATCATTTTGTGTAAACACGCTTGTGACATTGTATTGCACTGAAATTGTTAAGAAAAAACTTTATGAATATCAATAAAAATAATTTTCATAGAGAATAGCTATATTTGTGGTTGGATATCTCGACAATTGTTTTTCAGGGTTCATTTGTTAATTTACAAATGCTTTTAAGTTAGAGACGGGTAATCTGATTCTATATAATTATACGTATATTGGTTCCGGCCTGACAAACAAAACTCATTAAGTGTACGGGTACAATACGTATTGACATTGGATTTCTCCGTGAGCCACACTGTAGATTAAATGCTTCTAAAATGTACATACCAACACTTGGTAACCAGAGTCTGAATAGTAACAATTATACATGTTTTAGTGCCCGCCTAAATCCCAATGTAGACTAACTATAGGGGACTACAAAAACAGACATTTGCTCTGTACTTGTTTGAGGGCTCCGATATAGCCTATACAGCTGCTCCGCTTCTTCGATAAAACCAATCGCTATTTATCCCTCAGCGTCTCGCGGTTTAAATACGTAGTTTGTCATCTCACACCTGGTGTATGGCTCACTACGTCATTACTTCATTACAGGTCGGAAAAAAAGCTAATAACATCTCCCTTAAGTTGGCAATACTTTTAAAGCAGCACTTTCATATGCGGCGCAACGAGTGGGACCCCTATTTATTGTTATTGCATGGGAGGAATGATGGTTCTAAAAATAGAACCACCTAATTTCTATATATCGATACCCAATCTAAATGCTAAAAAATATATAAAAAATATCTGCACTATTTTCCTGATGGCGATTACTGTTATAACTAAGTATGGGCGAAATTGGTGAATTCGCGTTCCGCGAATTCGCGCAAAATCGAATTCACAATCCACAAAATCCGCGAATTCGTGCCAATTTGCGGATTTTTGTTTTTTTGCGAGTTTTGCGGGGTTTTTTGCATGTTTGCGGGGTTTTTTGCGTGTTCATGGGTCTTTTTGCGTGTTCGCGGGCCACTTGCATGGAGAAGTTACCCATGCGGTCGTGTATGGGCACAGCACCCTCTGGTTCACCACTGCCACCCTCTGGTTCATCACTGTCACCCTCTGGTTCACCACTGCCACCCTCTGGTACACCCCTGCCACCCTCTGGTTCACCCCTGCCACCCTCTGGTTCATGACTGCCACCCTCTGGTTCATCACACCACCTCTGGTTCACCACTGCCACCCTCTGGTTAACCCCTTCCATGCTGATGACGGCCCCCAGCCGTCATGCACTACAGTGCTCATGTGCTGATGACGGCTGGGGGCCGTCATGACCGCACCCGCGCTGAAATCTTCAGCACAGAAGCAGCATGGAAGGGGTTAACCACTGTCACCCTCTGGTTCAGCACTGCCACCCTCTGGTTCACCACTGCCACTCTCTGGTTCACCACTGCCACCCTCTGGTTCACCCATTCCACCCTCTGGTTCACCATTGCCACCCTCTGGTTCACCCCTGCCACCATCTGGTTCATCACTGCCACCCTCTGGTTCACCCCTGCCACCCTCTGGTTCAGCACTGCCACCCTCTGGTTCAGCACTGTCACCCTCTGGTTCACCCCTGCCCCCCTCTGGTTCATCACTGTCACCCTCTGGTTCATCACTGCCACCCTCTGGTTCACCACTGCCACCCTCTACCGAGACCTTTTAGTGATGCAGCGGCAGCACAAAAGATGCACCATGGTGCTGGGTATTAACAACGTGACGCATCTGAGAGATGCGTCACATGGAAATCCCTGCGCCATCAGGAGGCGTTCCGGCGCAGGGGAGGGCGTTCCTCCTAAAAGTGGCTGAGTGAAATCTACAAGATTTCACTCAGTCACTTTTAGGCCAATGCTGCGTCAAAACCCTGCGCCTGCTTGAAGCAGGTGCAAGGCTTGATGCAGCATTGGGGAGATAGGGCCCCCCAGAGCATTACTGGAGCTGCGTCGCAAGCGCGACGCAGCACCAGCAATGCGCTGCTTTTATGGCACAGATGCGTGACGCATCTGTGCCGTTTTTGCCACATGGTGCGCCGCATTGTAAATGCGGCGCACCATGGGTGGCGGAGCAGCGGCGCACAATAACTGGCGCATCCCTGGGGATGCGCCAGTTATTGTAAATCTGCCCCTATACATTTAGCCAGCAAGGGAGCACTTACTGCTTAGACAGTAGAAAGTACTCCAGTTGAGTAGAGGTATTGCACAAAAAGGTGGCATCTTCGTGGACAAACACGCAGGGCGGGATTCATTCTGCCAGCTGTTATACTCGTTTTTTGTGCCCTTCTGCCCTCTGTTAGACTCGTTTTTCCCTTGTTTTTGTGCCCTTCTGCCCTCTGTTAGACTCGTTTTTCCCTTGTTTTTCTGCCCTTCTGCCCCCTGTTAGACCCGTTTTTTGTGCCCTTCTGCCCTCTGTTGGACTCATTTTTCTGCCCTTCTGCCCTCTGTTAGACTTGTTTTTTGTGCTCTTCTGCCCTCTGTTATTCCCTTGTTTTTGTGCCCTTCTGCCCTCTGTTAGACTCGTTTTTTGTGCCCTTCTGCCCTCTGTTAGACTCGTTTTTGTGCCTTTCTGCCCCGTAAGACTCGTTTTTTGTGCCCTTCTGCCCTCTGTTTTTCCCTTGTTTTTCTGCCCTTCTGTCCTCTGTTAGACTGGTTTTTTGTGCCGTTCTGCCCTCTGTTAGACTCATTTTTCCCTTGTTTTTCTGCCCTTCTGCCCTTTGTTAGACTGCTTTTTGTGCCTTTCTGCCCTCTGCATCACCACATCATCACTCAGCACCACCACATTATCACTCAGCACCACCACATTATCACTCAACACCACCACAGCACCACTCAGCACCACCACAGCATCACTCAGCACCACCACAGCATCACTCAGCACCACCACATTATCACTCAGCACCACCACAGCACCACTCAGCACCACCACAGCCTCACTCAGCACCACCACAGCATCACTCAGCACCACCACAGCACCACTCAGCACCACCACAGCATCACTCAGCACCACCACAGCATCACTCAGCACCACCACAGCACCACTCAGCACCACCACAGCACCACTCAGTGCCACCACAGCACCACTCAGCACCACCACAGCACCACTAAGCGCCACAACAGCATCACTCAGCGCCACCACAGCATCACTCAGCGCCACCACATTATCACTCAGCACCACCACAGCACCACTCAGCACCACCACAGCCTCACTCAGCACCACCACAGCATCACTCAGCACCACCACAGCACCACTCAGCGCCACCACAGCACCACTCAGCATCAGTCAGCACCACCACAGCATCACTCAGCACCACCACATTATCACTCGGCACACCACAGCACCACTCAGCACCACCACAGCATCACTCAGCATCACCACAGCATCACTCAGCACCACCACAGCACCACTCAGCACCACCACAGCACCACTAAGCGCCACAACAGCATCACTCAGCGCCACCACAGCATCACTCAGCGCCACCACATTATCACTCAGCACCACCACAGCACCACTCAGCACCACCACAGCATCACTCAGCACCACCACAGCATCACTCAGCACCACCACAGCACCACTCAGCGCCACCACAGCACCACTCAGCGTCACCACAGCATCAGTCAGCAGCACCACAGCATCACTCAGCACCACCACATTATCACTCGGCACCACCACAGCACCACTCAGCACCACCACAGCATCACTCAGCATCACCACAGCATCACTCAGCACCACCACAGCACCACTCAGCACCACCCCAGCATCACTCAGCACCATCCCAGTATCACTCAGCACCACCACAGCACCACTCAGCATCACCACAGCACCACTCAGCACCACTGCAGCACCACTCAGCGCCACCCCAGCATCAATCTGCGCAACCATTCAACAACAACTGGTTCAAATATGTTCTCTCAATGTTTCAAACTTTATTACAAATGTCACAAAAAGATGTTAATATTTCACTTCTGTTCTTGGATTTTCGTCACAATAAAATACACAGAAAATAATCTTCACAAAAGTTATTTTTAAAAGTTTAAGCTATTGCCATTATAAATAAAATCACTTTTATTTAAGTATTAATTATTTAAAAAAATTAAAAGCCATTGTAATTTGTAATATCAATACAGCTAAGTCACGTAAATACAAAACATGTTGCATTACAAATGCTATAGGTGTCACATTTGCGAAAGTTATAACTATTGGCATTGTAAATGACAAAGCTATTAATTTAGCTATTTTCAAAACCAACACATAAATAAAAAAAATTGTCATTTACAAGACCAATAGCTCAAACTTTCCTAATGCGAGACCTATTGCATTGCAAATGCTTGTTTTTATATCCGTCAGTACTTCCTGTTGAGGTTTAATTTTCGTGACAGGCGCCTCATTGCCTACTTGTAACTATTCTCTGACCCTGCTTCAAGGGTCAGAGCAGGGTCAGAGAATAGTTGCAAGTAGGCAACGAGGCGCCAGAAAGCACTTACAGGCTTACAGCAGCAGGTGCCCAAGTTGAAGTTAATTTCTTTGTAACCCTTTTGTAAAAGGTTACAAAAAATTAGCTTCAACTTTTGCACCTGCTGCTGTAACCCTGTAAGTGCTTGGCTGAAAATTCGCGCCCGCTGATTCGCGGATTTTACCGTGATTTCGCGAGATTCGCGGATCGCGAAATCGCGGAAAATCCACAAATTCCGCGAGCGGAAGGAATTTTCAGCCCATGCTTACCGACACCGTAGTTAAATTAATCAATGGTACATGCCATATAATTTTCTTCGATGTAGAACTGGTCCATCACAGTGATGATGTTTTTAATGTTTCACATGTCTTTTGTCTCTCAAAATATTTTAACATATTGTTTATATTCGTAATATTATTTTGTGTAAAACCGCTTGTGACATTGTATTGCACTGACATTTTTAAGAATTTATCAATATCAATAAAAATAATTTTCATAGAGAATAGCTATATGTGTGGTTGGATATCTCGACAATTGTTTTTCAGGGTTCATTTATTAATTTACATATATGTATGAGGAATGTGTA
The DNA here is from genome assembly GCF_964261635.1 of Lissotriton helveticus. Lineage (NCBI taxonomy): Eukaryota > Metazoa > Chordata > Amphibia > Caudata > Salamandridae > Lissotriton > Lissotriton helveticus. Next base: position 777,540,506 of record NC_136072.1, read on the forward strand.
AGACTGATAGATACATATGGATGGGTATAGTAGATGTTTTTAGTAGAAGGTTTATTTAAAATAATTGCTCCAAGAGATTTTCTGCTTTACTTACTGGAAATGTGCTCCAATGTACTCATGATAGACATGTTAAACATATATGTGAGGGCTTAAGATCTGATATCACTTCTTATGATGCCACTTCCTGTGATGTCGCGTGCCGTGATGACACGCTCCGTGACGTCTCACGCTGTGATGTCACTTGCATACTGATTAACTAGGTTAGTCCACCCCACTTCTTTTTTAGGACTTGTGCCCTGGGTGGGGATATCATGTGGGCAGGAGGTGAACACACAGTAACTTAGTTACTTTTTTGAGGATACAACAACCTCCATGGTTCTTGTAGTGCAAGATCACATATCAGGTATAGCATCGCACTTCTGTCTTAGTTGTGATGAACGTCTAGTTTACCCGAGCGATCCAGGATGGGCTTAGAGTCACATTCTAGTCACCGCCGATGACCACCCAGGTGGAGCTGAAGGAGGTTACTAGCCTCCTGAGATGAGAGATAAAGACAGTTTGTCTTCAATCCTCCCCATGCCTGCTGCAATAAACCTCAGGGAGCTAGGGAAAGTGGCAGAGGAACAAGTAGTGGCCCTGGGCTTTCAAGACCAGCGTCCAAGGGCACCAGCCCTCTGAGAAAATGGGCAGTGGAATAAAAGGCCTGTCCGGCCCTGGCAATGAACATCATCAATGGATCACTAGATACAGGCATCTTTTTCCTACGAACTCCAAATATATTACATACAATCATTCATCATAGAAAAAAATCTTGACCCAGTGAATCCGAACAACTACAGTCTTAAATGGCCCTTCTGTTTGAAAACTGATAAAAGACCAGCCTTATCTCAGACGTACAACTTCCTTGAAGAAAACAAGCCGCTATCAGACCAACAAACTGCTTTCACCCAGGGAGAGCACTGAATCTGCAGTGATCTCCCTCTGTGAGGTTCTGAAAACAACAGAGTATAGAAATTATGTTGCAGTACTTCTTTTCAATCTATCTTTTGCTTTTGACACAGTTCGCAGTCCTCTTCCCTTGCAAGATTAAAAAAGGGAATAAATGGATACCTCTATGAGCTGATCTCCCCATATCTCGCTGACAGATCTATCATTATTATTATTATTTTCAGTAGCGGCGGCTGCTACCGGACTCAGTGATGGGGAGGGGGTAGGGGGAGGTGAGGGGTGAAAAAAACGTTTTTAAAAAACGTTACCAGTGACGGCAGGCCAACCTCTCTCCTCCGTCCTCTTCTTCCTGCTCCAGTCCTGTAGGAGGATACAGGAAGCAGTAGGAAGATCCCGACTCCCAGGCTCCCGATAGCTAATCACAATGCTGCAATGCAACCTTGTTATTTGTCTGAGTGCCATGGATTGGCGCCCAGCCAGGAAAGGAGGGCCTGGGCATGTTCCCCATGCAGGCTATAATGCAGCCTGAATGGAGAATATGGGAATTGCACATGACTGTTTTGGGTGGCTCGAGAGGGCCGACAAAATAATTATTGCACACTTAGGAGTGGGCAAACCACTCCTACCCTGCTCCTCTGTCTCCGCTGAGCAGCCCCACCAGCCCAGAAAGCTGCCACAGCAGAAGGAAACATAAAATGATAATAAACAAGTTATTATAATTTAATGCAGCACTGAATATTATTAGCATTATTATCTTATTACCTCCAGCCACATCTTGAAATGTTTGTGTCAAAGCAGGTTTAGCTCAAAGATTAATCATTGCCCAACTCCTCTTCAATATCTCCCACCTAGCAGAACTCACCAAATGGTTCCAGATGATATGCTCCAACTAGCAGATGACACCTAGATCATCCTAAAACTGAAACAGAAAAACCTTAATAGTTTAAAATTAGATGACTGCCTCTGAGTCATTGACCACTGGATGTCAACACACTGGCCTAAATTTAAGACAGAGATCTTCACATTTGGACACTGAAAAAACATTCTCCACTGATAGTCTGTCCCAAGGAACTTGACCTACTACAGCAACATCTGTAGACCTGAAAATATGGAATGATTATGGACCCCAGCCTCTCCACGGCTCTACAAGAAGTGCTCTTGATACCAGGACAGCCCTAAAATGAATTTTCCTAATCTGGGATTGCAGCAGGAGCTTCAGGAGATTATCTCCCTTGTCATGTTTGGATTGTGCAAATTAACTCTATGATGGGGTCTCACTATCCATTTTGTGATGCTTCCAAGAAATTAAAAACATCATGGGTAGACCACACCTTCATTAAATAACTATAAACCAAATCTCAATGGCCACAGAAGCCTTTAACTGACTTTCTGTCGGCAGACAATCAACTTTCAAGGCATAGCATATATGGCCGTTAGTGGCAAAGGTCCTGCTTTCTTACAACTAAAGCTTAAATGATATTCTCAGAACTGGATACTCAGCCCCATATTGGCACTACAACTGATCATGGCGCTTCAAATGAAGAGGCACCTCTTTTGCCATTCAGGCAAGGTTAAGAACCATGAACAACCACCCGGATGAGGACACAATCACCTTTTCCGCACTCACACCAAGGAGGGGGAACAATAATGCCTCATATTGCTTCAGCTAAACCCTACACCCCCCCCTTCTTTGCCTGCAAATATCAGCAATCGCACATGAACTGGATACGTCGGCCCAGTACCCAATGTGCAAACTCAAATCTTGGCCAGAACCATGCAGGGCGTGGCCACTCCTGGAAAGACCCTTACCTGCAACAATAACTTTAATATAAAGATATTTAAAACTGTCTGTGTACCCTCAGCTGCCGCACCAGGATTGTATGAATAATCATTGTCTCTTTGACCCATAATCACTGCAGTCCCTACAGTGCTTATTCTGTTAATCTTCACTAGAAATTGAAGCAATTAAAATACTTACACGAACCTAACTATTGAGAAATTGCAACCTATTGAACTGTGCTGCCCACATATTAATGCCTACCAGGGCTGAAGCAATTTAAATTTCTACATGAATCGGTCCTGTGGTTAACCTCCTTATTATTACACTATTATTGCTCGGTTTCTGCCTAGGGCCCTGGAATTAAATTGTAATTAATCCACACTGTGTAGTTAATTTGTAAATATTTGCCCACCTTTTACTAGAAACCGCAATGCTGCGCTGTGATATCACTATGTCTACTTCCCGGACAGCACATTTACACTGAAAGAACACGCCTACATGTAAACGAGGCCAATGTACTACTCTTAATATGTATACGTGTTCTGTGCTATAAATACATAGAATTGACATGTTGTTAAAAATTAAAATGAGGTATACCTCTGCCCACATATCCCCTCCACGTGCCCTCTACCCAACACAGTTGTAGTAACATTTCCAGACAAAAATACCAGCTTAGCAGTATGCTTGCATGACCCGTGCATGACTGTTTACATGGCCTCTAGCATGGCTCCTCTCGCCTGACCGCTTACAAGATCTCGTGCATTACCATTTGCATAACAGCCGTCAGTGCTTAATCTGAGCCGGTGGTTTCCGGTGCTCTGCACCAGCACTTAATTTTCAACACTGTCGTTGACAGTCTGCCACAAGATGGCACTGTTTGGCTAATGTAGAGATGACCACAACAGTTAATTTGTAATCCAATCTACATTAAAAAATAACTATCAAGTGCCACCCAAGCCATTATATAGCTTTGGAGGCCTGAAATAGACCGAACTGTCACGCTTGTAGGAGTGAGATGGCTAGCAGTTGTGTTGTTACTATCGTTGGCAGCCTAGGAGGGGCAATGTGTGGTGGAAGCTGCAGTGACCTCCTGACGAGAGCCCTGGCACTTTTTTTTTTTTTTACAAATTAGGCACTGCAGCAAGTAGGACCACTGACATGACAACAGGCATGAAGGCTTGCCCAGCTACACGCCTGTCCACTGCTTGTTCACTTGCAGGATGAACTGCAGGATAGGCTGCGTGATCCTCCACGTAACAGCATCCCTTACGCATGAGTTCTTTTGCGTCATTCTTGTCACTTACGCCTAGGTGCAGTAACACACAAGTACGTAAAGCCGATACGCACGCCACGTGCTCTACCGCGTAGACAATATAACACACACTGAACTGCTCCAACCTATGGGAGCCCCATGGAGTAGTAGCACACTACCTGTCCGCATAGTGCTTCAGCGCATCGTAAGTGGGAGTAACAGCTATACGATGCACCTACATTTCAATACAATATAACTTTTCGTCAGGCGCAGTGAATACTATAACAATGTAATTACATCACAATGCCGTACAATGCAACGGGGAAGAGAAACTATGCGGTTGCGTTTCGTTAAGCGCATAGGCGCTCAGAGAAGGCAATCAGTGGTTTTACTAATGCTTTCGTGTTGTTTATCGCCAGGACTGCATGGCACGCCGAGGAGCTGCTGGGAGGCCTAATGTCACTGTACACAGGGTATAATCATATTTTAAAAAAATGTAAGCTATTGTTATGGAAAATGCGTGTTTGTCCTGGCTGCTTGGAAGTGGGCGTTTGACTGAAAGCCTAAAGCATTCTGGGGCATGGTCATTAGACTATGAAAGGATTAGAAGTCATTAGAACAACGCCATAAAATTCATTATTTTGCTCTTTATGGCTCACCCAGGACTTAATTATCAACTCAGTACAAAGCACAATAGGAATTACGCTATGACAGAAAAGAATAAATGTAAAAAAACAACCCTGTATTTGTATGGAAGGCTCATTCCTCCTGCTACAAGCATGTGAATAAAAGCTCAGAATAACTTCGTACCATACAAAAGCTTGATATCTCGCTCATAGCATGTAGAATACAAAGCTGAATAATTACTGTGCAATATTGTCAACACATCTACCCCAGTACAAAAAATAAACCACAAGAAACAAGCATTTGCAATGCAATAGGTCTCGCATTAGGAAAGTTTGAGCTATTGGTCTTGTAAATGACATTTTTTTTATTTATGTGTTGGTTTTGAAAATAGCTAAATTAATAGCTTTGTCATTTACAATGCCAATAGTTATAACTTTCGCAAATGTGACACCTATAGCATTTGTAATGCAACATGTTTTGTATTTACGTGACTTAGATGTATTGATATTACAAATTACAATGGCTTTTAAATTTTGTAAATAATTAATACTTAAATAAAAGTGATTGTAATTTATAATGGCAATTGCTTAAACTTTTGTAAATAACTTTTGTGAAGATTATGTTCAGTGTATTTTTTTGTGACGAAAATCCAAGAACAGAAGTGAAATATTAACATCTTTTTGTGACATTTGTAATAAAGGTTGAAACATTAAGGGAACATATTTGAACCGGTTGTTGTTGAATGGTTGCGCAGATTGATGCTGGGGTGGCGCTGAGTGATGCTGTGGTGGTGCTGAGTGGTGCTGTGGTGGTGCTGAGTGGTGCTGTGGTGATGCTGAGTGGTGCTGAGTGATACTGGGGTGGTGCTGAGTGATGCTCTGGTGGTGCTGAGTGGTGCTGTGGTGGTGCTGAGTGATGCTGTGGTGGTGCTGAGTGATGCTGGGGTGGTGCTGAGTGGTGCTGTGGTGTTGCTGAGTGATGCTGTGGTGGTGCTGAGTGATGCTGTGGTGGTGCTGAGTGGTGCTGAGTGGTGCTGTGGTGGTGCTGAGTGATAATGTGGTGGTGCTGAGTGATGCTGTGGTGGTGCTGAGTGATGCTGTGGTGGCGCTGAGTGGTGCTGTGGTGGCGCTGAGTGGTGCTGTGGTGGTATTGAGTGGTGCTGTGGTGGTGCTGAGTGATTATGTGGTGGTGCTGAGTGGTGCTGTGGTGGTGCTGAGTGATGCTGTGGTGGTGCTGAGTGATAATGTGGTGGCGCTGAGTGATGCTGTGGTGGCGCTGAGTGATGCTGTGGTGGTGCTGAGTGGTGCTGTGGTGGCGCTGTGGTGGTGCTGAGTGATGCTGTGGTGGTGCTGAGTGGTGCTGTGGTGGTGCTGAGTGGTGCTGTGGTGGTGCTGAGTGATGCTGTGGTGGTGCTGAGTGATAATGTGGTGGTGCTGAGTGATACTGTGGTGGTGCTGAGTGGTGCTGTGGTGGTGCTGAGTGATGTTGTGGTGGTGCTGAGTGGTGCTGTGGTGGTGCTGAGTGATAATGTGGTGGTGCTGAGCGATGCTGTGGTGGTGCTGAGTGGGGCTGCTGAGTGATGCTGGGGTGGCGCTGAGTGATGCTGTGGTGGTGCTGAGTGATAATGTGGTGGTGCTGAGTGGTGCTGTGGTGGTGCTGAGTGGTGCTGCCAGACATGAAAAGCCGATAAAGAAGCGAGAAGGATTGATACTTGGGCCTCCTGCACGTCATTACCTTTGAGTGGGTTGCATCACACAAGCTCCGTAGCAGACGGCACACATTCCAGTGCACTGGTAGCAGGTGTAGGTGGGTGGCTGGGAGCTACGCATGTAGTTAGTAGGATGTGTACGCCGAGTTACAAACCACCGACTACTGTTTAACCAAGGCTCGGGATGAACAGAATGTGGGCAGGGACAAGGATTCAGTGCGCAGGTGAACACATATACGAGACAGATCTATCAAAGCTCGAATAAGGCCATCTGAAACTCGATGCTTTGCGGTGCTAAGTTCTAAACTAGCCTGGACAGCTCAGCTTTCTGAGGTACACTTTAAAACGAGGCATCAAATGCGTGCCAGAAGCCGACATCTGCTGGTCACAAGTTTATATCTTCCTAGCCTTTTGGGCAGAAAGCGGAGGACCATTAAACTGAATAATAAACTGCTTAAGACCGGTATGAAACACTATATAACGGAAAGCCATTTAGATGGGACGCTGAAAGTGCCGAACCATGCACTCCGACTTGTGGCAGAAAGAACAGTAAATGCTAAAATGACTGCCTTTTAGGTCTCAGAAAAAAAGGCCTATTTCCGTTTCTCCTGACTTGGCAATAAATTTTGAGAGCATGGATAATAAATAAAGGCCGGAAGATGATTCGAAACAAGCCATGTATCATGACTTTAGCACACCCGTTTACCGTACCCCATGGCATGGGTAAAGCTAGGGCCGTTCAGTCCCCGTTCACAGAGCAGGCACCGGACCTGAATGAAATAACTGAGAAGCATTAGCGGGCTCGAAGACTGCTTAAGACCGGTATGAAACACTATATAACGGATAGTCATTTAGATGGGACGCTGAAAGTGCCGAACCATGCACTCCGACTTGTGGCAGAAAGAACAGTAAATGCAAAAATGACTGCCTTTTAGGTCTCAGAAAAAAAGGCAGATTTCCGTTTCTCCTGACTTGGCAATGAATTTTGAGAGCATGGATAGTAAATAAAGGCCGGAAGATGATTCGAAACAAGCCATGTATCACGACTTTAGCACGCCCGTTTACCGTACCCCATGGCATGGGTAAAGCTAGGGCCGTTCAGTCCCCGTTCACAGAGCAGGCACCGGACCTGAATGAAATAACTGGGAAGCATTAGCGGGCTCAAAGACTGCTTAAGACCGGTATGAAACACTATATAACGGAAAGTCATTTAGATGGGACGCTGAAAGTGCCGAACCATGCACTCCGACTTGTGGCAGAAAGAACAGTAAATGCTAAAATGACTGCCTTTTAGGTCTCAGAAAAAAAGGCCGATTTCCGTTTCTCCTGACTTAGCAATGAATTTTGAGAGCATGGATAATAAATAAAGGCCGGAAGATGATTCCAAACAAACCATGTATCACGACTTTAGCACACCCGTTTACCGCACCCCATGGCATGGGTAAAGCTACGGCCGTTCAGTCCCCGTTCACAGAGCAGGCACCGGACCTGAATGAAATAACTGGGAAGCATTAGCGGGCTCGAAGACGGCTTAAGACCGGTATGAAACACTATATAACGGAAAGTCATTTAGATCGGACGCTGAAAGTGCCGAACCATGCACTCCGACTTGTGGCAGAAAGAACAGTAAATGCTAAAATGACTGCCTTTTAGGTCTCAGAAAAAAAGGCCGATTTCCGTTTCTCCTGACTTGGCAATGAATTTTGAGAGCATGGATAATAAATAAAGGCCGGAAGATGATTCGAAACAAGCCATGTATCACGACTTTAGCACACCCGTTTACCGTACCCCATGGCATGGGTAAAGCTAGGGCCGTTCAGTCCCCGTTCACAGAGCAGGCGCCGGACCTGAATGAAATAACTGAGAAGCATTAGCGGGCTCGAAGAAGTGTCATGTGTTTGGAGTCACTCGGCCATTAAACCTCATGACTCACCAGCGCAGGCATGCTGTAATGCTCCATGCAGCCAGTCTGCAGTGCCGCTGCTATATTTTTAGGTCACTCCCTGGTGGCAGGATAGTAAAGACAGTTTCCATTCACAGATTGGTTTAGATCTCGACTGTAGCTTCCCTGTAAAGCTGCGGAACACAAGAGGCAGACAGGCTTGATACGAAACGAGAAACCCGACATTCAAATTGAGCAGACGGTGGTTGCACCCACCAAGGTAGATTATTGCTGACTTAGTTAACGCTTTTGTTGCAGAACAGCACCATGAAGAAACACAAATCATGTTAGCTTTGTGGGTGTCGTGTGGTTCTGATATATCGGGAGAGAGGGGAGGGGAGCAGAAAAGCACGAGGGGAGGAGAAAAGCGCGAGAGGAAGAGATTCACAGATTGGTTTAGATCTCGACTGTAGCTTCCCTGTAAAGCTACGGAACACAAGAGGCAGACAGGCTTGATACGAAACAAGAAACCAGAGATTCAAATTGAGCAGACGGGTCCTTTGAAGTGTGAAGCAGGGGGCGGGGGAGGGATCCCTTTGAAGCACGGCCTTGCGGCCGTGAAAGTGAAGGCAGGATGTTTAGCGGGGAGGAGAAGTGAGGCCGAGCGCGCACTGCGCACGCTGAGGAAGTGACAGATGCCTGTGGGAGGGAGGCTGATGGCTTTGATGTGGACGCGCTTTCCGCATGAGTGCACCACACAAACTGTCCGAAATCCGCGATGGTTTCAGACCTTGGTTTGCCCTCTATACTCTCGTCTATTATCCCTTGCGGGATTAATAGGCGAGACCTAAAAACTGGTACTCTTCGTAACTCTTTCAGTGTGTTGTAATAAAAACAAGCATTTGCAATGCAATCCGACTTGCCTTTGTGACCTATTATGTATTTAGCTGTGAAGCACATTAGCCTTGGTGCTTAGACATCTACTGTTCTTTAACATGGAGGGAAAGTAAGCACCAAACTGTGTGACATGCAGAGGTGGCTCGCATAGGGCGCGCTGCGGGGCGGTGAGGCGGGCAGGGGTAGGGTGAGGGGGTAGTAAACTCAGACAGACGACGGAACGGAGGAAATTATTTATTATGTTCCTCCGTTCCGTTGTATGTCTGAGTTTACTACCCCCCAACCTGCCCCTCCCCCACTTTGGGGCTCCCCCCATGGTCCACATCACAGAGGCCAGGTCCCGGGGATGTGGGCCCCGGGGTCCCTGGGGCCTAATGCGGACCCTGGAGGGGGGCCACGCGGCCCTCCTCCTCTCTAATAAAAATAAAAAATAAAAAAATGGAAAAGGCCGGCCCCGGAGGATGGGGTCCCCAGGGCCATTATTGGCCTGAGGAGGGGGGCCACGCGGCCCCTCCATATAAATAAAGGACAGTGGGGGCATTGGGGCTCCCCCCACGGTCCCCGTCACAGAGGACAGGTCCCGGGGAATGGGTCCCCGGGGCCAAAAGGGGCCCTGGAGGCGGGCTACATGGCCCCCCTACTCTCTAATAAAATTGTAAAAAAATAAAAATGAAAAGCCTGCCCCGGGGCCATTATTGGCCTGAGGAGGGGAGCCAAGCGGCCCCTCTATATAAGTAAATATATACAAAAAATAAAGAAAGTCTGGCCATACCCCAAGGGATGGGGTTCTCGGTTCCTAGAGAGGGGGGCCATGCGTCTATTCCCAGTGCTGGCGAACATGAAGGATGAGGACATCATAAGGAAATTCCGTCTGGATCGCCTTCAAGAGCTTTGTGCTCAGTTGGAGCCCCATCTGAGGCCTTGCAGAACCTATCTGACTGCTTTGACACCAACGTATAAGGTGATGGCAGCCCTGCATTCTTTTGCAACTGGTTCGTTTCAGTACACGGTGTCCAACACAGGTGGGATGTTTCAACTAATGTTCAGCATGGTGCTACGTGATGTCCTGTCTGCTATGATGACCTACAAGGACAGCTACATCTTTTTTCCCAGGAGACATGAATTGGCAGGTGTGAAGGGTGATTTTTATGACCTTGCCCACATCCCTAATGTTGTTGGTGCCATTGACTGCACACATGTTGGCCTGGTTCCACCACAGGCATGTAAGCACATCTACAGGAACAAGGAGCATTTCCATTCCAATAATGTGCAAGTGCAATGCCAAGCGGATGTGATAATCTCCCATGTCTTGGCTAAATTTCCAGGATCAGCACATGACTCCTACATACTGCGTAACAGCATCATACCACACCTGATGGCAAAGCTGCATCATGAGCATGTGTGGATTGTGGGTGAGTACGCAGAGTCAAGAAGCATACTGTGTGTGTGACATGCTGTCCTCAGGCACAGTTATATTACAAAATAGGTCTGTGTATCTCATACCTAAAAGGTGTGTCAGATCGTAGTTGCATGCTGCATGCTCCACAACCTGGACTTGCGCAAAGAGATCCCCCTGCTCCTGGACGTTGATGAGCAGCAGATGCCTCCACCTGCAAACCCACACATGTCCAGTGATGAGGATAGTAGGTGTCGACCTGCGTCAACAGCTTGTCAACCGCTACTTCCCTTGATTGTGAGTGACATTGTACAACAGTGCCATTGTCTGCTGTCTTTGATGGTAGTGAAAAGGCCGAGGAGAGCTTTTTGACTGCTGCCTGTTGTTGGCTCTGTGCTGAAGGCTGATATTTGTGGTACAGTGTAGTCATGACCAGCCACATGAAGTCTATGTTGATATTGTTTCTCATTGTAATGTGTACTGGTTTGTGTACCTTGATGACTAGTGTTGTGTACTGGCTCTGATGCCATCATCTGACAACTAAATGTTGTTCTCTTGTGTCGTTCTAGGTCCCTTCAGCCTCTCGATGCCTTGTCACAATCAGAGCTTCTGGTACATTGGAATCAGAGTCAACATTGTACATCCTGTGATAAAAATGGAGCTGACACAGAAACATAAGTGTGTAAAGAGTGTATATTTACAAAGACTGTTTGTGACAGACAAGTGATGTTTAAGAAAAAGGTGCAAAGTGAATCAATGAGTTGTCAGTGATGGTAGACGATACAATAGAGTAGTCACCACAATGATGTGGTGACACAGTCGAACAGACACCTGCCATAAACCTGGCAGTGTGGGCAAGGATCGTCAATGTCAAGGTGTAGAGAGGTGCCATTATGGCTGCCTCTTTGACTTGCGTGTGGCTAGTGCTTTGCCACATGATCCTCCTGTGGGGTTTCTTGGACAGCCCCTTTTGCGTTTTCCAGGGGGGGCCTCTGCTGCGGGCTCAGCGGTGTCTGAGGAGTCATCCTGTTCAAGCTCACCTCTTTCTGTGGCCGCAGCTGAGGTGGTGGGAGTGTCAACCTGCGGGCCACTGGAGCAAGGTTGAGCTGTCCTTTGGGCCGCATGACTGTCCCAAAGACCCATGAGGTCCAAGATTTGGCCCATACACGAGTCCATGGACCTCAGTAGCAGGCGGAGCTCACGTACTTCTTCCAGAACCTGGCCCTTTTGTCCCTGGGTTTGTTCATATGCCCCAAGGACTCTCGCAATGTTGGCCAGGGCTTTGGGACCAGTGTCTTGTCGATGTTGTCCCCCAGTTGCCCTCCCCATGCCCTGCCGTCCCAGCCCTGTGGTGTTGCCATTCGACACACCTGCAGACTCTCCCTGCCCTCCTCAGATTGTGGGGTGGTGTTGTTATCCTCTGAGGCAGGGAGAGTGTTGCAGGCAGCACTGGTGGTGGTGGTTGAGTCCGCACAGGTTGTTGCAGCAGGGTTCAGCGAGGTTGTTGTTGCTGAGGTCGTGGTGCTGGGGATAGTGGGGGCCTGGGACGTGCTACGCCCTGCAGTCCTGATGGATCAGGTTGGGGCTCCGCATCCAATAAACTTAGGGAGTCTGCACCCAAGAGTCCATGTCTTAATGTTCGGGGAGGGACGTCGTCAGTGTTGTCATCTGCAGAAGTCAATTGTTGATCTCCTGTTTGACAGAGGTGAAATGGACATTGAAGAGCACCCCACAAGCTTGGTGTTAGTTGTTTGGATGTTACATGTGATACACCACACAGTTTACATTGCAATCACTTGGTATGGCTGCAAGATACTGAGCATCATGACATGATGTTGAGGTACAGACATTACTTGTCCATAGTGTGACATTTCAATAAATACCATGTTCCATGTCCAGATTCTGTGATTACAAGGACATGTCATCATCTAAGGAATAGCAGCGCAACAACTTTATGTGAAGTGTTTTTTTGGTTTACTCTGCATGGAAGATGTTACATCTGAGCATGAACTAGCCATTGTAATCTTATGCATACCTTTGTCCTTTTGTGTACTTTACTTTCTTTTTACAACTGACCATGCATGTTTCGTGTTCATATGGGCCTTGATGCTCTGCCCCCATGGCACATTACACATAGCATTTAGTGTTGTGCATGATTGTGCCCTGATTTTATTCAACATGTGATTTGGTGAGTCAAACTTACATTTCTGTGACCGTTACATACGCTTTTCTGTCTGCACACTGGAAGTGGCTATTGGATCTATGCTAAGTTGGTTGACATGTGAGGGCTAGTTTGGTCATATGGCTCCATGCTTTTTGAGAGGAATGGCAAGGTGCATGCACTGTCTACCTACCTGTCTGTGACACAGTTGAGGGGAATTGCTGCCACGTGGTTCTAGATGTGGGGAGTGCTCCATTCTGCTGAGCTTTGGGACAGGGTGCCTGGTGGGATTAGTAGTGCAGGCTTCCCACCCACAAACCCCCCTCCCTGTTAAGATGGCTGCCTCCCTGTGAAGTGGAGCAGAGGAAGGGATAGGCTACACATGGCTCTTGGATGGGGGAGTGTTCCATCCTCCTCAGGGGTGGGACAAGAGAGCATAAGTTGGCTGCCTACCTATTAGGTGAAGGTGAGCAATGTAATGGCTGACACATGCTTCTGGCTGGGGGGGGGGTTCTCCATCCTGCTGAGCTTTGGGAGAAGTGGGCCTGGTGGGAGTTGTAGTGCAGGTTTCCCACCCACAAACCTCCCTCCCTGTTAAGATGGCTACCTCCCTGTGAAGTGGAGCAGAGGAAGGGAATAGGCTACACATGGCTCTTGGATGGGGGGTGTTCCTTCTGCTCAGGGGTGGGACAAGAGAGCATAAGATGGCTACCTACCTGTTATGTGAAGGTGAGCAATGCAATGGCTGACACATGCTTCTGGCTGGGGGGAGTGCTCCGTCCTGCTGAGCGTTGGGACAAGTAGGCCTAGTGGGAGTTGCAGTGCAGGCTTCCCACCCACAAACACCCCTCCCTGTTAAGATGGCTACCTACCTGTAAGTTTGATGAGTGAAATGTAATGGCTGCCACATGGTTGTGGGTGGGTGGGGAGTGCTCCATCAAGCTGGGCTGTGGGACAAGTGGGTCTGGTGGGAGTTGTAGTGCAGGCTTCCCACCCACAAACACCCCTCCCTGTTAAGATGGCTACCCATCTGTAAGTTTGATGAGTGAAATGCAATGGCTGCCACATGGTTGTGGGTGGGTGGGGAGTGATCCATCATGCTGGGCTGTGGGACAAGTGGGCCTGGTGGGAGTTGTAGTACAGGCTACCCACCCACAAACACCCCTCCCTGTTAAGATTGCTACCTACCTGTAAGTTTGAGGAGTGAAATGCAATGGCTGCCACATGGTTGTGGGTGGGTGGGAAGTGGTCCATCATGCTGGGCTGTGGGACAAATGGGCCCGGAGGGAGTTGTAGTGCAGGCTGCCCTCCCACAAACATCCCTCCCTATTAAGATGGCTACCTACCTGTAAGTTTGATGTGAGCAACCCCCCTCCCTGTTGAGATGGCTACCTACCTGTTAGTTTGATGGGGCTACGCAATGGCTGCCACATGGTTGTGGGTATGGAGTGGAGTGTTACATCCTGCTCAGCTTTGGGACTAGGGTGCCTGGTCGGAGTTGTAGTGCTGGCTGCCTGAACACGTGCCCCTATGGTAATCATGCTAGGTACCTTTGGGGAAAATCAGAGGGAGTGAATGTTCGATCTGTGAGACATGTGTTGGGGAGAGTGTGTTGCACATAAGTTCATTTGCACCTAGTAGGTGTAGCTTTGTAGTTGTGCAAGACAGTACTTAGCAGGGTAATGTGAAACATTTGTTGGTACTTACCAGCCATCCACTCCCTCGGGTATTCCTGTGAGATTCTCTGGATGCAGTGTGGCAAGCACCTTCTCCTCCCATTCAGTGAATGTTCATAGTGGAATGGGAGGGACACCACCAGTCATCTGGACCAGCTTAACGTTCTTGTTGTTCCTCTCTTTTACCGTGCTCTTGAGGGCATTCCACCTCTTCCTGATCTTCTGGGAGCGTGGGATGGTCCCTACTGCATTGATCTTGTTGACTATCCTTGCCCACATTTCAGTTTTAGTGGCTTATGGTGTTTGTTGGACCAGGTTTCCAAACATATGTGATTCTACTCTGATTACCTCATCTACCATCACTGACAACTCATTGTCAGTGAATGTGGGCATTTTCCTCTGTGATATGGTGTGTGATGTGCAAATGGGTTAATTTTGCAGGTGTGAAAGAGGTGGTGGTGATGTGTGTGGTGTGTGTTGTTGTGATGCTGTGACGTGTTCAGATTTGCCTCTCCTTTGTGCTGTGGGGTTGGGTATTCAGTAGTGGAGTAGTGCAAGGGATTCTGGCCAGGGAAGGGACTGGTTTTATACTCAGGTATGTGGGTGGGTCATAATGGTGTTTTCCTGTCAGGTGTGTTGTGTTGGTTGACGACCTGGGTTTGTATTTTTTAGTTGCCATGGGGATGTCTCATTGGGGTGTGTTAGGTGTTTTTGAAGGCTGAGCTAGGTTAATGGCTACACTTGGTAGCCTTTTTGTGTGTTTTTTTGTCGACCGCCATTACAGTTTCAGAGCAACCGCGGCAGTCAGAATACAACATCCCTTCTGCCGGCTCTCCAATTCATCAGTAGTTGCGATCACGGCTGTCGGAAACAGCGGATCGTTCCGCTGTCACCCCAATGGTATCCTAATTTAACGTGCGGTCAATCCTCTAGTCGTGCAGCAGTTGTGAGTCTTTCCGCAGCAAATCCGACCGCTGCGGATGGGTTTTCACCTGTTCCGCATGCTTCCGGATTTTCACCTGTTCTGCAAACTCCCCGCAGTCTTCTGTGGAATCCGTCCACCGCGGTCTAATTTTTCTGGTGGTTCATCCTAAACTGACCACTGTTTTTGCCGCTGTTCGTGCAGACGGTTAATTTCCGGTACCATGGCTGTCAGACTGGTTATCCTCCCACCATCCTAATCAACCCATCTGTTTTAAATTACTGTTTTCTATGTTTATGTACTAATGTTCTAAAGTATGGATTTTGCTATTGTTTCTAAATATTCTAGTCCTTTATTGTTTGGGTAGAGTGTTACTTTGTATTTTAAGTGCTCGAACATTGTTTTAGTTTGTTTAGTTAGTTTTGGGCCTAGCTGTGTTACAGATTGTTCTAGTCTTATTTGTTGGTAGCTTTGTTCATTTTGGATTGATTCTAATAATTTATGTAGTGTTGGTTGGGTTCTGCCTGTTGTGGCTTGGAAAGCATTATGCCATCCTTAAACAGCGTTATTCGTTTTTTCTTCTTTGTTTAGGGTACTGTTATATACATTCCACCATGGAATGTGTAATTTGGGCTGTCTTCTGTGTCCAGATCTGAGTAGCCTTCCCACCCAGGTGTCCTCGAAATAGTCAAGTAGGGGACTTAGTTTATGTTTCTTTGTTTGGTAGTAGGGGCTTTCTGTCAATAAATTGTAGTGTTCTGCTACATCAGTTATTGGGACGTAATCTAGTGCAATTAGTTTTTTAATTTCATATTAAAAAATGCTATTAGTTGCATATTCTACACCTAGGGTACATTTTTGAAGGTGTCTCTACATGCATTGATTCAAGTGGTAATAGCAACCTTGTGTTGCTGTGTGAGAGCAATTTTCCAGGATGGCTTGTATCCTTGACCGTTCGAAGTCTATGATAATTTTTTTAGGGTGGTAGTTATTAGTTTCTTGCTTTAATTTTGTTAGGAGTTCCAAATAGGTAGTTGTTTGTTTGTTTGGTAACGGGGCATATATAGAGGGGATGTTGCTATTGTGATACTGTCCATGGATTGTGTATAATTGGTAAAATGGTTTGGGACATATTTTAAATGTTCCATCCGTCGTCCATGTCTCACAATTCTGTAGTTTAAGTACGTTTGTGGGAGTTGCTAATAAAATTCTTTTTTCATTAGATTTATTGTCATAAAGACGAAATTGTTCTTCATTATGACTTACAGTGAGTTCAGGTGGTATTTGAATTTCACTGAAAGTTTTGGGGGCAAGTGGGATGTTCATAGTTGATTGTGTTTGTTCTAGCTATTAGTCTTTTAAATGTTGAGATGGATGGTAATTGGCCAGTTACGTGTTCTGGAAATCCGGGTAGTATGTCCTTCAGTATTTCAGTAGTTTTTGGGAGCTAGTGCTAGCTTCTTTAAGAGTCTCTAAAGCATCTCTTACTTCTATTTCTGCTATGTTAGGGGGGCGGTTATGTTCTTTAACATTTAATACAGTTGTTTCTTTTGTCGTTGCCCTCCCATAACATGTATTTGCATAATATTTGCTGCATTTCCAATTAATTTTGTCACCTCTGTTTTTCTTGGGTGTAGACATATCCCACATAGCATACTAAAAGCTTTCCTTTCTGTGAAGTAATGAATTTTGCACCTTCAGTCATTCTGATGTGTAAAATTCTATGAGAAATGTATAGAAAAAAGTTACATATGCTTTAAACGTTTTTATTGTATTACAGATTTTCCTATAAAAAATTATACTTACATGTTTTAATGTGTTGAACTTTTTTTAGATGTTGAGATATTTCTGTTGGTGCTTGGCTTTGAAGTCTCCTTTCATTTTCTATAGAAAAAATATGTACGTTTAATACATTTGTTTAACAGTATATTCTGTATTTTGGGCTTTCTTTTATTATTGGGGCCTTTGGGTTGGGATTTATAGTTGTTACATTGGTATAATTTGTTTTCGATATTTGTGATATTTTGTATGTTTATTTAATGTTAACAGTATTAGTTATAACTATGGGCCTGATTACGATGGCGGAAGGGCCGCCACCGCCAGCCATGCGGTGGCGGGCCCTCCGCCATCGGACAGCAACTTTCCCCCGCCATATTACAATGGCGGGGAAATCGTACCATGAGTATGGTGGGCGCAAAGACCGCCTGCAACGGATCCACCACATGCAATCATTCCGATTGCCCGGTGGACCGTCCAGATAGCGTAAAATGGTGGCGGTGCCTAGCAGGCACCGTACGCCAGATTACGATGCTGGCCACAGCCAGCCTTTCCGTGGCGGGTAACCCGCTATTGAAAGGCTGGCGGGTATTGGTTTGGGGGCCCGTTACAGACCCCTCTTGTGTTGGGGGGTGGTGGTGCAATGGTATGCCCCCAAAATTTCACTGCACTAAGTGGCAGGCACCGTGTGGTGCCTGCCACGTAGTGCAGTGAAAAGCACAACATGCATGTTTAGCATTGCCGCGGGTGCTGCAGCCAGCAGCACCCGCCACAATGTTAACCATGCACGATGCGACCACCACAGTGGCGGACGCATCGTAATTTGAAGTGCTGGATCACCGCATGACTGGCGGGCGGTCCCAATCCCCACTACGCTGGCGGGCGGACTCAAGTCCACCCGCCATCGTAATCGGCCACAATATTATTGACTTCGATATTAGTGATATCGATGTTTATGTTTGAAGATATTTATGTGTTGATATTTATGTATTTTCTTAATTGATTATCGCATATCGATATTTATGTTATCGATATTTGTGTGTCGACAATTTTGTAGGTCGATATTATGTCAGTGATCCATATA
The DNA here is from genome assembly GCF_964261635.1 of Lissotriton helveticus. NCBI lineage: Eukaryota > Metazoa > Chordata > Amphibia > Caudata > Salamandridae > Lissotriton > Lissotriton helveticus. The sequence goes on from NC_136072.1 coordinate 777,558,615, forward strand.
AAAGGCGGGCACTTTCTTCCCCTTAGGACCAGTCACTAAGATCAAAGATTTTGCCTCGCCAGTTTGTAAATCTAGTTGTTGCATAAAATTCACACATATATCTAAAAGCTTCTGCAGTGCCATGCCAGTTTGTGTGAGAACGACCGCATCATCTGCATAAGGGAGAATGGGGATGCTGCCTTTATTCATATTTGGGACATCTGGGTTTGAATCTAAGAGGGGGCCCTATACTCCATTAGTGTACAGTGAAAAAAGAAAGGGGGTGAGGACACACCCCTGACGAACCCCGCAATTTATAGGAAACTACCTAGTACATTCTTCCTGCTTTCGATAACAGACACAGGCCACAGCGCTAGCATATAACTGTCTTATTGAAACTATAATTGCCTCGCCAATCCCCATCTCCTTTATGAGTCTCCACAGATGTCGGTGAGCAACCCAGTGTAAAGCTGCGGATAAGTAAAAAAACGCTCTATATAAAGCTTTTCTTGTTTAGCTTGTGTATACTAGCAATAAAGAGGCTCAAATTTCAGCACTGGTCCTGAGTGCCTTTTCCCTTCTTAAAACAATATTGGGTTGGATCAGATCATTAGTATTAGTGGCCCATTCCTCTAATCTATTCAATAAAACCCGCACCATTAGCTTAGCCGTACTGTCCTGGAGTGAGAGGGGCCTATACATTTTTGGCTCTGATTTGTTGCCCTTTTTAGGTCTCGCCTGCCAATGCGCTTGCGCATTGCTGGCGAGAGATATAGAGGGGCACCAGAAAATCCTACCAAGAGGGCTTTCGAATGCGGATTTTGGTCAGTGCATGTGCGACGGGCGTGCGCTCGCCATTTGCTCCCCTGCCCCCATCAGACTTGAAAGGAAGCCGCTCGCACACCACCATTTGTCTGAGCCTCGGCATCAGACTTCAAAGGCTGGCGCTCCCCCGCCCACCCCCCCGCCACAGCAATGCCGAGAGCTTGTTTCACACGCCCCTTCTCGCCTGCCCACTGCATCATCTATCCTTTTACCTGCCTTTTCCCCCGTCCATTCCCCTCTTTCCTACCCCAACCCAGTTAGCCCCCTCTCCCCCCATCACAAGCCTCTGTCCCGCCTGTTTCCATTCAACCCCCTTATTGCTTCAGCTCGGAAGTGCTCTACAGATGTTTGCAATTTTCAAAAGGCTGCTGCTCCCGAGCCCACCCCCCGCCACAGAAATACCGAGAGCTTGTTTCACCCGCCCCTTCTCGCCTGCCCACCGCATCATCTATATTTTTACCTGCCTTTTCCCCCGTCCATTTCCCTCTTTCCTACCCCATCCCAGTTAGCACCCTCTCTCCCATCACGGGCCTCTGTCCCACCTGTTTCCATTCAACCCCCTTATTGCTTCAGCTTGGAAGTGCTCTACAGATGTTTGCACTTTTCATTCCACACAGACGTGCTTGCAGCCTCCTCCCCCGCCAAACAGGCTCGTGCCCCATTATTCGCCTCGTACAACTTCCTGGGTGCTTGTTTTTATGTGGAACCGTCCCCATTCCACCATCACGCTGTTAGCGATGTGCCTTTCTAAGACTTTGGCATTTCAAAGGAAGCCGCTCCCCCGCCCCCCAACAGACTTCAAAGGAATGCGCTCCCCAACTTGCTGGCATCGCTCTCGTGAGCCTTTATTTACTTTTATCTGGAGCTTGCATGCTCAGCCAAAACCAGCTCCAGATTAGCACGCCTGTGAGAGTTTTGCTGTGCAAAATTAACAACCCATGTATTAGAATAGACTGGGATTAAAATGGCCGCCACAAAATTTGCTTCATAGATAAGAGAGAGGGGATTTTTGACATTGACCACGAGTGACTTAAAAACATTACCAACAAACAATGTTTTTAATCATAGTTTATACAGGCATTACAAATCAACACTGTGTTCTGCGTTGACCATGCCTGACCAATAGGGTGTTTCCGTACCGTTCATACATAGATACAAATGCCGAACTTCATTGCATAAATAAAAGAAACGTAAATCACTTGTCGCTCACTGTTGTAATATATATCTGTTCACCACTACTTTGGAAAGGTTACCTTACCGTTACCAGCTGACTCTCCTCATTTCTAACCCTCTTGTTTCTCCCAGCTAGTTTAAAGTGCACTGGATATCAGTAGGTCTTTCGTGACGCTTTTAAAGGTACATACACACTTCTCACCGAAGAAATAAACTCTACCCTCCAACTCCACCCTCCAACTCCACCCTCCAACTCCAACTCCACCCTCCAACTCCACCCTCCAACTCCAACCCCACCCTCCAACTCCAACTCCACCCTCCAACTTAACCCTTCAACTCCACCCTCCAACTCCACCCTCCAACTCCAACTCCACCCTCCAACTCCAACTCCACCCTCCAACTCCACCCTCCAACTCCACCCTCCAACTCCAACTCCACCCTCAAACGCCAAATCTAACTCCACCCTCCAACTCCAACTCCACCCTCCAACACCGCCCTCCAACTCCAACTCCACCCTCCAACTGCAACTCCTCCCTCCAACTCCACCCTCCAACTCCACCCTCCAACACCAAATCCAATTCCACCCTCCAACTCCACCCTCCAACTCCACCCTCCATCACTCAGGGGCACCACCACATCACTCGGGGACACCACCACATCACTCGGGGACACCACCACATCACTTGGGGACACCACCACATCACTCTGGAACACCGCCACATCACTCGGGGACACCACCACATCACTCAAGAACACCACCACATCACTCAGGAACACCACCACATCACTCCGGGGCACCACCACATCACTCAGGGGCACCACCAAATTACTCAGGGGCACCACCACATCACTCAGCCCAACCACATCATCACTCAGCACCACAACAGCACTATCCTGGCTTGCTACCAACAAGCATTGCCATAGCCAATTGGACTCGCATTAGGAAAGTGTAAGCTATTGGCTTTTTGACCACGGGTGACTTAAAAACATTACCAACAAACAATGTTTTAATCATAGTTTTTACAGGCATTACAAATCAACACTGTGTTCTGCGTTGACCATGCCTGACCAATAGGGTGTTTCCGTACCGTTCATACATAGATACAAATGCTGAACTTCATTGCATAAATAAAAGAAACGTAAATCACTTGCCGCTCACTATTAGGTGAAGGTGAGCAATGTAGTGGCTGACACATGCTTCTGGCTGGGGGGGGTTCTCCATCCTGCTGAGCTTTGGGAGAATTGGGTCTGGTGGGAGTTGTAGTGCAGGTTTCCCACCCACAAACCTCCCTCCCTGTTAAGATGGCTACCTCCCTGTGAAGTTGAGCAGGGGAGGGAATAGACTACACATGGCTCTTAGATGGGGGGTGTTCCTTCTGCTCAGGGGTGGGACAAGAGAACATAAGATGGCTACCTACCTGTTAGGTGAAGGTGAGCAATGCAATGGCTGACACATGCTTCTGGCTGGGGGGAGTGCTCCGTCCTGCTGAGCGTTGGGACAAGTGGGCCTAGTGGGAGTTGTAGTGCAGGCTTCCCACCCACAACCACCCCTCCCTGTTAAGATGGCTACCTACCTGTAAGTTTGATGAGTGAAATGTAATGGCTGCCACATGGTTGTGGGTGGGTGGGGAGTGCTCCATCAAGCTGGGCTGTGGGACAAGTGGGTCTGGTGGGAGTTGTAGTGCAGGCTTCCCACCCACAAACACCCCTCCCTGTTAAGATGGCTACCTATCTGTAAGTTTGATGAGTGAAATGCAATGGCTGCCACATGGTTGTGGGTGGGTGGGGAGTGATCCATCATGCTGGGCTGTGGGACAAGTGGGCCTGGTGGGAGTTGTAGTACAGGCTACCCACCCACAAACACCCCTCCCTGTTAAGATTGCTACCTACCTGTAAGTTTGAGGAGTGAAATGCAATGGCTGCCACATGGTTGTGGGTGGGTGGGGAGTGCTCCATCATGCTGGGCTGTGGGACAAGTGGGCCCGGAGGGAGTTGTAGTGCAGGCTGCCCTCCCACAAACATCCCTCCCTATTAAGATGGCTACCTACCTGTAAGTTTGATGTGAGCAACCCCCCTCCCTGTTGAGATGGCTACCTACCTGTTAGTTTGATGGGGCTACGCAATGGCTGCCACATGGTTGTGGGTATGGAGTGGAGTGTTACATCCTGCTCAGCTTTGGGACTGGGGTGCCTGGTCGGAGTTGTAGTGCTGGCTGCCTGAACACGTGCCCCTATGGTAATCATGCTAGGTACCTTTGGGGAAAATCAGAGGGAGTGAATGTTCGATCTGTGAGACATGTGTTGGGGAGAGTGTGTTGCACATACGTTCATTTGCACCTAGTAGGTGTAGCTTTGTAGTTGTGCAAGACAGTACTTAGCAGGGTAATGTGAAACATTTGTTGGTACTTACCAGCCATCCACTCCCTCGGGTATTCCTGTGAGACTCTCTGGATGCAGTGTGGCAAGCACCTTCTCCTCCCATTCAGTGAATGTTCATAGTGGAATGGGAGGGCCACCACCAGTCATCTGGACCAGCTTAACGTTCTTGTTGTTCCTCTCTTTTACCGTGCTCTTGAGGGCATTCCACCTCTTCCTGATCTTCTGGGAGCGTGGGATGGTCCCTACTGCATTGATCTTGTTGACTATCCTTGCCCACATTTCAGTTTTAGTGGCTTATGGTGTTTGTTGGACCAGGTTTCCAAACATATGTGATTCTACTCTGATTACCTCATCTACCATCACTGACAACTCATTGTCAGTGAATGTGGGCATTTTCCTCTGTGATATGGTGTGTGATGTGCAAATGGGTTAATTTTGCAGGTGTGAAAGAGGTGGTGGTGATGTGTGTGGTGTGTGTTGTTGTGATGCTGTGACGTGTGCAGATTTGCCTCTCCTTTGTGCTGTGGGGTTGGGTATTCAGTAGTGGAGTAGTGCAAGGGATTCTGGCCAGGGAAGGGACTAGTTTTATACTCAGGTATGTGGGTGGGTCATACTGGTGTTTTCCTGTCAGGTGTGTTGTGTTGGTTGACGACCTGGGTTTGTATTTTTTAGTTGCCATGGGGATGTGTCATTGGGGTGTGTTAGGTGTTTTTGAAGGCTGAGCTAGGTTAATGGCTACACTTGGTAGCCTTTTTGTGTGTTTTTTTGTCGACCGCCATTACAGTTTCAGAGCAACCGCGGCAGTCAGAATACAACATCCCTTCTGCCGGCTCTCCAGTTCATCAGTAGTTGCGATCACGGCTGTCGGAAACAGCGGATCGTTCCGCTGTCACCCCAATGGTATCCTAATTTAACGTGCGGTCAATCCTCTAGTCGTGCAGCAGTTTTGGGTCTTTCCGCAGCAAATCCGACCGCTGCGGATGGGTTTTCACCTGTTCCGCATGCTTCCGGATTTTCACCTGCTCTGCAAACTCCCCGCAGTCTTCAGTGGAATCCGTCCACCGCGGTCTAATTTTTCTGGTGGTTCATCCTAAACTGACCACTGTTTTTGCCGCTGTTCGTGCAGACGGTTAATTTCCGGTACCATGGCTGTCAGACTGGTTATCCTCCCACCATCCTAATCAACCCATCTGTTTTAAATTACTGTTTTTCTATGTTTATGTACTAATGTTCTAAAGTATGGATTTTGCTATTGTTTCTAAATATTCTAGTCCTTTATTGTTTGGGTAGAGTGTTACTTTGTATTTTAAGTGCTCGAACATTGTTTTAGTTTGTTTAGTTAGTTTTGGGCCTAGCTGTGTTACAGATTGTTCTAGTCTTATTTGTTGGTAGCTTTGTTCATTTTGGATTGATTCTAATAATTTATGTAGTGTTGGTTGGGTTCTGCCTGTTGTGGCTTGGAAAGCATTATGCCATCCTTAAACAGCGTTATTCGTTTTTTCTTCTTTGTTTAGGGTACTGTTATATACATTCCACCATGGAATGTGTAATTTGGGCTGTCTTCTGTGTCCAGATCTGAGTAGCCTTCCCACCCAGGTGTCCTCGAAATAGTCAAGTAGGGGACTTAGTTTATGTTTCTTTGTTTGGTAGTAGGGGCTTTCTGTCAATAAATTGTAGTGTTCTGCTACATCAGTTATTGGGACGTAATCTAGTGCAATTCGTTTTTTAATTTCATATTAAAAATTGCTATTAGTTGCATATTCTACACCTACGGTACATTTTTGAAGGTGTCTCTACATGCATTGATTCAAGTGGTAATAGCAACCTTGTGTTGCTGTGTGAGAGCAATTTTCCAGGATGGCTTGTATCATTGACCGTTCGAAGTCTATGATAATGTTTTTAGGGTGGTAGTTATTAGTTTCTTGCTTTAATTTTGTTAGGAGTTCTAAATAGGTAGTTGTTTGTTTGTTTGGTAACAGGGCATATATAGAGGGGATGTTGCTATTGTGATACTGTCCATGGATTGTGTATAATTGGTAAAATGGTTTGGGACATATTTTAAATGTCTCATCCGTCATCCATGTCTCACAATTCTGTAGTTTAAGTACGTTTGTGGGAGTTGCTAATAAAATTCTTTTTTCATTAGATTTATTGTCATAAAGACGAAATTGTTCTTCATTATGACTTACAGTGAGTTCAGGTGGTATTTGAATTTCACTGAAAGTTTTGGGGGCAAGTGGGATGTTCATAGTTGATTGTGTTTGTTCTAGCTATTAGTCTTTTTAATGTTGAGACGGATGGTAATTGGCCAGTTACGTGTTCTGGAAATCCGGGTAGTATGTCCTTCAGTATTTCAGTAGTAGGTTTTTGGGAGCTAGTGCTAGCTTCTTTAAGAGTCTCTAAAGCATCTCTTACTTCTATTTCTGCTATGTTAGGGGGGTGGTTATGTTCTTTAACATTTAATACAGTTGTTTCTTTTGTCGTAGCCCTCCCATAACATGTATTTGCATAATATTTGCTGCATTTCCAATTAATTTTGTCACCTCTGTTTTTCTTGGGTGTAGACATATCCCACATAGCATACTAAAAGCTTTCCTTTCTGTGAAGTAATGAATTTTGCACCTTCAGTCATTCTGATGTATAAAATTCTATGAGAAATGTATAGAAAAAAGTTACATATGCTTTAAAAGTTTTTATTGTATTACAGATTTTCCTATAAAAAATTATACTTACATGTTTTAATGTGTTGAACTTTTTTTAGATGTTGAGATATTTCTGTTGGTGCTTGGCTTTAAAGTCTCCTTTCATTTTCTATAGAAAAAATATGTAAGTTTAATACATTTGTTTAACAGTATATTCTGTATTTTGGGCTTTCTTTTGTTATTGGGGCCTTTGGGTTGGGATTTATAGTTGTTACATTGGTATAATTTGTTTTCGATATTTGTGATATTTTGTATGTTTATTTAATGTTAACAGTATTAGTTATAACTATGGGCCTGATTACGATGGCGGAAGGGCCGCCACCGCCAGCCATGCGGTGGCGGGCCCTCCGCCATCGGACAGCAACTTTCCCCCGCCATATTACAATGGCGGGGAAATCGTACCATGAGTATGGTGGGCGCAAAGACCGCCTGCAACGGATCCACCACAGGCAATCATTCCGATTGCCCGGTGGACCGTCCAGATAGCGTAAAATGGTGGCGGTGCCTAGCAGGCACCGTACGCCAGATTACGATGCTGGCCGCAGCCAGCCTTTCCGTGGCGGGTAACCCGCCATTGAAAGGCTGGCGGGTATTGGTTTGGGGGCCCGTTGCAGACCCCTCTTGTGTTGGGGGGTGGTGGTGCAATGGTATGCCCCCAAAACTTCACTGCACTAAGTGGCAGGCACCGTGTGGTGCCTGCCACGTAGTGCAGTGAAAAGCACAACATGCATGTTTAGCATTGCCACGGGTGCTGCAGCCAGCAGCACCCGCCACAATGTTAACCATGCACGATGCGACCACCACAGTGGCGGACCCATCGTAATTTGAAGTCCTGGATCACCGCATGACTGGCGGGCGGTCCCAATCCCTACTATGATGGCGGGCGGACTCAAGTCCACCCGCCATCGTAATCGGCACCAATATTATTGACTTCGATATTAGTGATATCGATGTTTATGTTTGAAGATATTTATGTGTTGATATTTATGTATTTTTTTAATTGATTATAGCATATCGATATTTATGTTATCGATATTTGTGTGTCGACAATTTTGTAGGTCGATATTATGTCAGTGATCCATATAAAAGGCGGGCACTTTCTTCCCCTTAGGACCAGTCACTAAGATCAAAGATTTTGCCTCGCCAGTTTGTAAATCTAGTTGTTGCATAAAATTCACATATATATCTAAAAGCTTCTGCAGTGCCATGCCAGTTCGTGTGAGAAGGACCGCATCATCTGCATAAGGGAGAATGGGGATGCTGACTTTATTCATATTTGGGACATCCGGGTTTGAATCTAAGAGGGGGCCCTATACTCCATTAGTGTACAGTGAAAAAAGAAAAGGGGTGAGGACACACCCCTGACGAACCCCGCCATTTGTAGGAAACTACCTAGTACATTCTTCCTGCTTTCGATAACAGACACAGGCCACAGCCCTAGCATATAACTGTCTTATTGAAACTATAATTGCCTCGCCAATCCCCATCTCCTTCATGATTCTCCACAGATGTCGGTGAGCAACCCAGTGTAAAGCTGCGGATAAGTAAAAAAACGCTCTATATAAAGCTTTTCTTGTTTAGCTTGTGTATACTAGCAATAAAGAGGCTCAAATTTCAGCACTGGTCCTGAGCGCCTTTTCCCTTCTTAAAACAATATTGGGTTGGATTAGATCATTAGTATTAGTGGCCCATTCCTCTAATCTATTCAATAAAACCCGCACCATTATCTTAGCCGTACTGTCCAGGAGTGAGAGGGGCCTATATATTTTTGGCTCTGATTTACTGCCCTTTTTAGGTCTTGCCTGCCAATGCGCTTGCGCATTGCTGGCGAGAGATATAGAGGGGCACCAGAAAATCCTACCAAGAGGGCTTTGGAATGCGGATTTTGGTCAGTGCATGTGCGACGGGCGTGCGCTCGCCATTTGCTCCCCTGCCCCCATCAGACTTGAAAGGAAGCCGCTTGCACACCACCATTTGTCTGAGCCTCGGCATCAGACTTCAAATGCCGGCATCGCCCCCCCGCCACAGCAATGCCGAGAGCTTGTTTCACCCGCCCCTTCTCGCCTGCCCACTGCATCATCTATCCTTTTACCTGCCTTTTCCCCCGTCCATTCCCCTCTTTCCTACCCCGACCCAGTTAGCACTGTCTCTCCCCATCACAAGCCTCTGTCCCACCTGTTTCCATTCAACCCCCTTATTGCTTCAGCTCGGAAGTGCTCTACAGATGTTTGCAATTTTCAAAAGGCTGCTGCTCCCGAGCCCACCCCCCCGCCACAGAAATACAGAGAGCTTGTTTCACCCGCCCCTTCTCGCCTGCCCACCGCATCATCTATCTTTTTACCTGCCTTTTCCCCCGTCCATTTCCCTCTTTCCTACCCCATCCCAGTTAGCACCCTCTCTCCCATCACGGGCCTCTGTCCCATCTGTTTCCATTCAACCCCCTTATTGCTTCAGCTTGGAAGTGCTCTACAGATGTTTGCACTTTTCATTCCACACAGACGTGCCTGCAGCCTCCTCCCCCGGCAAACAGGCTCGTGCCCCATTATTCGCCTCGTACAACTTCCTGGGTGCTTGTTTTTATGTGGAACCGTCCCCATTCCACCATCATGCTGTTAGCGATGTGCCTTTCTAAGACTTTGGCATTTCAAAGGAAGCCGCTCCCCCGCCCCCCAACAGACTTCAAATGAATGCGCTCCCGAACTTGCTGGCATCGCTCTCGTGAGCCTTTATTTACTTTTATCCGGAGATTGCATGCTCATCCAAAACCAGCTCCAGATTAGCACGCCTGTGAGAGTTTTGCTGCGCAAAATTAACAACCCATGTATTAGAATAGACTGGGATTAAAATGGCCGCCACAAAATTTGCTTCATAGATTAGAGAGAGGGGATTTTTGACATTGACCACGAGTGACTTAAAAACATTACCAACAAACAATGTTTTTAATCATAGTTTATACAGGCATTACAAATCAACACTGTGTTCTGCGTTGACCATGCCTGACCAATAGGGTGTTTCCGTACCGTTCATACATAGATACAAATGCCGAACTTCATTGCATAAATAAAAGAAACGTAAATCACTTGTCGCACACTGTTGTAATATATATCTGTTCACCACTACTTTGGAAAGGTTACCTTACCGTTACCAGCTGACTCTCCTCATTTCTAACCCTCTTGTTTCTCCCAGCTAGTTTAAAGTGCACTGGATATCAGTAGGTCTTTTGTGACGCTTTTAAAGGTACATACACACTTCTCACCGAAGAAACAAACTCTACCCTCCAACTCCACCCTCCAACTCCACCCTCCAACTCCAACTCCACCCTCCAACTCCAACCCCACCCTCCAACTCCAACTCCACCCTCCAAGTCCAACTCTACCCTCCAACTTAACCCTTCAACTCCACCCTCCAACTCCACCCTCCAACTCCACCCTCAAACACCAAATCTAACTCCACCCTCCAACTCCAACTCCACCCTCCATTACCGCCCTCCAACTCCAACTCCACCCTCCAACTGCAACTCCTCCCTCCAACTCCACCCTCCAACTCCACCCTCCAACACCAAATCCAATTCCACCCTCCAACTCCACCCTCCATCACTCAGGGGCACCACCACATCACTCGGGGACACCACCACATCACTTGGGGACACCACCACATCACTCGGGAACACCGCCACATCACTCGGGGACACCACCACATCACTCAAGAACACCACCACATCACTCAGGAACACCACCACATCACTCCGGGGCACCACCACATCACTCAGGGGAACCACCACATTACTCAGGGGCACCACCACATCATTCAGCCCAACCACATCATCACTCAGCACCACAACAGCACTATCCTGGCTTGCTCCCAACAAGCATTGCCATAGCCAATTGGACTCGCATTAGGAAAGTGTAATCTATTGGCTTTTTGACCACGGGTGACTTAAAAACATTACCAACAAACAATGTTTTTAATCATAGTTTTTACAGGCATTACAAATCAACACTGTGTTCTGCGTTGACCATGCCTGACCAATAGGGTGTTTCCGTACCGTTCATACATAGATACAAATGCTGAACTTCATTGCATAAATAAAAGAAACGTAAATCACTTGCCGCTCACTGTTGTAATATATATCTATTCGCCACTACTTTGGAAAGGTTGCCTTACCATTACCAGTTGACTCTCCTCATTTCTAACCTTCTTGTTTCTTCCAGCTAGTTTAAAGTGCACTGGATATCAGTAGGTCTTTCGTGACGCTCCAACTCCAACTCCACCCTCCAACTCCAACTCCACCCTCCAACTCCAACTCCACCCTCCAACTCCACCCACCAACTCCAAATCCAACTCCACCCTCCAACTCCACCCTCGATCACTCATGGGCATCACCACATCACTCGGGGGCACCACCACATTACTCGGGGACATTCTCGACATTACTAAGTTAGCAGTAGCTCTGCTGCCATGATGCTGCTTTTGCACACCTTACTACATGACTTTATTTTGCAGGACACTGTTTGTGCCTTTCACATGAGAACGGTCTGCTTTCTGCGTTCTCTGCTGTTCCTGGAGTTTAGTCTGAACACGATGTACAAGGTCGAAAAACATACCCCTTGTTATTCTGTTGTAGTCAGTCCCTATCACCTAGACAAAACATGCTACACACAGCTGCACTGCTGGAGAACTCGTGCTTTGATATTATGGTGTTGCATTTTGTTCACACACATTTGGAGGGAATCCTTTCCTTGGAGAAGAGCTATGCTGTTCCTATGATGTAAAGCTACCATCTAGGCTCTAAGGTATGGGGTCTGCTAGCAAAGCAAAGAGATCTTCCTTTATATAATAAACCTTAACTTACCAAGGGGAGGGAGGTTAGGCCTTATAGTCCTTTTTCCACTGTCTGTATATAATGACATCCCCCTTCATATGCTATGGTATTGTAACAATGCTAACTGTTCTAGGTTTATGCATTTTGCTGCTGGTAGTGACTTTGCATTATAGAGCACAATAGTTCAAATAAACATTTTGAACTGTACAGTGACTCTGACTATCCTTATTGTGGACAAGTGCAAGTGAGTGAGCGAAAGGGTATGTCTTGCTACAATGATTCCTGAGAGAGTCGGAAGTGTTGTGTTCTGGGTTGTCTAATCATTTGTAGCTTCGTGATTATGTGGGACAACAATTGAGAGACTATAGCCCACAGGGCTCGGCAATCAGCCCGATTCTTTTTAATATATATATGAAACCTCTGATTGCAGTTGTCAAAGAGCACAGGATTAACATCACAAATTATGCCGATGACACGCAGCTCATTTTCCCATTGGAGGGAGAGCAGTCTACCTCTATTGAGGAGTTCCACTGCTGCTTGCGTGAAGCGGCTCAGTGGCTGAAGGGCAACTCACTACAATTTAATGCCGGCAAGACGGAGGTGCTCTTCTGCTCTGCGGATAGGGTTCCCTCAGTGCTGCCAAGTAACTTCTGGCCTAGGGATATGTCAACAGCAGTGAGACCAGTGGATAAGGTACGCAACCTGGGCATCATGTTTAATAACAAGCTGACCATGGAAGCTCAGCTCACCAGAACGGTGGGTAGCTGCCTTGCGACTATCAGATCTTTACGTAAAATTCTTCCTTTTCTACCCCCTCAAGCACGGGCATTAGTTGTACAGAGTACAGTTTTGAGCAGACTGGACTATTGTAATGCCCGTCTGCTTGAATCTCCTAAGTCTCTTTTGGACAGACTTCTCAGAATTCAGTCAACCGCAGCTAAACTTGCTTTGGGCTGCCTAGAAGGTCTTCGTCCTCCCGGGCCTTGGCAGAATTGCATTGGCTACCGGTGGGACAGAGAATTCTGTTTAAGTCCCTCTGTCTAGTGTTTAAAGCCCTGCATGGGTTGGGTCCTGTTTCGTTGCAGAGGAAATTTGAATGGTGTGTTCCAGCCAGAAACCTTTGTTCCGCCTCGGCTAGATTAGTTAAGATCGCGAGGATTAGGAAAGTTAGAACAGGTGGCAGAAACTTTACGGTTGCTGCGGCCAGGTTGTGGAACGGGCTTCCTCTAGAATTGAGATAGGTCAGTGATCTCCTTCTTTTTAGAAGAAGATTAAAAACACTGCTGTTTCCGAAAACGTAGGTGCTGCATTGCCCTGAGTTAGTTTCGCCCTTGTTGCTCTGTCGCTCGTCTTTTTGCCATGTACTTTTAGTTTGCCAGCGCCAGGATGCCGTCTGGTGATAGAGCGCTTTAGAAATGATATGAATAAATAAATAAATAAATAAATAAATAGCTAGTCGGTTTTGGGATTTTGGGTACTAAGGTGGTAGGAAGGTACATCCCCTACACACCGAGGTCCTGTTTTCCTGCGCATAGTTGGTCTGGTTCTTATCTGTGAGACTCCTGAGTAGCACTTGTACTTGTCCACAATCCCCTTACTTCTGTTTCCGGAGACAGCTGATTATTGGACGTCTCCCCGCGTTGTGCACACAAGCCGGACATTGATCAGGACTCGCTACACTGTGCATTACCTATAACCTCTAAAGAACCTTGTAGGCTCTTTGGACTATGACCTAACAACTTAGCCTGAGAGCTCTTTATTAAGGACACACATGCAGTTCCTTTCGGCCTGAGGCCTCTTTTCGTTCAAACAACGTCCTTATTTTCGGATGTTCCACGCCGACTACGGTTTACCGGATTTTACTTCTTTGGCAAACGCACTCCACAATAAACATTATTGCCCTGAAGAAGCCTATGTTTGGGTGAAATGAGTTGGCTGTCTCTAAAGATGTGCACCAATCGTGTTTGAAATAAAGACATCGACAAATGACTATTATTTGTTTATCAATTTGTACACCTTGCATCAGTTTACTTACCACTCGTAACAATTGCCTCTCATCTGTCTTCCGTTTATGTTTCTATTTGTGGTCATGTGGCAGCTGACTATTTGAGGTGGGCAATACATATATACCACGTGACTGACCTGGGTAGTGTAGTTGTCTATAACGCGGCTGCCTTTGTATATGTTGATTCCACAGCTGGGACAGTGTAGCCTCCTATTTCGTGATATTTCATATAGGTTTTTCAAGCTTGAATTTTAAAAGGTCTTTCTCTTTCTTTTAACCCTGTGCCGCGCTGCCACGCATATGTTGTTATTCTATACTTTTGATCATGACGGTAGCCAGCTCCTAACTGTGCACCGCTCAGGGATATTTTATAACAATACAGTGTACCTAATGCTGGGGATCCGCTCTTCTTCGTTATAGAGGCAGATCCAACCTTCCGCTCTAAGGTATTTCATTCTTGGGTCACCTTTCCGGCAGTCGATGGAACCGACAACCTGTTTCACGAGTATACTGCCACAGCGATTCCGCGGGAATATAGATCATATAGTGCTCTTGAGGTTCCACTCACAGCTTGCCAACACCAAATATGGTTTAATGGCGCCTTTCCTCACCCAATAACTCTGATCCGTTTAGGCTCTGTCTTGATAGAGGGGGCCACGTGGCCCGTATTGGCTGGGTATACCCCCCCCACACACACTATCTAACAACTACAATGATTGCTGAACTCCGTATATTATGTTCTTCCTTGATACGTACGCATATGGCAGTTATTCAATTTATGTCACTCAACTTTCAGGTGGGACCACCTGGCATTGCTGCGCAAACACCTGCGCCTGGTGGTGTGACCTTCAGTCTATTGATGGTTAATTCCGTAAAGGTCAAGCATCCCCAAAATAAGGATCAGCTTTCTTATTGGCTTGCCAAGAAATTTGGGCAACTCGAAGCTGTTTTTCCAAATACCACACTTGTGGAGAAACACAGGATTTTGACGATAAATATACTGAAAAATCTGGTTCCCAAATTAGCTGATTGTAACACTTTGGGTAAAGTGATTGCAGCGGTATATTCTATGTGTTTCGGAACCCCCTCAATGACTGTTCTCCCATCCGTAATAAAGCGTGTTCAGGAAGAACATAGGGCCAAAGTGGCCCTGGAGTGGGGGACGAGACTGGTCGGGGTGTTCAACATTGTTTACGATATGATCCTTGCTAATGTTAAGAGTGATGCCATTTGCTTACAAGTGACACAATACTTGGAGGCTTTGGCAGACGCAGACAAGCCACACTAATTTCCAAAGATTATTGCTAAAGCTTATAAATCCATAGGGCACAATAGTCTGGGAATCAAACCTTTTATGCGACCACAAAATCAAACTCAGACTCAGAATCATGTTGTAATACTTTATTCGAAAAAAATATTTCATAAAAGTACAAGTATTCAACATACGAATTACATTACAAATATTACAAATCCATAGACATTAAAAGACATAGTAAACGGTTCTTACTTAAATAAAATAATCAGACATTGGATAAAAATTTTGACCTGATGTACCATGCATTCGCCACATATTTGGCCACCCCACAAACAATATACATTGAAGAAGCATTGGTTAGAATGACACGCATAGCTGATCTGTGGTCCCTAACCCCCAACTCCCTACAGACAGGTTTCAGCCATTTTGCTCTTGATTGTTTATATGCAGCACATGCAAACAAAAAATGGCCCAGCGATTCTTTCGGGCAAGAGCAACCTGGGCATTTTGGATCAATTCCTTAAATGAATTAAGGGGTAAAATGCCATATCTTAATTTCAGAAACAGCGTTCTGTCGCGGGGGACCTGGATGAAGTCCAGGAATGGCTCTAGCTTCCTGAGCGGCTTGTGTTCAAAGAAGATATTAGTTAAGGGACCCCAATTTGGGTTCCTAAGATCCTTTGCCACAATCCTGTCCCAATAAAGTTTTTTAACAGTTAGTTTTGGCGGTGGATTTTGGGAAATCCAACTGTCCCCCAAACCTATAGATATCACCAACTTCTTTAAATTGTTGAGCCATTTTATTTTGTTAGCTACATTCAAACTGATTAGCTCATCCAGGACCAATGCATAGTTAAAAAGTTCTGGGGTCCTTCTAAGCCGAACCCAATATAACAAGGGGCGAATTTGGACCAAATCAGATATCGATCTTTTACCCAAATCTAAAAATAGTGGTTTCAGAGGGGTCGATAAGGGCAGCGAAACTATGTCTCTTATAAACTTGTTTTCAGCTACAGCCAATACTTTAGTATTCTCCGCACCCCACAGTTCTGAACCATATACTGCCGCTGCTAAAGCTTTCCCCTCATAAACTGCCAAGGTAGGAGCTATGGGTCTACTGGTAGAAAGCCGCTTATTCTTAGTTATTACTCCTGATACCCTTTTAAGGTTTAAAACCATGTTAGCGATATGGGAAGTCCAGCTCAAGTTGTTACTTAGTCTTACTCCAAGATAATCAAATTCTTCCACCACCTCAAGGGGAATGCCGTTCAACAAGAGGTTAACCCTCCTATGTTTTTTTTTGGCCGACAACACCATCAACTTTGTTTTAGAGGTATTTACCGACAATCCCCGATCTTTACAAAAAATGCAAAAGCGATCAAGCAACTTTTGCAAACCCATGGGGGATTTGGACATGAGGAGGGTATCATCGGCAAAGAGGAGTGTAGGTGTTTTCTCTCCTGCAAGGACAGGGGCATCGGCAGGGTCCTCCCTCAAATGATCCATCACCCCATTTATAAAGAGGGAGAACAGGGTGGGAGCCATCACGCATCCCTGTCTCACTCCTCTATTAACCGGTACCTTCTCTGTCAGTTGGCCCTGACTTCCCCAACGAATCCTGGCATAATTCCCCTCATGGAGTTTAATAATGAGCTGCAGTAGATAACTGGGAAATCCCATATCAGATAGGACTGACCAGAGTTTGGCCCGAGGGATGACATCGAATGCTGTCTTCAAGTCTATGAAAGCCAGGTATAAACTGCCCTTGGCAATTAATACCGACTTCCAACAGAATGCACAAAATTGAAAGACCTGGTCTATTGCACCGACATTGCGCCTGAACCCAGCCTGAAAGTGGGACAGAATGTCTTTATCCACAAGCCAAGCTTCGGTACGATTTATGATGACCCTGCCAACCACCTTTTGGATGGTGTCTATCAGACTTATCGGTCTGTAATTGGCAGGGTCATCTCTTTCGCCCTTTTTATATATGGTTATGACCTCTGCGCCCTTCCAGGAATCTGGAACAGGGTGGCCATACTGGATCAGATTCATCAGACATGCTATAAACTCAGCCCATATTTTGGAATCATACTTTAACAAATCCCCCGGGAGGCCATCTGGACCGGGAGCCTTCCCTGGTAGTAAATTAGAAATGACGTCTTGCACTTCACGCTGGGAAAATAGGTCTACCTTAGAAATTAACTGTTCACAAGACTTACTTTGAGGGACTGTAACTGGTGATATTATCGAACTTCCCAGACTGTCCACACAATATAGTTTAAAAAATGGGAATACCATTGGTGTTCAGTTATATGATTTAAAATAGGGGCTTCCCCCCTTCTATCTAATGCATTAATTAATTTCCAAAAAATAACAGCGTTTTTCCCGCAGGCTGCGGCCTTCAACTGCTGCCAGTGCTCTTCCTCCCAATCTCTCTTTGCTATTTTTATACTATTAGAATATTCCTTTCTGGCCAGCCGGACAGCCACAGGATCCTTGCTTTTAATTGCTTGGGTAATTGCTTTCGTTTTGTTCCTACAGTTTGACGGGTACCAGGGGTTACTCTTAGAGTGGTCACAGTTGGAACGTGGTTTCGCCCTAGGCTTCTTACAGAAATGAGCTCCTAAATTATTTATTAAATTTTTATAGGAGGCCTGCAGGCTAGGTTCAGCAAAATTAACATTCTGTGATGTTATGTACCATGATGTCACTTGCATACTGGCTAACTTGGTCAGTGCCCCACTTCTTTTTTTTTAGATCCCGCCTTGGCACCGCATACGCTGCATGCGGTGTCTCTTTGAGACAAGCTGTATCTAGAATATGGGTTTTAAGCACTACCCATCTTTCTAATTGGCTCCTTTTACTGTCCTTCGTAAATGGCTGCTTTTCATTGATTAATATGCTCAGTAGTTCCTCCTTATCTACTTTTCTAACCTGCCATGAGGACTTACCCTGTTACATGTACACTTACTCCTCATGGTATTTATTACTTTCTGTGCACTTTTTTTTCTTTTTGCTTGTTTAGGCTCCTCAGGTCTCAGCTGCCTCCTCCTCCTCCGCATTCTTTCCCTCTCCTCGGCAGCAGCTGCCTCCTCCTCCTCCTGCTTGTTTTACATTAACACGGAGCACTTCAAGTTCGGCACGCCACAGCGCCGCACTTTATATTTAAGTGTTTCTTTTTATTTACAACGGGCACTTCTGTGAGTGTGTGTGCAGCCACGTGCCTTTTATCAGCATAGTGCTTGCTTCCCGGGGTTAGGAGTGTTTTCTGTGTGCTTTTATTCATCAAAAGAAACATCTGTTCCTGATGAAGGAAATTAACTTGGCTATTGAGGAAACAATGCCTGTGCTCTCTAATAATGTGCTTAGTGAGGACAATGACTTCACATTTCTCTCCGATCGCTCACTGTTAGCATGAATAATTACATCAGAGGGATTGCAGAAACGCTGGTGACAGGTCAAACGGCGTACACAAGCCTACAGTAGGATGTTTGAAATCGGAAGCGGGCATGGTATTTGATTCTTGTGCGTGCACGCTCTTTCTATGCCAACCACATCACATTTACGACAGCATTAACAAACTGCGGGGCATATTACCAACCAATAGAGATAATTTTTGTCTCTAACTTGTTTAGAGACAAAAATTATCGCCGCACATCGGCGATTTTTATCGCAGATAAACCTTGCTATTAGCAAGGTTTATCGCAAATGCGATAAAAAACGGCCGCAATGCATGAATATCGCTGAAAAGTCAGCGATATTCATGCATTATCGAGAAAATGCTCTTAGCCATGTTATCCACCTCCCATTGGTTAACATGGCTAAGAACTGCTCAGGGCAGGTGTTAGCTTTTGGAGATATTCGGGCTTAGCGCGAATATCTCCAAAAGTTGGTAATAGGAGATAGCGATGTTAGCGACTGTTTCCAGTCGCTAACATCTTGGCACGCCCACTTTGCATGTCATTAGTGATAAATATCACTGACATGCAAAGCGGGGCCCAAGATGGTCGCTATCTCCTATTAGCTGTCGCTAACTGGTGTTAGCGACAGCTTGGTAATAGGGAGATAATTTTATCTCCGCTTTCTTGGCTTTTAAAGCCAAAAAAGCGGAGATAAACCCCCTTGATAATATGCCCCTGCATCTTTCCACTGACGTAATTCTAGGACAGACCATCCACCCCCCTTAAAAGGGTAGGTGTAGCCTTGTGTGACCATGTCTGTTCTCACACTTTTCTGCAGCACCTCATGCTTACTAAAGCTTTTCAATATTTAATGCACCACAATCATTAGCTCCCACACAAGCACATTGTGTGTTCAGAAAAGGCCCCCTGAAACAGGATAGACATGAATTAATGTATTGAGGAGAATTACTTCATGCTACAATTAAATATCATAGACTTTGGTCGATAAGTCTGATTAGCACTTCAATGCCTCATTAGGGGCAGTAAGTGCTATACACATGCAACTACAATTACAAAAACAATTACAATAGTGTTTACTGAGCCTGATGAGTCACCTTTGGTCTGCAGATAACACCTCTCCCAGCTTTTTGCTCCAACGAAAAGTAGTAATGTGTGAAGGTCATTTTGCATGTTGTACAGTATGGGGCTCAGTATAAGGACATGCAAATATATCCGATTTTTCATTCATTGCTCTAAAAATAAATTTAGCCTGTTGATAATATAAACACCAAGGTTGGATTTTCATTCCTTCTAAAGTAATATCTACATTCTAAATGATTTTCTAATAAAAATCTCACTTTAAACCTGCAGGTATATAGTTCTGACTACACCTAGATGACACAGGACATTAGCAGCTTTTGAACACTATTCAATGGAATTGTGAAAAGAGTAGATATTTGTGACTGAGATAAGACACAAGGGTGGCTGTGGTCCGTTTTATATCAGTATGTTCTGTAATGATCATAAATATCTTTCGCAAGATAATTGTACCTCAAAGCCTACATAAATTGGTTATAATACCGTCTTCAGCATTTCACTAAATAAATTGTAAAATACTGGGCGAACTGCCTGATGTCTGTCTGCCCAAAACTATAAATATGTGCACTTGTACAGTGAGGGATGAGTTACAGCATCCCTCCACCATCCACATCAGATCTCAGATTCAGTTATATGATGTAAAACCCAACAGAAATAGCAAAGGGTTTGAAGTGGAGCACACCATGCCTGTGGTGTCCCTGCTTCAAGAAAAACGCTCTTTGTCACTATAATGTACTTTAAAGTAGGGTCGACACTATACCACATTCATAAATTAAAATACATGTTATATAAAAAATATACTTCATAAAAAGGCACAGTGTTAGCGATGTCAAGACTCGAAGCCGATTCCCCAGGACAGCAGATGTAGGCTGCTCTGGAGGTTACGCCACAGCCTCTCACCTGCTGGGCATAGGCTCAGTGTTTGGCTGCAAATTTCATTTTATTCCCTAGCTTGTTTTAAAATATAAAATTCACTGCTTAGTCAAAAGGAAAATGGCAGAAGGAGGGTTATGATAGTTTTTTCACTTTTAGTTTTCTTTGAAGCATGTTCGCAGGTGGATAGCTGAGGACTGGCTCATCAGCCCTAAGTCCTGTGCTGACGGTATGCATGCTGCTGTGACCAGATTCTAAACCAAGCATCTGTATCACATTTCTAAATGTCACGTTTCTGTTCTTTTGCCAATGGCTTCGATGCAACGATGTGAGACTCGTTATTGGACAGCGGTCAGTGCCTATTTTGCATTGGCATTGATTCTTTTAGGGTTGTAACCACTAATTGTGTTTTTTAAAGACTGCTTCTCAAGTGCACATCCTTCACAGATTCCCATTGCCTTATTTACTTTGTCTGCATTCGTGCCTTCTAATTGTGTATTCATGGGCCCCAGGTCAGGCCATCTAATCTTTATGGCCGTCACCAAGGGAACTCTAAATACTGGTGGTACGTGATGTTCCACATGTGCTTCCTCACATCTGCTGTTGCATTAAGGAGGTTGTGTGTGTGAGAGAGATTATTCTTGTTTTAAACCGTTTTTTACTTAAACTGTTTGCATGTTAGGATTAAATTATTCATCATAAAGTTAACAGAGGTGCTAGTTTGATATATTTTTTACTGCATTCGCCTAGGAACCATATTTCATACCTGGATGTTTAGTCTAACATACAACACCATACAATACCACACAATTCACCAACACACAAATCAACATCACCCAGCATATTTACACTCCACATAATACCATTCAGCACTACATCATTCAACTCCCCATATTAGCAGTCAACTCACTACCACATAATTACACACCACATAAAATCAAACTATACCACAAAGCAACAAGCCACATAAAAACACTCTGCATCATGCAACATAATTTCATCAACATATTTTCACTCCACACAACACAGTTCTACGCCACACTATCCAACTTAATACATTTCCATTCCATACCACATAAATCGACAACAAACCATATAATTCTAATCAACAACACAATTACATAATGCATTAAATACATACAATACACAACACATAATCACACATCATATCACAAAACTCTACGAATACATATATTTAAACTCCACTACATAACACTTCACAACACAAAATAACATTCCACATAATTACACCCCATAAAACAATCCCACTAAGCATACCTCTAATACACTCGAATACACCATAATTACTATCCACATAATTCAACTACATACCATGCCACATATTAGCACTACACAAATCCACTCCACATCACGCAATTCCATGGCAAACAATTCCACAACTAACAGTTCTAAGTTCTGTTACACACCAGATGTATCCACTACACCCCATAATACATAGGTAAAAGACATTTGCGTTTACAACGGCAGTAGCTCTAACTCTCATTTCTCTCCTTGTCCTTTCTTTAAAACCTACCACACACCGTAATATCATTGCTGGTCGCAGCTGTTGTAATCTGAGCCATATTGTAACATTAATTCAAAAAGCTTTTTTCTTACTTTGATTTCTAACACATATGGTGTGTTAACTATATGTGTGGCAACTTCGTTCTGGCATAGTTCCGTGACATTTGCCTAAACTACTGAAGGATTTGAATGTTTTTTACATCATAAATGTGGCAGAAAAATAAACAGATCTATCCTATGTACAATAATGTTGCCTTACTAAATGTGTATGTTTTATCTGTTTTTTCGCATTAACATCACATAACTAAACCCCACATAAATCCACTCTTTGCCATAAAACAACAATCCACATAAATACACTCCACACCATGCCACATAATCCCACTCAACATAATTTCACTCAACACCACACTGTTCTATGCCACACGATTAAACTCCACACAAATCCATTCCACATCACATATTTTAACACCAAACCACATTATACCACAAAATTCAACAACACACCACATAATTAAACTCCAGTGCATAACACTCCACAACCCAAAATACCATTCCACATAATTATACTCCATTACACACACTCTAATACGCACAATCCCACTCCACACAATTCCAATACACTCAAAAACACATAATTACTATCCACATAATACAACTGCACACCATACCACATAATTCCACTACACAAATCCACTCCACACCTCATAATTCCACATCAAATGGCACAGGTAACAATTCTAATCCAATCCACATAATTCCACCACAGGCCACATACATCCAATCCATAACATACAGGTAAGAAACATTTACATTTATGATGCCAATAACTGTAACTCTCTTTTTTTTAACATCCAAACACACTGATCTGGAGATTAGCTCATACATATTTGTTCTTTTTCACCACCAGAACGCAAAGCTGTCCTCAAAGTTTGATGCCACACAATTCAACTCCACATATTTCCAATCTGCACCACATAATTCAACACCAAACCACATAATACAACTCAACATCACAATTACACACCACATACATTCAATCCACACCACACAATTTCACATTGTGCCATAAAATTCAACAGCACAACACATAAATAAACTTCACTACCTACCACTCCACAACACAAAATACCATTCCATATAATTATACTCTATAACACACAATCCCACTCCACATGATTTCACTACACTCAATACCACATAATTACTATCCACATATTTCCACAGTGCACCATGCCACATAATTCCACTATGCAAATCCATTCCACATACATACACCCCATCACACATAGGTAAAATACATTGCCATTTACAATGCCAATAGCTCTAACTCAAACAAATACGAGACCGATTGCATTCCCAATGCTTTTTTAGGAATTGTTCCCTGGTTTTACTCTTAAAACCATAATCCAGATTTAGACAGTTGCTTTTATTTCATCTGAGTCAGCATTTTCAGGAAACACATAATAAGGGCGACAGTGGAAAGGCACCACTTTTAAATGGCACATCGGAATTTGGGACCAATTGTAATGAGGACCAAATTGTATAAAATTAAAAAGCTGTGACCACTGTGCCATTGTCTCTATTGCTACATGCATTTCAATGAAAAACACTACACAAAAAAACTGTGAATTCATCTTGACTTCTTTTCTTTGCAGAAAAAAGTTACAAAATTAAGGGCCAGATGTAGGTCGCCCAATACCGGTAGGTAACGGCCGAAATTACCGAATTTCGGCCGTTACCGACCGGTATTTGCCTTTTGAGATGTAGGTGGCATGATTCCTGGATTCGATATTTTACCGAATCGGTAATTTAAGGAATCGGTAAATTACCGAATTCTTGATATAACGATTCAGTAAATTACTGAATCCGTAATGTAGGCAGCACTCAAGTTAGTGCATTCCTGAGTTAAGGATTCGTTATTTACCACCAACTACAAGTTGGTGGTAAATATCGAAAACCTTTGAAAAAGCTATTATTTTGCTTTTACAACAGTGCGATGTGGCAGACATACATGCCCTTAGGGCATGTATGTGTGCCACACGTGCACCCATGCACTATTCAGGGGTGCAACAGGGTGTCAATGTGACACCCTGCCACCCTTGAAATGTTCCCCCTATTAACGATTCAGTATTTAACGAATCAGTAATACTGAATGGCTTCCCATTCATTTCTATGGGCCTCCAGGCCCATAGGAATAAATGGGAATCACCGAAACGGTAAATACCGATTCTTAAATACCGAATCCTACCGATTCAGTAAAATTTACCGAATAATTATCTACATCCTATTTACCTATTCTGAAATACCGAATCGGTAAAATTCGGTATTTAAGAATAGGTAAATTGAGATTACCTACGTATGGCCCTAAGTATTTTATATTACGGTCTATACATCTGTTTTAGTGAATGCATTGAATACCATTTCAATGATTATGTAACACCCATGCCTCCCGATGTGTACAAAATGAAAAACATTCAATAACTTTGAGGCATCTTACCATAATTCTCAGTGTACGAAATTAAAAAGTTGCAATAACTGATTTATATCCTCAATGTTTCTTTATATACTTAATTGAAACCCGCGCAATAACTGTGAAATATGTTCCAAACCTCTGTGTGTTAGCCATTGAACGCGTTACAATACAGCTCTTGTGTTTTTTAACTCCTCTCTCAGTTTAAATATTAATAACATTCAAATAGCTTTATTGTCGTGTGCCCAAATTTCTTCCAATACACTAAAAGCATTATCATAGACTGATGTCATCCATATTTCTATGTCCTGGCTTTCCCCTTTTCGCAACCTGTAGCACGAATGGAATATTTTCATGAAAGCATTGTGTGGCCAGTCAGGGGTGCAACTAGAACCAGACTTGCGGGGGGCTAACACTTTCGGTAATGGGTCAGGACAAGTATTATCGAAACTGTGATTGGAACTATCCACTTAGCCAATATGAGAAAAAGAAATGACAAACATATTTGACAAACCTGGCATTATAACAAGCATAATTGTGTAGATTTCCACTGTTCTTAATCTACTTATAGTGATCTTTAGAAAGTAGATTGAGTGAATTGACAACTTTAAATCATAATTCAAAGCATATAAAACAAGTTTTCACAAAGTTATTTCAAGACTGCACCCTTTTTGTTAATTCACTGATCCCTTCTGTGGTAGGACAATTTGCTTGTGAAATACTTATCATTGAAATTCCAGAAAAATGCCCCTATTCCATTAATGACTGAATGTTGCTAGTTCTCTTGATACTGATTGTTGTGACTTGAATTGGTGCTGTACATCCTTTCCCTTAGTTACCTGTTTCCTGCTGCTCAGCCAGTATTAATGTGGTGAGGTGGAATGCTGGAGTGCTTAGTGATGTAATGCAAGGTGTGAGAGTCTGGTGTAGTTGAGGGTGTCAGTTGGAATGTGTGGGCTGAGCAGCAAGAAGGAGTCCTTGTTTGAAGGTTTCTTTGTAGTAAGGAGTTATTTTGAGAAGAGACCTTTATCCAAGCAGTTATTGCTAACTCTAGCTGGATAAGCTGCAGAGCTATTAATAAGTGTGTTTTTGCATATATGAGCATGACATGTATCTGCCAGTGATCATGCTGGTCTACAAGAGATTGCAGCCTTGATAAAATCCTGTGTGATCAGGAGGTTGTAGGTAAGTGGTAGTTTTCATGATTTGTTTCTAGTGTACTGCGCAGCACTGCTGGGATTCTGATTCAACAATGATTGAGAAGCAGGGAATCAAAAATCATTTGGAGTATTGGAAGTAATACAGGTGTGCAAGGCATTCGACAAGGGCTTTTGAGGCCTTTGATTGTTCTGTAAAGGCATCCCGATTTCCTAAGATATTGTTTCTTTAAGTACTGTGGTTAGAGGACCCTTTTTCATGTGAACTCTTCTAGCCGGTCTGTTCTTGTGCTCTTGAGGCCCATCGTCAGCTATCCCTGTTCAGATCTCCTGTCTCATGTTCGAGTCTCTTGAGTGCGTCTGCTCTTCAGCCGTAGGTCATCTCTCCAGAACCTAGGGCAGGTTTCTCTGAAGCAAAGCAGGCATCAGGTATCTGTGCTCCAGTCAGCTTTTTCTGCTCCCTACTCCTGCGTTGTTCTTCAGAAGAAACAAAATGAAACATCCATGCTGCTCATCATATAAATGTTGAGCAATGGCTATTCCTGTAGGGGTATGTGCTGTATAAAGATTGTCAAGAATATATATTGAGTTTAATGATTATACATTAATGATTATACATTTAGACACAAATATACATCAGTTTAATATCCAAGCAATGACACATTTAGCTGAGTCCACTAAACATGTACGGCATGAGCAAACCATAAGAGAGACCATATTAATTTTTAAAATATAATGTTGCATGAAAATGCTCTACCAGAAAGAACATATATTTCTAGCTCCATGTAGTCCTGTCATTCACTTACTAAGATTTCAATGGGAATCAAAGGCATAATCGGCGCAAATAGGAACTGTTCTCATTATTGGCAATAAATGCATGAAAGTAAAGAAATGAAAACAATGTGATCTTGAATAAAACTAATAGTGTTATAAAACCACTGCTTCTGGATAATGAGTTATGTCATAGCAACCCATTATTTAAATCAATGCATGGTCTAGAAAAGTTAAGATACTTGTAGAGTGCTGTACAGAGCATGCAGGCCAACGGGGCCCAAACACTGATCTATGTCAATATTTCAGCAGCAACGAAGACCCCAGTCCCCTATGTAGACCACGGAGGGCCAGGTCAAGTATTAGAAGTACCTCTGGAGTCAGTGCTGCTTTTCCCACCCACAGTGCACTGTATGCCTGAAGTCCCTATTCGATTCCCTCATCAGCGCACAGCCTCTGTTGTATTGCTTCATCCATTTTTAGGTCTCAACTGCGATTACGCAAGTGCTGCTTAAGCATGCACTCATGCTTACGAGATGTGCTGTATATAACAAAAGTCTTTGCCAATACTTGTTATGTGTGTAGCATAAGAGGTGTGCTTGTGTAAGTGCTGGGTGATATGAATATTATGAGTGAATGCAGTTTGAGTGGTATGAACGTCGGGTGAATGGTGTGCCGATGTGAGTGCAGGGCAAGCTTCATGAGTGCAAGGCAAGTGGAGGGCCCATGTGTATGACAGGTGAGAGGACTGCATTTAGATTGACAGGAAGAAGTGCAGGGTGAGTGATGTGAGTGATGTAATTGCAGGATGATTGGCGTGCCTGTCTGAGTGTTGTCTGACCAGTGTGTCTGTGTGAGTGCAGGGTGAGCAACGGGAGTGAAAGGTGAGTACATGGTGAGAGGAGTTAGTGCACGGTGAGTGGTGTGTCCCAGTGCGTTCTGACACACTATTGTGCCTGTGTTCAAGCTGGGTAAACTGCGTTAGTGATGTGTGAACGGAATGCCTGCGTGAGTGCAGGCTGGGCAGTGTGCTCGTGTGAGTGCAGGGTGAGAGGAGGGGGTGCATGGTGAGTGGAGCCAATCTGCGTGAGTGATGTGCCTATTTGAGTGGTGTGAGTGCATGGTGAGTGGTGTGTCCATGTGAGTGAAGGGTGAGCTGTGTGAGTGATCCAAGAGCCTATGTTAGCTCAGGGTGAGCAATGTGCCTGTGTGAGAGTAGGGTGAGAGGAGTGAGGTGAGTGGAGGGTAAGTGAGGTGTGTGCAGAGTGAGTGATGTGCCCATTTGAGTTTGGGTGCGGGTGAATGTGCAGTCTGGGAAGAATCAATGTATGGTATGTGATGTGTTTGTTTGAGATTGAGTGCAGGGTGAATGGTGAGGCTAGAGGGTGAGCAATTAGATGTCATGTGAGTGTCATGTGAATGCAGGGTGAGCAGTGTGCTTGTGGGAGTGCAAGGTAATAGGAGGGTGAACAGCATAAGTGCATGGTGAGTGGTGTAAGTACAATGTGATCACTGTGAGTGCAGGGTGAGTAGTGAGAATGACAAATGAGTGGAGTGTTGTGCGTGTAGGGTGAGTGGTGTGCTCATGTGATTAAAGGTTAAGAGCAGGGTGCATGTCGTGAGTGCAGGGTGAAGCGCATGAGTGCATGGTGAGTGGTGTAAGTACAGTGTGATCTCTGTGAGTGAAGGGTGAGTGATGGGACTGTAGGGAAAGCGATGAGAGTGACAAGTGAGCAGAGTGCCATGTAAGTGCAGGGTGAGCGGTGTGATCATGTGAGTACAGGGAAATAGGAGGGTGAATGGCATGAGTGCATGTTGGTAATGTAAGTGCTATGTGATTGCTGTGAGTGCAGCCTGAGCTTCAAAGCAAAGGGTGAGCGTTGAGAATGATGGGTGAGTTGTCTGAATGGAGGATGAATTGCCAGACACACTAAGTAAGTCAGGAATGTTGGTGAGTGGGGTTTCAGATATAATTTAAACTATTGCTATTATGAAATCAACCAGGGATGGAGGGTGGAAGAAATAAATGATTTGCGGATCCTGAAACAAACTTTCAGCCTCTTAATATGCCTTTATAGGGTTTCCATCTTTCCAAGAGAAAAATACAAGGCCCGGATGTGATCTTATGTACTCGTTTGTAACATTACTTTTCTGCCTTTGTTTTATTATTAGCCATGGATCGGTAACCCAGCACTAGACACATTTAAGGGTGCTTCCCTTTTATATTTGCTGGTTGAAGTAAGTACAAATATGGGATAAAAATTCGGGCCTTAGGTGATTTTGCTTATTTTTAAAATACCAGTTTGCCATTAGAAAACCGGCCAGGTGGCAAACCTAGATGCCTTTTACATCAACATAAGAGAACCTAATGCTGTGAATTTGCAAATGACATTGTCCCTATCTAGAGAAAAACACAGTGTAACACTAAACAAGACTAACAATTGTGGTCAAAAGAACTGGAAATAGAGAAAAGAAAAGAAAAAACTATTTTCTAAAAGAACCCTCACTCACCCTAGTGGTGACATGCTTCATCATGGGGTTCCCACAGGGGGGATTGAATATCCCCCGTGTGCTTCAACGCCTGCAATTGCAGCGGAGCTGGTATTGCAAAAAAGTGCAGTGAAGTGAGTGATCAGTGGTGAATGTGAATGATAAAAGATCACAACTGAACCCAAACTACTTTATTGAAGGAACAGTTGTTCACATTAAAAACAGTGAAGCCACTGGATGGTTTGTATTAGAACCCCAGTGGTCTGGCGTGTGTGGTCGACATGTTTCTGCTGTTAAATGCAAGTTGTGCTCAGCTTTCTTCAGGACCAGAATGATGTCCTCCGAGGGTCCACGCTCGCTAAGGCGTGCCCACACCGTGAGGACTTGTGTGAAAAAATGAAATAAAATAAACCTCAGGACTTTGTTAAATTCCTTGGTTAACTCACGGTTTTTACCCGCAGTCAGTTATGTTTCGTCTGTAAAGCAAAACAAAAACGGAATCAATCGCCTGCCAAAAGCCCTTTGTAAAGTGTTAGTTGTTATAGGCGCCAAACCCCCGTACATAATGGTCAGAGTTAACGCTTACTTGACTCATAACGACTCGCCGCCTGGAACCTAGGTCTTGGTTTACTGACGTCCGGATGTTGTTTGCGCTAACGTCGCTCCAGGATTTAAAACTGCGAAGTGTATGCATGGCCACGTCACAAGTCACGTGATCGGAACAAGTCCTTACGCGACGTAAGTGAGAAATACAAATGATAAAATAAATACTCATTCATTGTTCACATAGCCATGCTTCTTGGTAAAGAACAATGGAGCGTCTACAATGAGGTAAAGGAACTTTTATATGTGATAGCGATGTAAATCACTCGGCGGTATGAGTCCACTTCCGATCAAAATACCGGGAAGGCTGGACCGCCAACCTCGCTGCTATCATCGAAGGTTGTTGTGTACAATGCCGTCAAGACAACCAACTACTAGACATCAACGACGACATTGTGGTTCATAGATCCTAATAATTGTAATCACAATGTAGGATTGATATTTTAAGTGTTTAACCGCTTCAGCGTGGCGCAGATTCCTGCGCTGTGCTGAACGTTCCATTGGGCTTATGGAACCATGACGGAACGGTTCCGTCATGAGCACAGCTCAACCGACGCTCATGACGGAACCGTTCCGTCATGATCATGGAAGGGGTTAAGTGATTAATAAACAATCATTTTCGGAGGCTATTATTCAATTATTAATACAAAACCAGTGCTAGACAGAACAGGATGATAGATCATTATTCAAATTTACAGAAACTGTTCCACCAGTTGTTTCCCAGAAATGAGGTGTTTTATAGTAATAGCAAATATTTTGCAAACTAGAATAGGTGAAGTCCCCAATTTCTGTATAGAGATGGAACAAATGGTTACTATCTCAAAACACTTCCCCAAGGGATATCGTCATTTAATCCCAATAGGTGAGATGATAAACGGTGCACCCACCTCTGTTCTTGTTTGAATAATTTGCGCTCATTGCCATCTTGCAGATGTTCGATCACTGTCCAGTGGATCTCATTGGGGAAATGTCTACATTCAAGAAAATGTGTAGTCATTTTTGTGTTGCTTTTGCCACATCTTATACTGCTCCTATGCTCACGTATGCGGAGCTTGACCATCCTTTTAGTCATCCCCACGTATTTTAAGCCACAGGGACAGGTTATCATATAGACAACATTGCTTGTGTTGCAGTTCGTGTGACTCCTCTGCTCCCAGGTCTTATTGGGTTCCAAATCCAATGTTTTTGAACTTGTAGTAAAGGGGCACACGCTGCAATTACCACAGGGGTAGTGGCCCACCACAGGTGGTAAACCCCAAGCGTTTAAAACACTTCTTGGAGTTTCCTGCA
Source organism: Lissotriton helveticus (assembly GCF_964261635.1). Classification (NCBI taxonomy): domain Eukaryota; kingdom Metazoa; phylum Chordata; class Amphibia; order Caudata; family Salamandridae; genus Lissotriton; species Lissotriton helveticus. Next base: position 777,589,437 of record NC_136072.1, read on the forward strand.
TTCTGCGGGGACGTGTATGAACCAGGGCATCTTTCAGACTCCTCGCTCTCTTATAGGAGAATAAAGGTTTCTCCCAATTGCAGTTATTGGATGTGAGGATCCTCTAATGTTTGTTTATACTACGACTCACTTCCTTTGACACTGTGTTAAATGTGGTGACACATGTTAGTGGCACCTCATTTTCCTCATTTCTCGGAGTCTCTTCCAGCAGGGAATCGCGATTTTGATTGCGAGCCCTTTTGTAACTCTTCGTCAGTAGGTGTTCTGGATAGCCACGTTTGTGCATCTTTTCAGTCAAATCACTAGATTGCTCCTTGTAATCCCTAACTTCGCTGCAGTTCCTCCGTATCCGAAGGTACTGCCCGAAGGGCAGATTCTCCCTTAGCGGTTGAGGATGGAAGCTGGTGTAGTGTAAGAGATTATTCTTACTAGTAGGTTTGCAGTAGGTCTTTGTTTTTAATTGGTTGCCTACTCGTGTGATAGTGACGTCCAAAAACACTACAGAGGAATCATTGAATTCATAGGTGAACTTCAAGTGGGGGTCACGTTCATTCACCCACTTAAAGAAGGAAGCCAAGGTATCTTTATCTCCTTTCCAGATCAAGAGCACGTCATCTATGTATCTTTGCCAAAGAATGATATCGGCAAAGAACGGGTTGGCAGGTGGTAAGATGTGCATCGACTCAAAATTAAACACGTACAACCCGGCCACACTGGGGGCAAATGTACTCCCCATTGAAGTACCAGTGGGTTGAAGGTACAACCGGTCCTCATATTGGAAAAAGTTTCTTTTCAGGGCTAAGGTTGCACAGCTCACAACAAAGGATTTTGATGTCTTATAATCCCATGCGTTGGATTCAAGAGTTCGTGACATTACTTCGATTGTCGCATCTTGTGGAATGCAAGTGTAAAGGCTTTCAATGTCTAATGTAACCAGGAGACATTGTTCCTCCGGTAGAATCACTGCATTCAATAAGGAGAGTAGGCTCTTAGTATCCTTAATATAGGTGCTGGTAGCCTCAACTATTGGTCTTAGGAAAAAATCACAAAACTTGGATAGCGGTTCAAGTAGAGAACCTAAACCCGAAACGATGGGTCTCCCTGGTGGGGGTAGGATTCCCTTGTGCGTTGTGCGAGGTTGGCAGTCCAGCCTTCCCGGTATTTTGATCGGAAGTGGACTTATACCGCCGAGTGATTTACATCGCTATCACATATAAAAGTTCCTTTACCTCATTGTAGACGCTACATTGTTCTTTACCAAAAAGCATGGCTATGTGAACAATGAATGACTATTTATTTTATCATTTGTATTTCTTACTTACGTCGCGTAAGGACTTGTTCCGATCACGTGACTTGTGACGTGGCCATGCATACACTTCGCAGTTTTAAATCCTGGAGCGACGTTAGCGCAAACAACATCCGGACGTCAGTGAACCAAGACCTAGGTTCCAGGCGGCGAGTCATTATGAGTCAAGTAAGCGTTAACTCTGACCATTATGTACGGGGGTTTGGCGCCTATAACAACTAACACTTTACGAAGTGCTTTTGGCAGGCGATTGATTCCGTTTTTGTTTTGCTTTACAGACAAAACATAACGTGAAGATTCTGCCACACTGAAAGTCCATGTGGCACGTTTACTTCTATTTTGAAGTAAGTGTTTTGTGAGTGACTATGATCTATTCGCATGGTTTATCTGGTTTTTTGTGTGAATGATCCTTGCAATGGGGTCATTTTGGACGGAAGTATAGGGGTAAAATAACCGGTGTGTTTAAACGTGTAAACTGTTTTCTTCTAAACGAAATTCCATGCCAGTAAAAGAGACTGGCTAGGAGCAAGCTAAATAAAAGCTCTTATATTTATCGAATAACAGCCCAGCAAAACCTTGATTACAAGGTTTTTAATGGCAGGTCATTTGTTAACTGGTAAAAGACAGATAGTAATTATATACTTGGTTTGAATTGTTTTACAGATTGGCTCCAGGCAAATTGCAGGAGTACTGACTGCGGGTAAAAACCGTGAGTTAACCAAGGAATTTAACAAAGTCCTGAGGTTTATTTTATTTCATTTTTTCACACAAGTCCTCACGGTGTGGGCACGCCTTAGCGAGCGTGGACCCCCGGAGGACATCATTCTGGTCCTGAAGAAAGCTGAGCACAACTTGCATTCAACAGCAGAAACATGTCGACCACACACGCCAGACCACTGGGATTCTAATACAAACCATCCAGTGGCTTCACTGTTTTTAATGTGAACAACTGTTGCTTCAATAAAGTAGTTTGGGTTCAGTTGTGATCTTTTATCATTCACATTCACCACTGATCACTCACTTCACTGCACTTTTTTGCAATACCAGCTCCGCTGCAATTGCAGGCGTTGAAGCACACAGGGGGGATATTCGATCCCCCCTGTGGGAACCCCATGATGAAGCATGTCACCACTAGGGTGAGTGAGGGTTCTTTTAGAAAATAGTTTTTTCTTTTCTTTTCTCTATTTCCAGTTCTTTTGACCGCAATTGTTAGTCTTGTTTAGTGTTACACTGTGTTTTTCTCTAGATAGGGACAATGTCATTTGCGAATTCACAGCATTAGGTTCTCTTATGTTGATGTAAATTGTAATCTGGGGGTTGAAGAGTAGCCTTGTAGACCCTTCCTCTCTGGTTGTTTATATATATTAGGCAGCGCACAGCTGCGAGAGTCACTATGTTTTTTGTGCCGGTTTACCCCATCCAGATAACATGGAAGACTTAGGTCTCTCATATAGTAGAGAAGAGGTTGATGCTCTCCTAGGAGATGCATCGCTCTTTGCAGACCCCTCAATATCTCAGACGATCTCCCAAACGACGGAATGGGACAAATTGGGAGAATTGAAAAGAAGCCGTATTAGGGCTATCCTACATGGCACTATGTTGAAACAGTACCTATTAAAGAACACAGCTCCCAAGGGACTGTTGGTGACAAACGCCCCTAGAATCTTTCTAGAGGATGCAGTGTTTAGAAAAGAATGGGCCCAAATAGCCTGGCATTGCACTCGGGATTGGGCAATCCTTATTATAAAAACTGCGTTGCGACTCTTTGAGGCCATCCAATTAGAGATACAAACAACAGAAGCACATTTCAAAGCAACTCTCACAGGCTATAAAAAAAGATTGGACGACCTGAATAAGGAGCTGAATGATTATAAAGAGAATCTGGCCCAGGCCAAAGGCCAGAAGTTCCAGAAAGATCTGAAAAAGTGGGCATATGATAAAGTCTATCCTTATTCAACACCAGAGTTTAACCCTCCGACTAAATCAGGTTACAACTCTGATATCTCAGATGATTCCCAATCCAGTGGTTCTAGCGTGGGTAGTTCAGGTAAAAAGAACAGAGGGCGCGGCAGAGGCCGAGGGTTTTACAACCCAAACTGGCAGCCATACCAACAAAATGGACAACAATACCAGAATCCTTTTCCTGCACAACCACCTTTCCCACCGATGATGGGCTGGAATCAACCTTATGGTCCAATTCAGCCTCCTTTTTATCAACCCCCTATGTTTCAACCTCCTTTTTTAGGGAGGGGCCGGGGAACAAGGGGCAAACAAAAAGGACCCAACCAGGTCCATTGGGAACAGAACAACGCGGTTGGCGACAACACAAGGAGCAAGACCGCGGAGCAGAGAGCGGGTCCAAGCAACCAGAGAGTTTGATCACAAATTTGACTAGTGTCATTTTAAGTGAGGATGAGAGCAGAGTTTTGGAAAAGGGCCTAGGGTTTGTACCCACCCCGGGCTTAGACATCTTTAAACTACGCTGTGAGCTTTCCGACTTTTTTCGTAAATTAAGATTAAAAAGTTTTTTTGAGAAGCAAGTGAACGAGCCCTCCGAGAGAACAAAGGGGGATACCAACTTCAGACTTAAGTCCACTTTTACTCCCCCTGCACACAGTGTCCCCCCTGAAATACTGGCCTTTGAGCAGGCCGTGGTCAAAGAAATAGAAGCCATTGAGACACCGAGGCCGTATAAAAACCTGACAGTGGGAGAATTCAGAGCACTTAAGACTTTACAGAACAACACTGAGATCGTCATTAAGAGTGCGGATAAAGGAGGTGGTATTGTCATACAGTACAAGAGTTCCTATGACCAAGAATGTAGGCGCCTGTTGAGTAACTCTACTAACTATGTTCTGTTGACAGAGGATCCTTCAGAGAGCCTCAACTCAGAAATAATCGAGCTAGTGACGACAGCGGAACTAGAAGGAGTAGTCACCAAACAGGAAGCGGATTTTCTGACAGTCACAGAGGGTAAAATTCCATATTTTTATACCCTCCCGAAAACGCACAAGGGAATCCTACCCCCACCAGGGAGACCCATCGTTTCGGGTTTAGGTTCTCTACTTGAACCGCTATCCAAGTTTTGTGATTTTTTCCTAAGACCAATAGTTGAGGCTACCAGCATTCCACAAGATGCGACAATCGAAGTAATCTCACGAACTCTTGAATCCAACGCATGGGATTATAAGACATCAAAATCCTTTGTTGTGAGCTGTGCAACCTTAGCCCTGAAAAGAAACTTTTTCCAATATGAGGACCGGTTGTACCTTCAGGCCACTGGTACTTCAATGGGCAGTATATTTGCCCCCAGTGTGGCCGGGTTGTACGTGTTTAATTTTGAGTCGATGCACATCTTACCACCTGCCAACCCGTTCTTTGCCAATATTATTCTTTGGCAAAGATACATAGATGACGTGCTCTTGATCTGGAAAGGAGATAAATATACCTTGGCTTCCTTCTTTAAGTGGGTGAATGAACGTGACCCCCACTTGAAGTTCACCTATGAATTCAATGATTCCTCGGTAGTGTTTTTGGACGTCACTATCACACGAGTAGGCAACCAATTAAAAACAAAGACCTACTACAAACCTACTAGTAAGAATAATCTCTTACACTACACCAGCTTCCATCCTCAACCGCTAAGGGAGAATCTGCCCTTCGGGCAGTACCTTCGGATACGGAGGAACTGCAGCGAAGTTAGGGATTACAAGGAGCAATCTAGTGATTTGACTGAAAAGATGCACAAACGTGGCTATCCAGAACACCTACTGACGAAGCGTTACAAAAGGGCTCGCATCAAAATCGCGATTCCCTGCTGGAAGAGACTCCGAGAAATGAGGAAAATGAGGTGCCACTAACATGTGTCACCACATTTAACACAGTGTCAAAGGAAGTGAGTCGTAGTATAAACAAACATTGGAGGATCCTCACATCCAATAACTGCAATTGGGAGAAACCTTCATTCTCCTATAAGAGAGCGAGGAGTCTGAAAGATGCCCTGGTTCATACACGTCCCCGCAGAATGCAGGAAACTCCAAGAAGTGTTTTAAACGCTTGGGGTTTACCACCTGTGGTGGGCCACTACCCCTGTGGTAATTGCAGCGTGTGCCCCTTTACTACAAGTTCAAAAACATTGGATTTGGAACCCAATAAGACATGGGAGCAGAGGAGTCACACGAACTGCAACACAAGCAATGTTGTCTATATGATAACCTGTCCCTGTGGCTTAAAATACATGGGGATGACTAAAAGGAAGGTCAAGCTCCACATATGTGAGCATAGGAGCAGTATAAGATGTGGCAAAAGCAACACAAAAATGACTACACATTTTCTTGAATGTAGACATTCCCCCAATGAGATCCACTGGACAGTGATCGAACATCTGCAAGATGGCAATGAGCGCAAATTATTCAAACAAGAACAGAGGTGGGTGCACCGTTTATCATCTCACCTATTGGGATTAAATGACGATATCCCTTGGGGAAGTGTTTTGAGATAGTAACCATTTTTTCCATCTCTATACAGAAATTGGGGACTTCACCTATTCTAGTTTGCTAATTATTTGCTATTACTATAAAACACCTCATTTCTGGGAAACAACTGGTGGAACAGTTTCTGTAAATTTGAATAATGATCTATCATCCTGTTCTGTCTAGCACTGGTCTTGTAATAATAATTGAATAATAGCCTCCGAAAATGATTGTTTATTAATCACTTAAACACTTAAAATATCAATCCTACATTGTGATTACAATTATTAGGATCTATGAACCACAATGTCGTCGTTTATGTCTAGTAGTTGGTTGTCTTGGTAGCATTGTACACAACAACCTTCGATGATAGCAGCGAGGTTGGCGGTCCAGCCTTCCCGGTATTTTGATCGGAAGTGGACTTATACCGCCGAGTGATTTACATCGCTATCACATATAAAAGTTCCTTTACCTCATTGTAGAAGCTACATTGTTCTTTACCAAAAAGCATGGCTATGTGAACAATGAATGAGTATTTATTTTATCATTTGTATTTCTCACTTACGTCGCGTAAGGACTTGTTCCGATCACGTGACTTGTGACGTGGCCATGCATACACTTCGCAGTTTTAAATCCTGGAGCGACGTTAGCGCAAACAACATCCGGACGTCAGTGAACCAAGACCTAGGTTCCAGGCGGCGAGTCGTTATGGGTCAAGTAAGCGTTAACTCTGACCATTATGTACGGGGGTTTGGCGCCTGTAACAACTAACACTTTACAAAGGGCTTTTGGCAGGCGATTGATTCCGTTTTTGTTTTGCTTTACAGACGAAACATAACGTGAAGATTCTGCCACACTGAAAGTCCATGTGGCACGTTTACTTCTATTTTGAAGTAAGTGTTTTGTGAGTGACTATGATCTATTCGCATGGTTTATCTCGTTTTTTGTGTGAATGATCCTCGCAATGGGGTCATTTTGGACGGAAGTATAGGGGTAAAATAACCGGTGTGTTTAAACGTGTAAACTGTTTTCTTCTAAACGAAATTCCATGCCAGTAAAAGAGACTGGCTAGGAGCAAGCTAAATAAAAGCTCTTATATTTATCGAATAACAGCCCAGCAAAACCTTGATTACAAGGTTTTTAATGGCAGGTCATTTGTTAACTGGTAAAAGACAGATAGTAATTATATACTTGGTTTGAATTGTTTTACAGATTGGCTCCAGGCAAATTGCAGGAGTACTGACTGCGGATAAAACCGTGAGTTAACCAAGGAATTTAACAAAGTCCTGAGGTTTCTTTTATTTCATTTTTTCACACAAGTCCTCACGGTGTGGGCACGCCTTAGCGAGCGTGGACCCCCGGAGGACATCATTCTGATCCTGAAGAAAGCTGAGCACAACTTACATTTAACAGCAGAAACATGTCGACCACACACGCCAGACCACTGGGGTTCTAATACAAACCATCCAGTGGCTTCACTGTTTTTAATGTGAACAACTGTTCCTTCAATAAAGTAGTTTGGGTTCAGTTGTGATCTTTTATCATTCACATTCACCACTGATCACTCACTTCACTGCACTTTTTTGCAATACCAGCTCCGCTGCAATTGCAGGCGTTGAAGCACACAGGGGGGATATTTGATCCCCCCTGTGGGAACCCCATGATGAAGCATGTCACCACTAGGGTGAGTGAGGGTTCTTTTAGAAAATAGTTTTTTCTTTTCTTTTCTCTTCTCTATTTCCAGTTCTTTTGACCACAATTGTTAGTCTAGTTTAGTGTTACACTGTGTTTTTCTCTAGATAGGGACAATGTCATTTGCGAATTCACAGCATTAGGTTCTCTTATGTTGATGTAAATTGTAATCTGGGGGTTGAAGAGTAGCCTTGTAGACCCTTCCTCTCTGGTTGTTTATATATATAAACCTAGATGCCTCACATTACTTTATTTTCCCGAATGCATTCTCCTACTGTGGCAGCAAAAGTACTTAACAAATGTAAGGAATAGGCAGAGTGGGCAACCAAGGGGTCTGGGACTCGGTGTAAAAGAAAAAAAAACAAGGAAAAAAGAAAGTGTTGTTAACAAGTAATTGGTCTTTGAAAGACCTGTGAAATTCTCAGATGAGACTGAGCTATGGCGCCATCCACTGCCCAGCCAACCCACAGCAGCTCAAGCTCTGACTGTTTGTGATCTGAAACCTGCGTCAGCCTGGGCTAAGACACACGGGGGTGGTGGGGGGAGGGTGAAGCCTTTTCAGCCCTATGGGTGTTGCTCGCCTGTGGACAGTACCATACCAATTACATTTTTAACCCACAATCTCTCGCCCTCTGATATTTTCTATGAGATGCCCCAGTCCCATTTTTTCCATAGTTGTTTTGGGATCTTCAGTGCATAAGTTGTAAAAAAAATCAGTGCCGGTGCACAAAGCTCAGTTCAGAAACCCGTGGCTGGTATAAAGAAACACTGGTGCACCGAATACCAAGCAGGGCCGGACTGGCCGTAGCGGGCACCGGGCATTTCCCTGGTGGGCCGCCAGGGTGGAAGCCGGGTTTGGGCCACTGGGGCGCCATTTTTGTTACCGCGGGCTTGCAGTATTGGCCCCCAGTAACAAAATCAGCCAAAACAGGCCCTTGCAAACAGCTCGGCTGCACCCCTTCAGCAGACCCAGGGGGGCCGGCCAAGCAGTTTGCCAGGGCCGGCTTCGGTTCCCAGTACGGCCCTGATACCAAGGCAGGCTAGACTTTATTTCACCTTGTGCCTTTTTAGTTCACTTCAGGACCCTCCAGGCCCCTTTATCTCACTCATGCAGGCTCCTGCTTTCTTCCTTCATGACATGTTTTTCCGTCTTTCTCTTCCTTGTCTTTCCTTTTTGGTTGAATTCCTCTCTTTTCCTCTATATAATTGTCTGATGTACAAAAATAAGTGCCGGTGGCCCCCACCAGCAACCACCTCTTCAAATTAACCACAGCTTTTTTAATATATTTTAGTCCCCCCTGCTTTCAGTGGTTTATGCTGAAACATTTTCGTTCAATTCTATGCACATCATGCCAGAACCACATTGTCTATCTTCTGTTTGAGTTACAGTTATCCACTACAAAATTGTGCTTTGGGTGTTATCGTTAGTACCTGGTTGTTTTGGAGCTTTGTGGAGGGTAGAGGCTGATGTGAGATAGGTGTGGTGAGGCGGGTGGGCAATGCAAAGGGGAGGGAATCGCGTGTTGGAGCGCGGGGGTAGGGTGCAGCACAAGGGGGTTAAAATAATGTATAAAAAGAAAACTTACTTGTTGGTCTTCGGCTCGCCACAGCGCTCTACAGGCTTTTCCTCTTGGCACAGGCAGAAGCTCCCAGCTTCTCCTGTGGCCAATCCCGATGCTGCTCTCACCATAAGAGCAGCGTAGGAATTTGGTGGAGCGCACTGGTTTTATGCTCCATCTGGAGCTTAAAGCCCAATGCCAGCTGATCTTTCCACCCAGCAATACAACTGGGAAGAAGAGATGTCAGTGTGCATGATGGATTGGCCAGCCTGTTATGGCTGGCCAAAACCACATGCACAATTGACATCAGGGCCCACCACTCCTCCTTCCCTGCTGCAGTGCTTTGGTCCCATCAACCAAGACTCAACAGTTGGACGAAAAATAAAAAATAATCTGCATTAGGATCATTTATTTTTCATTTGGATCTGCGGGTAGTGGGGTGACACTCCTCTGTCATAGGAAGAGCCTCCCATAGGTGATACTGTCCCTGAGGAGAACTTAGAGGACATCATTAGGAAGAAAAGTCAAAAAAGGTGTGGGAAACCAGGACGTGCTCTTCTCACCGAGACAGGGGCGGAACGTCCAGACCCACCACCCCAAAAACAGGTCGTCCTCACTGATCTCACTCATGAACTGGCGGCCGGTGGCATTCGAAAGTGGCGGTCCGTAAACTTTTGCTATGAGTGCCTTGTGGTTAGCGAGCAAGCCCAACCGGCATAGTAAGGATTCGGGGGAGGGGGTTCCCCCCCCCACCCCCCCTCCCCGAGAAAATTTTGAAAAATGAATGGACAAAGGGTTTGAGAAAGCAAGAAGGTTTGTCACAATCCCTATGACTTTAGTCAGTCAATCAACATTGATGACATCACCCCCACTCTGAAAATTGTTCCAGCACCTCCACTATCTCCTCAGCATCCCTAAAAACCTTCTACTCGCTATGAGATAAACCAGGCCAGACAGCATCTCTTCTGCAAAGGCATCAATACCAAACACTATTCTCAACTTCCTTCGAACCCCAGCAGTTTTTAATGTATTACTTATACTTCATTACACTACATTCTATTATAATTCATCTTAGCCTGTGTCTATCATACCAAATACCTGTAGTGTCAAAGACCAGAAAAGCAGGGTACTACAAACCCAGGATCACTTCATTATACCGGAAAACAATTATATAGTGTTTTTACTGTGCGCTGTCATATCAGCCTCGCTCCTCTTAACACTGAAAAGGCAGCCCTAGAACAAAAATGTCCAGCACTTGGAGAGCCTAGTGTTAGCTGCCTCCCTCCTCGGAGCTGCAGTAAAATAGCTGAAGCAGCTTCCCCACCGCTGACACAACTGGGCACTGGTCTAGGGAAAGATGCAGGTTCCCACAAATGCCTTCAGCCTCTGAGGCAAGGCGGGCTGAGGAAGACAGCCTGTGGTCAGGTTAGGGAGGCTGATGTTTCTGAAAGGAGCACTGGGGCGGAGTGTGCCGCTTGTAAGGCTCACAAACGGATGAATCCGAAAGAGTGATCGCCGTGAGGGCTGGGGCACTAAAATGTTTAGTTTAGTGCGTGCTGATATAAACCAATTTCAGTTTTCTGGTGTGAGGAGTGTGGTGAAAGGCAAACAAACAATATTTTCTCGACCCAAGACATGCCCTAATAAAACAGTGCCTTAATTTCCCTCCTTCTATTTGTTGACGTTCCAATAATGCGAGATGGGCAGTGGAAATTGCACTGTTTGCGGCACCTTCTGGAAAAAGAAGTTCTGAACCCGATCGACTCTCTATTTCCCTACAGATTGCAAGATCTGTGGGGCCTATTGCGTCCCCAGCTCTACCCCGAAACTGTTTTTCTTCAATGGAGGTAGGGCATGGCTGGCTTAAACCTAGATGCTTCTGTTCTGTCTGCGAGAATAAAGGCACACACAAACTGACCAGTTCTTCATACACTCAGCCCTAATTCAAAGCAGGTTAGATAATCGCAAACCCCTGTTCATAAAGGGATCCGATTTATAAATTGAGGCCTACTAGTAGTGGCTTGCCGCTTGCGCTTGGCTTGGTAATCGCTGTGCTGCAAGTTCAGAGTTCACACAGTGCGCGACGCGCGTAAAATAATTTAAAACGTTTTTAAATTGAAAGTCATTTCGTCGATCACTTTGGCTTTGCGCTTCTTTGCAAATTGCACAGTTACAGTTTTAGTCAGACTTTATTCTCCCCCAGACCTCCTGATATGACATGCGGCACCCCAGTATGATGCATTGCCACCCACCACCACACACGCACACCGGTCCGTCTGCACACACGCATTCTAACTGTAGTGACTGTCTGACCTCCAGGCTCCAGACCATCAGTCATCATGATCTCACACACACTCACTGGCTTACGTGGTTTTCTGACACAGACTCTCTCACACTGTTCGTCACCAGTCAACAGAAGAAGAAGACAATGAGCACGACGAGTCACGAGGTCTGACCTGACGAGGTCTATGCTCACTCTCCTTGTGACTCTAGTTTTGTTGTTGTTGTGGCAGTCCACGCCAGGGCACGGTGACGTCCCCACAGCGGCCAACGCTGGCCAATCACTGACTACATCAACTTGCATGGTTGCTAATGTCCACATGTAATTGGCTATCTAGTGCGGCAGGCTGAGCGCAGCCACCCACCCACGCGCGGCGGCACCACCATCCTTGTGCGCGGTAACTAGCCAATCCTGGCGCAGCATTAACATTGCCACTGCACCAGGGTTAGCTGAAGAGCAGGGCTAATACTTCCCATAATGAGACCCGGCTCCCCCGGGTCTCTGCCTGTGTGAGTGCTAGGGGAGGAGGAAGAGGGAAGGGGCTACTGCGTGTGTGCGCATGCGTGGACAAGTCATAAAAATTACTTGTCCTTAATGCGCACACACTGCTGCTGCCCTCCCTGCCATGCTGCTATCTGCCAGCCTGCCACTCACTGCCACAGGCCTGCCCCCCACACCCTTCCTTCCGCGATCGCGATGACGTCAGACTATAGTTAGTGACTCCAGACTCCGACCGACCTCAAATGACTGTCGGCAGTGTCGGTAATTTTACTTTAGTATGCGCAGTGTCAGTGACAGTGACGGCCGTCCATGGCTAGTGGGGCAATGCCCCAACGCCCCCAATGGACGAACCGCCACTGTTACACCTTCACGAGGGCAGGTGCACCTGGTGGCATAACAAGCAGGTGCACCCTCCCAAGGAAGAGGTGTCACATGCACAGGAGCTGAAGAACCATTGGGGATCAAACCTTCTCCAAATATGGAGTCCCATTTGCAATTTTGGATCGAGACCCCTCAATGTGTATGGTTGAAGGTTACCCTGACCTGTTGCACCAGATGTCAATAGGCCATCCTCCTTCTACTTACGTTAGGGAATTCCTTCTGATTTTACTCTGGTGCAGACAACATCGTTGCAGTCTCACCATGACAAGCCCAAAAGGATTAGGGATTCTTCCTTCATGCGTGGGGAAGGAGGCTGATGAGCTGGAGAAGGCCACTGAATCAGCCTTGTTGAAAGAGAAAGTGAAAGATACCATCCTCCATCTGTGCTCAGCTGTTATGTTGTTCCTTCTTGAAGAGCAAGAGACAAGAGAAGGAAAACAAGCACAGAGAGGCACAGAGCACAAAGCCAAGCCCACCCATCTCACTAACCACCAGAAGCTTTTGTGTTATTCTGACCCCCAAGCTGCTCTTCTGCCACTAACATTGCAGATCATGGAGAGGCAGTAGCTGAGATACAATCCCCTACTGAGTGCAAGGCTCTGGGCTCTCCAGATTTGCAGCTGGTATAATCTCTCTCGATCCCATGGCTTTAAAGTACTGCTTTCACTGTCTTTTTATCTCAAGGATAGTGGACTCCATTTCAGACAGGAATTACACCTCTGACCCTTTTAATGGGAAAATGCTGAATTTTATGTTGAATCAGCCTCCTGCAGAAACAAGCTCTGGACTTGCTAGTGTGTTGACATTCCTCTTCTATTTGCATTTGCGATGCCTTCAGCACTGACCTTAAAGCTAGCGAAACTACACTGATTACTTCAGGATCTTGCCCTCCTCAACCCTTGAATCCCTTTGCAGTTTCTAGCAAAAGAGGCTCAGCCTTTTCTGCTAGCCACATCCCTGACCGTCCTAGCTGTCCTCTCTGGGTCGGCTTCTGGATACCTCAGGAAGACCGTCAGGAATGTGCAAGACTCTAATAAATTCACTACCCCTGGGTCCTTCCTCTAAAGAGGCCACCAGACACTGACACTAGCCTGTGCAAGTGAGCACAAGGATTTGCACCCAATAGAGCATCACTAACCAGCGAAAGCCAAGATAGTATGGGCGCCTAACGAGTGGGTATACAGTTCCATTTATATGAACTGGTTATATCAGACATCCATTCCAAATCTCTGGTCTCCATTTAGGAAATCTGCCACAGATCAATGTAATACAATTTGAGTGAAACTGGAAATATTTTAATTTAGAGCATAGTAAATATTCAATTCCTCAGTATTTAAATGCTGATAAATCCACCATCACCCATCGACTGTGTTCCATACTTCGAACACGATCCTCACTAAAGTACTCAACGAGCTACCGTGAGTTTAAAAACGCATAAAATGTGTGTGTGTGGGGGGGTGCCTGGGCCAAGAATGGCCCAAGCATGAGTGTGCAGCTCCTGCTGCTCTCTGGCCCCAAAAGCCTCAGAAAGCTTTATCCTCATCCTATCCTTGTTGGCGGAGGTGCCAGAGCCACCTCAGCATGCCCTGACATCAGCTGCAATCTGTTGGATGGCCCCACACCCTAGTCAAACAGGATTACTTTAGAAGCCGTCCAGACTCACTGGATGATCATTCAACTACACTAGAAGTCATTTTCACATCATCAGACATCATCAAGCTCTTGAAGTCATGAGCAGAGCTGAGAAATGTGAGCCTGATGATTTGAGGATGACTTGAAAATGAGTATCTAATGACGCCACAAGATGTGATTATTCCTGATGAACCGAGGATGAGCAGTTGATGACTTCTCAAGATGAGATGGTTCCTGATGATTTGAGGTTGCTTTAAAGATGACTATCTCTTTACTTCATAGGCACTCACAAAATTTAAACTGGCCCTGGTTTTTTGAGGAGGGCTTGCTTATTACTTTCTCTGTTTTGGTTTAATTTTTGTTACAAAAAATAAAGCCTTAGAGATAATTTCAGAATCATTTGTTTATTAGTGAACAACGAACACTGTTTGTTGGAACTGGCCCTTCTTGCAGGGTCATCCTCAAACTTTTTGCTTCTTCCTCCCTTATTTTTCCTGACCCGTGGCTGTTGGCAATAGGACTCTGCGCACTTTACCACTGCTGATCAGTGCTAAAGTGCATATGCTCTCTATGTAAAGTGTTATTCTGATTGGATATACATGTGTGGCATATTTGTATCGCCATGAAGTGCCTAGTAAAGTGCACTGAGTGTGCCAGGGCTGGTGATGACAAATGCTACTAGTGGGCCTGCAGCACTGATTGTGCCACCCACAGGAGTAGCTCTAAAATGGTGTCTCAGGCCTGCCACTGCAGTGCCTATGGGCAGTTTAGAACTGCCATGTCCTCCTGGTCAGTGTCCACACTGACCAGGCCTAAACCTTCCCTTTTCGTGCACATCAGCCACCCCTATGGAAGGCCCAAGGTACCCCCTGGGCAGGGTGCAGTGTATGTGAAAGGTAGAGCATGTACTGGTGCAGGTAACATGTTCTGGTAGTGAATTACAGCCATTTTCGTTTTTCACTATGGTAAGGCTATCTTGCTCCATAAATTAACATGGGGGATGCTGGCTACAGTGGTTAACAGCATTTCTTCCCATAGGAACAAGATAGGACATAAGTATCTAGTATCCCTGAACTCAGAATTTAATAACACATCTTTTAGGAAAGGTTGTTTTTAAATCCTGTGTTTGAGAACAGCACTTTTAGAAAGTTGCTGTTCTCTTGTCTGACCCTTCTGTGTGCCTGGGCCTGTTTGTGTATTGACTGTCTGGTTTGTGAGTGACAGGGGCTGGGAAATTCCCCTGGAGGCTGGATGAGTCAGCACTAGGCGGAATGACTGCATTTGCAACTGGAGTGGTGGGAGGAGTTAGCACCTGGGCTGAATAGGGCTGTGCCTGCCTTCCACAATGCTGGCTCCACCCCCCCCTGCTGGGCGGCTGAGGATCCCTGCCCCTCACTCTGAAAGGAAAGAAGCCTCCAGCAAAACAAAGTACTCAGGAAACACCCAGAACTGGTTCAGACCGGGCTCAGGGCCCACATGCACCAAGAGAACAAAGACTTTAGGGGTATAAGTACAGGACCCTTGACAACAGAAAATTAGATCATCCTGGAAATCAAGAAGGAACCTCTGCCAAGGAGAAAGCTGACTCTGAAGTAGGAAGATTGTCCTGCTGTTGCTCTGCTGGACTGACCTGCTGTTTCTTTGCTGCCAAGGAGAGGGGAAGGACTTTGCTGTGTGCTGTGTCCCCTGTCTTGAAGGAATCTCCAAGGGCCTGAGAAGAGCTGGCTCCCTGTTTTGAAGTCCCAGGAACAAAAGGACTTCACCCCCAGCTTCCCTGAACTCTGCTGAGAGAGTTCTGTCCCTCCTAGAGTGCTTGATCCAGTTGTGGGGCCTCTGGAGGTTGGACCTGTGCTGGGAAGCTTGAAACTAAGCTTGAGTGACTTTTGAAACTGAAAAGGGTCGCATTGCTCGCTTGCGGAGCGCATCCCCGACAGTGCGAGAAGTTTCCCGCCGCTACGGAGGTCGAGATCGTCGCAGCGCCTGACGCCGCTGCCAGAGACGTCGCATCCTTCGTTTGCGGGACGCACCAGACCGGTGCAGGAGAATCGAACATCGCTGCGAGTATCGTCGCAGAGCCTGTCGTCGCTGGGTGAGAACGCCGCACCGCTTGCTTGCGGACCGCATCACTTCGCTGCGAGCGTCGTCGCAGAATCATCGCATCGAGGAGCCGCGAGAGAAAGGATCGCCGCTGGACCGCGCATCGTCGCCCCGGAGATCGTCGCAGCACCTACGAGATCGTCGCATCGTGCCTTTGCGAGAACAGACTTCCTACGGAACCTACGCACCGGAATCCATACAAGTGGCCTTCCTCCCCATACAGACCGGATTCGTCGCAACACGCCCGCTGCTGCAGCGGGGCTGTCGCATCGCCTCCCCAGGGTCTCAGGAGCAACGCATCGCTTGTTTTCCACCGCACCAGCTTCTGCTTTTGGAACTTTGTTGCAACTAAAGGTACTGTGAGTAAACGTGACGCAACTGTGAACTTTTCACGCATCTGTGGTATTTTACCGCAACTTGAAGAATTTTAACGCAACCTTAAGAACTCTTTTTGAAACCATATTCTTGAACTGTGTATGTTGGATTTTTGTCGTTTTGGTCTTGTGTAGTTTAGATTAAAAATACCTTTATTTTTCTAAACTGTTGTGGAGTCAGTTTGTGATGTTTTCACTGGGTTACTGTGAGTGTTGGTACAAATACTTTACGCATTGCCTCTGGTTAGCCTAGACTGCTCGTGCCAAGCTACCTAGAGGGTGAGCAGGGGTTATCTCAGAGGGTTATCTCCTTGCCCTGACTAGAAGCAAGGGTCCCTATTTGGACAGTGGTACCTACCTCTGCCAACTAGAGACCCCCAGTTTTAACATTGTTTATATATGTCAAGAGTATTCATTTACATACAACTAAATGGCGCTTCATACTAATAGGTTTGTCACACACCAGTAAGTAGAGTGTAGTATGCTGCCTTACTGGAAGTGGGTATTTAATATTAACATTGAACATTTATGACAAGTCACTCTAATGGGCATTCTCTC
Source organism: Lissotriton helveticus (assembly GCF_964261635.1). NCBI lineage: Eukaryota > Metazoa > Chordata > Amphibia > Caudata > Salamandridae > Lissotriton > Lissotriton helveticus. The sequence goes on from NC_136072.1 coordinate 777,606,290, forward strand.
TACCCTAACTTTCACTCTGTCTTCTTTCTTTGCTTATCTCTGCTCTTTTTTCTGTTTTTTCTGCAGCCTCATTGCTGAGTTCATTTATAATCGCACAATGTTTTCTGTTCTTGAGTGCGGTCTTTTGAAGCTTCAAATGGAATGAAAGGGTGATAAGCATCTGGCCTCACAGCGCTATTTCTTTAGTCAACATGCTGTACTTTTGCATGGTATTACACAGTCGATAGCAGTTTGTTTGCAAAACTTTCTATAAGAAATACGTACACATACCTAAAATAATTTTTTCATGAGCATGTTGAAGAACCGGGTTTTAAACCCAGCGGCGCCAGGGGCACGCCCAAAGTCTTCGGATTCACCTGTCTTGGTATACAGAGACACGGAATACTTCTGGGTGGCGTCAAAGACCACATTTATTAGCTGCAGCTAGTAACAGTAATCCCAGCAATACAACACGGTGTACAACTCAAGAAACTGTTCAATTTTGTAAGGCGAAACATCCCTTTTTATACCCAATAGTCACATTACAAATGGACACCCACTGCACAAAATTCTACCCAATAAGGTACATTTTCAAACAAAGTATCACATGACAGAAACCTCAGTTTGCAATAACCCAACCCAAAGTAAATCATTAAGAATGTCCCAAATCCAATCTCCACAAGCCGGACAAACCCATAATTGAAAGCACAATGCATATAATGAAGAAACATAGAAAGGAAACAATGACAGATAACAAGCAAGATAAAGCATGTGTAGAGAAGCTAAAAGTTAACGATGTCCTGAACATTGACTGGCAATCTCAGATAACGATCAACCAAGGAAATTGGCTTAGCGAGGTCAGTTTCAGATAAAGGAGTCAGTTCCTTACAATGCACCTTAGAGTCAAGAAAAGGCTTAGTTAATAAGTGCATGAACAACGAAGCCCATGCAACTTTGTTCGTCTGGTTACCTCCACGGGCCTACGTGATGGCAACACAAAATGGAGGCACAAACAAAATGGAACCCATATTCGAGACAAAGTCTCTGAATACGTAATAAACAAGCTAGTTAACGTGACAAATTCACTCCATATTAGCTGCACTTACTAAATACGGTACAACATCATCAAAATCGTGACTGAACCATAACCTCACAGGACAAGGCAGAATTTTAAAGAACCTCAGTCCCTCCTTTTGCCATTTCGTAGGCAATAACCCAAACTCATGTTAGTCTGAATCTATGTCTATATCTATTCTCATCAGATCATCAAGGTGTTGCTGGAGCATCATCCTACTACTCTCCACTTCTCTCGAGACAGATCTCCGCACACACATGGTAGCACAAAGGCTACAAATGGTGGGACCACACTGAATGCAAAGACAACAGGAGAAGAGGATAGCTAAAATCATACCAAAGAACATCAGAATCTTCCATCCCCATTTGGACAGTAGTCCCCAAAACCATCCAGTCAACGACCAGTCTCCTTCATCCACATGAATAGACTCAGAGATCTTATGCAGTCTAGAGATGGCTTGGTACACTGTAGGGGCATTATCTGGTATGAAAACACAGCAACTAGATTGGATCAATTTGCATACCCCTCCTCGGTCTGCAAGTATGCTATCTAAAGCCATATGGTTTTGTAACGTCATAAGACGATCCGCTTGAAGCTCAGCGGTAACATTTCTAAGGGCACCTGCAGTTTCATTTATAGTGGCCTCAACCACTCTCGTAAGTTGTCGTATATTCCTGTTATTAGCCATAGGACCCCAAAACGGTAGGAAACCCTTAAAAAAGTCTCCTACTTCTTGTGCTGCAGTATCTTCCTGATTGAAGACACCTCTACCATATCTTGTCCTATGATAGTCCGAAGTAGTAGTGTATGTAGGCGGAAGCAGAAACGCCACATAACAAGTTCCTGAAAAATCAGGCGGCAACCATGTGTAGGCTCTATCGTGACAAACAAAATATGTGCCTTTAGCTGGCAGGAACGGAGGAGAAGTCTGAGATGAATAGACATAGGTTTGAGCACACACACTCTTACCTAGCTGAGCTCTCGGATTCCGACCACTACCTTGCAAACAAAAGTGGCCTCGATGAGGTACAATCCAAATCGGGGGAGAACTTTTTCGTCTCTCTTTCTCTGTCAAGCTAGTACTATATCCAATCACGTTCCAACCAACGTAAGCCTGCACCTCATCCTTAGGGATAGTATTATATGCATCAATATCTCGGATCATATCCACTATTCCCTTTATCAGGGCACTATTACTCGGATTGTCTTTCACGGAACGTAAGGGATATACCTCATTTGCATAGATGAACATAGTCTGAAAAGCCCATACAGACCCATTGAAAGAAAAAGGCAAAACCAGATAGGGCATACCTCTATCTGTCGTATGAGGCATAAGACCACAGACCCAGCAATTAGTGGTATTTACTACCAACTGATGCTGATGCAACAGTTGTATAAACAAATTGTTAACAAATTCTGACCTCCTTGTCTGTTCATGTTCAGGCAACGTGTAAAATTGTTGCAAAGAAACAGTAGTAAAGGAAAGCATAGGTTGGGAAGTGGGTGCAGATTTCAGTGGTGTAGCATAAACAATCCAACCCACACAAGCTAATGTGATACTTAAAAATATTAAAGAACACAATATAATAAAACATTTGCTACGTATTAATATATAGAATTTTGTCTTAAAGTCCATTTTCTCAACAACTCTCTCAGTTACAAAAAACTCCATCCTCTAACGTGCTGCTCACAGCAATTTTCCTTCTTCACTTAAGTGTGCGTCCAGGCGTCCTAGACGTCCCTAGAACCGCAGACCTTTCGTCAATACGCGGGTCACCCCTTAAGAACTTATACCATGACCCTGCAGCTGAGCTCGGATGGTAGCTCGAAAAAGAAATATAGAACAAAAAAGTTTCTTGTCTGAAAGAGTATTATTCTCAAAAAAATTCAAATTTATTTGTCCATTTTAGACCGTAAATATAGCGTTCTTTACCAGGCACCGTCTGATCCTGTAAAAGTGTCTCTGGTTGGGTAGTGTCAAGTTTCAAATGTGATGGCACAGCTTCTTGCAAAACTTCGTCATCCGCACGTTCCGACTGAGTCCATTTCAAATGTGCGTCACTAAAAGGCACGAATCTCAGAATCCTTTCAGTCTCAGAATCGGCAATACCATTTTTGACCCATTGGTCGTATGGTAAGGTAAGGGTAAGGGTATCTTTTTACAATGGGTGGCATGCAGCCAGTTTTTCTTGCCGCAAACCTTGACAGCAGTCCGAGTTGCCAATAACACCTGATACGGGCCTGTCCTCCTTGGTTCCAGATTCTTTGTCCTTTGGAAATTTCTCACCAAGGTCCAATCACCAGGTTGAATCGAGTGACCCGCATCCACAGAAGCTGAAGGTAAAGTATCATACATCTGTTGGTGAAGAACACGCAATGTAGCAGTTAAGTCATGTAAGTAATCAACCAACATAGGATACTCGATGTCGCTATATTCATTCGGCCTCGGCACACCCCAAACATTTGCCGGGCGTCCAAAAACAATTTCGTATGGGCTAAGTCCCACACGAGAATGTACTGTGGTTCTTGTGGACAAAAGTGCCAGTGGTAGAGCATCTGGCCATGTAAGACCAGAGCTTGCTTATATCTTGGCCAATTTAAGTTTAAGAGTGCCATTGTAGCACTCGACCAAACCAGCTGACTGGGGGTGATTCGCAGCATGAAATTTCTGTTCGATGCCCAAACCCGCACACACTTTCTTCATAATCTGACCTACAAATTCACTTCCATTATCACTCCATACCATTCTTGGCAAACCATACCTAGGGAAATATTCTTTAAGCAAAACCTTGGCTGTAGATAAAGCAGTATTATCCTTGAGGGGGTAGGCCTCTATCCATTCCTCCTGCCATAAGCAATCTAGTAGGACCTGCAACATACATACGACTCATCACATCTTTTGCCGTTTCTCTCGCTACTTCATCCGCAAACGCATTACCACGACCAACATCATCCGTAACTTTCCTATGTGCACTGCATTTCACAATCGCAACTTGTGTCAGCAAAGTAAGTGACTCAAGAAGTTCCATCACCAATTGTCCATGCTGAATTTTCGTACCATGGGAAGTAAAAAATCCTCTCTCTCTCCACAATCGTCCAAAACTATGAGCCACACCAAATGCATATTGGCTATCAGTATACACATTCACTCTCTTTCCTTTCGACAACACACACGCTCTCGTCAGTGCAATCAACTCTGCTGCTTGAGCTGAATTCTGTGCAATACGTGCAGTTTCAACAATCGTGTGCAAAGTTGTAACCACATACGCTGCAGTCGTATTGCCATTCGGAAGCTTAAAGCATGAACCATCTACCCATAAGGTACCATCTGGATTCAAAAGAGGAGTATCTTTCAGATCAATCTACCCTTCGTTTCCTCCTCTGTCCGGAGAAAACAATCATGCTGTTCCTGAGCATCTGTCTCTACAGAAATCGGCAACAATGTAGCTGGATTCAATGTGTTGCACCGCTTAATGTGCGCATGACTAGCCAAAAGCGTCAACTCATAACCTGACAAACGCGCACTAGTAAGGTGCTGAGTACTTGTTTTATTCAATAAGGTATCCACTGCATGTGGGACCATCACAATCAATGTATTATTCAATACCAAACCAGCAGACTGTCAGATAGAAACGCCGCTGCCGCTGTAGCTCTCAGACAACTAGGCAACACCCTAGCTACCGGATCTAAAGTAGCTGAAAAATACGCCCATGGGCGCTGCTTGTCTCCAAATTGTTGTATCAACACTGACAATGCACAACCTGCTCTCTCGTGCACATAAAGTGTAAAAGGTTTACTGTAGTCTGGAGTACCCAACACTGGAGCAGAACACAATGCATCACGCAACTCAGAAAAACTCTTCTGACATTCGTCAGACCATGGAAGAGGGTTTGGTGTGTCCTTAAGGGTAAGTGCCAACAGAGGTTTTGCTAGCAACAAAAAGTTGGGAATCTACTGCCTACAATACAAGGTGATAGTGATACCCAAAAAAGCACGCACCTCTCTCTGTGTGGATTGCACAGTCATTTGAGCAATCGCTTGAATACGCTCTGGGGTCAATCGTCTTCCCTCCTTCGACAAGAGATTACCTAAGTAGGTCACTTCTTGGCGGCAATACTGCAACTTCGAAGGTGACACTTTATGGTGAAGGTCAGACAAATGTCGCAACAAATAAAGCGTAGCTTCTCTACATCAAGCTGAGTTTTCAAAGCCTGATTATAGATGGAGGGACTCTCACAATAACCTTGAGGGGCCCGCTTAAACCGGAAGCTTCGGCCTCCTAAAGAGAATCCAAAAATATCTCTACTTTCCTCAGCGATTGGAATACTAAAGAAAGCGTTCTTCAGATCAATAACAGAAAACCAAGCAGCTGAGGCAGGGATCATAGTCAACAAGGCAGTGATATCTGGGACAACAGGAAACTGTGGCACGACAATCTTATTGACTTCCCGATGATCGATCACAAACCGATACACAGGTGGCTGGGAAGAGTCAGTACGCTTAAGAACAGGCAGAACAGGACTGTTACACACATTACCTCTCGTTTCTTCAATCACATCTTTCTCAACCAAATCATAGATAATCGCTAAAAGAGCTCTCTCGCCATCACCAGAGATCTTATATTGAGGAATGTGAGGTAGCCTAGCATTCGACTTGAGAGTAACAAAATAGGGTGGAATCTGCAAAAGGCCAACATCATTAGGACCTGTAGCCCAAAGAGTATCAGGAAGCGAACGCAATTCCGGTGGAAGCCGATCTTTAGACAAGTACATCGGAGAAATCACTCTCTTACCCAACGTAAAATGTACTCCCCAAGGAGCACAATGTAATGTCGTATGCAATCTTTTCAACAAATCCAAACCCAACAAATTCTCACCACAACCTGTCGTTAGAATAAGGGGTGCTTCCAATTCACAAGGACCAATAGAAAGAGGCAAAGGACTAGAAACCGGATTACGAACTGGGGCGCCAGAAAATCCTACTGAAACATTGGTCAAGCCAGACAAAGGTGCGCCAGGGAGTTTAGAGTGCATGATAGAATTCTTAGCCGCACCAGTACCCCAAAGAAAAGGTTCTGCCACACCTGATGCAATTACTTCAACATAAGGTCCACTCTGGTCTACTGGAACCGACACTACTCCCTCTCTTTCTCCATGGCTGTCCTGGCTATCATTATAACCAGCACTCTCGCTTTCAACATAATAATCATCCGTGTAGTATTGAGCAGACCGAACAATCGGAACATTCTGTTGATCAAAATAATTCATAGAATTCTGAGGGGGAAAGGAACGTTCATTCTGAGGAAACGTACCACGTCCTCTACCCCTAGGTGCTTGTTGAGAACCTGCACGGTCTCTCAAACCAGACACACCATTCGCACGCTGAAGCAAAATCGGACAACTATTCTTGAAATGATCTTCTTCCCTACAATAAGCACACTGATTAGGGCCTAGCGGAAGTCGCGGAGGAAAAGACTCAGGCTTCTGCAACAATCTCTGAAACTGTGGGGGCTGCAGACACTGGGAAGGTTGCTGACGCTGATTAGAGCGAGGTGGATACGCCTGCTGTAAAAGAACCTTCGTCTTCAATTCTTTAGTCTTCTTCTTTGCTTTATCCTTCTCATCTTTATCTCTATTCTCGTAGTATTGTGCAGTAGCCAATATCTGGGCCAAGGAAGAAACAGCCTATGAACTCTCAGAGTCCTTTAACTTATTACAAAGTTCGGGGAGCAAATTAAAAACAAACTTATCTACAAACAACCTCTGACCACCTTCTGTACTCATGTCCTGACCACTGTGATCAATAAATGTTTCCTCAAACCTAGTGAAGAAATCAGACACACTCTCTTCTTTCTTTTGTTTGCATGCTGCTAACTTGTCCCAATTCACTCACATAGGAGGCATCAAGGTTTTCATTAAATTAATAATCCTACCGGGTAGATCTGCAACTAAAGGGTGAGGTTTTGCACCTCCTACCTGTCGACCATCTGCAGCAACAATGTTAACCCATGTATCTCCTAATTCTGCCGCATGAGCCTCGTGACGGATCTTCGCCCACAAAGGTTGAGGAACTACATTACCCAACAACATATCTATGTCAGCTAAATTCATAACACACGCATCAACTGTCTGTGACAACTCCTTGTAGTAACCAGCAGGATTTTTACGGGGGTCTGGCAAAGTCTGCTTAAGAGCCAGGACTTCAGCTCTCTTCCAAGGAACATGTACCCATACTCGCTGAAAATGAGCTGGTACTCCCTGAACACCATTAACGGCATCAGCAACAACTTCCTCTCTCCATACAGGAGGAACTTCTCTCATAGGATACTGATTCACTTTCCTCCTAACAGAAGGATCAGGTTCAAGCAATGACTGAGAAGGAAGTCTACACCGAAACGCGAGAAGCGTCTCTACCGCTTCCTCAACATCGGGACCCACTATCGTCCCTTTAGCAAATTCAGACTGAACATTAAGCATCACCTGCGGAATCCAACCCAACTCGTTATTTTCCCATTCTTCACGAAGAAAAGTACACATTACATCAAAAACATACCTTTGCTTAGGCGGATCCCACTGTAAGAAAACATCCATGACCGCTTGTAAATTATACCTAGAAACATTTAAAACCTGTCTACAAGCCAAAACATCCAACACTGCCGGCTCTTCGGGACCAGGAAGCTGACTACGACTCTGCTTACGTTCCGAAACCGGGGTCATATTCAGTGACCCAAAGAGTGGAGATAAAAGACTAGCAAAAGTCTCAGTCATTCGTTTTCGAGCAGAGGGAGAAGAAGTTGCCATAAGGACAGGAGACAAAGGGCCCCATTAGGATGTCGGGCGGATTGCCTCCGCCAGGGTGGCGGTGGCCACCGCCACCCTGGCGGAGGCAATCCGCCCGACATCCTTCCCTGCATTCCCCCCCGCCATATTACGATGGCGGAGGGGACCGCAGCGGTGGGAAACACCGCCCGCCTGTTTTCCGCCCCGGTCGCCTGGCGGCCGGGGCGGATAAGTGATAACATGGTGGCGGTGTCTATCAGACACTGCCAGCCATATTAGAATAGGCATCTGACAATGCCTTTCCGTGGCGGCAATGCCGCCACGGAAAGGCAGGCGGACTTCACTCTGGGGGCCCCATGCGGGCCCCCAGAGTGAAGCACAGTAGGGGGGTGCACACAGGGGGGTACCTATGGTACCCCCCTGCATTTGCATAATGAATGCGGCAGGCACCGCGCGGTGCCTGCCGCTTTCGTCATGCAAATGCTACAAAGCATTTTCAGCATTGTGGCGGGCGGTGCAGAGTGCACCGCCCGCCACAATGATGGGAATACAGGATGCACCCGCCACTGTGGCGGGCGCATCCTAATGCTGCCAACGGGACCCCCGCCCTCATGGCAGCCGGTCCCTAGTACCGTGAGGATGGCGGGCGGGCAAAGTCCGCCCGCCATCCTAATGGGGCCCAAAGTGTTTTGAGGGGACAGAGACGTAGAGTCAGTAGTGAAGGAAGTCGAAGGTAAAGGGGAGGAAGGCAAAGGAGTTTGAGGCAGAACTGTTAGCAAAGCTGGCGGCCCTGTAAGAGGCTGCGCCAATGGAGGAAGAACCACTTGGGAAAGAACGGGTGGCTGAACAACACCAGGGGGTTGAACAAATGGGGGTTGCGGAGGTGCCGTAGCACTCTGCACATAAGGGGGTGGTAATCTCAACAAATGCGACATCAAAGGATCCTTTTCAGGGTTATTTGTCACCTTCGGAAGAAGAGGTGGCAAATCCGGATAACATTTATCAATGGCCATGCAATGTTGTCTATCTGACACCTCAATCGCACGATCTTCTTCATCTTCCTTAAACTGCCTAGCAGCTTGTAGTATCGATATATTCTTTTCTTTCCCATCTCTCTTAGCTTGCTTAATTTCTCGCTGTTTGGCTTCCTTACGCCAGAGGCGGAAAGAGTCAAACATCGCCGGCCGGGCTTTCTTCCTAAATAGCGCAACTTCTAGATTATATAAAATCTCTGATTCGAAACTACCATGTTGGGGCCATCGTAAGACACCATCTTTCTTCGTATAGCGGATCCATACCTCATTATAGGAGATAGGACCCACTCTGTGTTTTGAATAGAGCTCATAAGTCGGAGTTCCAACCGGAGGTATCGGACACGAGTCCTCCAATCGGGAATCCCTGTTACAACTACAACAAAACCATTTCCTAAATTTGCTAAGACCAGGCATCTTATAGCTCACTAATCTAGCTTCAAACTTCAAGGGGTTATCAAAATGATATACTCGCAAATATACGAGCCCCTCGGCTTTGGCAATTGCAATAACCAAATCAAAGAAACCCAAGAAACCAAACAAAGTCATGGGAGCGACCCACTTGTACTTAAACAAAATGTCTGTCACGCCACCAGAAGACCGTCTAATGTCTCGCCTTACAAATCATCACAAGAGAGTCCAAGACAGGGCGTCAGTCAGGGCAGCAGTCCTTCATAGCCATCGGAAAGGGGAAGCCTCGCAGAAAAGACCTTCGGTCCACAGTCGACATGCAGGGGTCGATGAAGTGGGGGCCCTCCTCCAGAATTCCCTTACGAAGCTCCCCACCATGTTCGGGCTTGGACCGGTACCGCTGAAGTCGCCCCACGTTGGCCGCGCCAATGGAAGAACCAGGTTTTAAACCCAGCGGCGCCAGGGGCACGCCCAAAGTCTTCGGATTCATCTGTCTTGGTATACAGAGACACGGAATACTTCTGGGTGGCATCGAAGACCAAATTTATTAGCTGCAGCTAGTAACAGTAATCCCAGCAATACAACACGGTGTACAACTCGAGAAACTGTTCTGTAAGGCGAAACATCCCTTTTAATACCCAATATTCACATTACAAATGGACACCCACTGCACAAAATTCTAGCCAATAAGGTACATTTTCAAACAAAGTATCACATGACAGAAACCTCAGTTTGCAATAACCCAACCCAAAGTAAATCATTAAGAATGTCCCAAATCCAATCTCCACAAGCCGGACAAACCCATAATTGAAAGCACAATGCATGTAATGAAGAAACATAGAAAGGAAACAATGACAGATAACGAGCAAGATAAAGCATGTGTAGAGAAGCTAAAAGTTAACAATGTCCTGAACATTGACTGGCAATCTCAGATAACGATCAACCAAGGAAATTGGCTTAGCGAGGTCAGTTTCAGATAAAGGGGTCAGTTCCTTACAATGCACCTTAGAGTCAAGAAAAGGCTTAGTTAATAAGTGCATGAACAACGAAGCCCATGCAACTTTGTTCGTCTGGTTACCTCCACGGGCCTACGTGATGGCAACACAAAATGGAGGCACAGACAAAATGGAACCCATATTCGAGACAAAGTCTCTGAATACGTAATAAACTCGCTAGTTAACGTGACAAATTCACTCCATATTAGCCGCACTTACTAAATACGTTACAACATCACCAAAATCGTGACGGAACCATAACCTCACACGACAAGGCAGAATTTTACAGAACCTCAAGGTGCTGGAGAGCGCGGGGTCTTGCCTCGAATTTCTCACTTTTTGGAACAGTATTGGTATATTGTGCGATTCAGATTTTTCCTTTGCATTCTGGTACTCGTAGTCCAGCGAATAAAATCCTTGCTTATAAGTACCAGAATACAAAAACAAATCTTAACTAAATGAATGTCAAAATCCTGTTCATGGGATCTGAAAATCTCGGAGCTTTGCCGTGCACATTTCTCTGTAATAAGGTAGACATAGTGCACTGCTTCTTTTTGGTTTGAGTCCCACGCAGAGCAAATTAGGGGTTTCTTTGGTTTGTTCCCAGTGAAGAAGCTGGCTCAGAAAGATCCAATTATGCTACAGAGGAACACCCAATGCTGTGGGCTAGCATCGCCTTACCCCATTGGATCAATACTCTGTTTTCCCTTAACTGTGGGAAGAGAGAGCTCTGTGGCTTAGTGGGACACACAAGTCTGATTGTCATGGTGTATTAGACTGCTGCAGGCAATGGGTAGGCTGGAGCAGCAGGCTACTCATAGCACACTTTGATGGATCGGAAAATTGCCCGTCACTTCAGTCCCATCAAAATGAGGCACAGGCTGCATTGAATTCCTTTCTTCAGTCCTTGCCAATGAGCCACTCCTCGCCCAACATTTAACCCTATACTGACTCAAGGCAGGCTTAGGATACCATACTGACAATGAATTGCCTGTGAGCAGCAGAATCTCAAAGTCGGATGTTTACAATCAATCCGCAGGCAGTGATTAGGCTCGAAATTGGAAGGGCAAGCATAACTATATTTCCGATCATGTAAAGCGCTCTAATATCGTTGGGACAAGTTTACGCTATATAAATAACTGGAAAAACAGGGATACTGACCTCTGCCTGTCTTTTGGTACAGAAATGTCATCAGAACGAGGCCAGAATTGTTAATCGGTTTATGTTTTAAAACTTTCACTTTTAGAAGATAATAAATAATACGATTCATTGAGGTAAATCGATTCAGCCTATAAAAAATACATTCTGTTAGACCTGGCATCTTTGGCGTGGTTTCCCCTGTCTTTTTGCCTCTGCCTCCTGTATTTTTGACGCTGTGCTGGATTTTGGTTTTGCTGGTTAAGATGCTTTGGGCACTTTGTCACTGCTGATCAGTGTCAAAGTGCAAGTGCTCCCTGTATAAATTGTACTGTAATTGGTTATCCATGATTGGCATATTTGTATCACCAAGAAGTCCCTAGTAAAGTGCACTGGGAGTACCAGGGCTGGTGATCCGAATGCTACTAGTGGGCCTGCAGCACTGATTGTGCCACCCACATAAGTAGCCCTAAAATGGTGTCTCAGGCCTGCCACCGCAGTGCCTGTGTGCAGTCTGTGAACTGCCATGTCAACCTGGCCAGTGTCCCCGCTGACCAGGCCTAACCCTTCCCTTTCTGTACACATTGGTCACCCGTATGGAAGGCCCAAGGTACCCCCCTGGGCAGGGTGCAGTGTATGTGAAAGGTAGAGCATGTACTAGTGCAGGTGACATGCTCTGGTAGTGAAGTACAGCCATTTTCGGTTTTCACTATTGTAAGGCTATCTTGCCCATAGGCTATCATGGGGAATGCTGGCTACAGTGGCTACCAGCATATCTTCCCATAGGAGCAAGATAGGACATAAAAGTCTGGTATCCCTGAACTCAGAATTTAATAACACATATTTTAAGAAAGGTTGTTTTTAAATCCTGTGTTTGAGAACAGCACTTTTAGAAAGTGGCTGTTCTCTTGTATGACCTTTCTGTGTGCCTTGGCCTGTTTGTGAATTTACTGTCTAGTTTGAGAGTGACAGGGCCTGGGGAGCCCCCAGGAGGCTGGATGAGTCAGCCCTAGGCTGAATGGCTGCATCTGCATCTTGAGTGGTGGGAGGGGATAGCACCAGGGCCTGAATAGGGCTGTGCCTGCCTTCCACAATGCTGGCTCCACCTCCTGCTGGGCGGCTGACGACCCTGCCCCTCTCTCTGAAAGGAAAGGAGAAGACAGGAAAACAAAGTGCTCAATGAACACCCAGAACTGGTTCAGACCGGGCTCAGAGCCCTCCTGCACAAAGGGAACAAAGACTTTTAGGGGTATAAGTATAGGACCCCAGACTACAGAAAATTAGATCATCCTGGAATCAAGAAAGAACCTCTGCCAAGGAGAAAACTGGAAGACTGAAGAAGGAAGACTGTCCTACTGTTGCTTTTCTGGACTGACCTGTAGTTGCTTTGCTGCCAAGGAGAGGAGAAGGACTGTGCTTTGTGCTGTGTCCCCTTGCTTGAATGAATCTCCAAGAGCCTAAAGAAGAGCTGGCTCCCTGTTAAGAAGTCCCAGGAACAAAAGGTCTTCACCCCCAGCTTCCCTGAACTCTACTGAGAGAGTTCTGTCCTTACTGGACCTGAGGTCAAGTGTTGCAGCAGCGCTTCGCTGCTGGTCGCGCGCGTTGTTTCAGTGCTACTTACTGCTTTTAAATTGCCCGTTTTGTATCTATTTTCTTTTCTTTTTATTTTTCCCCTGTTTTTAGCCATAGGGTCTCTTGCCTCTCACCTGCACTCTAATTCCTTGTAACCCCACCGCTGTTTAGCGGGTCCGGTTCCGGGGAGGTTGTGGGCGGGGAGCGCCATCTTTGAGCAGGAGGGGAACTGTGGCCGCCATCTTTGAGCGTTCTTGCGCTCGGGGACAGTGTGAGCTGCCTATTTAAGGCGTGGTCATCACGGGGGCAGCCTGGTGAAGTGGACCTGAGGTCAAGTGTTGCAGCAGCGCTTCGCTGCTGGTCGCGCGCGCTGTTTCAGCGCTACTTACTGCATTTAAATTGCCCGTTTGTATCTATTTTCTTTTCTTTTTATTTTTCCCCTGTTTTTAGCCATAGGGTCTCTTGCCTCTCACCTGCACTCTAATTCCTTGTAACCCCACCGCTGTTTAGCAGGTCCGGTTCCGGGGAGGTTGTGGGCGGGGAGCGCCATCTTTGAGCAGGAGGGGAACTGTGGCCGCCATCTTTGAGCGTTCTTGCGCTCGGGGACAGTGTGAACTGCCTATTTAAAGGACTCCTCATGGCGCGCAGCGGTGACGCGCAGCGGGAGCGCCTTCTCTGCGCCTGAGTCGTGCCAGAGTCCTGCCGTCTGCGCTCGTCAGCGTCTCAGAGGTCAGCGAGGTAGGCCTGCAGTTCTTCTCCTACGTCCTGCTTTCTTGCCCGGTGGCGGGTGCGCATTTCTGGTTTCAATGCTTTCCTACTCCTCTAGTGAGCTATTAGCGCTACGAGGTCCTATTTCCACCTGCCACCATGTTTTCCCAGGTGGCCGTTCTCTTAGGAAGGGCTGCTCTGGCTGTGGTTGGCATATGCCGAGTCGGGAGGGCCTATTGCCTGAACCCACACCCTTACACTTTCCTTGTCATCTGCTTAACACCAGATCCCTCAGTAGACATTCCACTGATATCTGGAATATGTTATCTGATTCTAAATCTTCGTGCCTGTTCCTTACAGAGACATGGCTGAGCGAGTGCTCCGGCCCAGATCTAGCCGCCGCTATCCCTCCGGATTATACCATCTATAGGAAGGACAGAGTGGTCGGCCGGGGTGGAGGTGTGGCACTAATTGTTGACAAGAGCTTTTCTTGTTCAACTTTCCCCGTGGATAATATCACGGGCAGCGAAGCCTTAGGCTTCACTCTCATGCTATCTCCTCGTCAAACTTGTACAGGGATTATTATCTATAGGGCACCAGGACCGCTAGGCTCCTTTTTCGACGAACTTCAGGCTGCACTTTCTGTGCGTTGCCTGAGATCGGAGCATTGTATCCTATTGGGAGATTTTAATCTCCATATGGATAACACAGCGGACCCGGATACTAGTAAGCTGCAGGATATTGTCTTCTCTCTAGGGCTGATCCAATACGTTTCCAGTCCGACTCATATCAAAGGCCATACGATTGATCAGATCTTTTCTACTAGGTCAATCGATGTCTCCCCACCGCTTCCAGTTCTGTGGTCAGACCACTTTTTAATTAAATTTGCATTTCTTCTGTAGCTACGCCTGGTACAAGATGGGCGAAAGATACTAGAAAGGTGCCTTTCCATCGAGTTACGGTGGAAATGCTTTCTGATGCTCTCGGCCAACATCCCTGCCCGCTATCAGGTAACCTGGAGCAAGACATTGAACTGGTTCAAAAGTGGCTCACAACTAGATTTGAGGAGCTAGCCCCTGGTAAGCCAACCAATTCTGTGGGTAGACATGCCTCGGCCCCCTGGTTTACTCCTCTTCTGGGTAAGATGCGCCAAGACTGTAAGAGGGCAGAAAGAGCTTGGAGGTGCATGTATGACCCGGGAGATAAAATTAAATAGAGGGAGACAATCCGACTTTACCACAAGCATATTTTGGATGAAAAAAAAGTCTATCTGGAGCGCAGAATTGACGCAGCAGAAAATATGAGTAAAGAAATTTTTAGAATTGTACAAGAGTTTATTTCCCCTTCCTCGAGTACACCTATCCACTCTCATACTGAAGTTTGGATTAGCCAACTCAGTGAGTTTTTTATTAATAAAATCAAATCTATTCAAGGCTCTTTTCCTGTTGTGGGCCTTAGTCCAGCTGTCTGTCATCTGACAACTGCGCTACCATCTATGAAGGAGAAAGGCCCTTCTCTATCGGTTTTCCCTTCCATCTCTCTGGCTTCCTCTCTTGACTTCCTGTCTCGGCTTCAATCGGGTTCGCCGCTTGATCCTTGCCCTGCGAAATGTCTTGGGAGAGTGGCGTCGGCAGTTAACATCTTGCTCAACCCACTGCTTAATGCCTCCCTGACATCGGGAGAGGTTCCTACGGCTTGGAAGCACGCCTTGATTCTGCCGCTGCTAAAAAAAACATCTTTAGATCCCCTTGCTCACGCAAATTATAGACCAATTTCCCTCCTTCCCTCTCTGGCTAAGGTGATTGAGAAGCATGTGCATCTCTCCATTTCCAGCTTTATGGAGAGTAATAATATCTTGCACGACTCTCAATCGGGTTTCCGTGCGAATTTCAGCACGGAGACAGCTCTTCTTGAGATCACCGATGCCATTCGAGAGACTTTGGACGGTGGGGGTAAAGCCATCTTGGTCATGTTGGAATTGTCGGCGGCTTTCGACACCGTTCCCCACGATGGTCTCCTTTTAAGACTCTGGGAGATCGGCTTTTGTGGGATGGTGTGTAATTGGTTTAAGTCTTTTCTGACCAACCGCCGACAAGTGGTCTGGGCACCTCCGTTTTCCGCCGAAATGCCACCGCTGGAGGTGGGGGTTCCTCAGGGGTCCATCTTGAGCCCCACCCTTTTTAATATCTATATGGCCCCTCTAGCTGCGGTGGCGGAATCTTTTGGTGCCCAGATCATATCCTATGCTGATGACACCCAGCTCCTTTTTACGTGTAACAAGGGTGAGGATTTTGACAGCGGCCGGATCAGGGAATGCCTGGAAGCCGTATTTGATTGGTTTCAGAGGCATAGTCTGAAGTGCAATTCCGATAAGTCGGAGCTGCTTTTTTTCGGGTGCCCGCCGGATCCTGGTTGGAAGACATGGTGGCCTCGTGATATGTTCCCGCCTGATGCTGCCTCGTTAAAAGCTAAAAATCTGGGTGTCCTGTGTGATGTTGATCTTTCTTTTAGACCCCAGATCATAGGGCTGACAGGGAAATGCTTCGGCATCCTGAAAATGTTGCGGAAGTTTCTTCCTCTATTATCCCTACAGCACAAAAAAATCACTGTCCAGGCCTTGATAGGCTCGCGTCTCGATTACGCGAACGCCCTCTACCTTGGCCTTCCTAAATATTTGATGGCACGCCTGCAGGTTGTGCGGAACTCGGCTGCTAGAGCCATCTTTGGATTACAGCGAAGGGCACGAGCCTCGGAGCTTCTCGAGAGACTTCACTGGCTTCCGGTCGCTAAGAGAGTCACTTTTAAGATCTTGACTCTGGCCTTCAAAGCTCTCCACTCGATTGGCCCAAAATACCTCGGGAAGCGTATGGCCTTCTATGCCCCCAGGAGGACTCTAAGGTCCGCTCTGCTGGCCAAAGCCGTCGTTCCTACCATCAGACGCACTCGCATTGGAGGTCGTTCCTTCCGGTACCTGACACCTCGATGCTGGAACGAGCTCCCCTTTTCCTTGAGAACAGCCAATAGTCTGCTTTCTTTTAGAAAGGAATTGAAGACCTGGCTCTTCTCCCAGTAACTCTGTGCCGGCCTGCGGTGGGCGTTGTGTTGTGTACTTCCCTTTTAGTTCTCTTTGCCAAAGCGCCGGGACACTCCACGGAGTAGCCGTGCGCTATAGAAGAGCCCTTTATAACATAACATAACATAACATAACATAACATAACATAACATAACATAACATAACTAGAGTGCTTGGGCCAGTTGTGGTACCTCTGGAAGTTATACCTGTGTTGGGAAGCTGGAAACCAAGATTTTAAGAACTTTCTGCAAAGTTGAAGGCATGGCTCGCTTGCAGAGCGCATCCCAGTCAGTGCGAGGAAATTCCTGCCGCTGCGAAGGCCGAGATCGTTGCAGCGCCTGTTACCGCGGCCAGATGAGGGAAGAGTTTCATCACTGCGAGTATTGTCACAAAGCCTGTCGTCACTGGGTGAGATCGTCGCACCGCTTGCTTGCAGACAGCATCACGTCGCTGTGAGAGTCGTCTCAGAGCCATCGCATCGAGGGGCCGCGAGAGGAGAAGATCGCCTCGGAGATCGTCGCATCGTACCTTTTGCGAGCCGCTTCCACCGAAAACTGTGCACCGGAATCCACGCAAGGTATCGCATCCCTCCCCATACAGACCAGAGTCACCGCAACACGCTCGCTACAACTAGCGGGGTTGTCGCATCACCTCCCCATGGTCTCAGGAGTGACACATCGCTTGCTTTTCAACACTACAGCTTTCACTTGGAACTTTTGTTGCATCTAAAGGTACTGTTGGCTAAAACGTGACGCAACTGTGGATTATTTTAACGGAACCTTAAGAACACTTTTGAAACCATATTCTTGAACTGTGTATGTTGGATTTTTGTCGTTTTGGGCTTGTGTAGTTTAAATACCTTTATTTTTCTAAACTGTTGTGGAGTCAGTTTGTGGTGTTTTCACTGTGTTACTGTGAGTGTTGGTACAAATACTTTACACATTGCCTTCGATAAGCCTGACTGCTCGTGCCAAGCTACCAAAGTGGTGAGCAGGGGTTATCTGAAGAGTGTTTCCTCCTTACCCTGACTAGAAGCAAGGGTCCCTATTTGGACAGTGGTACCTACCTCTGCCAACTAGAGACCCCCAGATCTAACACATTCACTTGAACTATGTGACACCATATTTTATTGTAACATGCTATTTCTTGTATGCTAACATACAATTAAAGATAGCAGAGAAGCACTGATGAAGAGGCTGGAGGGAGGATGCCATTGAAGAAGCTGGTGCTCTTTACAGCTCCTCTGCACTAATGAATTCTGCCACAGCCTCAGTGGTGTGTTTACAGACCGTGCAGCAAGCGAAACTCAATCCTGATAAGTATTATTAGTACTGTCTGCTGACCGCGTGTGTAGGCACAGTAAGTTTCATTCATAATTCGAATATCAGACTGATTGACATGTCTGCTGACTCACCCTATGACTCGTGCCATGGCGTGCTGGGCTCAGCTGACTGCACTAGCAGCTGAGACCCTGCCACGTCGGTTGCCTCGATCTGTGACTGACCCCTCCTTTCTTCTTTTAGAGCCTGCCCTGGGGAGGTGGCAGTCCCCAGGGCAGAGAATGGCCCGGGAGGAAGGGGCCATGTGGCTCCCTCCCATTTTAGAGTTTGGCCCCTGGGGAGGTGGGGGTCCCGGCGCCTAAATGGGTTCTTGAGGCAACCCCAAACCAAATATAAAAAATGCCGTGGAGGTGTTGGTTCCCAGGCTGGGGGGGGTCTTCATAGCCCCTCTATATTATTGCAATAAGCCTCAAGGAGGTGGCTATTAGCACAAAATAACAAAAAGAACAGTCTGCCTAACAACATCTACCTATCTGCCAAATTTGGTGCAATCCTATTCAGTTGTTTTGGTTGTAGTAGTGTTAACAGGTTCTGATGGGAATTAACATTACAAACGCACCCTTTTTTCCAACCCCATTTTTCTCAGCCCCCGCTTTATAAATCCCCTGAAACTTTCCATGTGCAACAAAATCACCAGAGCACCTTTTTGGGAAAAAGTTTGTGAAGAAATATGTATATATGTGTGTGGGTATATGTGTGTGTGTACGTATATGTGTATGTATATGCGTGTGTGTGTGTATATATATATGTATAATTGTGTGTGTGTGTGTGTGTATGCATGTGTGTGTATATATGCGTGTGTGTATATATATATATATCACTGAAAAAACCATAGGTTTCAGGCCTTATATAGTTAGGAATCAGCATTTAAAAAACCTTTGAAATTCACTGAAAAAACCATAGGTTTCAGGCCTTATATAGTTAGGAATTAGCATTTAAAAAAAACTTTGAAATTCACTGAAAAAACCATAGGTTTCAGGAGTTATATAGTTAGGAATTAGTTTTTAAAAAACCTTTGACATTCACTCAAAAAACTATAAGTTTTAGTGGTGTTATAGTTAGCTGGACATTTTACTCATACAAAACCAATGAAATTGCTCCTATATAGTTAGTTGTACTAACTATAATTCGCGCACCCGCAATCCACTGCTGATGATGTCACACATTAGATCATTCATGACATGGTCAGTGACATCACTGATGACATCTCAAATGACTTCAGGTGTGCCATACTTTTGTCATAAGTAAGACTGTTAGCGCTCTAGTTGTTCTTTAGAACACTCTGGGACATTCTGTCATTGGGCTATAGTTGGGCTACATCTGGCTGATATTTGGGCTACATTTGTTTTTTTTTGTCTCTGGTGGCCATCTTTGGGCTACATTGGGCTACATTGGGCTACATTTGGGCTCTAACATATATATAGCCCAATGTAGCCCAATATATATTTTTTCAAAGTTAATTTTCGTAAAAACCACTGGAGCACATATCTTGAGACATAGCAAAGGCACATCGGGCTACCAGTCCCTACAATTTTGCCAAGTTTGGTGGAAAACCATTCAGCCGTTCGGGCTAAAAGTGAGTCCAACCGCCCTATGGAAATTAACATAGGGAAAACACGTTTTGGGACCCCCTTTTTATCTCGGCCCCTGCTTGACGAATCCCCCCCAAACTTTCAGGGAAGGAGCGGAGCGCCGCGAGGCAAAGTTAAGGAAAACTTCTGGAAGATTCCTCAAGCGGCGCCAAAGTTGTTCCCAATAGAATGTTGCGATTTCCCTATGGAAAACAATCCTAACTATATATACCTACTGGCTATCGCCAGTAGGTAACATATGTATATATATATATATATATATACATATATATATAACGATGCCTGCTTGCAAGTTATCAAATAAATGAGGCAAACTATGCATTTCCTTGTGGTGGAACTCTTTGGGGCTGAACCTGCTTGTGTTTTTGATATATATATATATATATATTCACTGAAAAAACCATAGGTTATAGACCATATATAGTTAGGAATTAGCATTTAAAAAACCTTTTTTTACTCACACAAAACCATTGAAATTCCATATATAGTTAGTTAGTTGCACTAACTATATATCGCGCACCTGCAATCCACTGCTGATCATGTCACATATTACATCATTCATGACATGGTCAGTGACATCACTGATGACATCACTGATGACATCTCAAATGACAGTGGAAGTATACGTGTCTGGACGAAGGATTTAGTAGGTGCATGACTGAATGTATGAGTGAGTGATTAAATGTGTCTCACTGAGTGCATGGGTTAGTGACTAAACTGTCTTAATTTGTGCATCATTATGTCTGTTGTTCTGTAAACTGCTGCATGTGTTGATCAGTAGCTATATGATTAACTATATGGGTTATTGATTGATTGTCCAAGTATTTGTATGGGAGACTGAGTGTGTGTGTGGCTGGCTGGGAGGTGTGTGACTCTGTGCAGATCAATGTGTACTTGTATCAATGATTGTATAAGAGAGTAAGTATGTGTTAGTATATGTTTGAAAATGTAAGGTGCTCTATGTTTAACTGTATAGACAAGAAAATGGAAGTGTGATTGATTCTTTACAGGACTGACTAGGTGTGTGAGTAACTCCATGGATGAGTGGCAGAGTGTGAGTGTCTGTATAGGTGTATGAGTGCATATGATAGTGTTGTAAAGATGAGTGATGGTATGTATGAATGATTGTATGGGTGAATGAGTGAATGTGTGTGTAGACGTAGGAATCAGTGAGTGCGTATGTAGTAACTAGTATTGGTGTGTCAATGATTTCAAAAATTATACTCTGTATTTAACACTGGGTGTAACAGAGGTTATATTAAAATGTGAGGAGATGCATTGTATTGTCACATGAATGATATCATCAGTAATGTGGTCATTGATGTCAAATGAGATGTCATCAGTGATGTCATCAATGATGTCATTTGAGATGTCATCAGTGATGTCATCAGTGATGTCACTGACCATGTCATGAATGATGTAATATGTGACATGATCAGCAGTGGATTGCGGGTGCGCGATATATAGTTAGTGCAACTAACTAACTATATATGGAATTTCAATGGTTTTGTGTGAGTAAAAAAAGGTTTTTTAAATGCTAATTCCTAACTATATATGGTCTATAACCTATGGTTTTTTCAGTGAATTTTCAAGGTTTTGTAAATGCTAATTCCTAACTATATATGGTCTATAACCTATGGTTTTTTCAGTGAATTTCATTGGTTTTTTAAAAGCTAATATTTCAGGAGGGGTTTACCTTGCCCCCTTTCCTTCATTTCCCCCTTCGTTTTTCACCACATCTTGTCTCTCGAACCTACCGAGAAACAAGATGGCGGCCGCTCCGGACTGTTTACAATGTTGACAGCTACGCTGCCGGTTAGCTGCCCGGTTAGCTGCCCGGTGAGCTGCCCGGTTCGCGTACCGGGACGCGCCTCTACTGCGAAAATTTTTTTTTTTTTTTTTTTTCCCCCGCGGGGCACTTTAATATCCCCCTCATCAATCCTAGGGGGTCAGGAGGGGTCTACCTTGCCCCCTTTCCTTCATTCTCCCCTTCGTTTTTCACCACATCTTGTCTCTCGATCCTAACGAGAGAAAAGATGGCGGCCGCTCCGGACTGTTTAGAATGTTGACAGACACCGGAGAGCCAATCAGCTTCGCTTCGCGAAGTTCCGTTACGCGTCAGGTACGCGAACCGGGGCGCTGCCCGGAGCGCGCTTACAGATATATATCTTTTTTTGAACGTTAATTTCTCAAAATCCACTGGAGCACATATCTTGAGACCTAGCAAAGGCACATCGGGCTAACAGTCCCTACAATTTTGCCAAGTTTCGTGCAAATCCATTCAGCCGTTCGGGCTAAAAGTGAGGCCAACCGCCCTATGGAAATTAACATGGGAAAAACACGTTTTGGGACCCCCCTTTTTTCTCAGCCCCCCCTTGACAAACCCCCCCCAAATTTTCAGTGGCTGCTCAGAAACAAAATGTTCCATTTTCCTGAAAATTTCAGCCAATTCCGTCCACAAACGCCAAAGTTATTAGACATAGAATTTTCAAAAATCCCATAGAGAAAAAATCCTAACTATATATACCTACTGGCTATCGCCAGTAGGTAATACATATATATATATATATATATATATATATATATATATATATATATATATATATATATATATATATATATATATATACATGTATATATATATATATATATATATATATATATATGCGTGTGTGTGTGTGTATAAAATACCAGACTTAAAATAAAGTTGAGTCAGGTAGGGTCCTTATATTGAAATCACATTTGGTGGCAAGGAGTCCTATTAGTGTCAAGGGCGCCGATTTCATTGCAAATGATTCTGCAGTGAAGTTAGGGTACCATATGGTGATTTTTCTTACATTAAAGATCTGCTATCACCAAATTATAAATACTTTTTTATGCTATACTTCCTTCTTTTAAGCGCTATATCTTACAATTATTACTATTACACTCTTTCATATTTCTCCATTTACCAGTCTCAGAAGGATGGTAGACTGTTTGCTCTACAGCTCTATTCTACTCCACGTCACTCTACTCTCTACGCCTCCACAACACTCTATGCTTTACCACTCTACTCCACAATCGACAACACCACTCTGTGTCACCACTTGACACCGCTACTCTGACACCACCACTCTGCTGCCACTGCTCTCAACTCCTATCTACTCCCCACTGTATTCTATGCCACTCTACTACATACCACTATACTCTACGACAGTCTACTCTACAACACTGCACTCTCTGCCACTGAACTCTTAAGCTGCACCACTCTATTCTACACCACTATTTTACTCTGCTCCACTGCACCCTGACACTCAGATCTGCATTGCCACATTCTCTGCCATTGAACTCTATTCCACTCTACTCTGCACGACTGCACTCTAAGACTCTGCATCGCTCCATGCCACTCTAATCTATTCTGTACCATTGCACTCCTCACCTATCTACTCTACGTCACTGCACTCTGCTCTACACCTCTGCAATCTATCCTGCATCACTCCACTCCACCCCACTCTTCTCTGAAACAATCTACTTTACAATACTGCAATCTACTCTACGTTCTCTCTACTCCGCGCCAATGCACTCTACACCACTTTACTCAACCAGTGCACTCTACGCCAGTCTACTCTGCCCCTCATAGGTTTTACACAGCTTCAATCTAGGCTACTGCACTTTACGACATTGTAAGCTACAATACTCCACTCTGTGATGCTCTACTCCATTAAACTCGACTCTATGCCATTCCACTTTGCAACACTACTCCATGCTATGTCACCCTTCAACACTACTCAACAATGCTCCACATAACCCCCTCCATGCCACTCTTCTTCACTCTATTCTACAACACGCTACACCTATAATGCCCATAATTTGTTGTCATTACTGCGGTTAAGCTCCTTGACACCATTACCGAAATCGGTCATTCAGGTTCTTTAGTTGACATCCTGTCAGGAACATTCATAAAAATCCTATCCCGAATCTAAATAGGTAATTTTTGATGCAGTTCAATAACTCTTTTAATGGGAGAGGCTGCAAAATTATGAAAATCTAACGTTGTGAATCCTCTGTTAAACAGTAATTGGCAAACCCAGTAGATCTGGCCTTGACAAACTGGTGCAATGGTAATTTTCCTCTTTTTTGTTATAAGAATATGCTAAAAATTAAAAAAGAAGATGCTGCTGCTTTAATGCAGCGACCATTCTCTTGGAATAAAAACTTGAACTCTGCAAAATAAATTAACCAACACAAATTTGAATAGAACAGTAAGGATGGGTTCTAGCAGGCATTTGAACTCCAACAATATTGAAACACTTTTTAGTTTTAATGTACCGCACAGGAAAAAATTGTTCTTAGTGGAGCAAATACATGGTACTATTGACTTTAAAGTAGTGTAAACTGAAGACATAGAATACACAAAAGGATACATTTGAAAAGAATAAGGAACTGACAGCAAAACACATTGGTAAAATAAAATATTAGCGCACAAGTCATGGCACAGAAGAGAACTTCTCTTAAGGAACATGTGCACATGTGATCATGCTCAATGCTGTCACTCACAATGCAAGAGAAACAGTGGCTGAAGGGCGCTGACCCATTGCCCCAAGTGTTGTGCTATTGTGGTGGGAAATAAGTTGTGAATGACAATTAAAAAGAGCAATGCATGAAAAGGGTGAGCCAAATCCCCTCTAAATATCCATATATTATATATTTTTTGCATGATCTTTTTTTAATTAAATGAATCTATGTGGGCAGATAAAGGTGTCTTTAATCCTGACCAAAAAATATTTTTTTAAAGCAGCGCATAGTAACAATTTCTACTCGACTTCCTTCCTTTCCTACCTGGGGAAACTGCTCAATAGCTTGGATTTTACCCAGATTCAAGGGTTTGCAGAGGGAAATTGATGGTTGGTCTCTTTCCTAGCAGTGTCTTGCCTGGGGCTTAGCACATCATTAGTTGTGCTGCCATTCTTAGATGATCTAAGAAAATAAGTGGTTGGCAGTCTTCATGGAATGCTTGTTTTTGTCTTCCTTGAACACATTCAACTCCTCCATCCTTGTGATCAGATCAGCAGCAGAAGAGCATGGTGGTGCTGTGTTGGATTTGAATGAATTCTTTCTTCAGGAAGTGAAGTAATCAGATTGCACAAACACCTTGAAACTCAGAATAAACAAATCAGCTCTGTTGTCCCACAATGATCTGCATTGCCCATACATCTATTCAATATTTGAACACGAGTAGTGCTTAAAGTGCTCCACCTAGCTCATGTCTTTTATTTATTTTATTTAAAGAGTTTTGTATAGCGTGAACGTGACCCTTAGGTATCAGAGCGCTTCACATTACATGAGGTATGTTAGCGATACATTTTTGTATAGATGACGTTTCACAATGATATGAGGTAGGTAATTATACAGCAATAAATATTAACATACGTATAAACAGACATGTTAGATAAAGTTTGATATGCTTTTAGATGCATGCTGATGACACACAGATGACCTTCAGACTTTGCACAACCCTCAATGGCATGCCATGTGGGAGACTCGTTGTCCATTCTAATCAATTTCCTCTTTCTCATTCGCCCTGTTATCAAGGGCACCATTTCCAACTTTAGCTGGCTTTTGTGCTAAGCGGGTGTGGAATTAAGATATAATAATCAGAATATTGCAACCAAAACATCTTTTAACTAAAATATCATGTCCTGACTATCTTTTACAAACGTTTTTGTAAAGAACTTTCAAGACACCACACTTCTTTCCGACTATATTTTTGCTAATGCTATTATGACATTCAACCTGTTAGGTGTAATGTGCCCCCTGACCACCCCTCCAAGAAGGTACATACGTTTACATCTTCCTCAGTGCTGTGCCCAGGTTGTAAAGGTGTATATCATGTTTAAAAAATGAAACTCTCAAGAGTTTTGCTCTTTAGTCAGGCACATCATCGTGTACCTGTTGTGAGCACTATAGACCTGTCTGGACTGGACCACCGTAACTCCATCGAATTGTTGGCTTCTGCTAAACTATTAGAAAGACTACATCTGGTGCAGAATGCAATCCTGTGGCTACTCACTAGGGTTTCAAGAGGGAAACATGTCCGACCCAGTCTATTTTCTTTCCATGGGCTCTCTGCGAACAACAGAGTGTGTTTCAAAACTATGTCAATTACATTTAAATCATCGTGGTTCGACGTGACTAAACACAGGGATATTTCCTGGTGCACTCTTTTCCAAATGCCAGCAAGAGGTTGTAGGACCATGCGCCTTATCTTCTAGTGGGTCCCCTTCTACTTCACATGACAATCAAGATTAACTCAATTGAGTTCGTTCTCTTGGGTAAATGAGATCTTTCAATCGATGCACTGTTGGCCATATCAAATTTGTACGTTTATATAAAAATGCTGCAGCTGAAGGCAGTTTCATCCTGTAGGCCATGAAGGACTTTCTTCCAATGATCAGGTCCAGAGCAGTTAGAATCAAGCCAGACAACACCATGATCCATAGAAGAAAGAAAAAGGAACTCATTTTTAATTACCTCTACTGCTGGAAGCAGAACTGTAGGAACAGATCATCTCACATGGTACTTTATCACTAGCCTCCCACTTTGTGCTGGTTAACAACCACAATCCCTGTATTCTTAAAAGGCATCTTCTGTCTCCTTACAAGTGGGATCTCCATCAAGAAGTCCTCTACTCTATTTTTAGGTCCAAACATTGAGATCTATGTACACCCACACAAACACACTCTGCCAGAGCTCCAGATGAGGGTGACTACCCTCCTGAATGCACAGGGTTCGAATGTACCTGGGAGAGAGCCTAATGTTTGATTGCAGGGCCGGACTGGCCGTTGCGGGCACCGGGCAATCCCCCGGTGCGCCGCAAGGGTGGGGGCCGGTTTTGGGCCCCTGGGGGCAGTTTTTGTTACAGGGAAGTTTATGCAGCATAACTGCAAAATATTCCCTGCAACAAAATCGGCCGAAAACCGGCCCCGGCAAAGAGCTCAGACCTCCCCCCGGGGAGCCGGCCGAGCACTTTGCCGGGCCGGTTTTGTTTCCCAGTCCGGCCCTGTTTGATTGGAGAGGAATGTTTCTATATATATTTTCAGTCAACTCTAATTTAGAAAGCTATGGAGAAAATTTAGGACAGTCTTGAATTCAGTATCAGGATAGTGCTCCCAGCTTGGCCTCGCAAAGTTTGAGTCTTGAAGACATTTCACACTCACCTTCATCAGAGGAAAACTTTCTTTTGTAGAATTGGGACGACTTACCCTTGGAAATGCAACAAATCCATTATTCAACTTGGGATGTAGCCTTTGACCACCTCTGCCCTTCATCAGAGAATGTGGCCTCCAAGACAGCTGCCATAATGTCCTCCACAACAGTACAGCACAAGCAGAAGTAGCTAGGGTTCTGCTACTAGGCCTTGCCAAAGAATGTCAACCCACATTCGTGTTTATGGGCAATGTCATGCCCTTCTCTAGACATTTTGCTGAATCATGTGTGCAGGTGGACACTTGCAAAATATACTTTGTGACCATTGGGATCTTTACGAACACACCAGGTAAATAGGACTGGACCAAGAACTAAAATCCCCCCCATAGAAACATGTTCAAACTAACAGTGCTCCTTTTCTCTTCCTTTCCAATTATATTCATTATCTATTTTCTCTGGTAAACAGTCAGAATATCGAGGTTTGTTTTCCGACTTACACTAATATCGAGTCAAAATATCGGGATACAAAAAGATCGACTGTCAGAATATTGTGGTAAAGAATATCGAGTCTATGGTAAGTAATATCGTTTTTAACAATATCAAAGTAATTAATATCGTTTAAAAAAATATCAAAGTCATTAATATCGTTAAAAAAAATATCTTTGTTAAAAATATCATTTTTTTTGTTTGTGTTATGTAATTTAGTATGTATTTTAACTGTGTGTTCTATTTTTTTGTCTTAAGTATTGCATTTGTTTGTAAATATATGCATTCAATTTTTAGAAGTTATTAATTTTATTTTAAGTAAATTTTGCGTTCTAGTTCCGTAGCAGGTTTTGGGTTTATAGGGGAATAGGGTGGGAAGTAATTTAATTATAATACATTTATTAATACTTTTTTTGAAATTTTTTTTTATTACATTTAGCATTTTAGTGCCATAGCAGGTTGTAGGTTTATAGGGGAATAGGGGGGGAAATAATATAATTAGAATGAATTAATTAATATATTTTCTTAATTAATATTTATGTATTTAATATGTTGTATTGTTAATTGTTGTAATTAATTTCTTATTAATTAAGTACTATTTGGTTGTTAATTGGTTGGTAATTATGTGAATTTTGTCATTTTTTTAGGAGGGGGTTGTGGGTTTATAGGGGAGTAGGATGGGAAGTCATTTATTTTGATAATACTTTTTAATATTTTTAATATAACATTTATTTAATGTTATTTTATAGTGTTAATTGTGTGAATTAATATATTAATAATTGTTTGTATTTTGCTTGTTAATTGTTATAAATTAATTATTTAATTGGTCATTAATTATGTTAATTGTGCCATATTTTACAACATTGGTAGACTCATTTATCGGGGAATATGGTGGGAGCTAAATTATTTATAATTAATTAATTATGTGTTAATTAATGCTAATTAATTTATTACATGTTAAATATGCTAATTGTTGAATACATTTGATGTCTGAGTTGTGGGGTTTATAGTTGACAATATTGGAAAGAAAATATTTTAAACAATTATGATCTGTTGTTAAGTTTTTATAAATTTATTAATGTAAAATTAGTTATGGGAACTGTGTAAATATTTTTAGGTGTGTGATCTTGTGTTTATTGGGGTAGAGGCGGAAAGTAAATAATTTTAAATCAATTAATCATTACTTGATCAAAAATATTAATTTATTAATTGATAAATATGTTTTGTAATTGTTTTGTATTTATTTTGTTTGCGGATTTAGGTTCAATAGCTGTAAACTTTCGTTTTATCCCCTCCGCTTTCCAACACTTTCCCAACTGTTGCACTTATTGGAGTGGGAATAGTAAATGATTCCCCTCCGCTATCCAAAACTTCCCCTACTGTTGCATTCATTTGAGTGGAAATAGTAAATTATTCCCCTAACTATCCAACACTTTCCCTACTGTTGCACTCGCTGAAGAGGGAATAGTAAATTATTCCCTTACGCTATCCAACACGTTCCCTACTGTTGCACTCGCTGGAGTGGGAATAGTCATTTTTACCCCTATGCTATCCAACACTTTCCCTACTGTTGCACTTGCTGGAGTGGGAATAGTAATTTTTACCCCTACGCTATCCAACACTTTCCCTACTGTTGCAATCGTTGGAGTGGGAATAGTAATTTTTACCCCTACGCTATCCAAACCTTTCCCTACTGTTGCACTTGCTGGAGTGGGAATAGTGATTTTTACCCCTCCGCTATTCAACAGTTTCTCTACTGAGTGGGAATAGTCATTTTATCCCCTACACTATCCAACACTTTCCCTACTGCTGCATTCATTGGAGTGGGAATAGTAAATTATTCTTCTCTGCTATCCAACACTTTCCCTACTGTTGCACTCGCTGGAGTGGGAATAGTAATTGTTATCCCTCCGCTATCCGACATTTTCTCTACTGTTGCACTCACTGGAGTGGAAATAGTAAATGATTCCCCTCCGCAATCCAACACTTGCCCTACAGTTGCACTTCCTGGAGTGGTTATAGTAATTTGTACCCCTACACT
This sequence comes from Lissotriton helveticus, assembly GCF_964261635.1. NCBI lineage: Eukaryota > Metazoa > Chordata > Amphibia > Caudata > Salamandridae > Lissotriton > Lissotriton helveticus. Next base: position 777,635,694 of record NC_136072.1, read on the forward strand.
ATCCAACACTTTCCCTACTGTTGCACTCGATAGAGTGGGAATAGTAATTGTTATGTCTCCGCTTTCCAACACTTTCCTCACTGTTGCACTTGGTGGAGTGGGAATAGTAATTGTTTCCCCTTCGCTATCCAACACTTTCCCTACTGTTGCACTCATTGGGATGGGAATAGTAAATTATTCAAGTTCAAGTTCAAGGATTTGTATAGCGCACTACTCACCCAGAGGGTCTCAAGGCGCTTGGGGAGGGGGGGTTCAGTTTTTGTCGAATAGCCAGGTTTTGAGTTCTTTTCTAAAGGAGATGTGGTTTTGAGTGAGGCGGAGGTGAGTGGGGAGTGAGTTCCAGGTCTTGGCCGCCAGGAAGGAGAAGGATCTGCCACCCATGGTGGATTTCCGGATGCGCGGGACTGCTGCGAGGGCTTGATTGGACGATCTAAGTTGGCGGGTGGGTGAGTAGAAGGACAGTCGAGTGTTGAGGCATTCGGGTCCTAGTTTGTAGAGGGCCTTGTGTGCGTGGGTGAGAAGGCGGAATGTAATCCTCTTGTTGACGGGAAGCCAGTGGAGGTCTTTTAGGTGTTCGGTGATGTGGTCTTGGCGAGGGATGTCCAATATGAGTTTCGCTGATGCGTTTTGGATGCGTTGGAGTTTTTTCTGTAATTTTGTTGTGATTCCGGCGTATAGTGTGTTACCGTAATCCAGTCGACTCGTGACTAGTGCGTGGGTGACAGTCTTTCTTGTTTCGAGGGGGATCCAGCAGAAGATCTTTTTGAGAATACGAAGAACGTTGAAGTAGGAGGATGATACTGCGTTGATTTGTCTGGCCATCGAAAGAGAGGAGTCTAGTATGAATCCAAGGTTGGTGCGTGGTCTGTGGGTGTGGGAGCTGTGCCCAGAGCTGAAGGCCACCAAGAGTCGTCCCAGGCAGAGGGGGAGGATCCTAGGATGAGCACCTCCGTTTTGTCTGAATTGAGTTTTAGGCGGCTATGTTTCATCCATTCGGCTGCTTCTTTCTTGCCTTCGTGGAGGTTAGTTTTGGCGGTGTTGGGGTCTTTGGTGAGGGAAAGGATTAGTTGGGTGTCGTCGGCGTAAGAGATGATGTTGAGGTTGTGTTGACGCGCGATGGGGGGCGAGTGGGCTCATGTAGACGTTGAAGAGGGTGGGACTGAGTGATGAGCCTTGTGGTACTCCACATATAACTTCAGTGGCCTCTGAGGTGAATGGGGGGAGTCGGACTTTTTGAGTTCTCCCGTCGAGGAATGAGATGATCCAATCCAGGGCCCTTCCTTGTATCCCGATGTTGCTAAGGCGTTGTATAAGGGTACTGTGGCAGACTGTGTCGAAAGCGGCCGAAAGGTCGAGAAGAATGAGGGCCGCTGTTTCTCCGTTATCCAGAAGTGTTCGGATGTCGTCTGTTGCTGCAATGAGGGCTGTTTCGGTGCTGTGTTTGGCTCGAAATCCGGACTGAGAGGGATCGAGGGAGTTGTTGGATTCAAGGAAGGCGGCGAGCTGGCTGTTGACGGCTTTCTCAATGACTTTGGCGGGGAAGGGGAGGAGGGATATGGGACGGTAGTTTTTAAGTTCGGAGGGTTCGGCTGTGGGTTTCTTCAAGAAGGCGCTGAGTACGGCGTGTTTCCAGCTTTCTGGGAAGGTGGCAGAGTTGAGTGAGCAGTTGATGACATCACGGAGGTGGGGTGCGATGATGGAGTCTGCTTTGTTGAAGATGTGGTGGGGACAGGGGTCGGTTGGCGATCCGGAGTGGATTGAGTTCATCAGGCGGATGGTGTCTTCAGTGGTGACTGGGTTCCATGTGCTGAGGATGTTAGTTGGTGGTGGTGGGTTAGAGGGAGGTGGGGAGGGTTGTTCGCCAGGAGTGTTTTTGAAGCTGTTGTGAATGTCGGCAATTTTGTTGTAGAAGAAGGTGGATAATGCATCGCAGAGGTCTTGGGAGGGAGTGATGTCGTTAGATGCTGCGGCGGGGTTGGTGAATTCTTTGACGATGTTGAACAGTTCCTTGCTGTTGTGGGCGTTGTTGTCGAGGCGATCCTTGAAAGCTGATTTCTTGGTGGATCGGATCAGTTGGTGGTGTTTGCGGATGGCTGCCTTGAGGGTGGCCATGTTGTCGGTGGTTGGGTTTTTTCTCCATGTTTTCTCAAGGGTACGGCATAGCTTCTTGGATTTTTTAAGGTCATCATTGAACCAGGGAGCTTTTTTGTTGCATGAATTGAACTTGGGCTTTTTCAGGGGTGCCAGTTCGTCAGCGCTGTGTGTGATCCATTGCTTGAGTTTGGTGGCTGCTTGGTTAGGGTCCAATGAGAGGGTGGGAGGGTTTTGGTTGAGAGATGTGAGGAGTTGGTCGGAGGTGATTTTGTTCCAGTTTCTGCGAGAAATAGGTTGTGGGTGGTAGTGGGTCAAGGTGGTTTTGTAGCTGAAGTGAACACAGCTGTGGTCTGTCCAATGGAGAGTTGTGGTGCGGTCGAAGGAAATGTGCTTGCTGGAGGTGAAGATAGGGTCGAGCGTGTGTCCGGCTATATGGGTTGGGGTATTCACAAGTTGTTTGAGTCCGAGATTGGCCAGGTTGTCCAGAAGGGAGTTGGTGTTCCCCTCTGCTATCCAACACTTGCCCTACTGTTGCACTCGCTGGAGGGGGAATAGTAATTTATTCACCTCCGCTATCCAACATTTTCCCTACTGTTGCACTTAATGTAATGTAAAATGTAGTTTTGAAAAACAAAACTAATACATATCTTAATAATGTAATTTGTAATATATATATATATATATATATATATATATATATATATATATTTTTTTTTTTAATGTTACAGGTGTATGTATATATATGTCTTTATAGTTTTTAATATATTTCCAACATTTTATAATTTATTAAAATAATTATTTATTAATTAATATTAAGTAAATATACATATTACATTTTACATATGTATGTTTAATTTATTTTTACATTACATTTATTACTTATAATTGTTAACATTTTCTAATAATTCTAGTATTTTTTGTTACGTTATATGTATTATTTAATTTATTTGACATTGTTTTTTATACATTAAAAAAAACATATTGTTTACTTTGATATTTTTAACAAGTATATTTTTTTCGATATTTTAGTACTTACCATTTTGAAGATAGGATTTCGATATTTTTGACATCGATATTTATGTCCCGATATTTTGGGAACACAATATTTTGTCACTCAATATTTTGTCAGTGATCCATTTTCTCTATGACTCTCTCTATCTGCCTTTCTTACTCTCTGTCTCATTCCCTCACTCTCCTTTTGGCCACACTATGCTGGGTACCATAAACCCTGGGAGCTAGAGATCAAGGCTGTGACCAACAACTTTCTAAAACTGACCTCCGTTGGCCAATGCCCCCAAATGCGTGCTGGAATAAATGGTCGGTCCGACCCTGCAGATGTATCCATATCAACCACTAACCTGGTCCTTTGGCACCTATGCCTTCCTGGCAGGCACTCCATGATGTCTTGTGCTTTAAATCTGTTTACGAGCACATTAAAGCACAAGCCCTTCAATGCTATTGCAGGCTATAACCTGAACACCTCTCTTGGAAGACTTAGCTCTCAATCACCAACTCTTCAGTTGGGCTCAATGCCCTGCTTAACTCTGTACTGTACTCCATCATGGCAAAGTGGTAATGGAAGTTCATCACTGTTTTGTCTTGAGATGTTGATTGCATTTTCCCCCATTTCGAATATGCGTTTGTTCGATGACAACCCATCCAGGTACAGTGCGACGATGCGTGACTCTGTGGTCAGCTGTAAGATCAATGGCTTTTTCATAAAAATTTTATTAAAACTATGGTTGATGAAACACAGCACAGCCTTGATGTTAGATGCACCACACATTCTTTCCTAGATAGAACCATGCCCAGGCACTGTACACTCTCATCTTCGTGACATTTGGGGACAAAGATGCTGACTAAGAAGGCCACTCTTGCCAGGTGAAATACATCATGCTTCTCCCCCTGCTATAATATGCATTGAACTGACCCACCCACCATTTAGGGCCTGATTCTGATGCGGGTTGGAAAGCTTTCCCACCTAGGGCCTGATTCTGATGTGGTTAGAAAGGCCTCCTAATGGCATTAGCTCCTTCCAAATCGGATCGGGAACGACCCAGGGCCCAATTATGATGCGGTTAGGAACATATGCTCCCATTGAAGTCAATGGGAGTCCAACCAAATCGCATCGGGAAGCATCCGGATGCATTGTACTCCGTTGGTCGGACTGTCCCGATCCGGGTGGGTTGGAAACCATTTCAAACCCGATTCAGTCGGGAAGCATTTCCAACCCGCATCAGAATCAGCCCCTTAGTGTCTAAGCTCATCTCACTAAGCCAAGACAACTCCAGTGGCAATCTCCAAGAAATTGCTTACTACACTAATTTGAAAGAAGACTAAATTGGATTATCCATGGGCATTCCGCAGGCACTTCACTCTTCAGTCTTCCTCCAAACGCAGTGCACTATTCCACCAGGAAGTTTTGCAGAGCCTATTTTAAGGGTGCCTGGCGATGTTTATCCTTCCCCATCCTTATTCTCAGTGCAGCAAGGGTGGTTCCCCTTTTGGGGCAGATGGGCATTTCCCACCTGCTGTGAGCCGAATATTGCATATTTAAGATTTAATATGCACTCACTAATTTCTATGTTCCCAGGGCCAATACTATGACCACAGCGCTCTTTCTATTGTGCCGGTTGGGTCAGGGGGTGGGTGAGGGGGGTCTTTCAGGGTTGGGCCAATGCTTGCAGAAGAGAGAGAAAGAGTATTGAACACGGCCAATGCATCTGTAGAGCGCATGTCAGGTTGGATGGTTGTTTTGGGTTTTCCAACCTGACATGCGCACTTGAACCCTTTCAAATAAACGCTGTATTAGGAGAAGGGAGAACACAGATGCAGCTCCCCAGTCTCCTATGGAGCGCTAGTTTTGTCTGACCAAACCAATCATGGTGCTGCTTTCATACAGCAAACGGGATAAGAGAAGCATCTAGATTGGTTGTACAGATCGGGCTGTACTCCCAATGGCCAGGGCTGGAGATGCAATGTGGGGCAGGAGAATTAAACAACATGACAAATCACCATGTGACTTTGTTGTGAAGCCACGCAGTTATTGCCCATCCGCCCGTGAATGTCTCTCTCTCTTTCTCTCTCTCTCTTTCTCTCTCTCTCTCTCTCTCGCAGCTTGCTCACTCCCTTAGCTCTGTACAGCTGATAGCACTGTGTGAAGGAGTGAAAATGAGAGCACTGCCGGCGAGCCAGCTGTCTGTTGGCCACTATGTACACAAACAGACAGGCCCGATTAGGCATTCAGCATGCCAGGACTGCAGCACCTGAGTTTCTATTGGCAACTTCAGCATCTATTTAATAGGAAATTAAATTACCTGAAGCGTTGTAAAATTGAATGGTATTTCCTCCAGAGTGTTGTCTTTGAATTGATGAGTTTTGGACTTCTGAGAGGCGTTTTTCTTTTTAACCATCCCTGTATTAGCCATTATTTCATTTCCTCAGGCACCCATTCTGCCTCCAATGCTAATCTTACTCAGCTGCTGGCACTTTTATAAACAGTATTACTATTTTAAAACGGCCATATCATTTTCTTTCTTGTCTTCTAGTGACAAGCAGCCGTTTTGTTTGTTATATTTTGCTTTGTTGATGAGAGGCAGTCCTCTCCACTCTAGTTGTACTCAGGATGTGCAGGTTCCTTTTGTGAGTTCTTCTGCACATTAACTAGACATGCCTGTGCAGGGCATACAGATTGGCACACTAGTGCAGTAGATATTTGTTTCTGAAGGCCAGAGTGCCTACTTCTTTATGCTACCTGATTTTACAAATACATTTTTATTGAAAAATTAGCCACGTACAACTGGTTCTGCTTTTTAACCAAATATCTTTGCAACATTTATTGGGAAATGCATCATTTTGTCCTCATGAATCCCTCAATTGGCAATAGGACTTGTTTGGTTCGTTCCATCGACAGCCAGGTTTAAGCCCCACCACTTTCAAAAGTCACCATCTGCCGCTGCTGTGCGGTGGAATTGACCCACAGGTTGTGGATGGATGAGAGAAGGATGTAAGAGGAAGATAAAACGACCTTAATGAGTCCTATGGTGATTCCATTACTTCTTTTTTTATTCTAATCTGTCTTCCATTATGAATAGTTTTCTGTCAAAAGCTTGGCTACTGGTTCAATATTCATGCATGGATTGCCTCCTTTTTTACCTGAATAGAACTAGCGGGGCGGGCATGGTTCATGGGTGAGGGGGACGGGCGTGGGAGGGTACGGGTGAGTGGTTGTGCGGGGAAGGGGGGTCACGCGGGGAGTGGGATGGTTTAAATAAAAAGTACCTATCCCGGGTCCTGCATTTTCCAGGTTCCCGCTCCTGCTTTCCTGCCTCTATGCAGGAACAGGAAGTAGGTAGCCTCCCTCCCCTCTCCTAAGCCAATCACAATGCTGCAATGGCAGCGCTATGATTGGCTAGGACGCCAACCGCACAGGTGTCCCAGCCTACATGAAGAAAATGGAGAGTACGCATGACTGGTTTGGTCAACAGTCAGGAACGCGCAACATTGGGCTAGCCACTCTTCTACAGCCCTCGAGCAGGACCACCCAACCGCCCGCCCCCAATCAAACCCTTCTTCTGCTTTCTAGCAGTGTGAGAAGCAGAAACATAAAATGATATTCATGCAGTGTGGCCACGATCCTCAGCCTACATGGAGGAGCCACCCCTGGGGGCTGCACATCCATACAGTTTAGTGGTCTACACATGACGTCACAGATATCACTATCAGTAGATATGTTGGTGCTCAAGGGCTCAGTGCTGTGAGGAGTCCATTGCACCCCTATTGTGTATGTCATTTACTTCATAAACAGGAAGCAAGGGGCCTATTTTTATTGCTCACATGAGTACCCTGCATCATTGCTATGCGGCTGCATGACGTGCACCCCTATGTCATACTTGGTGCGCAAAACCCTTTTAAACACCTAATGAAGTAGTTTCACTTCCTACCACTAGGTGGCACAGTATGGGGACATGTGTATCAGTGGTGCAGCCAATGCAGTGGCACCAGGGCCCAGAGGCAGAAGGGGGCCCAATGGACTTGTAGTATTGCTTTCCGCTACACAATTCAAGGCAGCACATGCCAGAATGCAACACAAATAGAACTCCATAAACCTCCTACACCTGACATAGGTCACTAGTGACCTTCATTCATTCACTCACTCGCTAGCTCAGTTCTCTGAAATGCACTTTCCAAAGTTTGGAGGAGGCCGTTTACATTGTGAAGATTACAACTATAGCACAGAAGACCTTTCCACGCACGGTGTGCAGTTCGTTACTATGCTTACACCTGTTCCGTTACATGTGCCGGTCAGGCGGATAGGGTAGTGATGCAGCTCCTGTGACAGTAAGTAGGACAGGCACATTCTATAGTGAGTCAGGTCCAGTGACAACATGCATGTCATTATGCAAGCGCAGTCCCAAACGAACGATATGTCAATATGCAAGCGCAGTCCCAAATGAACTATGCATATGTATGTATTTGTTTTTTGTTATAGCATGAACAAAGCCAAAATGCATGAAATTGCTGCACAGGGTCAAAGACAAGCATAAAGTCAACGAGTGATAGGAGAAGCTGCTTGTTATTGGATACTGAACTGGATGCCACTATTCCCACAAGGCTTTTGACTCACCTGTGTACTGACCTCTTTAAGCATGTAGCCTTTGTTACATTCTTCAGGTCCAAGTGCTACTGGGTGTCGGACAGCGAGTGTTTGAGTAAGAGGGTAGTTGGTTCAGTTTATGCTCACGAGGTTGAGAAGTAAAGCTGATGGTGGCCAATAGCTTTGGTCCATCATCCAAGGAGATGAAGGGGGCCCCTTGTCCTTGCACTAGGGTCCTCGACAACTTTGCAATGCCACTGGTATAGAACCAAGGCGGTATTTATGAGTTGCTTGGTACTGGAGCGATCGTATAATTTCCGCATGGTAAAATCGCCCCAGTTCCATGCAATTATAAGGAAACTCCTATTGAATGGAGAATTACCATGTGGGAAGGATTTTTTTTTTTTTGGGCTATAAAACAACAGAGTCTACTCTTCCATGCGGTGGGGTGGAGGAGAAGGGAGAAGAGGGGTAGTTTTTGTTTGCTGTTTTTTTTTTCTTTTAGCAGGGAGAAGCGTGCAGCGCTTCTTCTTGACAGAAAAAAACAGACAAGAGACTTGGCCACTGCTGCAGCCAAAATCTCATGCGATTTTTCAGGACAGAAAAATCAGGTGAAGTAGTTCCATAGCGGGTGGATCTGGGTTGAGTAAACCCTAACCACGAGCAACGCAAGCAAGTTAATTTACTTCTGTGGAACTTATGATCTGGCCTTCGAAGTTGGTAAGGGGAGAGAACCTTGGACTTTGAGTTACACAATAACAATAAAGTTAGCTTTATATTTTGTCTCTAAAAGGAATAACATTTTAAAACATTTCAACACCTATATAACTTCAACAATAGTTCTGTGTATGAAGCTAACATATATTGCGGCAAATGTTTTTTTCTCAGTGTATGCATTAAAAAGGTTGCATTTATATTGACTTCATCGGTCTCACCCAGCACCTGAAATGAAAAGAATTGTGGTAACCCACGTCACACGCCTTTCTCCCGCCACACATATGACAAGAGCTCTCTGATGTTCTATATGACTCATGGAAAACAGTAGCCGTGCGCTGTCATTTTATTTCGCTTTCATTGTATAAGATTAAAGACAATGTGATACCTTTGAAGTTTTCCATACATTTCTTCTTATACCTGAAATAAAAAAGCATTGCAATAACTGTGTGATGCCATCCCCCTGTGTCTCCCCCGCCACTGAGAAAAACATAGCAAGAACTCTGTGACGCTGTCCGTTCATCTGTCCACCTGCACCAAATGCAAGACCACTGGACCCTGTTCGGGCTGTCCTTGCAGGCATCTGAAATAAAAACTGTGGCAATAATGTTGTGCTCACGTCCATCCTTCACTACGCAGACATTACAAAAGTGAAAAGTGCCCATCAACCGAGTGGTCCACTTAGGCATCTACGCAGGGAATGGAAGTTCTAATCTCAGCCCCTGGAGCTCAACCCATGAAATGCACACTGGGCCTGATTTAGAAGTGTCCGGTCATGTAAAACCTACAGATTCCCGGTAGGTAGCTGCAGTAAATCTGAATATTCACATCCACCAAAGGCAGGATTGGCATGTTCACTGGGAGCCGGACTCTACCTTACCACCCAAATCTAAGTACGGCCATATTTTCCTTACACTTTAGCATCCTTATATGCTGAAATTGGACCAAATTTGCAACGTTTTTTTCGTGAGGCGGTGTACATTAATGTTTATATTTATTGGACTGGGCTTAATAAAAAAAAAATAACAAACACGTGCAGAGGTCCAATTTTGTTGCTAGAAGCCTGGTGCTGCCAAAATGAAACAAAGGTTCGACTCCACATCCTGTGATTCTGGGCAAATCACTAAGGGGAAGATTTACAATAACTGGCGCATCCCTGCATATCAGCAGGGATGCGCCAGTTATTGTGCGCCACGGCTCCGCCATCATGGAAACGCCGCATAAACAATGCGACGCACCATGGGGCATAAACGGCACAGATGCGTAACGCATCTGTGCCGTAAAGGCGGCTCATTGCTGGAGTTGCATCGCAAGCGCGACGCACCTCCAGCAATGCTCTGGGGGGCCCTATCTTTACAATGCTGCGTCGATCCTTACGCCTGCTTTAAGCAGGCGCAGGGTTTTGACGCAGCATGGGCTCAAAAGTGACTGAGTGAAATCTTGTAGATTTCACTCAGCCACTTTTAGGAGGTGTTCCTGCGATGGAACGCCCCCCCTGCCCAGCAACGCCTTCTTCTGGCGCAGGGCTTTACAACGTGACGCATCTCCCAGATGCGTCACGTTGTAAATACCCCGCAGCATGGCGCTGGTTTGGCGCCGCTGCTACGTCACAAAAGTGATGCAATGGCGGCGTAAAAGAGGTGCAAGCGGCTTGTAAATCTGCCCCAGAATCTCCCAGTGCATACAATAAAAAAATTAATATGTCCCTATTTAACGTAACTGGTGCTCATGTAAAGCGCTCCAATACCTTCGGGTCGAGTTCCCGCTATATCAATCTGCAAAAAAAAAAAAGCTGAAATATCAAATACCAAAGTCGCCTAGACTTGATTCCATCCCTGCTACTTTTTTCCACTGCCTTTAATTTCCTAGCTGTGTATCTAATTTGTTTTCATTATTCCTTTCCCCACTTGAAACTGTGTTCTTATCTTCTCTTCCTTCTGCTTTTCTCATTTTTCTTCCTTTCTCTGTCTTTCTTTGGGTCAAAATCTAAAGAGGAAATATAAATTCCGATCTCTCAAAATCAGTGCCACGGCCCACCACTTGCAACTACCCTAAGAAATATGGCACTGGCTGGAAATTCAGCTGTAACTTACATTTAAGTCAAGAGTAAGTCAACTGCTAACAGAAGAAGCTTTGTGAATCCCGCCAATTGGGAGCAGTTGGACAATAGGTATGTGTCAAAATTAAGGCACAAATAAATTAATACCTAGATACAATTATCCCAACACAAGAAATATAAAACCACGCTGCAATAAGTGTGTACGAACCACAAGAAACTCCCAGCACAAGAAATAAATAAGAGCAGAGGCTGTGTAATGTTGTCCTTCCATTTGGACAACCCCTGGAAAATGCATAGCTTTCACTTAACCCCACGTTTGGTCTGATTACGAGTGGGTTGGCGCTTTCTGATTGCTACACACACCCCTGCTTAAACATGAGCTGGTAGCATTACCACATGTGGTAATTACAAGGAGAACTCAATATCTCTGCCTTAATTACATTTTGACACGTCAAACCTACTGGAATTTAACGGGAAAAGTGTATGGTATTCACCTTACCATTGAATTTTGGTGCAGTAAGCATCTTATTCCTCAGAAACTCAAAACAGGTTCAATTTATAACACCCAATAAATGACATACCCTATGGTGTAATTATTTATCCAGTGAGATAAAATGCACTTAAATTTCGACAAACTAGGATTCGGGGCCAATGTCCTCAATATCTTTTCCATCTTAGAGTCCTTCCATTTTTCTGTCAAAACATATAAAATGTAACAACAGGTGTTTTATCATGAACCAGAAAAAAGATTTGGCACAAAGAGGTGTTGCTTGAAACCAGATAAGATGGGTACTGGATATAGCCCTAAACAAGGCCTTCTCTTTACAAAGATCACAGATGTTGGCTGTGGTGGCTCATGCGGACTGCCCAGTGGGCAACATGTCTTTGTGGTCGCTCGTGTGGGGGTACGTGACCACCGCAGGGGAATGGACAGACTCCAGCTTGGCGGAGGGCAACTGGTCACACAGTCTCAGCTCCAGGTTCTCCGCGCTCAAATGGCAGGCTGGACCCCGACCCTCTTTGCGATGGACATAGTTTGATGGACCCACTTTGGGTCTCTCAGACAGCAGGCTCTCCCTCTTCTCTGCTGGCTCAGGATTCCGAAGGCTGCAGAAGAGGATAGCCACAAAGCTCTTCTTGAAGTTCTCGTTCATGAATGTGTACACCACTGGGTTGTTGAAAGAGTTAAAAAATCCCACTGCTTGCACGATGGCAATGATCATTTTGATGGTTACGTCATCGTACTCTTCTTCCAAGTTATCTGCAGAATTCAGAAAGAGAAAAGTTATATTAAAGGGTCCCAACAATTCAACATGTAAGTATGTCCCTTTATTGATCAGGTGAGTAACAATGACATCCCAGTTCTAATATTTAATAAACTACGGGCATATTTAGAAACCCCTATTGCCACCACAACGTCACTTTTCAGGACATTGTAGTGGCGATGGAGGCTTCGCCTTATTCACAATGCAGCTTTAAGCCACTTAACGTGGCTTAACGCTGCCTTGTGCATAAGGCCCCCTTTCACGCTACACTCAGCTTAAAAGGGGTGGGCAATGGGGTTTGCATTGGGCGTTCAACTGCAACAACCATCGGTTTTGACTCTGCCACAAATTTACAAGGGCAGCGTAAATATGGGGAAGCTCTAAAATTAAGACTAGGGAAAACTAGGTCTTTAACAGGCACAATGAGGAGAAATGTTTTATTTCTCCTCGTTTTTGCTGTTTCAATGTGTGCCGCGATGTGCAGCACACATAGAAACAGCAAAAGGCCATTGATTGTTTATGTACACATAAACAATCATTTAAAATTATTATGCTTTGCAACTTCGATGTGTGCAGCATATAAGAAGCACATGTAGAAGTTACAAAATGTCATCTAAAGAGTGCTTATGTGGAGGAAGAGAGGCCTTTCTGCACATAAACAATCTTCCCCTCAGCTCAGACACCCTTGCACTTTGGTGCAAGGGTTCCTGCGTTGGCGCTAGGCAGCTAAATTTAGCACAGGGGAAAATGCAGGGCAGCACCACCTTGCTGTAAATATAGTACATCCCTGTGTTTCAGAAGTGGTGGAGCGTGGCGTTAAGTCAAGGAGGCTAACGCTGCGCTCCGCCACTTCATAGTAAGAATGCCTTTATGTTTCAAAATTGTTCAATATCACAGCTGCTTGTTTGTGCACATGCACTGCTTACATATACTATACTCACAGCTACTCACAGATGTCTCGATGCTAATATATACATGTCAGAGCTAAAAAAGAACCATGTTTTCTAGTGAAATGTGGAACATTTTGATAATATTTCCCTGCAGAACTTTCATTATAAAATGTGAAAGGTCACAATGTTTGCATAATATACATTTCTGTGAGAAGAGTAGGGTTTTGGTTCTCAATTTTGTTAACTTAGCTACTTTTAGGGTGTCGCCCAAAATGTTTTTGGGGATGCTACGAGCAATTCTGTCTTGTGTAAGCTAAACAAGAGTTTCATGTATGTCAGCCAGGATTGGATTTCAATAAGGGAGAAACATTCCGTTTTGCGATTCCTAAATAGCGATTTTTAAGGAATCGCTATTTAGAAATTGCAAAATGGTATGTATGTAGAAATCAGCTTCTTTTTAGCGATTTCTTAATATTCCTTAATTGCGATTAGCAAATTGCTAATCGCAATTAAGGAATAATTTCCCATTCATTTCTATGGGCCAGGCAGCCCATAGGAATGAAGGGGAAATGTGCGATTAGCAATTAGCTAATCGCAAATTGAGAATATTTTCAAGGGTGCAGGGGTGTTCAAAGGACACCCTGCTGCACCCCTGAAAATGACGTGTGCGCATATGGCGCACGAGCGTCACATGGCACCTTTTGTTTTTAAAAAAATGCTTTTTTAAAGGAATTTGCAACTTACCACCAACTTGAAGTTGGTGGTAATTTGCGATTCCTTAGGGACAATTAGCAATATTTTTTTGCATCATACATTGCATTTAAGGAATAGCAATCGCAAAATAAGGAATCGCAAATTGTGCGATTCCTTATTTTGAACCACATTTGCTTAATACATACCATATTGGGAATTCGCATTCGCAAAGGCCGAAATTCTGTGAATTTCGGCCTTTGCGAATGCGAATTTCAATGATACATATGGCCCTTAGAGTTTTGAAACTGTTGGAGTGGATCTGATGATATAAACAGGCGTTGCATCTTTCTGTTGCCCTGTGGCAGTGTAGGTTGAAAGTAAAGGGGCGAAGATGAAGCCCTGAGTGACCCAAAGCGTTCATTTGCAAGGAAGGATAGAGAGTTAGTAGTTTTAATGCAGGAATTTGTGTCTGTCAAATTGGACAAGAACCTTCTGAGCACCGTTCCGTCAGTGACCCCTCTTTTTTGTTGAGAGCGTAATGGTCCACAGTATTGAAGGATGCCAATAAGTCTAACAAATCCAGGAGACAGAAGTTTTCTTGTTCGAAGAGGCACATTTTTTCAATAAGTTTGAAGAGAGTGATTTCAGTGCACTGCTCCAATCAGAATCTGGATTGCAAGTCACTTAGACTATACTTTTTATGTGTATAGCCTTCTAGTTGGCTGGCTACACATATCTAAAACAGGGCTGCAAGCGAGCAAGAAGTTATTTTTTGTTAGTGCAGTCTTCTGACTGGACGGCTTTACATCCTTCTGTAATCTTGCTGAGGATGCCCCTTTCAACGTTTGGTTTTTGCACAGCTGTAGCCCACCCCAACCAATCGACAACCTTTGATGGCGGTTGGCCCTCCCACACTGTGTGAACCCTCAGTCGGACGACCCAGACATTCTCGCCAGTTCCTACAATACATGGCTCTCGACACCACTGTAGCTTGTCAAGCGATCTGCCCTCTTCACACCAAGGCCATCTCTACCTGGTACACAGAGGAACATTAAACTGTAAAAGATCAGAATGTCTTTGGCATGTATCTTACTCTGTGGAAGCAAAGATCACGTACACCCCAGCTCTTAAACGTCACCACAAGGACATTCGAGCAGCTCGTAGATTTTATCACTCATCTCGAATTTCACAGCAAAATGTTCTTTACTGTTAAAAGCTTTCTTCAGCCCACAGCACTTAGAAACGTTATTACTGTGCAGCGATCTTTCCTCTTTTGTCTAAAATAGAATTACTACAATTTAAGCCAATTTCGCAGTGCAGCCTTCTACAGGCCCTCTAGACTGTTTTCATGCGCAATCTGTTTCTGTTCAGAGCGCGTCCATTTCCGAGTTTCACCCTATAGTGACTAGTACATTTGCTTCCCTCCTCTCCCGTGGTGAGTGTGGCTCCTCATCTGACCCCTGACCCCCTCGCATCACTAGCCTCGCTCCTGATGGTCATGTGCCAAATACTGGCCAAAACTTGTAAGTCTTCTTTAGAGTCTGATACAGTGCCCCCTATCTGGAAGCACGCCATTGTCATCCCACTTTTGAAGAATCCTTACGCCAACCTTTACGAACCTCAAGAATTACCATTCCATCCCATTGAAGCCCATCCTTTACAAATCTTGGACAAACAAGTCAATAAAAAAGTGTCAGCCTACCTAGAGTGCGACAATCTTCTGGATCACTCTGAAATTGGATTGCTCCAGGGCCACAACACCAAGACCGGTCTTTTAGCAGCTACCGAGTATCTCCGACAAGCCTTGGATCATGGCGGCCATAAGGCTCTGGTCCTATTGGACCTATCAGCCACCATGATTCTGTATCTCATTCAGTGCTGATCATCAGGCTGCATGAGATAGGTATTTGTCTAAAAGCTCTTAACAGGCTAGTTTCCTTCCTCAAGGAACCATTTCAATCTGTATCGCTATCATTTTTCACAAACACACCTATCTCCAGAAGGATCCCGTAGACTCCTCTTTCAGCCCCACACCATCCAATGCAAATGTGACCCTGCTGGCACCATTAGTGTGGTCTTTTGGCTTCTATTTTGGGGTCAGCATTGAGCTTCTGTTTTTATTTTTTTTCATTTATTTTAATGCAATTGCAATACATTCAATAAATGGTTGGACCGTATCTTTCTGTGGTAAAAATGCAGTAAATCCCCCTGCCTCTTTTCTTAAGAATAATTTCTTCAATGTTATCCTGAGCCAACCTGCCCAGCATTGGGTTTTTTAAGGAAAGGACGAGCAGGTAGTCATAGAAACCGCTTTGCTCAAGGGAAGCCTTAATGGTTTGTATGCATAGGGGTGTGAGGACCTCTGCAATTATATTTGTCGTGAATGGCAGGACTGGGTCCGCTGAGAATTTAGATGGCTTAGTGCTATCAATAAAGTTCCTCATAGTATCAGTAGTGATGAGTGTGAAGGAGCCCCATAAAGATGTGGGATTTTTTTTGCTGAGCCTTTATGTTTACCAACAGATGCCATATGCATGGCTATATTATCTCTGATTGCCTTGATCCAAGTGGCGAAGAGGAGACCTAATTTGTTGTACTTGGATTTATTTGTGTGGTTGTGGTGAGCAGCAACAACTGGGTCTGGTAGTGCTGGAATTGAAGGTGCATAGTTCTATCACAGACCAGAGTGAGAGCCAAGGGCCGCAAAGGCCTGGTCCTCCAGCCGTTTAGTCCTCCCACTTTCGATGAGTTATAGTTGCTATCAGACCGTGCATTTTGATGTGTTTGGCCTTGGTAGCACCTGAAGCGGCATCAAGAGGGGCGGAGCCAACAAACACCATAGGGCTTTAATATTAGCATTATTCTGCCCTCATGGTGCAGAATGTTGCGTTATAACAATCCTAATCATTGGCTCCAGCCAATAGAGCTGGAGTTCGCTTTTAATGGATATTGATTGATTACATGTCTATATTAAATGTTTCAAGAATGTATAATGTTTATTTCATTTAATGGCACTTTGGAAAATGGCAGACATTTTCTGGGGTCACTGATGGGCTTAGGTAAAAAGTGGCTTGGGTTTGTGCAAAATGATCAAACTTCACAGAAACTGTCTGTACAGACCACACTTACATATGTAACTACATACTACTTATGTGACTATGGTCTGCACAGGCAGTTTCTGTGAGCTAGGCCCCGCTGGCATCTTTGCTGAAATCCCTTCCAGTCAATTGTTTTTCTTGTGCAGCTGATCTTTGTCTTTCAAGGGGCCACCTTCTCAGTGGATAAGACTTTTAAAGATTGCAAGCAGGGGATTTTCAACTGTAGCATAGTAGCCAGCTAAAATGTAATTCTTTTTTTATCTCTCACACCAACAATTAATTGGGAAGTAGTCTGGCCTTCTGCTTTGCCGGCACCTCCTCCTACGTTTTCAGTGGTAAAAAATCTGGGAGGTAAATTTGATGGGCTCCTCCATTGGCAACTGCCGTATTCGTCCGTGGTTGGCACCTGTTTTGGTTGCTTTGGTCCCTCAGGAAATTTCTAAACTTGCTACCTACACAGTATAAGAAGACAGTGGTCCATGCACTGGTGATCTCTTGGCTGGACAATGCCAATGCTCCCTATCTGGGGGTGCCAGAGGTTCTGTTATGCCGGCACCAGGTTCTGCAAAGTACTGCTTCCAGCCTTGTCTTGAGTCATCCTATTTGGACATTTATTTCACCTTTCTCTCCATTGGCTGCTCATCAAGAAGTGGGTGCTTTTTTACATCGCTATCCTTGGTTCATTGCTCACTGTTCCAAACCATCCTGGCTATCTTACAGATAGATTTTTTCCCTAATGCCCTGCCAGATTTTTGCGATCAGTGTTCGCAGCTTCGATGGTAGTGCCCCAAATTCAGCGTATGAGGAGGGGAGGTACGTTGTCCTTCTTAGCTGCCAAAGCCGGGAACTAGCTTCCCTTGGAACTTTGATCTCTTCCTTTGGAGGAAGCTTTTCATAGGAAACTGAAAACTTGGCTCTTTGACTCTGTTTTGGAGGGAAAGTGTTATATCCTAAGTATTACATTTATATGTAACTAGCAGCCCGCCCCAGCGTTGCCTGGGGCAGAAAGGGGCTATAGATATAAGAGAGGTTTGTAAATGTGTGCCTATATATACATATGTAGGCACACATTTATAAGGCTGCATTTACTTTATATTATCTACGGAGGACCTCTACTCTGAGCCCCCTGCCTTTCTCTCCACCAGTCGACAGAAAAATAATAAATGACATGACTTTGTTCAGTCTGCTGAGGCGCCCGTGAAAGGAGAGCATACTTTCAATTTTCCTTGAAATTACAACTTCAGGACCTTTGTCACAAAAATCGGGACATGTACTTAAAATAAAGAAATATGTCAGAACACCGGGACAGTCCACCGAAAACCGAGACTCTCCACAGAAATCCGGGTCGACTGGTCAGTGGTCACTCAACTGTAAGACACAACCCCTTTCCACTGCCACACATTGACCCCCAGTGTATGCGTTGCCAGAATATTTGTTTTACTTTTCCACCACTGACTGGAATAAAGAAACCCAGTAAGCACATGACCTGCCTATGGTTTTCAGTTGTTATTGAGTTGAATCAGAGTACCATCGCACAACAACACTGACCCTGGCTCAGCTTCAGAGCTGGTGCTGCCTGCGCTCCGAGGGTGTACTTCAGGGACGGGGAAACCCGCAGCGTTCGGCTCCCTGCAGCATAGCACAGCAACCGACCCGCACCCCACGTCATCGTTCACTGAGGATAACTAAGTACGGGAGACAGGCCTCGCTTCGACCTTTAACCATACCACTGCCTCTTTCATCATCGACCCCGGATATAGAAACAGAAAATAATACCGCGCAGTACCAGACCGCTGTGCTCTGCCTTTCTTGATCCGGAAGTAAAAGTGAGTATGAATACAGGCGTCCGGAAAGTTCATTCCTGCGACGTTTTTTGTAAAAGAGCTTCTAGAAATTATATATTGGCGATCCTAGTAACGCCGCCGCTTCGTAGGATTGCGTGAACCATAAGAGCATGTAGTGTCCTCTGCTGTAAAGTCATCTGCAACATGGAGTGCGCTTCTCGTGTGGCTCCACGTTCTATCCGGAGTCAAGGCGCTATGACATGGCGCTACTTGACTGACCCTTCAGCTGTGATTTAGGCACGTGCAGGATCACTGCACAGCCGCACGTCACTGCACCGCCGCACGTCACTGCACCGCCCTCCTCCTTCGTCGTCATTACGAACGTCGCGTCGCGGCCAGCGCTAGGTCCCGGCCGGCGCTACTTTCAGGGGACTACTTTGTTTACAAACTTAATTTTTTTAATTTACTTTTTTATTTTTATTTATATAGCTTATGTCCATCTACACACCCTGACATTTTCATAGATGTATCGGGTGTGTAGATTGGCGCTGTGGTTCCCGAGTTTACCTGGCCAAAAGGTGCAAGTTCTCTCTTTATAATAGTATTATAGATCAGCCTAGGTCTGCTCAGCCAGTGTGAAAGATAGCAATGGAATGTTGGTGTGACTGTGATAAATGGAATGCCTGGGTGTCTGCGTGGATGAGTGGTGACAGTTGGAGATGGGCTGAGCAGCTAGGCAGGCTGCTCCTGGTGGGGCTGGTGTAGGAGATGTAGGAG
The DNA here is from genome assembly GCF_964261635.1 of Lissotriton helveticus. Lineage (NCBI taxonomy): Eukaryota > Metazoa > Chordata > Amphibia > Caudata > Salamandridae > Lissotriton > Lissotriton helveticus. The sequence continues at coordinate 777,654,664 of NC_136072.1, forward strand.
CTGGTACATGGCTGAACTGCGAGTGATACTACCCTAAACTGGAACCAATAAAGAAAACTTGAAATATATAACATGGTTTCCAGTGTCTCTATGTGCAGGGTACATCAGAACACTTTCACTTAAATCTTTGTTGTTAGGGTGTAGCAGTAGTCTTTAGTGCCGGGACAAACCGGTTGAGTAGCCGTGCGCTCTATAAATCCATTTATTCATACAAATCCCTTCCTTTAGTATGCTCATTTTGCACATGCCCAAGTTACACACTATACTATTGAAGTGAAGGCCAATGAAAAAAATCAACAAGAGGAACACTTCGATCACTCTTGTGCTCTCTTTTAAAATCCATGAGTAAATTTTACTATTTCTCATGCCATTTGGCCAGGAGTAATCCCCCTACTAGGAATTTGAGGTAGTAGATGTAGGAAGTCGGATTTTGAGGCATTCACAAAAGTTTCAATGTGCTTTATCTTCATGAAGCGAAAGGGAATGACAGTCCTTAAAACATCTTTCTTTTATGACCAGTGTCAAACACAATTTTCTCCTGTATCATTTCACCCACAAAGCAGGCTTCTTTATGAATCAGCTCCAAGCTGTGCCTATCTCAGAGGGAATCCTGATGCATGTATACTGAGAATTTATGCTGTATAATTTTTCTCAGATTATATCCATGTTTGACTGTTTTCCTTACAACATTTGTTTCGTTTTAGGAATTTCCCTTTGCTTTCTTCTGATGGGATTTGGCACTTGGATAAACTGAAAGATGTTCAGAATACAAATATTCCATTCTGACATTTTGCTTTTTCATGTGCTACTCTAAAGTATTTTGAAGACTTCCTAGATGTTCAAGCAATGACAACAAACCCTCATATAACACCAGTTTAGTGGAGCTACGAGTGTATGCTACATTGTGCTACCCTTTGTTAACTAAAACTTAATTAACTCTTTCTTGTTTCAAAACTGGTAATTAACTATTTGAGACTATCGGAATTATATTTTAAGGCTTCATTTCACTTGTATAAAACAAGTTGACATTGTTAATAACACACAATAATTTTTGAATTAGTTTTGATTGTTAATGAAAAAGTTGTAGAAGCTATTCATAATTGTTGATCTTTAAAAATGCGTTACAGTCACTAATAAGACTTCTGTAGGAAATCCATCTTTTAGCTGATCAAATAGCATAAATGAAAGAGATTTTGAGTATGCAGTACAGTGGCACAAGGTACAACTAAGCACATAATGTGAGGAGGAAGGAAAGCAGGATGAGTGGTAGAATATTTATTCAGGGACAGGCACAGTGGATATGTTATTCCACTCTTAGAAAAAGCAGCGAAATAACCGTAATATCCAATATTGAATTTAAGGCCATGACACTTGCTTTCCGCTCTTTTCATGGTAAATGCCCGAGCTACCTGAAGCAGCGCTTATGCAGCTACAAACAAAACAGGCTCCTGAGATCAAGCGTCTTGAACCTATTGTGTGTCTCGAGGTTCAAGAAAGCACGTATTGGAGGGAGATCCTTTGTGACTGTGGCTACTAAGCTTTGGAACGCTTTGCCCAACTTCTTGTGACATAAAATCCTAGCTAATCTTTAGGAAAGCTCTGAAAACCTGGCTCTTTAGCCTCGATCCTTAGGGACAGGCTAGCGCTTGTCGATCTAGCTGTTCGCACTTCTGTCTTGCTTTTAGCGCCGGGAAACCTCTGTTTGAGGTAGCTGTTCGCGCTCTTATAAATTCTGTTATTATTATTATATAGATCACAGGATTTCGGTGTTGAATATCCACAACATAACCTCCCTTCTTCATATATATTTGGGGTAATTTTAACTTGCCACTAAACCCATGTATTAATAAATCAAGTAGGTACTATGTAACATGTAGTTTACTATGTGTGGCAAATTCTTATTAGACAAGACAATATATGTTTGAGACATTTGATTTGATAGATATTTTGGAACGGCAACATCCTACAAAAATATATTTTATGTTTTATTTTCATTATCAGAGGATCATAGGCATGTCTCTATTTGTAATGTCTAGGTCATTTGTGACTCGGTTTGAATGTACAAAGGAGCCTTATCCCTTATCTAATCTCAGCTTCCTAATTTTAGCTACAAAAATAGTATAATGAAAAAATACAACCTTTTTGGACCATATACTGGGCAGTATTGCAACATTCTATTTGTATTGATTATGTTTTGGGGCAAATTAAGGAGTAAAATATATGTATCACATCTCGCTAGAATGGTTTAGAACAGTGAGATGACTTTATGGCATACATGACAGTATCGACTGACTTTTACATCATTTTAAAGCTGTTGTTAATGAAAGAGAATTAGGCTTTGTTTACTTCTCAATACCAATTTGACCCTCTTTTAAAAAATATAGGCATACTTTTGTATAAGACTGCAGGCACTTTTATAGCACCTGTGCCGTGCTCCTGACTGCCAATATGAAAGAACACTGGAATCAAAACTTTTTCTGGGACATGAGCATGCCTACCCTTTGGTCAAAAAATGGCAATCATTGTCGAAAAGGCACAAGCCTGTGCAATCATCAAGCGTACGATGCAAAATGGTTGCAGCCCAAGAGTACGCAGAGACCAGCCGCGGCCTGTGCAGGTGAGAGCAGTGAGGCGGTAGGGCCATGCTGTGGGGGAGGGGTAGTTCGACAATCGACTGCGAGGGAAAATTAAATAAATAATAAATTTTCCCTCGTCTGTTGAAGTCTCCCACACCAAGACCTACCGCTCTTCCTCTCATGGGCCGCTGCTGGGAGAGACTGCTCTGGGGAAGGTACAAGAGGACCCATAGTGGACTGGAGCACTTTCTTTGGGGGTTGGCAAAGGAACCCTGAGGACAATCAATAAGTTGGGGTTTGCAACAGAGTTTTTTGTGAGGCCCACGGCACAGAGAGATAACCGCAGCAGATGAAACACGATCTGCTGTGGAAGCGCAGGAGCCGGCTGGAGTTGCGGTAGGCGGACAGTGTTCAATGGTCCAGCCAATGCCCGGTGCGAGCACTGTCTGTAGATTGATTCAAATGCTGAGGTGACAGCTGAACTGCTGGGATAATTTTGTTTCACAATGTAAGGACGTAAAAAACGCTGGAGGTTGAAATATGTACTGAGGAGACTGTGATGAGTAGGAGGAGACATCTGAGTGGGGTGGTTGCAGCTTAAGAAGGCTAAAAAAGATAGAAAGGAGCATGATTTGTGGAATAGCAATGTAACCACCACTCAATGTGCTTCAAAGCTCTAAGATGGTAGGTTCTGTTGATATAATGGAGACAGTCATGTGGTAATTGAACAATGTACTTAATAACATGCTGAGTGTGCTAATAGAACCACCCAATAGTGTGATAAGGAGCGCCGCTGTGTGACTGGAGCACCGTTGATGCAATGGGGATGAGTCCTATGCACATTAGAATGAAGAGCTACCCTCCTAGCATTTAGACCTGCGCACTGATGCTTGACACTGACACCTGTCCGCATGTTGCTTACCTCTGTGGCCATGCTAAATGGACCCATAGATTAAAACCGACCATGTCCTTTACAGGGAATAAACGTGGAAAGCTTTGAGGGCACAGTGATCACATTGTTTGCCTAGGGATACAAACCCACGAGAAATACGTAAGTCTTCTTGACTGTAAGGGGTTTCACTCATGTTACAGACACCAAGGTCATCAAGGCAATTCGCCGCCACCCTTATCTTAAAGTACAAAGCAGCAGACCTGAAATCTACAGAACCACACTATAGTGGAAATGACTGAGAAAATGGCAGCACAGGTTTGTCCCTTGCCTATAAGTCAGGATTTCAAAGCTCGTCTAGTAGTCTTAAAAACAGGATTTGACAAGCAAAGTCATCACCGACTTAGAAGTAGACAAGGAGGTCTTACTATAAGGCTCAAATTGGCAAAAAGGCAATTTTAAGTAATTTCAGAAGTAGAACAAGTAGCAACAACATCTACAGCAGGCCCTGAATCACAGACTAAAGGAGCTTAAATAACTAAATAAGCTGGAGAGGAAAACGGTAAGGAGCTGCAATTTAGCAATACTGCAAGAGAGTGAGACATTCCTGATTAAAATTGAGAGGGAACACACAGCAGGCAGAAATTGCAGGATTTTCAGTCCACTTCAATCTCTTACTAAGGCTCTAAATGTTTCTGGCTAGTTATCTTAAAGGACATTCAACAGGGAAGGAAAACAATATCAAGTCTATCGATATGCATCTCTGTGCACAATGAAACTGACTGCAGAAATGGGGAATTTACAAAAAAAGCCATATTACATGGCTAATAAATGGGGCTTTGACATGGAACCAACTCACAGCAAGCAAATGGCCACAGGGGTCAAGGCATTTTTCAACGTCACTTGACATGAACTCGGATATATTTAAGACTCGTATGAAGAAGAATTTATCGGCACTTGCTGTTAATGTTGAAAACGTTTGTGAAAGTGACTGTCCAGAGAGCCTCAGTGAAACTATAATCTCAATGTAAGAACAAACAAAATCACTAAAAGGCACCGTTTTGTAATCAATGTAAACCTAACTTTATTTCAGTTGAACACTCCTGTAAACTTGCACTCCGCATTTTCACTCTTCTAATCTGCAGAACCCACACTCTGGTGAAAAATAGCACGCTTAGTGTTATAATCCTATATTTACAAGCAAGTTAATGGATGCCTGTGCTGCTGCACACATGCAGTCAAGTAACCTTACTTGCAGAGCCAAGACTGATTTGCATAAGGCTGGGTCCAAACTGGAGTGGCATAGTGAGCAAAAGAACGAAGGATTAAACCCAGATTTGTGACTGGGGGTGAGCAGTTGAAAAGTTTCAGCGCTCCGTCCATCATCTTGTTGTGTTTGCCCCAAGAGGCCCGGGGTATGCCCAGACTTGGATCCCTTGCTTGCTGTGCCACTGGATTCAAGCTAACCTGGCGGACAAGGGGTGATACCCCAAAACCAGTCCCAGGATGCTTGTGTCAGGTTCAGGGAGGACTTGGCCTAGCAGTTCGGGCTGGACTGTTCCCATGAGGAGCAGGTTTAAGACTCATTTCCATATGGCTGGGTCCAAACTGTAGTGGCATAGTAGGCAAAAGAAAAGTTTCATCACTCAGTCCATCATCGTGTTGTGCTATCTAAAAGTGACATTTTCAGAATTGTGAGCTTTTCTACCATTCAAGATAACCAACACCTATCCCCAAGCATGTCTACCCAAAAATCATTCAGCATGCTGCTTCCTCATGGATTAAATATATGGAGGGGACTATTGCAGCGCCAGGCCAATATCTGTTACAAGAAAAGAGTAGGCCGTAAAGGAATTTAGCAGCAGCTAAGCACGCAGAAGATCAATTTGTGAGCACAAAAGTCTTAAAGTTGCTTTGGAGACGAGATGTAAAAAGCCTATTATCATGAAACTATAAGAAGCAAATTATTGTGTTTCAGTAAAAAAGACTATTTCATAAAGACTGTGCTGAAATGGTAAGCTTCTGTACTGGGTGAATGAGCATTCACGCCCACAAAAATATGACCATATGTCTTTCTGCACAGCAACTATTGTATTTTTTATAATCGGCTGTGAAATGTAAAGGTAAAGGCACTCGAATCTTCCGTAGCAAATAGTTCTCCCCACCCTGGACAAAAGGGCTTAACTATATTCTACAAATGCCAACTGTATCCTTTTGCAAATACACAATTCTTGTGAATTTTATTGCACTTTTTTTCTATATGTACATTTGTGAAAAAATACCCACCCAATTTTACTATACATTTCACAAGATCTTAAACCCGAGGACGTTCCTTACGTAGAAGTTGAAACTTAACCAAACTGAGAGTTGAAGAAATAGAGACATTTAGATTTTCAGCAGCTACAGCAATAACTTCTTCATGAAAGACTGTCTTTCTGTGTTCCTCATTAGACTAATTTGGGCTCAGAAACACTTTATAGCTGTGGTTCTTAACCTCTTTTCTGTGGATCCCCATGTAATCATCACTGAAACCCGGGGATTCCCAAATGATTCTTAATTGGAATCTGGGGACCCCAAATGAGTTATTACTGGAAGCCAGGAACATCTGCTTAAGCATTTTTGATGATTTGAACGACAAAACAATACACCAAGGGCCAAAAGTACGACCCTTTTTAGCAGTTGCAAAGAAAAATCGGGCCATTTACGACTGCTAAAAAGGGTTGTGGCATGTACAAACCCTATTTTGCCAGTCGGTAACCTATTCCTAACTCGCAAAACAGGATTTGCAAGTCGCTATTAGGAAGAGGCGTGCCAAGGGCATCCCTTCCTAATAGCAAGCCGCACTGGTATGTACGATTGTTTCGCTTCAAGTAGGTGATAAGTCAGTCATAAATGAGAAGGGGTCTTTTTTTTTTAAGAGAAGGCAGTGGTCCCACTAACTACTGTCTACTCACAAAAAATGAAACAGATCATTTAATTTTTCTTTTTTAAATGCATCCCGTTTTCCTTTAAGAAAAATGGCTCCATTAAAAAAAAAATGCTTTATTTAAAAAGCAGTATTAGACATGGTGGTCTACCATGGCCTGTGAGTGCTGGCCATTTCCAACGGGTCACAAATTGTGACCTGCCTCATGATTATTGATTAGGCAGGCCATTTGGGACTCCATTGGAAATCATTAAATGTATCTGAGACACATTGGTACATTTAGTTCTGCGAGTCGCAAAAAGCGAATTCGCAAAAAATAGCAACTTGTGACCACTAACACGGAATAGTTGTACATCTGGCCCTAAAAATACATAAACAGGCACTCATCGAGGAAATGTACAAATGATGAAATATTCACATACACATATAAAAAGATAACAAAAAATAATTTTAATGGTAAAGTTGAAGCTTTTCTAAATTTAATTGAGGCCACTCATCACCCATTATATATTCTGTTTGATGGACTTGCAAAACACTCTCACAAATCTGAGGATACTAACTTAATGTTTAGTCTCCAATTTCAAATTACATCACTTTTACTGAACATTTAAAGAAAACACTTTTACATTTTGCTTCCTTATTTATATACATTTTATTAATCTGTTGCTGTCATTATTTCATTTTTTAAGTTGGTTTTGCGGAACCCCAGGATAGGATAGAACTGAAGGATATATTGATTCATTGCTTAATCATATGAATCCTATTGTATTAAGAACTTGATATTTTAATCCTGCTGAGTTTGTTTTTATCAGCTATGACATATCATAATGGGATGCAAAGTATTATTCAGTACGCACTGAAAAGTTCATAGAAGGAATAAAATAAATAGCTTTACTGATTATCAGATGATGCAGTGGCTTATGGGTATTTCTTTTTGTGTGAAATAATAGTTTTGACTGGGATGAAGCAGAACATTATTGCCCACCACTAGAATCAGGTCTGTGTGGTGCACTGTTTCCTTTTTCAGAATAAATATGACATTTCAAGTTGAGTGAAGGATTTCTTTACTTCTTTGTGCAGTATTCTTCCCACCTTCGTCCATTGTGCGTATTGTTCTCACCTTTGCCAACCATAATGGACCAAACTAGATAATTGTGATTACTATTTATGTTTGTTAGGCAGGGACCTGGATGACGGTTGGAAATTGATGCCAGACGTGTTTGGGGAAAGCACCAGACAGGTCTACTGCCTCGCACCCATTCTGTTTGTTTTGTCAATTAAACCAATGGTGACTAGAATCAGAAGTGATTTGAAGATACAAGGGATACCAGTTGGTGGTGAGACCCACCCAGTAAAGCTATTTGCATATGATGTATTTCTTGCTCTGGTCAACTGAATAAAATGCAGCAAGTTTGAAAAGGATTTAGGATAAAATTGGAAAAATCAGAAGTGTTACATTTAGCAGTGGAAGTGGAGGAAATCCTAAAACAGAAATAAAATACAATTTAGAGATAGATATTGCAATCTATTAAATACATGTAGGCCAATTTTACAAACTTTACCAGTTGAAACTGAAAATGGTTATCACAAAACAACTAACAAAATGGACATTTCAATTTGTCTCATAGGTAGGGTTAATTATTGTGGTGAAAATTAAGTTTCTACACCTTCTCTTGTAACTCTTTTTGATCAGGGATATCATATGGATAGATAACAAGGGAGAGTTTCTATGAAGATATTTATTGCCTCCAAACACAGGAGCAGGTTGGTATGTCCTGACCTACTAAAATATTTTTAGGAATCACATTTGAGAAAATACTGAAACAATTGGTCCTTATGGACCAAAAAAGTCACATGTAGTTTGCTTCGGGTCTTACTTTGGTACCCAGGGACTGCATATTAGAACAATATTTAAACATGTGCTCGTGATCTGGCCTTAACTAGGAGGTAAAGTAATGTTATGACATTTTCCTTCACTGCTAACTTTAATTTTTAAATTTACCACAACAATGAAGGGGGTTCCTTTTTTAAGGCTGGAGGCACAGGTGTTGCAGAACGATTTCAAATATAATTCGTAATGTAAAAAGTGAAATACATAAACATGTTAGTGAGAACAGGGATCACAGGAAAATAAGAGACTGACGTACATGAAAATAATACTTTCTGTGATGTACGCTGCCAAAGGTTAGAGTGAATAGGTCATTAATGGCATTTGAGTGTATTGGCACCAGAGACTGATATGCACATTATATAACTTCAGTTTGGAACAGAAATAGAAGACACAGGGAGAAAGGGAAATAAACAAAAATGCTGGTGGACACATGGGTGAATGTACTACAGAACCTCTGCTGCCTGCTGCCTTCTTTCCTGGACTGGACCTGCATCCTTTGAACCCAGATTCCAGAGTGACTCCAAGGGCTAGTTAGCAGGACTTCTGATCTGAAGCCTCAGGGACATAACAGGCTGCCAGCCCCTGCACCTGGACACTACCATCTGTGAGTCTACCCTGCCAAGGGGTGCTACCCTGTCCTGGACCTTTGGAAGTGGGCCTAAGGTGCCTACCAGCGGGACCGATCCATCTTCTCTCTTGAGCAACGCATGTCCGAGCAGAACCAATGCATCTCCTCGGCTGAGCGGTGCATCCCCGAGCAAAACCAACACATCGCTGCTGCAGCGTGGATTGAATCCATTACAAAAGCTGCCACCTCTTGCATATTGGAATCGGTGCATTGCCATCGGAAACATGGTTGCTGCTCGACTAGGGTTTTCAATACAGTCAACAAACAACCAAATTTCTAACATAGGTGATTACCGGTAAATTAGGACTAGTGTTTGTACAGTGTCATACAGTGATTTGGTATACACTATCATTCCATATCTAAAACCAATTTGAATTTTAAATTCTCCATGATTGGCATTTTTGATTTTCTAAATCATGTCTCTGTCTGTGGGATCCGAAATCACATCTGCAATCATGGGATTTGAGCTGGGTAACATGGAGCTTTACACTGTAGCCCAGTTCAAGGACTTCTACAATGAGTTTGGACTTCCTGTCAATATCACCACGAGGAAGGTTGAATTGCAAATGGCTCTGGGAGCCTGGGCAAAAGCTCACTCTATACTGGGTGATACCACAATAGAGGACAAGGAGGTGGAGTAAGCACCTGCAGCAGAAGGGGACAATTTGACTCCTAGAATCGAACTCACTGCCTCCTCCTGCGCCTCCTCTCATGGCCTGTCCCTAGAGGAACTGTGGGAAAGGAGAGAGGAGAGGGAATTCAAGTGGCAAATGGATACATTAAAAATAGCCAGCTCTTGGGGGCATGGCTTGGGCTGCATGGAGGCAGCAGCGTAACCAATGAAATTGGATGCTCTAGGTATTTCAGAGGCTGTTTCTTCTGCTCTGTCCTGGGCTCCACTGGTGGTGGTAGGCTGTCTGAGGGGGGATAGCGAAGGCTCTGGATAAGGGCTGTTGGACCAGAGGAGTACACATTGGTCTCCGTGGCGCTCTTGGCAAACAAGAGGAAGCGGAATGAGCCGTGGGCGAGGAGCAGCGGTGCCGTGAGGTGCTACGAGGCTGTGATCCTCACATACAGCTGCAGTTAGTGATGCGTTGGAGCCCAGTTTTGTTGGAAGGAGGTCATGAGTGGCAGGTGGTGACTGAGCCTGGCCAGAGGGATTGGTAGAAGAGTGGCTGATAGGGGTGCTTGTGCCATTTGGTGATGCAGCATGCGCAACGGAATTCTTTTTATTGATTTTATTATCAACGTACCTGCATTTATCCGTATTCCGGTGTTTACTACCCCCCATGCCCCTCCCGCACCACATCACCGCCTGGTAGCACTCCCACCAGGAGCCGCTACTGATTCTGGGTATACCTCCAATCCCCATGGATCTGCTGAGAGCAGTGGTGGCAAGATTGCTGAATTATCATGACCGGGACGCGATATTGCAAAGAGCGAAGGCACATGGACCCAGGCAGGTGGAGTGGGTGGTTTTTTCATCTACCCGGACTATGTCAGACTGGTGCAGAGGCAAAAGTTCATGGCCTTCAAGAGGCATTTGAGGAGTCTGGATATCAAACATGCTCTGTTTGTTTTCTGGCCAGACTCCGCATCACTGTGGACTGTGAAATGTACTTCTTCTCCACACTAGTGAAGACATGGGAGTGGCTGGGGCGGTGGGGGTTCCCGGCCCCCAAGGAAGCATAAAGAACATGCCAACCTCGGAGTGGCAGGAGCAAAAGTGGTGCAGCAGGCCTCAGAGTACGGGGTCCCTAGGACTGTCCAGGGACCAGATGGAATGAGTGAACGTGGTGGAGGCCCTCCATAGCCAGAAAGCTGTGACATTCACTTTCATGTGGCATGTTCTTCGGAGCAGTGTGGAGGATTCGTTGAGAAACCTTCCGACTTGGGGTTTGGAGATGGGGGTCTGCCCTGCTGGTGGTGACACCGATGACTTCATGGGAAATATTTGAGGCACTGGGGTCCTCTCGAGGTCTGATGAAATATAGGCAAGGAGATACTCCTTTCACTGGCCCTCGTGGCTGGTGGTAAGGCGAGCACTGAACAGTCAGAGCAAGGACAGACTCAGTTCATTCCTCATGGCATCTGCCTCATCTGTGACTAGGGCATTGGGCTTTGATGGGGGATGAACGTATGTTTAGTATTGATGGGATGCTCAACAGTCTCTTAATTGGGAGCGGTCAGTTCTAAGACCATAGCCTGGTAAGGTAGGGTGGGTGGGGAGTTGGGGTTTGGTTTAACTCTTGGATTTGTTTTACTTTCAGGGAGTACGGAATCTGGGTTTACTAAGTTTTAAATAGGGTGTCAGTAGGAATCTGCAAGGTATGTGTCAATGGGTATGGGTGTGCACACTCGCACATTGTTGACTTGGAATGTGAATGGTCTGGGCCACAGAGTTAAGTGAGGGCTGGTGGCAAAGGCTCTCGTGCACTATTTGACAGATGTGGTATTACTGTAGGAGACGCACATGAGGGGAATATAAAGTGGTCGGCTATGCAGGTTTTGCTACAGACTCTAAAGGGGTGGCTATAAACCCTACTGCTAGAGGTGATGAAAGTGTAGATGTATGTTGTAGATCAGTATATAGTGGACCTTGGGGATTGAGAGGGGGAAACCCTCGCATTTATCAATGTGTACGTCATCCATGGGCTGCAGGCCGATGCGCTCTGCATCATGGAACGCATGGTGGTGGATGTCCCACAGGCAGTGACCCTCTTGGGGGTGACTTTATTTTGTTCATGTACCCCCCCACCTGGACCGTACATATGTTCGGCAGGTGCAACAAGCAAATGTGGGGAGGTTGGAGGGATTCGGTGATGGATCAAGCCCTGATCTTTTGACTGGGTAGGAGTGTTCTGCTTAATTCAGATACTCTGTCCATCACCACCCCCTTTTGAATCGTTTTGGCCACCACAAGTGTGGAAGGGTATGCTCAGATGTGAGTCCCTTGCTCACCGCACCATCAGGATTCAAGCAAGCCGGGCCGAAGACGGCTGTAATGCCAGAAACCGGTCCCCGGAAGCTTGTTTCCTTTCCAGTAAAGAATTGGCTTGGTAGTTTGGTCTGCCCTGTTCCCATGATGCACTGGGCCATGGTCAGACTAATTTGCATGTAGCCAGGTTCTGAACTGGGATGGTGCAGTGAGCTAAAAAACGGTGAGGGATCAAGCCCTGATCTTTTGACTGGGTAGGAGTGTTCTGCTTAATTCAGATACTCTGTCCATCACCACCCCCTTTTGAATCGGAGGGATTAGTTTGGGCACTGCATCTGGTGGATGTTTGAAGAGCACAGCCCAATCAAGCCAGGGGTTATTTATATTATTCTGTATGCACTCCTGAATTATTGTTTTGCACCAGACTGCTCCTACATAGATTATGGGGCAGACTATGAGGCCTGAGGAATGTATGATCATGCCCTGCTGGAGATTACACTGGCCACGCCGCATTTGAGGGGGGCTTGTGAGTGGCACATTACAGCATGGCGTCTCACCGACCCATTAGTTGTGTGATAGGTAACTGAGTTGAATTTTGTGGAGAATGGGGATTCAGTGGCCAGCGCTGCCACCCTGTGGGAGGCCTAAAATGTCATGAAAAGGGGCCAGATAATTTTGGGGGAGGTGAGTGATACAAGATAGAGGGAGCGGGACACCCGGGAAGCAGAACATGACTTCTGGGATCTGGAGAAGAAACAAGTCCATATCCCAACCCCAGAGCTCACCCGGAGGCTAGTTAGGTAAGGGAGGACTATCATGCCTTGGTGTCCAATGAGGTTAGACAGGTGTGTATTGCAAAACAAGAGAGGGTATATGAAGTGGGAGACAAGACAGGCAACTTACTAGCATGGCTGGCAGCTGGGGATGCAGAAAGATCGAACATTAGTGAGATCAGTGGCCCGGAGAAGAGATGGTTACAGGTAGCGAAGCATTTGCGGAAGACATGGCAAATACCTATGGGGTTTCTAGGTGGAAAAATAACCTGTTAAGATGTTTGATCTTCAGACTTTATCAGGGACCGCCCTTGTAGGATCTTGGATCGCCAGAGGATGCTTGAACTCAAAGAGGACTTAACCGAGGTTGAGATACAGGCCACACTTTCACAGTTGAAGGCTCGGAAGGCCCTGGGTCCCAATGGGCTCCCAGTGGAGCTTATGAGGCAGCTGTCTGCAAAAATAGCTGCCCACTCCATAAGATGTAGGTAGAGGCCCAAAAGATGGGGGAGCTTCCTCAGAATTTCCGGATGGTGATAATGATACCTATCCTAAAGCCATGGAAGCCACCAGATAGGTGGGTGCCTATCAACCTATCTCCCTCCTTAATACAGATACTAAAATCCTAGGTAGAGTGTGTGAAATATTTGCATTTATGGGAACTACTCCAGCCTTCAAATTAATTGGGATAAGTCCTTGATCTTTCTGATGTGTACCTGGGGGGCGCTGCTGCATCTCCCCGTGCTGCTCAGGGTTGAATGTGAGCATTTTAAGTATTTTCGATAGTGGATTTTCAAGGATAATCTGGCCCTGCAGCTCCAAAAATTGGAGACAGATGTTAAACACTGTGAGGTGACTCCTCTCTCCGTGATGTTTGAGATAGTGGTCCTACTGCATTTTACCTATATACTCCAGACCAGCCCGTATGGCATCCTGAAGCCATTATTTAAGGTGGTTGATGCACTGCTGAGGAGGTTGCTGTGAAGGATGGCCCCCCCAGCACTACTATGAAGCTGCTGACTTCATCGTTGTTAATGGATGGGCATATGCACAGCTAGATGGCCTGGCTTATCATCTGGACAGGGAAACACTTGGGAAGAATGGGTATCTGCATGTATTATATGGTGGGAGAGTGCCTAAGGGTCTTACCCCAGTGACAAAAATGTTGATAGCAGTCTGGCGTAAGTTGAATAGAAAGATGCGCTGGCACAAGAGGCTAACACCGAAGACCCCTCTTTGGTTGGGTGTGCAGCTGGGCAAGGTGCCAGGTCTTTCAGGTTTCCGGAAGTGGAATGACATAGTGATTTATACCCTTGCAGAGGTGTGGGATGTGATTGGGGTGGTTCCGTTAGATCATCCAAGAGTTGAATATGATATGCCAGCCTCCCAAGTGTTTAAATACCTTTATCTTTGGTATATAGATTGCTGGATGTCCCCTTGATCACTAAGGAGATATCCCTTACATACCAGACCATATTGAGGAACATGCAGGGGGACTTAGAACAAGGGGATGGGGGTGAGGTAGAGGCTGACATTTGGGGGGGTTGCATTGCAATTCCCAAAGCTTGTTGTGATTAATGCCAGCAACCGCCTAATGCAGCTTAAGCTTTTACATTGCATTTAGTGTCCAAGAGTCCTTCTGCATAGAATGGGAAAGATTCCTGATGCGAGGTTCTTGCAGGCTTTTTGGGAATGGCTGATGTACAGACTAGAGAGCACCATGGGCATATGTGAAGAACCAAGCGCACAGTTAGTGTTGTTGGGGATCTGGAGTGAGACTGATGCATCCTTGTCTTTTTTTAAAATATCTTTATTTTAGACTTCATACAAAGGAGACAAAACATATCCTAATTTACATGAAACATGTGGAATCGATATCAACATTTTTGAATTTCTTTTCCCCCTCCACTCCTTGAGACCCCAAACCCTCCTACGCTACCCCACCCCCCTCCCTCTTGATCCAAAAGACATTAAATTATAAGTTACTTTATTGCAATTACCCTATAATAGAAAATATATATACATTGCCACTGGGCTGTATGGCTAACATGTCTGCTCATAATTAATTGAGTTAACATCCTCATTAATCCATCTAGTTATAGGCTCCCAGATTTCAAGACCTCTTTTTTTTGCTCTGTGTCCCCTTCTTTTGTATATTGCAGTCTCCCACCTATAAGTAGCTAACAATTTCCTTAACCAACAGTGTATTGAGGGAGGATCACAATCTAACCAAGCACTGGCCAAACATAGCCTAAACCCCGCCATACCTGTGAATAGCAAGATCCAGTTTAGTTCTCCCATTTCCTGATTACTTACCCCCAGAATAATCACCTGGGGGGTGAGCTCCACCATATATCCCAGCATTGTACTAAGACGTTGACCTATCTCAATTAACAGAGGGGCAAGCTTAGGACATGTGGCAAACATATGTACACTATCAGCGGGTAACGCTCCGCTTCAAGAGCAGTGTATACCTGAAGACCCACCCCATCTAAAAATCTGTGCAGGTGTGATATATAGATTGAGCCACGTTTTAAAACACTGTACTTGAAGACTTGCCGAGATAAATGCTGTCTGGCTTAACAGGAGGGAATCTTCACATTCTACTGCCCTTGCTTGTAAAAGCTCCTGCCACCAGTTTGTGTGTTTAACTAAATCATCCCCCATTTCCTTGTTGATTAATTTATATATTGGGGACAATGTTGGACGAGTCTCAAACACCATATCCAATAAACGGATTTTACTACAGCAAACTGTCTTTTTAGTCAAGAAGTCCCTTGTCTATAAATATTTGAAAAAGTGATTATTTCCTATCCCGAATTTCTCCTTAATTGTGTCAAACAAAAAAAAATGTCCTCATCTTCCATGAAATCACCCAAATGCCGTACACCTTTTTCGGCCTCAGTTTTCATATATCCATCATGAAATATGCCTGGGAGTAAATCATTATTAGCTCGGGGAGTATATCTGTGGATTCTACAAATATTCAGTGTTTTCCGAACTGCCGTCCAGACTTTGAATGCGCCCAGTAATGCCTTATATCTAACCCTTTTAAAAAAAGCCAAATTAATATATCGTATAAGACATCCTTTAGCCTCCACCCCATATATTGGCTCATAAATAGAAACATTAGATCCTTCCCTTATATCACCCTGGTCGCTTTTCAACAAATCGGCCATCTGTTTCATAGCTGCTGCCCAATAGTATACTTGTAGATTTGGGACTGACCAGCCACTGCGATCTCTATGTAGAGTCATATACTTTAAAGCTCTTCAAGGACACTGTCCAGCCCACAGAAACCTAGAGATCAATTGATTCATCACTAGAAGCCAAGATTTACTTATTTCCAGTGGGATAGCTCTTAAAAAATATCAAATTTGGGGGAGAAATAGCATTTTATTTACATTATACCTACCAACCAATGTAAGATGCAAATGATTCATCCTGTTAAAATCTGTCTTAGATTTCTGCATCAATGGCTCCAAATTAATATCAACAATTTCATTCACATTAGCACTAATGTCTACCCCTAAATATCTAGCATTCCGAACTACTCGAGAGTCATCTAGATTTATTCTATCATTCTTAACAATTAGCGTTTTACTTTCATTGAGGTGATAGCCAGAACATTTGCCGAAATGGCTAGATACTTTATCTATCTCCATGAGGGCATCCCGAGGGTTGGGCGTGACTATTGCCAGATCATCAGCATAGGTTAAAATCTTGTTGTTTCCTCCTCTGGTATTAATATCTTTAATCTTTTGGTTCTACTCTATTTTCCTGATTAAGGGATCAATGTAGATAGCAAACAATAAAGAAGAACAGGGGCACCCTTGCCTCCTGCCTCTTGTGATCTTATTAATACCAGATGTGGAACCCATCAAGGCTATTCTAGCAAAAGGCTCCAGATACATGCTTTTCATAGCCCTTATAAACCCTTGCCCAAGGCTGTTCTTGTCATAATTGCCCACAGGAAAGACCAGGAGACCCTATCAAAAGCCTTTTCTGCATCTAAAAGTATTAAAGCCATAGGGCCTCCCGTGACCTTAGTGTAGTAAAATAGGGCATAGTCCGACTGATATGTCTCGTTGTCTCACGGCCAGGAACAAAACTGTGTTGATAGGGAGAGACTAATTTCTTGATCACAGAGGCCAACCTATTAGCAAGAATTTTTGTGTCACTGTTAATCAGCGTACTAAGTCGGTATGACCCCATTTCGTTTATGGGTTTGCATTTTTTCAGGAATACAAAGATATTAGCTGATTTCCAAGTTTCAGGTAGGACCTCGCCGGATTGGGCTCTACGGAAGATCTCTAACATCAGTACCATTAGCTGTGCCCTGAATTTTTTATAAAATCCCCCTGGTATTAGGTCCATACCAACGTCTTTGACTAATGGCAGAGAATCAATAGCCACTCTCACTTCCTCGATTTTAATTGGTGATTCTAACATTTCTTTCTCCTCAGGGGAAAGCTGTTTGAGAGTTATTCCATTAAGTTATTCCTCAATCTCACAGTTTTCCATACGACTGTCCTCTATATATATTTTTTAATACAACTTTAGGAATGCAGATAGAATGCCATCTGGGTCATTAACCAGGCCCACATTAGGATCGATAATTTCTGTGATTCGGGTTTGCACTTCTTTTTCTCTGGTACAGACGGCGAGCATGTGACCCACCCTTTCATTGTTCTCGTAAACCCTGCTCCGCCAAGCCATATATCTGCCTGCTGATTTTTTAATAGAAATGTCTGTAATCGCTGACCAGGTAATTATAATCCTTGGTTGAGCTATCTCTGAATCACCTCCTTCAGAGTGAAACTCTATCAGATGGGCTTCGGACTTGCTTAGTTCCTCATAGTGTGTGTAACAGGTTCTTTTCTTTCTTTTGTGTCTCCCAACTATACGTAGATGTTTCCCCCCTTATGCCAGCCTTTAACGTATCCCAAACTACCTGTATGCTAGTGCTGCCAAGATTCTCTTCAACGAATCTAGGGATCCACCCCTTCATATGCTGAACATAACCTTCATCACTGAACAGAGCCCTATTAAATGTCCAACAAGCTAATTGTGATTTCTTCTGGATATTAATTTCGAGGACCAAAGGGTTATGATCTGACATAACTCTAGGATATTTAGGTATTTTACTACCATGTACCAGCTCCTGTGACACTAAAAATAATCCAATCTGACATGTGTTTGGTGAGAGGCAGAAAAATACGTAAAACCAGGACCATTCATTACTTGTTTAGCCCAAACATCCGACAGCCCATGCAATAATCTCAGTTGTAGCAGGGATTTATACACTTTAGGTTTACGCCCTTGATACGATGTCCTGATGGATAGAGGCCAAACAACTCATATTTATGTTAAAATCCCCACAGACAATAAGCAGGAGGGGTCAACCAATTAATTCTACGTTCAGCCAATCTAACAGTGCTGGATCGTCGAGCACTGATCCATAGACCGAGCCCAGTGTGAACATACTATTGACTACACAGCAATGTGTAATTACCCATCTTCCCAATTTATCAGCAATGCATCGTAGAAAGGTAGCTAAGCCCGTCCACGCATCCTTGTGAGTGGAGGCTTTTCAACCTGGGCTTTATTCTGGCCAAAAGGGAACCAGTGTGTACATGAGGGTCCAAGGTGGTACTGGAGAGGAAAGATTGGGAACGGGAGATGGATCTATATAATGCACACAAAAGAGAGATCAATAAAGAGAGAGGCTGTCCTTAAAAAATGTGACAAAATCTGAAATGATGAGTGTGGGAAATCTAGTGTGGCACAGGCAGGGCACTGGTGTAGTGGGAGGGTTGGACACTAGACTTACGAGGATGGTGCTCGGAATACACAGGTCATGGCGGGCTACGTGGTGATTGGGTCGCCTGCCTCCACTGCTTGCGGTGGGGGGAGATAAAAGTATGGTGATCCCAGAGTGAGGGGGGCTGAGAGGGGGTGAATTGTTAGCTGTGAAGCTGTTTTGCCAAGCAAATATAATACTTTAAAAAAGAAATGCCATGGTAGTGATAACAATATTCTAGAAGGTTTTTACCAGAGACGCCTGCATTATCATACCTATGAATTATTTACAAACACAGCATTTTGTAAAATATAAATTGCATTTCTATGTTTTTGGAATTATATATTTGCCTGTCTCTCGATAGTATTACCTTGGCAGTTGATTCAAGTTGTTACAATTATTTTTTTACACGTCCGCAGAGATCTGTATTGTTAAAAGGTGTTTAAGGACCCTCCAAAAGGTAGGGTATGGTGAGCTAAATTGTGCTAGTCAAGGTGAACAGAAAAATGAATTGAACGGAAAGAGTGATTGATTGACACATGGACTACAATGCTTTTGTATAATGGGGATGAACTTGCAAATTAAAAAATGGCAACATATCTTTTAAGTATCGTACTATTCTGTACCATTTCAATGTTTAATGAGTTCTCAGCACAGCAAGTAACACATATTATTTATTAATATGTTCTTGAATGCACCTCAAAAAATAAAAACAGCTACCGCTACATTGTAGAAAAGTTTGAATTGTTATAAAAACTTTGCCCATTAGGTAGGGTGATATTTCTTATTTTTCTTCGAATAAATTCAGATAAACGAGCAGAATATGTCTTTCTCAGTCAGGAATCTATGCAGTTACAGTAACTTGGTCAGCATTTCCATAACTGTGTGTAAAGTAGACAGCCACAAAACAAGAGAACATTGTGTACTCCGCATGCAGAGCACAACAAAATTGTCATGGATAAGTACACTCACTGTATTCAAAGAGAATATGAACAATGTGGAAAGGTGCCCAACACACCGTGAAGAACAGAACAACTATAACCATCATCATCACTGCCCGCTTCTTCTTCCTGCAAAGATCATAAAAAAGGAATCAGGAAAGGTTTTCTTCTCTGGCAGTGCAATCGATAGTCATGCTAGTTTATGCTTCAGATACATGCCTGTAGATCCCGTGTCTTTCTATATCCAACATATTTTATCATCAAACATTCACACCTGTGCTTATCATTTATTCTGTACATTCCGATATTGATCAATGCCCTTCACATCCTTTTTCACGGCTGTAAGGCCAAATATATTAGAAATCCACATCAAAAGTAATATTCACCACTTGGAACATGCTTGGGGGTTCAGTAGTCACTCCTGTCTGTTTATTACTTTATGTGAGTGGGGAAAAGGCAGTGAGAGTAAAAATATAAACAAAGTTAGCAAGAAATGAACATTTTGGAAAATGTTATTCAACACAAAGAAAATAGACACCGTGTGCACCAGACACTTTAAAACCTAAAATCTTATTCCTTCACTTTGAATGATGGAAGCAAATATCGAATTTTCACAAATGATCGGAAAAATTGAAAAAAATTATTACTTATGCACAAAAATATTATTAGAGAGTCTCGTTCCACAGCAATACATTTTCTTAGTGACCTTCAGATATATATGCTTATACCTCCTGTCACAATGGCAAAGCTCTCATTGGCAAATTAAACTGACCCTTCAGGCAAAGCCACTGGTACTCAAGCATTACCAAGCGAACTCTGTAAACAACTTATGGACCAACTTCTTCTAACTTTTATGCAAGTTATAAAGGAAATCATATCTGGCTCTTCAAGCCCACTTTCCTATGACTTAGTCCATGTTAGCATATTTTTAAAAATGATAAACCATCTCTTAGACTAGGCTCTTTGCAGTGGGGGATACCACTGGCCACACAATCTTTCCTGCAGCATTAATAGATTCAGCTAAACAAGGATCTCACCCAGGGACCCTCATTGCACTAAATGCCAAATAGGCGCTTGATCGAGTTCAACTATAATGTGACAGTTTGGACTCTGCCATCGATTCTCAGGTAGGATTCAAGTTTTCCACTGCTCAGCATGGGCTAATTTCATGACTAATGGCCAGTCCACTCTGCATTTGATATTACACAGAGCACCCAAAGAAGGTTATCTCCTTCTTACAGTCCCCTTTGCCCTGTATATGGAGCCATTTTTATAACTGCTACTAAAGTTAGGGGCTTATTTACAAAAAACTGATGCATCATTTCGTTAAAGCAGTGATGCGCTAGTTTCCTTGCTCCTGCAAGAGAAACCCTTGTGCCACCATGGATGCGCTGTATTTACAATATGGCGCACCATGGCGCAAGGATTGACAGCTGCTTCAGAAATTTTGACATAAAGGCTGGCAAAAACCCCACACATTGCTGGAGTTGTGTCGTAAGCCTGATGCAACTCCAGAAATGCATGTAGGGGGCCTATTCTTAATGCTCTGGGTCACTCCTTATTTCTGCTCCAAGCAGGCGTAAGGTTTTGACGAAGTGGCGTCCTAGAAGAAGGGCAGTGAAATCTTGTAGATTTCACTGCGTCACTTCTAATAGGCTTTCTGGTGTGGGAACACCCACCCAGCATACATTATACCTGACAAAGGTATAATGTGGCGCAGGGTTTACAAGGTGATGCATCTGCCTAGATACGCCACTTTGCAATTAGGGTGCAACCTGGTGCATTGTTTATGCCACTACCTCATCACAAAAAGTGACGCAACGGCTGCATAAAAGTGTTGCAAGCGGCTTGTAAATAAGCCCCACAGTTACAATACCTTTATTTCCACCTCTCCAAGAGGAATTGATGAGTTCTTGCCTAGGCAAACTACATACTAATTATTCAAATTCACTATATGCACCATCAGTAATAGACATTCTGGCCTCGGAGTTCAGCTCCATTTCCGGTTAGAACTGTAATAAAAGGAAAACACACTTTTCTTACTGTTGCACCATTTAGGTCAACTGATGCAATGCTCGACCCTTATATAGTTAATTATAGCATGTTGCGGACTGGCTTCCTGGGAAAATCTTGGACCCTGGACCTGAGAATCAGGTTGGATATGAATAACATCTCTTAAAAAATGCTTCCCTCTTTGGTGGGTAAGATTAACTAGATCAAAATGCTTCCTTCCCTTCCTGAAAATATTGCGTTTTAGAGGTATACGCCTTTCTGTCCTTTTTACATGACTAGTTCTGGTTTCTTCAATCTAGTTTCCTCAATCTCCCCTCGAAGAGGAGTGAATTGGCATTCCTTAACTTTAGTTTTATTATAGGGTTGCACTAGTGAAGAGGCTATGTTAGCATAGGATATCTCATCAAATCCAACCTTCCCTAATGTCTCATTTAAGAGTCCTCCCCATCTGTTTTAATATCAATTTTCTAACACCATTTGACATCTAGGACGTATGATTGAATGGCCTTCTAGACCTGTGCCTCCACTGATGCAACAATTTCAAGCATCTTCAGGTTTTCGTGCTCTTTGGGCACTTTCCTATATGGAAAAACCCAACCTCACCTGAAATGTTTTAAGTTCTTAAGAGTTTTCACTGTTTCGATTCTAAAGTACAACTCACCCACCAGCTATACCATTTCTTAAATCTTTTTTGGAGTGCCAAAATGAATTTAGTATTTTCTGTTCTGAACTTTTTAAATACCTGAAAATTCCACAATACTATCAACTCACTGGTTTAGAAGTAGATTTTCGGTTTATCACTGTTTTATCTATGTTATATAAAAGATCATCTTTTAAAATGTAATATCTTTTTTACTCTGTAGTTAATTAAAATCATTACAAAATCGATCAAATTGAGCATTAAAAATAAAACTAGAATTGACAGTTGTAGGAAAATGCTTCTTTTTGTGTGGTTAGCCCCCACTTTCTGCCTGATTTGATTTCAAACTGTAAGTTTGAGCCGACACTATAAGTCCCTAGTACAAGGTACCCCGGGTACCTACGGCATGGGTACTAATGAGGTCCTCTGGCGCCCCTCACCAAGGCTATGCACTCTGCCACTGCAGGCAGCATGTCTTGAAGATGCAGGAAAACCCAAAGAGTCATTATGGCGCACAGCCCTGTGTGCCATGCCTCCCATGCACTACATAAGGTTTAGGAAAGCCATCCCTACTGCAGGCATTCATCCCTAAGGCAGGGTGCACTATATTGTGTGTGTGGGCCTATTTGCATGAGCAGTTAAGCCCCTACAATGTCGAAACATTTCTGTGCTGTAAGTGAACAGGCGAGGCCGGTGCAGGTAAGAGCGGTGGGGTGGGAAGGGGCGGGAACAGGAAGTTGACAGTCAATGGAATCAGGAAGATGAAATAAATAAATAAATAAAACCATCTACCTTGCGCTCACCACAAGGTGAGTGTTGTTTTAAAAAAAATGTCTTTTCCCTATTCTGTTGTCTGTCAACTTTCCCCTGTGCCCCACCTGCCCCACCGCTCTTACCCACAACGGCACACCTGTAAGTGAACAGGGAAGCTAGAAAGAGAACATTGGCTCGATACTCGTTAACACGAGTTTCCTAGCTTCATAATGGCTTCACTGATTTCTAAGATGGTTGGCACGAAAATCCTTGTCTTAATAAATCCTCACTGACAAGGCCGGACTGGCTACCAGATGTTTTGGTGGGCTTCCAAGCTGGGGGCCAATTTCACTCTGGTGGGGGCTGATTTTGTTCATGGGGACCTGCATGTACTACTAAATAAAGAAAGTAAAACAAATGGTTTTAAAGCATACTTTAAAATGATTTGGTTTTGCATTGTTTACTTAGAAATGCCTAGTAGCCAATCTGCTCTGCTCGCTAATGCCATTGATAAATGTATTAATAAATTCACACAGGAGACCCCCAGACATGTTTCTGACCTTATGGGGTGAGAGCAAACACTCTTAGAGGGCAGAAACAATACCTGCTCTGATGGAGTGGGTGATTCACTTGTGGAGAAGTGTGGCTGAATGGTTGGAGCGGCAGACCCTGATACAGAGGTCTAGCCCGGGACCAGGGTTCAATTCCCCGCCTTGGTGGGTCTTGGGCTAAAAATTCCACAGACCTGATAATTCTCGCCTCGGTGCCTATTCCAATCATGGAGTCCCACTCTGCAACTCTGGGCAATAGCTTGCTTAATCTCCACAACGGCCCCCACAACGCTAAGGATGCCTGGCCTCCACCTTGGGGGTGCCCAGGAGTGGACACCTCACAGGGAAAGCCAGGATGGGTTCCACAGCAGTATTCGTACAAGTGCCTAAGACTCTTGCGGGTTAGTAGTGCGCTATACAAGTATCGATTTACATTTACATTCACACCTCCTCCAGTAAAGGATGTCCTTCACGTGAGGGAAACTTTAAAGGCAATGACGCTTTTGAAATCCAACCCAGGAACCTTTCAGATAGTGCGAGAGGGAATCCACTTTCCTGCTCCACTTTTGGCAAGAGGAAAGGCAGGAACATTAGTTAGATGAGGAGGAGGGTTCCCCTCAGCCTGCACCACCCCTAGGGCTGGGCAGCCAAGGTGAAACCCTCTCCTGAAATTCCACAATCTTGAGATGGTGAGACAACTCCCAATCCCCAAAGGAAGTAGTCACTATAAGGTGTAGACACCATAAAGGTAAGTAGCCCATTGGCTACTATATGTCATCCCTTGTAACACCCCTAAATTTAGTATTTAGGTGGCTCTCCAAGACCTTGACTTCAGTATCCATAGACCTTAGGAAGAAAAAAGGAAGAAAATGTGCTGGTGATCCAGGAACTGAGCTCTGCTGCAGAAGAAACAAATGCCAAATATTGCCAACTGTAAAAGGACTCGACAAGCGTGGTCTGCCGTCCCTACCTGAGACCTATGTAGCCTCCAATAATCCCAGAGCCCTACCATGCTTTGTCAATTACCTGGGACCTCCCATTTGACTAGTGATACTAATCCCCTGCACAATGTCTGTAAAAGACCGCTACAAGGTGAAGACCGGCACAGACTGTCCACCAGCTTGAAGTAACTTCACAGTACCTGCAACCGACACTGGAAACGGCGCCACTCCGGTGAGCCTGTACGCGCTTTCTGGTGGCTTCAACTGCCTAAAGCAGCATCTTGGACATGACCCCTGACCGCAATGTACTGCTCCCAGCACACTTGTAGCTGACCGCTGCTGATGAAGAACCATTCTGCATCCCAAGACCCCCAGCACCACCGATCCAGGTAGCCCAGAACTGCCTGCTGTGCTTGAGCCCTCGGACTTCCAAAACTCTAACTCCCATGGAGAACTTATCCTGAACTTTATCCCCCCAAAACTGTGTGGTGGAGCATTGCTTCTAACCATCACGAATGTAAATGTGTAGGTTGTACGCTGCTATATAACCGTATGCTTTTCCTCCCTTTGACCACAATGGTCTCTGTATGATGGTAGTGACTGCCATTGCATAACATCTGTTAGCATTTGTGTCTTGAATTACATTTGGTTAAAAATCGACATACAAGCATTTATTAGGTGTTGAACCAAGTTCTTGGTTTCTAAAAATATATTTAAAGATGCAACTTAATTTTTCCTAATTGGTCTCATATTTATTCTTGAGTGTGTTTCATTTATTGCCTCTGTGTGTGACAACAAATGCCTAGCACTACCCTCTGATATGCTTACCTGCTCGCGCACACCACCACAAAAAGAGCATTATAATTATCTTGCTTTTTCCTCTGCACACCTATTGTGGATCCACTTGACTCTCTACACAGTGTACTTCATTTTAGTTCACTATATAGAGATCCAGCATCCTACAACAGTCAATCTCATTATTTTCATACTAAAAGTGAACAGGGACGCTTGTAAATATGGATAAGATAATTAAATAATACATTGGTTAAAAAGGTGGCTTGACTTCCTGAGTCTGAGCAACCAGTTTACTCTTTGGTATTTTTAGGAATTTAGTTAGACAGTAAGCCAACTTCATGTCTGCAGTGTTAAAACATTCCTTTAATGTAGAATGGTTCAAATCACCAGATGGCAGAAGGCTGGGAATAGTAACCATTTTTTCTATGTGAAGACTATTGAAGCAGCAATAGATATGAGCCAGACTTTTCTTACATTGGGCAGAGTCTCCGCAGGCATCTGACAAACTTTGATATTTTCAATGTTGGTATATTTCTCCATTGTCAAATTGTTCAAACCGGAGTCTAGCAGAGCATTTTTTGAATTTAATTGAAGAGCTTTCTACTAAATAAGGCTGCAACATGTTTTTACTATTAGAAAATAAAACTACACCATGGTGTTTTAGAAGATTGCAGTATTTTGAGTCTATTTCGAAGGAAATAACATACATTTATTTTGTAAAAAAAAAACTTTGAAGTGCTGGCACGAGTAATTGGCTTCCCAAGCTTATTGTGTGTTTGAAATATTGTGTGATATGGAGCTTAGATAAATTGTCAAATTTGCTTGTTCGAAACGCCCTTTCAAGATCGAGCCATAGAAATGATTTTAACAAGCATATTTTTGCAGTTTTATATTGATACCAAAAGCTGATTATGTGCAATTCTTGAAAGAAGTAACTGTCCTTAAGATGTAGAACGTGTAAAAGAGAATATATATCTGAATAAGTTACATTGAACTATATCCAGCCATGCTTTTTGAGGGATTTGAAATATTTACTATCCGTAATTTAAAACAGGCATACATTTACTTTTAATTTCCCCCGACATCGGCTTTAATGGTGGACCAGTCAACCAACTTGACAGCCTTATCTTAGCAAACATTAAGGACTTGGGGGGCGTGGCCAAGGCGGCAAGCATGGCGGGCGCGATCTAAGCGAGCTCCGTACCGCCGGCGCCATATCCTTATAACTATCCTGCACCGTCCCGACCCACGGTAGCCCAGGTTGGGCGACTGACTGCTGGAGGCGGAGGGAGAGCCCCGGTGGCAATCTGGGCGATCCAGGAGCGCACACTCTGGAGATCTGAATCCTGCGACGGTGGGGCCTGCGCCGCACGCCGGAGCCGGGACCTCGAGTCTGGTGGACTCCGGCCGGAAGTGAGGCGAAGCTGGGGTCGGCGAAGAAAGGTGTGCCCGCCTCCACTCTTGGCCGTAGACGATCCGGGGCCGCGGACCCTGGCGGGAGAACGACACGCCGCAAAGTGCTGCGGAAGGGTCCCGGCGCCGTCCTGAGGCTGGGACATCAGCAGGTGTGGGGTAAGCTGACATCGCGAAGCGAGCGGCGTTGAGGGGGGAGGGGTAGCTCCCTCAAAACGGGCCGCTTCCACTCGGCGGTCGAGTCGGACCGCGGGAGCCCGGTAGCCCGGGAGCAGTGGGGGCTTCTGTGTTCTTCCACCCGGCCAGCCCCCCTCCCCTCCCCCGGCAGAGGCCTGTGGGCCGGGACGCGACCTGTGGCTACTGTAGGCGGCGGCTTCCTGCGGGCCCTATCCGGGCTGTCAGCTGCGGCACTGTGTGTGTGGGTACACCTCGTCCGGCGGCTAGGTCGAGCCACGGAGCGGGTAAAGCCCCCCCCGGGGACTCTGAGGATTGAGTGACCACTACCTGGACGACGGAGTGTGGGGCAGGTCAGACACGGGTGCCTCCGCGTCTCTGCAGTATGAGCCCTCAGCAGGGGGCGCACAACTTTGTGGGACGACCATCGGCTCTGGGTCGGAGGCGCTGGAGGCCATATTACTGGAAAAGAGCGCCTGTGCCTGGGGATGCTGCCGTGGATGCTGCCGTGGTGGGGTGCGACGATGCAGTGCCGCGAATAGGCACACGGATCTCCTGGGCAGCTAGGACGCACCCCCTACTACACCTGAGAGAACAGGAGGATTACTACCAGAGGCCCCCACCCAGAGTGGAGAGAGCGGCTGCCCGATGCCCCTACAGCCTACTTGAACTATATATTTGCGCCCGTGGCTTACCATGACGAGGGGCGGCAACAGTGGTGGCACTACAAAACAAGGCTCGATTGACAAATTTACAGGGCCAAGTGGTGGAGCGGGGGCCTCCGGGGGTCAGCAGGGACCGGGCCCGGATAATGCGGCCCTTACGGCAGCTATAAAGCAATCCAGGGACATGCTGGACGCAAAAATTGGGGCCGTTGGGGCTGACGTCACCTTGCTCCGACAGGATTTGCGAAACGCTGTCGCCCGTATTGCTGAAACTGAAACCAGAATCACGGGGGTGGAGGATGACGTGGCGACCCTCAAGAAGAAAGTAGCCGCCATAGAAGGGATTCAGAAGGGCCTTGCGCTCCGGGCTGAGGACGCGGAAGGGCGGGTCCGGAGAAACAACCTGTGGTTTGTGGGATTTCCAGAGGACAGTGAGAAAGGCAACATGGAGGCATTCCTGACCCAGTGGCTGGAGGGGTGGCTCCCCCCGGAGTCCCTCGCGCGCTGCTTTGTGGTTGAGCGGGCACACCGGGCACTTCTCCCGAAGCCGCCGGTGGGCGCTCGCCCTCGACCTGTGATAGCCAAGCTGCTCAACTACCACGACGCAACACTATCCTGAGACAGGCCCGCGCAAAAGAGCCCCTAATGTATGAAACTCACAATCTTAATAGGTGCACACACTTATAATAGGCCCAATCATACGTCTAGAATAGATTACATTCTTCTGGACGTATGTTTATGGAGTACCCTGAGCGACATGGAGATTATTCAGACCATTGAGAGCGACCATAATCTTCTCTCTCTAGTCCTATCTCCTGAGTGGCTCAAGGGCAAGGCTGGGTCACAACTACCGTCAGCATCCAACTCTCAGATGGTCAGTGTATCTAACTGTGGGAGACGACTGAAGTGGGCCAAGCTTGTCTTATCTGTTGAGAAAGTTGCGGCCATAGGGGCATTTCTGGCTGCAGCCCAGAGCAAATTAGGCTCATTGACTCATGTGCCTGAGGAGGCCACGCAGATTTTTTGTGATCTTATTAGGGCCCTATGTAAGCTCTTCATTTCCCCTAGTGGTCCCTCTGGTGCGATTATCAGGGTTAAACCCATGAATAGACAGGGATGGTTCACGACAAAATGCAGGTCCATGAAAAAAGCTTTGATAGGGCAGTCAAATCCCAACTAGCAATTAGGACAGCAAGGAAGGACTACTCCCTCACCTTAAGGGCGGCGAAAAAGGAGTGGGAAGAGAAGTTTTGGGAAGTTCTTTTGGTAGCAAGTAAGGGAAAGGATGCAAGGGGTTTTTGGAGTTTGGTTAGAACTAAGAATAGGCCAGATGAATCGCTGGTCATGTGTAATATCCCCGCTCAGAACTGGTACAACCATTTTGAGGCCCTGTACTCTCGACCCGAAGGGGACCTTAGTGAGTCTTTTTCCTTGGGGGTTGATGCAAATGTTAGTGTCACAGATGGTTTTACCGCGAGGGAGGTGGAAGCCGTAATTAAGTCCCTGGTTCCATTAAAAGCAGCTGGGCCGGATGGGATACCAGGTGACTTGTTACGAGCTGATCCCAAGGAATGGGGGCATCTGGTCGCCACCCTATGAAATGCAATCGTGGGAGGCGCACTAGTACCTGATTCCTGGAAGGGGGCAGAGGTTGTCCCGATATTCAAAAAGGGGTGTCGGGACAACCCCGCTAATTATAGGCCCATTAGCCTCATTGACTCTTCCCAAAAGGTGGTCGGGAAGGTGATTTTGGGGAGGGTCCTTCAATGAGCTGATGACAATAAGATACTGTCTGACTTTCAGGCGGGATTCCGTTCAGGTACTGGGACGATCGAACAGGCCTTTAGGCTGATGCTCCTGTATTGGAAGGTGGTGGTGCTGGGCAAGGGCAGTCTTTATTTGGCCTTCATTGACCTGAAGACTGCCTTTGACCTGGCACCGAGGGAGGAGCTATGGAGGGTTCTGCAGGGGTTGGGGCTGCCCCCTTATATCCTGTCGCTCTTGATTAAACTTCATACAGACAATTATGCACGGGTGCGGTGGGGTACTAATGGGGAGAAAACCAATAGGATCCCGGTGTGCAGGGGTGTCCGCCAGGGATGCGTGTTAGCTCCCACACTATTCTCCCTGTATGTAAATGGTGTGGTAGAGCACCTGCTCAAAGAACCAGCAGATGCTCCTTCCCTGGCGGGTATTCGGATCCCCACCCTGCTCTTCGCCGATGATACCCTTCTCATCGCAAAGACACCCCAGGGTCTCCAAAAGCTCCTCAACCGTTTCCAGGAGTTCTGCTCTCTCAGGGGCTTGACGATCAATGTAGATAAGACCAAATACCTGACCATGAATCCTCCCCAAAAACTAGGGCGCCCCCCGGTTTTTAATACTGTCCCCCTGGAGAGGGTCTGTGAGTTTGATTATCTGGGGATCCGCCTTAGCAATTTTATGAGTTGGACCCCACACATTCACAAGATGCTGCTCAGCCACAAAAGGGTGGCTGGCGTCCTACTCAGGGAACATCGTTCATCTTCTAAACATTGCATTTCCCCGGTATTAGACATTTACAAAGCTAGAGGGGTTACTGCCGCCCTGTATGGGGCGGAGTTGTGGGGCACCTCTAACCTTGAGGTATTAGCTAAAGCGGAAAGTAAATTCCTGAAAGAACTTCTGGCTCTTCTAATGAGTACACCCACAGTACCGGTGCTTCTCGATTTGGGCTGCAGACTAATTATGGACCAGGCGCGACTCCGGCCCTTGCTCTTGTGGGCTCGCTTGTGGAGGGTCCCTGAGCTAGCCTCATATGCAGCAGGTCTGTCTGAGGTGATTTGCAATGGAGGGATGGCACAAAATAAAATGGTTAAGGGATGTCAATAGTCTCCTAGGGGAGCTGGGTCTGGATGATTCTTGGGTAACTCGATCTGCCCCCCCCAAGGCCACCCTGCAGAAACTTTACTGGGACTGGGTATCTTCTAAACTTATTAGCAACCCACGACACTGCAATTCGACCGCTGCATTCTTAAAAATCAAAGACGTGGTGGCATATGAGCCCTATCTGGACCTCATCACTATTCCAATGGACAGGGCTCTCTACTTTAAGTTCAGAGTGGGCATTTTACATCTAGGCAACCTGGTGTCCAGGTGGAAATCATCTTCCCAGTCCTCCCCCTTCTGTGCTTTGTGTTCGACATGGGTGGAGACGGTGGCACACATTCTTTTTGAATGCCCGGACTATTGTGCTCCAAGGAGGCGCTGGCTCACACCATTGTGTAGACTTTTAGGTACACGCCAGCACTTGGTGGCCCTCCGTATTTTACTGACTGATACATCCTCCCCTATTGTCTGTGGTGTTTCAAAATGTTTAAAATGTACATGGTTGATTCGTTTAAAAAGGCTCTCCATCTCAATTTAATTCTTTTTTAACTATTTATTGTAAAAGTCCGATTGCTCTATCCTTTTTAAACTACAAATTTATTTTATTTGGCCTCATAAACGTATTTTCTATTATATGTATGTGTTACTTTTAAGATATTTATGTATCGAAATAAAGCATATCGAATGAAAATCACAAGATTCTGATATTCCCGGACTATACTAAGCTGGTACAGCAACAGCGACAATCCTTCACTGCAGCTAAGGCGCGACTGCGAGATCTTAAAATCCAATACGCCCTGCTTTATCCGGCCCACCTACGGGTGGTCTTCCAGTCCCGGACGCAGTTCTTTAACTCGCCTGAGGAGGTCTTTGCTTGGACAGACGAGACAGTTCGCATCAGAGTACATACCCCTCCGGGTCGCGATTCCGACTCGTCCTCCACGGCTGGGCCCCCGAGAACGCCCCGGAAGTCGAGAAGCAGGAGCAACTGGAGAGCGCGTTCGCAGAAGCGCCCACCTCCCCGCGATGTGGCGACGGGGGACACCAATGCTGCTGACACTCAAACTTTGGAGCCCTGAGGCCCCGTGCTACTCTGCTATTCTTTGGCACAGGGCCCCGGATGTCTACTGACGGATCATGATGGCACCGGGGACGAAGATTATCCTTGAGACTCGCCACCAGAACCCTTGCTTCCTTGTGCATGTGTAGAGGGTTGACGTGGGTCGGGGGATGCCATGGGGAGGGCGGACATACCCCCGTGGTTAGCGAAGTTAGTTGGGTAAGGGGTAGGTTAAGATCGGGTGGGTAGTTGGTGGGGATCCATTGGCATAGTAGGTCTTTAGCCACCCGTTGGGGGCTGGCGATACTCTATACCGCGACAGGTACTTCAATGTTGCTGAGGTATGGGGTGAGGGGGTGGTTGGGAAGTTGTGGGTATGGCTTGGGGCAAGGGAAGGGTAGGGAGGCTGTTGGGGGGAAGAGGCGGGGGAGGGTCGAAGGGGGGGTTGGAGGAGTTGGGGCAGTTTGTATCGGCACAGTGTCCATTCGAGTCCGGTTAGAATTTTCTGTGTGTGTGGTCTGCGACACCTGGGGCCCTGACCTATTTGCCATTCGATGGCGGTTGACACCCATGAGACAGACCTACCGCAGGCGTCCCTGCGTGTTGTGAGTTGGAATGTGCGGGGAATGCTCGATAAAATAAAGAGGGGCGCAGTCTTGCGACTGGGGAAAAGGGAAAAGGCGGACGTGCTACTCTTACAGGAGACACACCTCCTGGGGACCAAAACTCTTAGCTTGCAGCGATATGGTTACCAGCAGGTGTTTCATGCAGGTTTTGTGAAGGGGTCGCGGGGGGTTGCGGTCCTCATCCATCGCAGATTGGCCTATGTACATGAAACACAATGGATTGATAGTCATGGCAGATATGTTTTCATTAAGGGAAGGGTGGGAGATGAACCCATGGTCTTTGGTAGTGTATATGCCCCGGCTCCGCTGCAGGAGGCTCTCATAGAAAAATTGTTTGATGTGTGGGCTGAAGTTCCGAATGTGATGGCGATAGTGGGTGGCGACTGGAATGATGTGATGAATGGGCGTATGGATCGTTGTAGACCTGGAAGGGGTCTAATGGCGAATACCCCCACTAGATTGAGTAGCATGGTGCAGGGGATGGGCTGGATTGATGCATGGCGATACCAACTAAGCATGGGCGGATCTAGCGGATCTCGCGTACGCGAAATTGCGGATTTACGGATTCGCAATCCGCGAAGATCCGCGAACTCAAGCGGATTTGCGGATTTTTCCGTTTTTTGTGTTGGCGCGTGTTCGCGCCGATTTTGGGACAAGTTCGCAATTGCGAACTTACTTTTCGGCTTGCAACGGCCGCGACTATGTTGTTTCTACGTCTGGTTTATCATCACAGGTTCACAGCACCCTCTGTTTCACCACTGCCACCCTCTGGGACACCCATGCCACCCTCTAGTACATCCTCACTGGCACCTATTAGGTTTATTTATCACTGTAGATTATGGTGGTTGAAAAAAGCAAGCACACCTGCCCTTCTTCAACTGCCATCAATTAATTTGTGTTTCATTAATGTGTCAGTAATTTTGAAAGTTCCAGTCTGGCTGGCACCTGCTTCCTTCCTTATCTGTAATTTGCTTTTTGTTGCAGTGAAATTTTTTTTTTACAGGACCTTTATGGTGCTATTCTATGAGCCTGCTGTTTGGGTCATAGCAGGGTCATAGAATTGTTGCAAACTCTGGAGGGGCCCATCAGGAAGCACTACCTTGAATGTTACTAATGTTAAGTTTGAACTTTTGCACCTGCTCATTGCTTTCATTTTAGCTAAAATCGTTTTTTTTGCAATTTCGCGCGTTTTTTGGGGCGCGAATCTGTGCGAGATCGATTTCGGAAGCCGCGAATACGTGCGAATACAAAATTGTTTTTGTTGCGACGTGTATGTTCGCGTGATCTTGCGCGTGTTCGCGAGGCGCTTCTAGCTATTCGTTTGCCAAGTTACCCTATCGGTCGTACACGGGCGCGGCCATCTTGTTGGCGTGACGTAATTCCGTTTCCGCCCGCTATGTGTAATCTCGCAAAGTGTGCTGCTCGCTAGTACAATTTCGCGCGTACTCGCAAGGAAAATCTCGCGCGAACTTACCCACGCGGTCGTGAACGGGCGCGGCCATCTTGTTTCTCATTCATTGCTATGGTTCTGGGCATGCTTTCTGTATCCTCTCTCAATCTCTGCCATCCTTTGCTTGTTTGAAGTTTTTTTGATCTAATTTTACTTATTATCTAACCCTCTATTTTTCTAGCTCTATATATTTGTGTTTTCTGCAGCTTTTATTTACTTTTAAACTACTTTTTTAAACTCTTTTCTTTTCTTCTTCACTATTCTATTTCTTCTTTATCATTTAAGTTTATTTCTGCCCAGACCATGGTAAAGGGAGCCGGGAAGCACCCTGAGAAGGGGAAGGGTCCCGCACCCCGTGCCCGGCTCCCGTGCGGGCGTTTAAGGGGGGAGCAAGTGGTCCCGAGGGAGATCTTCAGCGCGGAGGAAGTGGCGGCACTGATCTTCCACGTCCAGCGCCGCCTCCCCAAGACGATCCTGGGAGGCGGCAAGATCGCGACCGGCTATGGCATCCGGGAGCGCCGCCAGCGGTGGGAGAAGGTGTGCCGGGCCATGTACAAGATCTCTGGGGTCCGGCGCACATATAACCAGGCCACCCACCGCTGGACCGATGTCATGGACCGGGAGCGGGACTTGCTGGACGCGCTCGGCGTAGAGGTCCCCGGGCTTGGTGAGTAGTAGTAGTAGTACATTTACTACTCTGTTTTATCCTGCTCTGTTATTTGCAAATCTTTGTTCTTTACCAAGAGCAATAATGCTGCCGATTACATTGAGGTAAATTATATTTCAAAATCTTCTATGCATTTCATTTTCAGGTGCACTGCTCTCCTTCTCAGTAGCCTTGCTTGCTACTATGCTTCTTTGTTTTGTATGTTGTGTTCAGAAGCATTTCATTGGCCTGAGAAATTATGTATGAGTGTACTGTAAAGAAAAGAACTGCGTAATGCTAGACAGTAAGGGTCATATTTTCAATTACCGGCGCATCCCTGCAAAGTAGCAGGGATGCGGCAGTAATTGTGTGCCATGCCACCACCACCCATTGGCCCAAAACGTCACAGAAGCCTTACGCATCTGTGCCGTAAAGGCAGCGCATTGCTGGAGTTGCGTGCCAACGATGGCGCAGCTCCAGCAATGCTCTGGGGTACCCTATCTCCCCAATGCTGCATCAAGCCGTACGTCGGCTTCAAGCGCGCAGGGTTTGAGTCATGCATCATTGTCCTAAAAATGACTGATTGACATCTTGTAGATTTCCCTCAGCCACTTTTAGGATTCGTTCCTGCGCAGGTACGCCCTCCCTTGCGCCGGAACGCCCCCTGATGGCGCAGGGCTTTACAACGTGATGCATCGCCCATATGCCCATATGTGTTTTTTTTTTTAATATATACGCCGCACCAACACCATGGCGAGTCTTTTGTTCTGCCGCTGCGTCAGAAAAGGCACGCAACAATGGAGGAAAATCAGCCGCAACTTCCGCAAGGGACTTATAAATCAGCCCCAACAGACTGAAGTCCAGTCCTTCCTTTAGACAGTCACATGGCTATCAGAAGAAATAGTGGCGGTGGTGGCGGGTGGATTGATAGTTTGAGTATTCACTGATCTGCAAGCAGGATGGACTTTGTCTGTCACGTGTTGCGCACTGCTGCCTGCAGTGCCAGGCCTAGGCAAACCTCTTTAGTAGTCTGTTTATTGAGTTACATAGGAACTTTCTAAGTCAACGTTCCGCAAATCAGGCAATACGAATAACGTAGTATACCACATGAGATAGATCCCGTGGAATAGTTGTCTATCTATTTGCTATTTTTCCAAAATATGTTGTTATTGTTCTTTTGAAATGTTTGATTTGGTTGAAAAATCTCATCCATGTTTTCTGGTTTTTCTTTCTTTCATGTTGTACATCAGCTCCCCCCAAGGGCAAGAGGACACAGGAGGAGGGTGCTGAGGATGCAGGCCAGGATCGGGCAGGCGAGGGCTCCTTTGCTGGCCCCAGTAAGTTTACATTTTAATAAACAGTACCTATTTTTTCCTAGCGTTCCTCATTCGATTTTTTCTAAATCGTCTTTGATCTTCTTGTAGACTGGATATAAATTCTTATCCTGCCTCGAATATGACTCCCTGTGGTATTACTAGACTATTCTTATTAGTCTGTCTGTGTAGCTAACTAAGATTGGACATTTGGCAATTCCATTGGACTCCCATTATATTCAGCAATACCTCTATGCACTGTCTCCTTACTGACTAGATAGTGTGGCAGAGTCATTCAGCTCCCGAAGTCACCGATTATAGATCCCCAATGATCTCTAGATTATCGTACGCAGGACAAGAGAGTAGTACGGAGTCACAGCACAGTCAAGAAGTGTCAGAGGCACTCATGCTTGCAAAAATTCCAAAACCTTTAGCTCATCCACTCTAGTCTAGAGGAACAAAAACCACAGAGTCTATTTAAGTGTAAAAGCTTTATTAAAAGTAAACACATTTATTAAAATCTACTTTGTCATAAAACTATTTAACTGTAAACGGAAAAGTGGTTAGTGCTGACGATTAATTGGACACATTTCTTGTGGTCGAGCCGAACTCTCACCTAGTTTGAACTTGATCCTGGTCGTGTTCTTAGGACTCAGGAGTCAAGCTTCTGTCTGTTAGGAGAAAAAGTGGTGCGTGTTAAAAATCAAAAGCAAGCATTCATCAGTTGTGCATAAAAGTGCAGCAAGACAACAGCCTTCCCTGGAAAATGGGACATTTTTACTATGGAGTAGACAGTCACAAATTATTACATTGTATTCTGTTTTTTTAACATTTCTCCTAGACCAAATATTATATAGTAGTGAGTGGTGTATTCTAACATTCTTAAATGTACTTTGTAGGTGTAACATCTGGTGACGGGGCCAGCGCGGAGGTGGCTGTGTTGGACTTGGACTCGGAGGCCTCTGGGGAGGAGGCGGCGTTAGAAGAGCTGGTGGCCGTTCCTGTGGGGGATCAAACGGTGGTGGCGGAAACAGGTAAGCTATATATTCCTTACTTATTGAGATTGAAGACTGCATAGTGTGCTTTCTGCACGGGTGTATTACAATTACAAATCAACCAGGTAGTAGCCTCCTCGAAATGTACTTCGACTTAGCTGTGAAGTTTTTGGTGAGAAGAATCCCAATAAGTTCTTAGACGAACGTGATGGATGGGATGAACGAAAAGCGAAAGAAGGGTGTAAGTAAGTGGGACGCGAACTTGTATGATGGCTGGCAAAGAAGAACGATATGTGTTTGCTTGGACCCAGAGGTGGCTGGGAAGGAAAGAATATGGTATGGTGCATGGCTGGGTCAATGATGAAGCAAGGATGGGTGGAAGGACAGCAGCCTGGGTGGGTGAAACAGAAACTGTATGTGTGCGTATACTTTGACTGAATGGATGCCTGGAGCATGGTATTCTCTGACTCTTACATAGCACATGTGTATCTAGAGAGAGTAGATGGTCGCCAGGTGAAGTAAGTGTTACCTTGAAGAGCATGTACCACCGCACCCGCACGTCCGTCCCAGTGCAGGGAAGGCAAGGAAAAGAAATTGTAAATGTGTCCAATACTACCATGAATAGTAGCAGTACTTTGTATTGCGTTTGCATTCACAGCATATATCTGGTTATTACGGTGGACACTCCGTACCTCTCTTAATAACTTTAGTTTACTTGTAGTACGTCATTCATGTGTGGGTGTATCACTGTTCACTCAATATTAAGCAAAGCGCCTAAAGTCATCTCATCTGTCATTAAATACGTCCCATGTGAAGTGATAGATAATCAAATTAGTTAGCTTCTTCAGTTTCCTTTTCTAGTACTCATTTGCACTGTAGGGTGAAAGGTAAATTAATTAAGCAGTAGCCCTTGTAACAGAGTATTCTCAGTGCCACCCGTAATAGAAAAGTAATAGCTTCACCACCTGCATGTACTGGACCGGTACAGTAACGCAAGTCTGTCTCCATCATCATGGTGTGCAACTTTTTTTCTCGGGTGCAACTTCACTGTGCTGTGTCCATGTCATTCTGCCGGCTTGCATAAGATAACGTACCCATTTCCCTAAACAAGAGAGAAGAAGAAGAATAAGACTGGTGTACTGTCATAGTCGACTGTAATGGAAGTCCATAGTGGTCGTAGAATTAGTTCATTAAACTACCACTACTGTTAGAGCAAGGATGCAGAAGTGGGAGGTTACATAGATACTGTCCTCAATAGTTATGTACTGTGCTTTCAATTTGCTACTTGTACTCTGTGACCCAACTTTCGGCTCAATCACTTTGTGTTATTAATAAGGAGCATTGGTTACAGACTATGTCTTTCTTTCTTCATATAGTTGCTCCTTCCAAATCAACAACAAGGAGGGAGCAGGCTAGATTGGCCCGGCAACGGAGGCTGGAGGCCACAGTCGCCGAGTATCGGCGGCTGGTGGCCCTGGAGGAGGAGGAGGACACGCAGTCGAGCGGGGCAACATCTTCGACTGTGACCACTGCATCCTCCTCCGTGACTAAGCCAGCGGGACCGAGCCGGGCTAAGAAAGCCGACCGCCACCGCCAAGCAACCGAAATACCAGCTGCCCCCCACAGGAGCTGCAAGGAACGCCAACGCCGCCTACGAGTCCGCATGTCCAACCTGGAGCAGGAGGTCCTGAGGTATAAGACCTTGGTTAAGGGCCTCCGCTCCGAGCTTGCCACCCTCCGCAAGGAGTATGATGCCCATGCCGCATCATGCACCAGCACCAGCACCCTCCAGTAGTGGAGTGTCCCTTGCCCTTTTTTTATAGACTTTTGGGGGGTGGGATTTGGGAGTTGGGATCGTTTTGGGACGTTTCAGAGACAATCGTTGGGGTTAGGGTGGGTGAGGGAGATTATTTTGTTAGGGATAAATAAATATATTTTTCAACTTTATCTGACCATACCTGTTTTTTACTGCTTTTCAGTCTGGTGGGTGGGGGGCGGGGGTGTAACAGTAACTTTGTTTTCCTGAACAGTCGTAGGACTTTAGTAGTACAACCGTCAATCTCTTGTCTACTCCGAAATAATACTCCATTATACTACCTCCCACCAAACGCTTATCTTACCTGTAATTTGTGTTAGAAATTAGGGCTAGGCCCAGGGCTGGCTCCAGGTGAAATGGGGATTAACGTTGTCATTCCTGGGCGGGTGACATTTCCTCATTGCGGTGGTACTAGTGGTGTGACACAGTGGCAGTTGCATGCCTATGGAAAAAAAGAAAACGAAACCTTGTTTGTACTCCTTACTGTAGCATTACAACGGTTACGGTACGATCGAGAAAATAGCAGGTGACAGTACACTAGAACAGTGCCATAATGTAGCCTAACAAATGGTAAAGTATTGCAAGTATAACTAGTACTTGCGTTGAATTTATTTGACATTGGCTACTACTACTAGAAGATATAGTACTGAAGCTGAGTAAGTCTAGAAGATATCCTCGTATTCCTTCACCAGCCTGTTGCTGCTATCACCTTATCCTCCCCAGCAAGTGTGTGGAATTATTGATGTCATTTTAGTCAGACATCAAGCAAAACAACACAGCCCGGGGGAAGAGGGTTAGGGTTTGTAAAATGGATGGGAATGGGGGTTTCTTTTTGGGTAGGTTTTGTTGAGAGAAGAAAAAAAAAGCAGAGCATGGACAAACAATAATTGAAGATACAGAGTTTACAGACAATCTTTGGTTACAAACTAAAGGTAAGCACATGCAGTCACACTCATAGAATAAAAGACAACAATGGATACTGTATCTGTATTGCGTATGTTGTTGGAGTTGTCCTGTTGAAATTGGTAAGTAAGTTGCATGCAGCAAACAATTCCTCTTATTGGCGGCACTCCTCCATTCCAGCTGACGCTTCGTCCATCAATGTGGTGGTGACCACTGACAGAAGAGACACCCTGTCCACTGCCTGCCTGGCGGATGTTGACTGAAACCCGGCCTGTAATTATTGAACGGAAAACAGGAAGTGCTATTACAATACCACTGATAAATAAATAAAAGGTATGTACGCTGTGTGGTTCAAAAAGTGACACTTTGATTTCCCTAATAGACAGTACAATATTTTTGAAATTGCGTGCTCTGTCTGAGTCACCTTTTTAAGGATCAATAAGTATGGCCAAAATATTATAGCGGATCTTTCCCCTCAAGGTGGGTGTACTACTGTGTTTTAGAACAAAATTTGACCTTCCCAGCAATGCTCCCACCAAGACCCTTACTAAAGCCAGTCGCAAAAATGTAGAAGAACCCAATCATATCTCCAAAAACGATGCCTAGCAGAAAAATGGTTACAAAACGTACTTTGAAAGTAACAGTAGACCCAAATACAGACCGTGGATTGTATTCAAACCACTTGCCTGCAAGCAAAAGTATCCATAGCCAGCATCGCTCCAACAGTGCTCTACAACAACAGAACCGCGTTGCAATAGAACCCCCCTAAACACATGCAATCCTGCTGCTAGGGCTAACCCTAACGAACCCTAACTTACAAAAAGTGCCAAAACTGGTGTTTCCTTATGGATTTTGTCCAACAAACTTCTAGCCGGTATTAGACCTTCCCAGGAATGCCCCAGGCAAGACCCGCCAACCCACCCGCAAAAAAACACCCGACACAACACCACCAAACAGCGAAAAAGCTAAATCTCATACTTACAATGTCTCTCGGCCTTCGGTCCAAACGCGGCGCTGTGCAGCTAGGTCGTCATCATCATCAATCATCATAACTCCTGTTTTCCACCACGGATTTCCTGAAAAGCAAATGCAATCAAGATTAGACTGTCGCAGCAGTGCTTCGACAGAGACCCCGGCCGCAACCCACCCACGAACAGCAGGAAGCCCCCCAAAACGCTACATTGAGCAAGATGTCTGAAGAAATGGCAAAAAAAATGCTTTTCCTTAAGGATTTTGTCCAAAACACTTCTATCCGGCATTAGACCTTCCCAGGAATGCCCCAGCCAAGACCCGCCAACCCACCCGCAAAAAAACACGCGACAACACCCCCAAACAGCGAAAAAGCTAAATCTCATACTTACAATATCTCTCGGCCTTCGGTCCAAAGTAACGCGCTGTGCAGCTAGGTCGTCATCATCATCAATCATCATAACTCCTGTTTTCCACCACGGATTTCCTGAAAAGCAAATGCAATCAAGATTAGACTGTCGCAGCAGTGCTTCGACAGACACCAAAAATTACACACAAACCCCCGGAACCCCGCCAAAGAGCACCTCAAAGGCAAGCAAGTCAGCAAAAACGGCAAGAAATTTCCACCTCATATTTGGTCCAAAACACTTTTGTCCATTATTAGAGCTTCACAGCAATGGGCCCAAAACCGTCAACTCACCCGCAAAGAAGTACAACACCCCCACAAGTGCTGAGTCTTTCTTCATTGTGCGTAATCCAGCACTCTGCTTGGAGGGAAATCGCAGTCTGGAGGAGGAGGATAGAGGAGCATGTTCTTCAGAACTTGTGAACCTGAGGAATGTAGACTGCGGCACCTTCAAATCAATAAGCAAACAAGTGAAGACAGTTCTGATGATGGTCTTGTTTTTGGGATTAGGTGATTAAAGTTTGAATTAAATTAACTGTGCAAAACAAAGAAAGAGAGACACAAAGCACACAGGAATAAAAGTGAATAAGGACGAAAAAGAAAGTTCTTGATTGATTGTCTCATTTTCAGGGCTCGGTGTCAGGGAATAAGAACAAGATTTCGTCATCATACTCTGCGAATTCAGGCTGGATGAGGTCAGTGGCACCGAACAGAGAAAAAATCCCCTCATCTACGTTGCTGTCCTCCTCGTCTTCATGCGGCGTGCTTTCTCGTACTTTGTAATCTGGTGGTATGAGGTGCTGATTCATCTTGATCATTGTCAGCCGCTCCACATTTTTGGGCGAGAGGCGGCTCCGTTTGGGAGTTACAATGCCACCAGCAGCACTGAAAACACGTTCAGAAGACACACTTGCGAGTGGGCAAGACAAATAGTTTATAGCCAGGTTGTAGAGCTGTGGCCACAATTGTTTTTTGCCATGCCAATACTGCAATGGCTCCTCATTAAGAAAGACCACTGTTGAGTCATTCAGATAGTCCTGCACCATCGACTCAAGGTCATCAACTGTTCCTCCACTTTGCTTACTTTTTGCTGTGCTGGCTGTGACATTTTTTCGAGAACCATACCCCATCAAACTTAGCCAATACTCCTCCCCAGCCACTGTTAGTGTTGTCATTGTGTGTGGTGCAGATGATCCAGTTGCCGGTGTCTTTAACGGCTGAGAGGTCACTTGTGCCCCAGCCACAGGTGCAGAAGTGGATTCTTGTGACTGCGGATGGCCTGCTGATGCTGATGCTGATGTACTGGCTTCTCCTTCAATAACCTGCCGTTCTTTTTCAAACCTCTTGGCTGACCAGGCTAACCAATGTTTGTACTTTTGAACATCTGCATCAGCGAAAGGAAAGAATGCGTTGTCTGCCAGCGCCTTTTTGTAGCGTGGATCCAGAATAGTAGCACAAATGTAATGCTGATCTGAGTTGATGTTTTTAAGACGTTCATCACCACGTAGGCGATGTAATAATTTCTCAGACAAAATGAAATGGGTTTTTTTTTTTTCATCTTTTTGAAACTCAGAAGAAACCGCCATCAGTTGGTGCTCCAGTATGCACAACAATGGGATAGCTTTTCCCAAATTACAGTCCTCCTGGCTGACTGCACGCGTGAAGAACTCAAAAGGACGAAGCATGTCTGTCAGGCTTTTAACTATGGCCCATTGCGCCTTACTCATCCGCAGGTCCTCCTTCTGAGATGTAGCCTCTGTCAAGAAATAGTGATCGAGTACCGTATACTGCTCATACAGACGCTCAAGCATGTAGAAGGTTGAGTTCCAACGTGTTGCCACCTCCTGGATGAGTGCTTTCACTGGCATTCCACGTTCAAGTAGCAGTCTCCGCAGATGCTTCCGGGCCTTAAAAGAATGGCTGAAATGGTTGCACATTTTGCGGCAGGTGGCCATTACCTCGAACGCTGGACTCTCTTTATCACTCAAGAATTTTTGAACTACCAGGTTGATACAGTGCGCCAAACACGGCACTCTAACATGGTCACCCTTCAACATGGCCTTAACTACATTGGCGCCATTATCCGTGGAAACATAACCAATCTTGCGTTTTAGGGGGGATAGCATTGTCAAGACCTTTTTGTCAAACTCTTCCAAAAGGTTTTCTGCTGTGTGACTTTTCTCCAAGCCAAACATGGCTAGTGTTGCATGTTTCCGAGCAGCTTTGAAAACTTGGTCCGGGTCAACACCTGCGTTTAGCTTTGCTATAACACCTGAAAAAGAGACCCAGTGTGCAGTGATGCACATGTAATCATCGCCTGGGCCACTGGTCCACATGTCTGTTGTCAGATGTATTGTGTGAACAGCACTCTTCTGCAAAGCTGCCCCAATCGCCTGCAGCACATCTTCATGTAGTGCTGGAACCGCAACTCTGGCAAAATAGAACCGGCTCGGAACCTTCCATTTAGGGCAGAGCGTTGCCACTAATTCAAGAAAACCTACCGCTTCTACAAAAGAAAAAGGTAGAAGGTCCACAGCTAGCATTTTAGCCAGCTTAGTGTTATACAGACGCGTCAGTGGGTGGTTGCGTTCATATGGCACGTCTGAAGTAAGCATTGTTCTAATGTTGCCCTGGACCAAGCATTTACGGGCTGATAATGACTTCGTTGACCCAATTTTGCTCGCTGGTGAACTTTTGTGCGTTGGTGTCTCACTCGCTCCAACACTCTTAGTGTGCCTCACATTGGGTGTGCTGCTGACAGGGGTACTGGGTGTAAGGGAAGTGTTTGACACGTCTTCTTCCTGCTCGTCATCATCAGATGAAACATCAACGTTTCCTTGAATTTGGCCTTTCTTGATCGCATCTAGGTGCGCAAACCATTTGACAGTGTGCTGTCTCCTAAGATGACCTCTCTGGCCTCCGGTACCATAGTTGGTACCTGGCTTACCACGACTAACTGCTTGCTTACAAATGGTACAAATGGCAAACTTTGGATTTTTTGGACAAACAGTAAAGAAGTCCCAAACTGGGGACTTGAAGTGTCTGTGGGACATGGAGGAGGCGGCGATACTGGTGGTGGTGGTCATGAAGCTAATGCCAGATGAAGTGGAGGATGTGGATTGCCCAACTTTTGTACGTTTTGCACTTTCACCGCCACTAATTAAGGTCGAGATTGACGGAGGTCTCTTCTTGCCAGAAAGAAATATGGAAGCGGGACGAGTTGGTGTACTACTTAACTCCAATGATTGTGGTGTTTCCACTGCCTCCTCATCGACAACATCATCATCACGCTCAGCAGCTCTTCGGGCTAGGGTCAAAATGTCTGTTTGCTGCATGCCCGCTGGGGCTGCAGTGACCTTTATGATGACTGGGTCGTCGTTGGCAGAGTCTTCATCAGCAGCAGTATCCGCCACTTCTTGTTGAGACTCATCACACTCCATAACTCTGAGACTTTGGACGAGCTTCCTTTTACGCTTAACTACCTTTGTTTGTTCCCAAGTTTGATCCGTATCATCAGAAGGAGGTGTGCTTGAAGAGGATGTAGACACCACCCTTGATCTCTTCCTTGCTAGGGGTGTGGAAGACAATGAAGGATCATCAGGAGGAGTGGCTTCCTCAAATTATACCTCGCCTTGATTGTCGATTTCCTGATGTGCCCCTACTTCGGGAGGAACAACTATTGTGGGCACTTGTTGTGACCCTCCATGCACCTCTGCTTGCGCATCTCCTTGCGCTGCCTCTCCTTCCACATGTACTTGGGCTTGTACTTGCACATGTGATTGTTGTTGCCGCTGTGGTTGTTCAACACTCGTCAGATGAGCTACAACAACCTGTGTTGATTGAGGGACATTGCTGCTGCTTTCTTGCGATGAGCCAACATCACTGGTCGATGGTGAT
Organism: Lissotriton helveticus; assembly: GCF_964261635.1. Classification (NCBI taxonomy): domain Eukaryota; kingdom Metazoa; phylum Chordata; class Amphibia; order Caudata; family Salamandridae; genus Lissotriton; species Lissotriton helveticus. The sequence continues at coordinate 777,698,923 of NC_136072.1, forward strand.
TGAAGAAGTATACTGGCTGCCTCTGCAGCACTCAAGGGCTTGGACTTAAGTTGGCGTGGTGGTGGTGGTGGCACTGAGCCCAATGGAGCGGGGGTGCTGCTGCCAGCTTGGTCCCCAGCAGATCCCGCTGCAGCTGCTGCAGGCATACTTTTTTTTTTACTCCCAAAAAAAGGGGCGGGCGGCACACCAGTGTCCTTGGTAACTTGCTTCTTCTGCTCCTTACTGGCACCTTTCTTGCTAGAGGAGCTACGGGTTACTTTTTTTGGGGCCATCTTCTTCAGAGCAGGTCAGCAGGCAGCAGTTGCACGAGTTGCAGAGGGTTCTGTGTCCAGACGTGTCGTCGCGTGACGTTATGCTGCACACACCGCTGCAGGACTTCTTCCTGGCACTGGTGGTTCTATTGAGTCTTCTTGTGCACCTAAAAGCAATGGAAGACAGAGGAACATCAGTTCAGTTATACACCCCAAAAAATCGATAAAACACAGAAAAATGAGCACAATCCCATGCCATCCATGATGTTTACATTGAAGACACCCCACAGAAAGACTAGGGACATGCAAGTATGCAACACTCACTACCCCTGGGCATAAGGGATGAAAAGTAGGCAAAATAAGTGCAGGCCTCAGACACTGCCTCTCCTCGAAATGGCCCCCTTACACCCCAAGCACATGTTGCCTGTACCAGCCAGCACTCAAGATGGCCACCACCACCACCCACATGGCCAGTCCACATCAACAGTACACCCCCAAAAAACTGAAAAACAGCCAGAAATCACCACAATCCAATGCCATCCATGATGTTTACATCAAAGAGAGTGAGACAACACCACAGGCACACTCAGTCCATGCACCACCACCACCCCTGGGCAAGCAAAAGGCCACACCAGCAGCCCCCCAAAAACGACAAAAAACAATAAAATAAGCACAATCCCAGCCCATCCATGGCCTCAATTATGTTTAAATTCAAGAAGACACCCCACAGAAAGACTAGGCCCATGCAACACTCACCACCCCTGGGCAAAGGGCCACACCAGCAGGCCCAAAAAAACGACAAAAACCAATAAAATCTGCACAATCCCAGCCCATCCATGGCCTCAATGGTGTTTAAATTCAAGAAGACACCCCACAGAAAGACTAGGCCCATGCAACACTCACCACCCCTGGGCAAAGGGCCACACCAGCAGGCCCAAAAAAACGACAAAAAACAATAAAATCTGCACAATCCCAGCCCATCCATGGCCTCAATGGTGTTTAAATTCAAGAAGACACCCCTCAGAAACACTAGGCCCATGCAACACTCACTACCCCTGGGCATAAGGGATGAAAAGTAGGCAAAATAAGTGCAGGCCTCAGACACTGCCTCTCCTCAAAATGGCCCCCTTACACCCCAAGCACATGTTGCCTGTACCAGCCAGCACTCAAGATGGCCACCACCACCACCCACATGGCCTGTCCACATCAACAGTACACCCCCAAAAAACAGAAAAACAGCCAGAAATCACCACAATCCAATGCCATCCATGATGTTTACATCAAAGAGAGTGAGACCACACCACAGGCACACTCAGTCCATGCACCCCACCCCTGGGCAAGCAAAAGGCCACACCAGCAGCCCCCCAAAAACGACAAAAAACAATAAAATAAGCACAATCCCAACCCATCCATGGCCTCAATTATGTTTAAATTCAAGAAGACACCCCACAGAAAGACTAGGCCCATGCAACACTCACCACCCCTGGGCAAAGGGCCACACCAGCAGGCCCAGAAAAACGACTAAAAACAATAAAATCTGCACAATCCCAGCCCATCCATGGCCTCAATGGTGTTTAAATTCAAGAAGACACCCCTCAGAAACACTAGGCCCATGCAACACTCACTACCCCTGGGCATAAGGGATGAAAAGTAGGCAAAATAAGTGCAGGCCTCAGACACTGCCTCTCCTCAAAATGGCCCCCGTACACCCCAAGCACATGTTGCCTGTACCAGCCAGCACTCAAGATGGCCACCACCACCACCCACATGGCCAGTCCACATCAACAGTACACCCCAAAAAACAGAAAAACAGCCAGAAATCACCACAATCCAATGCCATCCATGATGTTTACATCAAAGAGAGTGAGACCACACCACAGGCACACTCAGTCCATGCACCACCACCACCCCTGGGCAAGCAAAAGGCCACACCAGCAGCCCCCCAAAAACGACAAAAAACAATAAAATAAGCACAATCCCAGCCCATCCATGGCCTCAATTATGTTTAAATTCAAGAAGACACCCCACAGAAAGACTAGGCCCATGCAACACTCACCACCCCTGGGCAAAGGGCCACACCAGCAGGCCCAGAAAAACGACAAAAACCAATAAAATCTGCACAATCCCAGCCCATCCATGGCCTCAATGGTGTTTAAATTCAAGAAGACACCCCACAGAAAGACTAGGCCCATGCAACACTCACCACCCCTGGGCAAAGGGCCACACCAGCAGGCCCAAAAAAACGACAAAAAACAATAAAATCTGCACAATCCCAGCCCATCCATGGCCTCAATGGTGTTTAAATTCAAGAAGACACCCCTCAGAAACACTAGGCCCATGCAACACTCACTACCCCTGGGCATAAGGGATGAAAAGTAGGCAAAATAAGTGCAGGCCTCAGACACTGCCTCTCCTCAAAATGGCCCCCTTACACCCCAAGCACATGTTGCCTGTACCAGCCAGCACTCAAGATGGCCACCACCACCACCCACATGGCCAGACCACATCAACAGTACACCCCCAAAAAACAGAAAAACAGCCAGAAATCACCACAATCCAATGCCATCCATGATGTTTACATCAAAGAGAGTGAGACCACACCACAGGCACACTCAGTCCATGCACCACCACCACCCCTGGGCAAGCAAAAGGCCACACCAGCAGCCCCCCAAAAACGACAAAAAACAATAAAATAAGCACAATCCCAGCCCATCCATGGCCTCAATTATGTTTAAATTCAAGAAGACACCCCACAGAAAGACTAGGCCCATGCAACACTCACCACCCCTGGGCAAAGGGCCACACCAGCAGGCCCAAAAAAACGACAAAAAACAATAAAATCTGCACAATCCCAGCCCATCCATGGCCTCAATGGTGTTTAAATTCAACAAAACAGTTGTATCATGCACCCATAACCAACCCTGGTCCTACTGGATACTGTGGCTACCCACAATATAATTTATTTAATTTTCTGAAAAAGTTCCAAAATTGTACTTGCAGCAACTGTAATGCCCCAAACAAACTTACTTGTGAAAGTTGATTTCTAATCCAAAAGTGATCCAAAGACAGTCAAAAAGGCCTCAAATCCAAATATCCAGCAGCACCCACAAAAAGTAATCCTTCCAGCTCCAGATCCAAATGAAAGTGACCAGGAGATGGACAAAGCACTGGGAGGAGCCTGCTGGACAGGAACAGGAAGTTGGAGACTGTGGGGCACTTCCTTCCTCCCCCCCCCCCCAAAATGGACTCCTTGCAAAAAAAAAGGCCATGCAAATGTCAACCTGAGGAGTGATTCTGATAAAAATCATAATTTTCTGAAGGTTTATCCTGTTTGCTGGTGATTTTCTTGTGCGAAATTGCAAAATCTCTATTTCGCAAGTGCGAGATTGTTCCTTTCCGCCGCAACTACGTGTTCGCAATTGCGAACTCTCGCGAGGTGTGCTGTGCAAGGTGGCAAGCCGCGAGTACGTATTCGCGGGCGACAAACTCCCGCGGGAACACGCAGCAAGATCTAAAATGGCGCGTCACTCGCAAAGAAAAACAACTCGGCAAACGCTAAAATGACGGAAAGTGAACGCCGTGCACCACGCCGCGCGCCGCAACCAAGCAAAAAATCCGCCGCGAGCGGATTCACGGATTTTCGACAAATTCGCGAGAGTTCGCGGATTGCGAATTTGCCGAAAATCCGAAAAATCCGCGATCGGAGCGGATTTTACGCCCATGCTTAATACCAACATATGCACAGCCGCGAATACACTTATGTCTCTGCAGTTCATGGGTCATTTTCTAGAATTGACTACCTGTTTATTCCCCAAACCAGGATAGGGAGGGTGGACTCCACGTCAATGCTCCCACGCGGCCTGTCAGATCATTCCCCAATAACGATGGACTTGTGTCTGGATAGGAGACGGCAGCCTTTCAGGTGGCGCCTATCCACCTGGCATCTGCAACAAGACAGTTATCAGTCGCATATGAGGGAGGCCATAGCTCAGTATTGGGACGACAATGACAGGCCCAACACCGATGATGTGACCCTTTGGGAGGCCCTAAAGCCCGTGCTCCGCGGCGTAGATATTGCCTGGTGTGCCGCAGCCCGTACGACCCGTAGGGGGGACATAGAAGAGGCAGGGAATCGGGTCCGGGACCTGGAGATGGAGTGCAGCACGGGGGGAGATGCGGATCTCTTAGGGCAGCTGCTTCTGATGCAACAGTCATATACCTCTCTGCTACTGGATGGGGCCCGCCAATTATGGTTGACTACGCAAAGTAGAATTTATCAATGGCGGGATAAATCCAGCACAATGCTTTATAGGCTCTGCCAGAGTACTTTCCAGGCGCAATCCCTACCAGGACTCTGCGATGAGGTGGGAGATCCGGTGACGGCCCCGGCTGCTCTGGCTGCCAGCTTTGCGCAATGCTATGCGGCCCAATATGCCCCTCGGGAGTCTCTTCCAGCAGAAGATGTAGACAAATTCCTTGAGGACCTCCCGCCACGGGCGCTCTCAGATGAAGGGCGTGCTCGACTTGAGCTTCCGCTGTCGGCTGAGGAGCTGGACGTGGCACTCGGGGAACTAAACACTGGTAAGGCCCCCGGGCCCTATGGCTTCCCCTGTGAATTCATGAAGACATTCCATCTCCAGTTACGAACGCGTTACAGACGAGCACTGGAGGTGGCCAGGGAACGCGGTCGCCTTCCGGCGGATTGGCGGCACGTGGAAATTGTGGTCTTTTGTAAACCTGGGAGGCCTCCTGCACAACATGAATCGTATAGGCCGATATCGCTCCTGAATGTTGAAACGAAACTACTGGCGAAAGACCTGGCCAATCGTCTTCTCCCATACATTACTGAATTGGTTCATCCAGACCAGGCCGGGTTCATGCCCCACAGGGCGACGAGACACAATATCAGACGCGCGCAGGTGGTGGTGAAGGCGGTTCGGGCAGCCGGGATTCCGGCGGCGCTCCTCCTGGCAGACATTGACAGAGCATTCGACTCTCTGAGTTGGGTCTATCTTCGTGCCCTCCTGTCTCGTCTGAACCTTGGGCCTCGTTTCCTTTCCTATCTGCAGCTGCTGTACACTGACCTGACGGCATCTGTGAGAGTGGCGGGAGCGGTGTCCAGCCCCTTCCCCATTTGCCGGGGCACCCCACAGGGCTGCCTCTTTCACCCTATTTATTTGCCCTGGCGATGGAGCCGCTGGCAGCGTGGGTGCGCATGGACGCGCAGATGCGGGGTGTTGAATGGGAAGCGGGACCGTCCGATCGAATTGCACTCTACGCCGATGACGTCCTTTTCTTTCTCACAGAACTGAATAGATCAGGGCCAAGGGTCCTAGAAATAATGCAAATATTTGGTGAGGTGTCCGGCCTCCACTTAACTTACGGAAGTCTACGCTGTGGGTGCTGGGAGAGCGTGAGGGCCTAGGATCCTGGGCGTCAGCATTGCAGGAGGCGGCTGGAGGCGTTAAATACCTCGGGGTGTTCCTGACGGATGTCCCGGGGGTCTCTTGGGCACGTAATGTACAGCCTGTTTGGGACCGCGTAAGTCCAGACATGAAAACCTGGTCCAGAATGCCCTTGAACGTCTATGGCCGTTCGGCCATATTCAAGATGGTGTCTCCTCTACCAGCTGCAAAATCATCCCTATCCTATTCCACTACAGTGGTTCCGACAGGTGAACTCGGCGTTGAGCCAGTTCCTTTGGGCAGGTGGGGTGGCGAGAGTGGCGCTCCGCACTTGCTTCCTCTCCACTTATTGTGGGGGTTTGGCCACATCAGACATCTTTTCCTATTATCAGGCGTCTCACCTCCTGATTCTAAACGAATGGTGGTATGGGGACCGGGGCGACCCGGCCTATGCCCTTGAGAGATACCTGATGGATTCAGATACGTTGCACACCATATTGTACTCGGCGGTCATAAGAAAGAGGCTCCCAGTGGCTACCCAGGTGGTTTTCCGGGTGTGGCATGGAGCTCTATGCCGCATGGGGTGGTGGAATAAACTGACGAGGGAAACCCCACTATGGCAAAATGGGCGGGTCCCGGCTCTGGCGTCCCTACGGGGCTTCCGTGGCTGGGATGCGATTGGAATATCGGCATTGGGCCATGTTATGAAGGGCACGACCCTTAAATCGTTCCAAGCATTGAGAGAGGAATATGATATGCCCCGAACTCAGTTTTTCCGCTACCTGCAGCTCCGACACGCTTTGTCTCCCTCCTTGGTCGGCTTGGACTCCTTGCCTGAATTCAGCCCCCTGGAAGCCAAGGTATTCATGGGGGCTTTGGACAATAAGAAAATCTCAAACATATACCAAACACTGGTTACGCACTGTTCCTCTTCCCTAGACAGGTTGCGATCCACTTGGGAGGGAGACATTGGTGACCTGGGGGAGGAAGACTGGAGAGAAGCCCTGGAGGCCCCGAGGGGGGCGGCAATTGCGGTGCGCCTGCGTTTTATCCAATTCAAATACTTACATAGAGCCTACTATACTAGGGACCGATTGTGGAGAGTGGGTCTGATTGCCTCCCCTGATTGCCTGCGGTGTGGCCGCGAGGTGGGCACTTTTATACATTCGGTGTGGGCGTGTGATAGACTGATGAGATTTTGGACTGGTGTCTGGGATTGCCTGTCTGAGGTGCTGGGATGGGACCTCCCCCGCTCGCCAAAGCTGGGCCTTCTTCATGTTATGGAACAAGTAGGAGGTAATATCTATAAACGTCATCTGCTGCTCCTGGGCCTCACGGCGGCCAAACGAGATATAGCCCGGGCCTGGAAGGACCCTAGAGCTCCCTTGATAGGGATGTGGAAAAGGGTATTAGATTTTTGTATAGGGCTGGAGCGCCCGTGGTTTGAGGCCAGGGGCTGCCCCCAAAAACATTTTAAGATATGGAAGAGATGGGCAGACTATAGGGGGCTGTGGCTGGAGCCGCCAGCGCACCGAGATGCGGCTGCAGGACACTTGCAAGTTGACCCTGGGTGAAACGGTACACACACGGAATATGTTTTTTGTTATGCTCTAGCTATTCGACCACGTAGACACTGTCCGGGGTGGGGGTGGGATCCGGGTGAGGGGACAACGGGGAGGGGTTGGGGGAAGGGAGTTCGGGGATGGTCGTTCCTATCAAATGTTGATTGAACTGATTGAAAGTAATGATTATTTATGTGCACACTGCTCCTCTGGCACAGGGAGAGCAGTGCCCTTTTTGTAATCCTTCAACAACAAAAATAATAAAATTTTGTTCTGAAAAAAAAACATTAAGGACTTGGCTTTTAGTTTACATTTTTCGTGAGGGTAAGTTAGACAACCATTGTCTTGGAGCCAAGTTACAAGGTACTTGTAGAACTCAGCTCTCCTGATTTGTTTTCCGTTAATATTACAATATGATTTTGACATATTCCTGAAATAGAGGTCTCTAGTTGACAGAGGTAGGTACCTTTGTCCAAGTAGAGACCCTTGCTTTTAGTCTGGGTAAGGGGGATACACACTTTAGATAACCCCTGCTCACCCTCTGGGTAGCTTGGCACGAGCAGACAGGCTTATCCCAAAGGCAATGTGTAAAGTATTTGTACTCAAAACACACAGTAATACAGTGATAACCCCACAAAGCGACACCACACCAATTTAGGAAAAATAAAGTATCTTTATCTAAACTCAACAAACCAAAACAACAAAAATCCCAAATACGTGTAATAAGAATATGACAGTTCTGCAGCACACACGAGAAGTTTTGCGTTGAATCCGGACTGAAGGGGGAAGTGATGCGTCGACTACAAGGCGGTTCTGGTCTGCCGGTGATGCGTTGGGAAAACGTGCCGCACCGGTGCGATGCGTGGAAATCCTGGATGCGTTGGCGATCGATGCCGTGATGGCATGTGGCGCAGCATCAGTTTCTTCAGACCTGATCCCATGATGCATCAGTTCTTACAGACGTGACAGGTGCTGCGTCATCTCTGCAGTGGCAGTTAGTGGAGAGTCGGGAAAACAGCCGCAAGTAGGGTGAAGAGTCAGTGTTCTTGGTTCTTCAGGTTTCTTCCAGCTCCAAACAGTAGGAACAACCTCCAGAGGCCCAGAACTGGAATAGGCACCTCCTGGCAGGCTAGAACTCCCAGCAAGAAAGTGCAGGGGAGCTGGGGCTAACGTCTATGTGTCCTTGAGACTTCACAACAGGAGGTCAGCACGCACAGGCCCTTGGAGATTCTTCTTCAAGCAGATTCACAGCAAAGTTCCAGTCTTTGTCCTTTCCTTGGCAGATACAGCAACTGCAGACCAACCACACACAACATACAGTAAAGGGGCAGTACCCCTCCTTCCAGCTCTTCAGCTCCTTTCTTTGGCAAAGGTTCCTCTTTAGTCCAGAAATTATCTGATGTTCTGGGGTTTAAGGTCTATTACTTATACTGCCCCCGCATTCTGACGCCACAGAGGTTAGAGAGGCCTGCAAGGCGGGAGGCCTGGCTCTCCTCACTGACAGCTGTCAGTGGCCACTGTGGCTGGTTGTTTTGGTGGACAGAGTTGCCCCTGGGAGGGGGGCTGTAGTCACACCTCAAGGGTGGACTGGGCTACACCACTGTGTTGGCCATGTGGGTACTGTCAACCGGTGTGGACACATCTGTGAGCAAAGTAAGTTTAGGCGCTGCATGGATGGGGTCCCTAGGTGAGGAGATGGGTCCCCCCTTTGTTAGCTTAGGTGGCCCTGAGAGTATGGACAGAGGGATCCAACTGGGTTCAGATTCACGTAAAAGTGGAATATGCCCCTGCAGTTGCGAGCCAGGGTCAGTGTTCTTTCGCCCAAAGCAGGGAAGCCCATCACGGTAGTAATTGGTCTACCATGTGTTTTGGCTGGAAGTGGGTTGTGTTGGACTTGGCCCTTTTTGCAGGGTCATCCCTGAACTTTTTGCCTTCCTCCTGTATTATTTCCTACCTGTTTTTGTTGCTTTTAGGACTCTGGGCACTTTACTGCTGCTGATCAGTGCTAAAGTGCATTTGTTCTCTGTGTACAGTGTTATGGAAATTGGTTGTCCATAATTGATATGTTTGTCTTACTAGTAAAGTCCCTAGTAAAGTGCACTATGTGTGTTAGGGCTGGTAATGCAAATGCTACTAGTGGGCCTGCAGCACTAATTGTGACACCCACACAAGTAGCCCTAAAAAGAGATCTCAGGCCTGCCACTGCAGTGCCTGCGCGCAGTTTGTTAACTGCCTTGTTGTCCTGGCAAGTGCACCCACTTGCCAGGCCTTACCTTCCCTTTTTATGCACATCAGACACTTCTATAGTAGGCCCAATGTACCCCCCTGGGCAGGGTGCAGTGTATGTGAAAGGTAAGACATATACTGCGGTGTGTACCATGTCCTGACAGTGAAATACTGCCAAATTCGTTTATCACTGTTGCAAGGCCATCTTGCCCATAGGACAGAATGGAGAATGCTGTGTCCCAAGTTTCCAGCATATCTTCCCATAGGCATAAGATGGAGAGATGGGGTTTAGTGTGCCTGAACTCAGAATTTAATAACACATCTTTTTGTGAAGATGGTTTTAGAATTGTGTGTTTAGAAAGCACGCGTTTAGAAGTGGCTGGCTTCTTGTCTTAAACCATCCTGTGTGCCTCTGCCTGGTTGTGTATTGCCTGTCTGGGTTTGGATGTGACCGGGTCTGGAAAGTGTCCTGACCCCAGGGAGGACAGCAAAGAGGTGGTCTGCGTTTGATGTGGGGGAGGAGTAGCCCCCTGAATGTGAAGAAGGCTGTGTTGCTACCACCAAAGGATGGCTCCACCTCCTGCTGAGTGTCTGGGCACCAGACAACGACCATCAAAGGAAGAGGATGTGCAAAGGCAGGAAGACACCCAGGTCTGGTTCGGACCGGGGTCAGAGCCCCCTGAACACAAAGACTTCAAAGGCATTTAGGGATATTAATGTAAGAGCTGAAACCCCTAAACTCAAGACTGAAATCCATACTGAAAAATGATTGAAACTACTTCATGATTAAGAGGAACCTCTGCCAAAGAAGAACAACTGAAGAGAAGGACTGCCCTTTCTGTGTGTTCTGGGGATGGCCTGCAGTTTGCTGATTTGACTAAGGAGAAGACAAGGGACTTTGTTGTGTGCTGGTTCCCCCTGCTTGAGAGGACTTTGCTGTGTGCTGTGTCCCAAAGTAATTTGACTCTAAGGGCCTGAGGAGAGCTGATCCCCTGTAGTGGAAACTCAGGAACATAAAAGTTTCCAAGTGTGTCTCAGCGACGCTGTGTGCGTGTGCTTTTTGCATGCCTGAGACTGCCGTGTGGTCCGTGGTGCTGTTTACGAGGTGCCCCGTGACCGCATTGCCCCCGGAGCGTGAAACATCGTCCATGTTGCTGCATTGCTGTTTGTGGCCTGAGCCATCATCGTAACTGAGGCTGTGGGTAAAGATCGCCGCCACCGGCCCGAGCCACAACGTGCTAAAGGATTTCTTGAAGCTAAGGAAGCTACAAGGTGAAAGGGATCGTGATTGAGTTCGTTGAAAGGAATCTGCCCAAGATCATCAACGAAGGGGAAGGCAGTGCCATAACCTGTCCGGCTACAGCATCACCCAGCAACAAAGCTGCAACGTGATCTGGTTCGCCCAGCAGGACGTCCGACGAGTGGAGAGAGAGCGAGGCAGTGTACCCCGCCCCCCGGGTAAGGCTTGGACTTCGTTCGGGAGCCGCAAGCATGTGTGGCCTGGGGAGGCGTGCGTGAGGAGGACTACAGGAGTGCTCCGATCTCTCTCCCGCTGCACCTCGTTAGAAGCGCTGAGTCCCCAAGCGGCCCATACCTACCTAGCGGTACGGGGGCCGCCTCTGTAAGCTTATGACTGTTGTCTCTGCTGTTGAAGCCTAGTGGTGCCCGAATTGACCCCGCCAATTGCCTTACCGCATTATTCTTGCATTACGAACTGCCTGAAACGTGCATTATGAATCGCATTATTCTTGCATTATGAACTGCCTGATTATTGCATTACGAACCACATTATTTTTGCATTACGAACTGCCTGATTCTTGCATTAAGGACTGTCTTATTACTACATTACGAACTGCATAGCATTGCATTAGGACTGCATTAGAGATCGTGAATTGCTCATAATACCGCAAGAACCTAAAAGTGATTGCTGGCCTAATAACCGGCAAAGTGAAATATTAAGAATACTCATATGTTGGATTTCTATTGTTTAGTCTCATCGTATTCCTTTTTTATAAAGATACCGCTATTTTGTTTAAACAAGTGTGGTGTCATCACTGTGATACTGGGAGTTTGGTTGCAAATACTTTACACAATGCCTTGGAGATAAGCCTGGCTGCTCGTGCCAAGCTACCAGGGGGTGAACAGTGGTTATCTAAGAGTGTGTCCCTCCTTACCATGACTAGAAGCAAGGGTCCTTATTTGGACTAAGGTACCTACCTCAGCCAACTAGAGACCCCCAGCTCTAACAGAGGGCTTGAATGAAAATAAATTATAAACTTCTTTGTGGATTCACTTAAAATGATGTACCAAGTTTCTACTATAATTACATTCAAATTGCATAATTATCTGCATTTTTATATCACACTGTAAAGATCTTTAAAAGGGTCAAGACAGATGGATCACTGACAGAATATCGACAGTCACAATATCGAGATGACAAAATATCGAGGTAAAAATATCGACTGCCAAAATATCGACTTCCTATCTTCAAACAGGTAAGTACAAAAATATTGACTCCAAAATATCGAGTGTAAAAAATATAGAATGTCAAAATATCGAATTTTTTAAATGTCTTAAAAGTAATTTAAAAGTAATATAATAATAAATAAAATTATTTTTAACTTATTTAAAATACTTAAATAAACGTAACATTAAAAAATAATATTATGACTTTAAAAAATTAATTTATTTTTAATACATATATATATATATACATATTATTAACAAAACATATACAATATTTTTACCGTAGGAAAGCAAGAGTTTTAATTTACTGTAACAACTCCAGTGAGTGCAACAGAAGGGAAAGCGTTGGATAGCGTAGGGGTAAAAATTACTATTCCCACTCTAGAGAGTGCAACAGTAGGGAAAGAGTGGGATAGCGTAGGGGTAAAAATTATTATTCCCACTCCAGCGAGTGCAACAGTAGGGAAAGCGTTGGATAGCGTAGGGGTAAAAATTACTATTCCCACTCCAGAGAGTGCAACAGTAGGGAAAGCGTTGGATAGCGTAGGGGTAAAAATTACTATTCCAACTCCAGAGAGTGCAACAGTAGGGAAAGCGTTGGATAGCGTAGGGGTAAAAATTACTATTCCCACTCCAGAGAGTGCAACAGTAGGGCAAGCGTTGGATAGCGTAGGGGTTAAAATTACTATTCCAACTCCAGAGAGTGCAACAGTAGGGAAAGAGTTGGATAGCGTAGGGGTTAAAATTACTATTCCAACTTCAGAGAGTGCAACAGTAGGGAAAGAGTTGGATAGCATAGGGGTTAAAATTACTATTCCAACTCCAGAGAGTGCAACAGTAGGGAAAGTGTTGGATAGTGTAGGGGTAGAAATTACTATTCCAACTCCAGTGAGTGCAATAGTAGGGAAAGTAAATACTTCATATATAAATATAAATAACATAAATAGTAATACCAATTACAAATTAATTAAAATATGTTACAATTGTATAAAATATATTAAATAATTATTTATAAATACAAATTAAAATTATTTAATTATAAAAATTACCTACTAATACTAATTAATTACCTATTAACAATAAATTAATTTACAATTTAAAAATTAATCAATTAATTTTAATTACCAATTATATATTAATTAATTACCTATTAATAATTAATCAACAATTAATTCTAAATAAATACCAATAAATTAAATTGCATATTTAATAAAATATAATTAAATTACTTCCCACCCTATTCCCCTATAAACCCACAACCCGCTACAAAAAATAATTTAATAAAATTAACATATTTATTAATTAACCAATTATAATTCATTCCCAATTATATTTTAATTAATTACCAATTAATAATTAATTAAAAATTAATTCTAAATAATTATCAATTAATAAATTAAAATATTTAATTAATTGTAATTAAAATACTTCCCACCCTATTCCCCTATAAACCCACATCCCGCTACAGAAAATAATTTAATAAAATTAACATATTTATCAATTAATCAATTATAATGAATTGCCAATTAATATTTTAATTACCAATTAATAATTAATTAACAATTAATTCTAAATAAATATCAATAAATAAATTAACAAATTTAATTAATTATAATTAAATTACTTCCCACTCTATTCCCCTATAAACCCACAACCCGCTACAGAAAATAAATTACTAAAATTAAAATATTTATCAATTAATCAATTATAATTAATTACCAATTATATTTTAATTAATTGCCAATTAATAATTAATTAACAATTAATTCTAAATAAATATCAATAAATAAATTAACATATTTAATTAATTATAATTAAATTACTTCCCACCCTATTCCCCTATAAACCCACAACCCGCTACAGAATTATATTACACAAAAAATAAAAAATAATATTAACTTACCTTAAATTCGATATTTTTGTTGTCTATATTATGTCTAGTCGATATTATGTCCATTCTATATTTTTGATTCGATATTATGTCCATTCTATATTTTTGATTCTATATTATGTCCATTCTATTCGATATTAATTTTTTCTAGTCGATATTTTTGTTGTCTATATTATGTCTAGTCGATATTATGTCCATTCTATATTTTTTACTCGATATTGTGTCTAGTCGATATTAAAAACTCGATATTTTGACTCTATACCAAGACAGATATGCAAACTGAGGTGACATGGTGTGCAAAATACCAATGGATCGGGATGTGGCCCAAGTAATTACCAGTGGCTGAGATTAAGTCAAGCTTTCCATCCAACACTTTTTTGTATACTTTAGTGTATTGCCCTAAGTGGGACTTGCATATGGCTAGGTCTGAACTGAGGTAAAATGGTTTGCAAAATAATGATGAACTGGGATGCAGCCTCGAGTAATTGCCAGTGGCTGAGATTACTTCAAGTATTCCATCAACCACTTTTCTGTATGTATTAGTGGTGTCTCCCTAAGTGGGACGGGTATGCCCAGATTTGGGTCTCATGCACTTTGTGTCATAAGAATTAAGCTGCACACGGCTGATGAGCCCATAACTAGGTTTAAACCAGTCCTGGGGTGCTTGTGTTCCGGTTCAGGGGAGACCTGGCTTGGCAGTTCGGGCTGGACTGTTCCGATTGGAGAAGGGTCAAGACTCATTTGCATGTGGCCAAATTTAGATTACATGGTGTGGAAAATAACGACACATTTGGATGTAGCCAGAGTAATTATCAGTGGCTTGGATTAATTCAAGCATTTCACCCATCACTTTTTTAAATACTTTTATGAAAAGGGCATAATAACATATGAAAAGCACACTTATTGTCTTTGTCCAAAAATCACCAAGAATTGTAATCATATGTGTATTTCATTAATTCACACAATGCAATGTTTAATAAAAATGATTGTCATAAATAATTAGCATAGTTTTATTTTTAAAAAACATGAACCTGTATTTGAGTCTGTTTTAAAAAAAATTCAAGCTACAAAGTGCAGCCATAGAGCCAACCCCAAGAGGCTCTGCACTCCAGCTGAAGAGCATAGAACTCAAGCTAGGAGTGTTTTAAAAAAATATATATAGTAAGCTCTCCTTGGTTCATGAAGTTAATGACCCAGGAGACTTTGGGTCTGGTTACGACTTTGGCGGTGCGATGCCGGGGCCGCCCCGCTGCTACACCGCCAAAGCTGTGGTCAGACCGTTCGCCAGATTAGGAGTTTCCTCCTGTCTGGCGGTCTTTGTTTTTGATGTTCCCACATTGGTGCCCTGAAAATGGGCAACGCAATGGGAATAGCAAAAATAGTTCCTGCATGACATGGACTGAAAAGTCCATGCTGTGTAGGAACTGGTGTGCATGCACACAGGGGGGCACATGTTGTGCCCCCGTGTGCATCCACAGGGTGTGAGGCACGTGTTGGGTGCTTTGAATTATTTTTATACCAAGAAGTTGAAGAACAATGAAGAGGTTTGTTTTTTACGCCAAGTTCAGAACCTAGGGAGCATTTCTTTGGCTGAGTGTATTCATCTTCTTCAAGTTGATGAATTTGTTGACTTTTTCTTGGTTTTGCAATGTTTGTCGTAATATCAGGGAAATCAACAGGAACCAGCATTGGCAAAGCCTACACAAGAGCTATTGGTTTTGTCAATTTGTTTAAGCCATATTGTACAGCAGCCAGGGAGCTTGCGCCAGGGGAGAATGAAAGGATGGGGACCAGCTGTCTGCTTGCCATTCCTTCCTCCTATGCACTCTAAGGATTCCTGATTCCTCTGGAGGCGATGGATGGGGAATCGATGGCTTCTGCCGCCACATCCAGCCACTGCTGCAGAGCTGCCCCTCCAGTCGCATTTAAGATCAGGGACCCTAGCTCAGCCCTTCCCAGTTCCTCCGAGTTTGGGAGACTGAAGAGACAACTTAATAAACAGATAAGGAACAGGCCACTGTAAGCAGCTGGTGAGCCATGGGGCGCACGGAAGAGGGCGATGGCCATAGGAGGGGCTGGCAGGTGATGACGTATAAGGCGGGCAAGGGGAGATGGGGCATCAGACAGAGTTTGGTGAGGGTTTTGGCAGAGAGCTTAGAGGTAGTAGAGTTCAGGTGATCGGATGAAGTATGTGTGTGTGGGTAATAGGCCATAAGAAGTTTGGGGTGATGTAACCTAACCTGGATCTGGGTACAATGTGACTTCAGTGAGTTTTATAACAATGGTGTACATTTGGGTTTGGAGTAATTTGCTGGGATATTTATTTTCTAGTACTGTGACCCTAGAGGGACAATAGGATACAGGAGACTTTTGGTGAAGAATCTTCTAGAGACAGCAGGTTATGCATGGGTGTATGGGGTGATGGACGATATGGCTTTGAAAGTGATAGGAGGGCTTTGGGCACTGATGTGTCATGGCTGGGGGTTTCGGGGAGCAATGTGAAACTTTAGGCCCTTGGAGGCGATGGGGCATAGGTTGGGGAGATAATGGGACATGCCAGGTGGCTTCAACATGATGAGATCTGGGTGGAAGTTAAATGGGAGCCATAGAGAACATTAGCAGTTTGGGGGGATGGGACATATAAAGGGTGTGGACGCAGTGACATAACAAAGGCCCTCGCAGTGTGATGGGCCCCCGAGCTCCACGGGGTCCCCTCAGCAATTTACTCTGGCCTGATAGCTCCTATCTCAGTCCGGAGGGGGGTCCCCACTATGTACTTTGCAGGGGGCCCCCTAAAGTTTTGTTACACCACTGGGGCAAGCAACGAAGGGGCAAGCAGCAACACAGGAGGGTGTAGGGAGGGATGGGCAAAGCAGCAACAAGACAAGCAATAACATTGCAATGATGGGACAAGCAACAACAACAACTGAACAAGCAACCACCAAGATTTCCTGCATACACGTGCACTGCTACAACTAAAAGACAAAAAGTACCTCTAAAGTCAGATGGGCAGTGGAATGACACACATTGGGCAAGGACGTGATACTTGGGCCATGCTCATGGGAGGAATAAACACACGAAGAGGAAGTAAAGCCAGCACATGCAGAGCAAGGAGAAGCAAGAAAATGCGAGTAACAATTAAGTCAACCAATGGTAAGCAATAAGTGAGCTCTAAGCCTGTGTAAGTAAACAAAATGTCCTGCAAGCAACAGTGCATATGCGCTCACATGTGAGAGCTAAAGAAGAGCCCAACAGATCATAAAACAGGACCATAAACAGCCAAAACAATGGCTGGCACACTAACCTGTCAGAGCATACCTGATGGCACTGCCGGATTACCCTATTGGCCAGTCCAACCCTGCATATACTAGACATATGTTATGGCTTGGAGCCAAGTGTGGTTGTAGATGGTGGAGGTCCGATGGTGCATGGTTCATCTACCAGTAAGGAATCTGGCACAAGCTATATTGATGCTTAAACAAGATAAAGACTTAATACACTTGGCTAGGGATAGGAGTGAAGTTATAAATTGTAGTGTCATTTTTAACAGAGCGAATTTCACATGTTTTGCCTGTTTGTGGGACTTTTCTATTGATAAACTTTGGCAGATTTAAATCTACTGGAATCTAGCAGGGAAAAGTCTGAGAAAGCATGATAATTGTCAACCCGCCTTTGATTTCTTATCACTGTGCAAATGTCCTTACCTTTAATGAAGCCCTCAGACCTTTATTTTTAATACACAAAATAGTTTTGATCTGGAACGATTGAAAGTTTTGGGATTGCCTCAACACACTACTCATACCCTCATCCATGATGTCACAAATGGTATTGCAAATTATCTCATCAATGCTATCACCGGCAACCTCAGAAATCACATCACCACTGATATCATTAAAGACATAAGTTCTGTTGCTCACAGACCAGGTAGATCACACTGAAGGGTTTTATTGTATTTTATTTGGAATATTTATTACAAACGTACCTATCTCTATAGAGCAGTGGAGTGCAACATATAGCAGAAAGGTTTACAGACATCATGTAAGGAGACATGCATGTACAGTGCGAACCCAGGATAATAAATATGCATGAACAAATGAGCAATGTGGCACTACAGTGGGAGAGGCGAAGAGATAAATTATAGGATCGCAGGACGCAGATTGATTTTGAGACTTTCGCGAAATTACCTCTTTGAATCAGAAAGTCGGAGGTGCATAGGGAGGTTGTTCCAGAGTTGGATTCCAAATGCCGAAGAAGCCTGTTGGCACATATGGTCTTTGTAATCCTTCTTTAATTCCATCTTGTATGTGGCCAGATTAAACTTTGGCTTTGTCTAGCAGGCCCAATGCCTTGTGTCTGGCCTTTTGATTGGCTCTGTGGAGTGATTGTTAGGAAGTGACTAATAGACTTTGTTATTATAGTTGTCATTTATTTATTTGATGAAATCATGTATTTAAATGTGCTTTTATGATTTTTATTACAAAATCGAAAAAAATGGAAATGAAATGATTGACTCTGTGATCAAGTAGTAGAGATGTGGATGACAAAGCTTGCATTGGTCATGCTCCGTGGGTTCTGGTCAAAGGGCCAGAACCATGGCCAATCCCTATGCTCAATGTCCCCACTTCAGCAGCCCAATTCTCTGTGCTTGCTGACTTCTTGGTGCTCAGGAACATAAGGCCCTGGACTCAGCACCCTACTCACAGGATCAATTAAACATGAATCAAAGCCATGCTCTGAAGTCATTTGGAGTGGTATCTCACCTTTGACCAAGCTCTGGGCTTAAAACCCCACCCTATGAGTGATCTGGACCTAGCCTTTGGTTGTGACCAGCGTTCGTCGGGGCGAGCTCTGCACTCAGCAACCCATGCCAAATACCTGCTAAATGTGACCCTCAGAAGTCGCATATCTGCTCTACATATAACGCATTGGGCAGAGCCAATGTCTGTGCTCAGTGTGTGCTGGCATTCCTCAACTCTAAGAGCTCAACATCTTTTATCCTCAGAACTCTGTTACGTCATCCGTTAGCTGGTTACCCACAGCCTCTGAATGCAGAGCTGGCCTTTTGGCTAGACTTTACCTCCACATAGCAATCTCTTTCGAAGCTTACAATTTCATCAATGTTATTTAAAGTGATATGTGATGTGTGATGTTGCCAGTGAAGGATGTGAAATAACAGTGACTGGCCGACATGAGGGTTGCAGAATGCTGCATTTCTCAATTCTTTTCATAGAAAATGTTTAATGGGTTTTATTAGTACATAAAAGGGATTATATGCAAAGGTTCTGTGTCAAGACATGTAGGTCAAATTTCTGTAAAAACTGGCAATGAAACATCCCAACCAATAACTCTTCATAGCACACTTTTATCATGATACCCTTTTTTAAAACTGAAATGTTCCCACTCGGGACCCCAAAATGTATTGTGCTTATTCGGAAAGACACTTGCCAAATAGTTCCCCATCTGCATGTACGCCCATGTATCCAACCCGCGAGGTCATCCAGTGACTGGTGGCTGGTCATTGATGATCCAGTGACGTGCAATGTGCCTTTTTGCAATAGGCACTTAGAATTTCAATCAGTTAGCTGGTGAGTTGTGAACTCTCCTATTATTCCCAGTAGGATCATTCTGGGTAGGAGCCCCAGGACTTGAGTCAGGGTTAATTCTACTGAATGCCAAAACCCATGGCTGCCAGGGCAGCTACAAATAACATGAACAAATTGCAAAGCTCAGTTTTGCATCCAGGACACTGATGACCGAAATCTGTCCATCCCTACTAGATGCATACAGACACAATAGTATCCAGAAAGGAACTTGTACTGAATCAGGTAAAGGTGGGCTGAGGTTCGAAGCTCAAAGGGTGTCATCTTCACTTCTACCCACTCCTTTACCACCATAACTCCCACCTCCTCCTCCCACACAGGGTCCTCAATGCCGTAAAGCGATCAGGTGCACTGAATAGGAGTGAACTATATATCTGTGATATTTCCTGTCTACTGAGTGGCTCTATTGTGATGTTAACATCAAATGGTCTAAACTCAGGGAGCTCCATATAGTTAGGTGTCTCAGTTACAGGTATCTAAAGAATTGAGATCAATGAGGTTCAAACTCATCCGAGAGAACTTCAAAAGATTTAAGATGACCCTGGTCCCAAATATCTCTGAGTTGTGAAATCCCAATAAGATACCACTTCTAAAAACACCGAAGTGCAACTACTTGTGGGAAATGTCTACCTTGCATTAGTGGTGCCCGTGCAAACATGTTTTCCTGCAATTAATGCAGTGCTGTGCCTCTCTCCAGGAACACAGTACCATTTTAGTTGCTGCTGGGAGGGGCTTGTGCGCTTGTCAACTGTAAAGGTCAGTTTGTTCTGGACTCTCAGAGTTGGTCCGCTCTAGATGGATGAACGCATCACCCTATGCCAAAGAGCCAGGCATTTTTGAATGCTTGCTGAGGTGCCCATTCCTCTGTTTAGCCCCCTTCTCCGCTCTCCTAGATTAAGTGCCACTTTAGAGCTCTCGCTCCATCACCTGTGCTCAGGAAGATCTTCGGATCTTGCACAGTGAGTGGTGGTGCAGGTTTCTGCCTTGTGATTGAGGTCAACCTGTCTGGAATCTATTCCAGTCAAGGCTTGCTGCATGCAGCTTGGTGCTTGGGATCTGGGGTAAGTAGTCAGGAAGGAAGCGTGTGCTAGATAGTGTCAGGGACATCACAGAGGTTTGTAGGTGAAGTGGTGGAGGTCCGGAAACAGATCAGGAATCTAGGCATCTAGGTCAGGAAGTCCAGGAAAAATTGGAGGAGGAAGTAGGTGCTGATCCAGACACAATTTATGGTTTTGATGAAATCTCTGATACTTGCACAAATGAGAGTAAAATAGACCTGCCTTCCAAATTGGAAATTTAGGGGAGGGGGGTGGGGGTGGGGGTGGACGCAGTGGATGTTTGGATTAATTTCATTGCTTCCAGGCAGTTCCACATGAGAAGTTGATCTAAATTCGATCGAAGCACTAAACGAGGAAACCGTAATCTCAACAGGACAAACACAATATAACACTGGGTAGTGGGTAGCTGAGACATACTTGATGTGCAAAGCTGATTTCAAATGTTCATCCATTACTGTACAACTGTGTTTGTTGTTTCTTCACCACATAAAATATGCAAAGCTGCCGTTCACGCAGTACTGAGTAACAATCTCAAAAGGGCTGTCATTTTCAGTCTCTGCTTCTCTTAACACATCTGCAGCCAAAGAACGGTCTTTCTGAAATGTGGAAGCAATATCATATGTCGATGCGGTTTTGGGTGTGCTGGTTTGTACATTTCTTTCTTAAAAGCTTTGTAATGCTTAGCATTTAATTGCATCCCATATTTGGTGACTTTCATGTGCCGATATGGTCCTTATTCGCCAAGCTAACTTACACTTTCCAGTAATTTACACCTTTGAGTAGTAGTAGTAAGTAGTAAAAGAAACAAAGTTTATTTAGACAATAGTTTATAAACCATACACAAGACCATGGATCCACTTTAGAAATAGAAATTTTACATCATAATTCATTTTAACATTCTATATACATTTAAAACCATAAAAACACTAAATTGACATTCTCTGTATTTTACTTAGGGGCATATTACCAAGCAATAGCGATAATTATCGCTATTGCTTGGTTAGAGACAATATTTTACCGCAAAGCTGCGCCGATTTTTATCGCAGATAAACCTTGGTATTACCAAGGTGTATCGCAAATGCGATAAAAAACGGCCGCAATGCATGAATATCGCTGAAAAGTCAGCGATATTCATGCATTACCGAGCTAATGCTCTTAGCCATGTTATCCACCTCCCATTGAATAACATGGCTAAGAACTGCTATGGGGCAGGTGTTAGCTTTTGGAGATATTCGCGCTTAGCACGAATATCTCCAAAAGTTGGTAATAGGAGATAGCGATGTTAGCGACTGTTTCCAGTCGCTAACATCTTGGCACGCCCACTTTGCATGTCATTAGTGATAAATATCACTGACATGCAAAGTGGGGCCCAAGATGGTCGCTATCTCCTACTAGCTGTCGCTAACTGGTGTTAGCGACAGCTAGGTAATAGGGAGATAATTTTATCTCTGCTTTCTTGGCTTTTAAAGCCAAAAAAGCGGAGATAAACCCCCTTGATATTATGCCCCTTAATGTCTTAAAATTTCCCAACTTCCTTGGATGCCTCCGTTACAGCTTCTCTTGTTGCTTTCAAAAATTTCCCCAACGCAATTGTGATATCTAAAAACGACATTTCTGTAAGGAGAGCAACCGCCTCCGATCGTGAGTTCACCTTGTATTTTAAAAATATTGGACGTAAAAACATTTTTAGCACTGTTAAAATCAATGTACAGTCCAATAGTATATGTAAAATGTCATTCTTTACACCTAGGCCACATTTACAAATACCATCAGGTTGGATCAGGGCTACTTTTAATTTACTATCGATCATCCATGGGTTTAAGCCTACTCGAACCTTCATAATTTCGTACCTTAACCATTTACTGGGTAGCACATCCAAGTATGGAAACCGGACCTTCTTTTCCCATTCATTCCTTACCCAGTTCACTGATTTTTGTAGCTTCAGGTACTCCAGGTCTTGTGATCTGGAATGTTCGTGCCCTCAGTCCCTAAGCATTTTCTTAGTAAAAACTAAATCCAATGATGGTTGTTCGAGGGTCAACTTTAATTGCGCAGTTACTAGATGAAGGGTTTTCCTCACTTCCCGTGCCCAATATAAGCTACTTGCTTGTAATTCCTTTCTGCACCAAATTGACACCTTCTGTTCATCACCGGGCATCTGGCGGTTCCAAAATCTTAGCAATGACATTTGTGCCTTTACCTCCCATGCTGTCAAGCCTACCTCCAATCTAATTGCTTGCAACATGGAACCATTAGGTAGGGACAACAACATTTTAATTATCTTTCCTTCCTCCCAGTCCCACCCCCTTTTACCACTCCGATAGAGCACTTCAGCGCCATAGAGAACTTGTGGGGGTATCATAGCTTCATATGCTTTTAGTAACGGTCTGTGTGACATGTCACCATAGTCCTTATTACATTTTTGCAATCCACAGACCGATGAGGACGCCTTTAAAGTTTGTGCCGCCACGTGAGTATTCCACTTTAATGCACTGTCAAACCAAAGGCCTAGATATTTATATTCACTTACTACCTCTAATTTAACTGAAACTAAAAATCATTTAAAATTGTTTACCCTCTTCCCAAAACATCTTTGAGTATGTTTACTACTTTTGCCTTATTCACAAACTCCTATTGTAAGTTACTTCTTTAAAAAAAATAAAAAATTAGGCCTGCACCATACATAGCCAACCACTGGCACCTCAATACCTTCTTATAGAATATAATGGTGGTAGCAAACTAAACTATAACCCCATAGGAAATAATGTTACATGAAATTAAACTATTTAACATAGTTACAAATATGAATAAATATAATTCAATGTTACAAATATATAAAAATCATACATATTTGTTATTTAATTTTAAAATATTTGAATACCCTATTTTGAATTAAAAAATGAATGTAACCATAATTTATATTTTTACATATTTAAAATAACTTAATTTAATCTAACAATATTTCCTATGAGGTTTTATTTTAATTCTCTGTCTCCATTATTTTGTGTTGGAGGGTTTTGCAGAACCAGTTGTTGTCCATGAATGGTGCTGGGCTTACTACTGTCTTACTTACCGGTCCCTGCAAATTTAAAAAAATGCTGGGCTTCATTTACAAGGCCCCTGCTCAACCGAAGCGTGCTTTTTGCAACGCTCCAGTGGTGCTGTGTCCTGCTCCAAATTTACAAGAGACACACAACTGATGGAGGGAAAGCAGAACAAATACGAAACACTCACCCCCAGTCAAGAGATCTGGGTAAAAATCCATTGTTGTTTTGCTCATCATGCCACCCCAGTTTAGACCCAGCCATATACAAATCAGTCTTGCCCATGTTCCTCATGGGAACCGTCAAGCCTGAACTGCCAAGCCAGGTCCTCCCTGGACCAGAAGCAAGCAATCCTTGGACCGGTTTTGGGGTTTCACCCATCATCAGCCAGGTTAGCTTGAATCCAGTTTTACAGTGAGCCCGGGACCCATAACCCAGCCCACTTAGGGTGAGAAAGCAAAAGACACACAAGTGGTGGACGGAATGCAGAACAAATCAAAACATTCACCCCCAGTCAAGTAATCTGGGTTAAATCCATTGTTCTTTTGCTCACCATGGCACCCCAGTTTAGACCTAGCCATATGAAATTCAGTCCTTCCCATGCTCCTCATGGGAACAGTCAAGCCTGAACTGCCAAGACAGGTCCTTTCTGGACCAGAAACAAGCACCTAGGACCGGTTTCGGGGTTTCACCCCTCATCAGTCAGCTAACTTGAATCCAGTTTTACAGTGAGCCAGGGACCCATAACTGGGCATATCTGGCACACCCATATATCTGGTCTAAACTGGGAAGGCAAAAGAACAATGGATTTAACCCAGAGCTCTTGACTGGGGGTGAATGATTGATTGGCTAAAGAATGGGTTTAAGTGATATTACGACACACACACTTAAAATCCCTTGGCTCTGGTATATTAAGGCAACATTGATGTAGCTTGGTCTGAGCAACTATTGACGCAATACCTCCTCTAGGTCCCATGGTACTCGTAATATTGTGAAAGAAATATTTTGGTATTATGATTTGTAGAATACATAAATATTCTCAGCCCCGGGAAGCCTGTGAAATAATTTCCTGGAATTGAAATGCGAATATAAATTTTAAGAGTTCTTAAATTGCATCCATCCTCCCCTATCCAGATGCTGGTACATAAAACTGAGACTAGACACTCTTCCGCTAGGCTCTATCACCAGAAGGTGGTTGGCCATAATGTCTAAAAGCCAGTGGTGTCCTCATTGCCAAATGTAAATGTGTGATTTTATAGTGTTCTGTTGATAGATTTTATCGAATGTGACATTAAGTCTGAGATTTGAGATACATTTATATTCAGTGGCGGGTCCTCTGCCAAGGCAGAAGAGCATTGCCGCACTCCCTTGAAGTAGTAAAAAAGGAAAAAATAAAATGATAACAATCTAATGTTATTATCATTTTATTTTGTCCTCCTTCTGCTTCAGCTTTGCCTGATGGAGAGGGCGGGGGGCTGCAGTGCAGGGGAGGAATGGTAGAATCCTCCTAAGTGTGCAATGACTGTTTGGCCCGCCCTCTCTGGCCACCCAAAATAGTAATGCACACTTTCCGTGTTACCCTGCATTACAGCCTGCATAGAGAACATGCCCAGGACCACAGTCCCTGGCTAAGAACCAAACCACGGCACTCAGACCAATCACAATTCTCCATTGCAGTGCTGTGATTGGTCAGGGGATCCTGGCTGTGCTTCCTGGAGTCCGAGACGGAGGAAAGGAGGAGCGTAATCGCGGAACCCGGTGGCAAGGTAAGTGTATTTAAAAAAGAAATGTACATTGTGCGCTGTGCCCCACCCTAATGCCCCCCACCACCCTCCCACCTACCTCACCACCAGCGAGTTGTGCTGGCTGCCACTGTTTATATAAGGCTTCCCAATGTCCAGGCACTTGTCTAGATAAACATGCTGTATTCAGTTTTCGAGTTTCCAGTCACGTCTGTACATTCTTGTGCAGGTTCAAAATTCACATGTGAATGTTGGTGCGGTCAAACACACAGATTCAAAATTCACTGACATAATACTAAATACCTGTACCGATCCCTAGATTCAATTAAATATGTCTAAACTTGGCACATGTTTTTTAAAATCAAGAGGAACACCCAGTAATTTGATTTCATCCTTTTTTCGCTAATGTGTTGAATCATTTCGATTGTTGTTAGTGCCTAATTACAGTGAATGTATTCTGGATAGTCTTTTTGTAAATAAAAGTATGGCTTTGAGACTATGAAATTCACATACAAATCAATCCTGAGAATTGGAAATAGTATTAAAAAGCCACAGCCATACATTCTAGATGTTAGAATAGCAAATTAACTCAGTTCTAAAATGTGTCAAGTAGGGGGAACAATCAATCAATCAATCAATCAAGGAAT
Organism: Lissotriton helveticus; assembly: GCF_964261635.1. NCBI lineage: Eukaryota > Metazoa > Chordata > Amphibia > Caudata > Salamandridae > Lissotriton > Lissotriton helveticus. The sequence continues at coordinate 777,724,815 of NC_136072.1, forward strand.
TTGTAAAGAGCGCTACTTACCCGCTAGGGTCTCAAGGCGCTGGGTGGGGAGGTGGGAGCTGCAGCTAGTGGTCGAAGAGCCAGGTCTTGAGCAGTCTTCTGAATGCCGGGAGGTCTGTGGACTGTCGTAGGAGGGGGAGGGCGTTCCAGGTCTTGGCTGCGCGGTGGGAGAAGGATCTGCCCCCGGAGGTGGTTTTGTGGATGCGTAGGACGGCGGCCAGGGAAAGGTCGGCAGAGTGGAGTTTCCTGTTGGGTATGTAGAAGGAGAGTCTGCTCTTGAGATAGGCTGGGCCGGTCTTGTGGAGTGCTTTGTGTGCGTGGATCATGAGTTTGAAAGTGATTCTTTTGTCGACGGGGAGCCAGTGTAGGTCTCTCAGGTGAGGGGTGATGTGGTCTCTGCGTGGGATGTCTAGGACCAGGCGTGCGGAGGCGTTCTGGATTCTTTGGAGTCTGCTGATGAGTTTGGACGGGGCTCCGGCTTGGAGGGCATTTCCGTAGTCGAGTCGGCTGCTGATGAGGGCGTGGGTGACTGTTTTCCGTGTGTTTGTCGGGATCCATCTGTAGATCTTGCGGAGCATGCGGAGGGTGTGGAAGCATGAGGAGGAGACTGCGTTGACTTGGTTGGTCATGCTGAGCGTAGAATCGAGGATGACCCCTAGGTTGCGTGCGTGGTTGGTCGGTGCTGGGGGGGTTCCCAGGGATGGAGGCCACCAGGAGTCGTCCCACGCCGAGGGGTTGGGCTCGAGGTTGCGGATCTCCGATTTGTCCGTGTTCAGCTTGAGCCTGCTTGCCTCCATCCAGTCGGCGACGGCCTTCATACCCTGGTGCAGGTTGGATTTGGCGATGAGGGGGTCCTTGGTGAGGGAGAGGATCAGCTGGGTGTCGTCAGCGTAGGAGATTATGTCGAGGTCGTGTAGTCTGGCGAGCGAGGGGAGCCATGTAGACCTTGAACAGCATCGGGCTGAGGGAGGATCCCTGCGGGACGCCGCAGATGGTTTTGGAACACCGCTGTCTTAACCACGGGTGTTCTGACTATCCAAGCGCAACCACGCTTGCCTTAACCACGCATATGCCGAAACTAGGCATATGCGTGGTTAAGGCAGTTTGCGGTCTAGCTGCTGGCTAGACAGAAGCAGGAAAACACTGCGGTGAGGTGAGTGGGGTTGGGGGGTGGGTAGCTTTTCAGGACTGTGGAAGGGGCTGGGCTAGTTTAAAGAACAGCGCGGGGTGGGGTGTACAGGGTAGTGTAATTAAAGAAACAGGGTGTTAGGCTTTAGGGCAGTGGGAGGGGAATGGGTAGTCAGGGTCGTTTTTAGGGCTGGGGGTTGGGGTAAGTTTCAGGGCAGTGGAAGGGGTTGGGGTAGTTCAAGAGACAGCATGGGGGTGGGGGCAGTGTAAGTAAAGGAGCAGGGTATTAGGCCTTAGGGTAGTGAGAGAGGAATTGGTATTCGGAATAGTTTTTAGGACTAAAGGGTTGGGGTAAGTTTCAGGGGAGTGGAAGGGATTGGGGTGGTTTAAGGTACAGAGCGGGGGTAGTGTAAGTAAAGGGGAAGGGGAGGGGAAAGGGTAGAGTCAGCAGGAAGGGGGGTGGTCTAGTGTTAGTAAAGGGGCAGGGCTTTAGGAACAGCACAGGGTGGGGGAGCAGTCAGGGGAGTGGAGGTGGTCAGGGTACTGGTGACCTTAGCCACACATACCCCTTTACCATGCATGCCTAAACCCTGAAGTTGTATCTTAAAGGAAGTCATGGTTAAAATGCATTCATGGTTTGAGCTGCGTAGTAGAGGCATGCATGCTTCTATCAAACAACCTTCAAGTGGTACTGACTGGATTTAGGAACATTATAGAGAGGTACTTATAGAAAGACTGATGTTATGACAGGCATATTGTCAGCAAAAGATGCTTTTTTCAGTCTATGTTCACACGGAACCAAGGCATTCTGGAGGAAGCATTAATCAACTGCTTGAGGAGAGAGGGGGAGGAATTTAATTAAACGAAAAGCAAATTCAAGACCTTTCAGTGGATGCAAATAACTAGGTAAAGACTGTGGTATGACGTGAGAGTCTGGAAAAGAATGAGGAAAAACTGGACAAGTTAGTGGAGAAACTCAGGAGAAAGGGATGGGGCTAGACAAGAGGTATAGAGCCATCAATGAACAGATTCTTCAATGTCAAACCTAAGAGATGTTCTGCCCATTAAAAGTTAATTTCTTACGCTGCCCTGTAATGGTACTTCCATCTAAAATAAAATAGGACATATTCCCCTAGTGCTCCAGTGAGACCTTAAAACATGAAGTTTGTTATTCAGATTTATTTTCTTGTGGTCTTTTGAAGTTTCACATCCAGTCACCTTGCCACTCTGATGCACCGGTGAAGCCCACCTTTTACCTTGTTATTTTGGCCATCTCATTGCGGCTCAGCGTGTTCAGGGCGGACACATCTCCTATACGCTTCTTGATCCAGAGCTCATAGCCGATCCTGGAATAGAGCAGCAGCATGGCTGTGAGGGGGACCAGGAACAGGGCAACCAGGATGAAGATAGCGTAGGCCCGCCGCAGTTCCATAGTACTCCAGGACTCCTGACAGCACACATGATGAAGGTTATACAGGAAGTCATATTTCACCTAGAGGGGAGCAAACAGAACTCCTGAGACTCAAAAGGCATATCATTTGAGACAATCAAGGAGGAGGACCCTGCCAGTCAAGACCACAGGGCTCAAATTCCAGAAAATACACACAGATAATGCGTTAGAGTCACAAGTGTAACTGAGTTGGCCAGTGAGGTCTCGTAGAAGGGGAAACAGGGTCAGCCAACGTGCCATGTACTTCTGCTAGCATTGTGACATGAATAAGTTAGCTTCATGAAGGACAAATCAAATTATCTTTAAATTGAGTATCAAATTGTGTGACAATTTCAGTTGAATTATTTTCAAGCTATTATTTTGACATTTTAACGCATGAGTGTTGATATAAAAAAGGTCCTAGGACTTTTTCCTTATGAAGGATCTATACGCATTCAGCAGTTCGAGTTCAAAATGTACCCGTACAACAATTAATGATTTTATTTTGCAACGAAGCAAATGAAAATGTATTTCCCGAGTAAAATGGTTTACTCAGCAGGAAACAAATCTATGTGTACAGACGTTTTGAAATAAAAACTGCGCCGCTTTTACGCTGCACGTCCAGGATAGTTAATATGGTGTGCTCGCACTATGGAGGGGAGTGTTATAGAAAGCTCTACCAGGTGTTTTGATTAGGATTGTTAACAGTGCCCGGGAGGAGAGTAAAATCCCAAAGCTTATTACAAAATGGTGGAGAGCTAATGCAGCCTCTAGCTCGGAGGTAATGGATTTGCCTTGCTTTTTGTGTGAACAACTGTCACCTCTCCTTACTTTATCTCACAGTTTTCTTTAAATTCTAAAGCATTTAACCCCAAATTTTGATTGAATATTTTGCACGTTCACTTCCTAATTCTTAAACGTTGTCCAGTTTTATATTCGAATAGTAAAACAGTTCCATGACAGTATGTAACTTAAGGGACAGAGTACAATTACTTACTGTTTTTCTTTGAACACATATTCCTTTATTTCGTTTTCTTTTAATATCATGCACTTCCAATTCCTTGTATCGTCACTTCCCGTTTTCCTGTGACCTTTATAGCCACACCTCAAAATGTCGAATTTGATGGAAGATGAGGGTAACCACTGCAAATCCTAATTTATCTCTGTGCCATTGTCTAATTTAGAAAACAATTACTCCTGTATGTCTTCCTTCAGTGTTTCTTCGGACAACTTTAGCTACTTCTGACTCGTCCTTATCTTTTTAAAGTGTCTCCTTAAACTTTGCCTCTTAAAAAATGCCTAGTCTGCTTTTTTAATACTTCGGAATTGCTGACCTATGTTTTTCATTCTTCTTCCCTCTCAATGCTCACCTGAGCACAGGGACTCTGCTGCAGACAATACACTGTTTTGTTAGAATTCCTTACTCACGGATATATGGCCTAGGCAATTGCATACACCTCCATTACAGGACAATAGTATTGACAAATTCATTTTTTTGCATGCCTTTAGTGAGCACCAGCATTATTCGTGCTCTACCTGTGGTCGGGTCACAGTCTTTGAGGAGATTAGGCAAGGTAAGCACTCATTAGAGTGACCTTTGAAGGACACCAGGAAGTGATGCTCACAAGTGTGGTAGAATGAAGATTCAAGGTGTTCACAGAATGAGATATTAGAAGGTAAGGTGCTCACAGGAAGTAAGAGAACAAGAGTTTAAATGGTAGATTAGTAGTGATGGTAAAATATGGTCAAAAGAAAAGCAAGGTGACTAAAGTAAAATGAAAAAGTAGGCAGATCTACTCTTCCAGTAAACAAAAAATAATCAATCTATGGATGTGGGATTTAAGTAGAGAGCCCAATGGAGCAACTGAGGGCAATGCGTCCCCTCCCTTCAGACATCGGCTAACTTCACCATGAGTGACAGCATACACAATTAGCACATCCAATATGCAAAGTAGTTCCCTAATGTGCTAGTGACTACTATAACAATGCATGCATTTTGACATGGAACAGCTTTCCATCTAATAACATTTTGGAAAATCCATGACAAAACAAAACAAGCATTGACAAAGCCAAAAGCTGGCAGCCAACTCCACACCTATTGGCTTAGCTGATGCTTGTTTTTCCATGTGTTTTTAAAAGGAGCCATTCATTAAGCTTTCAAATAAGTTGCTGCTTATTAAAGGTGATATGTAGGAGAAGGAAAATTAATTTCTATCCAACATCATTTTGGCCACATCTCCATTTAACGTACTCTTCAACTTATACTAGGCAGATTTGGCCGATGCTTTCACATCTGAAAGAGCATCCCCACTAAAGCTGGCAGACCAAAATTAAACATCCTGCAGTATGCAGACGATACAATCCCCTTAGATCAAACAGCAATAGGGCTTCTGAAGTCAATTGGACAAACGTTCTGCATTCTGTGGAAGCAATGACATCTGGATGAACACTACCAAAACTGAGATCATTATTTTCAGCCGCTGGTTGAACAAGAAAGGAAATTGGACAATCAAAAATGCCCCAATTGAAAGAATAACAGCATGTAAGCATCTTGGGGTATGGTTTGAGGAGAGAGTGCGGATAAAGTTACAGAAAGCGTTTCTCAAGCACTCCGTCCTGTGCACAACCTTTTCATGGATCCCGAAAAACATGGCTTCCCTGATAGTGTCAAATTCTGTAAAACACTGGAATGCAAACTTATGCCGGCATTATAGAATGGTCGCATTCAGAAACACTAAGGAGTCTTGGTTAGACAAATTGCAGTGCTGCATGAACCATTCGCTATTCCAACTGCCGGGCTCCACCTCCCATTGCCAACTAATATTAGAGTTCTATTTAGTGTGCTATAAATTTATGCTCGCAACCAGATACCTCTTCAATTGATTCAAATTCAAAATGGCGGACTTATACAGGTTAAAGTCAGTGCTATGGTCTGTAATAGGGAAGAGATGCGGTCCGCAGTCAACATATTTAAAATCCTCCATCCAGGACCTTTAATCCGACAAACTGGGAACTTAGCCACTGCCTGATGCACTTGCAGCAAAGCTAAAAAATTAATAAGCAAAGCAGGACTTAAATTATTTTTAGCTAACAATCCTTTGCCAAATGCCTACTAGCTCTATATGACCCATGAGATTGCCAACCGTACCTAAGACAATCCTGGCCTCTGGAGATCAAAAGACAATTACTGAGCTATTGATTCGTCCATCTTTCCACAAGAGGGCTTTAATACGGCGGATTAAGGGAGACACTGCACAACAATGCCGCCTATGCCGCCATGCAGAGGAATCGCTCATACATGTGGACACTTTAGCCCTAACCTAATTGTGCACCGGAAAATTTGTTTAAAACTGCTATTTAGATGCCTAAACATTAGATTGGGACATATAGCGGTGGATACCTGCCTGTAGAGTACCTCCGGCCTGCTCACTCTGAGATTTCATACATTTATAAAACTTGCCCTGGCAGAAATGAGCAGCAGAGTCACAGCACAGAACATTGCTGCAGATCGTTTATGAGAAATTGTACTTCTATGAGAATTGCATTAAAGATTGCTCTTTCATTTACTACTCTTTTAATGTATTTATTCTATTGGAATGATTTTAATTAATGAAGCAAACCAATTCTTTTCATTTATTCATTTGTTCATTCATGCATTCATTTATACAATGCATCTGGCCTACAACATTAGCATGCTATGACAATGAGTTGATGGTGCATCAGTTGCAGGTTTAGATGTTGGACGGAAGAGGCAAGAGGTTTGGCATACTCCACCATCATCGAAAGAACCATACTTTGATGCTTCAGTACTCACAATGTGCTTTGCCTTCTAGTTAATTTAATGCTTTAAAGAGTGACACAGCTTTAATGAGATCCTTTGTCAGAATCTGGGATTGAACTTACCTCTAGAATCTGTACGTGCAGCATGGGTGATCCAACAATGATCGCAATAGTCCACACGAACCCTGGGAAAGAAGAGAAGAGTGTTAGTGAGCCTCACATATTTTTGTGTGGTTTTAGAGGTATTTAGGAAGGAACCTTGTGCTCCGCACAGTTTAAATTAAATGGCTGGCTGATGTCTTCATGAGGGACACTGCAAGAGTCCAGGAGTGGAAGATATGCAAATGTGCATGTGATTTTAAGATGTGCTATAGGGTTGGTAGTTGGAAGGCAAGCAACTGGTGCAGAAACTAATGGTGTGGTTAAGAAGCCCGGAACAGTGTTTTGGGGGAAGACAGTGAGTGCCCAAGGCAGCTGAATCAAAGTGATGTATTTGTGGCAAGGGGTGCTGTGAAGCAATAGGTGTAAGATATGGGGGGGCTTCTGCAGGCAGTCAAGGCAAATCGGGGTTTAAGAGTTATGATATCTGATGAACTCAAAAACCAAAAGAGGTGCTTGTCCATTGGTAGGGTGACATTGATAGGATTCCCCTGCTGAGTCAGATTGGTTTGGGGTCCTCACTATGTTTAGCCACTCAGAGAGTCTTCTAATGATATAAGCCCCAAGGGTGTTCTCCTTGTATTGTTCCTCTGGACTTTTGCATCCTTAGTGCTGCTATTCAAAGACAGCTCAATTTCCCTTCAAGTTGTCTGTGTGAAAGGCAACAACGACTTTTCTGAAGTCTCAATAGGACGAGTACTGGGTAAATGAAACCTACACATATGCTGCTGTGTTAGCATTGCGGGCCCTCTAAAAAGAGACTGAAAGACCGAAAGATGAGATAAAGCCCTAGGTGTCCCACCTTCCTGAGAAGTTCTTCTACCTATCCATAGGCATTGGTTGAGTGAGTATACTGTCATTGATCATCAGGCAAAAATGAGGGGGCCTTAAGTGAATAGTGGGCTGTTGTCTGAAGACCCGGCTCTAACCTTCTGCCTAATTTATGTAGTGATTCGCTTCTTGCAGCTGCTGAACCAATATACAGACTTTAAAGCGATTACTGTATTGATAAGGCTTGTTCTGAAGGAGATAGAGAAAAATATTTTTCTAAATGTAGAATACAACTGAGTGCCCAAAAAACCTTTCTTCCTGCCAGTTTTGACACACTGGGTCCAATTCAGATAAGCTTTGGAACACTGATGTATCACTTAAGTGTGCACAAAGTTGAAGTTGCAGTCATAAAGTCCAAATTTCCAACCACTAAAGAAAATCTAAAATTGCTTAACATTTTCCCGACAGTGTAAGGGAGAGAATATGAGTATTTCCAGTTGAGGGAAGTGGGACGGCCAATGGGAAGTTGTTGAAAGCTCACTATGAGATAACATTGAGAAGGCCAATTCACAAACTGCATTTTGTAGTATGTTTAGTAGCCCTACAATAGTACGACTAAGGTACTACAAAATGCTATTCACATACATACATGCGGAGGCCTGTGCTTCACCTATCTTGTATGTGCAGAGATTTGTCCCCCCGACTGCAGAGATCTGAGCAATCATAAATATACGTTTTAGCAGTAAATGTGGTAAGAACACAAAGGAGTGGCTGAAAAATGGAGAATATTTACAACTAATGTGGAGGGCTTAATCCTTTCCATGCGCCGGACGCCCTCCAGCCATCCGAAGTCACAGTAGGCGTGTGCGGAGGACGGCCAGGGGCCGTCCGAACACCGCCCACTCATTATTTTGCCCGCACCACGGCGGAATTCGCGCTGCGGTTAATGGGTTAAGGGAGGAGTAAAGAGGGGTTGGGTGAGGGTTTGATAGAGGTTTAGGGAAACACATGCATTGACCTACAAAAGAGCAAGCCTATGGCAATTCTCAAACTGTACTTCTATAGTTACCACAGCCGAAAATACTCAAAGCAATGAGTAAATGTACTCCACTTCAGAGCTGGAATTAAGTTCAACTCCACATATAGTCAACAATGGGTAATCCAACATCCTCCCGTAGAAAATAATGAAAGTAGGGACTTAAACTAAAACCCCATAGGAACTAAGTTAAAAGTAAATTAAATGATTTAAACTATTTAAAAATATAAATGAATGTAATTTGAGGTTAAACTGTTGTCTATAGATAAAACATATTTTTATGTTATTTGCAATATTTTAACAACTTTTTAATTTTAACAATGAGTGTAACATTAATTTTATGTAAAATAATTAATGACATTTAATTCCATACCTTACTTTTAATATGTTTGAATACATAATACAAGCCTATATTATTTACTTAAATTAGGGATTTTTTTAATTAAATGAAACTTCAGAAAAATATTCTATTTCAATTTAATTCAAACGAAATTACATTTTTTATTTAAAATTATGAAAAACCAAAGGTGGTGATGGACGGAGCGTTGACAATACAAACACTCACCCCCAGTCAACTGATCTGGGTTTAATCCATCACCGTTCTTTAGCTCACTCCGCCACCCCAGTTCAGACATGGCCATATGCAAATCAGTCTGACCCTGTGCCTCATGGGAACAGTCCAGCCCGAACTGCCAAGCCATGTCTTCCCTGGACCGGAATCAAGCTTCCCAGGACGGGTTTCTGGCATTACAGCCGTCTTCAGCCGGGCTTGCTTGACTCCAGTGGCAAAGTGAGCAAGGGACTCACGTCTGAGCATACCCTGCCAACTTAGGGCGAACAAAGAAAAACCAAAGGTGGTGATGGACGGAGCGTTGACAATACAAACACTCACCCTCAGTCAACTGATCTGGGTTTACTCCATCACCGTTCCTTAGCTCACTCCGCCACCCCAGTTCAGACATGGCCATATGCAAATCAGTCTGACCCTGTGCCTCATGGGAACAGTCCAGCCCGAACTGCCAAGCCATGTCTTCCCTGGACCGGAATCAAGCTTCCCAGGACCGGTTTCTGGCATTACAGCCGTCTTCAGCCGGGCTTGCTTGACTCCAGTGGCAAAGTGAGCAAGCGACTCACGTCTGAGCATACCCTGCCAACTTAGGGCGAACAAAGAAAAACCAAAGGTGGTCATGAACGGAGCGATGACAATACAAACACTCACCCCCAGTCAACTGATCTGGGTTTAATCCATCACCGTTCTTTAGCTCACTCCGCCACCCCAGTTCAGACATGGCCATATGCAAATCAGTCTGACCCTGTGCCTCATGGGAACAGTCCAGCCCGAACTGCCAAGCCATGTCTTCCCTGGACCAGAATCAAGCTTCCCAGGACCGGTTTCTGGCATTACAGCCGTCTTCAGCCGGGCTTGCTTGACTCCAGTGGCAAAGTGAGCAAGGAACTCACGTCTGAGCATACCCTGCCAACTTAGGGCGAACAAAGAAAAACCAAAGGTGGTGATGGACGGAGCGTTGACAATACAAACACTCACCCCCAGTCAACTGATCTGGGTTTAATCCATCACCGTTCTTTAGCTGATTCCGCCATCCCAGTTCAGACATGGCCATATGCAAATCAGTCTGACCCTGTGCCTCATGGGAACAGTCCAGCCCGAACTGCCAAGCCATGTCTTCCCTGGACCGGAATCAAGCTTCCCAGGACCGGTTTCTGGCATTACAGCCCTCTTCAGCCGGGCTTGCTTGACTCCAGAGGCAAAGTGAGCAAGGGACTCACGTCTGAGCATACCCTGCCAACTTAGGGCAAACAAAGAAAAACCAAAGGTGGTGATGGACGGAGCGTTGACAATACAAACACTCACCCCCAGTCAACTGATCTGGGTTTAATCCATCACCGTTCTTTAGCTCACTCCGCCACCCCAGTTCAGACATGGCCATATGCAAATCAGTCTGACCCTGTGCCTCATGGGAACAGTCCAGCCCGAACTGCCAAGCCATGTCTTCCCTGGACCGGAATCAAGCTTCCCAGGGCCGGTTTCTGGCATTACAGCCGTCTTCAGCCGGGCTTGCTTGACTCCAGTGGCAAAGTGAGCAAGGGACTCACTTCTGAGCATACCCTGCCAACTTAGGGCGAACAAAGAAAAACCAAAGGTGGTGATGGACGGAGCATTGACAATACAAACACTCACCCCCAGTCAATTGATCTGGGTTTAATCCATCACCGTTCTTTAGCTCACTCCGCCACCCCAGTTCAGACATGGCCATATGCAAATCAGTCTGACCCTGTGCCTCATGGGAACAGTCCAGCCGGAACTGCCTAGCCATGTCTTCCCTGGACCGGAATCAAGCTTCCCAGGACCGATTTCTGGCATTACTGCCGTCTTCAGCCGGGCTTGCTTGACTCCAGTGGCAAAGTGAGCAAGGGACTCACGTCTGAGCATACCCTGCCAACTTAGGGCGAACAAAGAAAAACCAAGGGTGGTGATGGACGGAGCGTTGACAATACAAACACTCACCCCCAGTCAACTGATCTGGGTTTAATCCATCACTGTTCTTTAGCTCACTCCGCCACCCCAGTTCAGACATGGCCATATGCAAATCAGTCTGACCCTGTGCCTCATGGGAACAGTCCAGCCCGAACTGCCAAGCCATGTCTTCCCTGGACCGGAATCAAGCTTCCCAGGACCGGTTTCTGGCATTACAGCCGCCTTCAGCCGGGCTTGCTTGACTCCAGTGGCAAAGTGAGCAAGGGACTCACGTCTGAGCATACCCTGCCAACTTAGGGCGAACAAAGAAAAACCAAAGGTGGTGATGGACGGAGCGTTGACATGATTTGCTCAAACGCTCCGTCCATCATCCCCTTTTGTATCGCTTTGTTCGCCCTAATTGTGGCAGGGTATGCTCAGACGTGAGTCCCTTGCTCAATTGGCCACTGGATTCAAGATAGCCTGGCTGATGAGGATTATGAATCCGAAACCGGTCCCAGGATGCTTGTTTCCGGTGCAGGGAAGACATTGCTTGGGAGTTCGGGCTGGACTGTTCCCATGAGGCACAGGGTCAGACTGATTTGCATAGGGCCATGTCTGAACTGGGGTGGCCGAGTGAGCTAAAGAATGGTGATGGATTAAACCCAGATCAGTTGACTGGGGGTGAGTGTTTGATTTGCTCAAACGCTCCGTCCATCATCCCCTTTTTTATCGCTTTATTTAAAATTATGACTTAATGTTTTAAGGTCTTTTATATTGTTCTCCATTGAAAATAAATGCCTAATTTAAATAATATCAATAGTTATCATAGAAATATGTTTGTTAATTTATTTAAAACTTTAAAATATATTAACACTTTTCCCTATACTATATTCAGGGCCAATGGCATTATGCGACAGGAGAAGGACGAATTATGCTGCAGGTCTAAGCACATTATGTGGCAAGAAAAGGCCAATTATGCGGCATAATGCAGCATGTTTTGTAATAGTACTTCTTCATTATTTTGCCATTTTTAAACTTGGTAACACTGCCTGGGCATTGGTTGCACCTCATTAGTACTATTTTAATACACAAATATAGCAATAAGCAACAATAAGGTGGCCAGTCCAGCTTTGCAATGGACCTTTCAGTGCACTGCAACACGTGCCCCTGCATTTTTAGTAACTTTTTAACAATTTGAGCTAGAAACAAAAACTTTTTTGTTAAAATCTGCAGATTATGCTGCAGATGATAGATTATGCAGCAAATTTTCAATTATGTGAAAAAAGCAGCAGCCGTCCAATCGCATAATTCTAGTCACACTAACTATATAACTGGGAGACGTCCGCCCCCATTGCAGAGTCTCCGCCAAGTGTGCAGAACCTCAAATACAGTTGGAAAATCAGTACTAGTAGTAACTTTATGCTCATACATGATGTTTTTAGTCACTCCACCCCCTATTTCATTGGGTGGGGACATGTAAGTCTACAATTCTGAGCAACTTTACAGTCATAAATGATGAACAGCCAAGAGTAGTAAAATTACTCAAAAGTGTAAGAGTAAATTTAGTTGCAGTAAATATACATATGTAGATTTATATTTGTGAATAGGCCCCTGTGAGTAATCAAAAACTATACCAATTCATGCTTGTACCTAATTTGTACACCTATATTCTAGGCCGATTCAATTCTAGAGAAAATCTGTAAAATAGGTGTGAATGTACCAAGAAGCTCTATAGTGGGTGTAAGGTAAGGGATTTGTCCACATGAAAAATAAAAATTGGGACAAAACATCTAAATTTGAAATTCATACTGCCATTTAACTACGGGTCTCATTTAAAGTTAGAAATCTGTCTGGGACCTACTCACCAAAGGTATAGTTGCCGGCAAAGCTGTTGGGAAATTTTTGCTGAAATTGCTGTTACTCATGAAGCAATAGCAGTGTCGGGAAAAATATAATGCTGGTGAGGCCACTACTTTTTGGCAGCCAGTTCAGTATTTTTTGTTTCTGCAAAACAAAGAAGCAATGTCCCTGATACACTTGCCATTTTCTCCCTGTATTTAAGGGTCAATTTTGCTTTTTATTGCTTACTACCACCATGACCATCATCGTGATTGCGAAACGAGACAAAACAGGATTTAAAGCCCTGCTTTAAATATGACTTGCCTTCCGACACTTTACCTAGCCATCCTTTGTCACATGAACAGCTTGGAGATGTTTTCCAACAGCAGAGTCAGCTGAAGAGGTGCTTTCAGGGACTCATCATTATAACAAAATAAGGAAAGAGAACTGCAAATGGGCAGTACTATTAGGGGGTGGGACTAGAGGTGAATGTGATTGTGGGCTAACCAGGGAGTTCCTCCTTATATGCTTGCAAGTTGTGGAGCAGCATCTCCCATTCAGCAGTTCTGGGGATCCTGTGCAATCCGCAAGCCTACTCGCGTCTTAATGCTTTAGCCTTGGCAGACCATTTGTACATTATATGCAGACCCCCCAGGATATAGCGGCATGGATTCGCAAATTTAGCGGCACAAATATGGAAATTTAGCGGCACAAATATGGAAATTTAGCGGCATTTTAGCGGCACTTTATTTTACTCATAAGCATTCATTTTCAGCCTTAAATCAATGGAAACTGTTTTAGCAGAGTATTCCACTTTGATTAGGCAATCTGGAATATGGAATAGAGGAAGATACTCGAAGTGGAGGGACATACATCCAGATTTGGTAGGGAGTAACTGTTCAAGGAATAAACAACAAAAGGTACCAGAAGTGAGTGGCTATCCCTCACAAAGAACTTATGTAAAATACCAGCAATGACCGGCAATCTGTTTTTAAGGAATGGTTGTCAGGATCTGTGCCACCTCAGAACCTACGATCTTCAGAGCCCTCATCCCTTTGCACATAGTAAAAGGCCAAGTGAGATGAAACCTGCATTGTATGTGTGCGGAAAGGCACACTTTGCAAAGAAAAAATGGTGGACTTATCAGTGTACCCTATGGACTTTGTATGGGACTGAGAGCGTTTCCCACTGCCCCAGGAGAATGAGATTTTGCCAGTATGGCCACCCCTACCCACATCGCACATGATTCACTGGATCTTTGCGGGATGGTCACATCTTAGCTTATCATAAGAGTTGTTGTTTAGCGCACAGCTACCCTTTCAGGCCTCTTGCTGGATCCTAGCTAGTTGATATATATGTCTTGATTTGCTTCAGAATATTTCGGGAAGGCTTAGCAGCAGAGACACAGCAGTTGTTTGGAAGGAGATATTGTTTTTTGTAAAACATATTTTATTGATTTTGCAATTTAAGTAGAGAACAGAGCCTATAAGGCCAACACTTATCAGAAAAATGACAAACATATTACAAAGAACAATTCAAATGCCAACACGTGCATATATGCCTCCTGCCCCCAACTCGACATCCATTGAAAGAACATAGTGAAAATCCACATGTAACAGTCAGTGTCTCACATTCACCCTGGCCACCCTCAGCCTGCAAATGCCCGTGATTCATCATCAATCATTGGTCAATATGTGTTTCCAGCTCAAAGGTTACTGCGCCCCAGGAAAATGTACATCAGCAGTTAGTTTCACCCCTTCCTGGGGAAACATTTCATAGCAGCCGGAGACACCGAACCTGTCTTTTTTTTAAAAAAAATGAAGTGTCGTCCCCGACGCCGGCTTCCAGAGCAGTGCTCTGCGCTGCCCGGAGTTTCCCTGATGCAAGTACATCGGGTTCTGCCCCACCACGGCGGAGGGGGTCTGAAGCCCTTTTACCCAACAGGGAGGTGCCGCCTGGCCTGCATAGAGTGTCCTCGCATCAGCAGGGCGCTGCCATCACGTTTTAATGGAGGCCTGTAATGACAAGTCATCTCAAGTCCGAGAGTGTTTCTCACCACCTGGGGTTAGTTTGAAAGAACTTGTCCCACACAAAGCGAGGCCAATCACCCATCTGTCCGGGGGGTGGCCGCGAATCTGAAAGACATTTATCCAAACCCCTGTTTGAGCGATGATGACGGCTCTCTGTGCTGCTGGGAATTAAACAAGTTGGATTCATTGCTTTCAACTTGCTATTAAGCGCCCGATTCGCAAACGTTGTTTCTACGTTTGAGCCTTCAAAATTCAGGGATGACACTCCTCACAGAACAATCCTTTTGAATCTTGCCAACAGCGCCGCAATCCGCTCCCCACTCATCAGCTCAAAAACTGACTGTCTGTGTGTGTCCCGGGAAGCTGCTGACACACACGAGTGGGGGGGTGGGGGGTTGCACAGCCAATAAAAGGCATTGTTTGTTTTGCTGTTAAATATCGCGGCCAATATGGTTATTATCGCGCCCATCTCGGTAATCTGCCGATTTCGCGATTTTTTCGTGAATCGCGTAATCGCGATAAACTGGAGGGTCTGTATATGCATGCCTTATGAGGTCTTCATTGCAGTGCACAGCCTTTTCCAATGGACAAAAGGTCTTGGGAAACAGCAGTAAAAGGAGAGGGCAATCCTACCTTTCTGCTTTGTTAAATGCATTGAACTGAGCATGATAGCATTTCACCCATTGTCAACTTGGCTGCTAGTGAGAGATAAGTAGCCATAGCTAGACTCCTACCCAACACTAAACTCCTTAATGTTTGCTCTAGAATGTACAAGTAACCCTGCCAAATATATATGACTATTCTAGAGCTACTAGGATGACCATCCTCCAGCACCTCCATAAATCACTAATGATATATACTGTTTTTTTCATTATTGCTTTTACTTGTCTTTTCTACAGAAAGCTTGATTGAACAGGGTATATCCCTTGTGCCAGAAACAAATCTAGTCTGCCTGCTAATAGTCTGGTAAATATACTTACTTCTAAATTAAATTGTGAATTTTGTGTATAGGAGCCCATCAATCTAGGTACCTTCTCAGGTTTTGGAAAAACAGATATCTCTGTCTCTGCAACCAAGATAGTGAATATAATAGTGGACTTGAAATTATTTATTGACCCGGCCATGATATGCAAACAAGTCACTATATATTTCTTACCAGAAGCTCCTGACAACCATCAGGCTCAGGACCTGTCACAACCACCGATGTGAGGAATGAAAAAAGATAACCCATCTGCCTGAATGGTGATAATGCCCTGCACCATGGCTCCCAGACTTCATAGTGGCAACCCTTAAGGGTATCCTACACACCGAGGACATCTCATCCAGGAGCAGAAGAAATGTGACCACATCATCCCAATCTTGATGGAAATTTGAAATTTTTTGAAATTTAAACTTTATTGTTCAGTTAATTAAAACCATAACAATTTGGCATATATCGCACGACCATTATAACAATTTTTTTTTATAAGATTATCATTAAAATAAGTAGTAAAACGTCTTATAATAAAAACTGAAGGTAAAACTCAATAATTTTCCTACTGATATTTGCATCACTATGTCAAAAAGTTAAAATCGGGGGGATGAGCTTCGCGGGCATCCAAGATGGTCGCGTGAGCACAGAGCTCCCGAGACCCGCGCCACCCTTCGCAAATATCATGATTCTGAAGATGGGCTTTTGAAGGCGACCTTTGGCTGACCTTAATATTCTTTTCAAAATTGAAATCGGACGTCGGGAGTCGCTTTTACATCGACTCGAACTTTTACGGCCTGCCCCGGGACGGGGCTGGGGGCTCTGCTGATCTTCAGGCCGAGGAGTAGTTGAACAACAATGGCCTGAGGGGTCTTCCCCAAGGCGGCCTCATTTCAACTTTCAGTTTCACTTTCCTACTCCGGGTTCTGCTTGACTGGCATTCTCTCTGATCTACCCCGGATCTGGCTTGATTTCGCTCTACTGTTGACTGCCCTCTTCCGTGAACGTCTGGCCTCCAGCCCTGTTGGCATTTTCGTTAATTTGTCCCACTTTCGTATACTTTTGGCTTCATTGAGATCGAAGAAACACTAAGGAGGTCCCAGGGGAATTAATTTAACGACCCTAACTGCTAAACCCCCTGACTATACATGACATCAACAAAGATTAGCAGCGAGTCAAATCCAACTATGTATCCAACAAACAAAAAAAGGAGAGGGACAAGCTAGCAATGTGAACGAGTTCCCATCAGTCCTCTATCGAGACCGCCCTTCATCATCTGGGATCTCTCATTCCTTTCAAGAGTGAAAACCACATGAGACTGGCAGGTTTAGTAACCAAGTCACGGGTATCTCAAGAAAGGGTACCTCAGATGTGAGCTAGGTGTGCCTAGTAAGGAACTGAATAGCAGTGCTGAAAAGTGAAAAGTGATTAAGTGAATATAGAGAAAAAGCTCTAAAATTAGGTAGTGATAGGGGAAAACAAATTTTAATATGCACCCTCTCACTCCCAAATCAATAAAAACAGTGCAAGTAGTAGTATAACAAATGACTACTAACAAAGAGTGTTAAGTTGACATGTTTCTGCAGACTCCGGAGCCTGTGGGTCTCCCGCTGCTTCCTCAGGACCATTAGTGCTACTGCTATATGTTAAAAAGGTGAAAGGTATCACCTGGTATATGAAAATGTACTCGTCCTCCCAACTGTTATTCCAGGAGATCAGCCAGGAGAGAAAATGGAAGGATACATAAATTAGGAAAAAGGAAGACAGTCAAAAATTAGTAACACTATGCATTGACTGTGCTGTGATCTTTTGAATTAACCACACGTCGTTTGTAAGTTCTCGACTGGGGCAGGACACTCACATTTTGTCACGTTTAATTAACTTAAATTTCACTCACCCATTTGCTGGGAAGGAACAACCCCACCTCACCTGGCACCAGCTCAGGTAGTGGGTGCACCGCACTACAGTAAAACGGAAAGGATTTGTATTAGATAGGAATAGTATGCCTAGTATTCCACGTTACACCGGTTTCTCACACGCCGCATGCGGCACCTCTTATTTAATTTGATCCGAATTGTTTTAGGGAACACAGCATGTAGAGTAAAAAAGCTTGTTCCACTGTCGCACATGTCAACATTCGGCCTGACTCGAAAACCCTATCTAAAAAAATAAATCAGACGTGCTGTGTAAGACAGCCAGTCAAGTACTGCTTCTGACCCTCTACGAACGTTTGGCCCCTTACCTCTCCGTCGGTACACCGGTCTTCCCTCTGAAGCTGTATCGTGGGGAGGTATCGACCTGGTGTACCGGCGGTGGATAAATACGTTTAGTTACTTCCGTATAGGGCGTGGGTATGCACGACGTGATGACGTCGAGACACCTAGAGATAGTCGGGAGATGTAGTTCCCGTTTGTAGTATCCATGTTGCAGATCGTGATTCGGATCGAAACCCGGTATATCTTGAAAATCAGGGAAACATTTTTAAATCAGAAAAAGTGTCTGGTATCTGAATTACAATGTTGGTGATTCAAAACAATAGTAATCGCATACGTATGCATGACTTGGTGATATCGTAACGCATAGCAGCAATCTGGAGACCTAATTCCAGTTTGTAGTTCCTGTTTACCCCGCGGGAGAATTAGTTCGAATCCCGAATCCCCCTGCGTTTGTCCGAGTCTGCAGAAACATGTCGACCTAACACTCTTTGTTAGTAGTCATTTGTTATACTACTACTTGCACTGTTTTTATTGATTTGGGAGTGAGAGGGTGCATATTAAAATTTGTTTTCCCCTATCACTACCTAATTTTAGAGCTTTTTCTCTATATTCACTTAATCACTTTTCACTTTTCAGCACTGCTATTCAGTTCCTTACTAGGCACACCTAGCTCACATCTGAGGTACCCTTTCTTGAGATACCCGTGACTTGGTTACTAAACCTGCCAGTCTCATGTGGTTTTCAATCTTGAAAGGAATGAGAGATCCCAGATGATGAAGGGCGGTCTCGATAGAGGACTGATGGGAACTCGTTCACATTGCTAGCTTGTCCCACTCCTTTTTTTCATTGAGATCGGCCATTTTCACCAGGTCTCGAGGGCTCCTCCGGGGCGCTATTTCCAATATGGCCACCAGACCGGACACCGAGAAGCGCAAGACAAAAACGCCTCTCCAAGGGGGACAAACTCAAACCAATATGATGGATCGCTACACCCATCCTAAGGGATCCCCCTGCGGCACTGGCCGTACTCCTGAAGACCCCATGATGGATCCTGCTACGCCTACGGATGTTTCGCTTCAGGACGTCATGAGCGCCATCACCAGTATGAAGGCCTCCATGGGACAACAGCATGAGGCCCTCGCCTCCAAGATTGATACGGTGGCTGTCGATGTCACGCTGATTAGAGCGGACCTGGAGAAGACCAATGAGAGGGTCAAGGCGTTGGATTTGAAGACCTCCAGCCTGACTACTGATGTCACGGACATACAGACTGAGATCGGCAATTTGCGTTCTTCACATGACTTGATGGCCCGTCGGCTTGAGGATTCTGAAAATAGGGCCCGGCGCAATAATGTACGTATCATAGGTGTTCCGGAAAATACCGAGGAAGCTGCCACCGACCTCTTGGTGGAAGACCTGGTCCTGAATCACCTCGCCCCCGCCGGACTCAGTAAATTCTTTGCGGTTGAACGGGCCCATCGATCTCCTGGCGGGAAGCTGAAGCCGGGTGCCCCCCCGAGACCCATTATTGCCAAACTCTTCCACTTTCGGGATAGGGACGCTATCCTTCGAGCTTCTCGTGAGAGCGGCCCTGCGAAATTTGAAAACACCACTGTGAACTTCTATCCCGACTTTACTCCACTGGTTCAGCGGCAGAGAATGGGGTTTCAGGGAGTGAAGCGACGGCTGCGCGATTTGGACCTTAAGTATGCTATGTTGTTTCCAGCCAGACTTCGGATCGAATATGAGGAACAAATGTTTTTCTTCGATCGTCCGGACAATGTCAGTGACTGGCTTGATTCCTTGCCGAAAAGAGATAATCGAACTGAGCACCCCGGTGGCGCCGACGGTGGCTCGCCGGAGCAAGAGTGACTTTGTGGTTCCCGACGTCTGAACTTTCCACCTGTTTGTCAGCTGAGTTTGGATAATTGTTCTTTCGTTCTATTTTAGGTTGGCCCGAGGGTGGCGGGGGTGTAAGGGGACTCTTCCTCCTCCTGGGTTCTTTGTGTAGATTAGTTTTCTGATTGGGCGACAGGCCCACTGCAAGTTGGGGTGGCTTTTGAGTCTTACGCAGGGGTGCAGGGTGGGGGGTGTTGTAACGGGCTTGAGTTGGGGGTTGGTGGGGGGTGTTCATGTGTTTGTTTTTGTTCACAAGGCATCGTATTGTTTTCTCGTCTATGTCGATCATTGGGTCCTGTGGGGGGTGTGCTCTGTTTCCTTTCCGGGGATGGGGGGTGGTAAGTTGAGACTACTGTCCTGGAATGTCAATGGTTTGGGTGACAGGATAAAACGAGGGGTTGTGCTGCAGTTCCTTAAACATCATTCCCCTGATATTGTTCTTTTGCAAGAAACGCATTTAATTGGTAACGCATGCCAGGCTATGAATAGACGTGGCTACCGACTGGTCGCTCACTCTGGATTCACTTCCGGCTCCAGAGGGGTGGGTATTCTAATCCGGTCCTCTCTCCCCCTTGAAATTGATGAGGTAATACTCGACGACAGGGGGCGCTATGCTGCACTTACTGGTAGATGGGAGGGTAAGACACTTTCCATACTCACAATATACGTCCCTCCGGGCCTGCAGGCGTCGACCTTTGCTGACTTAGGGCGGTTCTTACTTGGGCTTCCTGAGGGTCTTCTGATCCTGGGTGGGGACTTTAACTCTGTGGTCTCTGGCACTATGGATCGCTACCCTCCTCGGGATTTAGTTAGGTCTCAACTTTGGCTGGCTGACCTGCTGGAGACCTTTGGCCTTATAGATAATTGGAGGTTAATGCACCCTACGCAGCTACAATACACCTTTCATTTGGGGGCCCATGGTAGTCTCTCCAGGTTAGATTATTTCTTAATGCCAGCAGCGCAATCATCCTCCATCAGAGAGATTTGTAATCTTCCCTGGGGTATTTCTGATCACTCCCCCCTGTGGCTTTGTGTTGAGGCTGGAGTGGGTGGCGAGGGTAGAGTGGCTCCTATAAATCCCTGGTATCTCCGCAATCCTAAAACCCGCTCTGAACTGCTGAAATCTATTGACCATTACTTCGATGAAAATGAGGGGTCTGTTTCTTCTTCTATTTCACTGTGGGAGGCCTTCAAGACGGTCATCCGTGGACATTCTTTGTCTTTGATTGCTGCTTCCAAGAAGGCTAAATGTGAGGAACTTGTACGCCTCGAAACCGACATAACTGTGCTTGAGAGTGATCTTGAAGGTGATGTTACTCGTTCTAAATTGCATTCCCTCAGTCTGAAACAAGCAGGCATATAGAGCCCTAGTGACCGACGCGGCAAAAGCGATGAATAAAGACCAACAGGGCAGGTTATATGATTTGGGCGACAAGGCTGGTAAACTTATTGCGTGGCTGGATAAGACAGAGAGAGTGAATCGTGTCGTCCCTGTGATTGAAAGGCCGGATGGTGAGTGTGTCACTGACCCTGCTGGTATTGTTGAGTGCTTTGTTGACCATTTCCGAACTGTGTACGCCTCGGTTAGTGATAGGGACGAGGAGGATTCCCAATTGTTGTTGTGAGACATTGCACTGCCTCGCCTTTCTGATGATGATAGAGACCTACTGGATGCGCCTTTTACGATAGATGAAGTCGCTGTTGCCATACGTTCCCTTCGTTCTGGCAAGGCAATAGGTCCCAATGGTTTGCCCATTGAACTCTATAAGCTGGGACCCGACAAAATGGCGCCCTACTTGAGGAGTATGTTTCTTGAGGCTTTCGATTCTGGTTCCCTCCCCGTTGATCAGCGACTAGCTACCATCGTTGTACTCCACAAGGAGGGTAAGCCGCGGGATCGCTGCTCCTCGTATAGGCCCATTTCATTACTCAGTGCCGAACCTAAAATACTGGCCAAATTGCTAGCTAACCGGTTGATTACGGTGATTAGCGGCTTGATCCATCCGGATCAATCCGGCTTTATTCCACACTGGAATACCACCCTTAATCTTCGGAGACTTCACGGAGTTGTCGCGAGACTCTTACTGAGCCGGCCATTTTGGCCTCTTTGGACGCCACTATGGCTTTTGACACTATAGAATGGCCTTATCTGTGGGCGGCCCTTTCCAAATTCAGGTTTGGTCCGACATTCATAGCCTGGGTGAAGCTTCTGTATGAAAAGCCCCTCACCCAGGTGGTTGTTAACGGGAAGGTCTCCGGTATTTTTACGCTTGGGCGAGGAACTCGGCAAGGTTGCCCGCTGTCCCCGTTGCTTTTTGCCCTAGCTTTGGAGCCACTGGCGGAGTGGCTCCGTTGGGAGCCTTCAATAAAAGGCATTCGGTGGACTCCCGACTTTGAGGATCGAATCTCGCTATACGCAGATGGCATCCTCCTATACCTTACATCCCCTCAGAAATTCCTTAATGTGCTTTTTGATGTTCTGACCTCTTTTGGGAAGAACTCGGGTCTCATTATTAATTGGACCAAATCATGCGTCTACCTTTTGTCTGGTGATCTTCCTCCACTGCCTTGTAGATTCCCAATTCAAGTTGCTGACACTGGCTTTAAATACTTAGGGATTTATATTTCTCTTGATCCCGCAGTTCGCTATGAACGCAATTTACTACCCCCTCTTCACCGACTCAAGCTTGACGTTACACGATGGCGTCAGGTGCCTTTGTCGCCACTGGGTCGCGCGGCTCTTTTCAAAATGATGTCGCTACCCAGATTTTTATATGCACTTCCAAACTTTTTTGACCCCATTCTCTCCGGTTATTTTCGTGAAGTGGAGCACCTGCAGTGGTTGCTGATCTGGGACGGGCGTGCGCGAATTGCTCTGTCTAAGCTCACGCTTCCGTGGTATGATGGGGGCATTGCCCTCCCAGATATCAAGCGCTACTATTGGGCTTCTCAATTAGGTGCTGTCAACCACGCAACTTACGCTCCCGGTCCTACCCCGGCCTTTGAAATGGACAAACACCTCTTACCCGGTGGGAATTTTAATAGAGCGCTTTATTCTAAGGGGCTCCATAGGACACTGACCGGGCCCACAAGAATCGCTGTAAGAGTGTGGCACGATGCGAATGCGGCCTTGGGCTGGTGTGACAGGTTGACGCGCACGACTCCATTGTATGCTTCCGAAGGTTTGGGCAATTTGTGGCGAACGAAAGGCTTTGATAAATGGGACATGATTGGTCTAAGCAAGGTGGGTGACCTCTGGTCTTAAGGAAATGTGAAGACCTTTGAGGTACTCAAGGCGGAATATGAGCTTGGAGACAGGGAGTTCTTTAGATACGCTCAGGTACGTCATGCCCTGCTGTCAGTCTTTGCTGTGGGGACTGCTATTCCTGAATCCTCGCCTCTCCTGGACCATATCCTGGACGGCTATGTAGCTGATAGTACAATTTCATTGATCTATAAAAAACTGGTCAACACTAGAATTGACCTGCTTGTGCACCTCAGGGCTTTATGGATTGCCGACGGCTTGGAATTGGATGACAAGGACTGGCAATCTGCATTGTCCTCGCCTAAAGAGGTTGCCATACCTGCCCGCCTTCGGTTCGTCCAACTTAACATCCTTCATCGTGTGTATGTCACTGGTCCGAGTCTGGTTCGAATGGGCTATTCTTTGGATGGGCTGTGCAAGCGTGGCTGCGGCGTGATTGGCACCTTCCTTCACATTTTGTGGGAATGTCCCACGGTGGTTGATTTCTGGTCCCGAGTGCATGCGATTATGGAGAGGGTCACGGGGGTTCCGCTTCTACCAGAGGCCCGGCGCTGTCTCTTGAATGTGTGGGAACCGAACGATTATAATGCTGCTCAGATCTGCTGGGTGACCCTCGGCAACATGATTGCTAAGAGGGATATTGCACAGCTATGGGGCTCCCACAGGCCGCCCACTGTATTGGCGTGGAAGGAGAACATGGACTGGTGCATGTTTAGGGAAAAGACTGTGTATTTGTCTCGGGGCAGACCCAGAAAGTGGAACAGAATTTGGTCACAGTGGAATGCTTATCGTGGAAATATATGTACTCCCCCACATGCTTTTACCCTTGATGTTACCTTGTCCCCCTAATTGGCATTCCCGATGTTTTGTATCGACTGTATATATTGCACTGTTTCCTCGCTGCCCCCCCCCCATCGTTACTGCTTTTAACCATACCGTGCATACTGTACTGTTCGGAGCTGCTCCCACATGGACTCTGGATCACCACTACTGTAATTTTGCCTTGTGAACTATGTTTTTGTTGTTTGCTGTAAATTTCAATACATTTTTTTAAAAAAAACGTTCAAATCATTAACATTAAAAATCTTCATGTTATTAAAGGCGTTTCTCAAATGCCTGCAAGAACTTCACCAGCTTACAATGTATTTGAGGAGCAGTTATGTCCAGGCATCCAATAATGGCAGATCTGCATGTTCGTAGCCTCTTGATCCGAAAACTTTGCTTTAAATAATATGTCCGTTCCTTAGACAGCATCTTACAATGACAGATTATGTGTATTAAGTCTTCTTTAGGGCTGCCACACAGACGACACCAGACAGCTGCTTGCTGTTTCCAGGCAGGTTTCTCGGCTAATGTCGGAAAATTACCAGATCTCAATGACATCAGCTTCCTCTTAATAAAAATAGAATAAGTTGTTTCCAAGTACAGTGCTGGTGTCAATGTCTTATAGCCATTTATTACGGCCCAAGGGTGCGAACGATGGGAACAAATTTCATTGTCCAAAACCAATGAATGAAGTTTAGCCGCTTTATTTAAGATCTGTTTTAGTACAGCAAATGACAAATATGTATTCCATAGGGTTTTTGAACAGGTTTCCTCCAAGGCATGCGTGAGGAATTGATTGGCTTTGGATTTTTTGGGGGATTTAAGCTCTTGCCATAGGTAGGTATTAAGATTATTATTGACTGCTTTTTGCTTAATCTGATACCACACCTTAATGTATGAGTATAATCTGCCCAGAGCTTCGTTTTTTAATCCAAATTCGAGTCGCATTTGCGCTGGTGATGTCATGCTGGGTAGTCGTAGAACCTTTTTATAAATTTTAGTTGTTAAACTGTTCAGAAGGTCCGCGTCCTTTCCATGCATTGCCATACTTGCATAGGTCAAGGTTGGGAGAACTTTGTTGGCCATCACAGTTAATAAGGGTTTAAGTGATGGACCTTCCAGTTTTTTTGTCAAGGTACTTAGTCCAAATATCAGGGCTCCCGCTCTTTGAGTCAGATATTTCTTCTGTTCTTTTAAATTGAGCTTATCGTCTAGGTAGAAACCCAAATTTTTGTATGCTGAAACTTTCTCTAGTGGTTTTCCTTTTAACCAAATATCGTGATGTGATCCACAGCGGTTGGTTATCAACATGGTTTTGGTTTTTGAGATGTTTAAGGCCAGTTTGTTTGCCAACAAGTAAACCGAGAGTTCGTTTACTAATCTGGTTAGACCCACCTTCGTTAGGCTCATAAGCACTATATCATCGGCGTAGGCCAGATGGGTGAGCTGTAAATCACCTAGTTTCGGCGGATGAGCATTGCAATTATTCAGTTTCCCTGAAAGATCTGAGATGAAGAGATTAAATAAATGAGGCGCAATAACACATCCCTGTTTGAGACCAATCGTTGTAAGGACTTTTCTCGACAGCCGTGTGCCGTCACCTATTTTTACTTGCGACCAGGTATCCGAATAAAATAGCAGCAAACCCCTTAGAATACTCTCCGGAATAGGCCATGCTCTCAGTTTTGACCACAATAAATTACGGTCGACACTGTCAAACGCCGCCTGAAGATCGATATAACACATATTCAGATCCTGTTTACTACTCATACACTTTTCCGCAATCATAGTGATGGATAGGGTGTTTGCAGTAGTTCCAATCCCCTTCCTGAACCCCGTTTGATTAATGGGGATCAGCTCTTTTTCACTTGACCAGGTAACCAAATCGTTTAAGAGTAGCGATGCAAAATACTTTGCCTCAACATCCTGCAACGCTATCAGACGATAGTTGTTCGGTTTTGATCTTTCTCCACCTTTGTAAATTGGCATGAATATAGATCCTTGCCAACTTTCAGGTACTCGGTTCAAGTTTTGCACATCTGAGAACAGTTCCGCCATGCAAGGGCCCCAAAATTCCGGTGCATATTTGTACGCCGCTTGTGGAATGCCATTCGGGCCTGGCGCCCCATTGGATTTAGCTTTTTTAATTATTTTGATTATCTCTTCCACCGTGTATGGATTGTTCTGAAGGTCTGTACTCAATACGTTACAATTTTTGCTGGTCAACGATTGACTCCCTAGATATTCTGCGGGGCATATTTTATTTTGACTTTTTGGACAAAGGTCACTACTTTGAATTTTTGTCGTGGTGTCCGTAAATTTTGTAGCGAGGAACAATGCCCACTCCGATTCCTGCACATTTGAAGTTAAGACGTTACAGGGTCTTGTTAACTGATTTATAGTTTGCCAAAATGTATTTGTGTTCTGTAGTTTGGAACTGAAAATTAGTTTTGACCAAAAGCTGTCGTTTGTTGACCTTTTAAGTTCCCAGATCTTATTTTTATATCCTTTTCTTTGTGCACGGAAGCTGGCCCATTGAATTGTACCATGGTCTGCCGACTGTAACTTCTTTTGGGCTTTTCGAAGTTGTCTTCTCAGATCTTGTAGCTCTTTTGGGTGTTTTTTCAGTGGTCCATCGATGCCGGAATTCATAGCAGGCAACTTCATTTTTTGTTTTAGTTTTAACAGAAAAAGAGACCATCCTTGGATCGCATTTATTGAGGCATTCCCAATCTCTGCCAATGTATCCTTCATTGTAGAATACCACTCGTGTTCATTTGTGTTGGACCAATTTATGCGTTTCAAATTGACAGAATTTAGCTGACCTTCGAATATATATGACGGTTGCAATCTTTCCTTGTTGAGGTTAAATATGG
The DNA here is from genome assembly GCF_964261635.1 of Lissotriton helveticus. NCBI lineage: Eukaryota > Metazoa > Chordata > Amphibia > Caudata > Salamandridae > Lissotriton > Lissotriton helveticus. The sequence continues at coordinate 777,751,516 of NC_136072.1, forward strand.
TATGTTGCATTGCGTGGTCACTCAACATGGTAAACTCGATTTGAAAGCTGATCACCAGAGGGAAAATTGAGAGACTAACCACTGTAAAGTCCAAGGTGGATTGAGAGAAAGGACCAAAGTACGTTTTACTGGGGGGTTGGTCTTCCGGGAACCTCCCATTCAGTACACGCAGCCCAAGAAACTCTAATTCAGTCACTAATTGGATTGCTTGTCTATCCTTCCGTATTCCTGCACCACCTTGTATCTGTTGGGGGACACCCCAGTAGGAATTATCAGTTGATAGTTTATCATCCTCTTCCGGTGTTAGGATCAGGTTGGAATTAAAGTCACCAGTGATTATTATGTTGGATAATGGTTCGGTGGAGCGTAAGTCCGTGATCACTTTGCACAATATCACGTTCTTTAACTTTTTTTCCTTGATTTTAGGTTGCGTGTAGTAATTTACAAGAATTGTTGGATTAGTTTTATTGTTGTTTTGATCTATTAGTTTGATTAGCTGAATACTAGGATCTGGTGATTGTAGTTGTACTGAATTAATTTTTAGGGATGAGGACACGTATACTGAAAGGCCACCAATGGCACGGCCATAGATCTTACATTTTTCAGCTGCTACACTATGATGTATATACCCGGCAAGGGCGATTTCTTCTTGTTGCCAAGTTTCCTGTAGCGCAATTATATCACAACCGCGCCATTCTTCCAATGGAGAACCTCCCTCAAGTAATCGTTTTGCGCCTGCAATGTTCCAGGATACCACATGTATATCCTTATTGGTATCTTGTTTCGGTTTACCTTCGAACGGTCAGACCTTCCGTTTTTCATTTAACAGACCAGGGAGCCATTTCCAGTTATCTATGGTATTTTCTGATTCCCCATTACCCCTTTTTGTTTCTACACGTTCTAGCGAGGGTTCACTTCTACCCTTTGCATTCAATAGAATGGAATATACTGTTTTTTTAAATTTTATTAATATGTACATCGTCAGTTTTCCTGGAAAGTTGAACTCCACCCAGCCTCTTCAATGGTGCCGGGTAGCGTGGGGAAATTTGGTGAGATATTTGAATGCCCCATGATTGAAAAATATCCACTTTCCCCATAATTGCTTCTGCTATTTGTGTCGATTTCCAGGTTGTCAAAGTTTGTTCTGCTGATGTATCATTAGGGCCTTTAAGAAATTCAACCAGCTCAAGGTCGGCTGTATGAATTTCTTTTAGGTCATCAAATTCAGTCAATAGCTTCAGAATGTTGCTCCTGTTTAATATATCATGTGCCCCCTGAGACTTATACTCTGGTGACCAGATTATTTTATGCAGCTCTATTCCAGCTTTATGATTGAGTGGCGGTGTCGGAATGCCGGGTTCCATATTCAGCTGAGCAACCTCTGGATTCTTTACACAAAATTTCAATGTTTTCTGCGTCAAGGAACTAAACTCTGCGTTCAGTCCTTGGCGCTCACGGTTCGATGGATCCTCTCTAGTTGCAGTCGCCAGCTCTATTGATTGTGTAGGGAGAGCTGGAATTGCCTTTTGACCTTCATCACTACGCACTGACATTTGTGCAAGATTTTTTGAACAATCTGGGGGAGTATTTTTATCTGTTGATTGACCATCTACCTGTGATTTAGCTGGTATTGATTTCACTGTGCTGCCATTAGATTGCAAGCACCCCTCCTTGTCATTCTCATCCGTGCCGTGGACAATGGCTTCAATGGGCTTGATCTTATACTTTACTTCTGGCTGCATACTCTGATTACCAATATAATTGCACTGTATATCTAGATTTGGAGTGGACGAATGATTTGTGCCAACCATCTCAATTTGCTGTGTTTTTGCAACATGCAAAGATTTGGTAAAAGTGACTGGTTGCTGAAGGTTTTTAAGTGCATTTTTGGACACTGATTTACCTCCAGTAGTCGTATCATCACTTGCTGGTGTATCCAAGTGACTTCCACAGTTGTCAACAATTTTTAATGGGCCTTGGTTCAAGTTAGAAAAAATAGGATACACTCCATTACCCTAGTTTGAAACCACCTCACTTTTCTTGTTTCGGGCTTTCCTCTCTTTTTTCCTTTGTCTCTTGGATAATATTGGCTTAGTGGTCTCATTATTTCTAGAATCTTTCACAGCTATTATATTGGTGACTTCACACGTATTGATCTTAACCAAGGCCATATTGTCCTCATTGGAGCTCATCGTGTTTGAGGTATTTTCATCGTCCTGTAAATTTTCATCAGGTTTAGAACTGATCACACCGTCCAGCGTCTGATCTGCATTAATCAGTCTTTGATTTAAAGTTAAAATCTGTTCAAGGATGATCGGGAGAGAGCTCAATTTGTCCAAGACAGGGCCACAAGGGCAGGAGGATTGTAACTGATATGTATGAGCTTGTGCTCTTTTTATCAAGCTATTCAGGTTGCCCAACTTTGTATTTATCCCTGCAATATTGGACGCTATAATTTTCATTAAGTCGATTTGGATGTCCAACTTGTCAGATTGCATTATCATAGTTTTTGCAGACGTTTGTAAGGCTTTTAGAAGAGGGGCAACCAGATTCACAAAGGCCATATCCATTTGTGATTTAGTCATGAGTTCCTCTTTTGATGGATCCATATAATTTGTATTGACTGTTGGCGATGAAGCCCCCCTGCGACCCATTGATTTCTGTGGGTGTTCCATAAGACGCTCACTGGTCAAGTACTTGTACTCCTTGTCACTCTCAATTGCTCCTACCCCCACTGATTCCCCGTTACCCAGGAAGCACTCGGCCGGCTCATCCTTCTATTCACTTTTATCTGTCAATAGGCTTGTGTTAGGACTGGGGCCGGCCTGCTTCTCAGGGACCGATTCCATCAAATCCGCACTTTTAAATTCCACCATATCTGTAGGCTCTATTGAGGCTGGTAACACAAGGCTTGGATTAATTGTTGTTAACAATGTTGGGGACTGCAGATTTAATGATGACATTAATTTGACCTCAGGGGTAGTGTGTACTAATGCTGCTGTTATAACTTCACCATTTTTCCCCCAGAGGCCTATTGTTTTTTCTATGTTTCCTGGACTCTCCAATTGTTCAGTATGTTTACGGGGATCATCCGTATCGCTTGATTGATAACTAGGCATGGGCGGATTTTGCGGATCCACGATCCTCGGATTTTGCGGATTTGCGGATCGTGGATCCGCAAAATCCGCGGATGTTGCAGATTTGCGGATTATGAATGAGTCACTGAATTTGAACTTCAACTAGTTCCAGCGACCATGTGTGTGTTACTATGCAATAGCCCCGAAGGGCGCACGGGGTCCCTTGGGTGAGCTGTCCATCATAGTGGGTCAATGGCGGGAAGACAGTGCACACCGCGAGTGTGTGGGCGGGGCTTCCATGCGAGTGCACATGCCTCTTGTGTGTATAAAAGGTCTGAGACCGATCAGAGCAGTAGATGAAGAGACAGACCCTCCTGGTAACAGGAACAGCAAAGGGATTGCGCTCATGAAAGTCAAGGATACAAAGGCCTCTATCCAGCATCACAGCTGATTTTCGACGGTAGATTTGGGAAGAAGGTTACGGTGTTCTGTGTTCCTCGTCACCTGTGCTTCCATCATTCCCTGGTTAGAAGTGTACAATACCCTGGGTGAGAGTATTGACCAGTCTACGCTGCTCCTCCACTGAGCTGGCCAGTGTCGAGCGAGGAGTAAGCAGCAACACCCTCCTATGAATAACAAATTACCTCCCATTCCTAGTAGTTGTTTTTTTACAAGCTCCGAGAGGAAAAGAACTGACGTCCATTTGATACTCACTATTGATGGAGACTTCTCTTTATTGTGTCTAATTGCAATACGCTAAACGTGTTCAATATGAATATTCAGGGCCTGCCGTTTGGTGGATTCCGGGCACGCGCGCTACTTGTGATTTCCAGGCTGACTTTGCAGCAAGGTACTATGTTAAGGTGAGAGTGGCAGTGGGAAGGCTAATAATTGAAATAGCTTCATTAAATAATAATTAACAGCGGGGTAATGACTATGTCACACATCATATTTCAATAAATGCACTTCATGTGTTATGGGGTTCTTTATTTAAAGACTATGCATTTCAATTATAAGGTAGTTTTGGCCCTCTGGCCTCCGGAATAGAAAAGTGTGCAATAACTTGAATATAGAAGCTTGTCAATCATCATGTGTTGAGGATTGCCTTTCCATGGATACACAATGATTTCATTGGTACAGTGGCTCAGGGAGATGCACACACTTTCTTTCCTCAATAAAAAAATCCATTCGGATGACTTGAGAAAAGGTAATGCGTCCATTAATGTGAAAAGTCCACTCCGCCTCTGGGGAGAAAATGCTCTGGGCTCTGTGTTCATGTTGCAGGACTACAGGAAGTGACCTCACTCACCCCGAAGGGTGCAGGGGTCCCTTCAGCTCCTGGCCACAGGAACAGCACGAGGATTGCGCTCGTGAAAGTCAAGGATGCAAAGGCCTCTATCCGGCTTCCATGCGAGTCCATGCCTCTTGTGTGTATAAAAGGTCAGAGACCGATCAGGAAGCACTAATAGATCAAATAAAGCAGGTGCTCGAGCAACTGCTTTATTTTATCTATTAGTGCTTCCTGTTGAAGCTAACTTAGCTGACTTTGTAACAATTTTAGGATGGCGCTGGCAGCTTGCCGGCGCCATCCTAAAATAGTTACAACTTCAAGCTTGAAGGCTTGAACTTTTGCCCCCCGAATCCGCCGCTCGCGGATTCGCGGATTTTCGGTAAATTCGCGGATTGCAGATTTACCGAAAATCCGCGAAATCCGCGAGCGGAACAGATTTGACGCTCATGCTTATTGATTACTATGACTCCCAAGGATGGTTATTGTTTTCTGTGTTGAAAAGGCTTTGTTTGGCTTGACCGCCACGTGTTCCCCTGGGCAAATCTCCATTGTTGGCACAATCGGTGTTGATAGGCCCAGGACTCCCTCCGTTGATGAGAACAAAACATCCCCCAGGTCTTTCAAAAACTGGAATCGAGTACTTGGCGGGTTTTTGTTTTGGATTGACTTTTTAAAGAGAGAGGCAATTGGTGAAATACGTGGGTTCTGTTTTAGACTATTTGCTTTAGTAGAGTTCAGCTTTTCCAATCTTTTCCGTTTGAGAGCACCTTGAGAGGCTGGTATCTTGTCCCTCGGTGTCTTCCTCACTTTACCAGACCTCATGGTGTGACCTAAAGGTACTAGGTCTTAATTTGACTTGGGTCTGTCTGTGTCTTTGTCTTTGTCTTTGTCTTTGCCTTGGTCCTTGGCCCTTTTGCAGACTGTATGTAGTATGTAGTATGTGGGATTAAACAGACCCCTTAATAAACCCTGCAAGATATTCACGAAGAAATGTCTCACTGGATCCTGTATCCTGTATTACTCCCCGGATAGTGCATCCACTAACCGGCAAGGCAATAACACTAGTCTCCAAGGTGCTGCTGTTGCTGCTCCGCTCTGCTCCGTACCGCTCGGAACGGCTCACCTGGCAACTCGCTGAAACTCGTTGGTAGCTCACTACTGACCCCTGGTGCTTCTCTAGTCCTGTGATAGTTACTCAAGTGCTCAACAGAAAAGAACACTTGTTAACCGGCTTTATCGGTGGTGGCCGCCGCCGCCGCGTTCCTCCTTCGAGGAGCGCTCGTTCCGAATCCGCCACTCCCGGCTGCATTCACTCCACCTTGCCCGGGGCCTGGGCGATTCAGCAGCGATTCAACAGCAACAAGAACCGCACGCCGACCCCCGTCTGGCAACCGGGTCTGTAGCGGTAGCCGAGGTTGGCTCTGCGGCTTGCTCCTGGCAACCACTCACAAGCGCAGCTGCTCAGCGCTTGCTCCTGCAGCCCCCGCCTTGCCCTGCCTAGCCCAGCCCAGCCCAGCTCCAGGACCGGGCCAGCCACCACCAACAATTGGCTCAGCACCCAAAATACGGGCAGGGGCAGAGGCAGGGCCCAGCAGCAGCAGTGGGGGTGGGGGGGGGAGGCTGCAGCTTCCCCCAACACGGCAGTTCCTCTCTCCTCACTTCTCCTCAAGTCCCTCAGGTCCCGCAAATGCCAGCCAAAACAAATAAACAAACAAAGATAAGCGGGGCACAATGATCAGCAATGGTACCCCGCTGCGTGTCCCAGCAGCAAGCTGCCGCAAACTGCCGCCCGCCAACAACAGCAGACAAGGGGGTTAACTCACGCGGCTCTCAGCGGTGTCACGCTGTTTCACTGTAGTGTCGGTAATGGCGGCTCACTGCACCCGGTAATTCAGCCGCCGAGGTTCCTGCAGCCACTCTCTGCCGCTATTCTTTTGCTCTTCGCTCCTGGCCGCACCTCGCCGTTTCACTCAGATCGCTCTTCGCTTCTCACGGTGGCTCACGGCAGGGCGGTCGGTCGGAGCAGAAATGAGGGTGTTTGCAGGTGGAAGCGGCTCACGCGAAAGCAGCTCACTCGATCGCCTCTCAATTGCTATCTTGATGGAAAATCATTGGCTCCCTTTGCCTGCTTGCACCATCTTCCAAACCAGCTGTATCATTTACAAAGATATCATAATGATCCCCACTGCTTATCTTGCAGACAAGCTCGCCATCTCTGGTGGTTCTCAGCACACCCGCAGCCAGGCCACCATCAGACTGTTGACTAAAAAGTGTAAAAACGAGACGTAAAGCAGCAGGTCTTTTCCATCTATGCACCCAGTATCTAGAACAGCATCCCTGCATCCATAAGGAACGCCAAAATTCTGCTCCAAATTACGGAAAGAGTTAAAAGTGTTTAAAGAACAGTACTTGCAATGTAGTAACACTCTAATAACTAGCTACCTCTACTAAAACTTGTTGATTATGTGCTTGCCTTTGACTACATTTTGCCTTTTTGGATAGGTTTGTGCTATAAAAACACACAATACATATATGCATATAGTATCCGAATAAACCTGCATGACAAGTGAACATCAATGCAGCACATCAGACTTAGGGGAAACAGGTGAACAAGATGTAGGAATTGGAGAAACACTGCTTTAAACATATGTCAGGACAGTAGATCATATCACAGTTTGCCAATCTTATACCTGCACTTCTACCACTGACTGTCTTAGAAACTAGGAATACCAGAGTCTCAGGAGGTTCATGGCAGTGGATAATAATACCAAGGAGAGACTTGATTAGTGTGTCACCAGAGACAAGTAGGTACAGCACTGGTGAGTTCAGTCAGAGGAAGAACTTGCATAGGAAGGAAACCAGAGGGAACGGGCACCAAAATAATTACTATCAAAGGGAAAGCAGGCTAGGATCGACAGCAAAAACGTACCAACCTGTTCAGGTGCCAACCAAGGAAGTGAAGCTCTGGATGCAGTTTAATGTTCTCTGCAACTTCCAACCAGGAAGAGTATGCAAACTCTTGGTGTGCCATCTTGGACTAATTTACCTCAATCTAAATCTGGCAGAGATTGCCATTTTGTTATGGGAAAGATGCTGCCTTTCCCTGTTGTGCCCGGCCTCCAAACCACCATGAATCCCCAGGACCCCACAACCTCCAGTTTCCATTCCATCTGCCCTGCCTAACTACAACTAACCCACATCTTTGTTTCCCCTGGTGTTTACCCTCTTGTCTTGAAGTTGGATCTGAATATTTCAGGTGAAGCCTGACAGAACCTTTGGCCTATTTTAGCTTCTTTTCTGTTCTCATCTGTAGTATGCTAAGGCCGGGGGCTGTTCTTGCTTTGGAAATTTTGCTGCTTCTCTTGTGTAAAAGGATTGGTAATATGCCAGAAATTGGTGCACCTCACATCATCATGCCTATACCTCACAACCTCTTAGAGATCACCGAGGCCTGTTTCGCCCTGAGTGTGTTGACTAAGATGCATCCTGTTTCAGTCTTTCCTTTGCAGTATTTCTGTTGCACAAAAAGAGGGTTGCTCAAAGTAGGCACCTTAGGTTTGGGTCTTACTGCAGTTACCCTTCTACAGAGATCTTGAAATTTTGTAGTCTTAGCCCTCCCTTCAATTCCAACAGTTGCATCATCAGCAGTGCCCTTGTCTAGAGATGCCAAACTTGCAATCAAGTGCCATCAATGGACTTCTTTGAGCTCTTCACCAACCATCTTATTCCCCACATCTACTATCTAATTCTATTGCATTTAGTGTTGTATCCATTCACTAGAGTCCTTTCCCACCATTGAATCACCAAGAAGACCTTCGCTCAACCTTTGTAAGCTAGATCTGGATTTGCCTCTGCCTAAATTCACTTTATTATGTACTGGATTGTGGTTTGACAGACTCATGAGTCCTGTTTGACATTCAAAAATGTAATTAATATTTGGCTTAGTAGCACCATGAGAGATGAAGTCTATGATAAGTTTCATATGCTGCTGAATATTGTTTATAGTTTATTTCTCACTGTTGTCTCTTCCTCCAGACATCTGCTAAGTCTATTGATTCACACAACTCAATCCTTTTTTTCTTAGTGCCTCTGAATTTTCCATTTCTGCACAGCATTTTTTCTTTTGTGACATTCACCGATATGTTGTGATCGTCCCTTGGATACAATTGTATATATCCGACCAATGTTTGAAGTGACTCCATGTCAAGTTCTCACTGGGACCGTATCCTTAATAGATGAAGATGTTTTGCATGTCTCCTATAGTGTATTATATGCGACTTAAAAGTATTTGCCTTTTTGTTAATGCTGTCATGAGTGCATTGTTAACATGGTTGGATAAATCTCAATAAAAATATATATTAAAACAAATGTTGTGATCTTCCCTTACTATCAAAGCCCCCTCGTCATCATACTATTTATGGAATGATGTCTTGTACCTTTTGGGCCAAACTTAGGAATGCTGCAATGTATTTCCCCCAAGTACTATCCTATTATCCCTACATACTGAAGGTACCCTATCTTGATACCTGCACTTTAAAAATGTTTACATGACAAATCATAGCAACAAAGGTAATTCTGCTTTTCTATTGTTGATAGATGGGTTAAATTGCAGAATAAATGAAGATGATTTATTTGCACCTCAGATCTATTGAGCAGATGCGTTTCTTGTAGCAAACATACATGCTATTTTCCCTACCTCAGGGAATGCAATATTCCAAATATTTTACATGGTGTGTTAAGGGATGTCAAAGACTAACCAATTAAATATAGAGCGCAGGGCATGCAAACTGTACTGTGTTTTTTAGGACCCTACTACAACAATGCAAATATTAACACCAACCCTTCACATTCATCCTTCATTCTGTGGTCTCTGTTCATTACTACCCTCTTGTGTCTTGGTAAATTAAACTTCATGAAACCAATAACTATATTGCCCCCTATTTCAATATGTCCCTCACAATCCCAACCCTGAATACCCTAATATTCATTTTTAACATGGCCCTCTCTTAAGTTTCTCTTCCTCATGTCCTATCTTGATTCAAAGATTTCCAATTGGACTCTCTGTGATGTCAACATATCACCTTCCTCATTCTCTGGCCACTTATGCACATGGTATCCTATAGTCTTGTCCCAAATAAAACCCTCTCGCTTTTTAGTTCTCCGAGCTCACAGTGCCACATAAAACAGTTAGGTCCTTTTTTTCCAAATCCAGGGGGCATATTCACAAAATGAAACTTGTGGAAGAGTAAATACACATGTAAGTTGACTCTTACACTTTGTACTAAATGTATTACTTTAGGCTATTCACCATTAACAAGTGCAAATTTACTAAAACCTGTAAGCTTACCAGTCTCGACACCTTGAATTCAGAGTGTGGACCGTAATTTTTTACTGTAAATTTACTACATGTAACATTTCAAAACAGAGATCTCCATATTATAAAGCATAGGGAAAAGTTAAAATGTTGATTAAAGTTAAAAATATTTCTATGATAAACATTATTTTAAAATTAATTCAAAATATTTATTTTGAATGTAGAACAAACGTTTACAGAATACTACAGCAATATTAATTTAATTTCTCACTATTTAATTGCTTTGAAAATATAAAATTAAATTGAAATAATTTTGCTTAAGATTGCATACAAATCCGACCAAAATATGAATTCTACATATATTTGTTATGCAGTGAACATGTGTAAAGTTATGTACACAAAAAATGTAAATCAATTTATTATTGTAGGAACAAATTAAAGTTATATTAATATTTTAATTTAAAGAACATAATGAACATATTTTATAATAATACAATAATATTTATACATTCTTTAACATTATATTACATATATTTATATTTCTAGAATTTTAAAAGAAGTTAATTTAATTTAACATTAGTTCCTATGGGCTTTTTCATTATATTCCTGCCTCAATTATGTACTATGGGAGGATGTTGCAGTGATAGTGGTTGGCAATGTGTGGTGCTGGATTTACTCCAGCTCTGAGCTGGAATACATTTATGACTGTTTTCAGTCCTTTTTGGTGTAGTGACTGTGGAAGTGTAGTTTGGGAATATGAATAGTCCTACTCTTTTCTGGGTGGGAGCAAGCCTCTCCCTAAACCCCTTTTTAGCCATCCCTTATCACTACCTTACTCCTCCCTTAACCCTTCTCCTTTAGTGTAGTATTCCTCAATTTAAAGACAGTCCTCCAATCCCTCCCACATTTACTTCTAAAACATATATATACCTGTTTGAAGTTCTCTGCAGTCAGGTGGATATTCCCACACATACAAAATAAAAGCGGCAGTGCCATTGCCCTCTACATGTAGGTAGGTGAATAGCATTGTGTAATACCATAGCAACACAATTGTAGTACAAATAAATGTACTCGAAAATGCATTTTGTGACTAAGCCCCAAAGTCTTCAATGTAATGAATATTGCTGACTATCTCCTCCTCTCTATAGCAATGTCCTTCCCCTACTGGTTGCTTTGCCACTTTACTGCACAAGACTCTCTTGCCTGTGGTTGTAACAGTGCTTTGCTTTTCTCTGTGCCCCTTATCCTCATTATGCAGATACTTTTTTGTCTTCTGAACAGATTTCACAGATTTTCTTGCCAAGTAGACATCCGTCAAAAGTGGTGGCCTCAAAAGTACTATGGCTTGTTGCTAAGTGAATGCCGTTCCGTACTTTGAAGGCTTCTTATTTCTGTAGTGTTCTCACTTATAATTCCTAAAAGAGTTATACCTGATGGCCCTCACAAAGTAGCCCACCATCTGCGCTCACTCAGATTGTCTCCATAATGTGCTGCTCCATTTCCAAAGAGTTGCTTCTTGTTAGGATACCTTGTGGGGCTAGTGGTCCAGAAAATATTAGTATCAATGGGTGTGTTCTATCTAGCTACACTAGAATGGTGCCTCTCTGATCAAGGATGTCAAGAATTGGTCAAGCAGTTTCTACACAAATGCCTGAATATCATGTACCTTCTGCCCCCCCCCCCACCCCCCGGTGCTCTCCCCTGATGATAATGTTTTTCTGCCTTGATTATTTTCTAGGTCCTTCTAATTAGCTCACAATGATGCTTGGCTCTTCCAACACAGTGACTAGGACCGACAGTTGGTTTTGCCAATTGTTCTTTCTTTTACAGTGCATGTTTGGTTTTCTACTCCCTTTCCCATAGGCTTTCGTGGTCCATAGGTATTGAGTCAATGTCCTCCATGAGGTCTATAAGGACGCTTTGCATGTACTCTTTAGTGATGGCAGTTCTTTTTGGTTACTTATCAGGGCTCTGCGGCAGAATACATGGGTCATTGTTTTTGGTGCAGGATGTACAAGCATTTTCATGACGAGGTCTCCTTGCTTTCTCTTCCAATCTTATATTGATAAGAAGCTCAAAATTCAAACCACACAGAGTTACCTCAAGTATTTGCTTATTTCATGCAACACCTTATTTGGCCATGTCCCCTATGGAACTGTATGAAAAGATTGTGAAAGGCCCGTCACCGCCAGCCATGCGGTGGCGGTCCTTCGGCAATCGGACCGCGATATTCCCTCACCACATTACGATGGCGGAGGGAGTCGCGCTCGGACCGTGGCAGATGCAAAGACCGTCAACCACAGGACCGCCAAAAACAATCTTAAAGATTGCCTGGTGGACGGTCCAGATAGCCTAAAACGGTGGCGGTGCCTAGCAGGCACCGTCCACCAAATTAGGATGCCGGCTACAGCCGGCCTTTCCATGGCAGTGATGCCGCCATGGAAAGGCTGGTGGGGATTTGCGACGGGGGCCTGTTGTGTGCCCCCCTTGTGTTGGGGGGAGGTGTGCACTGGGGTTACCCATTGTACCTCCCTACATTTGTAAATACAACCAGAGAGGAAGGGTATTAAGGGCTACTCTCCTACCCCTTAATCACATTTCTTAACAACAAAAGAGAGCCTATTATTGTGAATTTCTATAAAGACTATATGTCTGAGTGACGAAACACACAGTGCCTGGATTAAATAAAAAGGGTGGCCAAAAAACTAAAGGGACAGGGAGAAAACACTATTCTCTAAAAGAACCCTCACTCACCCTAGTGGTGAGATGCTTCATCATGGGGTTCGTCACAGGAGGGACCGAGTGTCCCCCTGTGTGCTTCAACGCCTGCAGTTGCAGCGGAGCAGGTATGTCAGCAGTGAATGTGTATGAAATCAGTGAATGAGTGGTGACAATAAAAGATCCCAACTGGACACCAACAACTTTATTTAAAGGGCCAATTGATCACAATAAAATAGTGAGATCGCTACAAGGTTGAGATTAAAACCCTAGTGATCTGGTGTGGGTGGTCAACATGTTTCTGCTGTGTTACTTGCTATCTCAGCTCAGCTAAGGAGTGCCCACACCGTTAGGACGAAAGAGGAAAGAATAAAAAAAAATTGTAACTCCTAGAACCTATTTTTTCTTATTCCGGACGCCAGCGCGAAGAAAAAATAGGTTCTAGGCGGCGAGTCGTACCTGTTAAATTAACACGGGACGTGAAGAGAATGCCAGACTGAGCGTCCATGTGGCACGCTAACTCTTCAAACAGAATGGTATCCAGACAAATTGCAGGATTATCGAGTGCGGGTAAAACCGTGAGTTAATTTGAGGAGAGTTACAAAAAAAAATGTATTCTTTCCTCTTTCGTCCTAACGGTGTGGGCACTCCTTAGCGTGTGTGGACCCCCGGAGGACGTATTTTTCTATTGTTTATTTTGGTCCTGAAGAAAGCTGAGCTGAGATAGCAAGTAACACAGCAGAAACATGTTGACCACCCACACCAGATCACTAGGGTTTTAATCTCAACCTTGTAGCGATCTCACTATTTTATTGTGATCAATTGGCCCTTTAAATAAAGTTGTTGGGGTCCAGTTGGGATCTTTTATTGTCACCACTCATTCACTGATTTCATACACATTCACTGCTGACATACCTGCTCCGCTGCAACTGCAGGCGTTGAAGCACACAGGGGGACACTCGGTCCCTCCTGTGACGAACCCCATGATGAAGCATGTCACCACTAGGGTGAGTGAGGGTTCTTTTAGAGAATAGTGTTTTCTCCCTGTCCCTTTAGTTTTTTGGCCACCCTTTTTATTTAATTCAGGCACTGTGTGTTTCGTCCCTCAGACATATAGTCTTTATAGAAATTCACAATAATAGGCTCTCTTTTGTTGTTAAGAAACCTCCCTACATTTCACAGCACTACGTGGCAGGGACCATGTGGTGCATGCCTCATAGTGCAGTGAAATGCACATCCTGCCTTTTTGGTAGCGCAGCGGGTGCTGCGGTTAGCAGCACCCACAGCAATGTTAAATGGCAGGATGCGACCGCCATGGATGCAACCGCCATCAGCTGTATCCTGAGGGAGCTGAAGAAAGACATACGAAGGAGGAGTGGCACATTCATATACAGATACAACAATCTAGGCAGCACAGACCATCAAGGTAGCAGATGTAATTACATCCACCGCCTTGACTGGTATATGATATTTAGAGATCTCTGCTAGACCTGCTGGGATCTGTGTGCCTTCAGTGGAGCCAATATTATGCTGGCTCCTCTGAAGGCACTGAAAGTTTGCTCCGCGGCTGCATTATTCAAGTGGCCACTCAGCAAACTTTCTTATTTTTCAAAAACAAACACTCAAAGCAGGAGTTTGTATTAGAAAAATGAATGACCCTCATACCATAGCAGTTTTCTCTTAAGGTGTGTGTTACATTTCTCTTTTTGTGTTTTCACACTGTACCTTTAAGCCTTTGTTGTTTTTCCTTAAGTGTTCTTTAGAACACTACTGGCTTCTGAACATCAGGTCAGTTGCACTGTTCCTGTTGGCCAAGAAGCTGCATTCCCTGTTGCTGTGCTGTACATTAAACCTACTTGAAACCTCAAGCTGTTCCTGTGATATATATAACAAAATTTGGCGACGAGGGTAACCATCTTCCTATTGAAGCAGCACAGAAGTGGAGTCATTCACCTAATTTTTCGATTTTTTTGAAAAAATGCTTTGAATCAAAAGACTGGACCTTTTTACAATCATTTAAAAGCATTTACGAAGGAATTGATTAATGGCAGAAGAAATCCCAGTTTTGAAGACTCCTGCCAGCACGGAATGAGCGATTTTCTACAAATTCAAGGTATTTGGGAAGTGTTTACCTTTGAATTCAGGACACTGGCTGGTGCATCGTGATCAAGACGCGAGACCCTACGCTAGACCCTACGCGAGACCGACGTCCGTCACCTCTTTGTTTCCAAATGTCACTATAAGAAGAACGCTACTCCACATTGCTGTTCTATTCAGGCGTCACGACAGGAAACAGCGCGAGGATCACACCAACACGCTCAGTGCGCAATGATGCAATTACGCTACGTGAAATAGCGTGGCAGCCATTTTGGCTTATGTTATTTTCGTTGCCATAGGAACATTTTGTCTCTCTATGCGTTTTGGACATTTCTGTAGCAAAAAAACAATAGAAGGAGGTACTTATTTATTGAATAGTGGTATACGATCTGGAAGAAAATTCTATCTCATTTTAAAAAGAAAAGAACTTACTTATTTTAAGTCACTTTTAAGATACATATTTCTGGGATCTGTTTACAATTGTATTAAGGAAGTTACCTTGCTTTTAACAGGTGTATACATCCACTCTACAGAGTAATACTTGTGGGGATTCTGACTATGTTAACATATTTTCTGTTTTAAAAGTTTAAGACATGCAGTTTGATCCACCTGAAAAATGTTTACAAAACAAAGGGGATCCTCCAATTCCTTGGACACAGTGGAAAGAAGAATTTTTCAACTACATGAAAGCCATAGATGGTGAACGCATGGGTGCGGAGAGGAAGAAAAGTATTCTTTTACACTGCCTAGGTTCTGAGGGACAAATGGTTTTTAGAGCTTTACCTTCCATTCCACCTGAGCTTGGTGAAGGTACTAATGTCTATAAAGAAGCGCTTCTTAGAATTGAGAAAAGGTTTAAACCTGTTTCTAATATAGCTCTTAATAGATATAAGTTCTACACTCGTGCACAACAAGATACAGAATCATTTGGTGAATTTATGACTGCTTTAAGATCTTTATCCATTCATTGTAATTTTGGGAGTATGTGCGATGAAATGTTGAGAGATCAAATTATTGTTCATGTTAAGAACAAAAAAACACAAGAACGTCTGTGGGAACTTGGAGATCCGAAATTATCTGAGGCGATTGCCATTGCAAAATCTTTAGAGCAGTCTGAAAAATGGATGCTCACTGTTCAAAAACATACTGTTAATAAGTCAGATTCTCACAATGAAGTTTGTTTGGTCAAACATAGAGATGGGCATGTTAATGATAATGTACATTCCAGCTTTAATGCTAACAGATTTAGCAATCCTGGAAATTTTAAGAGGTTTGATAAATCTGTAATATGTTATAAATGTGGTAGTAGGATGCATGTTGCTTCTTATGCTGGTTGTCCAGCTATAAATAAAGAATGCAGGAAGTGTGGGAGATTGGGACATTTTTCTACTGTGTGTAGAGATGTTAGGAAATGTGTTCAAATTCCTAAAGGTAAAGTGGCTGTTGTTACTGAGGAACTATCAAAAACTTGCAGTTGTGTTTGTGAGAGTACGGAGAATTGTGCTACACAAAATAAAGGTTTTGTAGTTTATCTGGCTGAAGAGATTTCTATGGTTGATGCTGATTGTCAGGTTATTAAAAAACCTATTTGTGAAATGTTTGTTTTTGGTGTAAGTCTTAACCTAATGGCTGACTCAGGCTCACCTTGGACTATAATTACTAAGGAGTATTTTGATGAGCGTTTAGGACAAGTGTTAAATTTTACAGTCATTCTTCCATCTGAAATTTGTGCAGTTAGTTTTAATGGTTCAAGGGTAGAGATTTTAGGTTATTTGGTGGTTAAAATTACTTTAAAATCCAGATGTGTAGAGGATAAACTGTATGTTGCAGTTAAAGGTGTGAATGTGATTGGTTGGAAGGATCAATGGAGATTTGGCATAATACTTAATCCCCGTGCCAAGGATCCTGTTATGCTTGGTGAGATTTTTGAAAGTGAGAATATTTCTTCTATGGCCTATGGAAAAGAAACTGAGTTAATTAAATCAGAATTTAAGGATGTTTTTTCTGACAAGTTAGGTATGCTTCGGAATTTTTCCCATAAAATTAAACTCAAATCTGGAGTAGTTCCTGTTAAGCAAAAGTTGAGAGGGGTACCTATTAATGTTAGGGCGGATCTTAAACAAGCATTGGCATAGCCAATAGGTCTCGCCTTTGGGACCTTATAAGTGTTTAGCCAAGCCCAAGTTGATGTTGTTCCACCAAGGATATTGTGCTGCATAACTAAACACTTATAAGGTCCCAAAAGCGAGACCTATTGGCTATGCCAATGCTTGTTTTCTTCTTGTTTTTTTAACTAAATACTGTGAAAATGAGAATAACCTTTAAAGGAGCGAGTTTTCAGTTGTTCTGTGCATTTTAATTACTCCTAGATTAACAAAGTACTGCAGATAGTCCATTTAATGTGGCACACAATGAGGAGAACAATTATGTAAGAATTTGTATCCTTGAGTGTTTGTGCTGGGCGCCAATGTTATACGAAAAGCAGACCAAAAGGCTACGGAGTAACGCGCCTCCATGTAGCCTCCCGTGACCCCGCCCCCGGAATGGCGGCAGTGATGCGCTAGTGGACTGGTTCTCTGCCGGGAGCTGCTGCGACCTGGAGTTATGGCGTTGTGCGGGTCTTCGTGGTGCCGAGGTGATGGTATCCAGCGAACCGTGAGGAGATATTGGAAGCGATTGAACTGACTGGAGAGGCTGCTCCTGATTAGATTATACAGCTTCCACGGCTTTGAGTGGTTTTTCGCGGCATCAAAAGCAACGATGTCCCGCGTTGTGCGGGGGTAATTGAAGGTGCTTAACTGACCAGTTAAACTGCTGGTGCCTAGCACTGAGCACTGGGTCCTGAAGAGCAGGGGTGCGATTTCGAGCACTTCTGCCCGTGTGCCTGTGGCCTCAATCTACCAGTAGAGTGGGGAGAGAAATAGAGGGAGAAAGGGATATGAAGGGCTAGAGTTGGAGAGAAATGAGGGAGAAAGAGTGAGCGAGAAAGAGAAAGAGAGAGGAGGGGGTGAGGGGGGGATACAAACAGAGAACGGAAAGAAAACCAGGAAAGTAAAGAGGAGGGGAAGAGAGTGGAGTCAGGAAAGAAGCTTTTAGGGGCGGGACTGCGGATCCCTTTGAAGCACGGCCTCGCGGTCGTGAACAGGGATGTAATTAGAGGGGAGGAGGGGGGAGGAGAAGTGGAGAACTGAGGCCGAGCAACAGATGGCTTTAAAGTGGACGCGCTCGAGGCAGGCGGATGGAAAGCGCGTGCAGTAGGGGGCGGAGCAGATCCCTAGAGTTGCATCAGGAAAGCTAAACCAGCAGGCGGATGCGCGTTCACGATCACATGCACTTGAGGAAAACCGCCGGCTGGTTTAGCTTTCCTGATGCAACACTAAAATTCGATCCTATCCATTCCTGCGGAATGGGACAGGCTCGACCTAAAAAACTTTAGATGATTTGGTTTTGGAACAAATCATTGAACCCATTGACTCTGCGGAATGGGTTTCTCCGATTGTTTTGGTTAGGAAGCCTGATAAATCTTTGAGGATTTGTGTGGACCTCAGGGCTCTAAATTTAGCTATAATTGTGGACTGTCATCCCCTGCCCAATATTAATGAAGTTGTTTCGATGCTAGAAGGTGCCAACGTGTTTTCCACTCTAGATTTAAGATCGGCTTATCACCAGATTACCCTTACCGATGATTCAAAATGCCTCACAGCCTTTATTACCCCTCAAGGTCTTTTTCAGTATACAAGAATGCCGTTTGGTTTGGCTTCGGTAGCTTCAGTATTTCAAAGAGTCATGTATAATATTTTTAGAAATGTAGATCACTTTGTAAAGTGTTTTCAGGACGATATTTTAATTTTTTCTAGTAATGATGAAGAACATCTTGTACATTTACGTTGTGTTTGTGAAAAGTTGAGAGAGAGTGGTTTGACTTGGAAGGCTAGTAAGTGCAAATCGTTTCAATCTTCAGTTGAATATCTGGGTCACACATTATCAGGGGATGGTGTGATACCTAAAAGATCTAATGTGGATGGCATTAGTAAAGCTCCCCCTCCTGTTAATAGAGACCAATTACTGTCTTTTGCAGGTATGTGCGAATATTATAGCAAGTTTGTCAACAATTTTGCTACTAAGATGGAGCCCCTTAGGAAGCTTTTGAGACAAGGTAATGCTTTTGTGTGGGATAAAGAACAACAGGTGGCATTTGATCTCATCAAATCAGAGATTTTGCATGCCCCCACCCTTAGACCATACTGTTTGAATAAAATGTGTATCATCACGGTTGATGCCAGTATGTATGGTGTTGGTTCAGTGTTGTCCCAAAGGTCAGGCAAAGAAGAGTGGAATGTATGTTTTGCATCTCGCACACTTCATGAAACAGAGCGCAGATATGCTGTCATAGAGAAGGAGCTTTTGGCTTGTGTGTGGGCGATTGAGCACTTCAGGAATTTCATTTGGGGAAGTAAGTTTGTGCTGAGAACGGATCATAAGCCGTTAGTTAATATTCTTTCTCCTGGTGGTGGGTGGAATTCCACGGCACGCATTTCCAGGTTAACTTCTAGACTTCAGGAATATTCCTTCACTCCAGAATATTTTCCAGGAAAAAAAATGTTGTTGCAGACTTTATGTCTCGTCACCCATGTTTATTTTCAGAGGACAATAATATGGGCGACACTGAAGTTGTTACTTGTTTACAGGATGTTTTGTCTACTTCTTTTGGTGAAATCTTTGAGGAAATGTGGGAAACCTCTGATAACCAAGATCTTACTTTACAGTCTGTCAAGAAGTATATTGTAGAAGGATGGCCTGATAAAAAACTTTTAAAAGAGGATTTTATGCAATTCTTCAATGTTTCCAGTGAATTGGAATTTGAGAACAATTTAGTTTTCAAGTCTGGTAAGTGTGTACCACCCTTTACCATACAAAATTTGATTTTGGATGTCGCACATGAATCTCATCCAGGTATGTCGGCCATGAAAAGGCTGATAAGGAACTATTTCTGGTGGCCGGCCTTAGATCGGTTGGTTGAGCACAAAGTAAGAGAGTGTACTGTTTGCATGGGAAATGATAAAATGTTAAAGGTCAATGTTCCTCCTTTGAAGACAACCTCTTGGCCTACTTCTCCTTGGAAAAAAATAGCTTTTTATATATCTGGTCCATTTATGTGTCTTCCATCTGATTCTCGTTATGCTTTTGTACTTGTAGACTACCATTCAAAATGGCCAGAAGTCAAGTTTGTTTTATCTGCCTCTACCAATATGGTGGTAGAATTTTTCAAAGAAGTATTTTCCAGAGAAGGTTGTCCTTTAATCTTGGTCACTGATAATGGCGTTCAACTTACCTCATTAGAAATGGAAAATTTCCTTAAGTTACATTCCATTAAACATCATACTGTTTCCTTTTATGAACCACATGAAAATGGATTAGTGGAACGTTTTAATAGGGTTTTGAAGGGGTTCATTGCTGATGTGTCCAAGTCTGGTTCTGAATGGAAAACCCTTTTGAGAGAAAAACTTTGGCTTTAGAGAATTACTCCCCATTCAACTACAGAAGTTAGTCCGTTCCGGTTGCTCAAGGGACGTGATCCTGCTTCAACCATTTGTCCTTGGTGGTTCAGGGATAAATGTTCTAAAAATCTTTTTCAAAGGAATTGGTTGAACAAGCTGCTCAGAAAGTTGAGAATAAACAAAATAAAACAAAGTTATGGTATGACAATAAGTGGAATGTCAGAAATCCAAATTTTGCTGTGGGAGATGTTGTTAGGATTAAAAGACCTGGTTTTATTACTAAATGTTCTGATAAGTTTGGTAAACCCATGAAAGTGGTGAAAGTGTTTAGCAATAGTGTTATCACCCAAGATGGCAGGTTGTGGAACATGAAACGCGTTGCTAAATGTCCCATTTTTCAGCAATCTTTATTTCCTTGTACTCAACAAGCAACAAATGGTTCTATTTCCTCAAGAGTCAAGTCTTCTGTTCGACCAAGATTGATTCCCAGGAAATTTGATGATTATGTTTCATAACCTACTTTTGTTCTTTCTTTTTATTATTGAAGGGAGATGTGTTACATTTCTCCATTTGTGTTTTCACACTGTACCTTTAAGCCTTTGTTGTTTTTCCTTAAGTGTTCTTTAGAACACTACTGGCTTCTGAACATCAGGTCAGTTGCACTGTTCCTGTTGGCCAAGAAGCTGCATTCCCTGTTGCTGTGCTGTACATTAAACCTACTTGAAACCTCAAGCTGTTCCTGTGATATATATAACAGTGTGGCGATCCTGATCAAAACAAATGTACATCTGACCTTCTGCTCAAAATATGGAGAATGATCTCTGTCGAGCCACTGGTGTAGGGTTTCCACCAGCAGAGCCAGAGAGGACAATGCAATCAGAAACATGAAGGTCCACCCCATTCTAAATAAAGTGGGTGGGCTACCACGTTGGTGGACAGGATACCCCAGCACATTTGTCACATTGTCTGCTAGACTCTATAATAGGTCATAAGAGTTCTCAAGAAACAATTGAGAACAATGCTG
The DNA here is from genome assembly GCF_964261635.1 of Lissotriton helveticus. Classification (NCBI taxonomy): domain Eukaryota; kingdom Metazoa; phylum Chordata; class Amphibia; order Caudata; family Salamandridae; genus Lissotriton; species Lissotriton helveticus. The sequence continues at coordinate 777,772,535 of NC_136072.1, forward strand.
CCTGAAGGCAAAGTCACTCAGCAGGTGCAGGCCAAAAATAAGGAGACCGACTGCATCCCAGAAGCCCCCTCAAGGTGCAGCCATGCCAGGGAGGCCTCAGATCCAGAGATAGGAAAGAATGGGATATATAAAAGGTACACCCAATATAGCACACTCCCATCCAACAAGGGTGTCCCATATAAAAAAGACAGCAATGTATAATCCTGGCTGGTAGACACAGTGGCTGCAGAGGCTTGGACAAAATATGACTGGTAAAGCCTCTTAAGACCTTCCATGCTCATGACGTCATGAGACACGGTGTTTGTGTGCTCATGACGAGCTGAGCCTGTCATGACCGTTAGAATGTTCGCACGCTGGGCAAATTCCCCTGCTGTGCGAGTGTTCTAAAGAAACGGGTGTGGTCATGACGAGCTCAACTCGTCATGAGTACATGACCACCGTGGCTCATGAAGAGCTGTGCTCGTCATGAGCACCGGGGCGCTGCGCGCGCCCCCCTCCCCCTAGCACAGCGGGGGAATATGCCCCGCAGGGAAGGGGTTAAAGAAATGCTCCACTTCAGAAAAAATATCACCAGTATTGGTCGGCACTGTTGTTGAGGAACATTCCCATACTTGAATTTCAAAAGAGAAATACAAGAGTGAATAACAGAGAAATTGGAAAAAATTGTCATAATGTAAAAAGCCACTACTGTTTATGGGAATTACGTTTCGTGAAAGGGGTTGCTGCAATGACTGTGTATGAGTGAAAGTTACCAAGATAACAGTGGGCCCGATTCACAGAATGAACTTAAGACTAAATCCTAAACTTACTACTATTTGGTATTCACAGAATGCACTTACTACTTTCGGGATTCACAGAGTGAACTTACTACTTTCGGGATTCACAGAATAAACTTACTACTTTCAGTATTCACAGAATAGATTTAAGACTACTAACTCTAAGTCCGAACTCGGGCCGTAAATTCCGGCCTGGAGGCGGAGCTTCCGGCTTGGGGGCAGAGCTTGCAGCCCGGAGGCGTAGCTTCCGGCCCGGAGTCGGAGCTTGCGGCCCAGAGGTGGAGATTTCAGCATGGCCAAAATCCCCACCTCCGAGCCGGAAGCTCCGCCTCCAAGCCGCAAGCTCCGCCTCCGGGTCGCAAGCTCCGCCCCCAAGCCGGAAGCTCCGCCTCCGGGCCGGAATTAACGGCCCGAGTTCGGACTTAGAGTTAGTAGTCTTAAATCTATTCTGTGAATACCGAAAGTAGTAAGTTTATTCTGTGAATCCCGAAAGTAGTAAGTTCACTCTGTGAATCCCGAAAGTAGTAAGTGCATTCTGTGAATACGAAATAGTAGTACGTTTAGGATTTAGTCTTAAGTTCATTCTGTGAATCGGGCCCTGAGTTCCTGAGAAAACCACTGGAATACCCTAACTCCCCCATAAAGGTCATCATCAGTGAGAATGAAGCATTAATGAGAAATAAAGCCCACCACTCACAAGGAGGTAAGGGCAATCACAAACAGAACGTTCTACGGACAGATGCAAGAACACATAAAGATGAGAATCACTATATTACCCTAAAGTAGCAAGGATTGTTTGGGGGCATGAGATTCATAAAAAGAACTTAAATGCATGGCATTCGGGTATGAATTGAGACAAGAAGACGCGCTAATGACATATGAACATGGTAGGAAAATGGGGCTAAGGAAAATGACAGAGCAGACCAAAGCAGCCTGCGAATGTTAGCAGAAATGAGCAAATAAATCCAGTTCACCTAAAAAAGTCGGCTGGTCAACCTAGTGGCAAGTGCATACCCAAGAATTTCAACCCAGCGAATAAAGTTAGAGCAGAACACAATTCATTCAGCAAAGGAATGGAAAAGATGATGAACTCAAAGTAAGAAGGACAGGAAGGAATGGAATCGAGCGTGACTTCCTGATATTAACTCACGTAGACACAAATAGCTGTGAAAAGGTTTTAAGCTCACGGGGAAGGAAACTACGCACCTTTAGACACTGCTCCACGAAGTTGTGAACCCTCCCATGGCTAGGGAAATAGAAAAAGCCCCCCTGCCTTATGTGCTACTGCGAAAGAGTCTTCTCATGCAGTGAATAACATTTGTCATAGCTCAAAATCCCAACGACAATAATAAGATCCATTAACCATTAAAAATGCCCTTCTGGTACAGGGGTGTTCACACCAGAACAAAATATGTGGCTTTGTAATAATGTATCAAAGGAGCTCATATTCTACTCTTGCAGGAAATGTGGCTAAATAAGTCAAGGAAATGGGGTTCAGTTCAAGGTATGGGGTACAGTTGAAGTATACTTGCTGCATCATCTAAACACAGTGGGCAGGACATCAGGACATCCAGGGGTATGTTATGCCACACTTATAAGTAGATCAATGAAACAAAGAGACTTGAATTATGATGTAATCATAGACGAGTTGTCTACCTATTAGGTTTGGAAAGGCTTCAATTTTTTTTCCTTAAGGCCATCATGAATGTGCCCATAAGCTCACCATTTTTAAATAGTTTTTCGCAAGCTTAAGAAAAATCATTCCAAGATGGCCTTTGTGCGAGTGAAAGCATGGCAATAACTTATAAGGAATTTAGTTTAAAAAAGGATTCCAATATCGCAACTGCCCATGTGGGCATATGTGAAGCAGCCACCTTTGAATGTTTAGCTGCAGTAAATGTGTGTGCTTGCGTGCACATAGGTGGCTATCTTGAAACAGTTTAAAATCTATTCATAAGCTGATCCTAAATGTATTAACAGCCTTAGTTATGGAGCAGAGCTACTGATAGCAGTGTTTGCATAGAATACTTTAACAGTGGTAAGCTTCAATCAATCAATTAATCAGGGTTTGTAAAGCTTGCTACTCACCCGTGAGGGTCTCTAGGCGCTGAGGGAGTGGCGGGGGGGCGGCTCCGGATCAGTTGCAGAGCCAAGTCTTGAGGTCCTGCCTAACCATGTGCAGGGTCAGGGTGCATCTGATGTTCACCGGGCTTTGGCTGCGATGTAGGCGAAAGCTCTTCTGCTGGCCCTGTCTCTGCGGATGCAGGGGGACCTGTGCCTGGGCAAGGTCAGCAGGGCGGAGGTTTCTCCTGGGTACGTGGAAGGATAGTCGCTCGTTGAGGTATTTGGGTCCGATGTTGTGGAGGGATTTGTAGGCGTGGGTGAGGAGTTTGAAGGTGACCCTCTTCGCGACGGGGAGCCAGTGGAGGTCTCGAAGGTGTTGGGTCATGTGCTCATGGCGCGGTGTCCCGAGGATGAGTCTGGCTGCAGCGTTCTGGATAGTCTGGAACCTGTGTAGAAGAGTCTGGTTGTTTCCAGCGTAGAGGGCGTTGCCATAGTCCAGCCTGCTAGTGATGAGTGTGTGGGTGACGGTCTATTACAGCTTCTACGCTCTAGTAGGGAAAGTGAGTGGGGGCTGGGCTCTGTCAGATCATCAGAAAATGAACAACCATTGTTAAGCCAAGATGTCTCACCTGGGGCACGAGTTGTCTACCTATTAGGTTTGGAAAGGCTTCAATTTTTTCCCTTAAGGCCATCATGAATGTGCCCATAAGCTCACCATTTTTAAATAGTTTTTCGCAAGCTTAAGAAAAATCATTCCAAGATGGCCATTGTGCGAGTGAAAGCATGGCAATAACTTATAAGGAATTTAGTTTAAAAAAGGATTCCAAGATCGCAACTGCCCATGTGGGCATATGTGAAGCAGCCACCTTTGAATGTTTAGCTGCAGTAAATGTGTGTGCTTGCGTGCACATAGGTGGCTATCTTGAAACAGTTTAAAATCTATTCAAAGATGATTGTCAACCAATAGAGCTGAGGCAAGTGGGATGGAGTAATAAGAATGCATTAGTGGCTAATCAACAATCAAAGAGATTAGGGGACCAAAGTACTGAGGGGCTTATTTATGAAAATGTTTGCATTGCTGCGTGAAAACAACGATACAACAGTTTTCACTGTGCCCTCCTTGCAACACAATGGATGCACCGTATTTATGGTACGGCGCTCCATGTCGTAAGGAGTGACAGATGCGTCAGAAATCCTGATGTATCTGTCGGCACAAAAGTCCCAAATTGCTGGAGTAGTGTCGCAAGCATGCGGCAACTCCAGTAATGCCTGAGGCAGGCTCACACCCACAGCACTGCATCACACCTACGCCTGCTATGAGGCAGGTGTAAAGTTTTGACGCAGTGGTGTCCTAGAAGTGGTGCAGTGAAATCTGATAGATTTCACTGCACCACTCCTGCAAGGATTTATTGTGTGTGAACACCCACCCTGCATACATTTTTTCCCGACGCAAGAATGATGTGGCACAGGGCTTTACAAGGTGACCCATCTGCCTGCATGCATTGCCTTGTAAATATGGTGCAACAATGCACATTGTTTACACCACCACTGTGTTATGAAACAAAAAGTAACATAACGTGGCGCAAAAGTGTCACAGCGGGCTCATAAATAAGCCCCTGAGACAGACAAGAAAGCCATTGAATCAGGAGCAAGCACTGACACAAAGCCCACTCTAAGTCTATGAGTGAAACAACTGGCTTTTGTGCAAACAGACAATTAAAGTAGTCCATGTGGCACAGTATGGGATAGGTGAGCGAAATCAGGGTGGGAGGAATAAGGGTGATTTTAAGAGCCCTGAGGGAGTTTTTACAGTGTTCCTGATCCCTTTATTGAAAGTGTGTGCAGTAAGAGTGTCTAATATCAGGCTTATAGTTTCTGCCATCCCAGCTGATGGGACTTCAGTTGTGTTCATTGTACCACCGCAGCTGATTGCCCTTTCCTTCACCGACACTCTTCATGCATTAGGTTGAGAATTTGAGGTAGGCTTGGAGGTCTGAAAAGCACCTACATTCCTCATGACCTCTAAAGGTTACAGACAATGCCAGAATGAAGATGTCTCTAATTGAGCGGTAAAATGGCGGTTAATGGCCCAGTCACGGAATATCCCTATGATAATCAAGGCGCAAATGGTGAACTAATATGTGGCTTCATTACATGGCAAGGATGGGTATCCACACTAATTACTAAGCAGGTCGAGTAAGAGATAGCATCTTCAGTCCAACACACGAAGCACATGCAGGACAGGGCCAAAGTGTTCAAGCATGATTACATTCACTGAAACAAATTCGTAAGCTTCGGCAGAGAGGTGGACTCAGGGGCCTCTAAATCTCATATAAATAAGTAGTCCAAGACAAAGACAGACCAGGGGAGAGGTGTGGCATGCTACCCTGAAGAATGTGAATGTGTGAAAAAAGTTCTGCTACAGATCATGACTTATTACACCTGTACAACTTGAAAGAGAATGCGGAACGCAAGGTACCAGCATGTTATTTAGCTAGAACAATTAGGTCCTTCAAAGAGTTTTCAAGCAAGAACTCTAAAATGCAGCTGTAGAAAAATACTAAATAAAATAAGAAAACTGGAGGAGAAAGAAGATCAAAACTTTTAAACCAATATTAAAGCTAAGCAACTCATTCTAACAAGGTTAGCCCATTTCCATGAGACACATGAAATCACATGAATGAACACGTGAAAAATTAATAGCCCTCAAAGAACAATCCAAATTCAAAAGAAGAAAACAACTATCAAGGAATGAACAAAATTCACAACTGGTCCATGAGGGATGCAATGTTTCAAACTAATTGTGACCAGAAAGCAGGTAAAGTCCAAGGTCAAAACCTCATTTCAAATGATGCCTTTAAGTGCCATGCGGACTGCTGACTACCAATATTGATAACACTGTAAGCCTAGCTGGAGGAAAATCACTCCTGTACCCCTTTCTAAAAAAGTAATGATGGATGATCCCGGAAGCTATGAGCTGATTGTCTTGACAGATGCTCTGGCTAAAAGGTTTGCAATAGTTCTCTTGGTCAACACACAAATCTAGCTTGTAGAATACAGGCCAGCGACCTTCATTCAAGCAGTGTTTCACCCACAGATATCTGCAACGGATCAGTCTTTTGTCCTACACACAATTAGCCATAACATTTTCACCAAAGGATTTTGTTAATGTAAGCAACCTTGCTCTACTTTTCATCTGCCTTCTTTCTGGGGGACAGAGATAAGACAGTGGGAGAAGATTAGGGTGAAAGGCTTGGATCTCCAATTGGTTTGGGTTGCGGTAGAATTCATTAGTGAATTCATGAGGAGTGGTATGAATCACATTGCCAGCTAAGCTGAAAATTCATTAACAGTATGGATGTCAATAGGGGCGCATCTTCTTTCTATATACCAATGCTTCTTTCTGTTGCTCACAAATGTGTATTCATTTTGATAGAAAGAATATACCCCTCCTCAAGTATGCAGAGAACTCCACGATAGTCGCTGGAAGTAACATCTAACAACTGTTATTGGGGGGTGGAGAAACATCACTAAAGGATGAATAGCATTTGAATAAACACATTTCCATGGTATTTGTGCTGCAAATCAGTCCAACAAAAAATATGACTCCTTGAAAAAAGGAAGTTTTCTCTATCCAGTGAAGACAAACACAGACAACTATTCAAAGAAGGTGGGTATCAAATAGGTCTGGCAGAAGATTTTGTGGGGCCAGGTCGAAATGTTTTTGCAGAGCTCCACTCCGCATTCTGCCTCATATATAGAAAAGCAAGTAGTTTTAAAGAAGATGCACTCCTTCCCTTGAAAGTTCATCCAATTTTTTCAAACGCTGCACCAGGTAGTTCAACTGTTGCTACTGAACTACTAGTCCCACAATGCACCCTCCGTTACTCAAAAATGATAGAGCCCTCAGTCAAATTAAATTACAAAAATTAATTAAAAAATCACCCATTTCTACCTCCCTTCTGTGTGCTAACTGAACGAAACCGAAATCAGCAGTGTGATGCCCAAAGCTCCATATCAAGATACCATAGTGCCCCTTTATCAGCCCAGTAAACAATTGCCTCGTGGTTCCAAGACGCTAAAATAAAGACTATAAGTGAAAGGACGCTGTCTCTGCTGTGTTTTGAAGACTGGAAAAACTATGATTATGATGGATGGTTTAAGATTACATTGGATTACAGATAAAGTTAAAGCAATGGATAAAAAATAATGTGCAGATTTTTCCACGTTAGCAGTGCGGCAGGCGGGGCGCGTACCAGCGCCCATAGACATTTTTGTTCATACGGATAACAGAAAGCCAGATAAATGAAAAAATTGGATGAACTTACAAGGGAAGGAGTGCATCTTCTTTAAAACTACTTGCTTTGCAACTTTATTGTCCCGATAGCAGTTTGCACCCCGAGTATGCTGACAAGTGATGGAACATGGGCACGCAGCAGAGATAGCGAAAGACTAGAGTGGATGGATTTAACATTCTACAAGAGAACAATCTGCAGCCTATTCATGAACAATTGGCCTTCTGCTGATGCATTTTTTCTGTTTAGTTTAACGCTGAAGGAAGGATATTTGGAACCACGAGGCAATTGTTTACTGGGCTGATAAAGGGGCACTATGGTATCTTGATATGGAGCTTTGGGCATCACACTGCTGATTTCGGTTTCGTTCAGTTAGCACACAGAAGGGAGGTAGAAATGGGTGATTTTTTAATTAATTTTTGTAATTTAATTCGACTGAGGGCTCTATCATTTTCGAGTAACGGAGGGTGCATTGTGGGACTAGTAGTTCAGTAAACAAAGAGTATTGTACAGAGTTCCCCAGTGGGAGCTAGTGGTTTAGCTCAGTTAGTCTTTTCTCTCAGTAGTTATGAAGGGATAAGTGCATGGTGTAGACCCTTTTCAGAATATAAGGATACCTCACACAGGTTACCGACAGGACAACAACTGTTGTCCCAGCCGATGGCCGTCCAGCGTCATCATCGGTATCCTGCTCCTACGGCAGGCTGGCGGTGCAATGCCCGTCGGGCAGCAAGGGGAGCTGCACTTTAGTGGAGATCTTTTATTCCGAGCCAACGGGTGTGTGTGTGTGAGGGGCCTATAAAGTGCAATAGTGAGCATGGGGGTGTGTGTTTCTAAAAAAAGTCAGTCGAGTCCATTGGGCATTATTTTAATGGTCAGGCTCGCTGCTTTATTAAAAATAAGGGGTATTAAGGAGTGATGGGCAATGGGACCAATCCTTATTCAACCCTTGATGTGAATGCGGTCGACATGTTTCTTGCCATAAGGGCAATTCGTCAGGACCTTAGTGCTCATATGATTGCTGGAATCCTCTTAACTAAGAGTACCCCGGTATACGACCTGTGTAGTGTCGTCCAGAAATGGTTCCATGCGGAGGATCTCCTGGGAACCGTTGTAATTTCTCCTGAAGGCCTCACGAGCTGTCCAGGTGGGGCCAGCAGCGAGTGAGGAGTTCCTCAAAGGTCGCTGATGGCAGGCATCTCAGCACCTACCCCTCCCACGGTGAACCGAAGTCAGGACAGCCAGCCGTCCTGACTTCGGTTCACCGTGGGAGGGGTAGGTGCTGAGATGCCTGCCATCAGCGACCTTTGAGGAACTCCTCACTCGCTGCTGGCCCCACCTGGACAGCTCGTGAGGCCTTCAGGAGAAATTACAACGGTTCCCAGGAGGTCCTCCGCATGGAACCATTTCTGGACGACACTACACAGGTCGTATACCGGGGTACTCTTAGTTAAGAGGATTCCAGCAATCATATGAGCACTAAGGTCCTGACGAATTGCCCTTATGGCAAGAAACATGTCGACCGCATTCACATCAAGGGTTGAATAAGGATTGGTCCCATTGCCCATCACTCCTTAATACCCCTTATTTTTAATAAAGCAGCGAGCCTGACCATTAAAATAATGCCCAATGGACTCGACTGACTTTTTTTAGAAACACACACCCCCATGCTCACTATTGCACTTTATAGGCCCCTCACACACACACACCCGTTGGCTCGGAATAAAAGATCTCCACTAAAGTGCAGCTCCCCTTGCTGCCCGACGGGCATTGCACCGCCAGCCTGCCGTAGGAGCAGGATACCGATGATGACGCTGGACGGCCATCGGCTGGGACAACAGTTGTTGTCCTGTCGGTAACCTGTGTGAGGTATCCTTATATTCTGAAAAGGGTCTACACCATGCACTTATCCCTTCATAGCTACTGAGAGAAAAGACTAACTGAGCTAAACCACTAGCTCCCACTGGGGAACTCTGTACAATACTCTTTGTTTGCTGTTGCCTAGGACGAGTACATTGGACCCCCTTAAAAATCGTCCACTTTTATTTCCCTTGTTTGATACCACTAGTAGTTCAGTAGCAACAGTTGAACTACCTGGCGCAGCGTTTGAAAAACATGTCACATGGGTAATAATCGCGTTAGGATTAAGTGAAAACAGCTGATGTGAGGTTTAAATCCAACGGTTTGAACAGGGCTATGTGACAGATGGGGAAGGTGGATGAGGTGGTCAGGCCGCTGGCTGCGGTGTTATTCAGGTATTTTTAAACTAGTTTACACAATTGGACACGGAAATGAGGGGAGAGGGTAGTGAATTATTCAGAGGGAATTCGATCGTTTAAAATGGGTTTTTCGTAGTATAATCAGGAAGGATATTTCTTTAGCATTTGTTTGTTCCAGGCAGTGTATAAAGTGAGGGCACGCATAGTCAGAAAGGGAGGGAGGGCACCGGGTGTGGCTCTTTGATCAGTTAGGGTAGGATTTCATGAATCACCAATGAAAGGGTGGTGTTAGAGTTGAGCACAGAACGTGTATTATTACTATTGTTTTGCTTGATCATTATTTTTATGTTCGATTGTGATTCAAATATTGAAGGTCAACCAGAGAATAAATAGCTGATTTGTATGTTTTTCATAGAAACCCCTGACGAAGAGCCAATTCGGCTCGAAATGCATTGGGAATACATCGTGATGAACCTACTCTGTGATGTTTCACCTTTCGTGTCTGGAGTTGCTGTGATAAGGCATGGATGGGCATTCAGTAACGATAATAAGACGCTAAAATAAAGACTATAAATGAAAGGACACTGTCTCTGCTGTGTTTTGAAGACTGGAAAAACTATGATTATGATGGATGGTTTAAGATTACATTGGATTACAGATAAAGTTAAAGCAATGGATAAAAAATAATGTGCAGATTTTTCCACGTTAGCAGTGCAGCAGGCGGGGCGCGTACCAGCGCCCATAGACATTTTTGTTCATATATAGAAAAGACAATATTTGTCACCATCTAGTGGAGAGGTTGCATAGCTGCCTCAGAATGAATGAGCAGGCCAGGCCTGCTTTTTAAAATTATTTTATTTATAAGTTCATCTGACCCTGTGCCTCATGGGAACAGTCCAGCCCGAACTGCCAAGCCATGTCTTCCCTGGACCGGAAACAAGCATCCTGGGACCAGTTTCGGATTCATAAGCCTCATCAGCCAGGCTATCTTGAATCCAGTGGCAAAGTGAGCAAGGAACCCATGTATGGGCATACCATGCCAACTTAGGGCGAAAAAAGTGATACCAAAGGGGGTGATGGACAGAGGGTTTGAGCAAATCAAACACTCGCCCCCAGTCTGAACTGGGGTGGTGGAGTGAGCAAAAGAATGATGATGGATTAAACCCAGATCAGTTGACTGAGGGTGAGTGTTTGATTTGCTCAAACGCTCCGTCCATCATCCCCTTTGATATCGCTTTGTTCGCCCTAAGTTGGCATGGTATGCCCAGATGTGGGTCCCTTGCTTACACAAATATTGTCCCATTGAAGGAAAAAAAACATTACAAAATATTACATCAAATGGGACAATAATTTTGTAAGCAATATCTAGGACTTGATAGTTGTTTTACATTATATTTTAGTACATTGTACTCTGACATTCAACCTGAAGTGCTGCTTCGACAAAGAAAGGGGAGACATGCTTTTCAAATCCCTTTCCAAACCTTCAATCCATAAACTCCACAAAATCTCTCCGCATGTTACCCTCACATTCTGAAGCACAAAGCTGGCTTTGATGCTGACTTCCATTAAACTGCTTAAGGGTTATTGATTGAAAGAAATTAAAAGCTGCATATTGATTTCTTTCTTTTCACAGTACACATTCCACATTTTTTACATATCATTTGCAACCAGAGAATATCTTTGATTAGAAAGAGCAGGCCAAGGATTTGCTATAGGGTGGAGATGGAGTGTAATATTATAACTAAGTGCTCCCGATATGATGTTATAAGGATATTGCAAGACACGGTGGAGTGGTGTGAACATTTACAGGAACTCAACCTTTGGCTTTGTTTCTCACTTTGGGTATGGAGGTGTTGTTAACTCACAAGGTCCTTATAAATTGCGTTTAGTTTACTTTTTTCAAAACGTTATATGGTCATAGTGATGGCTCAACTTCAGAGCAATTTGAAAATTAGATAGAGGTTTTTATGAATTATTGCTGACGTCTCAGTTTTACAATAGCATTCTGATCAGTAAATATTTAAGTATTGCTTGTTGTATCATGTTTGGTTACTGCGGACTCGAGAACTCGAGTTGATGAGAATTCCTACAGTAACTGATTCATCCACAGAGGAGGCACACAGTGCTTGAAGGCCCATGTCAATAAGTGTCCATTTTATTTGCAGTTATTGAGCTACCTAGGAATCAACCTGTTTCTATGCTTTCTCAATGTTTAAAAAGCACTGGGAGATGAAGAAATGTGTCCAGAATCACACAGTGTGGCGAAATGAAAAAGCTAAGATAAAAATACCTTATCTGCAACCACTTGATCACATCATCCTAGGCAAAACAATGAACATATTCCAGTTCTAGGGGTGTCTACCCAACACCGGAGCTCTGTAATCACCATGTGTTACTGCAATGAGTCTTATAGAGTCATTTTGGTACCCCACAGGTTTTGTCACCTCCGAAAGACTCTGCTGCTCTTCTGCTCTGGGAATTGTGTGCCCACCTGGAAAAAAAGTCAAGTAATCCGTGATCCGACTCAATTTCTTCACTTGAATTGAGTGGAGTCTGGCACGGGTGGGTTTGGTGACCAGAGTCAATAGTGGGACGGATAAGGGGGAATTCCTATAGAGTCCCTCATCATTTCAGGATGTAGAGTGAGCATCTCCCGGGGTCCCTGCTTCTCAGCTTTAGTAGCAATCATCACACTGCATTCCATAGGATGGCATGTCCTACCCAGACACTCTTCAGAGTTTCCTGATGATAGACATCAATGTCTGCTGAGAAACAGATCCCTCAAAAGGCGCCTTGGTATTGTCATAACAGCCAGAAGTGCCAAAACAAGAAGCTCTTCTCCTTCCAGTGATGTCTGTATGCAGCTCAGGGAGAACTATACCCCTAGCTGGTGTGGTCTGCAGAGATCTGGTGATACCGTAGTGCCACCTGACACCAGGAACTAATCAGAGCCTGGTATCCCAGTTCCATGAAAATACCCTAACCTGGATCTGGGCCTCTCACAGATCTTGGGCTCAGGCGGAAGTCCTATCCACCCACTGAGCTACACTCTCAATCAGGGAGGATCCATTCCACTCTGAAGGGGACCTGAGGATGCACCTGGGCTCTGGGATTCGGTCTCAAGTGCCACAGCTTCTTTTGGCTTCTCTTGATCTCGCCCAAGTCATGGAAAAGTGGAGAACTGTTATCCTGATCAGGGCTGCGGTCAAGAAGGCAAGGGTCATTTGTAGGGGTATCTGCTCCTGCTTGCTAATGTGCTCAGGGCAAGGGGGCAAACCTGGATCCTGCTCTTCAGACAGGTGGTAGGTGTTGGACAGGCCCCACGAAGGGCTCGCTCCCTCCCCGCATGACAGGGCCCAGACACCGGCTCTCCTGGGGCTACCCGCAGAAGCAACCCGCAACCCGTCCCCTCCGGGACGCCTGCTCCCGGATATCTCTGTGTCACGGGCCCGGGCCCCCGGCAGCCCCATTGCCCGGCCCAGCCGCCATCTTGGACACTGCACCACGCGGCCGCGTGGCCTCAGCTCGACCCCAACCCTGGGCACGGCCAGGCCCCGCCATCCCGGCACCACCATCCATCCAGGAGGTGAACGGACCACTTGGCAGGCTAATGGGAGAAAGAAGTGTCGATGGCTCTCCCCCGCCAGGTGCCGATCGCCCCCAGCCTCCCCGGGTGCTGGCTCCACCCCCCTGCTGGGTGTCTGGACTCCCTCATCCCGGACCTCCCGACCTCCCAGTGCGAGGGTCCGGACATCAAAGGGCGCCAGACCTATAACCGAGGAGCCCCAGAGCAGGAAGGCAGTTGTATCCTGGAGTCGAGAGACACCGAGAAGAACTCATCCTTGACGGACTGCTGACGCTGCCGCAGCCCTGCCTTGTGAACTATCGTCCTGCCTGCTGGCGCTGCCGCGGCCTTCTGCAACCTTCATCCTCGTGGGACCTGCTGGCGCTGCCGCGGCCCGTTGTAACTTCCATCTTCGTTGGGACCTGCTGGCGCTGCCGCGGCCCGTTGCCACCTACGATCTCTTCGGGACCTGCTGGCGCTGCCGCGGTCCGACCCGTCCGACCGCCGAGCTCGAGGATTGTGAGCTACCGCCGTTTCACCTCAGTACCCGTAGGTACCAAGACTGTCCCGCTACCCCCTTTCCCTACTAGAGACTAGAATTGAGAGGATCATCGTGTCCTGATCTCCTTGTATCGTACTACCTTACTTCAAGAACTGCCTATAAAAGGTGTTACTCTGATCTTCGTGTGGTGTCCATCTGTGGGGGGGGGAAGTTACTTGTCTGTACGATCGCTGGAGACGGCCCTCACCGGAGGCCTCTCCCCTTGTGCTCGGCCGACCCTCCAGGTCCCTGTCTAACATTGGTGGCCAGCGGCGCGATCCGAACCAACGCGTAACCGTACAGAGAGTAACTCACCCTACGACTAATCCACAATGACGACCAGAGAGAGCGGATCTGCAGAGAAATTCCAGATGGAAAAACTGGAAGAGTACAACCACGAGAGCTAAAACAATTTTGCATAGAACTAGGCATTGCCACCACCGGTCTGAGCACGAAAGAGGACTTCAAACACGCCCTAGAATCCTGGGCAGAGACAAATATCGCCGGACCCCGGGACCCCGAAGCCCCGGAGACAAACACCACTCTGACGGAAGAAAGGAGAACGGATCTCTCCCGGGAAGAGATCCGAGAACGAGAGAAAAATAGACTACACGAGTTAGAGTTGGCACGGCTCAAATTAGACGGAGAATTGAAACTGGCAGAACAAAAGATGAACTTAGAACACTTACGGCTCCAAGAAGAGCGAGAGGAAAAGCAGAGACAGAGAGAACTCAAAGAAAAAAGACTGGCATACGAACACGAGTGCAAGCTAGCGGAGATAGAAATGCGCAAACAGAACAAAGACCTAGGGGTGCCCGAGCAACCGCGCCCCCCAGGTACTACCGAACAGAAGGTCCACATCCCCAAGGATGTGGTCCGTGAATACTATCGGAACGACGACATACAGCAGTGGTTCAAGGCCTACGAGATCGCCATGACTGCCCACCGGATCGCTCGAAGTGACTGGGGAGCCGGTCTATGGGGGAGATTCGTCAATGAAGGCCGGGATGCCCTGCTGCAGCTTCCGGACCATCAAATGACGTCCTATGACCACATGAAGGCCGCCCTCCTCAGTCGATATGGGCTGACGCCCGAGATGTACCGCCAGAGGTTCCGCAACTGCACCCGGATCCCGGGTACAACCTGGATAGAATATGTGAACTATTTCAGCCGAGCCTTCGAGGGATGGATCAAGGGTAGCAACGTAACAACCTACGAACAGCTCTTCAACCTCATTGTGTGGGAGCACCTCTCCAACAACTGCTTCGTCGAGCTCAGGCAGCACCTCCTCGACAGTAAATTGACTGACCCACGGCAGCTCGCCGCCGAGGCTGACCGATGGGAGAGCACCCGAGTGACCCGGAGTGGGCCAAACGAGCAGAACAGAACCAACCAAGGTCATCATCGTCCCCGAGGAGGAGGAGGAGGACAGGGCCGGGGCAGAGACGCCGTCCCGGCCGCTCCCGCCAACAACACCCCGCCCCCGGCCGGCCGGGGCAACCCCCCGATGCGCCCGGGGTTCCGAGCCAACATTACGTGTCATCGATGCCAGCGAGTCGGCCACTATGCCAGTGACCCGACCTGCCCAAAGAACCAGACCCCCGGACCCCGCCAGGTGGCTGCCGCCGCCCTAGGAGAAGAGCAAGTCTCCGAAGAGCCTGAAGAGTATGAGCAGGAGCAGCCCGAGTGGGAACCTGCCGCCATGACCCTGGCCTGCCTAGGGGGAAGAGACCTGATCCCGCGGGCTCCCCTACCAGCCAACACCAGGAAATACAGCCAGTGGGTGAACATAAATGGGCGTAAGGCCGAAGCCCTGCGTGACACAGGGGCCAGTGTGACGGCCGTCCGTTGTCACCTGGTGACCCCAGAACAAATTCTGCCAAACGTTCTTTGCCCCGTCCGATCGGCCGACAATTCGGAGAGCCTGTGTCGGATGGCCTGCGTCCCCTTCGAATGGGGAGGAGTCTCCGGTATGTTAAAAGTGACTGTCCGCGACGATGCCCCCGTGGACTGCCTCCTGGGGAACGATCTCGAGAGTTCCCCGTGGGCAGCCGTTGAAAGAAGAGAGCACCTGGGGATGTTAGGCCTCCCGGGCTGGGCGTGCGTAACAACCCGGTCCATGGCCGCCGACACCATCCCTAGATCTGAAGAACCCGAATGGCCAGCACCTCCTCCCCCGATCGCTCCAGAGGGAGACTCCATCCCTACCAACACCCCGGAACAAACCCACGAAGAGCCCGCTCAGCCCCAAGACCTTCCGGACCTGGCTCAGTGGCGTCAGGAAGGGGGGCCCACCCAAGAACAATTCCGGCAAGAGCAAAAGACATGTCCCTCCCTCGAGGGACTGCGACAGCAAGCGCTCGCCCAGGGCGCAGGAGACACAGCAGGGGCCCACTGGATCTATTGGGACAATGACCTACTGTACAGCAAACAAAGAATAGCGGAGCTGGGGGCCAGTCGAGTGCTGGTGGTGCCCCTCCGTTTCAGAGACTTCCTTCTGAACTTGGCCCATGATGTCCCCCTGGCTGGACACTTGGGGCAAGACAAAACATACAACCGCCTGGTGACTCACTTTTACTGGCCGAAAATGAGAAATGACGTCTCCACCCACTGCCGGTCCTGCCCGACCTGCCAGGCCAGCGGGAAGAGCGGCCGCAAACTCAAGGCACCTCTGCAACCATTCCCCGTTGTGACCACCCCGTTCGAAAGGGTGGGAATAGACATTGTGGGGCCCCTGGACCCCCGAACAGCACAAGGGCATCGATTCATCCTGGTGGACCACGCCACCCGCTATCCTGAGGCGGTTCCCCTTCGAACTGTAACCGCACCAGTGGTAGGTCGAGCCTTAATGGGGGTCTTCTCTCGAGTGGGCTTCCCCAGGGAAGTCGTCAGCGACAGGGGCACGAACTTTATTTCAAAATATATGAAATCCCTATGGCAACAGTGCGGAGTCACCTACCAATTCACAACCCCATATCACCCGCAAGGAAACGGACTGGTCGAGCGATTCAACCGCACTCTCAAGGGGATGATCATGGGGCTGGAAGAACCCCTACGCCGCCAGTGGGACGTGCTACTACCGTGCCTCCTCTTCGCCTACCGAGAAGTCCCCCAGAAGTCCCTCGGCTTCAGCCCTTTCGAACTCCTGTACGGACACCCTGTTCGCGGGCCTCTCAGCCTAGTTAAAGAAGAGTGGGAAATGGCCCCCCTGAAGACCCCTCCAGACGTCTACAAGTACCTCCTGACCCTCCGTAATCAGACCCGGCGATTCAGAGAGCTCGCCAAAGCCAATCTTGAAGCCAGTCAGGAGGACATGAAGAAGTGGTACGATCAACATGCCTCCTCCATCGAATTCGAGCCTGGCCAGCAGGTATGGGTGATGTCCCCCATCGAACCTTGTGCCTTACAGGACAAATGGACGGGGCCCTTCAAGGTGATCGAGCGTAAGAGCCCCGTCACCTACCTCATCGACATGGAATCCCCCCGGAACCCCCTCCGGGTCCTCCACGCCAACAGACTCAAACCCCACTTCGTGCGCTCGGAGCTCAGCCTGCTGATGGCTACAGACAGTGGGGCGGAAGAGGACTCCGAGCCCCTCCCTGACCTACTGGGGGCCGGGGAGAAAGATGGTTCAGTGGACGGGGTCCAACTCTCCGAGGCTCTGACCCCAGAGCAGCGCCAAGACTGTCGGGCCCTCCTGCTGCAATTTGCAAACCTATTCTCCCTCACACCCGGGGTCACCCCCTGGTGTCTGCACGACGTGGACACTGGCGACAGTCCTCCTATCCGACACCGGCCATACCGAGTACCAGATCGGGTACGCACCTGCATCCAAGAAGAAGTCTCCAAGATGCTCGCACTCGGAGTCATCGAACCCTCGGACAGCCCCTGGGCCAGCCCGGTTGTACTGGTCCCCAAAGCTGCGGCCCCGGGCACCACACCCGAGCTCCGGTTCTGCGTCGACTATCGGGGTCTGAACGCTGTCACCCGAACCGACGCTCACCCCATCCCCCGAGCCGACGAACTAGTTGACCGCATGGGGGCGGCCCGCTACCTAAGCATCCTCGACCTGACGGCGGGCTACTGGCAGATCAGCCTCACCCCCAGGGCACAAGAACGATCCGCTTTCTCCACCCCGGATGGACACTACCATTTCAGAGTGATGCCATTCGGCATGAATAACGCTCCAGCCACGTTTCAACGACTTGTGAACCAGGTATTGGCGGGCCTCGAAGAGTTCAGCGCCGCATACCTGGACGACATCGCGGTGTATAGCCGCCACTGGTCAGATCACCTCCGCCACCTCCGAGGGGTCCTGCAGGCCCTCCAACGGGCCGGCCTCACAATCAAGGCCAGCAAGTGCCAAATCGGCCAGGGGTCCGTGACCTACCTCGGACACCAAGTGGGGAGCGGTCTGGTGGCCCCCCTCCAGCTCAAGATCGCTGCCATCCAGTCCTGGCGCCCCCCCGTAACCCAAACCGAGGTCCGAGCCTTCTTGGGGCTCACCGGATACTATCGGCGGTTCGTAAAGGACTATGGCAGCATTGTGGGGCCCCTCACGGAACTCACATCCAAGACCAACCCAAAAACAGTCAACTGGACTCCCGACTGTCAAGCGGCCTTCGAGAGGCTGAAGGCCGCCATGTGCACCGCTCCTGTGCTCCAGGCCCCCGACTACAGCCGTGAGTTCATCGTCCAGACTGATGCCTCAGACCATGGCATCGGGGCCGTCCTCTCCCAACTGAACCCCGAGGGAGTCGACCAACCAGTGGCCTTCATCAGCAGACGCCTCCTGCCCCGAGAACAGCGCTGGAGCACCATTGAGCGAGAGGCCTTCGCAGTAGTATGGGCCCTCAAGAAGCTCCGGCCTTACCTCTTCGGAACCCACTTCCGGGTACAAACAGATCATCGGCCCCTGCAATGGTTAATGCAAATGCGGGGGGAGAACCCCAAACTATTGCGATGGTCCATCTCCCTGCAGGGGATGGATTTCACTGTGGAGCATCGCCCTGGCCAAGACCACGCCAACGCGGATGGCCTGTCCCGCTTTTTCCGCCTCGACGAGGAGAGTCCCCAAGAGGATGGGTGACTCTCCCCGCCTTCAGCTGGGGGGGACGCATGTTGGACAGGCCCCACGAAGGGCTCGCTCCCTCCCCGCATGACAGGGCCCAGACACCGGCTCTCCGGGGGCTACCCGCAGAAGCAACCCGCAACCCGTCCCCTCCGGGACGCCTGCTCCCGGATATCTCTGTGTCACGGGCCCGGGCCCCCAGCAGCCCCATTGCCCGGCCCAGCCGCCATCTTGGACACTGCACCACGCGGCCGCGTGGCCTCAGCTCGACCCCAACCCTGGGCCCGGCCAGGCCCCGCCATCCCGGCACCACCATCCATCCAGGAGGTGAACGGACCACTTGGCAGGCTAATGGGAGAAAGAAGTGTCGATGGCTCTCCCCCGCCAGGTGCCGATCGCCCCCAGCCTCCCCGGGTGCTGGCTCCACCCCCCTGCTGGGTGTCTGGACTCCCTCATCCCGGACCTCCCGACCTCCCAGTGCGAGGGTCCGGACATCAAAGGGCGCCAGACCTATAACCGAGGAGCCCCAGAGCAGGGAGGCAGTTGTATCCTGGAGTCGAGAGACACCGAGAAGAACTCATCCTTGATGGACTGCTGGCGCTGCCGCAGCCCTGCCTTGTGAACTATCGTCCTGCCTGCTGGCACTGCCGCGGCCTTCTGCAACCTTCATCCTCGTGGGACCTGCTGGCGCTGCCGCGGCCCGTTGTAACTTCCATCTTCGTTGGGACCTGCTGGTGCTGCCGCGGCCCGTTGCCACCTACGATCTCTTCGGGACCTGCTGGCGCTGCCGCGGTCCGACCCGTCCGACCGCCGAGCTCGAGGATTGTGAGCTACCGCCGTTTCACCTCAGTACCCGTAGGTACCAAGACTGTCCCGCTACCCCCTTTCCCTACTAGAGACTAGAATTGAGAGGATCATCGTGTCCTGATCTCCTTGTATCGTACTACCTTACTTCAAGAACTGCCTATAAAAGGTGTTACTCTGATCTTCGTGTGGTGTCCATCTGTGGGGGGGGGGAAGTTACTTGTCTGTACGATCGCTGGAGACGGCCCTCACCGGAGGCCTCTCCCCTTGTGCTCGGCCGACCCTCCAGGTCCCCGTCTAACAGTAGGACATAGTGTCCACTGAGTCCTGGTGTAAACCAGGAGCTCCAGAAGTGTACAAGTGGAGCTTGGAATGGCAAGAACCACCCAAAAGCACCCTTGGGCGCCTTCTTAGGGGCACATCCTTCCTCCATGCTTCTCCAAACCTAGAAGCGCCAGCAGCCATCTGATGGGATTCTCAATTTTGTATTAACCCCTTCCCCGCTCATGACGAGCTCAGCTCAGCTCGTCATGAGTTACGACGCTCGTACGCTCATGACGAGCTGAGCTCGTCATGTAACGCGGCTTTTTAAAAAACGCAGCGGGAAAACCGCTAGCGCGCATGCGGTTAAGCAAAACATTTACATTGTTTGTAACTGGCCACCCACCATGACTAATTTCTCTAAAAGTTCTACTGCATCACACTGAGGACCCCACTATAACAGAATGTTTCTCTTTTCCTGGATGTCTTTGAAAGCTAACTGTTTCTGGTATACTAAATCCTTTCTAAAGTGGAACAGGAGTACTAATCTGATGGGATCATCTGAACTTTACATTTGACTATTTGAGTATCAAAGCAAAATGTCCCTACTCTCACCTACTTCTCGGGCTTCTGGTTAGAGATATAAATGTCGCTCCAGCGTCCGTGTGTGGGATCGATGCTAGTTTCTTGCTGCGCACCCTGTTCCTTTCAAAATCCCTGATAGTGAGGTGTCTTGGCATTTTTTTTTTTACCTACCATTTGAATTTGTTAATCTGAAACCATTTCATACCGTTTTGTCACACTGAGAAATCCAATCTGCAAGCAGAAATAAAAAGGAAATTCCCTATTTAATGGTAACTAGGGAAATTTTCTACAGTGAAAATTTACATACTGACATATTATGCTTGGTCCCTAAATCTTTACTTCTCAGTTTTTGCATTTTTCTCATATTTTTTTAATGTTTGAAAATACTGACATTGTTCGGAAAATAGAAAATGGCAGTGATATACTGTTAGAGAAGGGAGTAGGGTCTTGAAGTGCCGAGGTCTGGAGTGGGGACAGAGCCTTGAGTCCATCATCACCTGGCTAACTATGGAGGGAGTCTGAGGCAGGGAGAGGATACAGAGCTAACAGCCCAGCACTGTCCGAGAAATCTTCCTACTCTGTCCATCACCATTACTACACCAGCGAATGAACCAGCTATTACCAAATGAACACTTATGGCATAACTAAAGAAATCTGACACTGCTGGTCAATTGGAGATCTTGAAAGTACACCTCTGCAGGTCCCAAATATCAATACACCGTGGAAGCCTTTTTTAATCTCACAATGAAGCTCAGATATGAGATGATAGTAATAATACCCTTACCAGCAGATCTCTCCACTTTTCTTGACCTCCAACCATTTAGCTCAGGTCCACAACTATACACAGAATTTCTGACTGTACAACGCAATGCAGTTCCCAGCTACGTAGACTATAATCATAAGAAATACCATAAAGGGACTTGTGGAGTTGCTCAAAGCTGCCTGCATACTAAAAAAACATATACTGTGTCTAACACACCTCATCCATCACACTTGTACACTCTGCTTCCCATAACACGATAACCCCACCTCAGTGGTCATGACGGACAACATGGAAACACTTCCCACATAGGATCACAAAACAAAGACAACATCCTTCCACCCACACACCCTACACTGTGTAGCTTGCTGCCCATGCAGGTAAGAGCTTGAGTGCCCTACATAGTGGTAATAAAATGTATATAAATACTGTAATTCAATGCAATATAATACAATTCACTACTCTATCCAAACCACAAAATACAAAGGCTTCAACTGGTTGATGTTGTTTATGCGGAGACTCCACACAATTACCTGGAAACCTAATTCCTGCATAGGCTTCCAGCGCACTGTTTGCACAACTTGGACTATAAGCTCTTCGCTGGGTCTGCCTAGCATCCAAAGAAGGGTGAGATGCCTGACCAGGTATTTGGAAGCTAAGCAAGACCTCTTACCAAGCATGTTGTAGGCTCTCTTGGTGGTGTACTGACGCTTCATCTTCAGAGGGTGGATGATGCCTTGGTACCGTTCAACAGCAATGCAAGTCATGGTGAGCGTACTGGCCACAACTGCTGTCGTCTGAATGAAGGGAACCATCTTGCATACAAAGGGGCCTGCCAGAGAGTGAGACAAAGCAAACAAAGGGCAGAGTTATGGTTTCCATAAAAGCTAGAACCTATAAACAGCAGTTTAAAATGCACACACAGATTACTTCCTGGTTCTTCTCGTTACCCAATAATTTCTCTTCTTCCAAATAAAAATGTAAACTGCTTGAGGTTGACCACTTAAATACAGATAGAAATCTAGTTATTTTCTCTAAAATAAACATAACTTTTGGACTCTTCCCCTTCGAAAGAGTCCGGCGTTTAATTTGTTTGCTCTTTCTCTCTCCGTTGAACGATTACCCTAAATAAGGTTAGCCCCACTCATAGACTTTCTGTGTTGTATACTCAAGGCCTGTTGATCAGATAGCCTAATGAATCAATGGAGTGGAGGAGTAAAAAGAGTTATTAGAAGAGGTGACAGTGTAATAAGAGGTGACTCAGTATAATGCATAGTAGTAGGAAGGTTTCCTTCCTTGCCTACATTTATATAAAATACAAAAGATGGAAAGTCTTTCAACCACACACCATGTCATGTGTTCTTATTCAACGGACAGTTACGTCAACTTACAACGTCAACTGAGGAACGGGATTTAGTGCACCACAAAGGTGGCAGAAGTCTGTGGCTGCAAAACAAATGATTGACCTGGAAACATCAACATGTCGCTCATGAGGTCACCACATATGAGGCAGATTGCCCAAAATGGCCACCAGGAGATCCAACCTAACCAGTTTCTATGGTACTGAAATGGAGGGAGGGCTTCATAACACTGTGGGCTAAATAAAATTGCTGGAATAATGATTTGCGCTACCCCCGAAGAAAGAAGTCCAAGGAAAGTAATTGCCTATCGCTTAAGCCACATTAAAAAACTGCAGGTACAACTCTTCCATCTTCCAAACAAACCACATGAATCAACAGGAAGAGTAGTACATTGTCTTGATCAAGGTGAAAAGTGAAATCCGCCGGGGGGGGGGGGGGGGGGGGGTCGGGGGGGGGGGGGTGGACAAACATGTTGATGTATCAGTGCGGGAAAGAAGTAATGGAGCATCGATCTCCACATACCTAGAAACAGGGGGGGGGGTCGGGGGTGTGGGGGTGGACAAACATGTTGATGTATCAGTGCGGGAAAGAAGTAATGGAGCATCGATCTCCCCATACCTAGAAACAGGGGTCCCAACAAGGCGATCACAGGTACACCTCAGTGCAAAATGTTGAAGGGGGTCAAGTATTGAAATTTCACAGCGTCAACTATACCTAGAAATCTGGGTGTCTTATTCTCCACTGCATGGCCCTAATGAGGAAGTATTGTACTGTATTGAATTGTAATGGTATTTATATAGCACTTCCCATACCACTTGCAAGGCATAACAGGGCCAGTGAGCGCGGACAGCAGAGCTAAAGCACTCAAAGGCAATTAATGGCTACACTTAGGGTCATCAACTAGAGGCTGGAGATTGTACTCAAACACAGTTAACGACCAAGTACGTGATCAGTAACCACTGGATGAACATTAAAACAGAAACACAAAGTAGGGAAAGTGTAGAAACATCGTATATGTTCTAGTTTTTTATGTATACAAAATTAGATCTCCTTCTACATACATTGCCCAAAAATCAAGAAAGACAGAGGTCTTTTTGGAGGTCCGCCAATCACAAAAGACTGATGGTGAACACCAATGTCACAGATTCCTCTGATATAAAAAAACATAGGACCTCAGAAATACTTCTGAAAGTTTCCCCCTACATTTGGATTTCCAACTTCTCTGGGATTCATAATGAATTCCAGGAGTACGCCGGGAAATCTCTAAGGGCCTGCTTAGGAGTCAATCAGAGAGGTATCCCTGAGTGGGATACTTCTCTGCCTTTATATGACTGGGGTGAAGTTTACCCAACCAGTACTCCTTGGTGTGGGAAAACCGGACTCAATTTTACCAGCAGTAAATTCTGGCTGAAAAAATCACATGGGGCTGTCTCATCTACCACTTTACTCTGACCTTTTCTACAGCAAGGTAGGAACATTCAATACTCCACAAGGCCAGAACAAATCTTCCCTTTTCCTCACCTACTCTCCCAACATTCCTCCCTACACCGTTGCTGCATGCAGATCACAACTCCCATTAACCACCCCTCCCTCCACATCCTCCCCTGGCAGAAGCCCTTGCTCCAATTTACCACCTGGTGTGGGCAGGTTGTAAATTGGGGGGTGGAGGGGGTAAAACCTTACGGAATTAGGAATTCCATGCAGTTTTGTACCCATTAATTCAAGGTTTGCCAGTATTCCCCTTTAAGTGGACTTTCACTCATATTAGGAATAAACCTGTTAGGAGATACTGGTTGTAAACAGTAGTTATGGCCATGCGAGATCTCAGCACATGTTTACTCTTAACTCGTAAACCTGGCCTGAGAGTTGTAGAATTCAAAGATCATCATTACTGGGCCAAATGTACTCAAGCATTTTTCTCATGGCTATAAAGTCCATAAGAAGTAATGAAGCGGAAATGCACATTTGCACATTTACCTTTTTAATATTTTTCTCTGCAGAGGAAATATGTTGCTCTTTTTATAGACCTCTTCCCCTAAACCCTAATAAAATATTGGACTGTCACCGTCAATTTCTCTCCTTGGAAAGGCACTTGGTTTAACTACAGTAGTTTTTTAGTTTTATTATTATTTAGACGTGTCTTGCGATACAAACTTAGTAGTATCAGAAATAAAATGTGAAAAAACAACGCTGAAATTGTGCTTCAATGATTTTTTGAAGTCAAACATTAGCCCTCAAGTGAGATCTGCTATTAGATATTTCCCAAGCTTGACCAAATATTTATGATGTTGAAATGTACTCGCAGATTTTCCATTGCTGCAGCTAAACTTTTGGCCTCCAATTTTGTTCTACCTTGATTGGGAATCAGGATATGGAATTTTGCAAAGAGGTGAGTGGGCCACTGAAAGCTGGATCATGACTTGAGCCAGATACCTAGATCTGGCTCAAGTAAAGGCCCTTTTGAACACTTAAGCCAAAAACAACCCGGTCCTTCATGTTGCAGCTGCCAATAAATCACTTTGTTACCTCTTTACCCAAACCTTCTTCACAACACTTGCAGCTGAGGTTCTTCCCAGCATTGCGTTGTGGTATTTTTACTAATGAACAGTTAGCTAAGACCAGTGGAAATGCACAGAAAGTGATCTTATGCTAATGCTTTTTAGATCTCAGCTACAGACAGCTTTTAGTTCCCTGTTGCTGGAAACGTATTGTATGAAATGCCAATATCTTAGTGGTCATTGGGTCAGCCCATTACTTATCCAGCACTACCAAGTTTCCCAAATCCATGAGTGAAGGTTTGTTCCTATCCAGGTTTTTCTCTTTGAATTCAGGGACCTATATTCTTATTTAATCCATTATAAAACAGGACTAAAAATTCTAGAATTCAAAGGCTAGACTTGAACACCTCGTCAGTGCCGGTCGCTCCACCCGCCGCGTGGCCCCTCCAGGAAGTCACCGGTTCCCTGCTGCCGCCGCCGCTCGCATCGCTGCCCTGATTGTGCCCCCACTGTGGTTTGTAGAATCGCCGTAGTATTGCCCTGATTTGTACTGTTCTGTCTGTTCCTGTTGCCTTGTGCTGTGTACTGTTCTGCCCCCTGTTTCGCTGTAGTCTTGCCCTGATTTGTACTCTTCTGTTCCTGTTGCCCTAGCGCTTCTGTCCCCGCTGTTGCCCACCCCGCTCCCAGCTGCTGCTCCCCCGCGGCCCCGCCCCCACTCCTGCTGGTTTCCCTCGACCTTCCCATTCGCCACCCCGCTCCCACCTCCCAGCTGCTCCTTCCTCCCACTGATTACTTAAGGGAGTGACCGGGCAACGGGGAGCTGTGACCTAGCCTGAACTCGTCAGTGCCGGTCGCTCCACCCGCCGCGTGGCCCCTCCAGGAAGTCACCGGTTCCCTGCTGCCACCCCCGCTCGCATCGCTGCCCTGATTGTGCCCCCACTGTGGTTTGTAGAATCGCCGTAGTATTGCCCTGATTTGTACTGTTCTGTCTGTTCCTGTTGCCTTGTGCTGTGTACTGTTCTGCCCCCTGTTTCGCCGTAGTCTCGCCCTGATGTGTACTCTTCTGTTCCTGTTGCCCTAGTGCTTCTGTCCCCGCTGGTACCCACCCCGCTCCCTGCCGCTGCTCCCCAGCGGCCCCTCCCCCACTGCTGCTGGTTTCCCTCGACCCTCACATTCGCCACCCCGCTCCCACCTCCCAGCTGCTCCTCCCTCGCTTCTCCCCCCCCCACTCTCCATTTATGGCAGAGTCCGCGCAGCGTTCGCGCGCAGCGGGCGCGCCAAAGGCAAGCCCGTCTACGCCTGTCCGTGCCTGGACCGCGCCTAGCGCCAGACCCCCTGGCCCCCGCAGATGCCAGCCCACCCGCCAGACCTACAATGCAGCCACCCTCAACGCACTCAACAACGGCCGGATCCCCGTCAGCCACCGAGCCACCCCAGGACGCACGCACGGACCCTTCAACTGCCAATCCTGCAAGTTCTCCTGCATCCGGACCTGCACCGCACCCGCCAAGCCGAGCACCAGCAGCAACCACCTGAAGTGCATCCTGCTCAACACCCGCTCCGTCCACAGACACGCCGTCGAACTCTGGAACCTCCTCGACTCCACTGGACAGACCACAGCTGCGTCCACTTCAGCTTTAGAATGACCACGCTCCACCACCACCCGCAACAGGTCCCCCGTAGAAGCTGGAACAAGATCTCCATCGACCAGCTCGCCACATCCCTGAGCCAGAACCCTCCCGCCAGCTCAACGAACCCCAACCAAGCCGCCAACAACCTCACAAGGTGGATCAGCAACTGCGCAGACGACTTCGCTCCACTGAAGACCCCCCCCATCAGACCCGGCAACAAGAAAGCTTCCTGGTTCACCGATGAACTCAAGAGCTCTAGGAAGAACTGCCGAGCCCTCGAGAAAGCCTGGCGCAGAGACCCGACAACAGACAACATGACCACCCTCAAACAAGCCACCCGAAAACACCACCAGCTGATCCACACCACCAAGAGAACCGCATTCAAGGAACGACTAGACCAGTGGTTCCCAAACTTTTGACTCCTGAGGACCCCCATTGAGTTACCACTGGAAGCCAGGGACCCCCAAGCAATTTGTATGAGTTAAATTTCAAACATTAAAACAGTAATTCGAAAAAAATACACACATATGCACATAAAACAAATACCTAAAGTAATAAGGTTTTTTGGGGCCAGATGTATGACCATTTCATTTAGCGCCTCGCAATTGGCAACACATTGCGAGCGGCAAATTGCGAGTCGCTAAATGAAATGTACAACAGTGTGTTTAACACTGTTTGGGATTCCCAATGGGGTCGCAAATTGCGAGGTTCATTAATATTAATGAGCCTCTCTCAATTTGAAAGCCCATTGGGAATGCCAGCCCTCCCAGCGATGGTGGCCTGCTGGGCTCTGCAGGCCACCATGTCTCGGACTGCTTTTAAATAAAGCAGTTTTAAAAAAAAAAATGCAGCCTGTTTACCATGCATTTAAAAAAAGAAAATGAAACGTTTTCGTTGCATTTTCTAAGGGCAGGCAGAGGTCCCTGGGACCACTGCCTGCCCTTAAAAAATAATTTTGCATGCATTTGCAAAGGGGAAGGGGTCCCCTGGTGACCCCTTCCCATTTGCGAATGCATTACCATCTACTTGAAGTAGGTGGTAATTGTGACTGTTTTGCGACTGCAAAACATTTGTACATGGTTTTGAGACTCGCTATTTGGAAGGGAATGCCCCTTCCAAATAGCAAGTTGCAAAACCTATTTAGCGAGTCGCAAACAAATTGCCACTCGCGAAATAGGCTATGTACATGGCCTAATAGGTTTTTGCATGCGCAAACGGGTTCGCGAACCTGATCGCGCATATAAAAACAGATCGTACATCTGGCCCTTAGTATTTTATATTGAAGTAATAGCCCCTCTGTCACATGTATTTTATTTGTTTTATACCATCTCTCATACCATTGTAGGATGTCAGAGCACTTTACATCACACCCATATAGAGACATTGAATTATACATGTAAATCAGTGTGTATATAAAATGTTTAAAGAGTGCTTGGTCTGGAAAAGCACAAACTCAGGATTCAGAACATAACACAGTGGCTAGCATTGACTTTAACATTAAAAATGTATTTTCCCCCAAATATATCATTTTAGCAGCATCAGGTTAATCAATAACTGGGACAAAATATAAGTTACTAACTGGTACCATGCAGTTTGCAAGCAGCTCTTTGATGACAGTTTATAGGTCCCTCTGATAGATTACGATTGTCACTTATGAAGTGCACAGTAACAAAAGAAACTGTGACAAAAGCAGTAACCACGAACCTAGGCACATAAAATACTACTTTTTAAGATGCATGTTACACGTTCTTTGCCGTAGGCACAGTAACCCTCTGTGCTACATTAGTTAAATCAAAGCTGCCCCTGAGCAAAACGCTCCTGCTCTCTAGCAGGTACATTAATCTCTGGCATTCTCTTGACACTTTTATTGTTGCTGGAAAGCTGCTAATTATACAAGGAACATTTCTGTGCTTTTAAAACTGTTGCCTACGGACCCCCTGGGAATGTGTCACGGACCCCTGGGGTTCCGCGGACCACAGTTTGGGAAACACTGGACTAGACAACAACGCCCACAACAGCAAGGAACTCTTCAACATCGTCAAAGAGCTCTCGAACCCTAGTGCCGGAAACAACGACATCACCCCTTCACAAGACCTCTGCGACTCGCTCGAGTCGTTCTTCCACAGCAAGATCGCAGATATACACAACAGTTTCAGCCCACAGCCGACGCACCCTACGACCGCACCAACGCCCCCCACCACTACCCTCCACGCTTGGACCCCGATCAACACCGAAGACCCAAACCGCACGATGAACTCCATCCACTCCGGATCACCAACCGACCCCTGCCCTCACCACGTCTTCAACAAGGCAGACTCCATCATCGCACCCCATCTCCGGGACATCATCAACGCCTCCTTCGACACCGCCACCTTCCCAGAGAGCTGGAAGCACGCCGAACTCAGTGCCCTACTGAAGAAACCATCAGCGGACCCCACCGACCTCAAAAACTACCGACCCATCTCGCTCCTTTCTTTTCCTGCCAAAGTCATCGAGAAGAACGTCAACAGACAGCTGGCCGCCTTCCTCGAGACGAATGGATCCCTCGACCACTCGCAGTCCGGTTTCAGAGCCAACCGCAGCACCGAGACCGCACTCATCGCAGCCACTGACGACATCCGAGCCCTGCTCGACAACGGGGAAACAGCGGCACTCATCCTCCTGGACCTCTCCGCAGCGTTCGACACGGTCTGCCACCACACCCTAGTGCAGCGCCTCAGCAACATCGGAATCCAGGAGAAGGCACTGGAGTGGATCATCTCGTTCCTCGCTGGAAGAACCCAGAGAGTCCGCCTCCCCCATTCAGATCAGAGGCCACCAAAGTCATCTGCGGTGTACCACAAGGATCATCGCTCAGCCCCACGCTGTTCAACATCTACATGAGCCCCCTCGCGGCCATCGCACGCCAACACAACCTCAACATCATCTCCTACGCCGACGACACCCAGCTGATCCTCTCCCTCACCAACGACCCCGCAACCGCCAGAACCAACCTACACGAAGGGATGAAAGATGTAGCCGAGTGGATGATGAACAGCCGCCTGAAACTGAACTTGGATAAGACGGAAGTCCTCATCCTGGGATCATCACCCTCCGCCTGGGACGACTCCTAGTGCCCCCCTGCCCTGGGCAGTGCACCCAAACCAACGGACCACGCACGCAACCTGGGCTTCATCCTGGACTCTCGATGACCAGACAAGTCAACGCTGTCTCCTCGTCATGCTTCAACATCCTACGCATGCTACGGAAGATCTTCCGGTGGATCCCCACCGAAACCAGGAAGACAGTCACCCAGGCGCTCGTCACCAGCCGACTGGACTACGGTAGCTCTCTCTACGCCAGAACCACAGCCAAACTTCAGAGAAGACTCCAGCGCATTCAGAACACCTCAGCACGACTCATCCTGGACATCCCCCGACACAGCCACATCTCCGGACACCTGAGAGACCTGCACTGGCTCCCCATCAGCAAGAGAATCGCGTTCCGCCCCCCCCCCCCCCCAGCGCCTTGAGACCCTCCGGGTGAGTAGCGCGCTATACAAATGCTTGATTGATTGATTGATTGATTGAGCAGCATATCATACATGGACCTGAAAAACTTGGCAGTTATGCGTTTTCTTTTCATGGCTTTCTTGTCAAATGTGCTTGTTTCTTATTCAGTGGCTTCCTTCCTCTTCTTTTGTATGTTTCTCCCCTGAAGCAGAACTTCTTTATTATTATTTGCACTGAAAGATGTGTAACCTTTCATAGCTCACATCAGGGAACCAATTTTTTTCTTTGCGCGCTACATGTGCCTGAATGTATTTTCTTGTTCCCTCCCTCTCAGCCCTGTGTGCTGCTTCCCCCTCTCACCCCCATCTGACTGTGCTCTACATATTGCAGCCCCCCTACCTTGTCCGTAAAAGCACAACATTAAGTTTATTTTTGTTATGTTCGACTAAAGTGCACATGTTGCATGAAAGACCAGGACTTGGCTGACAAAGGAGGCTTTTATAGCAGCTAGGGAGCAGCAGGCAGTTGCATTCAGCCTGCATTTGAGGTAGTAGCACTACGGCCAGTCTGCTCACTCGGGTGCTGAAGGGCACCAAATGGCTGCAACAATAGTTCTTGTCATGAGTCGTGTGGAAAGTAATTGGTAAGCATTTTTCTTTAAACTCCGACTGTCCCTGAGACAGCTGTTATGTTCTTAAGTATCTGCAAATAGGTCCCTTTATTTTTAATGCCGAATAACATGTAAATTTCTTTTTACATTCTGATCAGTTTTCTGCCTGAAATTTAACCCCTTTCCTGACAAGCCTCCCCCCACCCCCAGTGCTAAGCCTTTTTTTTTTTTTGCCTATTTGGGCTAGTTCGCACTTAGGCCCCTGTAACTTTTGGACCACATTTATCTGTGCCAAATTTGCTTCCTTTTCTTCCGAACTTCATGGGGATTTCAAAGTTATCCAGGGTTTGTTGATCCCCCAGGAGTGTTCCCAGAAATTTGCCAAAATACAGCAAAATTTTGGGGTCTTTGAAAAAATGGGAAAAAAGTGCTGCAGATGAAAGCGTCTCTTTTTTCCCCTACAAATTGTATTTGGGTTTGTGGTGCTGAAATCATCATCTTACCAGCTTTCCGGGAATGACAGAATTTACACATTTTTGACATTTTACTGGGACGTAGCCTATTTTTTGCAATTTTTTGTGCTTTCAACCTCCTTCCAGTTAGTGGTAGAAATGGGTATGAAACCAATAATGGATCTTGGAAATCTATACATTTCAGAAATGTAGTTCTGAATTCAGCAAGGTGTTATTTGTGTAGATCCTTCAAGGTTTTTTTTTATAGAAACTAACAGTTGAAAATAGGAAACATTTTAAATGAGTAGAAAGAAACAGCCATTTGTGCCAACGTTTTCACCTGTAACTTCTTCTAAGTATGACAGATTTTTTTAAATAATATACCCTGCTAGTTGTGCGAATATATAGGAATTGTAGGTTCACCAGAGGAACCCAGAGCAAATAACTAAGAAACATCATGCAGTGTTTTTTCATTGTGTACCGGGTAAATCACAATTAATTTGGTAAAATATAAAGAGTGAAACATATCTATCAAAGACACCCAAATATTTCTGAAAAGGAACAAAATATAGAGTTTAGAAACAGTAGCTATTTGCACATCTACAAAATTGTGGTTACCCATACTAGCCTATGAATTGTAGGACATTTTTCAAAGTGACTTTTTTACAAATAGTCTTTCATTAGGAAGGCAGGAATGCATAGAAAATCAATATGTAATAACAGTTGCTCTATAATTCAGAGTTCCCCTAAGTCTATCAATAAAAATGGTACCTCACTTGTGTGGGCAGACCTAGTGGCCGCGACTGGAAACGGCCCAAAACGCAACGTGGACACACCACATTTTTACAGTGAAAATTTACCCTTTTTTTGCAAAGTGCCTACCTATAGATTTTGAACCCTAGCTCTGCCGGCACCGCGGGAAACCTAGCAATCCTATACATTTTTTAAAACTAGACACCCAGGGGAATCCAGGATGGGGTGACTTGTCTGTTTCCTTCCAGGTTCTGTTACCCTGAATCCTTGCAAACCTCAAACTTTGTAGAAAAAAACAAATTTTCCTCACATTTCTATGATGGAAAGTTCTAGAATCTGCGTGGATCCGCAAAATTCCACCCACCCCGCGTTACACAAAGTCTACCGATAAAAATGGTACCTCACTTATCTGGGTAGTCCTAGTGGGCGCGACAGGAAGCGGCCAAAAATGCAACATGGAATCACCACATTTTGACAGTGAAAATTGACCCTTTTTTTGCAAAGTGCCCAGCTGTAGATTTTGAACCCTAGCTCTGCCGGCACCTAGGGAAACCTAACAAACCTATACATTTTTGAAAATTTGACACCCAGGTAAATCCAGGATGGGGTAACTTGTCTGGCTCTCACCAAGTTCTGTTACCCATATTCCCTTGCAAACCTCAAACTTTGTAAAAAAAAACACATTTTCCTCACATTTCAGTGATGGAAAGTTCTGGAATCTGCGTGGATTTACAAAATTCCACCCTCCCCACATTCCCCAAAGTCTTCCGCTACAAATGGTACCTCACTTAAGCGGGTAGGTCTAGTGCCCCCGACAGGAAATGCCCCAAAATGCAATGTGGACACACCACATTTTTGCAATGCATACTGACTCTTTTTTTGCAAAGTGCCTATAACTGTGGATTTTGAACCCAAGCTCTGCTGCCACCTAGGGAAACCTACAAAACAGATACATTTGTTAAAACTAGACACCCAGAGAAATCCAGGAGAGGGTGACTTGTGTGGCTCTAAGCAGGTTATGTTACTCAAAAGCCTTTGCAAACCTCAAACTTTGTAAAAAAACAAACACATTTCCCAACATTTCTGTTATGGAAAGTTCTGGAATCTGTGTGGACCCACGAAATTCCACCCACCCTGCACTCTCCAAAGTCTCCAGATACAAATGGTACCTCACTTCTGTGGGTGGGCCAAGTGCCCGCGGCAGAGAAGGGGCCAAAACGTCAAAACGTATTGTGGAGCCATCACAATTACCTACCACACATTTCTGAAAACTAGACACCCGGGAGATTCCAGGGAAGTATGGCTTGTGTGGACCCCCAACATTTTCCTACCCAGAATCCCCTGCAAACCTCAAATTCTGTGTGGGAAACTTGTGTGATCACAGGGCGGACACAAATATCCTACCACTGAACCTTCCCCCAGGTCTCCCGATAAAAATAGTACCTTACTCGCGTGTGTGGCCGAAGTACCCGCAACAGGCAAGGGCCCAAAACCTATTCAGGATATTTCAAAATTAGCTATCACAAAACAACCTGGTTTTGCAAGGGGCGTCACCTGGGTTTTTGGTCCCGGGCTTGGCGGCCATCTACGGAAACCTACCAAACCCACACATTTCTGAAAATTAGACACCCGGGGGCATCCATGGAGGTATGGCTTGCGTGGACCCCCCAACGTTTCCCTACACAGAATCCCCTGCAAACCTCAAATGTAGCTGAAAAAAATCACTTGTTTCTCAAATTTCCGTGTGGGAAAGTTGTGAGATCACCGGGCTGACACAAATTTACTACCACTCAGCATTCCCCCAGGTCTCCCGATAAAAATGGTACCTCACTCATGTGGGTGGCCCAAGAACCCGCAGTAGGCAAGGGCCCAAAATGCATTGAGGAGACTTCAAAATTACCTATCACAAAACAACCTGGTTTTGGAAGGGGGCACCTGGGTTTTTGACCCCGGGCTCAGCAGCCAGCTGGAGAAACCTACTAAACCCACACATTTCTAAAAACTAGACACCCGAGGGAGTCCAGGGAGGTATGGCTTGCATGGTTCCCTCAAAGTTTTCCTACCAGAATCCCCTTCAAACCTAAATATTTAGCTGGAAAAAACACATTTTCCACATATTTTTTGTGTGGGATCAACGGGCCGGCACAAATGTCCTACCACACAGCATTCCCCTCAGTCTCCAGAGTAAAAGCAGCGGACTCAAGTAAGCCCTGCAAGCGCCACACACCTCTTGCCGTTACTCTGCTCTTGCCGCTCCCTAGCATTTCTTGGCAATTTTTTAACAATCTATGCTCTGAATGTAATTTTTATGCTTTTTAATATACTTGCATTTTTGCTGCTTCGGCGTATTTGCACACTTTGATCTGTTGCACTGATTGGGCCAACCCCGGTCCGCCGCGGCTGACGTGCCGTTTGAGCGGAGGGCGGTTCCTTCTCCCCAGTACCATTTCCGGTAGGCCGCGGACTAGTCGTCCTCCGGAAGACGGTATTTAACTTCCAATGGTGCGGGCTCGCAGCAGGCACGCCGCTGGCACACCAAAGGCATGCCTAAGGCAAACCCGTCTGCGCCCGTCCGTGCCTGGATCGCGCCCAGCGCCCGAGACGCTGGTCGTTTTTCGAACAAACTTATTAACTACTCAGCTAAGGAGCTTCTTTATTTAAGCAAACGAGGGAGGGTTGCTGCCTGGTAGGGTCGGGACACAGTAGCAGGTGTGCTGGTTGTAGGTTCTCACTTCCCTCAGAGGTGGGATCCACAGCCTTAGATGTGTGCCTGACTCACCAGAACCATGACCGGGAGAATTATCAGGAGATAAATACACTCTATGGTGGGCTTGCTAACGTGAGGTCCTTGGGAAAGCACAGGTATGAAATAGCTCAAATAATAGACAACTGGGGGCTGGATATTCTTTTTAAAACTGAAACATGGGCAGATGCGGGCTCGGATCCTGATTTTATTACTGCCACCCCGGTGGGGTACAGAGCGGTTAGAGTGGATACGACTTCTAAAAGAGGAGGTAGAGTAGCTATCATTTTTAGAGACCGTTTTGTAGTTACTATCCACCCAATCTCCACTCCGTACTATGAGGCTCTTCAATTTACATGTAAACTCATTGCCAAATTGACTTTTAAGGGCATGCTACTATATCGCCCTCCAGGTACGAGAGCCAGTTTTTTAGCCAATCTTGACTCTATGCTAGAAGCGGCTCTTAAATAAAGATTTTACCATTGTTGGAGATTTTAATTTTCATCTGGAGGTCTTAAACAATAAAGAGACGACCATGTTGTTAGATACTTTAGGGGTGGCTGGATTGGTTCAATTGGTAACTCCACCCACCCATGCGGCTGGTCATACTTTGGATTGAATTTTTTCATCTGCTAATTAGCTAATGATTAAAGATGTTGTTCCTTTACGCACGAGCTGAGTGTTCGGATTACCGATCTGGTCAACAGAGCTGAAGAGGATGGTGAGATCTCTAGGAATGAGGCGAGTTACCTGAGCACGAGTGAGGGCAGGACACCTTACTTTTATACCCTCCCTAAAACACACAAGAATAGGTCACCCCCACCGGGCAGACCCATAGTCTCAGGGATCGGCTCCCTTTTGGAACCACTCTCGCGTTTTTGCGACTACTATTTAAAACCCTTAGTACAAAGCACACCATCCTATCTGAAGGATACCAAGAGCCTACTCCAACTACTCCAGAATATTGACCTCCCACAGAGTACAGTCACCTTGGTGACATTAGATATTGAGAGTCTGTACACTTGCATTCCGCAGGACGACACTATCAGGGTCCTGGGAACAGCTTTAGACTCCATTAACTGGGAATATCAAGCCTCAAAAACCTTCATCCTAAACTGCGCCACATTGGCCCTGAAGGAGAATTTTTTCGCCTACAAGGACACCCTCTATCTACAAACGACCGGAACCTCGATGGGTAGTACCTTTGCTCCCAGCGTGGCGGGGCTGTACGTTGCTGACTTCGAAGCTAAACATATCATGCAACCCGATAGCCCCTACACGTCTTCGATAAAAATATGGAGACGTTACATCGATGATGTCCTTATCATTTGGACAGGCGATGATGACCAACTACAGGCTTTTTTACTTTGGATTAACACACTAGACGTGAATTTGAAATTCACCTCTGAATTGAGTAAGACAGAAGTGACATTCTTGGATGTAAAGATACAGGTGTGTGGCACCAGACTCACGACAAAAACTTACCAAAAACCATCAGCACGAAACAATTTGTTACAGTTCACCAGTTTCCACCCGAGACCATTAAGGGAAAACCTCCCTTATGGCCAATACCTCCGGATCAGACGCAATTGTTCTGAGCTCCAAGATTTCAAGACTCAAGCCGCTGATTTAACAGAGAAGTTGGAGTCTAGAGGGTACCCTAGCCATATACTGAACAAGGGCTACAAGAGAGCTCGCAACCAACCTCGGGAGGCTCTCCTTGAGGATAGGCTGACACACACTCAGACCATACCACTGACCTGTGTGACAACTTACAGTACAATGTCGAATTTCCTGAAGAAATCCATTAATAAAAACTGGCGCATCGTGTCAAGTGTCAAAACAGACTGGGAGAAACCTTTGTTCTCATTCAAGAGAGGGCGGAGCATAAAAGATTCCCTCGTGCACACTAGACCCAGAACTGAAACACCACCAACAGTCAGATCAGTCACGGAAATGTGGGGTCTGCCGCCAGTAACTGGACACTTTCCCTGTGCGAATTGCAGTGTCTGTCACTTGACGACACACACTAAAACCCTTGACCTTGAACCAGGAAAGATATGGACACAGAAACATCACACAAACTGCAATACGCAAAATGTTGTCTATTTGATCACCTGCTCATGCAGCCTACGCTACGTAGGCATGACAACACGCAGAATCAAACAAAGGATAGGGGAACACCGGTCCAACATTAGGTGTAAAAAACTGACTACAAAAATGAGCCGCCACTTTTTGGAGCATAACCACACTCCCAACGATCTTCAATGGACTATCATCGAACATGTGACTGGCACCCATAACCTTTCAAATCTCCTCTTTCAAAAGGAACAAAGGTGGGTGTACAGATTGGGGACCCACCTTAGGGGACTCAATGATGATATCCCGTGGAGTACTGTATTAAAGTGAACTGTTTCATAACCAATGGATAGAAATCATAAATGAGTAGAAATTTCTGGACATTATAAGGAAGAATTCTAACCTCAGAGCTTGAGGCTGTGACGTGAGCAAGCCGCTTGAATGACAACTTCAAGACCTAAGTTATCAGTGTGTCCAAATGTTCTGTGAGCATTTCCCTCTCATACTGTAACCCTAATATTGACAGCTTTCCCTTGCGCTAGCCCGTTAATTACTGTAACGTTACTGTCATGGGATAGCATAGCAGTCTAGCGCCAAGCCTTGCCTATAAACACACCACCCTCTGAGATCACGGGGTCGCTAGGCGACGAGCAACCACGTGACCGGTGACGCTCCCCTAAGCGTCGCTTCCGTGTTTACTTTGGGCGCCTAGCAACGGCGCATGCGTGATCACTGGCTTCATACAATTGATTGCTCCGGCTGCCAACGCCCCAATTGCAACGCCCACCATGGGAGCTATGATGCTCCTCGGAGTCACTCCTTTGCTTACATTGGGCGCCTAGTAACAGCGCACTCGTGACCGCTGGCCTAAACCAATCGGTTGCTTAGCCTGCCGGCGAGTCACTCTGCAACGCCCACCCGGAAATGATCGCCACTCTACCTGTTCGCTTTTAAGATCAGATTTGAACCCGCGCTGACATCGTCGGGGTCCAGTCTGAGGGCGACGTAGGTGGACCACGGGTGCCGAGCGTCGAGGGCGTAAGTGGAAGCCCTCAGCTGAAAATCGAGCTAAGTACATCTTGCGCTCCGTTTTCTAAGGGGCTATGCATTAACTCCGTGTTTGTTTTCCCTTACCTTGCCATGTTCTAGGGTGTGCCGAATACGCTTCCACCCCCCTCCTGAGACCCATGGTGTTTATTCATAACACCCAGAAAGTGAGACAAATTTTAACTGATGGCGATCTCCATAGATTTATGTATTGATCGCGATATTGACAATCTTCTATGAAGGTTTTCACTTATTTTAATCCTTAGTCACCTCTAGTTCGTACCACGAATAGTACACCCCACTTCTCCTAGTTCCTACGAACCCGGGGCTATCAGGTGGTGTTAACCATAGCGCTATTCGACCACAGCTAGAATGCCTTCACCTTTTGGAGCACTTTTTTCACCACTGAACTTATGACAGTCATAAGTAATTCTAAGTGTCTGTCTTTTTCTATGTGTTTGTCTCTGTCCTTTTTCCTTCTAGGTGCAGAAACGATCAGTAGAAGCCTCCTAAACCAGGAGTAATTAGGGATAAGTCTCTATTCCTATTTTTTTGCACTTTTTGACACCATTTGATTTAATTTTTTCACTTTCACGTCCCTAGGTTAGGGTGGGCCTTAGCGTGCTCATACCGCCGGGGTTTATCACACACCCAGTCCTGAAGAATTGCCGGGTAAATTAACACCGTTTCAATGGCAAGAAACATGTCGACAACATTGTAGGAACCCACCACTCAATTAAAGTGGACTGGTCCCTCACATATTTTTTAATTTTATTGTCTTTAGTGATCATTTAATAAAGTTTTTCTTTGATACACTACTGACTTTTTTTATCCTCCATCACTCACTAGTATAATTTTGCACACAACACGCCCTCTACTCACCATCCCGCTCCGCAGTAATTCTGGCGTTGCAGCACACCAAAGAGACATTCGGTCTCTTTGGTGGGGCCCGATGATGAAGCATGTCATCACTAGGTGGTGAGTGAGGGCTTTCTTCAACATCCCAGTGAGGATGTTCTGATGCTCCTGTGATTGGCTCAGTCCTCTCTTCATGGACACTCTTCTTTTGTTTATGAAATATTGACCGGGGAACAAGAGTGTCCGCATACTCTCCCTGTCTCTCTTTTTGTAATACGTTCCTTTATCATGGTCTGATCATTCACTTATTAGATTTAGCCTTCCTAGCAGTAAGATTGGACAGGTTGGCAGCCTGAAGCCACCTGCTACCTCCTGTAAAGCATGGAGTAAAGTGGACAAAAAAGTCCTTCGCACTCAATTGGAAGGTTCATACCCTCAACTTCCGGATAATGTGGACGCTGCCGTCACAAACTATATGAATTGGATTTTTTTGAGGCGGTCAGTGTTGCGGTTCCTATCAAAAAATTATCTTGTAATAGGACCCTTCCGTCGGAGCCTTGGTTCTCTGATCTGCTCCGTAAGGAAAAACAGCACTGTCGCCGTATGGAACAAAACTGGCGACTGAACTATCTTGACTCAGATAAGCAAGCGTATAAGATGACACTAACAAATTATAAAAAATTACTGATTGCAGAAAAGAGTAATTATTTTCGTAAACAGATTGAATCAGCAAGGTATTCTTCCAAAGAACTTTTTGCTGTTATCAATAAACTTACAGTACCTAATGCACCGGGTAGGACGGGGAACCAGCAATTCTCCAATGATATGGCAGCTACATTTAAATCTAAAGTTTTGGACATTTTTAATGTTTTTAATGATGATTCAGTTCCGTGCATCGCTCTTCAGGAGCATGATTTAGACTTAGACAAGAGCAGTTTGCTCAACTTTTCCTCCGTTTCTCCGGAGTTAGTGAGCAATTATTTAAAGAAAGCTGAGGCAGGTTCTCCATTGGATCCTTGCCTACCAGCCTTTCTTAAAGATCTTACAGACTTGGTAAGCCCAGTGCTCGCGGAAATTTTTAACATGATGTTCTCCTCTGGCATCTTTCCCATCAGCTGGAAGGAGACGTCCATTCTTCCTCTGCTAAAAAAGCCCACTTTAGATGCCACTAATACTCTTAATTACCGTCCTATTGCCTGCTTACCTTTACCGATATGAGAAACAATGGTCCTTACCATCAATAAAGCATAGCATGAGTCAATACACAGTTACTGAGTCAAAATTATTTAGAGCATATCGTAATTCTGCAGCTCTATGAGATGAATCTTACATATGGTA
Organism: Lissotriton helveticus; assembly: GCF_964261635.1. Taxonomy (NCBI): domain Eukaryota; kingdom Metazoa; phylum Chordata; class Amphibia; order Caudata; family Salamandridae; genus Lissotriton; species Lissotriton helveticus. The sequence continues at coordinate 777,812,337 of NC_136072.1, forward strand.
CAGCAAACAAGCAAAACAGCAACAGACTTATTTGCTACCAGGCAATTTAATTCATTGCTAATTCAATGGATATTTTGAAATCATAAAAGCAGTTTCCAAGTGTCACATTCAATACATTAATACAACAACTTGGCCAAAGGTGATTATGCCCCAAGAGAGGACGTGCAAAAGCAGGCGTAATAAGGAATGATACAAGTGTTTTTAGAAAAGTAAGAGAAAGAATCAGAAAAAATTGTGACAACAAATACAGTAACAGTCTTTACAATGAAAAACGGACGGTTTTGAAAAATACCGTCTCAGTAACCACCCAGCCTTAATACTCTTCTTTATAATTTGATCAATGCAAAAATGGACATAGGTTCCAAAATAAGCACGTCAGGATTATGGGGGGGAGAGGGAGGGGGTCAAGGTCCGGGTGAGATCATGGATAGGGTGTCGACGTTTCGACTCGTCTTGTGGCCCGACGGGTAGATTACACCTCGGCCGTGCGAGTCTTCATCAGGACAATAGAGGGAAGGGCAATATCACCAAGGCTTGGTAATACCCACGACAGTCTAAGGCAGGAGGTCTATCGACCGTATGTGGACACTCTTACATCGGGAGGGGGTTATTATTTCGCCTTGCACTCTTCAATAGTGCTTGATGAATTTCAATAATTGTCATATATACTGGTGTCCAACCAATAATGGGTTAACGTGCAAAATCTGGCATAAATTTCATCAGTGTCTCTCTTAATTGGACAAGATTCCTCACATTCAATGTGGAATTATAACCCTCACGGAAGATCTTATTCAAGGAGGGACTCAACCTTCCGTTCGCCAGTGCTCCACTCGAACAGCTCTTAGCATTCGTAAAAGCAATACTTTAATCAATGGGAATTTTTAAAGGGGCAAGATGTTTCCATGTATACAAACATAAAAAACGGGCTGGAACCTGTCTCAAAAGCGGCGCGACCTTCATTGGACTCCCAGTGTGAGTATATAATTCCACATTGAATGTGAGGAATCTTGTCCAATTAAGAGAGACACTGATGAGATTTATGCCAGATTTTGCACGTTAACCCATTATTGGTTGGACACCAGTATATATGACAATTATTGAAATCCATCAAGCACTATTGAAGAGTGCAAGGCGAAATAATAACCCCCTCCCGATGTGAGAGTGTCCACATACGGTCGATAGACCTCCTGCCTTAGACTGTCGTGGGTATTGCCAAGCCTTGGTGATGTTGCCCTTCCCTCTATTGTCCTGATGAAGACTCGCATGGCCGAGGTGTAATCTACCCGTCGGGCCACTAGACGAGTCGAAACGTCGACACCCTATCCATGATCTCACCCGGACCTTGACCTCCCTCTCCCCCCCATAATCCTGACGTGCTTATTTTGGAACCTATGTCCGTTTTTGCATTGATCAAATTATAAAGAAGAGTATTAAGGCTGGGTGTTTACTGAGACGGTGTTTTTCAAAACCGTCCGTTTTTCATTGTAAAGACTGTTACTGTATTTGTTGTCACAATTTTTTCTGATTCTTTCTCTTACTTTTCTAAAAACACTAATATCATTCCTTATCACGCCTGTTTTTGCACGTTCTCTCTTTGGGCATAATCACCTTTGGCCAAGTTGTTGTATTAATGTATTGAATGTGACACTTGGAAACTGTTTTAATGAATTCAAAATATCCATTGAATTAGCAATGAATTAAATGGCCTGGTAACAAATAAGTCTGTTGCTGTTTTGCTTGTTTGCTGTACCATATGTAAGATTCATCTCATAGAGCTGCAGAATTACGATATGCTCTAAATAATTTTGACTCAGTAACTGTGTATTGACTCATGCTATGCTTTATTGATCGTAAGGACCATTGTTTCTCATATCGCAATTTACCCAGGTCCTGGACCTATTGGGTTGCCCCATTTTAGAAAACGCTTACCTTTACCAGCAAAAATTGAGGAAAAAATTATGAATATTCAACTGACACATTTTATCAATGAAAAGGAACTGTTGGATCACTCCCAGTTCGGTTTCCGCAAAGGGCATAGCACAGAAACAGCGCTCATTAAGGCCGCGGAGGAAGATAGAGCGGTAATGGATGGAGGGGGAACAGCTGCATTGGTGCTCCTCAATCTATCTGCCGCATTTCACACGGTGGACCATAATCTCTTGCAAAATCGGCTAAAAAACCTGGGAGTTGATGGAACGGCCTTGGCCCTTCTGTCATCCTTCCTGAAAGAGAGGAGATCTACGGTGTCTCTTGACTGCTTCAACTCCGAGCCTTACTTCTTACCTTGTGGAGTACCGCAGGGCAGTTCGGTGAGTCCTTCTCTGTTCAACATCTATGTCTCCGAACTGGGCCCTCTGATTAGAAAATTTGGCTTTAGGTTGACGTCATATGCCGACGACACCCAGATTGTGGTAGCTGTTCATAAACATCAGAGCTCTCCTACTCTGCAGTTCCAAAACTGCATGATTGTGATTAACAACTGGATGAGCAGGCATTGCCTCAAACTTAATTCCGATAAAACTGAAGTTTTGATATTCGGCAATTTGCAGCCTACCTGGAGCAATCTGTGGTGGCCAGCTGAGATGGGTGCGCCTCCTAAACCTACAGACAAAGCTAAAAATATAGGGGTGTTGATCGACAACAGACTTACTTTTTGTCAACAAACCAATGCCATTGTGTCAGCTTATTACTTTCTTATAAAAAAAATAAGAAAGATACTCCCGTATATTCCCGTGGAATCCCGAAAAACAGTAGTCACATCGCTTGTGCAATCTAAATTGGACTACTGTAATGGGCTTTATCTAAATGCCCAGAAGCAATGCCTTAGGAAGCTTCAGGTAGTTCAAAATTCTGCTGCGCGTTTACTGCTGAATCTTCCACGGCATAAACCGATCTCTAATGAGATCCACAGGCTGCACTGGCTTCCAGTAACTCAGCGTATCAAATTTAAAGCACTGTGTCTGGCTTATAAAGCCTTGGCGCATACAGGTCCTGCTTTTCTCCAGAATCTCTTTGTCTGGTATCAGCCAACCAGACAGCTCAACTCGATGGGGGCCAGACTGTTATCGGAGCCCAGAATTCGGACCTCCCATTGGGGTGGCCGTGGATTTTACTACGGCACATCAAGATTGTGGAATTCTCTTCCACTAGAGATCAGGAGTGCCAATTCACTTGTCGGTTTCAGGAGAAACGTAAAAACATGGTTGTTCCAGGGCTAGGCGCACAGCAGGTTACTTGTGTCTCAGCGCCAAGGCACCGTTTGGTATTCGTGCGCTCTTATAAATCTCATTAACATTAACATAACATAAAATGGTACCTCACTTGTGTGGGTGTCCAATGCAGAATTGGCTAAAAACATATATTTTTTCTAATGTAGCACTTAAAATTTGCTGTGCTATACCCTTAATCCCGATGTTTTTGGCTCTTCCCAGTCACAGGCCCTTGCCCCACCCACACAAGTGAGGTATCATTTTCATATCGAAATAGGTGCAGTCGCCATTACTGAGGAGCCTCTCTGAAAATAGATCTTTGTTAAACAGGTTCGGCCTTGCCTATGTGGGAATCAGACAGTTCCCAATTTGCTGGTCTGGTCGGTGAGCGTGTGAGCCATTTGTTGGCAGTTTGTGGGCCTGTTTTATGGTCTGCTGGGCCAGTTTTTACAGTTGGAATACCTGTTATTAAAACAAACGTAGCTTGCAGCAAGCTCTAATCCATGCAATCTTCCGAACCTCGAAAGGCGCTTATAAAATGTGGGGCCTATTTATCAAAAGTCACACAATGCAGCAAACCACCTTGCTGTGCTGTGTGACAGCAAATTCCTCTCTTTTCCCAGCGCTGGAGCACAATGTGCTGCCTAGTGTCAATGCAGGCACGCTTGCACTATGATATAAGGGTGTCTGTGTAGTAAGCAGGATTGTTTTTGTGCAGGAAGGGATGCCTTCCTGCACAGAAACAGCCCCCTGAAGCAGTTTCCTCTTTCTATGTGTGCTAGAGAATGCAGCACACATAGAAAGAGGAAAAACAAGGAGAAATAAAGATCTTTATCCTGGTTATGTCTCCCCGGTAAGGCATAGTGTTTTGGCACATTCCTAGTTGACCAGTAATAGTAAATCCGGGATTGTGCCAAAATCCATGAGTGCTGCATGGAAATACTCAAGCACCACCCATGGAATGCCTTCCTGAGGCAGAGTAATGCAATGTAGCATTTTGCGCTACTCCAGGTTTATCAAGACACATGGCTTGAGAAATCTCTCTTAATTGTTGTGTCGCTTTTGCAACACATTGCGTAACGCAAAAGCAACACAACACTATGATAATTATGCCCCTGTGTCTTTACAAGTTCAAAACTGCCCCAATTTCAAACATGGGCCACTTTCTTAGCTCTCTAATTCACTAATGAGGCTGATTTTATTTAGGTGCCTAGGGTTATTTTCTGTTCCAGATCGACTCTGTTGTAAGTCGGGGAAAGCAGGTGATATCAACATTAAAATTGTGCATTCCCTGCCTACCCTTAGCTTTGTAACTTTTTGCAGCAAGGCTTTTTGTGCAAACTTGATTTTATCTCTAATATGGGTATTTTCTTAATAAAACCAATATTTCTTTCACTCCTCTAATAATTAAACTTGAAGCACTAATCTCTTATGTGAAACAGGAAAAAGAGATACTCGTCCAATGGCTGAATGTGAAGTGTGAAATCGGGAAACCTAGGCTCAATCTTGGCTTAATCTTGGCTTCTCCGCTTGACCAAATTGGTTGATCCTAGGCAGTCAAATTATTTCACTATGCCTCCTTTTCCTTCATCTCTTGAGAGCAGCTTTAAATACATCAGTTCAGGCTGTGCGCTTTAACCAATACTCTCTTATGCATAGCTTAATAGATGTTATTGTTGCTCCATCTAACATAAAATATGGTGCACACGAGAACTGACCTGCTTGCCTCTTGGCTCACTAATGACGTCATGGGCTGTGGGGTGGATGCTTTTTTGTCTAAAGTCATGTTTAGCAACTATCTCTTCCAATAATTGTCACTCAATGCAGTGAAATAATCTATTTTTCTAAATTGAAAATCCGCTGTACTAAATTGAAAAGTTTTCGAATAATAGAGAATAAACATTTTTGAAGTCTATGTCATATTTTTTTTGATTACGGTTTGTTGCATGTTTTTCATACCACCCCCTTTTCTGAATCAAGTATTTTGAAGGCATAACTGGTGCTCTGACAACCTAAACAGTTGAATCGGCGTTCTCTCTCTCGCCCTGTTAAGTTGCAGGCAGACTCGCCCACCTCTCCATACAAATCTCATACTCTTTCAGCGTTCTTAAATGAGGCTTAATGCGCGCAAATGCTTATCCGAATTGTTTTCACAGAATGTCAAAAAGAAACGGCAGGATTCCTGCGCGCCTGAAATATCAGCCATTTCCAAGCCTCGCGCGTGAGGCTTAAGCAACATGCTGGAAGCTGAAAGTCTTGCCAAAGCAGCTTTTATGAAGTGGGTCCATTGCCAAGAAGAGCTGGGTCGGGAGTGCACACTATTAGCAGTAGGCACAATGGGATATACAAAAGCATCTCGCGTTGGGCAGCGGCTGAGCTGAGCAGATAATGAAAGCGCCAGGGTTCTGCAGGCCTCGCTTCTCACCTCAGCTGTCAGAGAGCGGCGGGTGGTTGACAAGACCTAGCCCTGGATGCTGAGCACCATGAAAGAGGCTTGATTGATGACTCATGTTTAGCTCTGCCTTTTTTTCAATTGTTGGTGGCGTCATTGTCTGGGGCTGTAGCGAGATGCATGAGGTCTACAGTGGGGATGTATGATGGAACAATGCAGGCCTTCACAGCACATTTTTTCAAACGCATATGCTTTTACAGCACATGCCCTTACTATGTATTCGTTACATATGTACATATATTTATATAATATATTTTATACATTATATATATATATATATATATCTATACTACTATTATAAAGAGAGAACTTGCACCTTTTGGCAAGGTAATCTCGGGAACCACAGCGCCAATCTACACACCCGATACATCTTTGAAAATGTCAGAGTGTGTAGATGGACATAGGCTATATACATTTAAAAAAAAAAGCAAAATAAAAAAATTAATTTACAAAACAAAGTAGTCCCCTGAAAGTAGCGCCGGCCGGGACCTAGCGCTGGCCGCGACGCGACGTGCGTCATGACGAAGGAGGAGCGGCAGCGTCATGGAGGAGCTGCGGCGTCATGGAGGAGGTGCGGCGTCATGGAGGGGCGGTGGCGTCATGGTGGTGCAGTGGTGCAGTGAGTAGCGGCGGCGACGACGACATGAAGAGGCGGCGGTGCAGTGGTGGAGTGGTGGCGACATGAAGAGGAGGAGCGGTGGGTCAGGTAAGCAAAGTAAATAGTCGCGGGAGGGAGTCGGGCAGTACTCGGGAGGCTGGAGGCGGGGGGCGGGAGGCTGGGGGCGGGAGGCGGGAGGCGGGGAAGGGGGGGGAGACTGTCGGCGGGTGCACCGCTCGACAACATGCTGCCCCAGCCACCTTCTGGACCCGGGCTAAAAATGCAGCCCCCAGCCCCCTTCTGCCCCAGGCAACGCTAGGGCGGGCTGCTAGTATATATATACACATATATAAAGAATACATGGTAAAGGCAAGTGTTGTAAAAGCATATGCGTTTTAAAAAAATGTACTATATATATATATATATATATATATATATATATATATATATCCACAGAGAAACAGCGCTTCTTCCGGAGTGCTGGGACCCAAGAAAGTTGGCGCAGATACCGGCGAAGCAGTCCGGTGAAATCAATCCATCAAAAAGAAGCAAAGTTTATCTTGCGCTCTCGGTCAGTAAGGCAAAGGAACTCCAATGTTAAATTTGCAGTTTATTACACAGCGCGTTTCAGCTCTACAGCCTTGCTCACGTGTAACCCAACACAAACAGGACCGGCATTAAGTAAAGGGAGATGCATCGTTATAGTACATCAACATAGAAATGGGACTAAAATAATGTAATAGAAAATCAATGGCAGACATGTTAACCACTTGGGAGCTAGTAAACAAACCTCCCCAGTGCTGCGCTGTCCATTATCCGGTGCTGAACTGGACGTCCAGCGGTCGCACGCAGCACTGGGGAGGTAGTGCCCGTGACGACCGTTGGCCGACGGCAGCACTTAAGGGGTTAAAGTGGTGAGTATCATCAACAGTGTTGAAGGACAATAGAAACCCTATGATTACAGCGGGAGTGATAAAGCGTTATGCCCACGAAGAAAAGTTTATGTAAAACACAGATAATAAATAATTGTTATTCCCAAACAACTGTTCCGTTCGACATAGTTAAACCTCATGGTATTGACATAAGGACTCGTTGTGTAAAGAATATATCTATAATAACAGCATGACAGTCGATAACCAGAACATGAGTCATGGGATAAAGACCAATAAAATACAATAGAATACAAAAATTATTCAACGACAAGTGTCACATTCAATTAGTCCAGGAAAAGTCTATTTATCACAAAACCACGATCTATCATCGCTAGATGATGTCAGAGAATTATTGACAAGTGTCATAATCTATTAGTCCCAAATTAGTGATTTCAGTCTTCAAACCTTACAAGCCGGTGTATCAAAAAAGTGTGACTTTAGTGGAGAACAGTGATTTCCAGAGTGCAAAGGATAGGTACGCCCGTGCAAGTGAATCCAAGTGATGGGCCCCTCCTTTCCTCCTGTGGAAAAAATATGACAAAAACCATATTAAAAATAATTGATACTAGAGTTTCATTATGCAGAAGAAGAGTACGAGAATTTACATAAATTTACACATAAGCAGGATGTTGCCAAAGTAAATACTTTGGTTAAACATGACTTAAATATATTAAACATGTTAAACAATGTTACAGATGTAAAGGAAATTATTCTCTCAAGTGACTGGCAAGTTCCTCATCCATGTTAAGACCCCCCTGGAATTTCGTTTGGAACTCAATTATGAGCCTTGATTCTCGTTGTCTGAGACTGAGCACCCTATCACCCCCTCTAGGATGTCTAGGAACATGTTCCAATATAAAATAGTTCAAATCTGCAGTCTGGGAGTAGTGATGCTGTTCAAAATGGCGTACAACTGGGTACTTGGGATCATGATTGGTAATGGCCATCAAGTGTTCCAGAATTCTTTTTTTAGCAGCACAACTGGTGCTGCCAACGTACCACAATTTACAGGTACACTCAATGGCATAAATGACAAAGGTGGTACTGCATGTGAGAAATTGAGTCAATTTTCTGGTAATGCCATTATACTCAACATTCCCCCTGTATTTGCTATGTTTACAGGCCTTGCAGTGGCCACAGGGGTAGAAACCCACTAGGCCATGCTCTGAATTCTTGGCAATTTGGGTAATGTCGTTCCTGACTACTAGATCCCGAATGTTCCTATTTCTCCTGAAGGTAATAGTGGGTCTATCTGGTATGCTGCTGCACAAGATAGAGTCAGTCTTCAGAATTTCCCAATTCCTGTTGAGAATTTTTCTGACCTTGTCTGTCTCAGCATTAAAGGTTAGTATCAACCTTGTAGGTTCGTCATTTTCATTGGTAACGGTGACAGGGTGATCTTCTAACGTTTGAGATCTTTCGATCCCATTCGCTCTCTCTATGGCCTTTTTCAGAACCCAACCGGGGTATCCCCTGCTTTCAAATCTGGTTACAATGGTATTCTGCTCCTTAAGAAAGGAATCTGTGGTATTACAGTTCCTCTTGGCCCTCAGCAGCTCACCATAAGGTATACTCCATTTGAGTGCCTCGGGATGGCTGCTGAGGGCATGTAGAACGCTATTGCCAGCCGTGGCCTTGCGATGTAGGGAAGTACAAATCTTGAGATCCTTTATCTCAAGTTTGACATCCAAAAATTCAGTGTCAGTATTACTGATATTTCCAGACAGCAAAATGTTGTATTTATTGGTATTTAATTTCATGATGAAATTCTCAGCATCAATTTTGGTACCTTTTGTTGGATTCCGCCCAGCCCGAGCACTGCAGGAACGTAGCATGCACCAGTCCCCTTCCCCTGCCCAGTGGCCACTCAGAAGATAACACTATGAGTGCACCAATGAACCTGAAAAGAGGGTGGTATGTTGAGGAGACACCAAGTCTTCCACCCAAGATCGATAGGACAGAGCTCCCTCCTTCACGTTTCTGCACCTACAGCAAATAGAAAGAAGACGAACCTTTCATATATATGTCCTCACTGCTGTTATCCCATCTCCAGTGACCATGAACTGCTTAAACATGCACAACCCCTCTTACCCGTGGTCAGCGCAGGCTTTGCTTTGTGAAGGCACTGGGCAATCCATGATACAAAGGTCTCTCGTACTGGATAGCCAACCGGGAACAAAAATCAATGTCCTTCGTTTTTTACCATATGAGCCACGAGGGGAAAAAAGGTCTTATCAGGGTACAGAGCGTAGCCTATGCCAGAAAAAAAAACCTTCGTTTGTAAAGGTAAATGGCAAGGGAAAAGGGACACTCGGGAACACCGAGAACTTCCAGCGTTTGCTTACACGGCCCTTCGCGGAATGACCCGAAACGTCACTTCCGCCTAGCAACGATGCAAAGATGCGTCTAAAGAAAGATGCGTTAAATGCTTCGTTTACTATGGCGTTTCCTAGGTCTACCAACAAACAAGGGCACAACCAAAAAAGCGAATACAGTGAACGGGAGCCCCCGCACACTGGTACTAAGTAAAAAAAACGCTGGGGGGAAAAATCTAAAGCAAATAAAGGGAAAGGGAATAACAAACCAAGGACAAGGACCTAACTAGCTAAGGACATGGAAGGGCAGCCAAACAGGGGACAAAAAGTGCCTCTCACGAGCCCGTGAGAGAAAACCAGATAAAAGGATCCTGGACAACAGGAATCTTCAGCAACAATCAGCAACCAGGAGAACAGGATACCAGAATCCATACGAGGGCAATATCAAGCAATGAGACTAAGGTAGGACCAATTTTTATCCCACAGCCCCAGGTCATGTGATGTCAGTACATGGCCACTGAGAGAGGACTAGCCCCAGATCCTAACAGTACCCCCCCCCCTATGATCCTCCCCACAGGGCGGGGTTTCAGGGGATGTTGCCTATGAAACATTCGAACCAATCGCGGTGCATGCACCCCCCCAGCTGGCTCCCAAGTCCTATCCTCCTGTTTGTACCCCTTCCAATCCACCAAATAGAATAGACGACCCCTGACCCGCTTGGAATCAAGGATAGCCTGCACCTAGAATTCCTCCTGGCCATCTACCACCACTGGAGGAGGAGGGGGCAGCACCTGAACTGAGGGTATATAGGGTTTCAGTAATGAAGTATGAAACACGGGATGCACCCCATAGTCTGGTGGTAACTTAAGCTTCATAGCTACCGGATTAATAACCTGAGTTACCGGAAAAGGGCCCACAAACCGAGGCTGCAGTTTGCGTGATCCCTGCAACCTCAGATTACGGGATGCCAGCCACACTAGATCGCCCACCTTATATGAGGGAGCCGGGGCCCGATGTTTGTTCGCCTGTGTTTTCATAGCAGCTTTGGCATCATTTAAACTTTCCCTGGCCAAACCCCAGATGTCTCTCAGTCGCCCACACACATCATCAATGGCTGGCACGCGTCCCGTAGGTTGGATAGCCACAGCTCTAGGATGGTATCCAAGGGAACAATAAAAGGGGGTCATACCCAGAGCGGAATGTAGGCTGTTATTTTAGGCGAACTCCGCTATGGGTAGAGCCGTCACCCAATCGCATGACAATGACGAAACCAGACATCTCAGATATTGCTCCATCGTCTGATTAGTTCGCTCAGTCTGACCATCAGACTGAGGATGGTATGCCGAAGACAAACGTATCTCCGTCTTGAGTACCAAACAGAGTTCAGTCCAGAAATGAGACACGAACTGCGCTCCCCTGTCAGATATAATTACAGCCGGAAAACCCATGTAAGCGTACTACTGAGGACATAAAAACCACACGAGTTGTGTATGCATAGAGATATGCAGATACATCCCCACTTGTGGCACACCAATAGAACAAAAGTTTTTCAATGATTGGTCATCCAAAGTGTAGTATTTATTAGAACAACGTACATCTTCGTAAAGTGGTCGATATTATATTCATATCAATCCAATGTTTATAAATATTTCCAAAATGAGGAACATTCAAAGTAGGCAACTCCAATGCATTTCGGGCGGTGCCCTTTCTCAAGGAGTGCTGTGAAGAAGACAGAAATCAGTAAGGGTCAGGAAGTGAAAAACGCGGGGATAATTTGAATCAGTTAAAGTGTCGATCAATTGGTGTGTGAGTGCGAGTATCGCAAAGGCTACGGGCATGTGAAGGATAGTGCCGAATTGTGAACTAAAAGAAGGAGTGTGCTCTTAACAGTACACGGACGTGAATGGCGGGCTTTGAAAATTAGGAGAGCAGAACATAACTTACTTCATATCCAATGTAACGCAGTGCGTTACTGACAGGTTCGGGAACAAGCCGAGAACGCTAAGGGAAGGTGATCAGACTACCGGAAAAAGAAACTGGGCATAACGAGATAGAAAACGGACTGAGGTGGGAAAGAAGTGAAGGTCGTGGGTGTCAGCGCCATGTTAGAGTGGATAGATGGTGATGAAAACGAACTAGGGATGGGAGTAAAAGATAGAAAAGTAAAGGGGGTGAAAAAAAAATAGAGTTAAGTGAAATACGAGCAATGAAGAGACAATGTCAAGAGGTACAATAAGTTACAAATAACAGCTGTATTCGAAACGATCATTGAGGCCAAAAGGCTTCTGAGTCTGTAAACGGAACATCCATTCAAGTTCTCTTTTTAAAAGAAGTTTGTTGTTGTCAGTTCCTTCTTTCTTGCTGACAATCTCCAGGATGATAAATTGCAATTGAGCAATGGTGTGACGGGCTTCAAGAAAATGTGTGGCAATGTTAGATTTCTCATTTTTTAGTCGAATGTTGGATTTGTGCTCATTCAAGCGTGTCTTGATTTTCCTTTCTGTTTTACCAACATACAGTTTGCCGCAGGGGCATTTCAAGGCGTATATTAGATTGGAAGAGTCACATGTCGCATTGACTAGCAGTTTGATGGCATTCCCTTTCATAGGATGACGGATGATGTTGCCTTTAATAACGCAATTGCAGTGACTACAATTGAGACAGGGCTGGGTGCCTTTGTAATTTATGACTGTGCTGGTGGGTTTAGATAATATTTCTTTAATGTTCTTGCTTCTTGTATGAGCAAACAAAGGTAGAGGTTTGAACATATCACCAAAATCTGGTTCAATTTGAAGGATTGGCCAATGTTTGAGTATGATTCTTTTGTAGATGTTGCTAACGGTAGAATATTTGGATACCAGAACGATGCGTCGGTACCGATCGTAACAATACTTTACACTATCATAGCTACCACCAAGAGTCAGTAAAAAGACACCTGCCTTTCTCCCAACTACTACGCGTCAAACGCATAGTGTCAGATGAAGAAGCCATGAAAATTCGCATGCACGAAATGCATAACCGATTCCTTGACAGAGGTTATCCAACACAAGTTTTATCTGAGGCGCAAACTCGTGTGGCACAAATAACCCGACAAGAGGCTCTCATTAAGAAACCTACCAAAGATCAACAACGCATCGTTCTGGTATCCAAATATTCTACCGTTAGCAACATCTACAAAAGAATCATACTCAAACATTGGCCAATCCTTCAAATTGAACCAGATTTTGGTGATATGTTCAAACCTCTACCTTTGTTTGCTCATACAAGAAGCAAGAACATTAAAGAAATATTATCTAAACCCACCAGCACAGTCATAAATTACAAAGGCACCCAGCCCTGTCTCAATTGTAGTCACTGCAATTGCGTTATTAAAGGCAACATCATCCGTCATCCTATGAAAGGGAATGCCATCAAACTGCTAGTCAATGCGACATGTGACTCTTCCAATCTAATATACGCCTTGAAATGCCCCTGCGGCAAACTGTATGTTGGTAAAACAGAAAGGAAAATCAAGACACGCTTGAATGAGCACAAATCCAACATTCGACTCAAAAATGAGAAATCTAACATTGCCACACATTTTCTTGAAGCCCGTCACACCATTGCTCAATTGCAATTTATCATCCTGGAGATTGTCAGCAAGAAAGAAGGAACTGACAACAACAAACCTCTTTTAAAAAGAGAACTTGAATGGATGTTCCGTTTACAGACTCAGAAGCCTTTTGGCCTCAATGATCGTTTCGAATACAGCTGTTATTTGTAACTTATTGTACCTCTTGACATTGTCTCTTTATTGCTCGTATTTCACTTAACTCTATTTTTTTCACCCCCTTTACTTTTCTATCTTTTACTCCCATCCCTAGTTCGTTTTCATCACCATCTATCCACTCTAACATGGCGCTGACACCCACGACCTTCACTTCTTTCCCACCTCATTCCGTTTTCTATCTCGTTATGCCCAGTTTCTTTTTCCGGTAGTCTGATCACCTTCCCTTAGCGTTCTCGGCTTGTTCCCGAACCTGTCAGTAACGCACTGCGTTACATTGGATATGAAGTAAGTTATGTTCTGCTCTCCTAATTTTCAAAGCCCGCCATTCACGTCCGTGTACTGTTAAGAGCACACTCCTTCTTTTAGTTCACAATTCGGCACTATCCTTCACATGCCCGTAGCCTTTGCGATACTCGCACTCACACACCAATTGATCGACACTTTAACTGATTCAAATTATCCCCGCGCTTTTCACTTCCTGACCCTTACTGATTTCTGTCTTCTTCACAGCACTCCTTGAGAAAGGGCACCGCCCGAAATGCATTGGAGTTGCCTACTTTGAATGTTCCTCATTTTGGAAATATTTATAAACATTGGATTGATATGAATATAATATCGACCACTTTACGAAGATGTACGTTGTTCTAATAAATACTACACTTTGGATGACCAATCATTGAAAAACTTTTGTTCTATTGGTGTGCCACAAGTGGGGATGTATCTGCATATCTCTATGCATACACAACTCGTATAGTTTCTACTAGTGTTTCGGACGGAGACACTACCCACCAGTGCACCCGCTATATTTTTCAACTCAGCTTTAAACTATTCAATAATCGCTGTGCACCACCTACCACCCTTTGACATAAAAACCACAGCCATCTCTTTTGCCGTAGGGATTTTGGTAAGCGGAATGAAGTGCGCCATTTTGGTGAATAAATCCACCACCACCATTATGGCAGTATAACCAGAGACAGAAGGCAAATCGGTCACAAAATCCATACTCAAGGTATGCCAAGGGGCAGGGGGAACTTCCAAAGGATGTAGGAGCCCCGAGGGCTTACAGTGCGAAGGCTTACTGATGGCACATATGGGACAGGCACGGACATATCCCTGAATGTCACTAATCATGGAGTCCCGCACAACACCTCATACACAATTCCTTCGTTTTTCTTATCCCCGGATGCGCCACCAAGGCAGAGGAATGACACCACTCCAGAACCACATTCCTCAACATAGGGGGAATGAACAATTTACTCTCATGATATAACAACCCCTCTTTGACTGTAACCTGAGGCAACGATAACCAAGGAGCCAAATCCAACTGATTCAGTCGCTCTTTCACTACTGCAAGGAAGTCATCCATAACCATGGCCCCTATTATCCTTTCTCCTTCTATCATTGCCCTATCCTCACTCAAGGAACCTTCTTCCTTGGGGTCACCATGGATCCGAGAAAGAGCATCCGATTTGATCTGTTGAGCCGCAGGCCTATAGGTGATGACGAAGTCATACTCATTAAATAATAAAACCCATCGCATCTGTCGAGGTGTTAACGCCCTAGCAGAACGAAAGAACTCTAGGTTTTTGTGGTCTGTGTAGATGGTGATTACATGCCTAGCGCCCCATAAATAGTGGCGCCACTCCTCAAAAGCCAATTTTACAGCCAACAGTTCCCGTTCGGCCACCGTATAGTTACGTTCTGCCGGCAATAAAGTCTTAGAAAAAAAGGCTATGGGATGCATATGACCAGTGGCCTCGTCACGTTGGGACAACACCCCACCCACTGCACACATAGAAGCGTCAGTTTCTACAAAAAACGGCAGGGCAGGGTCAGGATGCACCAACACAGGTGCCGAGGTAAACTGCTCCAACAATGATCGGAAAGCCTCCTGAGTCTCACTGGTCCACTCAAAGGGGACACCCTTCCGCAAGAGGCGAGTCATGGGCACCACTATGTCGGAGAAATACGAGATAAACCACCGATAGAAATTGGCGAAGCCTAGGAGCACCTGAATCTGCTTAATTGAAGTCGGCACCGGCCAGGTCACAATGGCCTGTATCTTCTTAGGGTCCATCCGGATCCCTTCTGCCGAAATGATGAATCCTAAGAACTCCACCTCAGGGGTACTAAACTGGCACTTCTCTAACTTGGCGTACAATTGATGTTCCTGTAATGTCTGTAAGACTTGCAATACATGTTCTGTATGCTCTGCCCTGATTTCAGAGAAAACAAGGATATCGTCCAAATAGACGATAACCGTGCGGTCTAGGTATTTACTGAGGACCTCATTGATAAAAAACTGAAACGCCGCTGGCGCGTTACATAAGGCAAACGGCATAACCGTGTACTCGAACAGGCCATACTTGGTTTTAAATGCCGTCTTCCACTCATCTCCGGGTCTAACCCGTATAAGATGGTAAGCGCCCCGCAGATCTAATTTGGTAAATACCGTTGCTTTGCGGAGCTGGTCCAATAACACGGAGATGAGTGGGAGAGGGTACCTGTTCTTTACTGTAGCCGTGTTCAAGATCCTGTAATCCACACAAGCCCTCAACGTCCCTTCCTTCTTTGGAATGAAAAATATAGCCGATGACACCGGAGAGGAGGAGGGACGAATGAACCCCAACCGTAACATCTCATCGATGTATCCTTTCAAATGAATCTCTTCGGGTTCCGAAAGTGCATACACTCGGCTGCAAGGCAGCAAAACCCCTGGTATCAGATCAATCTTACAATCGTAGGATCTGTTTGGTGGTAGATCTTGAGCACAGCCCTTATCAAACACATCCTTAAAGGCTGAATACTGTGGCGGGACAGATCCTACATCAGCCACGGCACAGAACAAAGGATTAACCTGCTCACGTGCCATGGTGTAACAATTCTTCAAACAATGCACCGAATCCAACGTCACCAATCTCTGTACCCAATCGATCTTGGGGTTATGCTTCTGCAGCCACGGAACCCCCAACACCAAACCAAAATAGGGGGCATCGATCAAATCAAATACCACTGTTTCTGAATGCCCATTCTCACATAACAAGCATAAAGGAGCGGTCTGGCGAGTAATGCAACCAGAGGTCAGCTCAGTCCCATCAATAGCCCTCACAGGCTCAGGTTGTTCTTTCAGCTGACAGGGAATCATCAGTTTCTCGGCCATTGAAATATCAATAAAATTTCCGCTGGCACCAGAATCTAACAACACTGATACAGGGACATGGTTCTGTACTGAAAGCAATAAATGGGCATTGATAACGAAATGTCTTGGGGCTTGGTCTACAGCGCCAACCACCTCATACTGTTTATTTTGTTCCACATCCATCCCACGTTCTACTTGTATACAGGCTACCTTTTTGCCAAAACCTGCACTGGATGGCTTAACAGAACATTCCCGTGCAAAATGACCTCCCTGGCCACAGTACAAACACAAGTTATTCTCTCTCCTTCTCTTCTTTTCCTCCGGAGTCAGAAGACCCCTCCTATTTCCATGGGTTCGGGCGACGTTTTACTCTCCCCTCCAGCCTTCGTCTCAACTTTCACATAACTACTCCTAGATGCCTGGAATCGACTGCGTTCTCCACGCCGTTCTGATACCCGGTGATTCAATTTGACCACAAGATCTATAAATGCCGCACAGTCCTCTGGTGGATCCACCACCTGTGACACTATGTCCTTGAGCTCTTCACAAAGACCCTGATAGAAAATGGACGTCCTCTTTTCAGTTGGCCAATGAGTCTCAGATATGAGCCGATTAAAGGAGGCTATGTATGACAACAAATCCTGCCTACCCTGCCGTAGTTTCATCAGTTCTGCATAGCTCGCCTGCATGAACGCATGTTTGGCAAACAAACCCCGCATCAATTCCTTAAATGCTGTATAGTTATACAGCACACAATCGTCACTGTCCACTAAAGGAATAGCCCACTGGGCCGCATCACCAGCCAAATATGATATCATAAAGGCGACTTTAGCTGAGTCGTCAGGAAAGGCACTCGGTCTACACATGAAATGCAGCTGACACTGGGTCATGAACATCCCAAACTTGGCACTATCCCCAGTAAATCTCTCCGAGGGGGCTAGAGGAACCGCAACAGGAGATGACACAGCCACAGCTATGGGATTGCTGCCACCGACCGCACATTGTCCCCCCCTCCACCATACTGAAAGGTAGCAGGCTGTATGACAGGAGCCGTCCCCCTATGTTGCGACTGCTCTCTAGCCCTAACAGCCACCAATTCTTGTTTAAGGCCCACATTCTCTTGCTGTAGCTCCTGAACCTGTGCCTGTAAAACATGCAAAGCCCCCATTATGTCTTGCAGTGAGGGACCTCCCGTACTCCCACTTAATACATTCCCATCCTCATCCATGCTAGTCCTGGCAGTGCTAATATACGTGGGCTTGATATTCTGTTGGATTCCGCCCAGCCCGAGCACTGCAGGAACGTAGCATGCACCAGTCCCCTTCCCCTGCCCAGTGGCCACTCAGAAGATAACACTATGAGTGCACCAATGAACCTGAAAAGAGGGTGGTATGTTGAGGAGACACCAAGTCTTCCACCCAAGATCGATAGGACACAGCTCCCTCCTTCACGCTTCTGCACCTACAGCAAATAGAAAGAAGACGAACCTTTCATATATATGTCCTCACTGCTGTTATCCCATCTCCAGTGACCATGAACTGCTTAAACATGCACAACCCCTCTTACCCGTGGTCAGCGCAGGCTTTGCTTCGTGAAGGCACTGGGCAATCCAAGATACAAAGGTCTCTCGTACTGGATAGCCAACCGGGAACAAAAATCAATGTCCTTCGTTTTTTACCATATGAGCCACGAGGGGAAAAAAGGTCTTATCAGGGTACAGAGCGTAGCCTATGCCAGAAAAAAAAACCTTCGTTTGTAAAGGTAAATGGCAAGGGAAAAGGGACACTCGGGAACACCGAGAACTTCCAGCGTTTGCTTACACGGCCCTTAGCGGAATGACCCGAAACGTCACTTCCGCCTAACAACGATGCAAAGATGCGTCTAAAAAAAGACGCGTTAAACGCTTCGTTTACTATGGCGTTTCCTCGGTCTACCAACAAACAAGGGCACAACCAAAAAAGCGAATACAGTGAACGGGAGCCCCCGCACACTGGTACTAAGTAAAAAAAACGCTGAGGGGAAAAATCTAAAGCAAATAAAGGGAAAGGGAATAACAAACCAAGGACAAGGACCTAACTAGCTAAGGACATGGAAGGGCAGCCAAACAGGGGACAAAAAGTGCCTCTCACGAGCCCGTGAGATAAAACCAGATAAAAGGATCCTGGACAACAGGAATCTTCAGCAACAATCAGCAACCAGGAGAACAGGATACCAGAATCCATACGAGGGCAATATCAAGCAATGAGACTAAGGTAGGACCAATTTTTATCCCACAGCCCCAGGTCATGTGACGTCAGTACATGGCCACTGAGAGAGGACTAGCCCCAGATCCTAACACCTTTCCATATAATGAAAAGGTCATCAATGTAGCGAAGCCAAACGATGACCTTTTCAAAATCCCCAGCTAGGGTGGTGCTGGCGAAGATTTCTTGCTCCCAATACCCCATAAATAAATTAGCAAAGCTCGGGGCAAAACAAGACCCCATTGCAGTTCTATTGATCTGCCTGTAGAGGGCGCCATTGAAAGAGAAAATGTTATTGGTCAAACAAAATTGCATCATTTCCATTAACATTTTAGAATGCTCACAATAACACATTGGTCTGTTACTTAAAAAATGATCACATGCTTGTAAACCTTGTTGATGGTTAAATATAGTGTACAAACAATGTACATCCAAGACAATGAACAAGAAATCAGGTTCCCATATGACATTGTCAATCCGACAGAGAAAATCTTTAGTGTCTCTAATGTAGCTGGGTAATATATTGACAAAATGAACGTAGATTTAACCCTGAAGTTAGTTTTGGCTGGTGCATCCTGTGTCAAATTCATATCATCAAGACATTGGGTGGTAGAGAACGGTTGTTCGTCCCCCATGTTGTCATTAATGTCACTGTTGAGTTCTGACATGGCTAGGAGTGTATCAACATCACCAATGATCAAGTTAGAGCAGCTGGACCTGATATTACTAGATTTACTGGTGTTTTGACCCAATCTTTTTAATTTGTGCCACTTCTTCAATTTTAACTTGCGCACAAATTTAAAAACATCAATTCTGGTGTCAGTAAAATTAAAGCCAGTGGAAGGGCAAAAGGAAAGACCAAGACATAATGTTCTTTTGTCAAAATCGGAAATTAATCTATTGGATAAATTCACCACCGTTTTATTTACCGTTTGTGTATCCATTAGTAGTTTTTGTTTGAGCGTGTCTTTCGCGTTCCCACTGCGCCCTTTGATTTGTCGGTATTCCCACCGTTGTCTGAGTCTTTTTTTGCGTTTTCTCCTCTTCCCCGGCCTCTGCCCCGTCCTCGTCCTCGTCCTCTCGGTTTCGGTGAGGCATAGTCCTGTTGGTTCTGTCTGTCTTTTTGTCGATCTTTCTGCATCACACGAAATTCGTCTAAAAAATTCTTTCTGCGAACAACTTCATCGCTGGACACACTTCCCCCTGTGATGTCTGATTCAGTGTCACTGAGTGTTTGGTTAGCATTCAAGGACACATTTGTATTCCCAGAAACTGTTTGAACATTATCATTTTTGTATAGGTGGTCGTATTTACGGCTGAAAGTTAATATTCTCCCGCAATCATAGTCTGCATAATCACGGTTCATTTTACGTTGTTTCCGTAGTTTGATTTCATCTTCGTGCTTGATGAGCCTTTCCTTCATGGTATCCAATATTTTTTTGAGAGCCTCTTCCTCCATGAGGGTGGATAACTCGGTAATTAAGTCACCAATCTCTTTCAAAAGTACTTCTCGATCTATCCATGCGTATTTAATTAGTATTTCCATCATACCTTTAGAACTAGTGGCTGAGTGTTCTGACCACTCTCCTAGCATCAGCGGATTAGGTGCCTCGTATGTAGGTGTAATGAAAATTCTCAGACCCCTTGGTGCCATGGATTGGTCTACATAGTTTTGAAGTGAAATAGCTTCCCACCGTTTTGATATTTCGGCACGTTTCAGTTTTTCAAGTCTTTTAATTTTTTCATCTATCGGTTGATTTTTTGGTTCTGGAGGTCTGGTACTGCCAGCACTTGTCGTACCACCTGTTTTCCTGCAAAAGAGAGCAAGAGCAGCCGCTCTTCTCCCCGACTCCTCTTCTGACATAATTGTGTTCCGAACAAACTGCAAATAGCATATTCGTCACCAAGTCCCTTTGCCAGTTGACCCCTCCCTATGAATGGGAAGTTACTTCTGCCACAGTCAGTGAATGTCTCGTAATGCGGCAATATTGACGTACTTTTCCTAAAATCGAAAAGTTACAGATTGTGCACCTACACCAAGGGATTGGTGAAGGAACCCTCGCCCGCGGAAAACACAGCACGTCAAGCCGCTGCCCCGGGGAAAATTCTGACTAGGGTCCGCCGACCTTTCGTCGCGATTTCTCCTCACAAGGAACATTGGAGTTCCTTTGCCTTACTGACCGAGAGCGCAAGATAAACTTTGCTTCTTTTTGATGGATTGATTTCACCGGACTTCGCGGCTGCTCTTGCTCTCTTTTGCAGGAAAACAGGTGGTACGACAAGTGCTGGCAGTACCAGACCTCCAGAACCAAAAAATCAACCGATAGATGAAAAAATTAAAAGACTTGAAAAACTGAAACGTGCCGAAATATCAAAATGGTGGGAAGCTATTTCACTTCTAAACTATGTAGACCAATCCATGGCACCAAGGGGTCTGAGAATTTTCATTACACCTACATACGAGGCACCTAACCTGCTGATGCTAGGAGAGTGGTCAGAACACTCAGCCACTAGTTCTAAAGGTATGATGGAAATACTAATTAAATACGCATGGATAGATCGAGAAGTACTTTTGAAAGAGATTGGTGACTTAATTACCGAGTTATCCACCCTCATGGAGGAAGAGGCTCTCAAAAAAATATTGGATACCATGAAGGAAAGGCTCATCAAGCACGAAGTTGAAATCAAACTACGGAAACAACGTAAAATGAACCGTGATTATGCAGACTATGATTGCGGGAGAATATTAACTTTCAGCCGTAAATACGACCACCTATACAAAAATGATAATGTTCAAACAGTTTCTGGGAATACAAATGTGTCCTTGAATGCTAACCAAACACTCAGTGACACTGAATCAGACATCACAGGGGGAAGTGTGTCCAGCGATGAAGTTGTTCGCAGAAAGAATTTTTTAGACGAATTTCGTGTGATGCAGAAAGATCGACAAAAAGACAGACAGAACCAACAGGACTATGCCTCACCGAAACCGAGAGGACGAGGACGAGGACGAGGACGGGGCAGAGGCCGGGGAAGAGGAGAAACCGCAAAAAAAGACTCAGACAACGGTGGGAATACCGACAAATCAAAGGGCGCAGTGGGAACGCGAAAGACACGCTCAAACAAAAACTACTAATGGATACACAAACGGTAAATAAAACGGTAGTGAATTTATCCAATAGATTAATTTCCGATTTTGCCCTTCCACTGGCTTTAATTTTACTGACACCAGAATTGATGTTTTTAAATGTGTGCGCAAGTTAAAATTGAAGAAGTGGCACAAATTAAAAAGATTGGGTCAAAACACCAGTAAATCTAGTAATATCAGGTCCAGCTCCTCTAACTTGATCATTGGTGATGTTGATACACTCCTAGCCATGTCAGAACTCAACAGTGACATTAATGACAACATGGGGGACGAACAACCGTTCTCTACCACCCAATGTCTTGATGATATGAATTTGACACAGGATGCACCAGCCAAAACTAACTTCAGGGTTAAATCTACGTTCATGCCCACACTCCCACATGATTGTATAGACACTTTTCATGACTGCATCATCAAGGGTTTGGTTGACTTAAGAAAAAAACAAAAGAAGCGAGGGTACAGAGGGTTTCAACACAATCTCTCATTTACTCAAAGAAAAGCACTGAAGACTCTATATGATGACAAAAGCATAGTGATACGTCCTGCGGACAAGGGTGGCAATATTGTCATACTCGACCGGGACGCCTACATCAATGAGGCCCAACAACAACTCACTAACACTCAGTTTTATATACCTGTGAACATTGATGTATATAACCAGAGCATTACAGCAATATGGGATAATCTGCAGACATGGAAAGACAAGGGGCTCCTTGTTTGGGAAGAATATCGATATCTGAAAAAAGATTTTCCCATACTTTCTATTCTACATTTATTGCCCAAACTCCACAAACATGCCACAAACCCCCCTGGACGCCCTATCGTCTCTTCCATTGGGAGTGTAAGTGAAAACATTTCCAAATATGTGGATCACTTTCTTAGAGATTTTGTCAATATATTACCCAGCGACATTAGAGACACTAAAGATTTTCTCTGTCGGATTGACAATGTCATATGGGAACCTGATTTCTTGTTCATTGTCTTGGATGTACATTCTTTGTACACTATAATTAACCATCAACAAGGTTTACAAGCATGTGATCATTTTTTAAGTAACAGACCAATGTGTTATCGTGAGCATTCTAAAATGTTAATGGAAATGATGCAATTTTGTTTGACCAATAACATTTTCTCTTTCAATGGCGCCCTCTACAGGCAGATCAATGGAACTGCAATGGGGTCTTGTTTTGCCCCGAGCTTTGCTCATTTATTCATGGGGTATTGGGAGCAAGAAATCTTCGCCAGCACCACCCTAGCTGGGGATTTTGAAAAGGTCATCGTGTGGCTTCGCTACATTGATGACCTTTTCATTATATGGAAAGGTACCAAAATTGATGCTGAGAATTTCATCATGAAATTAAATACCAATAAATACAACATTTTGCTGTCTGGAAATATCAGTAATACTGACACTGAATTTTTGGATGTCATACTTGAGAAAAAGGATCTCAAGATTTGTACTTCCCTACA
The DNA here is from genome assembly GCF_964261635.1 of Lissotriton helveticus. Lineage (NCBI taxonomy): Eukaryota > Metazoa > Chordata > Amphibia > Caudata > Salamandridae > Lissotriton > Lissotriton helveticus. The sequence continues at coordinate 777,835,612 of NC_136072.1, forward strand.
TCGCAAGGCCACGGCTGGCAATAGCGTTCTACATGCCCTCAGCAGCCATCCCGAGGCACTCAAATGGAGTATACCTTATGGTGAGCTGCTGAGGGCCAAGAGGAACTGTAATACCACAGATTCCTTTCTTAAGGAGCAGAATATCATTGTAACCAGATTTGAAAGCAGGGGATACCCCGGTTGGGTTCTGAAAAAGGCCATAGAGAGAGCGAATGGGATCGAAAGATCTCAAACGTTAGAAGATCACCCTGTCACCGTTACCAATGAAAATGACGAACCTACAAGGTTGATACTAACCTTTAATGCTGAGACAGACAAGGTCAGAAACATTCTCAACAGGAATTGGAAAATTCTGAAGACTGACTCTATCTTGGGCAGCAGCATACCAGATAGACCCACTATTACCTTCAGGAGAAATAGGAACATTCGGGATCTAGTAGTCAGGAACGACATTACCCAAATTGCCAAGAATTCAGAGCATGGCCTAGTGGGTTTCTACCCCTGTGGCCACTGCAAGGCCTGTAAACATAGCAAATACAGGGGGAATGTTGAGTATAATGGCATTACCAGAAAATTGACTCAATTTCTCACATGCAGTACCACCTTTGTCATTTATGCCATTGAGTGCACCTGTAAATTGTGGTACGTTGGCAGCACCAGTTGTGCTGCTAAAAAAAGAATTCTGGAACACTTGAGGGCCATTACCAATCATGATCCCAAGTACCCAGTTGCACGCCATTTTGAACAACATCACTACTCCCAGACTGCAGATTTGAACTATTTTATATTGGAACATGTTCCTAGACATCCTAGAGGGGGTGATAGGGTGCTCAGTCTCAGACAACGAGAATCAAGACTCATAATTGAGTTCCAAACGAAATTCCCGGGGGGTCTTAACATGGATGAGGAACTTGCCAGTCACTTGAGAGAATAATTTACTTTACATCTGTAACATTGTTTAACATGTTTGATATATTTAACTCATGTTTAACCAAAGTATTTACTTTGGCAACATCCTGCTTATGTGTAAATTTATGTAAATTCTCGTACTCTTCTTCTGCATAATGAAACTTTAGTATCAATTACTTTTTAATATGGTTTTTGTCATATTTTTTCCACAGGAGGAAAGGAGGGGCCCATCACTTGGATTCACTTGCACGGGCGTACCTATCCTTTGCACTCTGGAAATCACTTCTCCACTAAAGTCACACTTTTTTGATACACCGGCTTGTAATGTTTGAAGACTGAAATCACTAATTTGGGACTAATAGATTATGACACTTGTCAATATTTCTCTGACATCATCTAGCGATGATAGATCGTGGTTTTGTGATAAATAGACTTTTCCTGGACTAATTGAATGTGACACTTGTCGTTGAATAATTTTTGTATTCTATTGTATTTTATTGGTCTTTATCCCATGACTCATGTTCTGGTTATCGACTGTCATGCTGTTATTATAGATATATTTTTTACACAACGAGTCCTTATGTCAATACCATGAGGTTTAACTATGTCGAACGGAACAGTTGTTTGGGAATAACAATTATTTATTATCTGTATTTTACATAAACTTTTCTTCGTGGGCATAACGCTTTATCACTCCCGCTGTAATCATAGGGTTTCTATTGTCCTTCAACACTGTTGATGATACTCACCACTTCAACATGTCTGCCATTGATTTTCTATTACATTATTTTAGTCCCATTTCTATGTTGATGTACTATGACAATGCATCTCCCTTTACTTAATGCCGGTCCTGTTTGTGTTGGGTTACACGTGAGCAAGGCTGTAGAGCTGAAACGCGTTGTGTAATAAACTGCAAATTTAACATTGGAGTTCCTTTGCCTTACTGACCGAGAGCGCAAGATAAACTTTGCTTCTTTTTGATGGATATATATATATATATATATATATATATATATATATATATATATATATATATATATATATATATATATATATATATTACAGTTAGGACCTATTATCAATCAATCAATCAATCAATCAAAGCATTTATATAGCACACTACTCACCCGGAGGGTCTCAAAGCGCTAGGGGAGGGGGGGTCCGCTACTGCTCGAACAGCCAGGTCTTGAGCTGCTTCCTGAAGGCGAGGTGGTCCTGGGTCAGGCGGAGGTGGGTCGGGAGGGAGTTCCAGGTCTTGGCGGCCAGGTAGGAGAAGGACCTTCCCCCTCTGGTGGCTCTTCGGAAGCGGGGGACGGTGGCGAGGGCGTGGCCGGTCGATCGAAGCTGGCGTGTGGGAGCGTAGAAGTTGAGGCGGCTGTTGAGGTATCCTGGGCCTTGGTTTTGTAGGGCTTTGTGTGCGTGGGTGAGGAGACGGAAGGTGATTCTCTTGTTGACCGGGAGCCAGTGCAGGTCTCTCAGGTGTCTGGAGATGTGGCTGTGACGGGGGATGTCCAGGATGAGTCGTGCTGAGGCGTTCTGGATCCGCTGGAGTCTCTTCTGGAGTTTGGCGGTGGTACCGGCGTCGAGGGAGTTGCCGTAGTCCAGACGGCTGGTGATGAGGGCCTGGGTGACCGTCTTCCTGGTCTCGGTTGGGATCCACCGGAAGATTTTACGTAGCATGCGCAGGATGTTGAAGCATGACGAGGAGACGGCGTTGATTTGTCTGGTCATGGAGAGGGAGGAGTCCAGGATGAAGCCCAGGTTGCTTGCGTGGTCTGTTGGTTTGGGAGCGCTGCCCAGGGCAGGGGGCCACCAGGAATCGTCCCAGGCGGAGGGTGAGGATCCCAGGATGAGGACTTCCGTCTCGTCCGAGTTCAGTTTCAGGCAGCTGTTCATCATCCACTTGGCTACGTCTGTCATCTCTTCGTGTAGGTTGGCTCTGGCGGCGGCGGGGTCGTTGGTGAGGGAGAGGATCAGCTGGGTGTCGTCGGCGTAGGAGATGATGTTGAGGTTGTGTTGGCGTGCGATGGCTGCGAGGGGGCTCATGTAGACATTGAAGAGGGTTGGGCTGAGCGAGGAGCCTTGAGGGACGCCGCAGATGACTTCGGTGGCTTCTGACCTGAACGGGGGGAGGCGGACTCTCTGTGTCCTTCCGGCGAGGAAGGATATGATCCACTCCAGTGCCTTCTCCTGGATTCCGACGTTGTTGAGGTGCTGCACTAGGGTGCGGTGGCAGACAGTGTCGAAAGCCGCGGAGAGGTCTAGGAGGATGAGGGCCGCTGTTTCTCCGTTGTCGAGCAGGGCTCGGATGTCATCGGTGGCTGCGATCAGGGCAGTCTCGGTGCTGTGGTTGGCCCGGAATCCAGACTGCGAGAGGTCGAGGGATCCGTTCGTCTCGAGGAAGGCGGCCAGCTGCTTGTTGACGGTCTTCTCGATGACTTTTGCAGGAAACGGGAGCAGCGAGATGGGGCGGTAGTTCTTGAGGTCGGTGGGGTCGGCTGATGGCTTCTTAAGTAGAGCGCTGAGTTCGGCGTGCTTCTAGCTCTCCGGGAAGGTAGCGGTGTCGAAGGAGGTGTTGATGATGTCCCGCAGGTGGGGTGCGATGACAGCGTAGGCCTTGTTGAAGACGTGGTGAGGGCAGGGGTCTGTCGGAGATCCGGAGTGGATGGAGTTCATCGTGCGGACGGTGTCTTCGGTGCTGATCGGGGTCCAGGCACGGAGGGCGGTGGTGGGGGGTGGTGGTTCGGTCGTGGCGTGCGTCGGTTGGGTGCTGAAGCTGTTGTGTATGTCCGCGATCTTGTTGTAGAAGTAGGAGGCGAGGGAGTTGCAGAGGTCTTCTGAAGGGGTGATGTCGTTGTTTTCGGCGTTGGGGTTGGAGAGCTCTTTGACGATGTTGAAGAGTTCCTTGCTGTTGTGTGTGTTGTTGTCCAGTCGTTCCATGAATGCAGTTTTCTTGGTGGCGTGAATCAGTTGGTGATGTTTTCGGGTGGCGAGCTTGAGGGCAGTCATGTTGTCCGGTGTTGGGTCTCTGCGCCAGGCTTTATCGAGGGCTCGGCAGTTCCTCTTGGAGCTCTTGAGTTCGTCGGTGAACCATGGGGCTTTCTTGCTGCCGGGTCTGCTAGGCGGGGTCCTCAGAGGGACGAGGTCGTCTGCGCAGTTGCTGATCCACTTTGTGAGGTTGGTGGCCGCCTGGCTGGGGTTCGTTGCGCCGGCGGGAGGGTTCTTGCCCAGGGAAGTCGCAAGCTGGTCGGCTGTGATCTTGTTCCAGCTTCTGCGTGCAACCTGTTGCTGGTGGTGGTGGATCGTGGTCCTTCTGAAGCTGAAGTGGACGCAGCTGTGGTCCGTCCAGTGGAGTCCGGTGGCGTGGCTGGAGGTGATATCCTTGCTGGATGAGAACACGGGGTCGAGTGTGTGTCCGGCGTAGTGGGTGCGGGTGGTCACCAGCTGCTTGAGTCCGAGGTTTGCGAGGTTGTCCAGCAGGGTGGTGGAGTTGCGGTCGTTGTTGTTCTCCAGGTGGAAGTTGAGGTCCTCGAGGAGGATGTAGTCAGCGGAGGGGAGGGCGTGCGGGCTGATGAAGTCGGCGATGTCTTCGCTGAGTTGTGTGCGTGGTCCCGGGGGTCTGTAGATGAGGGTGCCTCTGAGGGTGGTCTTGGGGTTGGTGTGGATCTGGAAGTGCAGGTGTTCGGCGGGTGCGAGGGTGTCGTCGGTGCTGGTCGTGATGCGGATGGTGTTCCTGCGGATGATGGTGATGCCTCCTCCTGTCTGGTTGACGTGGTCCCTCCGGATGATCTTGTAGCCGTCCGGGATGGCGATGGCGATGTCGGGCGCTGAGGAGGCGTTCATCCAGGTTTCCATGAGGAAGGCGACGTCAGGGGCTGAGGTGTCGAGCAGGTTCCAGAGTTCGACGGCGTGTCTGTGGACGGAGCGGGTGTTGAGCAGGATGAACTTCAGGTGGCTGCTGCTGGTGCTCGTCTTGGTCGGTGCTGGTGCAGTGCAGGTCCGGATGCAGGTGAAATTGCAGGAGTGGCAGCAGAAAGGTCCGTGGGTGCGCCTCGGGGTGGCTCGGTAGCATCCAGGGATCCGGCCGGCGTTGAGTGCGTTGAGCTCGGTGGCGTCGTAGGTCCGGCGGGTGGGCTGGTGTCTGTGGGGGCCAGGGGTCCTGGCACTGGGCGCGGTCCAGGCACGGACGGGCGCAGACGGGCTTACCTTTGGCGCACCTTCGGCGCTCAATCGGTGCTCCCGCTGCGTGCGTCCGCTGCGCGGTCGCTCTGGGGGCGTCATAAGAGAGGAGCCGGGAGGGCGGGTCAGCTGGGTGGCGGGAGCGGGGCGGCCAATGGGCAGGAGGGGGGCGGAGACGCCGGAGGGCAGTGGCGGGAAGGGAGGACCGGGGGCGGCTCAGCGGAGGCTGGGTCGTCCGGCGGCTGGGCAGGGGGCACACAGGGGGGTACAGAAGGCAAAAGGAGGGGAGAGGGGAACACAAAAGTCAGGCCCACAGGGCAACAGAAACAGGCTAAACAAACGGCGGAGTGCAGAGGGGGAGGCAAAAGTTAGGACAACAGGCGAGCGGCAACAGGGGAGACACGGGGGAAACAGGCGGCGAGCTGCAGGGCAGAGGAAGGCAGCAGCAGGAGTGCGCAGCCAGCAGGGCAGGATGCTGGCAGGTAGCGGGCAGGAGCAGCGGTGTGGGGGCGACCTCGCCTGGAATTATCAATAGGAACATCGTAACATTCTATTCCCAATAACTTTGGCGCCGATTGACGAACCTTCGCAACATTTTTAAAACTTGTGGGGCGCTCTGGTCCGCTTCTATCTTGCAAGTTTCGGGGTGATTCGTCAAGCGGGGGCCGAGAAAAAAGGTGGTCCCAAAACATGTTTTCCCATGCAATTTCCTGTAGGAAACTTTAGACACGGCTACAGCCCGAACTGCTGAACAGAATTACACCAAATTTGGCAAAAAGGTAGCCCTTGGTTCAGAAAGATCCCTTTTTGTTAAATGGTGTAAATCCGTTCAGTAGTTGCTGAGAAAATCAAAATTAAAAAAGTTTCGATATCTATGGCCGCGGAGCATCCATGCACCCTCCCGATCATGAGCTGCATGCTAATTGGCTGTCACAACACTCCAAACCAGGAAGTGATGGCAGCCATCTTGTGCCTCGGTAGAACCGAGGTACAAGAAAACAGAAAAAGTAATGTGCAAAACAAGAAAAGGGGGCAGGGTAGAATCACCTGACCCCTAGGCTTGCTCAGGAGGTCCCACAAGGACCCCCAGGGCTCAAAAAAGCATTAAAACATTTTTTTAATCGGCGAGATTCGCGCACCCAGCGCGAATTTTGTCCGAGATTTAGAAATAGAAGCGCGGTCTGACGTGCTTCGTTATTCTTTAGCCCCCGGGTGGGCCAGTCCCCCCCTCACTGCCTCTGGGACCGCCACCTCCCCGGGGCTTTGCTCAAATATTTGCGGGGGCACGCAGCCTCCCTGTAACCCAGGAGACCGCCACCCCCGGGGCTTTAATTTTTAACGTGGGGGGCATCCAAGCCCCCCCAAGCCTCCCAAGCCCCGGGGACCACCACCCCCAGGGCTTTAATTAATTAATTGTGTAGCGGGGGCACACTGCCCCCCGCTGCCCTGGGGACCGCCATCCCCTGGGGCTTTTTTTAAAATAAAAAATTCCCATGTGGGGGAGCTTGAGTCCCCTTCCCTTCACCAGTGTGCAAACGCACCCGTGGCGCGTTTTAAGAGGTAGTTTTATTCCCCCTGCCTTATTATGTACTAGAGGCTTACAGAGGAGGTCATGCTAATAATAGGGGTACCCCAACGCATAGTGTTCCCTAGTGTATGTAGGTGTTTTCACTGTATTCTAAGTGTCTTTTAGCATACCACTGGCTCTAGGCCTGGGTAGTCAGAGTCAGTTTACACCAGTACCTGTCTGAAAATGTTGTGGGCACAGGATAATTTTGTAACAAGGCCTCTTTCTGCTCCTCTGTTGGTTCTTTCTGCATATGTATTGCTTCTTCCTGAAATTTTCTTCATCTTTGAGGACTTCTATTGCTTCTTTCTGTATTTCATTTGCTTCTTTTTGTGTGTTTTTTCTTCTTTCTTCACATGTCCTACCTCTGTAGGCATAGCTAGAAACTAGCATTTTAAAAACCTTTGAAATTCACTTACAAAATCATTAGTTTCAGGCACGTTATAGTTAGGAATTAGCATTTAAAAAACCTTTGAAATTCACTGAAAAAACCATAGGTTTCAGGGGCGTTATAGTTAGTTGGACATTTCACTCATGCAAAACCAGTGAAATTCCCCAATTATAGTTAGTTCAACTAACTATTACTCGCGTGCCCTCAATGCACTGCTGATGATGTCACATATTACATCACTCATGACTTGGTGAGTGAATTCACTGATGACATCTCAAATGACATCACTGATGACATCATCTTTGTGATAGAGTAGCGGACCTCCTCTCACCCTAATATAAACTTTGATACACACACTAAAAAATGGAAACTAACATTTGTAAAACAAAGGACATACCAATACCACTTACAACACACCTATTCAGTAATTCCAAGATCTACACACACATCCACTCATTTACCAACAGTCCTATACAGTCACTCATACATGTAGTCACTCATATGTACTCATGGACCTATACATCCTGTTACACACCGACACTCATCCATAGAGTTACTTACACACATAGTCACACATGCAAACACAGTATCAACATCCATTTACTTGCATACACAGTTATGCACACACCACCACACTTAAGCAACCACTTATAGAAATGTATACAGGAACTCTTCCAATCTCTCACTCTCACATATACTCACATATACTTGTTTAAAACATATGTAGTTACTCATAAAGACACTATTGAGACAGTCATTCACTCACTAACACACCCATACACACACTCACCCACCCATACAGTCCTGCACACCTGCTGTCTTGAACACATACAAACAGTGAGTCACTCATTTATGCATCTATGCTCTAAGTAATACCCCCACCGAACCATACAGACACTCAGACACTCATACTGATACTCGTAACACCAACTATTAACCTATATAGACACTCATGTAGCTACTCACCAACCCATGCAGCCACTTATACACAAAGTGAGAGACTGGTACAGAAATGTACATATTTAAACGTTATTCACTAACCCATGTATTCACTAAGATGCACTTAATCAGTCAGTTATACAATCAATTATAAACAAAAATCATCCATTTAGACACTTATATACCCATTTCTTCTTCCATCGACCTTGAGATATACATATATAAAGCATATTTAATTTTCAGAAAAACACACATTCACTGAATGATGTCATCAGTGATGTCATCAGTGATGTCATTTGAGATGTCATGAGTGATGTAATATGTGACGTCATCAGCATTGCATTGCGGGCGGGTGAGTTATAGTTAGCTGAACTAACTATAACAGGGGAATTTCACTGGTATGAGTGAAATGTCCAACTAACTATAAAGCCCCTGAAACCTATGTTTTTTCAGTGAAAAAAATAATACAATATATATATATATATATATATCACAACCACCTCCTTTCAGAAAAAGAAGCAGAGGCCACAATGGGGGACGGCTGGAGAGAACTTTAATTCAGTTGTGCAGAGGCGAATGCATTTCGGCCATTACGGCCTTCGTCAGCGCCCATTAATACTCGGGTAGCTTTTTCCCACCAGTCACTTTAAATGTGTCCTGCCCCATGCTGATTGGACATGAAAAGCCCCACCCATGATGTCATTGCTCACCACAGACAGCTCACGCAATTTTCGCGAACTCCAAGTCCCAGAAAGCACTTCATTTCCAGGTAGGTGATGCGGGGGTGTTTGTTGTACCTTGTGGTTTTGAGGCCTTTGCTGGACACTCCGTGATGATGAAAGGAGCTGTGTCCCTGTTATGCAGCATGAATCTTCGTGTCCTCCTTGGTCCCCACACCGCACCAACCCACAGGTCCGGAGATCGCTTTAGCGGGGGCAGAAACGGCAGTCCAATTCCGCCCAGCGAGAGGTTAATAACCTCCTCACCGCTCCATCTCATTCCGAACCCGGCAGGTGGGCCTGAGTTTTTCCAATACCTTGGAAAACGTTGTTGCCGTAGCAGATGCCGAAGAAAACTCAGGCCAGCTTGAGGTGCGGGGGCCCCTGTAACGCGCCTCTGGCATGCGCGTAAAATATCACAACCACCTCCTTTCAGAAAAAGAAGCAGAAGCCACAATGGGGGACGGCTGGAGAGCACTTTAATTCAGTTGTGCAGAGGCGAATGCATTTCGGCCATTACGGCCTTCGTCAGCGCCCATTAATACTCGGGTAGCTTTTTCCCACCAGTCACTTTAAATGTGTCCTGCCCCATGCTGATTGGACATGAAAAGCACCACCCATGATGTCATTGCTCACCACAGACAGCTCACGCAATTTTTGCGAACTCCAAGTCCCAGAAAGCACTTCATTTACAGGTAGGTGATGCGGGGGTGTTTGTTGTATATATTCCACAACAGTCGTTCTAACCAGTCTCACAAGAACGACGTCCAGGCCAACAGCTCTATTCCGATATTGTGTTTATTCACAACGCACTCAACGTGTTTCGGGAAATGAATCCCCTTGTTCACGAGTGATAGTGCTTGTTTACAACATGGTTTAAATGCATAACATGTGACTTATGGGCATAAAAAGCAGACTACCAGTGTCACGTATTGTCTGGAGCTATGAGAACAGACTCACGGTATTTAAACAGCAAGCTAGAGCACAGCTCGAAACTCACATTTCATTACAAATTACATTTTCATTTGTAAAATAACTTGTCCCCTGATGCATAATAAATGCAAAACAATACAAAAACAGGAGAAAAATAAATAAGGTAGGATGGTTAGCGTTTTGAGAGCCAGCGCGTGTATTCGAACTCGCAACCTCAAAATCAAGGCATCTTTCTGACGAGTGCATTCGCTCCTTACTCCACCCAAGCATTTGTTTGTTTTCAGCCCCAGTGGGCTGTCTGGTATTAGGCAGGCCAAAACTGCACACCTTTGATTTGAGCCCCAGTGGGCTACGATTCCAACAACAAATCAGTGCACTGTATAGCACATTTTCTTTACTCAACAGTTTTCTTTAGGTGATGCCTTGCGCATAAAACGGTATGCTCAGTTTGTAGTGTAGCTCCTATTTTCCCAATAGGCTCTGCGCATTGGAATAGTACCTACAGCAGTAAAGGCCTAGGCCAGACGTTAACTAGGTCTACTACTGTCGATACTAGACTTAATTTTTGGGTTTGCCAGCTAAGCTCAGAGTTCGCTAGAAACTTTCTCGAATGTTCAAGGAAGGAATTAACTCCCCTGATTAGACAAGAAGGGATTTAGTTTCTGACAACCATAGAACATGACAACTTTGCTCTCCCCTAATCAAGAGTCAATCTCAAGAGTCGTGTGAGCACAAGGCAATTATTTTACTCAGTCAGTACGTGCATTCTTAGTCTCATCAGAATGTAGAGAAAAGGAAGAGACGGGCGTGTTCAATAAAAGATGTTATTTATTGATCAGTCTCTTTTCTCGTACAAGAGAAATGGATCGATATTATTGCAATACTTATAGTTAAGTAAAGTGCATACATTAGAAGCAATAGTATAAAATAATACTGTAAAAACATTGATATGGTTTCTGAGCCATATGATGTTTAAAATGATTAAAATATATTTACATACACATATACATTTGACTAAACGTACTCAACTGGTGTTTCTAAATACGCCTACCCCGTGTACCTGACCTAAGTCTAATGCGTGGGCGGGAATAGAAAGTTACAGTTTAAGTTAAGTTTGTTTTTGCCAAGTGAATAACTAAAGAATTCTCTAGGAGGGGTTATTCAGTTCTGTACCTGGAAGTTAGGATGAAATGAGGAATGGTATCTCTTTCTCTGCTCTCGATATTCCAGGCTGCCTGCGAGGGCTGCCCAGAAGCGCCGGTGCTGGGTCTCTCGGCTTGAGATAGCAGCGCGTCTCTCAGCGCGTCAGGAAGGCGGGGCTGCTGCCTGCGGGGTCTGCTTCTGCTCTCGGCTTCGGCAAGTATGGCTGCTCCGTCTTGTCACCACGCGTGTGTTTGCATAGGGCAAGGTCGGCAATATTTATACCTTAAAGGTGCCGAGATTGACGTAAGGATGGACATAGGTACGTCAATAAAGATGTCATACGACTTGCTCATTAGCACATTCTTTACTAAAGTTCTCTGTGAAATCAAAACAATGGCCGCACGGATTATCCAGGTTGTCATAGGTTTGATTTGTTATGAGAACGTCGTATGCCTTATCAGGGGCTGGAGGAATGTCGCTTGTCTAATTAGATCTCAAGCGTTATGACCTAATCAGATAACACGTTCCTGTGCCGTAGTGTGACTGCGTCAGATAACGGTATCTGCATCATGGGGGTTTTCTTGCCTCATGGGCTGACTGTTAGTTAACTTGATAGTTAGTTTAACCAGAATAGGGTCAGGAATAGGGGGACTGATTCAGAACCTATAGAAATACACGACACCCACTCCACGCTAACTATGGTCATATCTACTAATCTATGCATAGTATAACATAGTACAACATACTATAGAGTATAGTGTATACCTTACCACCCCAAAATACATAAATGCATTTCGAAATTTTCAAATATACTGAAAAATTGCAGTCATATATATTGTATGCACTTAAGCTATGAATTAAATGCAAAAGTAAACACGCATTTTATGCATTATTGCTTGTTGGTATATGAGAAATACACATGAAATGGCTCTTAATATGGCTATACAGAAAAAAAGTCGAAACCATTTCATCACATAAAATATATTGTGAACATACCAGCGGGCAGCTAAAGTCTATATAAAGTCTATAAAGTATCTAAAAAAATAGAAATCTTAGTTCTCTAGGAATAGTTTCTTACTTTAAGCAGAAGATCAGTGTCCCGGGAAAAAATATATAGAAAAATATTTTAGGGGCTTGCTGAAAAAAGTTGCTGTCCGTGAACTGGATTGTAATTGTTCATGTGACTTTATTGTTAAAGTTGAAGGCCGAATTCAGGGAACGCCGTGTGCGAGTTTACTCAAAAGTCTCTATTTCTGTTCCGGAGAGAACATCATATCATTCAGGCTTTCGAAAAAACTGTCAACAGCTTCATGGGAAAGTTCCTCTAAGTCGGAAATAGGGGTAACCATGCATTCATGCGCATGATTGTCTCCATTGACATTCTGATTTGCATTGCTGACAGAAGGTCGTACCTGTTCGATGCTGCTTTCATCTTGAACTTCACTACTCTTCAATCGCAGTGGTGAAGATTCCAGGAATGCCGTCATCAGAATTGGCAGCCTTTCAGGGCAGCACAGTGCGTGAACCTTGGTAGGAACCAACAGTGTATCTGCATCCACCGGCGCATCCGATTGTAGCGTCAGACAGGTGTCTAACACGCATTCTTCTCCGCATAGCAGACACCTTAGTACAGGTAAAACACACCTTTGCCACATTGGTCGAAATGATAGAAACCAAGTCATGTTCAGGTCTCTAAGCCGGGAGAGTCCCAGGATTTTTGATATCCGGTCCCGGTATCCAATGGCTAGGATCGTTTCTTCCATTGTCGTCAGAGTTTGGTCTGTGACATGGGTTGCCATAACGAAAAATAAGGACTAGGAATAGGATTCCTGCAATTAGTCCCAGGATCAGGGGAAGTCCGCCAAAAATCGAATGGACGAAATCTGGAAAAATACCCAGTATGGCTTTGAATGGTGTTAATGCCATCGAAAATACTGTCTTAAATACCTTTGAGACCCCAGTGGTGTCAGAAATATTTAAGATTTCGCTCAGGATTTCCGCGAAATGTACGGGGGAATTGGTTGATAATAATGTATGTATCTCTGCAGTCGTCCTTGCGACTTGTAGATCATACGTTTCTTTTGATGACGTGAGCCTTGTAGGCGTCTGAAGAAGCACTGTTTTCATTCTGCTTAAAGTGTCTATTCGAATAGAAGTAATTTTCAAACTGGGCCATGCCCTCGCCTCCCTGTCTGGAAAGGAGCTGGGGAACAAAGAACGTCCACAGCACTTGACCTTCGCTGTTGTAGTTACTAGATAAGGAGTCCCGGGCATAAGACTGCAACATCTGCGGTCTACAATAAGAATGTAACTCCCATTATAGAGTCTTTGAAAGAATGGTTCTATTTCAGTTGCAGGTGCGCCTTGCTGGTGACATGAAAGGTTGTATGAATTCCCTTCACAGGCTCCGTGCAAACTAATACCGTTACATAGAAGCGTGCCGCTTAGTGACATAGCACAATTGTTGCCACTAAGAAACACTTTCTGTCCTTTATTACTGACACATGCATGTGAATAGGGCAGGTTCCATGTTGTTTTAAGGTACCCCTTTCCCAATTTCTCGTACATGCCAGCCTGTATATATTTTTGGCAGTATTGAAACCTGAAGGTTGAGATTGGAATATTTATGATTCCGTGGATTATCCATTCACTGACAGGTCGTTCTGACATTGTCATTGGTAATCTTTCTAGTTTTTCAATGCTCAAGATTGTATAATCAGCACCCTTCTGCGCCATACCGATTTGTCTATCAGTAAGGTTAAAGATTTGGAATAGTGACGTTGTGTTGATTAAACGCCAAGGCACGTAGCCTGAACGCAGATTTTGTAACGTCCAGCCAAGCTGTACAATAGAACGCAATTGTGACTAACCATGTTGTAATAACAGTAAGTCTTGCGATAATATATCGATTGCTGAAGACACAATGCTGTCCAATGAAAAAATTCTGGAGGACAGAGTCATTAACCCATTGTCCACTACAGAAAGTGATTTTTCCAAATTAATACGGTCAATTTCCCGTATTCTTTCTGCTGTCTCAATTTGAGTAACCTTCCAGGCCTCATTGTATGCTGCATATACAGAGGCTGCTATGAAACGCTTTTGACGCTGTTTGCGTGGTCCCATTATGAAATCACGCAAGTCAGCACCATCAGTAAGTAAAGTTAGGTGTTGCTTAATTTCAGGCAGTGTGGAAGTTTGTAGCCATTGAAGGCATAATTTGCCCACACTGTAGGTTGTTATTATCCCTGGGTGATGTCTTTGGGGATATCTAGGGTCTGGCCTGGTCATTTTGAAACCCTGTGTTTTATTCAGGAATCTATCTTGACAGTTATTTGTATCTGTGGGCCAGATCAACCATTGTTTCCAATCAGGATGTGTTCTGTTTTGGTTAAGTATATGGTTTATGTCTATTTCTTCATCTGTATCAGAGTTATTGCTAAACATTGTTGGCTTTGGAATAGACAGGTTATTTAAATCTTTGATTTTGGCTAAGCCAAGACAGGTGGTTTGTTGAACAGTGTCATTTAAAAATATCATTTGTTCTGGGATCATGCAGGCTCTAAACAAAGCTTCTATACCCTGTACTTGCCATTCTTTTGTACCCCAAACACTTTTCAAATCAACATTTTTGTCCCAATAATTAAATCCAAAAGTATTCATTTGTTCAAAGAATAAGTCAGAATAAATCAATTTTGTGTTGGTTATCATGGTTTTGGTCCCTGTCTTGTTTGACAATTTAAAATAAAATGTTTCCGCATTACTTGTGTTAAAACCTGAAAAATATGAATATTTGCCATACACGGTTCTTGAGCTCCCTTTTGGAGGTGTAGCACAATGTTCCCATTGATTAAAATTTAAAACATTTCTAGGTTGTGCAGATTTATGCAAGAAATGGTTACCATAATGGTTATAGCAGTACATGCTGTCATAATTTGTAGAACCCTGCAAATAATCATGTTTTGTAAATTTAGCAGACATTACTAAGTCAGACATCATATTGTTAATACTTTCAAAGTCCCAATCATCAGCAAATGAGTTTGGTTTTGCAAAGTCACTCAAAGAGATCTTAATTTGGTGTGGATATTTCAGGATCTCGACCGGACCATAAATTTCATAGTCAGTGTTGTCCCAGGCTACCCCACCAGGTATTGGAATTGCTGTAAAATTGGCTGAAGAAAGTTCTGAAGAAAGTTCTCGTTTCTCGACGTGTGAAGATGTGTGTGGTTTGAGGACCAAGTTGATGTTCTGACTTGCTGTGTCCATTTTAGCATATTTTCCCTCAATGAAGCGTCCCAAGGTAAATACCATGATGAGCCAAAGTATGAGGATAAATGCACCAAAACCCACCCAAAATTCAATCCATGGAGAAATCAGATATGTTTCTTTTAGTTGTTTCAAAAGTTCCTTTGCTTTGTCTTTAAAGGATTTTGGTGATGGCTGTGTCTTTTGTTCACTGAAGCCGTCAGAGGAATCATCGAAGTTGATGAAGTAACCAGATGCAGTTCTATCAATTGTTCCAATTGGTTCAGGATTTTTGTTTCTTGCATTTTCACTTGGTACTTCTGTATAGATTGGTGTGTCTCTGCTAAATGTCTTTATTTGGGTTTTCAGAGGTCTTAGTTCTATTGCATTGTTGCATAGTTCTTGTTGTTCTTCTGTTGGCGTTTCGAATGTGATGAGCCTCTTTGATAGGACCTCTGTACTGGTAGCAAACCTTGGTGTTCTGCTACTTATTGGGAGTCCACTTGGCCTACCGTTGGTTATCGGCCACATGTTGTGGTTTTACCAGGTCGATGGATACAACTCGGTTCTCCTTTTTTCCAGCAAGTGGCGGTAGTACAACTGATCTTGTCCCGTTGACAGATAATACAGGAACTGCTTTTCTGTAAGAAGGCCCAAATTCCTTCTTTACCGCGATCTTCTCCCTGACTAGATCCCCGACTTTTGGAATCCAGACAGGTCTTGCTGGAACTTTACCTAGGCAGGATTGGATGTTCTGTGGTGTAATTTTATTTGTGTTCCCCTGGTGAGGGGTCAGCTGTGGAAGTTTAATCGCTGGCTGAATTGTTGAAGTCCGCATTACATACTGAACTAATTGTCTGTGAATTTTTAGTAGTTGTTTTAGCTGTATTAACAGCTCTGCTGCAGGCATTCTTTCGATGTCTGGATATGGTGTGTATTCGGCTAGGACCGGCCACGTTGCTCCTGGTCTTCCTAAAGGACCGAGCCTTGTAATGTGATTATTATGTTTTAGGGCGCCATCAAATAAGAGCAAATGCTCTTGGAATTTGAGTGGTACTTCCACTTCCTCGAAAGGAGTGTACTCATTAGGAGGTTCCTCTACTTTGTAATAGTGGAAGTACTTTGTTATAGTATTAGCTGCTGGAAAATGTATCCATGTATAGTATACCTCTGTCTGCCGATATTCGTGTGCCTCGATTACGAATATGACTGTGCCACCTCTAGGTGTCAGTCCATTTTCTATAAGTTTTAAGGTTATAGATCTCCTTTTGGCGACCGGAATGAGTATTATATCCGCGTCTGCTGCTTGCATGGTAGCATCAGCATCTGCTATTTCAGTAGCTAATCTAGTAACCTCTCGTTCTTCATCGCTGTCATTTTGCTGACAGGATGGTATTATGTTTATTTGCAGATCAGGTTTCTTTATGGAAACAGAGATTAGATGCACAATATTTTGGAACTGTTTTATCCTTCAACGTTGACTAGACCAAGAACCATACATAGGAGTTCCCTCCTGCGAGGTTTTGGAGGATATTATAACCTTTCACCCACTCCAGACGTCTTTGGAGTATTTGGGAAAAGGGGTCTGAGTGAGAAAGCACGACTGAGTTACTCTAAATGTCTTACGTTAGTTTTATCGCCCTTTCCAAACGCGTTGGGCGCCATGTAGTGTAGCTCCTATTTTCCCAATAGGCTCTGCGCATTGGAATAGTACCTACAGCAGTAAAGGCCTAGGCCAGACGTTAACTAGGTCTACTACTGTCGATACTAGACTTAATTTTTGGGTTTGCCAGCTAAGCTCAGAGTTCGCTAGAAACTTTCTCGAATGTTCAAGGAAGGAATTAACTCCCCTGATTAGACAAGAAGGGATTTAGTTTCTGACAACCATAGAACATGACAACTTTGCTCTCCCCTAATCAAGAGTCAATCTCAAGAGTCGTGTGAGCACAAGGCAATTATTTTACTCAGTCAGTACGTGCATTCTTAGTCTCATCAGAATGTAGAGAAAAGGAAGAGACGGGCGTGTTCAATAAAAGATGTTATTTATTGATCAGTCTCTTTTCTCGTACAAGAGAAATGGATCGATATTATTGCAATACTTATAGTTAAGTAAAGTGCATACATTAGAAGCAATAGTATAAAATAATACTGTAAAAACATTGATATGGTTTCTGAGCCATATGATGTTTAAAATGATTAAAATATATTTACATACACATATACATTTGACTAAACGTACTCAACTGGTGTTTCTAAATACGCCTACCCCGTGTACCTGACCTAAGTCTAATGCGTGGGCGGGAATAGAAAGTTACAGTTTAAGTTAAGTTTGTTTTTGCCAAGTGAATAACTAAAGAATTCTCTAGGAGGGGTTATTCAGTTCTGTACCTGGAAGTTAGGATGAAATGAGGAATGGTATCTCTTTCTCTGCTCTCGATATTCCAGGCTGCCTGCGAGGGCTGCCCAGAAGCGCCGGTGCTGGGTCTCTCGGCTTGAGATAGCAGCGCGTCTCTCAGCGCGTCAGGAAGGCGGGGCTGCTGCCTGCGGGGTCTGCTTCTGCTCTCGGCTTCGGCAAGTATGGCTGCTCCGTCTTGTCACCACGCGTGTGTTTGCATAGGGCAAGGTCGGCAATATTTATACCTTAAAGGTGCCGAGATTGACGTAAGGATGGACATAGGTACGTCAATAAAGATGTCATACGACTTGCTCGTTAGCACATTCTTTACTAAAGTTCTCTGTGAAATCAAAACAATGGCCGCACGGATTATCCAGGTTGTCATAGGTTTGATTTGTTATGAGAACGTCGTATGCCTTATCAGGGGCTGGAGGAATGTCGCTTGTCTAATTAGATCTCAAGCGTTATGACCTAATCAGATAACAAGTTCCTGTGCCGTAGTGTGACTGCGTCAGATAACGGTATCTGCATCATGGGGGTTTTCTTGCCTCATGGGCTGACTGTTAGTTAACTTGATAGTTAGTTTAACCAGAATAGGGTCAGGAATAGGGGGACTGATTCAGAACCTATAGAAATACACGACAAGTTCATACGTTAGTCCATCTTCCTTCTTTCAAACAGTGCCTCGGGTTTTGACATTTAAGCTCATCCCATCATTCAAATGATCCTACAAAAGCTTGCTCCAGCATCTCTGTCTTTCACGTGCTGTGACTCACATTCTCCCAAAATTAATAAAACTGGTACCTGCAGTAAAAACAAAATACAAACGTGAATACATTCAACCGTGATTTGTGCACATTCAAACAGATAAAAAACTTAAGGTTACTTAGGCAGCTGTAACTCAACAGACAACAAAGTTTACATCCTTTATCCAAGGTGTACCCCTAGTGCCTCATCACAGTTATGACCTAGGGGTTGCATGGTATGGTACTTAATAATGAAACTTGATTCAAGTCGTCTCAATTCTTGCAGTCTATTACCACCTCTCTCTCTTACTGGAACCTGATCCAGCACAATAAATGATAAAAGACTACTGTTGCTCTTGTGGTGTGTTGCAAAATGCCTAGCAACTGGGTATTGTTTATCCAGGTTTTTTATCCCCCTGAGATGTTGCAGGACTCTCTCTTTAGCTGGTTTAATGGTACCTCCCACATAAAATTTATTGCATGGACACTTCAAAGCATAGACGGCAAAGTCAGTGTGACAGGAGACATGTTTCTTGATTTTAAAAGGGTCACATTGTTCAGAAAGCTTGACTTCTTTTGTGTTGTGGCTATATTTACATGCCTTGCAGCGGCCACACACATAAAATCCCTGGACCGGATTACTTTTCTTTCTATTGGCGACCAGTATCTGACATACTCTGTCTTTTAGTGACATAGGTCTTCTGTAGGTTATCTGGGGAACCTCATGAATGCCTGTTTTAATGTCCTTGTCAGTTTGCAAGGCATTCCAGAATTTACTAATAGCTCCTCTGACTTCTTTAGATTGTAAGTTGTAATCAGTTATGAACCTGACGGTTTCCAGGTTACCTGTGTCCTCATCCACTTTTACATCTTTTTCGGTTGACTCTCTGTCATAAACTTTCTGAACAGCTGCTGCGATACATTTTTTACTGTACCCTCTAACTCTGAATCTCTCACACATAACCATCTTTTCATGCTCAAAGTCTTCTGGCTTCGTACAATTCCTTTTGGCTCTCAGGAGCTCTCCAAACGGAATAGAATTAATCAGATTCCGTGGGTGACAACACTGTGCGTGAAGGAGGCTGTTTCCAGCCGTCTCCTTTCTGTACAGGGCTGTCGTGAGATGATTGTCTTCGATCCTGACTTTCAGGTCTAAAAAGTCCACTGTAGTTCTGCTATTGTGACTTGTGAAGGTTAAGTTAAAAACATTCACGTTAAGGATTTTAACGTACCCAGTGGCTTCCTCCTCACTGCCTTCCCAGATGATGAAAATGTCATCAATATACCGGAGCCATGTCCGTACTCCGGTCCGGTATTGATGAAGTTGTCTGACTACCTGCTCCTCCCACCAGCCCAGGTACAACCCGGCAAAGCTGGGGGTGAAGCAGGTACCCATCGAAGTGCCGAGCAATTGATGGTAAATACTGCCATTAAAAAGGAAATAATTCTGGGTGAGACAAGTATGTATCATATCCAGTAACATTTCCGTATGGAACAAAAATGAGACTGATCTACTGCTCAAAAAATGTCTACAGGCTTTGATTGCCATTTCATGCGGAATATTGGTGTACAAGCTGTTCACGTCAAGTGTCATCAGTAAACAGCTTTCCTTAAGTTCAATATTAGTAATTTTTTCCCAAAAATCCCCTGAATCTTTAACGTAAGCCGGGAGGCTTTGCACTAAAGGCTGAAGATAATAATCTACATACCTGGATGTATTCTCCAGGCAGCTGTTTCTAGAAGAAACAATCGGCCTACCCGGGGAATTTATGGGGTTTTTATGCAATTTGGGTAATAGATAGAGAGCCTGTAATTTAGGGAACTTACATCTTAGAAAGTTATACTCATCAGTCTCAATGAGTCCCTCCTTTCTCCATTCATTCAATCGCTCTTGGTATCTATTATTTTCAGTGTCATATACTTTTCTGTTACTTTTTTCATATTTTTCTACATCATTTAGTTGTTTTAAACCTTAATTAATGTACATTTCTCGGGACATAATCACAATATTCCCACCCTTGTCCGATTTCTTAACAACGATACTAGTGTCATTTCGTAAACTGTCAATCACTAGTCTTTGTGCTTGAGTGAGGTTATTCCTGCCCCAGCTGTTTTTCTTAGCTAGTTCCTTAAATGCATCAACCACTTCTTTTTCGAAAACATCTATGGCATCGTTAGTTATCATGGGTAGGAAAATTGATTTCGGTTTGAACCCGCTGTTACTATTAAGGTCCAACCGTATATTTTCATTAATCAATATCGGAATAGAGCTGTTGGCCTGGACGTCGTTCTTGTGAGACTGGTTAGAACGACTGTTGTGGAATACGGGGGAGTGGCGATCCCGTCCCGGCCCGCCACTGTGAGTGGCCATCCTTGCTTCCTCGCCGACTTCTGTTGGATATATATATATATATATATATATATATATATATATATATATATATATATATATATATTGGTAGGAGAGACCCCACACCTCCAAATGTACCTTAAATATGTGGTAAAGCCATGCGTTCTAAAGGCATATTCATTGTAAAAACATGTATGGTAAAAAATGTGTGCTAAAGGAACAATGTGGTAAGTCTGTTTCTCCTATAGTGTGACCTAAGAGTAGAATTATCCTGTAGTGTAGGATATACCACCTCACCAGCACGGTCTAATCACCAGGGGCGGATCTGTCTTTGGTGCAGCAGGTGCAGTGACACCGAGCCCCAAGGCCTGAAAGGGTCCCACTGAACCCTGATTATTGTTGCATTCGACAGTTCAAACAGTGGTCAGAATGCCCATTGTGGGGTCTGTTTGTCTTAACTGTGCAGTGTTTAACATGAGATATAGAGCTTATTCTAACTTTGGACAATTTCGTTCTTCCATCTTGAACTTGACGTTGTGGTATGCCATGTGATCAATAAGGTTGTTATTATTGCAACTGTAATAAAGAATTGTAGGCTTTGCCATGAAAATACTAAGAGACCGATTCAAATAGACCCTCCGCAGCGGTGGCACTCATGGCGGATTCTCTGCACTGAGAGCTACGGTATGGAGACTCCACTACGACGTTGGATTCTCTGCCATGACTGCGTAGGCTCTTTGTGAATTAGGACCTAAGACTTTCCCTGACACACAGAATGAGATGCACCCCTTCAAGGACAGCCCAACTTTCTCAGATCGAATAACATACCAAATAACAAGTCATGTCAAATGAAAAGACTCTTGGGGTGACTGAGTCTAATGTAGCAAAATGGTGAGAGAATCCTCAAATATATTCTGTAATTAAATGCTTCTTCTTGCTTATTTCTCATTGGTGCATACCCTGTGAACCCTATATTTGTGTAATAAATGTATCAAGCTTTGTCTAAAGTCTTATCAATGGACGCAATGTCTCCATGTTAGGAGCTCACCTTTTCCCTTTCTTATAAGGTGAATCTATGTTTTATTGAGTTCTTCTTGTACCTTATGATTCATATGCTTATGTGCTAATTGATTAAACATCCAGCTTATGTATCTTTGTACTGATATTCTGTAAGTAAAGTTTAGTCTGTGTCTGTCATTCTGATTGGGGATGCTAACAGCTTAATTATAATGCATGAACTCTAACAGGTAGAGATAGGTCACCAAAGTCCAGTAATGAGTACACCGCTCCCGATCCAAGCCGTTAGCACACATTGGAAATAAATGAGACACAGGTTTGCACGCCAACACCATTCCCCTCCTTGTGCTAGGATCCATGACACACTGTCTATGGCACTGCTGTTGACCAAGGGGTTGTTGTATCAGCCAATGATGGCAGGTTGACTGGGTCCTCATTTTAGCCCTACTGTCCACATCAAACGTGTGACTGTGGTGTTAGGGTGCCGATGCAAGGCGCTGGTACGTCATGTGCCATGCGTCCTGCCGCAAGGTGTTTATGAGCAAGAGGGGAGTCTGATCTTTCTGTACTGTGGAAATCATTTCATTTCGTCACCTGGAGGCACAACATATTTTGGAAGGCAGCGGTTACCAGCACCACACTCAGGTGAAGGTCTATTCAGACTGGTTAGGGTGCGTTGCGGGATATGTATGTTACGTATCAATGCGGTTACCCGAAATACTACCAGACGCGGGCTGCAATTACAGTACCAAGAAACTTGAATTGAATTTAATGAAAGAGCAACTGTGTTGCCAATACCGAAGTGAATATTTGGTTTGTAAAAATTGCATTCAATGCTGACTATGTTATAATGGTATTGTGAATGCTTTTTTTCCATTTCTTTTGTTTTGAAAAAATTCTGCTACTGTGACGAATGGTTCATTGTACTGGGCAAGATATCTATGGCTGTTGGGACTGTGCTCCCGACTTTGAAGTCCTTTAAGGAACTTGAGCCATTGGCATCATTCATCCTTACCAGGGCACAGGTCAGGTGGATATAGGTGTATAGAATCCCCCTATCACTCGAATTCAGAGGGAGCTCACACACTGCAGCAATTTCAACAGAGGCCTTGAATGTGTGGCAGTGAAATAACAGGAAAAGCAGAGAGGTATTTCTTCAGATGCAATTCGCCTATGTGCTTGTGTAAGGTATCAGAGGAATATGTGGGATTTCTGGGGCTCACTTGGTCCCATGGCCAAAGCCCAAGCAGGGCCCTTCTGGTTTTCTCCATCTGTTTAGCTCCTTCAATCCTCGCTTTTAAGCATGCATCATTGTACATTAATGCAAATGTTTTCCTGGTCACGCTTTATTGAAAACATTTGCACTTCAAAATACAATTTCATACATTATCTCTTTTACCCGTGACTGCCTCTTAGGGAGGGGGGGAGCAAGCATTGGCAAAGTCAACAGGTCTGGCTTGTAAGTGTACAGCAGATGGGAAGGGAAGCATGGCTGAGTCTGTAGAGAATTACCTATCTCACTTTTATGTACCAGAGGAGTTTGTGTTGCAATATGAAATACAACCATGACTAGCTGAGGAATTTAATGAACGCAGTAAATGAAAGCTGCCGTAAGGCCTTCAATTTACTAGTAATATAGACAATTTTTTGTTAAATGTAGCTTTCTACCGATGTCTTTGATGCTAGAGAGTGTATTGACAGGTGAAGGATTATTGGCTGGTTTGTTTGGGCTCCAATATGACATGTTCACCCAAAGCTACAAACCAGTGTCTGCAACAGTGCTTGACTGACTTAGACATCTGACACACAGGAAAAGGGAAATGCTGAAGACCAAGAAGGGTTTGATGAATGACAGCTTCCCATGTTTTGGCATCACCTAGATAGGTAGATAGAAGATGCATAGCCCTCCCCTTAAATGTTCTTGTCTACTTCTGGTCAGTGCTGTTTCTCAGAAGCTGGGACGACTGATATAGTGTATTAGTCATGGAGCTCTCAGTATAAAACCTCTAACTTTTATATCGGTCAGAGAGTTCATAATGTGAATCCCCTGCTGCTTGCACCCGCCAGAACTCCATAAAGCACACAATACTTAAGAAATCAATGTCCTGCAAGTGAATTAACTTTTTTTTCAAAAGTACCTTTATTGCCACACAACTAAGGGCCTCATTATGATGTCAGTCGGAAAGCATTTCGACCTATTCCTTGTCGGAATCGTTTCCAACTGACTCGGGTCGGGGAGTCCCACCGACCAATTATGATGGTTCTGAACACTGTTCGGTCTGACTCCCATTGACATCAATGGGAGCCTGTGTTCCAACCGACAAGATCAGGCTCCCACTGCAAAGAGGGGTGGATGAGTAAAACCCTGCACCTGGGGTACCTGCCACACTGTGCATGGTCTGAAAGAGGGGTCCCATGGGTACCTCACAGGCCCCAATCGGAGGCCTTTGGGTAAAGGGGGGCCTGCTAGGGGCCCTCAAAGTCAGGTTCCGACAGCCTTTTCATGTCGGACTGACCGAGTCAGAAAGGCTGTCAGAATTCGACATCATAATCGGTCAGTCAGAAACACTGTCCATTAAGCTGTACGAATCGGCTCTGACCGGCTCGGATTCTCCGAATGCCGGTCGGAACCGAGTCGAAATGACCGAACGGTTTCCTTCTATTGTAATTGGTCGGTCGGAAATTGTTTCCAAGTCGGTCTGAAACATGGGTTCCGACACAGGTTAGGAAAATCCGAATGCCAATCGGAGCCTTTCCGACCGACAACGTAATAGGCCCCTTAATGCTAAACATTAGTATACACACATACACAATACACGCCAGATCTCTGTAGTACCTCTTAAACTAGAAATCTATACCCTAGGGTTCCGCAGTGTTAAAGTAAAGCTGCTTTATGGTTTTTGTCAGGAAGTTCACGTTCATGCTGTAAAACCCTTTTCTGTCCCATTCATCAGAGTTCACAATGTAAAACTCCTTTATATTCCATTAGTTAATGTGTTTGTGAGAGCACAATGTAACACTCCTTCCTACTGTATTTGTATATCATACACACACCCTTTTTACTGTAAATGGCATTTGGTCAGTATTAACAATGTCTCTCTCAGTTATGAGCAACAGAACTGCTTCATAAATGTAAGAACACTTCTGCTGACAAATCAATTTCCTGCAGAGAAGAACATAAAGAAAGGGGAGGAGCCATAACGCCTCTCTACAAACTGCGTTTAAAGCTCTTTTTAAAGTGATTACATGAGCTCTTGTAGATTGCTATCACTGTCTCTACCCAGACCTACAAAGGCAAAGGGTCACTGTTAGAAATGGGATTTCTGGTTGGCTAGGGCATACGCCTAAGCCAGGCAGAAACCACCAATCTAGTCATGTCAAGGGAGCTACACACTAAAGATAACCCCTACTCACGCCCTTGGTAGCTTGACAGTCAGGCTTATCCCAGAGGCAGTGAGTGAAAGAAACTGTTTAGTCTTTATCATTATTAAAAAGTGTTCTGGTCAGAAAAGTGACTGATTATTTTATGTGCAAATGACATAGCTGCCAAAAGACCCTATTCATGTGAGACACCAGCTGCGTTTTGTGAATTTCTTGCTGACTGCACTTTGTATTCTTGACACCGTAGCTTTGCTTTTTTATATAAGTATAGTCTTAAAATATGAACATGCAAGGTGTTTTTGACTAAAAAGCCTTACCTGTTATCACTCCCAGAACGCAGCCAGTTGAGAGCTCTGAAACGATCCACATATTTTGTAGGAGTCCACCAAAGGCAAGCAAGCCACCTCATCGATAGAAAGAGTTGAGCCAGGAGTTTGGTTTGGCCCTAAGAGCCAAAGCAAAAGCTGAGCATTCATAACTCACACAACACTTGCCATATAAAAATATGACAAGGCTGCCTAAAATAGATTAACCACAATATGTTCTTACACTTGTTCTAGTTAATGCATTATAATAGATTACTACATTGAGTGGCATTTAATAAAATGTATAGTTTCAAAAATAGAAGATTCAAGAAATTATGCCTGGCTGACTTAGCTACATATGAGCCAAGAACGTGTAATAGTATTATCATATGTTGATCTTTACATCAAGAGGCAGGACAGAATAGAAATGTAAGAAGGTGTTTGATTATCGGACCAAAGAACTGCGCTGGCTGTGCAGTGAATACAATAAGGAATGCATGATAAGCCCTGAAGTTCTGTGAGTATAAGGCACAGTACACTTTGTTGGGAGGGCGTGGCCTATGCCACAAGGGACATTGGGGCATATTATCAAGCATGGCGTTAACATTATCGCCGCTTTAGTGGCAGAAAACTGCTGCTAAAGCAGCGACAATGGGCTTGATTATACACTGTAGAGAATTCCCATAGAAGCCCATGTTCACACCAGAACATGGGCTTCTATGGGAATTCACAAGGGCGTATTATCAAGCCCATTATCGCCGCTTTAGTGGCAGTTTTCTGCCGCTAAAGCGGCGATATTGGTAACGCTATTTCATGATAATATGCCCCTTTGTATTTATCATCTGGTGCTCATTTGCACCACACAGTTCTCAGTTTATCTTTCCAAATTGCGCATGTGCCTTCTCCCACCTCCCGACATGGTAGATAGGCGAAGGTGCGGCTGTTTGGTCTTAAGGCCATTGTCCTCACCATCGGCATTACTGAATCTCAGGCCCCAGGTGTGTCCAGCACAGGCGTCCAAGAGAAAGGTGAAAGGTGAAGGGCATCTTCGCTGTCTTGGTCAGTGAGCGGTTGGAAGATGCATAGTAACAGAACCTATGAGTTTTTGACTAGTTATGCATTCCTTTTTCCTCACCTTTTCTATTATTTCTTATGTATTACTTTCTTTCTTATTCCCTAACATCCTTCATCACTTTCTTCCAGTACTTTCTTGTTAGTTACTTTCATCTGTATTTCTTTTTTTTCTACTTTTTTATGTTTCTGTTGTTTCCTTCCTTTGCTTTATTTCATTCTTTATTTTTTCTTTCTTCCTCGCCTACTTTCTTTCTTCCTCATCATTTTCTCCTTCCTTTCATACATTACTTTATTATTTTCCTCTTTTTACCTTTCTTGTTTATGCCTTTATTTCTGCTAAGCCTTCTTTCCATTTCTTTCATCATCTTATTTTCGTTTAGTTTTTTCTTTTTAATTTTTATCCTTCCTGATCTGTTTGTTTCCATTATTTTCCTCGCTTTTTGCATTCCTCCCTCGTTTTTTCCTTTCCTTCTCTTGGCTTTTTTTGTCTTTGGTATGACATTATTACTATTATTTTCCTGTCACATGTTGCATCTTTGCTTTTGTCTTCTTTCCATCATCCTTTATTCAATCCTATTTTCTCATTATCTTTTTAATATCTTACATTCTTTCAGTCTTCCTTCTATGCCACCTTTCTTTTTCTTCTTTCAAACCCTTTTCTGTCTTTTTTCTTTCCTTTCTTCTATTTTTTCCTCTCGCTTTCCGTATGTACTTCCTCCATTTCCATAGGCCACTCCATGGTTTTTTCATGTATGTCAGCTTCAACAGGCCTTTACCATTCACTCTGTTTCCCAATCCTTTTTCTCAGTCTATTTGCATTTAACATTTATTTCTCTTCTACTCGCTGAAATGTTAATTTATCTCTGTTATTTTACTTTCTCTTCCAAAAATATTCCTCATTCCAAGAGAAGGCAAGAGACTTTTTTTCATTGAAAATGTAGTCAACAAGTTTGGTGTAATTGTTTCCGCCACAGTGGTGTTCCAGTCCTGGTGTTGTATGGTGCCACTTCTTTAGGTAGGAGAGGGACACACGTTATATCGTTATTGGGGCAGGACCCCTGAGCTATTTGGTGAGTTATATTATGTGCTTCTAGAGATTAAAAGGAGATTCCATGACATTCAGTTACCCAACTAAAGGAAGAAAAACCATACATTTACTGAAAAGTACCAGTTAAAAACTAAGGGGCATATTATCAAGACAAGCGATAAAATTATCGCCGCTTTCGCGGCAGAAAACTGCTGCTAAAACGGCGATAATTGGCTTGATAATATGTTCTATGGAATTCCAATTGAAGCCCATGTTAGATGTGAAGGACATCTAACATGGGCTTCAATTTGAATTCCATAGAGCATATTATCAAGCCAATTATCACAGTTTTAGCGGCAGTTTTCTGCCGCTGAAGCGGCGATAATTTTATCGCCTGTCTTGATAATATGCCCCTAAATTATAGGTATGGCCCAAATGCGCAAAAACACTGACATTTGCCAGTTATGGTTAGCAACACACACAACACACATGAATAACTCAAGCCAACCACCATGTTGTTTTTCTAGATAGTATCTCTGTTGTTACTTGAAACACTCTTATCATAGAATGCATTTCTAGAATGATATTTGGCCTTTCAGATGGCCGATCTTGTGAGGTTGTTTTTATGGATACTTAATTCTAGCTCTACAGATCGCCATCTTTGGAAAAGGGAGAAGGATGACTCTGGGATACATCACTTTCTGTTGTATGTCATGTTAAACCCTGTCTCCTTTTCTCTATTGGTACTCAAATTAAATAAGTTCTCAAGTTTCAACGTATCTCACAAACTCAGTTATTTATTGTATCTAGAATTGTCTGGAGTTCTTCTTGACTGTGCTCCTGTTCTGAGAATAAAAGAAAGAAAGAAAGAAAGAAAGAATGAAAGAAAGAAAGAAAGTAATTGTATTCGTTCAGGGTGGAGTAATTACACTGTATCGATGTGCATGATGCAGCTTGTCCTACAATAGGAGAGGTAGATCGGGCCTTTTTTTCCCTACCAGGAAAGAGGGGGGGGGGGGTCATTTGCTCCCCATTCGAAGTAACCATGGGACATTTTCTACAGCAATTTTCTTTTCTAAACTTATTTATATCAATTTTCTCAACACACAAAATCAACATATTGCCACCAGCTGCACTACTGAACACAGGTAGGGAAATATACAGTACTGCTAGTGTACCCTACTCACAGACTTGCTATTTCAACAATATATCAACATTACCACTATGTTGGCCATGCGTTGGTCATACGGCAGCTATCACTTCTCTTGCGTCTCTTCTAACATAAGTAGCAGATAAGCTAATAATTTTCTGGCCATGCATTTATACAGCTCTATTGGTATGCCATTCAGACCCATCGCCATGCCTGATTACATTTCCTTAATTGCTGTGTTAATTTTGTCTATCGGGCCTCTGATGCCTGACTATCTTCAGGTGAGAGCTAAGGGACCCTAATTTCTTTGAGGAAGTCAGCTACCTCCTGTGATGTCTTTTTGTTAGTGGATGTGTAGATATGACAGTACTAATCTGCAAATGTCTCTGCCACTTCATTATTGCCTTAAATTATCTAATTGGAGACTGATTTCACTTCCGGTACCAAATTACTGTTGCATTCCCTGCTGCCCTGCCATGTTTGTTACCCACTTCATATAACCTGTGCTGTAAGGCCAGAAAGTTGTCACCTGTCCAATCTTCAGCAATGTTCTGATACTCCAATTGTTTCAAACAGAGATGATGACTCTCCCCTTCTTTGATATTTGAGTGAGCTAACTTTTCCATTTTAATAATTTCTGACTCTCTTGTGTCCAGTCCAGTGTTTTTACTTTCGTTTCCCCTTCGATTAGCGATATAGCCTGACCCCCTTACTCTGGCCTTGTAGGCTGCCCAAGTGAAATCCCTGAGTCCACTGTTCCCAGGTTTTCAGAAAAATATACCTAGAACCTTGCCTCAACAAATCTCCCAGTATGGAAATTAAGTGTCAGAACATAAGAAATGTGTGAGAAATAAATGTGGGAACATGAGTAAAACATGTACTGCCTTTCTGGGGTGTTGTGGGCTCGCCACACCTTTTGAGAAATTGTGGGCGGGGACCCATTGTCCAGACTGTCCTCCTTGGTGTTTCCCTGTCCATCTCTTCCCTGGCTATGATATTCAAGTCACCCCCATTGCAAGTATTCCATCAAGCAACTGCCGTAGTAAGGAACCTAGGGGCATATTATCAAGGGGGTTTATCTCCGCTTTTTGGCTTTAAAAGCCAAGAAAGCAGAGATAAAATTATCTCCCTATTACCTAGCTGTCGCTAACACCAGCTAGCGACAGCTAGTAGGAGATAGCGACCATCTTGGGCCCCACTTTGCATGTCAGTGATATTTATCACTAATGACATGCAAAGTGGGCGTGCCAAGATGTTAGCGACTGGAAACAGTCGCTAACATCGCTATCTCCTATTACCAACTTTTGGAGATATTCGCGCTAAGCGCGAATATCTCCAAAAACTAACACCTGCCCTGAGCAGTTCTTAGCCATGTTATCCAATGGGAGGTGGATAACATGGCTAAGAGCATTAGCTCGGTAATGCATGAATATCGCTGACTTTTCAGCGATATTCATGAATTGCGGTCGTTTTTTATCACATTTGCGATAAACCTTGGTAATACCAAGGTTTATCTGCGATAATTTCTGACGATGCTTAGCGTTAAATAATTCGTTGCTAAGCATCGTTAGCGATAAATATCGCTTAACGTTGGTAATATGCCCCCTACTTCCTTTAACACTTTGATGTGGAGTCTGGGTGGCACATACATTGATTGAGAGCACCATCCCATCCCAGTCACATTCCAGTACAGCATCTGTATTGTGTTGGTGCTAACCATTTGAGGCTGCTTCATAGTAGCCCATCTTGTAGCCGGATGAGTTCTGCTTTGAGACAGATCTTCTTCCCATGTCATTGTTCTGTCGCACCCTGTCTCTGCATGCCGCTTAGGCACATTGAAAAACCAAAAATTCAAAAACTTGTTTCTTTTTTTAGCCAACTCCCTGCCCACTTCCTTGTACTGCAGGTGCCAAACTACCTGCTTCCCTGGCTTGCAGTGTGCCTGTTGCCCCAACAAAGGTGTATTTATCATTTATGAGCCCTTATGACACTTTTGCGCCGCTGGTGCGTAACTTTTTGTAATGCACCAGTAGTCATAAAAATGTAAATAGGGCGCCATGTTGAGCCCTATTTATAAAGTGATGTATCTAGGCAGATGCGTCACTTTGTAAACTTCTGCGCCACATTATACCTGCATTAGGTATAATGTATGCAGGGTAGGCTTTCCCCCGCATCCAAGCCTCATAGAAGTGATGCACTGAAATATATAATATATATTATATAATATCTCATGGCAGGCGTAAGACTGATGCAGGCCCTTTCACATGGGGCTTTCCCCATGTGAAAGGAACATTGCTGGAGTTGCGTCACGCTTCCGGCACAACTCCAGGAATGCGTCAGTTTTGCGCTGACTTACACGTCAGTAATAATAATGTATCTGTCATTCCTTGCGGCATGATGCGTCATACAGTAAATATGATACATCCATCATGTCGAAAGGAGGGCGCACTGAGAAGTGACTCATCGCTGTTTTCACGCAGTGATGCGTCACTTTTCATAAATAAGGACCTCAGAGTCATATTCAGAAGCCCCTATCGCCACCACAACTTCACTTTCAGTGACGTTGTGGTGGCGATAGGGGCCTCGCCTTATTCACAGGGCATCGTTGCCTTGTGAATAGGCCCTCCTTTCACGCTGTGTTTAGCGTGAAAGGGGCGTGCAGTGGGTGTTATGGTGGGCATATTTATGCTGCCTCCTATTCACAAGGACAGCGCAAATAGGAGCTAACGCTAAACTTGAGACCAGGAAAACCCTGGTCTTAAGTTGCCTGTATGAGGAGAAATGCTTTATTTCTCCTCGTTTTTGCCTTTTACATGTGTGCTGCCTTGGCAGCACACATGGAAAATGCTAAATGCCATGGTTTGTTTATGTACAGGAAAGTATCCCTTCCTGTACATTAACAAGCCTTTGTTTAAAAAAATGCCGTTTTGTAACTTACATGTGTGCTGCATGAAGCAGCACACATGTAAGTTACAAACTGGCTTTTTAGGTTTGTTTGTGTGCAGGAAGGGACACCTTCCCGCACATAAACAAACCTCCCTACTTGCAGACACCCTTGCTAGAGTGCCTGCGTTGGCGCTAAGTTGTGAAACTTAGCACCATCGCAGGAAGAAAAGCAAG
Organism: Lissotriton helveticus; assembly: GCF_964261635.1. Classification (NCBI taxonomy): domain Eukaryota; kingdom Metazoa; phylum Chordata; class Amphibia; order Caudata; family Salamandridae; genus Lissotriton; species Lissotriton helveticus. The sequence goes on from NC_136072.1 coordinate 777,867,199, forward strand.
GCTGCACCATGTCCTTTCGAATATGGTGCAGCCGAAGTGGCAGAGAGAGGCGTTAAGCCAAGAACAACTCTCTCCGCCACTTCCTTGTGAATATCCCCCTTAGTGTCTACTGATTTTACCTTACCAACGTCCTGAATCCCCAAACCAAACAACAATGTGCATGTCTTCTTCAAAGTTCTCAATCTCTTAAGTTCTGTGAGTCCATCATCCCGCTCACACATCAGTGTCACCCTGTGGAGACACTGCATCTTAGTATCTCTGTGATTGTCTGGCTTATGATCTTAGTTTCCATTTGGGTCATTGTCATTGTCCTCTACCCCAACTGTAGTTTGCTTTGGCCCAGATCTATTTCCTCTGTTTCTTATCACCTCCAGTTCGTCCAGAAACTTTCAGGTCTCTTTTAAACAGTCTTTCTTTGGTGCACATCAGTTTTAGACAGGTCTCCATCCCTTTATCCATTCCCAGGCGTTGTCCATATTTCCAAAATGCCACTGTTTGCCTTCAGCGATCCCCTGCAATCTACCTGCAAACATCATCTTGTACTTAATGTCCCTGACCCAAAGACTTTTTTCATCTCATCATAACTACATCTTTTCCTTTGAACCTTAAATGTAAAGCCTGTTAAGATTTGAATTGTCTCATTATCAAATTGAAGGTGATCTGTTTGCCAAGCCACTTGAAGAATTGCATCTCTGTCACAATGGTTAAAAATCCTAGCTATCATTGTTCTGGGTCATGTTCCTATACCCTGCTGTGGGATTGGAGCTCCATGCACTCTTTCTATTAAAAGATATTTGGAGATGCCCTTTTGCAATATAAACCCCCCAAAAAGAGTTTAGCACCTGGCCCCTCTGCTCTTTCCAGACCACCCACTACTCTTATATTGTTCCTCCTCATGCATTCTTCACAGCCTTCAAGTTTTTCTAGGATTTGCTTGTTCTGTTTGTTGAGAGGCATCTGGGTGTCCCCACAGAGTCTTTCCATCTTAGGTCAGAGTTTCCACTGAATTTTCAGTCTCTGTGACACTCTCACCCACTTTCTTAAAGTCTGTTCTCAGAAGGTTATCCTTCACTGTCATTAAATCTTTTTTGTTCTAGAAAGTGCCTAACATTGTGAATTGTGTTAATTATAACTTTAGATAAGTGCTCTGAGCAGTCCTGATCTCTCCCAGCAGCATCATCCAGTGACTCTCTGGCCTTCCTTGTTGCATTCTAGGCACCGCATACTTATTCATTTTAATGTGCAGTCTCCCTCTGCCGCACCTGCCAAACACCATAGCAGTCAGTGCTTGTATTTTTTTTAGCCTGACTGGAAGCTGCCAGACACCTTTCCTTCCTTGCCTCACTGCATTCTTTTTTGCATTCACATGGATCACAACCTGCCCACTAAGCTTACTAACAGGACTCAGAAGGAAGTACTTACCCATTCCTGCCAAGGGGAGTGGGCTCCTTCCTCATATTCTCGTGTGCCTCTGTACCTTGCAGCCTCTCACTGTCCAGCTTCACAGCAGAAGGTCCAATACTGGACACATCTGTCTCCTGCAGTCCCCTGTTTTTCCTTCCTCATTCTGGGAAGGTGAAATTGGTGGTGTGGAGAGGGAAGCATACAGTATGGGACCCAGGCCATTGGTGTAGCTTGGTCAAAAGACTGAGGGAGTGTGAGCTTCAGATTTCCCAACAATCACGCTGAGATGTATTGTTAAAACACATTATATGAGAAGTAGGACATGGGGGGCTTAGGGGCAGTGGGAAGAGAGAGGAGGGTGGATTGTTATAAACACTTAAAGTACAAAGTTTTTAAAACTAATCAACATAAGGCCATCAGAACAGAGATAAGAGAAAGAGTCTGTGTGCTTTTGTCAGTATGTACATGAATACATTTCAGGTAAACTCTTACAGACACTTCACCATTCCCCACTGAAATCACTTGTGCCCAACTATATACTACAGAATACCTTTTTAGGGGGTGTAACACCCCAAGCACTCCCTCCAAGCGATGCCCCTACCCCAGGCTGATTCTCCCTCATGTAGGGTAGAGGTCTCCTCTCAACACTGTGGGTGTACCTCGCCGCTTCTCATCCAACTGGCAGAAGTTCCATGCAACCATGGTGGTCCTGCTGAATGTGTTGATGACTAGCAGCAATCCTGCCCCAACACTACACATGAACATGGGGTGGGATGACGTACTTCCCATGGCAGCTCCGGTGTCTCCTTAATTGTCAGGCTCTTCCACCCCTCCACCACCTAAGCATAGTACTGCTGAGCACTGCCAAAATCTAGGCCGGGGACTGCAGCTTGCACCCAGTCCTCACTGCCCTCTGGCACTGAAAGGACAGGCTTCACTCTGATTTAGCTCCAATGTTAACAGGCATTTATTCTGTTGAGATACAGGATGGATTTTGTGCTGGATTTATGGGGAATACATTTTTGGATCCCAGGAGCCTCTGTATTGGCTAGTCATCTAGTTTGCTGCCAGACCACACCCCCTTTATGGCAAATCTTGGTGGATACAGAGCACTGCCATCCTCTCCAAGGTGACCATGGACCAGTGGCAGCTGGTGACATTTGAAAGTGGTAGGGCATAGAAGTTGGGTGTAAATGTTAGGTGGCGAGTGTGTGAAGCGCTCAAGCCTGACCAGCAGAAAGGGTGTTGGGAGAGTTGTTCCCTAGAGAAAACTTTGAAGAAAATTGTGGCAAATGGTACATTTTAGAGCAATTTGGAAAAAGGTTTAAAAAGCAATTGTGAGCATGTGGGGTTGAAATATTTAAACACATTAAATAACTGCCCCATATCCTACTGCAATATATATGTTCAACAGTTACTATAGTGTGCAACATGTACAATTGGACATAAGTACAATGTCACACATAAGCAATCTGAAAACTTGGCAGCTATAAATAAACAGTTTGTCTGTCAGATTTGCTGGTGCATTATGTTTATGTTGTCATTCTTATAATAGCGGAACAAACATAAAACCATTATAGCTAAAATACACTTAAGCACTTAAGCAAAACATTTAGGGCCAGATGTAGGTAGGACATATTTACAGATTTTTTAATTACCGAATTTTACCAATTCGGTAATTAAAAATCGGTAAATAAGAAGGGGGGACATGTAGGAACATCCAGATGTTCCTTTTACCGAATCGGTAAAAATCTGTATTTACCGATTCGGTAAATACCGACCGGTAATGCCCATTCATTCCTATGGGCTTTGCAGCCCATAGGAATGAATGGTAGGTAATAATGGGGTTAACCCTTACCTCATCGACCTGGGTCAGTACAGAGTTATAAAAAGAGGGGTGGTCGATTACAAAACAGTTAAACACAACATTGATTCAACAAAGAGGTACAGCCACCAAGTATGTGTCTTTTAGGTTGCATTTAATCCAACTATTCATGGTCATTTACTGCAATTAAACATATATCATATTTCATATTCATACAATACATGATAAGTCTTATATCGTTATTCAGTCAGTGCTCGGTGATTATCAGATAAGAAAAGGATTGTAAAGGGGGGTGGGGTGTGTTTGGAAAAGAATAAGGGACAAAGAAAAGGAATTGTGTCCATAAACAATTCTGTCCTATTCACAGAACATTTCCAGTCATATTACAGATCACAGTTGTTCCCAAGAAATACACTATACACAGGAGCTAAGTTTAGCAAGTTTGGTAGGGTGTGTATGTGTTGAAAATGTTGTCGACGTTTCGACCCCCAAGTTAAGGGCGGGTTGGTCCTCAGTTTGGGGTCTTCCTCAGGACAGTTAAAAACAGTGATAATGAGCACCTAGGAAAACAAAAATGTGTGTCACTAGACGGATATAATTAAATTCATAAAAAGGGGGCAAATTGCAAGGTGTACCTACATGCCCAGGCGTTCCGGTGATGTTCCCTTCTGGGTCAGGAAACGCGCCTGTGGCGTAGTTCTCTGGAGAGAATGAGTTGCGGTTAGGAAGGATAATTTCGGCAGGACGTACTGTGTTAAATCAAAACAAACAAGAGCAAATGGACTTACTTAATTAGCCCGTTCTTTGAAGAGCAATTAGTCTCTTGCAAATTTGGTGGTAGCCATGAGACGGTCTGTCCAAGGGTGGGGCAAGCGTCCTACCTCCAAAAGGCAGGGCCGGGGTCTTCCCAGGCGGCGTCACTTTTTTGAAACTTTTTCGAAATGTTGCCATAACTGGACAATAAGAACACGACATTTATAGATTCACTGCCCAGAGTCCGTTGCCTACCATTATCTGTGCGGGCACACCCACGGGTTTTAATATGAATGAGTGATGGCATCCTACTAAATAAATAAATATTTTTAATTATTTTTAAATATGTCATATGAGATAGCGACCCTCCGTAGTTGGATGTGGTCATGATAACTACCAGCAGGATCATCTACATACTCCACTTGAACTAGTTTTACAATGCCAGAGGGAACATGCGTAGGAACACATTCTGTTTGTGCTTTTTCAGACGGTGTAACTCACCTACACGTCGAACTCCACTGCCTTTTAATTATATCCGTCTAGTGACACACATTTTTGTTTTCCTAGGTGCTCATTATCACTGTTTTTAACTGTCCTGAGGAAGACCCCAAACTGAGGACCAACCCGCCCTTAACTTGGGGGTCGAAACGTCGACAACATTTTCAACACATACACACCCTACCAAACTTGCTAAACTTAGCTCCTGTGTATAGTGTATTTCTTGGGAACAACTGTGATCTGTAATATGACTGGAAATGTTCTGTGAATAGGACAGAATTGTTTATGGACACAATTCCTTTTCTTTGTCCCTTATTCTTTTCCAAACACACCCCACCCCCCTTTACAATCCTTTTCTTATCTGATAATCACCGAGCACTGACTGAATAACGATATAAGACTTATCATGTATTGTATGAATATGAAATATGATATATGTTTAATTGCAGTAAATGACCATGAATAGTTGGATTAAATGCAACCTAAAAGACACATACTTGGTGGCTGTACCTCTTTGTTGAATCAATGTTGTGTTTAACTGTTTTGTAATCGACCACCCCTCTTTTTATAACATAGGAATGAATGGGCATTACCGATTCGGTATTTACCGAATCGGAAAATACCGAATTCCACAAGGGTGCAGGGGGTGTCACTTTGACACCCTCTGGCACCCCCAAAAGAGGCTTGGGTGCCATGTGGCAGGCATACCTGCCCTAAGGGCAGGTCTGCCTGTCATATGGCACAGGTGTGCATGCACACATGTGCATGCACACCGGAATCGGTATTTTACCATCAAATATATTTGATGGTAAAATACAGATTCGGTAAGGGTTGTGGGACTCAGAAGAGTCCCACCTACATATCAAATTAAACTAATAGGTAAAAATACCGATTCGGTATTTTACAGATTCGGTAAATTTACCGATCGGTAAATTTACCGAATCTGTAAAATATGTGGGCCTACATACCATTCCTGCAATACCGGTCGGTAACGGCCGAAAATACAGATTTTCGGCCGTTACCGACCGACCTACATCCGGCCCTTAGATACATTTAGCCTTAGACTAATCTAAGAGCATGGCATGCACTTAGTACAGGGCATTATCAAAAGTTAAAGGCATAATTATGGGTGGGAGGAATTTCTGTAGTCGCGCTACGCGAAGCTCCGCGAAACGGTAAAAAATCTCTGCGAGCACGCAGATGTTCCGCGAACACGCGGAATTGCTTGTTCCACCCGTTCGCGATGCTTTTTTCCTGTTCGCGAATGCTGTGTGCATGTTCGGGGGGAAATATCTCCCGAACACGCATTTTCAAAGCGCAAACAAGCAAAAAAGTCCCCGAAATTTTTGGCAATTCCGCGGAAAGCGAAATTACCCAAATTCCGTGAGCGGAACGGAATTTATTGCCCAGGCCTAGGCATAATGCAGCCTTCGATGACTTAGCACAGCTTTCGAAAGGTGAGTGTCTATGCTGACCTTAATTATTCAAGAAAGATCCGTGCATAAACATTGGAGGCAAAACGTGTCACATTCTGCATTTTGCACATTAGTAAACTTGAGAATTTCCCAGCGGGCACCAAAATGTCTATAGCAATCCATTGAACTAGGGAATCACATATTAATAAATGTGCATGTGTGTTTTTGTGAGTTTTGTGTGTGCTTGACGGGTTTCAATTTCTGAGGGTGTATGAACAAATTTCTGTGCACTTTTATGTGTTGTGTCATGTATCTGTCTGGATTTCTTTTTGCTTATGCTTACCTATGTGTTTGCTTGTGCATGTGTGTGTATAACTCTTATGTGTATGTGTGTTCATGTGAATATGTCTCTGTTTATGTGTGTGCCTTTTTTATGTCTGTATGCTTTTTGTAAGATTCTATAAATATACACACATTTTTACTTTAATACAATGTAATCACAGTCAGCATAGACAAGACATCGTGTGCTCAGTGTACTTTTTAATACTGTTAAGAACTTGGCAACAATTACCCAGTCCGAAGCTTGCTGTGTGTATCCTTGAGAAGGGGCCAGTATTGATGCAGTTAGAAGGAACATAAAAGCACACGGTTACACTTAGTTCAATGTGCAACAGTTGCGAATCAAGGCAAGAGTGCAGCTTTGCACACAGGCTCTTTTTTGAAACCTTGAAAACGTACATCGGGTTGTCAGGGAGAGCAGATTCAACGTATGTCATACTCAAACTGGGAAGCCGACCATGGCTGGTGCCTTTACTAACACACTTCCATTCTGTCGACACACGGCTTCTTGTAACTCAGAACGGCAAAAAACATCATGCAGAAGCAAAAGCAAAAAAGAATGCAGTCCTGGATAATCACAGCTTAAAAGGAACTTAGGTCCCAACCTGTATTCCTTTCTTGGTCTGTTCTGCAGCAAACAAGATGAGAAAGGTGTCTGTAGTGTCCTGCCAGGACACAGTCTAGTTGTTTTCAGTGTAACCATACACTGTACACCCACCCACCACAGACGTCACTGGGTCAGGTGACGCTGCTAATAAAAGAACCCGAGCGCACGTGCTCGTGGCCAGATCTACTATCCCCTAACTGGTGTCCTGTGTCTCATTCCTTTCACCATGCGGGCCTAGGGCCCCAACATTACATTGGCGACGAGGTCGGTAGTGAGGCCCGTGCGTGCCACTGCCAAACATCCTGGAAAAGGGGGGAGAGAGCTGCCCGCCTAGAGGGCACCCCCTGCAACACGGCGCGACGCGCCGAGAGGCCCGCGGGGCGTGAGCTAAGCCCCGGGCCGACACGACAGAGGAGGAGGTGACTGGGAGCTGACCCCGCACCTAGTAGCACATCGTGAGCTTCCCCCTGCCTGGGGGTGAAGTGAGAGTTCAAGCGGTGCCCACCCGCATCAGCCGTGACGGAGTACCCGCGAAGAGAAAAGACCCGTCGGCCGAAGGTGAGCCCGTGACCTACACTGTGAGCGGAGCCCACCCGCTACGAACAATGAACCTGTGCCCCCAGCAGTGGTAAGCGGCACCAGCATCGCCCGAAATTGAGCAGGTCTCGCGGAGCCCACCCGTGGCCTGCCTGCAGCGCCCCCTCCCCCGCCGCGTGTGTGAAGTGCGGCGGAGGGGTGAAAGACTGTGCCGAAGAGCGCCCGCAGCGTGAGGGGAGCTGCCAGGCGCTTAATAGCCGAAGCGGAGCCCATCCGCATGATCAGAGCGCCTTGACGGGCGCCATGCAGCCGAAAATGACCTTCCTATGAAGCAGGACCGGCGGAGCCTACCCGCGGCCTGCCCGGAGCGTCCCCTGTCCCCGCCGCGTGTGTGAATGGAGGCGGCGGGAAAACAATTGAAAGCGGTGCCCACCCGCATGGCCTGCGTGCAACGCAGCCGACAATGAACTCAGATTAAGGCACGGCCAGCGGAGCCCGCCCGTGGCCTGCCTGCTGTGTCCCCGCCGTGTGTATGAAGTACGGCGAGGGGAATGAACATTTGAGGCAAGACTCACGGAGCCCACCCGCGGCCTGCCGTCAGCGCATCCTGTCACCCGCACTGCAGCACCGACTCCTGCCCCCCCTCCGCAGCGCGAGTAAGGTGGGGCACCTTAGAGGAGCAGTGACTCCAGGGACAGCGCTCGAAGGAGAGCAGCAGGAGCAGCCAGGACACGCAGCAGTTCAAGGCCGACACTGCAAGGCCGATGCTCCTCCCCCACCGGGCCGTGTGTGGAATGTGAGGCTGCTGGGGGGAGGAAGGAGAAACTCACCGCAAAGGAGACAGAGTGGCATGCGGCAGCACCAAACCCCCTGAGCAGCCCGGGAAGACTGAGGCCAGCTGCGAGAGGCACCGAGGGAACGAGGTTTCCCCCCCAACTCCTTCCTCACAAAGCAACCCCTTCCTCACAAAGCCCCTGCCAAATAAGGACCTTACCTGTAGTCCATGGAGCTTGCACCTCTCTCCCCCAGCGGAAGCGAAACCTAGCACCGGTCAGAGAGAGAGGGAACACACTGAGGAGAGGACTGCCGGTGTCTGAAGAGACGCTCCAATGCCATCTAGTGGCCATCCAGCACCATTGCACACACACACCACAAGGAACTGCAACAAGCATTGCACAAAGCAGTCACCCTAGGACTGTAGCTATGCACAGTGTCAAGAGCCACCAGCATTCTGCCACAGAAGCAATCTCAGGCTGCTGCGACCTACAGCAAGAGAATCAAGGCACCTCCACTGAAGCACAGTAGTGCACCAAGAAAACAGACGCACAAAGTAACTGCGCAACAGCACAAGGACACAGCCACGTCCGAATGACGCCACGTCAATATGCAACCTTCTGAGGACAAAAGGAGACAGCGCAGGAATGTGCCAGGAAACGCAGGAACCATACCACAAAGCGCAAGAACGCGACAGGAGTGCCAGAACTCCACACCCGCACGCCAGGACCGCGCAGCACTGCGCCGGAACGTGCCAGGAGCGCCAGAGTGACGCTGCACAGCGACACGCAACGCCACGGGACAGAGCACAAAAGTCCCCAAGGGAGACAGCGATGTCTCACAGCAACCAGAACGCCATCGTCAGCACGCATGGCGGCATGCACCAGGAGCGGTGACGCAACGCTCCTCCGCGCAGACAAAGCGCGCCAACGCCAAAACACCGTGACGGTGAATAGCGACCACAAAGAAAATAGCACAGCATGACAACTCATGCCCAAGGTGAAAACCGACCACCCAGTCTGGTCACCAAGGAAAGAAAAGCAACAACAGAGAAGATCGCGACAACTGGTCCAGTCAGAGAAGAGAAGAACACCATGCCGGAGAGCTATGCCCAGACGAGAAAGAAACAGGTGGAGTGCAGGCCGCCTGGGGAAGACTGGTCGGTAAGGCCAACGACAGCAAGAGGACCAGACCACGTCGCAAGAAGGAACATGGAAAGGAAGGGCGCGACGCCATAAAGAAAAGGAAAAAGGGACAGGAAGATACGACGAGAGGTCTAGTCACCAAGCCAAGTGAAGACAGTATCCTACCACATGGACAAGACCAAGGGGACGACATGTAGAGGGCCCGCTACATGGAGAAGCCTGGTTAGCATGAGAAAGCAAGAAAGAAGACCTGACCGCGTTGAGGAAGAGAACGTAGAGGAAGGATGGAGAATCACAACATCACTCCACAGAGGAAGAGAGAGAACCACAGCACACAGGAACATCGGTGCTGTCCAAGGAGCATCGTAACAGTCAGCACACAGGAACATCGGTGCTGGCCAAGGAACATCGCAACATCCGTGTGGATCCCAGTAATCCCTACAACCTGCATTAGAGGAGACCAACCACTGAAGAACCGTATGGGTGCCCCGTGAACCTGAAGCTTGCCGAAGCAGAGCATACCCGAGCACTAGACAATCCACCCTTGTGGACTACACAAGACTCGACTGTGGCCATGTCCGAAGTTCCGCAGTGACCCGCACAGCCCACGCGATCAAGTGGCAGTCCAGGGGACAAGGGCCTCGGTCGCATGTCCTGTGAGAAAGGAATCCGGATGGGAGAGGTGCAGCAGCGGCAGCTCCACGACAGGCAACAGGAAGCATGAAGGCCCCAGGTAAACACCTGGCACCGAGAACCGGTCTGGTGAAGACACTGAACCCATGTCCTAACGGCAAGACCATCCTGGCGGATGACATCAACACCCCCGAGGACGTCATGAGAGACTTGGCGGTGAGTCCGTTGGCAGTTCCTCAGCGACGCCTTTGCAGCGGCTCATGCGAAGCCCGCACGGTCCACCCGGTCCCATCGTGTCCGGCAAGAGGGTCCTCCCAGCGTCTCTAGTGAGAGAAGAGTCCAAGCAGGAGAGGCCAATCTTCGAGGCTCCAGTGAGAGAGGAGTCCGGCAAGAAAGGCAAGTCGGAAGTTACTTGGCCGGACGGAGATGTAAAGGCATCAAGATCAGCAAATCCAAAGAAAGACCTCTCGTGCCATAGTCGTCTCCAACAACCAACAAGCGTTGTCATCCACTGGACTAGGAACACCTGCAAGACCCCTCAAGGGTCAATCCCATTCTGCTCCAGGTACCCCAAGTGATGAACACTGTATATAAGCGTCAACACAGCAAAACAAGGATGATCTGAAGTACACCGCCGAGGTGAAGCTCATCTGACTGACTTTGTAGTCCTGGAACTTTTAACATTCTCCCAGCTGATTGCCTGAAGAAGATCTGTTGGGGCTATCAAATGTTATTATTCTGGTTTCTTGCAGGTTGGACATTCGCTTTCCCTTTCATTAGATTTTGGGAGGAATGTAGTGTCCTGCCAGGACACAGTCTAGTTGTTTTCAGTGTAACCATACACTGTACACCCACCCACCACAGACGTCACTGGGTCAGGTGACGCTGCTAATAAAAGAACCCGAGCGCACGTGCTCGTGGCCAGATCTACTATCCCCTAACTGGTGTCCTGTGTCTCATTCCTTTCACCATGCGGGCCTAGGGCCCCAACATTACAGTGTCCTCCTAAGAGCAAGGGCTCAGGCTCATCTTCGGCTACATAACGTTTTCAAAAGTGAAAGCACACGAGAGAAAGGAAGAGAGCAGCCACCTGCACTCCTCCTACCGCCCGCCCACTCCCGGGATGATTATTAAATTGTTGCTACCCGCTACCTTGCACTCCCTACCAGCCAGCCCCGACGCCTGCCATTGAAATGAATTAAGTTCTGTTAACTCCTCCCAGGGCCATTGTGTAAGTTCCCGAAAAGTAACCTTATCCAAGGCATTTTAATTCGGCACACCCTCTGCCATGATGTCACTGCTGTAGCTTGTGCCTGCAAGTCGAAGAAGACCTTGTCCAGTTGGCACAAGCGCATCAGGACGTCTGCAAAGTGCATCACAGCTGCCCCATTAAAAATAACAGAACAGCAAGTAGTAATTTCTTTCCAATTGCTTGCTGTTTTTTTCTTCTCTTCTTGCCTCTCCCGTAAGGGTGGTAGGGCAACGCACCTTTTGTCCATTAATATCAGCCACTCCTGCCATGGAGCAAATCCAGACCACCCTACCACTGCACTGCTGTCTGTGTGTCAATTGCATGACTTTTTGCCTTTTTAGAGTACTTAATAACAAGAGTGTGTAGAAGAAAGAGGAAGCATTTCATTAGATTATGATTTTGGTGGAATTCTGGATAGTGTAAGGGATCCCCCGACACTGTGACCAGTGACACATGTGATGTTTTTAGAAAGGCTCAGACTGGGTCGATGTGGCTTTGGAAGTGGGTAGCCCATTATGCACCTCAAGCCTTTCTTAGTGAGGAAGGCTGAGTCCTGCCTACCTTCCATTATCAGAGCAGACTAAGTCAAGCAAGCATCCTCTTGTGATGAGCACACTGCCCTACAGTCTTCTCTTGAAAGGTACTAGCTGTACTCCTCCACCTTCCTTTTTGGATGACAGACTGTACCCATTACCTTTCTCTCTGGGACAGTAGGCTGTAGCTCTTGGCCATTCCTGCTCAAGGGCACACTGACTCCCTTTATTGTTCCCTTTGTGGGCCAGGACTATGTCCTCCAGGCCTCTCGGTGAACTGTGAACCTCAGCTGTTCTTTCTGAGGGAGGCAGACTTTGTTAACCAATGGGCACAGACGATACCTCTTGGCCTTCAATTCTACTGGGGAGACTGGCCACCCTAAGCCTTCTTAGGATGTGGCAGACAGTCCCTCAGTCAGGATATTAAGGGCCCATTTATGAGTCGGGTGGTCCACGGACCGCCAGACTCGTGGGGGCGCAGTGGTGGCCGTCTCCCGACTGCCATATTACGATTTGGGCGGGTAGCCCGCCACAGCCCCATTGCAGCCGCCAGGGAAAAGCTGCACAACATGGGCCCCCCTGTGTGCCTGCTCACCAGTTCCTGCACAGGCAGTGCAGGAAATGTTTCTCACGTTCCCATAGCAGTGCTCATTTTCAGGGCACTGTCGTGGGAACATCATAAAAAAGCCCACCAGACAGGAGAAAACTCCTAATCTGGCAGGCGGTCTGACCACAGCTTTGGCAGTGCGACGGCAGGGCGGATTCGTCGCTGCACCGCAAAAGTCATAATCAGGCCCTTAAGTGGGCGGAGTCTCAGATCCAGCAACAATTCAAATCAGACACTAAAATGGTGCCTACATGGTTGCCCTTAGCTTTACTGCAAAAACAACTGATCAATTTCTCAGTAATGACTATAAAAAACCCTTAAGGTATTGCATCTCAGTGATGCAAAACCCCTGTTCACGTTTCAAATTTTACTTCGTTGTGCATTCCCTAATAGTATTTGCTTGTTTTCAAGATGTTGTGTCTCCGTAATTTTTGTCATGCGACATTCGACCCTTTTCTAGTGCATACTTGAACTGAGTGGCCTTGTGAGGTCTGAGTGAGTTCTGGTTTTGGGTGGGTGCTTATGAAGGCCCATGATTGATAGCTCAGAAGTTGGGGCAGTAAACTGCAAATTTCTCACAGTGCCTCTCAGTGAGCTGTAGAGGAGTGCAAACAACATGCACATCCAATCCTGGGCTACTCTCCAGAGCACAGAGCGTAATAGTTGGATATATGCCAATGGTAATTGTGTAAAAGAGTGATTTATGCAGATGGAGGATTTCAGAAAGATGTAGAAAGAAAAGGGTGCAAGAGAGTGAGAGAAGGCAGAAGAAGATTGGGTAAAAAAAGAACGGGAGAGTCTGAGACACACTGATTGTCACTGCTCCTTCCAAAGACCTTAGTAATGTATAATTCAGTCTCCTATAATCAGAATTGAAACATTTTAAATTGTAATTATTCTCTCTAAAATAATTGTTGTCATTCATTTATCTGATACAGCTAACAAGTACTGGAAAAGTCAATGGAGATGGCGTGTTCTACATATGTGTTTGTTATTGTGTGAAATGTCTGGAAACAGAAAACTCATAGAGATGCACCCAAATGATAGTTAGGTGGCACAATGTGTGTTTTAAGCCACAGCCCTAAATACATATGCCACACCTCTTGGAAAGGATTCTCAATTACACTTCTTTGGCCCCACCCCGTTTAGAGCCCCCTGACTCACCCAAGCACCCACTTGCTTAGACCTAGGTAAAGCACTGCACTTAGGGCCCGATGTAGGTAAATGGCATTTACCGATTCGTAAATACTAAATTTTACCGATTTGGTATTTACAAATCGGTAAATGCTATGTAGGTATTTTTACCGTTTTTGTTACCGAATCTGTAACATTCTGTAATTCCCGAATCGGTATTTACCAATTCGGTAATTGCCATTGATTCCTATGGGCCTTGAGGCCCATAGGAACCAATGTCAATTACCGAATCGGTAAATACCGATTCGGTAAAAGTACCGAACTTACAAGGGGGACAGGGTGTCACTTTGACACCCTGTTGCACCCCTGATTCTGGCTTGGGTGCCATGTGACACACATACATGCCCTTAGGGCATGTATGTCCATGTGACACACATACATGCCCTTAGGGCATGTATGTGTGCCACATGGCACAGGTGTACATGCACAGATGTGCATGTACACAGGAATTCGTTATTTACCATGACATAGTATGTCATGGTAAATAACGAATTCTTAGGGGCCTGTGGCACTGTTTCCAGTGCCACCTACATATTGATTTCCCGATTCGGTAAATTTACAGAATCGGTATTTTACAGAATCGGTAAATTTACCGAATCGGTAAATTTACTGATTCTGTAAAATGTAGGCCCCCTACATCTCAATCACCAATTACCGGTAGGTGGCCATTACTGACCGGTATTTGGTGACCTACATCTGGCCCTAAGTCTCCTCTAGAGGTGTGAGACTGAGGCCTGCTATGGCCTCCTTGGTGGGAGGCATTCTGCCCCTTTCGGCCTATCTAGGCGGAGGGACACCGGGCCCACATCCTTTCACACAGACACTTTCACGCCAGACACTTATGAGGTAACTTTATCAGACATTATTTTCCTGCAGTTCTGTGGTATTTCAAAACGCAGGGGACGACCATTACAGGCCCGCTTTATCACTATCTTGGCAGGCGCGGTCCCCCAGCAGGCGAAAGTGGCTGCCATTTTTACTGCCGTGGAAGGGATGTATATTATTGTTTACTCGACTAAAGGTGAATTCATGACACACGAAATCGTGGTCCAAGCCAAGGCGCCCTACGGATGTTTGCTTCTCAAAAACCAATTACTGCTCTTGACAAAGAGCGACGACAAGACAGAATCGTTTATTCTATTTACAGTGGAGGCAGGGTGCGCGCGCGTCTGTGAGTGTGAGATAGAACTTGATCCACTGGATAAAAGGAGGTCTGCATTTAATGTCTATATGCTATGTGCTGCGGTGTTTAAATTGCATGGGCTATCTGCTGGGCTGTGGAAGATTGATCCATGTATTGCGTGTGATTTCTTTTTTTCTGACTTTTATTTAGAAGTTATCTGGATTTGTTTTACTGCTCTAATATATAACCAAGTCTGATTGTTCATATCTGTGTGTGCAAGGAGGTGCTGTCTATGCAATTATTTCTGCGGCAGTGTCTCTGTCTCAGAGCGTATTTTTGTGCATTGTGAATTTAAAATATGTTTTAGGGTTATTCACAAAGGCAATTTGTAGTACAAATAGTAGTACTTCTCTGCAACGCATTTGCCTTTTCTTACAGGTTTTCTTGAATAGGTCTCTATTTACATACCTTTGAATAAACAAATTGAAAGAACTGTGCCCTCTTTGCACTTTTACTGATAGGGTGTTGGAGTCCTTAAAACAGAACGCGTTTAGTTAGTACTACTTCCTGTATTCCTGTATTCATGAATGCTTTTGTGAATCGGCCCATCTGGGGCAGATTCACAACTGCACTTTGTAGAACATTTAGTAGTACTACGCGAATACTACTCACATACTACAAAATGCTCTTCCCATACCTATGTGTGGAGACCTCCACCTCTCCTGTGTTTTCTATGCAGAGTTCTCCTTCCCGGCTGCGGAGGTAGAATGGCTGGAAAATGAGGAGTCTTTTCTTCTAAATGGGAAGCAGGGCGCAAGCCCTAAAAAACAGAAGTGGGGGGAATAGCCAAGTTAGGCAGTATGCCAGTGACATTATGGCCCATGACATCATAGCGCGTGACATCACAGAGCATGACATCACACGTCATCACAGAATGACCTCACAGAAAGTGGCATCACAAGAAGTGGCATCAGATCTTAAGAACAGAGATGTTTGGCAGTACATTTGAGCACATTACAATTTATAACATATGAGATTTTGCATTGAGGTTGTGACAAAAAAGTGACAGAACCCCAACACAGAATCTGGGCCTCAACTTATCCATTAAACTCTGCCACAAAGAGATTGGCAACAAAGAGTAATGTGGCAGTAAATCTGTTCTGCTTAATTGGTTGCAAAGTCTGCATTTTAAAATATCTTATGGGGTTAATACACCTGCTGCATAGATCGTTGTCTGCCCAGTAAATCTCAGGTGATAATAATAATAATAATAATGGTGATAATAACTCTGGAGGTTAATACACTTGCTGGAGAGATCTGTGTTTTCTGCCGTCCAAGTTTTGAATCAAAGTAGCATAGAAGGCTAATATGTCTCCTGCAAAACACATCATGTGGCACTCAGATGGCAGATTTAAATTTTATATTGATGAGTAAGTGGGTTACTGCTTTTAACACAGAGATCCTTTTGTTACTTGCAGTTCATAAATTGTTATCCTTCTAATATAGCACAATAACCTATGAAGGACATGTGGCTCCTACGTTTTGAAACCCGCACTGTCTAATGTAACACATCCTCTACATTTATTTACACACTAAGGATTTATTGTCAATGTATAATTCGTTTGTGTGATGTAAAGCATTCCAACACCCTGGATTGGGATAAGCAGCGCTATAAAAGAAATAAAGCAAAATAGTGGTATTTCAATTATTTGTGTATATACTGGGACAGACTAGCACATCTGACATTCTTTTTGTGAATGCATATCTCTTGAATACCACGCCTGAACAAAGACAAAAGCAGCTCTCTCTTAAGTACCTGTGAAGTAATAACAAGCTGTGAACCTTTTGTTTGCCCTCCATTGCATTTACAGGTCGGTGTGAGATTCCAGATAGTTCCCAGCCAGGATACTCAATTAAAAGAAGGCCTAATGGCCGCTTAACTTCGGCCAATATTATGGGCCCAGCTGGAGTCTGCAATATGAAAGCGCCCCTCGCCGCATGCACTTTGCTGCTCTGAATGAAAGCACACAACCTGCAGGCACTGCTGAATGTGTCCTGGTGTTTGAAAATGACAACGGGACGAGTTTAGCATATTTCTGTGGGGCGTCCACCCTGTGGAAAAAAGTGAGTACATGCCATCTAGCCGCATGTACCCTCGATTTATGCCCTGATTGGAGGGGATGAGGGAGCAGTAAGGAGGTATAAGAAGGGATTTAGGGGGGACATGCAAATACAACCACTCACCTACAAAGAGTAAGCCCACTGCTATTCACAAATTACACTTCTAAAGTTAGTAAAGCCAAAAAAGTACCCAGATGTACTCCTGCCCACCCTTGGAGTATGTTCATTTACGCACATGGCCAGTTTTAAGAACTGCAAAACACTTCCATAGAAAGTAATGGAGGTATGGAGGCAGGGAATATATATATATATATATATAAATATAGCTCCCCCCACAGTCCCCAAAAAATAATTTCCGGGCCCAGGGGATGGGGTCCCCGGGGCCGAAATCGGCCTGGGGAGGGGGTCACGCAGCCCCCCTCCTTAAAATAGATGATCAAAAAGAAATGCCCTGGCCTCAGGGGTAGGGGTCCCCGGGGCTGAAAATGGCCCAGGAGGGAGACCGCTTTGCCCCCCTCCATTGAACATCATTAAAAATAAGGCCATGCCCCAGGAGAAGGGGTCCCCGGGGCTGAAATAGGCCTGGGGAGGGGGGGCATGATCCCCCCTCCCCTTTGTAACTTAAAATAAAAAGAAAGGCCTAGCCCTGCGGGATGGGGTCTCTGGGGCTGAAATCGGCCTCAGAAGGGGCCACGTTGCCCCTCCTTTTTTATTTCAATTTGTTTTTTTAAATGGGTTAGGCTTTAGGGGATGGGGTCCCCAGGGCCCAAAAGGATCAAGGGAAGGGGGGGCCATACAGCCTCCCTTCCTAAAATAAAATAAAAAATGGAAGACGACAACTCGCTGAAGGACCGCCCCCTTTTTCCACTGCTCTGCAAATGCACCTCCTGGTGTGCTGTGGGTTGGGGGAGGAAGTCCCCTTTGCTCCTGAGGGGCCAACTAGCCCATCTGTTAGCTCCAGAAAGTCCCACATAGTGAAATTGCTATGAGGGGTTCAGAGGTCATGGCCCTTTTTCCACCACTCTTCAAATGTGCATGTCAGTGCACTACTGGTGGGGTGATGAGGTCAACTTGCATCCTGAGGACCTCAGGACTAAAGTGCATTTCATCCCCCAAACAGCAGTGCAAAAGGAGGTGCATTTGCAGAGTGGTGGAGAAAGGGGTATGGTCTCTGACCACCTCTCAGCAATCCAGCTGTGTGAGGCTTACTTGAGGTAACAGGAGGGCTAGTTGGTCCCTAGGGACCGTCAAGAGGCAATGGGACTTCATCCCCCAACCAAGAGCACACCAGGGGGCACATTTGCAGAGTGGTCGTGAAAGGGGGCAAGCGACCACCTCTCAGCAATCCCACTGTGTGGGGCTTACTGGAGGTAACAGGTAGGCTAGTTGGCCCCTAAGGACCCCCAGCAGTGAAGGGGACTTCATCCCCCAAGACTGGTGGAAGAAGGGGCCGTGGCCTGCTATCAGAACTCAACAATCCTGCTGTGTGGGACTCGTTGGAGGTAACAGGAGGGGTAGTTGGCCCACAAGGATGACCTTGGGGCCAACTATCCCTCTTGTTACCACCAGTAAGTCCCTCACAGTGGGATTGCTAAGAGGTCTTCGGAGTCCACGCCCCCCTTTCGCCCCTACTCTGAAAAAGCGCATACTGGCACACTACTGGTTGGGGTATGAAATCCACTTTACACCAGAGGGACCTTGGGGACCAAGAAGCCCTCCTGGTACCTCCTGTAAGTCCTACGCAGCGGAATTCCTGAAAGCAGGTTAGAGGCCCAGCCCCTTTTCTCCACCACTCTGCAAACGTGACTGCTAGTTAAAAAACCTTAGAAATTCACTAAAGAAACCAAAGGTTTTAGGGACATTATACTTAGGAAGTGGCATTTAAAACTTTAGAAATTCACTGAAAAAAACACAGATTTCAGGGACATTATAGCTAGGAATTATTATTTTTAAAAACCTTAGAAATTCACTAAAAAACTTAAGGTTACAAAAAGTTATAGTTAGGCTGATATTTCACTCATACAAAACCAGAGAAATTCAGCTGTTATAGTTAGCTGAGCTAATTATAACTCACGCCGCCGCATTTCACTGCTGATGACGTCACATATTACATTTATTTATATTATTTATTTTTTGAACTTGTATTGCGCAGCGGCTACCCAAAGAGAGTTTCCCGGCGCATCTCAGCCGCTTCTGTATGGATAAAGTGTCTTTATTTATCAAACAGCCAGGTTTTTAGCAACTTGCGAAAACTGGAGTAGATTGGCTCATTTCTTAGTGCAATGGGGAGAGAATTCCAATAATACGGACCCAGATAAGCGAAGGATTTTCCTCCAGTGCGAGCACGCTTGAATTTGGGGATCATAAAGCGGCCCTGGGTGGCTGACCTGAGGTTCCTGGTCGGGATATAGGCTTTTGCCAGAGTACAGAGATACTTAGGGGCTGTATTTGCTTTCATTTTGAACATGTAGCTGAGTGCTTTAAATTTCACTCGGTTTTCTACATTCAGCCAATGTAGCTTGCACCGAAATGTGGAGACTGATTCTCTTTTTGGTACTTTACATAATAATCTGACTGCCGCATTTTGGGCCATCTGTAGACGGTGGAGAATTGGTTTATTTGATCCCAAGTAAAGAATGTTACTGCAGTCTAAACAGGACGTGATTAAGGCATTTACTACCGTTTATTTAGTTGACTCTGGGAGCATCCAGCAGATTTTTCTCAGCCACCGAATGATGGAATAACAGGTGGCTGTAACTTTAATTGATTGTGCATGCATGCTCAGATTATCATCAAGGAGTATACCAAGATTACGTACTTGTGATACTGGGATCGGGAGGTTACCCATTTTTTCTGGCCAGTGTTTTTGGCTCCATAGGTGCTTCTGTTTCCCGAAAATTACTACCTCCGTTTTTTATCCGTTGAGTTTTAAGAAGTTTGCCTTCATCCATGTTGCGATGTTATTTAATCCAGTTTTAAGCATTGAGATATCGTTTGCATTTTGAATCGCAAGGGAGAAAATAATTTGTGAATCATCTGCATAGGAATAGATCGTGAGTCCCGACTTCTCACCTAACTCCGCCAAAGGTTTTACGTAAAGGTTGAAGAGAAGCGGACTCAGGATAGACCCCTGCGGTACACCATGGCTAAATGAATGTGTTTCGGAACAGGCGTTTTGGGAGAAAACTTGAAACGTTCTATGTGAAAGAAAGTCTTGAATCCACTTGAGGCCGTCTCCGGCAATTCCTATGTTGCTCAGTGTTTTTAAGAGCACTTTATGTGAGATAGTATCAAAAGCAGTGCTCAAGTCTTAAAGAATGAGCGCTACTGTTTCCTCTTGATCCAATTTTTGGCGGATTGTCTCTGTCACACCCAGGAGTGTGGTTTCCGTCGAGAAACCTGCCCTGAAGCCGGACTGTGATGGGTGAAGTAAATGGTGGGTATTAACATATTGTGTTAAGTGTATATGGATATGTTTTTCCAGTATTTTGGACAGAATAGGGAGTAGAGAAATAGGTTGATAGTTTTTTATGTCGGATGTATCTGCATTAAATTTTTTCAATAGGGGGTGAATCATAGCATGCTTCCAAAGGGCTGGAACTTTGGCATCTTTAACTGATGTATTGAGTGCATTAGTTATGTTAGACATCACTGAGTTATCAAGTTGTTTAAGAATATTGGCTGGGATCGGATCCCTCGGTGATCCTGATTTGATTGAATTTAATAATTCTCCCATAGTATTTGTTGTTAAAAAAGGCCAGTCCTTTAACACATGGTCGGCTTTTGCTAGGTTGTATTTGTGCACCCAATCAGATGAAGGAATCTCAGGTCTATAGGTCTCATCTTGTCGTGAAACAATTTCTTGGTAAATACCATCCACTTCGCTAGTTCTTCACATTTGGATTTGGACAGAGAAGGTGGTTTGGCTATTGCATCTGAGCCTGCCAGAATTTTGACTGTGTTAAATAGTGTTTTTGCACAATTAGAAGCTTTGGAGATGGTTAAGTTCACAAAAGCAGCGCGTGCCTGCCTGCATTCTTTGTGATACTTACTCAGGGCTGCTTTATAAGCTAGTTTATCTGTAAGATCATAATTTCTCCTCCAATTTCTTTCTAAAACTTTACAACATGATTTAGAATTTTTCAAAGAATCATTATACCAGGGTGCAGGAGGGTGATGTGTGTTTTTTTCTGTTTAGAAATAGGGAGGCATAAGTCAGTTGCTTCCATAAACCAACTTTGTATTGCATTTGCTAGAGGGCCTATCTCTTGCTCCATAGGTGGTATATGCTCCTCTAGACATTTGTTCAATTTTTTTATGTCTAGCCGCTTCCAGACTCACTCATGATATGGCCAGTGACATCACTGATGACATCATCCACATAAACTCTGATACACCTACTCACACCCCAAAGTAATCTTTCATATACCCTTTCCAAATTTCAGACTACCATTTTTGAAACCATAGACACACCAATACCAGTATGTACATACTACTCACTGGTTCATAGGTCTACACACAAATCCACTCCATCACCCATACAGCCACTCATACACCCAGTCACTCACCAATACATCCACTGATATATCCACTCATTCACCCATACAGACACTCACACACAGCCACTCACCCACAGAGTTACTCACACACCTAGTCAGCCACCCAAATAGTCAATCATATTGACATTTACTCATCTATACAATTATACACACACACCACCTCACTTATTCATAGAGATACTAACACATACTTAGTCTCTTATATATTCACTGACACAAGCACACACTAATCCATACAGCCACTCTCTCAATCACTCACTCTCACATGCAGTCACTTACATACTTCAACACTCACCTATCCTGTCTTTCACATATGCAGTTACCCACCCATATACTACTGAGACATCCATTCACTTACCGACACAACCATATGCATACTCACTCACCCATACAGGCCCTCGCAAATGCATAAACCCATACACCCAATGAATCACCCACTCACACATCCATGCAGGGAGTCACACCCCCCTCACCCACCCACACAGACACTCAGGCACCCATACAGGGACTCAGACAATCAATCAGTAACCCATATAGACACACATGTAGCTACTCACCAACCCATGCAGCCACTTTAACAGCAACTGACCGACTGATACAGATATTCACTCAGATTATTCACTCACCCATACATTCACCAAGACACATATAATCACTCACTTATACAGTCAGTCAGGCACCCTCTGAATCATCCATACAGACACTCATACACCCATTCATTCTTGAATACACCTACATATATATACATATACCATTCTTAAACTTTTTAAAAATATTCGCGGTCACTGGATGATGTCATCAGTGATGCCATTTAAGATGTCATCTGTGATGTCACTGACCATGTCATGAGTGATGCAATATGTGACATCATAAGCAGTGCATTGCAAAGCGTGAGTTATAGTTAGCTCAGCTAACCATAACGGCTGAATTTCTTTGGTTTTGTACGAGTGCAATATCAGCCTAACTAAAACGTCGCTGTGAACTTTAGTTTTTTCCATGAATTTCTAATGTTTTTCAAATGCTAATTCCAAACGATAACGTCCCTGAATCCTGTGTTTTTTTCAGTGAATTTCGAAGGTTTTTATAATGCTAATTCCTAACTATAATGTCCCCTAAACCTTTAGTTGTTTCACTGAATATATATATATATATATATATATATATATATATATATATATATATATATATATATATATATATATATATGTAAATGTAAATGTATTTCGATTTATATAGCGCACGAATCACCCAGGGGTCTCAAGGCGCTTGCTTAGGGAACCCGTCCTGGTATTCCCCTGTGAGATACCCCGGCAGGGTATTCACAAGGTGAAAGCCAGGCATCCCGCCGCGAGGGGCCGTAGTGGAGATTAAGCAAGCTATTGCCCAGAGTCGCAGAGTGTGACCCCGTGAGTCGAGTAGGCACCGGAGCGAGAATTGTCGAGTCCGTGGATTTTTATTTTTTTTTTAGCCCGAGACCCGCCGAGGCGGGGAATCGAACCCTGGTCCACGGCTGATCTCAGCTTCCGGGTCTGCCGCCTCAAACCACTGAGCCACGCTTCTCCACAATATATATATATATATATATATATATATCCAAACAGCACCTTCGTGTCAGTTGGGGACATCAAGGGGGTCATTTATTTTCACGGAATTCGGCGAATGCATTTCGGCATAACAATGCCTTCCTCAGCGCCACAAGAATTCAGGAGGTGTTCCATCGAGGCGCTACCATGTTCCTGCTGCCTATAATGGCCCTGTGACCCAGGCTCCGCCCACAATGTAATCAGCCCACCTGTTGCAGTTCTTGGCGTAGTCCTTGACTGCAACTCCCAGGATGCAACATCGAGCTCCCAGGTAGGCGCTGGCGTGGACCCAGTGGTCGGGCGGGTGGCAGGAGTAGCCCAAGATGAATTCTGTATCCCCTGCTTGAAGTAAAAACAATGTGCCTCCTTGAGTCCCCAAACCGCTTTAACCCCATTTGCACAGGTCCAAATTTCAGCGGGGGCAACAATGTCAATGCACTCTACCCAAGACGAAGAGCAGTGTCTTCGCAACCGCGTTGTCTTTTCCTGCACAGCGAGGCGGGCCCAGACCTTACCAGTCCATAGTATACAAAACGCCGAAGCAGCGCCAGAAGGGTCCAGGCCAACTTGAAAAACGGGGGCTTCCAAATGCGTGTCAGGCATATATATATATATATATATATATATATATATATATATATATATATATATATATATATATATATATATATATATATATATATATATATATATATATATATATATATATATATATATATGTATATATATATATATTACCTACTGGCGGCCTCCAGTAGGCAGTTATAGTTAGGATCTAGTTTCCATGGGAAACTCGTTATTTGTTTTCCCAATAACTTTGGCGCCGGTTGATGAATCTTCGTGAATTTTTCAAAACATATGGCCTGCTCTGGTCAGCTCATACCTCGAAAGTTTCGGTGTGATGCGCCAAGCGGGGGCCGAGAAAAAAGGGGGGTCCCAAAACATGTTTTCTCCATGTTATTTCTTATAGGAAACTTTAGACACGACTACAGCTCGAACTGCTGAACGTAATTACACCAAATTTAGCAAAAAGGTAGTGCTTGGTTCAGAAAGCGCCCTTTTTTTAAATGGTGTAAATCCATTCAGTAGTTGCTGAGAAAATAAAAAAAATAAAAGTTTTGATATTTAGAGGCACGGAGGATCCGCGAACCCTCCCGATCACAAGCTTGATTTTAATTGTCTGTCAACACTCCAAACCAGGAAGTGTTGGCAGCCATCGTGTGCCTCGGTAACCGAGGCACAAGAAAACAGAAAAGGAAACGCAAAAAAAAAGAAAATGGGGCAGGGTAGAAACACCCTGACCCCCTAGACCTGCTCAGGGGGTCCCACAAGGACCCCCAGGGCCCCAAAATGCATTTAAATCATGAAGGTGGTCCAGGTCACGGCCCTTTTGACACCTCTCTGCAACGCAGCTCTGTCACGCTTACTGGAAGTACCTGGTGGGCTACTTCGACCCCAGGGACCCTCAGGATTCAAAGGGACTTTAACCCCCAACTTAAAACGCGCCACAGGGTGCGTTTGCACAGTGGTGAAGGGAGGGGGCGGGGCCTGAGGTGACGTGTGCAAACACACCCTGTGGTGTGTTTTAAGTTAGGGAATTAATTCCCAATCAATCCTGAGGGTCCCTGGGGGCCAACTAACCCACCAGGTACCTCCAGTAAGCGCCACTGTGCTGCGTTGCAGAGAGGTGGGCCAGGCCATGCCCCTTTTTACACCTCTCTGCAACGCAGCTCTGTGGCGCTTACTGGAGATACCTGGTGGGCTAGTTGGAGCCTAGGGACCTTCAGGATTCAAGGAGACTTAATACCCCAACTTACAACATTCCAGGGGGCGCGTTTGCAGAGTGGTGGAGAAAGGGGGCATTGCCTTTGTCCACCTCCCACAAATCCCACTGCGTGGAACTTACTGGAGGTAAGAGGTAGGCTAGTTCACCCTTTAAGGACCCCCAGCAGTGAAGGGGACTTCAATCCCCATCCAAGAGAGTGCCAGGGAGCGAGTTTGTAGAGTGGTGGGTAAAGTGGGTGTTGGACTTGGCCCTTAGGGCAGGTTCACCCCTAATCTTTTTTCTTTTATTTGTGACCCTGTGTTAGTGATTTTTGGGTCTCTGCGCACTTTTTCCCTGTGTCCCAGGGTAAAGTGCGTGCGTGTAGTATGGCTGGCCTGCCCTCCCATAGGAATGCATGGGGAATGTGTGTGTCCATGTTAGTTCCTGATGCGTGGGGAGTGCAGGCTCGAGTTTGGTATGTGTGAACTCGTGAGAATGAATGCTGCGCGATGGTATGTGCGGCTTGTATGTGTCTAGAAGGGAAGTGCTACTTCTGGACATTGATGTATGTGTGCAGTGAGGGTGCTGGAGCGTGATTGGCTGGAGATGCCTGGCATGCCAGGCTCCAGGAAGTCTGGATGGGTCTGCCCGGTGGTGAGTGTGAGATCAGCATGAGTGATGTGTGGGAGGAGTGCACCTGGTTCCTTGATGGGCTGGGTTTTTCCCCACACAATGCTGGCTCCACCCCCCTGTGGTGTGTCTAACGACCCTAGCCTCCCCAGTGAATGAAAGGGGTGGTTGGGCCATCCAGGGTACTACCAAACCAGCTGCGACTGGTTTCTCCCCCACCCTGCACCTCCAAACAAAGGATTTAGCTGTATAAAAATGGGGCTGTGTCCCCACAGAAACTGTTCTCTGTTCTACTATTGGATCCTGCCAGAGGGGGCTGTTGCTGCTGCTGGGGCCAAGAGGACCGCCACTTGGACTGTCTCCCTGCCTGGAGACCCAGTGAGCTGGCTCTGGGCCCAGCCTTGCCCCCCTGTCTGCCTCCAGACCTTTACTGGAGCTATACTTTTGCCAGAGCGCCTGGAAGCGCTTTCCTTTGACTTATAGCGCTAGGAGCGCTTTTATTTTCCTCCCTGGCGCTGGGAGCGCTGGATTTTGCCTTTAGAGCGCTGGGGAGCGCTTTATTTTCCTGCCGGCGCTTAAGTGCGCTTTGTGTGCCCAGCCGGTGCCCACCCGGCATCTGCCCGAAATTACGGAGCATAGCGAGTGCCCACCTCGCTTTATATTATTTACAAGCCGGTGCCCACCCGGCATTGCCCCGTTCTTCTATTTTAATTTATCACGAGGGAGCCCACTCCTCGGACAGTGAGACCCCGCCTGCCTGCCTAAAACGAGCCGCCGCGCTGCCCACGGCGACCCGGAAGTACTGGCCTGACCGGCCAATTGCAGCGCGGCCCCCAGGGGGCCAAACGGAAGTCCCGCCCTGCCGCTACAGAGCGAGAAGGAGCCCAGTGCCCGATCCTCGGCGAGGCTCTCATGAGGGAGAGAGCCCCGCCCGCTGCCCAGCAGTCGGAGAAGCCCAGAAGGAGAGCCGACCGAGAGTGAGGACGCCGCCGGAGCCCCGAGGAGAGGGAGCTCCCGTCCAGCGTCCCTGAGCAGCGGGTGAGTGTGGGTGGGCCTCATTGGTGCTCCTGGGCGGACCCCATTGTTTCTTTGAGCCCTGAGAGGCTCCAGGCATCCCGGGGGTGTCAGAGCGGCCCTGGTTGGCAGCGGGCCGCTCCGACGTCCATTCTGAGTCCACGAAGGACTCCAGTAGCCCCGCATTTTCTGATTAGGAGCCCCGAGGCTCCTGTGGGCAATGTGTATATTTCGAGCCCCGTGAGGCTCCACACCACTAATTGTATTTACGAGCCTGCGAGGCTCGAGGAGGGCATTCCTTTGTTCTTGAGCCCCGAGAGGCTCCACCGCCCAGTGAGGCGGCCGGCCTTCATTCTGCGAGCCCAGAGAGGCTCAGGGTGCCAGTTCCTGCTCAGAGCCCAGAGAGGCTCATCGCCCGCAATTGTTCTAGAGCCCCAGAGAGGCTCTTGGGCGCCATTCATTGTTCTTGAGCCCACGAGGCTCCAACGTTGCCCAGCCTTATTCACAACTGTACAGCACTTAGTGGACAGTTGCTACGTTTAGGCTTTGTGTTCTTGGCTGCCTGCGCAGCCTTCCCTGACATTGAGACTCAGGGCATTTCAGCCCTTGCGAGGCCAGTTGGCCTGAGGGACAGTTCTAGTCTTGTGCTACATGCACCCTGCGCAATTTATGATTTACTGCTTATTTTGATTCCTGCGCAAATGTTCTACCGGCACCTCTGAATGTGTTTTTAATACCTCATGTGCCATGTTCTTTATGTTTTATCCCCTTTGCTAAAAGTGACCTGCTTAGAGGATTGTTTATGTTATTACCTTTGCTAAAAGTGACCTGCTTAGATGATTCTTTATGTTTTATCCCCTTTGCTAAAAGTGACCTGCTTAGAGGATTGTTTGATATTACCTTTGCTAAAAGTGACCTGCTTAGGTAATTGTTTATGGTTTATTCCCCTTTGCTAAAAGTGACCTGCTTAGAGGATTGTTGATGTTTTCTTGCCTTTGCTAAATGTGACTTGCCTAGGTGATTATTTTAGGTTTCCTTACCTTTGCTAAATGTGACTTGCTTAGGTGATGGTTTTCCTTCCATAGGTCCTGATGATAAGGTCCTAGTTCCCTGCGTGATTTTCCTACAGTGTTTAGGGTTGCGTAGGAGGTATTTACCCTTTACCAGGAAGTCCTGGTTGTGTGCTACATGTAACTATTTTGTGTGCTACATTCATTATATGTTTATGTGCTAAGTGTTATACCTATAAGTATTATTTCTAAAAAGTGCATTCCCCTGACAGTGGTCCAGGTGGCCCTGTCCTGTACATAATCCCTTGTAAATCTTGCCCGTGCCTGTTGGCACATTGTAAAGTGTGTGTCTTATCTAATGTGGTTTTATTATAATACAAAGGCTATTTTTGATATAACCTGGTGTGGAGTTTCCTTTGTGGTGGGCCTAGGGTGTTGTTGCTGGGGTGCGCGCGCAAACGCTTTACACATCGCCTCCGAGATTAGCCTTGCTGCTCGCGTCACGTTACCTAGAGGGTGAGCAGGGGTTATCTTGGTGTGTAACTCCCTTGCCCTGACTTAGAAATGGTGATCCCTGACTGACTTTGGCGTGAGCCTTGGCCGGCCGGGGGTCCCGTTTCTAACAGTGGGCGTGGCCTGGTATGAGTACTTACCAGTGCTGCTGTGTGGAAGTGACTGGAGGTAATAGTTTGGGAAGTTGGCCCCCAAGGATGTCCTTGGGGGCCAGCCACCTGTCTTGTTTCATCCAGTAAGTCCCACACAGTGGGATTGATAAGACGTCTTCGGAGGCCATGGCCCCTTTTCTCTACCACTCCAATTTAGTCCTGAGGGAGTTTGGGGGCCAAGAATCCCTCCTGGTACCTCCTGTAAGTCCTATGCAGCGGAATTCCTGAGCGTTGGTTGGACGTCTAGCACCCTTTCTCCATCACTCTGCAAACACGACTACTAGTTGAAGTAGCATATTTCTGCACCTCTGATTTAGAGTTAGTTTTAATCCCCCTGCCTTATTATGTACTAGGGTCTTACAGAGGAGGTCATGCTAATCACAGGGGTACCGCAACGCATAGTGTACCCTAGTGTATGTAGGTGTTTTCACTGTATTCTAAGTGTCTTTTAGCATAGCACTGGCTCTAGGCCTGGTTAGTTAGAGACAGTTACCCCCAGTACCCGTCTGAAAAAGTTGTGGGCACAGGATGATTTTGCAACAAGGCCTCTTTCTGCTCCTCCGTTGGTTCTTTCTGCACATCTTGCTTATTTCTGCACTTTTCTTCGTCTTTGTGGACTTCTGTTGCTTCTTTCTGCATTTCTTTTGCTTCTTTCTGTGCATTATTTCTTCTTTCTTCACATGTCCTACCTCTGTAGGCATAGTTAGAAACTAGCATTTAAAAAACCTTTGAAATTAACTTAAAAAACCATAGGTTTCAGGCATATTACAGTTAGAAATTAGCATTTAAAAAACCTTAGAAATTCACTGAAAAAAACATAGGTTTCAGGGGCGTTATAGTTAGCTGGACATTTCTCTCATACAAAACCAGTGAAATTCCCCGTTATAGTTAGTTCAGCTAACTATAACTCGCATGCCCGCAATGCACTGCTAATGACGTCACATATTACATCACTCATGACATGGTCAGTGACCTCACTCATGACATCACTGATGACATCTCAAATGACATCATCCTGGTGATAGAGTGGTAGACCTCCTCTCACCCTAATATAACCTTTGCTACACACACTCAAAAATACAAACTAACATTTTCAAAACAATGGTCATATCAATACCAGTTACACCACACCCATTCAGTAATTCAAAGATCTACACACACATCCACTCATTCACCAACAGTTCTATACAGTCACTCATACATGTACTCACTCATCATATGTACTCATACACCTATACATCCAGTTACACAGCGCCACTCATCCATAGAGTTACTCATATAGAGTCACACATGCAAACAAAGTATCAAACATCCATTTACTTGCATATACAGTTATACACACACCACCACCCTTACTTCTACAGAAACGTACACATACTTACTCTCTTAAACAATCACTTATAGAAACACGTACTTATTTATACAGGAACTCTTCCAGTCTCTCACTCTCACATATACTCACTTATATACAACAATACTCACATATACTAGTTTAAAACATATGGAGTTACTCATAAAGACACTATTGAGACAGGCATTCACTCACTAACACACCCATAAACACACTCATCCACCCATACAGTCCTGCACACATGCTGTCTTCAACACATACAAACAGTAAGTCACTCATTCATGCATCTATGCACTAAGTAATACCCCCACCGAACCATACAGACACTCAGACACTCATACTGATACTCAAAAAACAACTAATAATCCATATAGACACTCATGTACCTACTCACCAACCCATGCAGCCACTTATACACAAAGTGAGAGACTGATACAGATATTTACATATTTAAACATTACTCAATAACCCATGTATTCACTAAGATACACTTAATCAG
This sequence comes from Lissotriton helveticus, assembly GCF_964261635.1. Lineage (NCBI taxonomy): Eukaryota > Metazoa > Chordata > Amphibia > Caudata > Salamandridae > Lissotriton > Lissotriton helveticus. The sequence goes on from NC_136072.1 coordinate 777,897,035, forward strand.
TCAGTTATACAATCAATTTTACAAAACAAATCATCCATTTAGACACTTATATACCCATTTATTCTTCCATCGACCTTGAGATATGCATATATAAAACATATTTAATTTTCAAAAAAACACACATTCACTGGATGATGTCATCAGTGATGTCCTTTGAGTTGTCATCAGTGATGTAATATGTGATGTCATCAGCAGTGCATTGCGGGCGTGCGAGTTATAGTTAGCTGAACTAACTATAACAGGGAATTTCTCTAGTTTTGTACGGGTGAAATGTCCAACTGACTATAACGCCCATGAAACCTATGGTTTTTTTAAGTGAATTTCTATGGTTTTTTAAATGCTAATTTCTAACTATAACTTGCCTGAAACCTATGGTTTTTCAGTGAATATACTATATATTTATGAAGTTACCAGTTCAGAACTTTGCATGATCAGTTCAAGCCTCATATCTTCAATTAAAGGAAACATTAAAAAAACATTTTCCTACGGCTTACTGAATGGGAAAACAACAGAGATGTACTCCTGTGAATGACAGTAACAAATTTCTTTCCAATGAAGAAAAAGGAAGGGAATACCCCGGAAAATTGGCAGGAATGCAGAAAAAGGAGTTTCTCCACAAGGAAAAATGCAGAAAAAAACTCAAAATGTTAGTATGTGTACCACAGATTGTCTCATGTAAAAATTTAGTAATGCATATTTTCGTTTGATAAAATGGAGTTTTCATGTTTTCTAGGATTACGTCTGGAAAGCTGCACCTGGCACATATTTCCAGGCATAACCTGTACAAATTTTGTGAATTCCTGAAATCACTAAATTTGCACCTGTGTCCGGTTGTTAACTTTTGGGTGTAAATTTACTTGTTTGTTTAAGAATTAAGCCGTCTATCTTTATTGCTCACGAAATCATCCCAATAAGTTATATTCTGAATTATGTGCAGAAGGCATCTTTCTTGCACTTTCCCGACGTTTATTCCATGGATTTTTTTATAGTGCGGGGAACTGAATCCTGCCCAGTTTGTGTCTTTCTTCTCTTCTGTGCTGTTGTTGGGCCCGATTTACAGAACTAACTTAAGACAAAATCCTAAACTTACTACCATTTTGGTATTCATAGAAGGCACTTACTCATTTTGGTATTCACAGAAGGCACTTACTCATTAATGAGTAAGTGCCTTCTTTGAACACCAAAGTGACTCATTTTGGTATTCACAGAAGGCACTTACTCATACACTTACTCATCAATGAGTAAGTGCCTTCTGTGAATACCAAAATGAGTAAGTGCCTTCTGTGAATACCAAAATGAGTAAATGGTAGTAAGTTTAGGATTTTGTCTTAAGTTAGTTCTGTGAATCGGGCCCGTAGTATTTTAGCCTGCTACTACAGAAGTAGTCTGTCATTTGCTTGTTTACCTGCTTGCGTTAGCATATCTTCTGTTGTCATTAATTACCAAAGCATGGAATTCACTCAATTTACTCTTCTTTAGGATTACATTAATCCTATTTGAGCAAATTAGTGCAGTGTTTTTCGACTGATTTTGAAAGTTACATTCTCACCACAGAACACAAACTGATCTATGGCAATGCTAATCTGTCTGATTTTCCTACTCTTTACATTATGTATTGCTATACTTTTATGCCGTAAATCTAGCTCGGAAGCAACAGAGGGGCAAATTTACAAGTCCCTATCACCGCCACTTCACTTTTAAAGACATAGTGGTGGTGATACGGTCTTAGCTTTATTTACAAGGCTGTGTTGTACCACTTAACTTGGCTTAATGCCTCCTATGGTGCAAGGGTGCCTGTGTTGACGCTAGGCAGCTAAATGTGGCACCAGCGCAGGGGGAAACGCAGGGCTGCACCATATTCTTGTAAATATGGTGCAGCCCTGTATTTCTAAAGTGACAGAGCGTGTTGTTAGCCTTCTTGGCTTAATGACATGCTTTGCCACTTTCTTTGTAAATATGCCCCAGAATGTTGTAGGAACAATGAGGTTAGATTTTATATAACATGCAGTGGCGAAGTGTGTCCTTAAGCCAAGAAGGCTAACAACACGCTTTGTGACCTTAGAAAGGCAGGGCTGCACCATATTTACTAGAATATGGTGCAGCTCAGGGATTCCCCCTGCGCTGGTGTTAAATTTAGCTGCCTAGTGCCAACGCAGGCACCCTTGCACCATAGTGCTAAGGTGCCTGTGTTGAGGGGAAGATTATTCATGTGCAGGATGGTCCCCCTTCCTGCACATAACAATCTTTAAATGCTGTTTTGTAACTTTTATATGTGCTGCTTAATGCAGCACACAAAGAATTTTCAAAACAGCATTTTTTTAAATGATTGTTTAACCCCTTCCCTGCGAGGGTAATTCCCCCACAGTGCGAGGAAGCCGGGGGGTGATGAGCGCGGCGCCCCGTGCTCGTGACGAGATCAGGTTGTCATGAGTCACGGTGGAGCTGTGCTCATGATGGCCTGGTCTCGTCACGACCCTGCCCACTGATTAGTTCACCCGCACAGGCGGGGAATTAACCGCACGTGGGCGGAGCGGCGCCATTATGATGAGACCAGCTCGTCATTAGCACAGCTCCACCGTGACTCATGACAAGCTGGTCTCATCACGAGCATCGAAGGGGTTAAGGGCAGGAAGGGGCACCTTCCTTTACATAAACATAAACCATTGGCGTTTTGCTGTTTCTATGTGTGCTACACAATGAAATAAAGCATTTCTCCTCGCTTCGCCTGTTTAAGACCAGGTTTTCCCTGGTCTTAATTTTGATGCTGCCTCCTATATACGCTGCTCTTGTAAATAGGGGGCTGCATCAAAATCAATGGGTGTTTCAGTAGAAGGCCCACCTCAATACCCATTGCCTGCCCCTTTTACTCTAAGTGTAGCGTGAAAGGGTGCCTTATTTGGGGGGCGTGGCCGAGCCAGCCAAGATGGCGGACGCACTTCCCTAGTGCTACGGTCGGCTCCCCGCATACCTGTCGCCCATCACCGCACAGACTGCCATGTACCGGCCGAAACAGATGCTGACCCCGTGAGGAGCTCCCAGGGACACCTACGATGCCCCCGGACGCTCCCCTAAAATGGCGGCGCCCAGATCTTGATGCCGCGGAGGCCAGAGATGCGGAACCTGGCGCCCGGTGACACTGTGCGAAGGTCCTGGTGAACTACGGGGGCACCCTGAGCGCCGCGTCAACATTGCCTGCATTATCACCCCCGCCGCAGTGAGAGCGTGGATGGGAGATCGGGGGCCCGGGGGGGCGCCCCATGTCGATTCGCCCCTGAGGGGTCTCAACTGGTGCCTGACGCCGTACCGATGACCCTACACCGGCCGCAATAAAGGCTGAAAACGGTGAAGGACTCCCGAAGACACCTCCGGTGCCCCCAAAACAACACCGGGCCGCTCCCGCGGACCCGAGGTGGCATGCGGCAGTTGGCGCCCAGTCTCCCCCAAAATGGCGGCGCCCAGCTCCTGATGCCGAGGTGTCCGGGGAGGTGAAGCCTGGCACCCGGAGCCACTGCGGGAAGATCCACGCGAACCCCGGAGATGCCCCGAGGGCCATACAAGTAAGACCGCCCCCGCCGCAGTGAGTACGTGGGAGTGGGTTCGGGGGCTCAGCGGTGGTGCACTCCCCAGGATCCAGGCCCGCCCGGACAGCCCTGCACATTGCCGACGACAGCGGTGCCCCCCGCAACCCCGCATACAGCCAGAGAGGGTGGAGTTCGCCCCTAAGAGATACTGCAGGGGATACCACAACAACATATAAAGCAACGCATACACCAGGACCGCCCCGGATGAACACCCCCCTCTCACAAACTGCCGGAGAGAAGCCTGGGGATGACAAGTCCCACCATACCCACAGCAACTGCCAGCAAGCTGCTAAGACCCCGCAGAAGGACCACCACAGAGCTCCAAGAGGGAAAGGGTCCAGTCTCCCCTACGTAGAAGGTAACGACGGTGCTAACCCGCGGCAGTGCGCAAGAGGCCACCACAACATACTCTACTGGGCTGACGCCCGGGTTCGGCCCTCACCGGGACCCCCCACCACAGTGACAGTCCGGTGGGGCCGACCTGAGGCATGCCGCCATAGCAGCCTTCACAAAATGGTGGTGAACACAAGCTGCTCCTGACTGCCGTGCAGCGACATACCGCCTGCGCCAGGTGATTCCCCCTAGCGACAACGCCACGGAGGGCGAGTGCTAAAGTGCCATACCGGCGTCACAAACACAATGGGGCCCGGGTGCATCTGGGGATCCCCGCTCCAACGAGAACCTCCTCCAAGGGCGCGCCACCTCCGAGTACCATCCAGTCGGAGGGGGATGAACAGAGTCACCAGTCCATGGACTGCCACGTGGGGCCCCTCTAGCGCACAGAAGCAGGAACGCGCGGGCCCATAGGAGAGGTGCAGACAGGACGCGGCATCTCTGGAAGACCCCCCAAGATCCCTAGCAGGGCCGAAATCGCCACCGAGCCAGTGGGCCACCAGCGCCAACAATGGAGAGACCTCAGCGGACATTGACCACAACGCCAGCGCCAGCCCAGAGGCGCTTGCCATCCCAGGGCCCCTCGGGTAAGCCAAAAACTGGAGGGCCGCCACAGGTAGAAGATACGTCGACCAAGCTAGATAAAGTGTTAGCAGCCATCGAGCACTCCCGGATGTCCATGGAGAGCAAATTCGGAGAACTCGCCTCAGACATTACCCTCCTGCGAGATGACCACAGGAAACTAGCAGATAGGGTGAGCCAAGAGGGAAAAACGCTACAAGAACTGAAACCGCAGGTCCAACTACACCAGTAGGCCATCAAAGAACTACAGAACAAAGTCAAATTCCTGGAACACAAGGCCGACGATTTGGAGAGCTGCTCCCTCCGGAGCAACATACGCCTACTCAACCTGCCGGAAGGGGTGGAAGGGGCAGTCCCCATACAATATATTGAAACTTGGATAAAAACGTTCACTCGAGCCCAGGACCTCACACCATTCTTCTCAGTGGAGAGAGCGCCTAGGGTTCCAGCCCGACGGACGCCTGCAGGCTCCCCATCCAGACCGTTTTTGCTTAAACTGCTGCACTACCAAGATAGGGACACGATCTTGCGGGCGGCCAGGCAAGCGAGAACACTCAGAGTGGAAGACAAGCACGTGATGCTGTTCCCGGACTACTCTCAAGCAGTGCAACGCCAGCGCGCCACATTCCAGGCAGTAAAACAAACACTGCGACAACACAAGATACAGTACGCGCTCCTCTTCCTGGCCCACCTTAAAATTATCTATGAAGACTCAACGCACTTCTTCACGGATCCAGCGGAGGCGAGGCGCTGGTTGGACCACCACAACCATGACCTGCCGGAGCGAAGGGCTGCACCATCACGCTCCCTATCCAACAAACGGAGGCTGCGCTCCAAGAAGGTTACCCTCACACAGATGAACCGCCCGTCAGTTCCCAACACCAGAAACTCCTCAGACTTGGAACAGATAATAGCGGATCGACGGAAGGCCCTGCAGGTGGCGACAGAGGCCCCGCAGGCGGAGGTCGAATCGGGGGAGGATCCGGGCACGCACATCTTCACGTCGGAAGACAAAGATCAGAGTGACACCCGCACCTCCAGAGAGGGCTCAGTCTCCCCGCCACTGGTAACCCTGCAAACGGCAGATATGCTCATCTGAAGGACAACGAGCACAGAATGTGGTACGACCAGGGCACTCCAGCAAGATGGACACCGGAAGGCATCGCAAATCACCAACGAAGGTAATAGCAGCCGTGAATCCACTTATAGAGACACCACATAGTGGGCAGCCAGGCCTTGAGCCCGCGGCAGCGATGCCAACACACCCCCCACACCAAACAAACTAGAGACAGTACGAGACGTACGGTTTGGACTTATTGTGCCAAGCAATAGGCCCCTTTAGTTGGGAAAGTTTCCCAGACATTGTTCTTAAGTTTTCCCCTCTCCCATCCATCCCTAATACCCCTACGGGAGCTGACAGCTGGTCTACAAATGAACATGTGTGGAATGATTATACAGGCGGGGGTGGCTCTGGTCGTGTGCCGCGGGATAGTGGAGTACCGACCTGCATGACTAGTTGTCAGACATGACGAAAATCCCCAACACAGACATCACATTTATCACGCTAAATGTCAGGGGGCTACACACGGTGAGTAAGCGCTACGCAGTAAACGCTTACCTAAAAAGACAGCAGGCACATATAGACCTTTTGCAAGAGACCCATTTGACAACGACAGAGGTTGGACGACTACCGGAAAAATGGAGAGGCATTGTATGCGCTACTGGGTACTCTGCATTTGCCAGGGGGACATTGATATGGGTCAGGCCAGGCGTCCCATTCAGAGAGCAGACCAGGGTGGTGGATAAGGAGGGGCACTATGTGTTACTGGAGGGACTACTAGATGGGCAGTCAATTCTAATAGGCAGTATCTACGCCCCTAACATAGAGCAGAACGTGTTTTGGAGCCGCCTCACGAAAACGCTGCCGCACCACACCCATGGCCCCTGGATAATTGGAGGGGATTACAACTGCGTCCTAGATACAGCCCGCTCCCGCCCCCCACCGGCACACTCACCACTTTACAAACAAACTGAACTCTTTAATATATGGGTGCAACACTGGGCATTGACTGACAAGTGGAGGGCGCTACACCCCACTACAAAACTGTATTAATTTCATTCCATTCCGCATGACCTCCGAGTGCGCCTGGATAGATTTCTTTGTTCGGCAGCTCTGCACACTAAAGCACAGCACACAGACTATCTGGGAAGAGTACTTTCAGATCACAATGCCCACTTACTGACCCTTAGATGGAAACCGCCTCACCCCCCAGTGCCTACGTGGAAACTCCCTCGGGAGTGTCTCACGGATCAGGTATTCACACATGGTCACGGGGAACACCTACAGGAACACTTCACACTCAATGCAGGGACGGCATCCTCTAGGCTCATAGAATGGGACACACATAAAGTGACGGCGAGGGGTCATTGTATACAGCAAGTGGTGGGTGTACGTAGGCTCCTAGAGAGCACGCTACAGGACGCAGAATGCACCTTAGCAACCCTACTAAAAGCGGATGACCGCAGCGAGGCCGTCCAGGAACGCGTGGCCGAGGCCAAAACAAAGTATGCGGAAACAATAAGAGATCTGCGCAAAAATCATTTCAGAGCCTATGCAGCCAAGGTACACTGGGAGAGCAACAGGGGGGGGGAACACTTCTAGCCTGGTTAGCTAGACAGGACCCCGATTTGAAACTCATCACAGAAATGAAAGATCGGACTGGTCGGCTCCAAACCTCCCAACTCGCAATCCTACAAGTTTTCTACACATATTACTCCCACATATACCAAGCCCCAAGACAGGGAGACCCCCAAGCGATAGACAGTTTCGTCCACACTCTGCCAATCCCCCAAGTCTCGCCGGAAGTTAAGAAAGGCCTAGAACAAAAGATAAGACCTACCGAGGTTAAAAAAGCGATAGGAGCATTGGCCAGAAACAAAGCCCCGGGGATGGACGGCTTCCCCCTCGAGTACTATAGTACCTTCTCGACTCACTTAATTCCAAGGATGGTCACCATGTTCGAGGACGCGCTTGAGGACGGGGGTCTTGCTGAGATCCCTCAGAGAGTCGATAATAGTCACATTCCTGAAACCATACAGGGACCCCACGCTCCCGTCTTATAGACCGATCACGCTGCTTAATACGGACTGCAAAATCTTAGGTAAAATGCTAGCGGAGAGATATGCCCAGGTCCTAACCCAGTTAGTCCATCCCGACCAGTGTGGGTTTGTTCCAAACCGCAACACGTCCCACAACCTCCGTAGACTATTTCATATCCAGGACACGACACGAGAACGGTTCCCTAACGCAGCCTGCCTCATATTAGGTCTCGAAAAGGCATTCAACACTCTCTTATGGCCATACTTGTTCGAGGTCCTCAGAAAGAACAACTTTGGCCCACGCCTGGCAGCATACACAAGGCTCCTATATACGCGACTCACGTCCCGAGTCCGGATGGGCAGCTACATCTCGTCAGAGTTCGCAGTGGAGAGAGGGACCAGGCAGGGGAGCCCACTGTTACCCCTCCTATTCTTCGTACTCCTAGCGGTCGAACCCCTAGCAATACGCCTGCGACAAGAAGGCGAGGACTGGGGAATTCCCCTAGCGCACACATGGCACTGCGTGTCCCTATATGCGGACGACCTCTTAATCTATGTTCGGGATGCTACAAGCGACCTGACCCGCATCTGGAAAACGCTGGAGGAATTCGCGGACATCTCGGGCCTCAAGGTCAACTGGGGGAAATCCTCGTTGTACCCGCTAAGCCTCCGTATGGCCCATTCGAGGCCCAAATAGGCGCCCGGTCACTTGCGTGGAATGCAGAGGCCCCCCGTTATCTGGGGGTGCGGTTGTACCACACCCCAGAGGATCTATACGAGGGAAATCATTGTAAAACCCTAGCTGGGCTACGGTCAGCAGTGAGCTTTTGGAAAACGCTACCGCTGGCACCTATAGGCCGTGTGGCCCTAGCAAATATGATCATGGTCCCCAGGCTACTGTATCATTTCGTAAACCTCCCAGTGGTTCCGCCACGATCGTTCTTTAAAGAACTGAACAGCCTCCTAACGGAGTTAGTGTGGGGCGGGGGACGGCGACGAGTAGCGCTATCCACACTTTACCTGCCCTCCACGGAGGGGGGATTGGGAGCACCGGCCTTCGAGGCGTACTTCTTGGCGGCCCAGCTCCAATGGCTGTCATATTGGACGGCAGGGCGTCACATAGGGGAGACCATCACTGCAGACGGCCCCATGCCACAACCAGCGATCCACCGGATGCTGCTACCAGGCACTAAACCTATACGTACTCGGCCCCTACAACTGTCCTTTGCCCTCACTTGCATGATGCGTATCCACCGTATGTCCAAAACACAGCCGCCGTACTCACCCCTGCTGCCACTGGTGGGCTTCCCATGAGGAAACACACATTCTACACACAGGGAACACTTCGAGTCTGGACAGATTGTCAGTCACGGAGGTAGAATCGTTATTCGAAGTGGGACAGCTGAAAACATACGATCAGATGATGGAGCAATATGATCTCCCCACCAGGCAATTCTTACTCCACAGACAATTAATAGATAGCAGTTGTAAATACTGGAATCCTAACACAGGGGAACCCACACCACACCCAGTGATACACACAATCTTACACATGGGAGTGGGGCGACATCTGGTCATATGGCTTTATAAGGCAGTACGTACACTACTCCTCCCATCCCTTCAACCCCTGCGTCAGAAGTGGGAGCCGGACATCGGCAGAGTGGTCCACGATAAAGAATGGAGCACAGCCCTGGAATACCCCAAAAAAGTATCCAGAAATGCAAAATTCGTAACATACAGTTCAACATCCTCCATAGAGCCTATCTCACACCACACCGACTGCATCGCTTCTTTACGGATACACACTTTGAGTGCCCCCGATGTCAAACCGCGGGAGCAGATTTTAGGCACATGTTCTGGGATTGCCCCAAACTTCAAGGATTCTGGGGTAAAGTCCATCGGACCCTTGAAGAGGTTACTGCCATCACAACCATGTCCACATGGGAAGCAGGCGGAAAACCGAGAAAGTGCAGTATCATTTCCTCTCACTGGCCATTCTCTTGGCAAAACGGGGAATAGCTATGCATTGGAGGACCCCCACGGGACAACCGGAAGTGGCCTGGATAGGCGCGATGCATAAGTGGGGTAAAGCGGAGGAGGAGGTACTCCGGGAGGAGGAAGAAAGGGGGCACCGCAAACACCCTATATCCTTAGACTGAGCCCAGTTAATGTACAAATTTACACAGGCAACATATCTCCAAGAGTCACCGACGGCCTCGCAATCCCAGACCCGAACAGCCACACCAGCCCCTGCACCTCAATGACACAGCCACAAAACTACCCGAACATCGCTAGAAGCTGCGCCCTGCGACCTGCGACCCCTGCTACCCGACGCGCGCCACTTACTCCACGCACGCTGTCGTACTCTGCAACCTAGGAACACTGACGCCCCACCCCGGCGCAGCAGATAACCCCCCGCTCCCCCCCTAGACTCCCCCCCCCGCCCCACCAGGTTCACCCCTAAGGTTTGAAAAAGTTAGAAAGTTTAGATTGGAGGGGGTATCCCCCCCTACCAATGGTTTATTAGGAAGACCTATAGATAATGACGTCATGACGACACATGCAGACACGGATCATGCCGACCTCGTCGGCGCTATTTGAGACGACTGAGTAACAATCGACATACCAGAAGGTCATTACCACGCTCAGAATAGTAGACGGCTCACCACGGACAGTTTTTTTGCTCTTCTCAGGGGTGAGCTACCGGCCCTGCGGGGGACTATGTGATAAACGTTACGGGACCGAACTGCTTGGTATGGTCGATCGACACATGATTATTGTATGGGGAAGGCTACTCGGCGTTTCCTGAAACTGCGTACTTAAGGTCATGCACTACTGTACCGTATAATCACTGTCATGCTGGTTGTAAAATGCAAACAAAAACCCAATACGCAAATTTAAACAAAAAAGAAAGGGTGCCTTATTTACAAGGCAGCGTTAACCCACATTAAGTGGCTTAACGCTGCCTTTTAAATAAGGCTAAGCCCCTATCGCCATCACAATGTCACTGAAAGTGACGTTGGGGTGGTGATAGGGGCTTGTAAATATGCCCCACAATGTCACATTTTAAAGGGAAGGTTCTTTTTTCACAGCCAGGGAGCAAGAGGACTTGTCAGGTTTCTTGCTGATGGTGAGTTAGACGTTCCTTGTAGAGCTGCTTTTTTATGTCTTTTGAGAAGTCCAATGGAGGTAGTGAGCCTAATCTGTGGTCGGATTTTATTTAACCCCTTCGCTGCGGGGGTTATTCCCCGATGTGCTGGGGGGGAGGGGGCGCGCACAGCGCCCGCAGCTCGTCATGAGGCACGGCGCTCCTGTGCTCATGACGAGCTCAGCTCGTCACAGGTGCATTGCCTCCCGTGGAACGCTCAGCACAGGAGGGGAATTCTCCCCGCACCCGAGCGTTCCACGGCTCATGACGAGCTCAGCTCGTCATGAGCGTCGAAGAGGCTATATTCATGGATGCATAAGTTGGTCCTCTTTGAGTCTCTATACTGCTTCATGAATTGTGTTGACCCCAACAGTTGTTGACTTTTGTGGCAATGTTAGTTGTTACTGCTTAGTAGATGGCACAGAACGTCTTGGAAAACTTCCAGGCCTGTAGATGCAGCAAGAAGAGCTCTGTCATAGTTGTGTATGTGGTCATACTAAAAAAAAAAGTTTTTGATGCACCAGAGAAGCATAATGGACCCACTTCAGAAGAGCTAGAAGGGAGTCAGCGGTGCTGGCAGATGAGGCGCTGCCACTGTCCTGATGAGAGAGGACCAAGACTTGCACTGTGATTTTAAGTATGACTCAGAAGGTTTTATTTGTCATGTGCTAAGCTGTCTGAGTTTTCTTTGCAATGTGATTCCTGAAAGAGGGGTTGCTGTCATTGATAAATCCTGGTGATTTGTTTTAGCAGTGAGAAGTTATGTGAATCTGTTTAACTTCCTACCACAGGACCACTCTTGGACTGGGTCTTATTATGGAACTACTGGTGGTACGGAGGAACTTGTTCTTGGTGGGCTTCAGTTTTGGGTAAGCACTCGACATCCAGGCTTGGATGAGGGTAAGGGATACTGAGCCATTTGATACTTGTGCAGGCTTTCATATAGAGTTATATTTAATCAGCTTACTGGATAATTCCAAGAGTGAGTTAGTTATTTGGTCAGAAGACAAAACCAGGTTCTGTTCTTTAATGCATTCCACTCTCAAGGTCTGTATTCAACCAACTATGCAAGTCAAAAATATATGGAACAGGGCCTGTCACAATCAACCTGTTCCATGCCAATTCACGCCCCACAAAAGCCTACTATGCACATTGTTCATGAATTTGGTCTTGTGGATCTTAACCGCATGCGTGCGGCGGCTTTTTTCGCGCTGTGCGGCTTTTTTTAATAAGCCGCGTTACATGACGAGCTGAGCTCATCATGAGCATGCGAGCGGCGCAACTCATGACGAGCTCAGCTCGTCATGAGCATGGAAGGGGTTAAGAAGCTCACTCTTCCTGAATCTCAAAGTTGTTGTCGGAGTCTACCAGCCAAGGCTTGCCAGAGGTTAACTGGGACTTCTCTGACCAAGCCTCTATAGCCTTCGTTCAATGCTAACAGCAAACTGGTATTGCCCTGTTAGCCAGTGAAGTTAGTTTCTCACTGCTAAAATACTATGTTGAGTGATCTGTCCTGGAATTGGTCATACCTGTACGGGTCTGCCTGGGAATGAAACGAGGAGCCTCCTAAGTTTCTAGGTAATGCATATGAAGCTAACATTATGCTAAGTCTTGGACCAATTCCTCAAGAGTGGGAGATAGTTAATACAAACAGCACGTCTATGACATGTTCCGGTGTGGAGACTGGAAAAAATGGGAAATAAAGGGCAGAGAGGGAAGAGTTGAGGAGAGAAAAGGAAATCATGTACTGTTTCATGATGGAGGGGATAGGTAAATCTATTCATGACGGCATATTATTTTCTCTAGGGGATGGCGGATGGGGAGCTGAGTGTTTGTGTGGGCAAACAACAGCTGCTTCTTCGAATAAGTAAACCTTGCTTCAAGGCCTCCAACCTACCTGCAGCCTCGTCAACAGGATGCAGCTGTTCAGTACGTCACTGTACATCTCTGTCTACATATTTTTCTGTATATTTCTCTCTCTCTGTCTCAGTATCTCCCATCTCTGTCTAAATCAAACACAGAAAAAGAGTTCTGAGAGAGCGCAAACTGACTTAAATGTATGAGTACATCACACTTACTTGTAGTAAGCACAAATCATGAGGAGAAATGCCATGAGTGCTAATAGTATCTGCAATTATATTCTGAATGTATAGCTAATGTAGAGATTTAAGTAGAAGTGGAACTAATACAGAAATGTGTGACATTATATGACTTTATTAGACGTGATTATTTCTGAATCCATGTCGTGTAGCTGTTAAAACATAAGATGGTATGTGGTTAAACGCAGAATGTGGTAGGCCTCAGGGTCAGAGCTGCAGAGCTAAAAGGGAAGGTGTTTCTTTTCACGACACAGATTGTATTAATGTTTTGGTCATCGCATTAAATGGGCCATGATTTATAGAAATGTTTACTGAATAATAGAATAAGAATATTAACATGCTAATTAATGAAGAAGTTGAATGCTATAGTCATAATGAGAAATATTGTAGGCCTGAAATGTTTTAACGTTGATTTACACGTACATGTCTGGGCTGAGAAATGTTGCAAGCTTTTTCTTTTTAGAAGTCTATGAGAGTTGGGTTCTTGGCTGCAGATATCTGTCTGCAAAGGAAGAGGGGGGATCCAATTATAAATGAATGAATAGAGGTCTGTTCAGTAGACGGCCCAGACATGGAGGAGGGTTCTGGAATGTTTAAGGGGTATCAGCGGGCCGGAGAAGAGTCTGAGAAGCAAGGTCAACTCTAACGTATGAGGCCCAATACAAAGCATCATGGAAAAAGCCAGAAGCTACACCACGTGAGAGGCGTCTTGCAAGGGGCGTCTCAAATGTTGTTGACTGTTTTGTATTAGGGACAGCACCCCTGGGTGGAGTTAGAGCAGATACCTGAGGACCCTTTAGAGAGCGGATGGGTAGGCAGAGAGGGGTCATGACTGGAGAACTATAGGTTTTCACCAAGAGACTTAGAGTGAGTGACTTCCCTTGGGGGTCATTCACTGCTGACACCTTTGTTAGGTTGGGATTTGGTTAAGTAGGGATACCATCTAGAGCAGGGTAGGGACAGCCTAACCTTTGCGTTTTCCTCCAACCTAAATGAAGGAGAGATATGCGTCTATGCTGATAGCTTTATTATTCTTAGAACTTGTGTTAGTGATTTCTGTTGCTCGTCTGAGGGCTTTCCGAGAGCACATGTATGTAATTGGACCTGTGTATCTCGTGAATCTCATTCTGAGATGCCTGTATTTGCAGCTTATCATATCTTTACAATAAACTTTTGAAAGCTAGAAGTTGTTTGTGATCTTTGGGAGTAGAGTCCTTTATTGGGTGAACTGGCTTGGAAATAGGTGCACTTTCTTTCCTCACAGACAGGCAACAAAGGTTCAGTCGACCAGATCGAGGTTTGGATCAATAGATATAAGGTATCGATCAAAATCTCGCCCTTTCAGTTGGTAGCTATAGAGGATGGTTGCCTTCTTGAGGACGGTGACCTAGGCCAGGTTAGCTTACCCCAAGGCCCCTAGAGATCGATGATCGGAAGAACAGCCCGCTGAAGAAGATCCGGATGACGTGAGACAGAAAAGGCAGCAGTATCGGTCGAGAGTGAGTATAAAGGGTTATGCGTGTTAGATTGCGGTGTTTTGTATTGTATCTATGTTGTAATGTCTGGCGGAGTTGAATGTCTGTAGAGTGACTGTGGAACAGGTTGTGAGCGCGCGCAACCGGTGGAAATCTTAAGTTCAAGGAGAGCTTAAGTGGTTCGGGTGTATCGGACACCCAGAGTAATTGTCAACTAGTGTGAAGGGGGTCATGAGGTACCATTGATCACCCGGAAGACCGAGATAGGGGGAACGTAAGAGTGAGTGCGTGAGTAACGGACGCTGGTCGGAAGTTACTGTGTGTGTAAGCAACCTATCAGAGAGACGATAGACATTTCGTCAGTTGTGTTGACAATTACAGATAGACTGTGGACGTACAGTCGAGAGAAGTGACCGCTTGGTCGGAAGTAGTCATTTTTCGGTGTATGAATGGGACGCATGCATAACCGGGAGACGAGTTGAGAAAGGAGGGGTGCTGCTGCGAAGCGGAGAAAAGTGACGTCAGAAAGTGTCGCGCAGTGATTGGCTGACCGGAGAAAGACCGCGCTGCGATAGGCCAAGCTAGCAAAGCCGCGACAGGATTGGTGGATTGTCATCAGGAAGTAAACAGAGTAGCGAGGCTGGATATTGTGCGCATAATTATGAAGTGTTTTAAATGGCTGAAAGCGGTGTTTAAAAGAGAGAAGCGGGGATCGTATGAAGGGG
Source organism: Lissotriton helveticus (assembly GCF_964261635.1). NCBI lineage: Eukaryota > Metazoa > Chordata > Amphibia > Caudata > Salamandridae > Lissotriton > Lissotriton helveticus. The sequence continues at coordinate 777,912,137 of NC_136072.1, forward strand.
AAGAAGCCCCGCCGGAGGGTACGCCAGCTCGTTATATGGCAGTGAATGTTGGGCTGCATACGATCCTTTGGATATCAGAGTGGAGTAAGATTACTGAAGGAAATGAGGAACTGACGTTCCCGAAGTACGGGACGTTCAGATTAGAGGTGTTACATCGATTAAAATCAGTCATGACCTCAATGAGACCCTTGCCTAGACCAACCCAGTTTGAAGCTCTTGAAGCATGGATTAGGGCAGCGCATGAAAAGAATATGAACAGACGACAAGAAAGGGTGAAACGATCGGTAAGGGCAGTGCAGGATGCCAGGTGGGATGCGGATGCTAAGAGATGGAGAGTGCATAACTTGGAAGTAAATAAACTGTACCCAGTGTTAGAGGTGCCCGTAAATAAAAGCCCCCTAGAAGAAGATGATGAGAGCGAAACAGAGGACAGCCTGATAAACAGATTATTGACAGACAGGCCACCCCCGTATAATAGAGCAGGGGGAGAGGTCGAGCATACAGAAGGAGAAAAGGGGGGCAATGCAGGAGAGCATAGACCGCTTCCCAGTTCAGAGTGGGATCCTGAGCCAAAGAAAGAGCTGTCCCAGCCTAGTCAGGTGCAACAGGTAGTCGGGAGGTTTGTGGTACAAAGAGCGCCGGAAACGGAAAGCGCCACATCCTACCCATTACCAGATGCACTACAGGTACCTGTTACCATAGGTCCTATAATATCGATATATGACCAAGAGAGAGCAAGAGGGGAAGAACGGGTACGGAAGGACAGAGAAAGAGCAGAGAAGGCAAGGAGGAACGATACGATTAATTCCCCAAGTCAGATGCCGATACCCAGAGAGTGGAGCACCCCGATGCACACAGCAGGGGACCCAGGAGGAGATCCTGGGGGCCCTAGATGGCCAGTAGATCTGAGGGGATCTGGACGAAAATCCTTTCAAGAGCTAAATGAGTACATGAAGCAGTGGGATGAGGCAGTGAAGGCTCAAAAGAACATCATTGCTGCGGAAGCTGAAAGGGAAAGTCAGGACAGCCGAGCTCGGACTCACTGCGGGGCTGGGGAGAGCAGCCCGGAGTGGGACTGTAGAGGGAGTAGGGGAGTCACCCATTGGGCCCGGAGAGGAGATGGAACAGACCTGGAAAACAGGGGCCCCGGGAGTGAAGGGGTGGCGCGCCCAATACTCAGTGAAGGGGAGAGGAGAGCGCAAGAGTATAGAAACAGCTTTAAGTGTCCACACTGTGTGCCCGGCACCAGAGAACTGAATGGGAGTTGTGAGAGGTCGCACCATAGTCCCTGTGATGATGGGAATGAGCGCAGCCCAGGGAATATGGGGAACCAGGAAGGATCGTATCAGATACTGAGCGATACTAGGCAAAGAGAGAGTAGAGAGCAGAGGGAAAATAACAGAGAGGTGTGCGGTGAGAGGAGAGAAGAAGAAGAGAGTGGGCAGAGAAAGAGTGGGGGTAACAGGCCCGTGTTCCATCACCTTCCAAGATCGGATGGCCGAGCATGGGACCTGGAGAGATGGGAGCAAGGGAGGGCACCCATTAACTCTCCCGAACCCAAACGTAGAGCTCGAAGTTGGGATGGTAGGGAGACCAGTGAGCCCCCTTCGAAAGACATATTGCGAGCTGAGATAAAAGCCAAGAGACTCGATGTCACCAGTTTAAGGTCAGACCTGGATGACATGGTAGATGGTACCCTGCCTTTGGAAAGAATGGAAATGTATGAACAGGATGAAATACTGTATATGGCAAAGGACATTACTCGAAAAGCGAGAGCAGTCCATGAGAAGTTAGTCGAACTAGCAGGCAAATATATGGTGGACTTGTCAAGAACCAAAGCATTACAGGGTAACCACAGGCTACATTATACAGATCGAGACCTAGATGAGAGGAGAACGATTGGGCTGAAAACGCACATAAGGGAACTGATTGCTGGAATAAGGACATGGAGGGCACTAGATAAGTGGGAAGAGAGGTGGTCCAAGAAAGGGACCGGCAGGAGAAGCACGCTTGGTATGACACCAGGACAGCAGGGAATAGAAGCTTACCCTTTGCGTGAAGTTGCAAATGGGAACTATGTACATGTCCCTTGGAGTAGGGGAGATTTAGCTGCTTTTACCACCTCTTTCCCCAAATTACGTGAAAACCCAGTGGAGTGGTACAAGCAAGTGGAGAGATTTGTAAAAATCTCAAAGGTCCTATGGATAGATCTGAACACGCTGTTTGACATTGTAGTACCAGGCGATCTGTGGACAGCATGCAAGGTTAGCGCTGAGTGGCCCACAACGGAGCCAGAGAGAGATGCTAAGACTAATGGGCCGTCCGAGATTGTGATGGCAAAATTCGAGAGGGTGATGACTTGGCTGAAAGAGAAAGTGCCAATGCAAGACATAGATTGGGTCAGAATAGACCGAACAAGACAGGAACCCAAAGAGACAGTCCACGAGTATTACGAGAGATTGCTGAAGGCGTTTAAACAGTATAGCGGCTTGGATGTAATGGATCCAAAAGACATAGGGCAATTTGTGTCCAAGTTCGTCCTGGGACTGAGACCGGATATTAGTTTAATGATTCAGCAACACTCGATTTGTTGGCAAACTAAACCCCTAGATGAAATACTGAGATATGCCAGGTACTGCTGTGATGAGATAGACTCTAAGGCTAAGAAACTAAAAGAAAAGTTGATGGTGGTACAGATGCAGGCAGCAGGGAAGGGGGGACAACAGCAACAGCAGCAAGGAACAGGTACAGGAGGAAAGAAGCAGTACAGTCAGAACAAGGGCAATGAGGAGAGTTCCACCTTTAGACCCAGAATAGATATAGCTGCCTTGAAGAAAACGACTAGGTGCCACCAGTGCAACGAGGTGGGGCATTGGAAACGCGAGTGCCCCTACAATGTAGAGATAGGAGAGCAAGAGATAGAGGAGGAAGAGGTCCAAAGCGCGCCTACAAGAGGGGTAACGCCATACCAAGGAAAGGTGCTCAAAGGGGGGGGGGCTCCTCCCCGAGCCCAGTTCCCGCAACCTCCTCGAGTAGGGAGTATGGGTAAGACCTATAGACAAATGCCCCTGTTTGTGGAAGGGGAAGAGTGCTATTATGTGGACCCATTAACCGGACAGAGAGTGGAAAGAGAAGACTGCACCCTCGGGGCAGCCTTGGAGGTGGACCAGAGGGGACCCTATGTTGAAGCAGAAGTAGCAGGGTGCCCTACGACATTTCTGGTGGACACAGGAGCCACTAGGTCCACGATCAGATCAGCTGCAGTTCCAGACCTGCCCATGTCTGGAGAGACCATACAGGTGGTAGGGGTCGCAAACAGGAGAATAACCAGCCAATTGACAGAACCGGTACAGGTGAAAATAGGGAAGTACAGCGATGAGCACCAGTTTGTGGTTTGCGATTCAAGTCCTGTGTGTCTGCTAGGAAGAGACCTGTTGTGTAAATTGAATTGTACTATATACTGTACACCTCAGGGAGTGGAGGTATTGACCAATGATGATGACGCAGATTTCAAAGTTGCAAACTCAAGAATATGCGTGGAGCTGTACCCTACTTTGACAGTGGATGAGCTCCCCTGGGACTTGAGAGAGACAGTGGCACCAGAAGTATGGGATTTCACTGGGGAAGAGATTGGATTGGTCAAAGGGGTGGACCCAGTGAAAATTGTAGTGAAACCGCATGCTGAGTTCCCAAGAACACCCCAATATAAATTGACTCCAGAAACGATTGCAGGCATAAAACCCGTGATCGAGTCCATGATTAAACAGGGAATACTGAAAGAAATCGTGGGTAGTCCATGCAACTCCCCGATTATGGGTCTCCAGAAACCAAATGGGAAATTTCGGATAGTGCAGGACCTTCGAAAGATTAATAACATAGTCGTTTCGTGTTGTCCAGTGGTACCGAATCCATCAGTGATACTGTTTCAGATTCCATTCCAAGCTGAGTGGTTCACTGTGATCGATCTTTGCCAGGCTTTCTTTTCGATCCCTCTGGACGAAGAAAGCCATTTTCTTTTCGCATTTAAGCTGGAAAATCGCGTCCTAACATGGTGTCGTATCCCTCAGGGGTATACAGAGAGCCCATCGATCTTTAACCAGCTTTTGAAGAAAAATCTTGAAAGTCTAGTGCTGCCCCAGAAGTCAGTTCTGGTCCAGTACATAGACGACCTCCTTGTGGCGTCAGAAACAGAAGAAGCTTGCAGGGAAGACTCCATTGCTTTGTTAAATCACCTAGCTGCCAATGGGCACAAGGTGTCCCCGGGAAAATTGCAGTACTGCCTGACAGAGGTGCAGTACTTGGGACACAGAATAGAGAAAGGCAAACGAAAGGTGTCACCAGACAGGATAGAGGCGATCATGAAAATGAATGCGCCTAAGACACAGAGAGAGGTCAGGATGTTCCTAGGGATGGTGGGTTATTGCCGACAGTGGATCGTGAACTTTTCACTGAAAGCAAAGCCCTTGCAAAAACTGACGCACAAAGAGGTGAGTGATCCGGTACCATGGGACAAAGACTGTTTGATGGCATTCCTACAGTTGCGAGAGGACCTGTGTCGTGCTCCGGCATTGGGAATGCCTGATTACAATAAACAATTTTTTCTTTACTGTTGTGAGAGAGAAGGTTGCGCGTTGTCTGTGTTGGTCCAAATCCATGGGAATGCCCGTAGACCAGTTGCTTATTTCTCGGCTACTTTAGACCCAGTAGCCGCAGCGTTGCCCGGATGTCTCAAATCCGTTGCTGCAACAGGTGTCAGCATTGAGAGATGTGAAAATATCGTCATGGGGCACCCGTTAGAGGTGTGCGTGCCCCATTCTGTTGAACTGTTGATGACCAGGACCAAAACACAGCATCTGACCAACAGCAGGCTCACGCGCTATGAGCAAGTTATTCTTGCTGCAGAGAATGTGACCCTCAAGAGATGCTCTGTTTTGAACCCTGCTACCTTGATGCCACTTCCAAATGATATCGACGATGATGATGAATATACAGACCATGACTGCCTTGATGTGACTGAACTATGCACCAAACCCAGACCCGACATCGTAGATGAGCCACTGACTGACCCAGATGAAATTTTCTTTGTCGATGGCTCATGTGTAAGAGACGAAGTTGGGCAGTTGAGAGCAGCCTATGCTGTTTGTACAATTACTGGAGTTGTGGAAGCTGGGTGCCTGGAAGGAGTACACTCCGCTCAGGTAGCCGAGATTATTGCCCTGACACGTGCTTGCTTGGCAAGCAATCAAATTCGAGTCACCATATACACCGACAGCCAATATGGTTATGGGGTAGTTCATGATTACGGGCAGTTATGGTCTCAAAGAGGGTTCATGACCTCTTCAGGCTCTCCCATTCGCAATGGAGAGTTTGTGCGCTTGTTGTTAGAGGCATTGCAATGCCCAGCAAGTATCGCAGTTGTAAAGTGCACCGCACATACCAGAAATGAGGACTTTGTTTCGAAAGGCAATAGATATGCTGATGAAGTTGCGCGGTATTGCGCGGAACAAGGTTACTCTTTCACAGAGGTGGAAGTGGGTGGAATAAATGTAAGAACTGAATTAGCCATGATACTGGAAACTGTTGATACTTGGGATGAACTGTCAACCATGCAAGAAAATGCTCCTGATTCTGAAAAAGAAACATGGGAAAAGGCAGGATGTGTAATGGGTGAGACCCATTTTTGGGTCTCAGCAGACGGCAGAGCAGTGTTGCCCAATGAGATGGTGAGTCCAATGGCTAGACTCATACATGGTCCCGTACACTTAGGGAGAGATGCTATGCTGAGAGTGTTTAGACAAACTTGGTACAATCCTAAGTTTAGAATAGCAGCAGAAGCAGTGTGCCAGCGTTGTGTGACCTGCCAGCAGCTGAACGTAGGGAAAAGAACACCAGTTGCACTAAGTCACATAGGAAGGTCTGGAGGTCCATTCAATCGAATGCAGATAGATTTCATTGAAATGCCAAGGTGCAACCGCCTCCGCTATGTCCTGGTGATAGTTTGTGTGTTCTCCAGATGGGTTGAGGCATACCCTACACGTAGGTGCGACACCCTCACAGTGGCTAAGTTACTGCTCAGGGAACTCATTCCTCGCTTCGGGGTGCCGGCCTTTTTGGAATCAGATAGGGGAACACATTTTAACAGCGAGCTTGTGAAGATGGTTTGTGTAGCGCTAAATATTGATCAAAAGTTGCATTGCAGTTACCGACCAGAAGCCTCAGGAATTGTGGAGCAGATCAATGGCACTATCAAGGCCAGAATAGCCAAAGTTTGTTCCTCAACGACCCTGAGTTGGCCTGATGCCCTGCCATTGGTTCTCATGAGCCTTCGTAGTACCCCAGACAGAAGAACAGGGTTATCACCACATGAGGTGTTAATGGGGAGAGCAATGAGGCTGCCATCTGTCCCAGCTACTGCACTGTTAAATATCACAGATGATATGATCCTGGACTATTGTAAGGGGCTGTCTGACGCCATGCGTTCTGTGTCCCTTCAGGTGCAGGCTGCCGAGGTTCCAGCGTGCCAGGGCCCGTGCCATGACCTGTACCCTGGGGACTGGGTCCTGGTGAAAAAACATGTGAGAAGAAGCTGCTTGGATATTCGTTGGCGTGGGCCCTTCCAGATCATCCTGATCACGAATACAGCTGTGAAGGTGGGAGGCCTGCCCAATTGGATCCACGCGTCACATACGCGAAGGGTTCCAGCACCTCGAGAAGAAACAGCTCCTCTCTCGGATAGACGTCCAGAAGAGGACCGAGAAGCCATAGAGGGGGCTAGCCAAGCTGTAGAGGTGCCAGCGGAAGCAGGGAACGAGTCTGACCAAGCTGAGGACGGTCAGTACAACAGCGAAACGGAAGACGCTACAGAAGGAGAAAGTAGCTGGGAGTACGAGTCAGACCCTGACAGGTCTGAGAGAGAGCGAGAACAGACAAGAAGGAGAAGGAGTAGAAGGGCACGTGGAGAAGCTAATTGGCCGCAAAGAAGGAGCTCTAGCCTGAGGTCAACTCCAGAGTTAACCCTTCCTCCGATATCCGAAGACTCAGACCCAGAAGAAGGTGCTCAGGGCGCTGAAGCACCGGACCGAAGAAGGTCAAGAAGAGTGCGTGTGCCTAACAGAAGATACTCCACACCTGAGTGGACATATCTGGCGACAAATGTCTGTGAAACCGGAGACAGGGAGGATCCGAGCGGTGGTGGTGTCCAGTTCTGAGCCCATTATCACCGTGGAAATACGACTGTTGGTACCCGGTGTCGAACAAGAAGGGTCACTAACATTCATGCTCCCCAGGCCTCCCCGCCTCAGCAAGTTAAAACACATGTTCCTTTCAGAATTGCAATTCCCCGACTTTGGTACAGCGATAACAGCACATGAAGAGCACAATCTTCGTTTGGAAATACTGAACTATGCTATTGAAGCTGCAACCACAAACCTGATAGTAGACTGTTAAAGGACTTTGTAAATAAAACAAGCAGAAAAAGAAGATTACCTAGAGCCCAGGAAGCAGAGAATTTTAGGGAACTTCCCTTGAGTTGATGGAGAAGGGCTAGGGTTGTCTTTATTGAACTGTTAAAGGACTTTTGCGAAGAAGGTTGTCAGCCTCCAGTTGTGTGGATTCGAAAGACAAAAGGATTAAAAGAGACTGTAAAGGAACGAGAGGAAAAGAACTTTTTGCTAAGATAAGAGAGAGCCATATTGTCTGACGAAATGGAGGCCGGCACCCAGAACCGCAGAGCTAAATGTATAATAGGTACACTAATAGTAGGAGTGATAATATTAATAGCTTTAGTGGTAACAATTTCTTATGTAAAGGGACATGAGGAAGAGGCAAAGGTAACTGATGTGAATTCTGTAGAAACGCTTACACCTACTGTTGCTGGTGAGAAAAGGGAAAACACTCAAGAGAAAGCGTTATTAGCTGCAGAAGCCCGCAGGTTACACGTAGATGAGTCCCAAGGAGACTTTAGGTCAAATGCTTATGCTAAACTCTTATATGAATACGTGGATGCCATGGAGGTTAAGGATTGCTACGTCTGCATGCAGTTGCCGGCGTCTGTAGATGAGGGAATTCGATATCATCACCTCCCGCTGACATATGGCATTACATGTAGCTTATTGCTTAGTATATTTTATGAGAGAGATAGTTTTGAATACTATTTCTCCAATTATGATTCAGTGTTGCCAGAAGTCCCAAATTATAAGCAGATGAACAAATGGGACTACTGGAAGAGTGAAGACAGATTGGCCAAGTTCTTCATTCCTTGGATTACCTTAGATACTTCACATGCCCGTAGAAATAACCTGACATGCAAGGTGTCAGAAGTCGAGAAGAAGTTCATAGGGCAGGTGGATGATCGTTACAGGAGACAAAAGATTTTGAAAAAATCAGGACAATGGAAAACAGATTGGACCGAGGAAGAGAAGGCACACAAGAGAAAGGGTAGTAGTGGTCCAATAGCTTTAGATAAAACGCAGAGAGGAAAGCTATGTCTTCACCGAGCCAAAACGTATTATGAAAATGTATACGTGGGTGAAGTTGACTGTGAACATGCTTTCAATCTAGAGTACTATACTAAGGATTTCCTGAAGGGAATGCAAGTGATTCCAAATGTGTATTTTGTATGTGGAAGAAATGCTTACGTGAGACTACCTGACAACTGGTATGGATCATGTTACCTAGCAATTGTCTTCCCCAAAATATATCATGCACAAGACTTAGTGATCATTGAGGGCAAGACATCTTCGAGGGGAAGGAGAGATGTAGGCGATGCAGAAATGGTTGGAGATGTCTTTGGAGCTATGTTCCCTCTTTTGGGAGTAATCCTTAATGATGTTAAAATTAGACGACTGGCAACAGTTGTCGACAGGTTGTCTGCCAGCACTGCTCAGTCCTTAATGCTGGTAGAAGGAGAGATGCAATCGATAAGGGCTATGGTTCTTCAAAACCGTCTTGCGTTAGATGTCCTACTAGCAAAAGAGGGCGGAGTCTGTAAGGCTTTGAAGGTCCAGGAATGCTGCACTTACATTCCAGACAATTCGAAGCCCCTTGAGAAAGTTATTAGGAACATAACTAATATTCACAAGGAGATCGAAGACTTGAGTAGAGAAAATGTCTGGGAAAAGGTGGGCCACGGAATGAGTACAGTTGGAGGGTGGTTTTCCACCTTAGGCAAAAGCTTTGTTTGGTATATCCTAAAGCCTATCATCATAATATTGATCTGTGGGATTATATTGTGGGGATTGGTGAGGGTATTCAAATGGTACAGAGCAAGAAGGTCAGAAAGGGCCCAAAGAGAACAGCTGCAGAGATTGGCTGCCATACAAGATAATCAGTACAGGAGTCTGAGGGCTCTGGAAGCGCAGAGAATGCCAGCAATAACTTCAGTTTAAATGTTAGTGATGACCCCGAGAGGTCATCAAAGGGGGGAACTGAGAGAGCGCAAACTGACTTAAATGTATGAGTACATCACACTTACTTGTAGTAAGCACAAATCATGAGGAGAAATGCCATGAGTGCTAATAGTATCTGCAATTATATTCTGAATGTATAGCTAATGTAGAGATTTAAGTAGAAGTGGAACTAATACAGAAATGTGTGACATTATATGACTTTATTAGACGTGATTATTTCTGAATCCATGTCGTGTAGCTGTTAAAACATAAGATGGTATGTGGTTAAACGCAGAATGTGGTAGGCCTCAGGGTCAGAGCTGCAGAGCTAAAAGGGAAGGTGTTTCTTTTCACGACACAGATTGTATTAATGTTTTGGTCATCGCATTAAATGGGCCATGATTTATAGAAATGTTTACTGAATAATAGAATAAGAATATTAACATGCTAATTAATGAAGAAGTTGAATGCTATAGTCATAATGAGAAATATTGTAGGCCTGAAATGTTTTAACGTTGATTTACACGTACATGTCTGGGCTGAGAAATGTTGCAAGCTTTTTCTTTTTAGAAGTCTATGAGAGTTGGGTTCTTGGCTGCAGATATCTGTCTGCAAAGGAAGAGGGGGGATCCAATTATAAATGAATGAATAGAGGTCTGTTCAGTAGACGGCCCAGACATGGAGGAGGGTTCTGGAATGTTTAAGGGGTATCAGCGGGCCGGAGAAGAGTCTGAGAAGCAAGGTCAACTCTAACGTATGAGGCCCAATACAAAGCATCATGGAAAAAGCCAGAAGCTACACCACGTGAGAGGCGTCTTGCAAGGGGCGTCTCAAATGTTGTTGACTGTTTTGTATTAGGGACAGCACCCCTGGGTGGAGTTAGAGCAGATACCTGAGGACCCTTTAGAGAGCGGATGGGTAGGCAGAGAGGGGTCATGACTGGAGAACTATAGGTTTTCACCAAGAGACTTAGAGTGAGTGACTTCCCTTGGGGGTCATTCACTGCTGACACCTTTGTTAGGTTGGGATTTGGTTAAGTAGGGATACCATCTAGAGCAGGGTAGGGACAGCCTAACCTTTGCGTTTTCCTCCAACCTAAATGAAGGAGAGATATGCGTCTATGCTGATAGCTTTATTATTCTTAGAACTTGTGTTAGTGATTTCTGTTGCTCGTCTGAGGGCTTTCCGAGAGCACATGTATGTAATTGGACCTGTGTATCTCGTGAATCTCATTCTGAGATGCCTGTATTTGCAGCTTATCATATCTTTACAATAAACTTTTGAAAGCTAGAAGTTGTTTGTGATCTTTGGGAGTAGAGTCCTTTATTGGGTGAACTGGCTTGGAAATAGGTGCACTTTCTTTCCTCACAGACAGGCAACAAAGGTTCAGTCGACCAGATCGAGGTTTGGATCAATAGATATAAGGTATCGATCAAAATCTCGCCCTTTCAGTTCCTTCTATCAGTTTTCTTCCTCCTGTCTGCTCCTTCTCAGTTTCTCGCATGCAGTCTTTTCATTCCTAATCCTTTGGTTTTTTTCTCTCCCTTTCTCTTAGTCAGATTTCATTCTACTGTGCCAGACTGCCGCAGACCAAAAGGAGTTGGCAGGTGCCTCATTGATGTGCCCATTTCAGCTCTGCGATTCCTTCATTCTTTCTTCATCTCCCCACTTTATCTATCATCTATCTGGCACACACATATGCAGCTCCCAATCTGCAAGGAACTTGCCTGTGATCTGGGGTAGCCAGCAAATTCATAGAGAGAGCTGAGGCAAATCAGAGCCAGCAGTCAGTCAGGCTCGGCTGCAAGAGTCAAAGCATGAGCTGAGCCCCGAAAACATTTGGCATGTACAGGATACTGATAAATCCCTTCCTCTCTTGGACCTTGGCGTTCTCCTCATGTCACATCGTTCAAATCTTCTGTCGTTCACCATCCAAATATTACTCTCCTCTCACAGTCTACGTCACATTCTCCACCACTCTCTCTAGGTTTCTTCTGAATCCTGACCTTTCCTCTGATTCCTGCATTTCAGTGCTACTCACTGAGTAGAAATGTCCCGTATGGAGCACTACCAGACAAGTGTGTAACAGTTTTTTAGAAACTGGGGGGCGTATGTAGAAGGAAAATGTCGGACCGCGATTCTACGACAAATTTGGCAGCGCTGCACTCCAACATATTCTAAAAACACCGATGCGCTGTATTTACAAAAACCCATGAATTGCCTGGATTGCCAGATTCACAGCAGGGTCACATTAATACCAGAAGGAAATAACGGGTGTAGCTATCTCTGGTTCAGCAAGTGCTGTGGTCTGGAGGCCAGGCGGGTGAAGGACACATTGCACCCGAATTAAGGCTGTTTTATACTACTAGACCTGGGCTTTGGGATTTATTTTCCCTCTTCCTTGAATTAGGGCCCATGGTGTCCCTCTTACACTGCTGTAGGAAACATACACACATTTCAGAGTTTGTGCTGTGAAGGTGATAGGTAAGGCAAAACCAGGACGTCTGTGGTTGAAGATCGACTAAGAGAATATAGCAATACAGAGCAGATCCTACAGCACACACCTGAAGGTGCACAGACTGAATTAAACATGAACACTCAGCTCTACTGGAAGCGGTGGAGGGTCTGCTCTCTTCCTAGGTCTTCACATCTGCTACTTGCCTTCGTGAAACAGTCTACTGCTCAAAACAATTCTGGGTTCATGGCAGGAAGACAAGAGCCCTCTCCTCCTCGTCCTCGTTACGTCTCATCCAGTACTGGGCCCATGTTCAGGCCTCCGCTGCTCAGTACAGAATTTATAGTAAATTGTAGAAAGCACAGTCCACAAAGGCCTTATTAACAACGTGCATAAGGCTATCCAGTTAAAGTAGTGTATGGAATGATAGTAGGCCGGGATGGATAGACAACATAAGCATTTGGGCTTTGAGAGATGGGCTGGTGACTGAGGAGCTGACATGTGCAGTTTTTTTGGGAGGTGTGGCCTTCTTGTGGTCATTTTCTGCTCAGTAAATTGAAACTTTCCTTACATAAGGTGCAATCCATATCTTTCATAGTTGGTCATCATTGTCACATGGGACTGGTTTGCAGGTACCGGGCGCACTACAGTTCCAATTTGTGAGAATACTGGGAGCCATCATGTGTGGAGGCTAGCCGTGGAGGATGAGGGAGGATTCAGTTGCTCAGAAGTGTCAGTCTGTGTCCGTATTGGCCAAGCTGGGCCATGGGCACTAGGGGTGGACTCTGCCCTCACTGCCCAGGGTTCTTTAGAGGAGGGAGTATGTGGTTGTGATGACCAAACATATCATCATCGACCTGTTCTTGAGGAAAACACCTTTTCTCAGGAGACACTGGCAGAGCAGGATATATCGCCCTTCCCTTCCACCGATGAGATTTTGGCTGCCCTAGCTGGTGACAAGAGAACCAGTCTTTCTCTCTTCTACGATCTTTTCAGCCTATTCATGGCCCTGTGGGAACCGTGAATAAGCTGTGCAGAGTGGCATCAGGAAGAGTGTTTGCTGCAATGGCGGCATGTTGTACCACCTAGGAGGGGCGGAACCTCTTCTTTTGGGTTCCTTGTCTCCCCTTTCACCACAGCATTGAGGGGAGAGCTTGGGGTCTCAACTTCACATAATAAGAGCCCTGGGAGAAAAGAGAAATCACGCAGAATGAGAGCAGGGCCATGAAGTGGGCTTTCAAGAGTAAAACATTGAGGGTTTTCAGCAAAACCAGAAATTAAAAACTGTTACCCCTTCCTAGGGCGGAGGGTACATACTGATGAGGAAGTCGGCACTGGAAGTCTGAGGCAGTCCACAGATCAGGTGAACCCAAAACAACTAATTGGGCATAAAGAAGCAGAATACTTGTCTGAGATACAGGGAGGGGAAAGTATCCAGGAAGCTACTGCATTGTTGGAGTAAGGACAGGAATACAGGATAACAGGAATTTAGCGGCCTAGGGTCCGAGCATCACCACCACACTGCCACAGTCACAAAACACAAGCGTGGGCTGTAAACGTTGCATCAGAACAGAATCCATGGTTATGCCATATGCGGCTTGAGGTTCTAATACTAAGCAGTTGGCTTATCCCTAAAAGATTTCTATACTTTTAGGTAGAAGCTCCAGGGGAACTTCACAGAAGATGGCGGCAATGACAGGAGCAGTGGCATGCAGCATTGCAGAAGAAGAGGAAGAACACATCCTTAGGCAACAACCATGGAAAATAGAAAATGACAGAGAGGTTGAGAGACATGTGTCACAAGGGGACTCTGCTAAATTGAAGGAGGGAGGTAGGAGACAAATGAGATCAGCTGTAGCAGTAGTTCACACTCAAGGTCACAGAGACAGGTTGGAGAAGAGGAGGAAAGAGATGACTGGATTAATCCTTGAGAGAGAGGAAAGGGGAGCAACGGAGCAGGTTTGAGGAATATCATGGAGAAGGTGAAGGATGAGGCAGATGAAAATTCACAGTATAGTTAAGACATAGAGTTTAGCAAAGAGGAAGCCACATCATTGTGAGATAGGAAGAACGAAGTAAGGAGAGAAGGTTCGGCAGAACGAAGGAGCAGACCCTCTAGTGAACAGGAGGTTGGGACTCATTTCAGCGATGAACACTCAAAGGCCATCCCCAAAAGACAGGATAGACCAGATGATAGGGACAAGAGACAAGCAGCCCCAGACAGTGCAGGAAGAAGGCAAGTCATCAGCCAAAAATGACTCAGAAAAGCAGTGACAAAGCGAATGGAAACTGATTGGCAAGACAGAGAGTACGATCAATGGTGTTCAGGGGAAGGTACAACAGGGGTGATCATCAAAGAAGCTTAATGGGAGAGATACATAAAAACAGGAACAGACACAAGAGGTACTGGGAATCCAAAGCCCCCTGGCACAGTTGGGAATAATATGTATATAGAGGGAAAAGGCAAAGACAATGGATGCCAGGGTGACAAAAAGCTAACATATGTTGGGGATGCAGATGCATTGGGCAGCCATTCTTTAGCCAATTGATGGTAAGTATCAAAGATGCAAGGAAGGGTCGAAGGCTGAAGAAAAGAAATTGCTACAAGACCATTAATCATTACATAGATCAAAATGAACGTTCACTAGAGTATACAAGCATTGATGAGGCAATCAAAAAGATCAGAAATTGCAGGGCAGGAGTGGAAATGGCTAAGGCAGATATCAGGTCAGCTTTTTGCTTATTACCAGTTCACCTGGATGACATACCATTGTTGAGAATCCAATTTCGAGGTTGGTATTATCTGTACAGGGCAAAGCGAATGGGCTGTAAAGTAGCTTGTGTGGCTTTTGAAACCTCTAGTACATTTTTGGAATGTGTAGTAAAGAAATTAGCAAATTCATAGCAGGTTCTTCATTATCTTGATGTTTTCAATTGATAATAGTACCCCCATGTGGGCTGCCCACATGGGAGTACAATTAGCAGTTGAAAAGACGGAAGGACCTTCAACACATTTGACATTTTTAGGCATAAAGATGAATTTTGTAGCCATGGAATCACTGTTACCCTCAAACAAGATAAAGACATTATGAGAATTACTAGATTATGTTTTTGGAAAGCTCAAATGTGATTTACATTAACTTCAACAAATATTAGGGCACCCTAGTTTTGCATGTAGGGTGGTGATTCCTGGCAGATCTTTCACTGGGAATTTAGCTTTTGCGATGAAATGAGCAATAAAGACTCACCATTGTGTGCACATAACTGAACTCATGAGGGATGATTTTTGATTATGGCAGTGATTTCTTGCAACTTGAAATGAGGTGATAGTTTGGCAACACGTTGATCATTTTGATTGGTCAGTTGAAATATCTTCTGATGCATCTAGCAGAAGTGGGTTTCATTTATACTAGAAAGAAAACATTTGTGCAGAGAGTTGGCCAGACAAACGAGAGAATAAAAATACAGTATTGCTTTTTGGGATTTTTTCCGGTACTGATAGCAGTTGGATTGTGGGGTGCAGAATTGTGAGATCAAACAGTAATTTTTTGCATTGGTAACGAGTCTATAGTACATGTGATAGGCAGACAATGAAGGATTGCCATATACTCTGTTTGTTTAGCGAATTTGTTTTAAGGTACTTAAATTGAAATATTCAGTTCAAAGAAAAACATTGTCCAGGTTCGGAAATTGCATAGCCTATGCTCTGTCTCATTCACAGCGGGAGAGATTCTGTGTTTGGCCTGAGAGTGGACGCCATGGCCTCAACAGTACCAGAAGAGATGTGGAAACTTGGGTAAAAGCGAATTAACTTGGCAGATTAAGTTCAGAGACAGTATAGGTCTTAGGTACAAAACAAAATATCAAATGTAATTCTTCTTATGTATCTCTAAAAGTCAGCCCCCCCAAAAAAACATGAAAACTCTTTGCTAAATTCAAGGGGTTCTTCTGATTCATCTTGGAAGATGAGGTGACAGCAGTTTGTTAAATCATAAACTTCCACATCTGATTCTTCATCTGCAGAGACTAATGCTATATAACTACATTCGCGAGATGTGTACTTTCTGTTAGGCATTCTCTCTTTTGTCGGTCTTTAGGCTACAGGTGATTTATTTTTACTGTATTTAGGAGCAACTTCAATAGTGTTTGGCTCTTCTTCAATTTATTGTGGTCTCTGAGCTCTCCAGTGCAATCTCTTGGTTTTCTCACAGATTCAGGCCACTTGTTTCCTTGAAACACACTCTTGTCTTCTGTTTCTAATGTCTTTCCTTGCATCTGGATTTTTGCTTTCACCTGCATCAGCAGGGTGGCTTACTTTATTTAGGGGTTCTTGACAATAGATTTTTCAGCTTCACTTTCTCACGAACGGCAGTTCCAGTCTCAATTCTTTCTTGTTACTCAAAACTTTGCAATGTTTTTTCTCCTTGATTTGCAATTTCTTCACCCCACTCTGGAGTTTCTTCTTTTCCACCCTCTGGATCCACACAGTCAACTTGAGCTTGACACTATGAATGAGTGGTTGTGGTCACCACGTCTTCATCTGCAATCATCAGTCTTTTCGAGTGAACAGCATGGATCCATTGTGGGATTTAGGCACATTCCATAGCAGTGTTGGTCACAAGGATCACTTGATGAGGCCCTTCCCACAGTCTTTACAGACAGTTCTTGTGAGCATGTTTCTTCACTAGTACCCAGTCACCAGGTTGAAGTGTGTGGCACTGGAAGTTTTTTGCTGACAGTGTAAACAAATTCACCTGTTAAGAGACAGATTCCACCACATCTGCCAGACCTTTACAGTAGTCCAATACAATGTCATCACTTATGGATACAAGTACTGCTGAAGGAACACATGTGATTCTCATAACCTCCCTATGAGGACCTCATGAGGAGAGAGACCGGCCTGGTAGTATGTATGCACTGATTCTTTTGGCTCTTGTGTAGATCTCATGATTTTTGCAAGTTTACCTCTTTTTCAGTCTCTTTCTATTTCAAATACACTATTACTACCTTGTATTTTTCTAATACCCGAGTAATTAAGACTATTATTGGGCTGCATTCTTTGTGATTTTTCTGCTGCCCAAACATTAGCGATACAAAAGGGGATGATGGACGGAGCGTTTGAACAAATCAAACACTCACCCCCAGTCAACTGATCAGGGTTTAATCCATCACCATTCTTTAGTTCACTCAGCCACCCCAGTTCAGACATGGCTATATGCAAATCAGTCTGACCCTGTGCCTCATGGGAACAGTCCAGCCCGAACTGCCAAGCCATGTCTTCCCTGGACCGGAAACAAGCATCCTGGGACCGGTTTCGGATTCATAATCCTCATCAGCCAGGCTATCTTGAATCCAGTGGCCAAGTGAACAAGGGACTCACGTCTGAGCATACCCTGCCACACTTAGGGTGAACAAAGCAATACAAAAGGGGATGATGGACGGAACGATTGTACAAATCAAACACTCACCCCCAGTCAACTGATCTGGGTTTAATCCATCACCATTCTTTAGTTCACTCAGCCACCCCAGTTCAGACATGGCTATATGCAAATCAGTCTGACCCTGTGCCTCATGGGAACAGTCCAGCCCGAACTGCCAAGCCATGTCTTCCCTGGACCGGAAACAAGCATCCTGGGACCGGTTTCGGATTCATAATCCTCATCAGCCAGGCTATCTTGAATCCAGTGGCCAAGTGAACAATGGACTCACGTCTGAGCATACCCTGCCACACTTAGGGCGAACAAAGCGATACAAAAGGGGATGATGGACGGAGCGTTTGAACAAATCAAACACTCACCCCCAGTCAACTGATCTGGGTTTAATCCATCACCATTCTTTAGTTCACTCAGCCACCCCAGTTCAGACATGGCTATATGCAAATCAGTCTGACCCTGTGCCTCATGGGAACAGTCCAGCCCGAACTGCCAAGCCATGTCTTCCCTGGACCGGAAACAAGCATCCTGGGACCGGTTTCGGATTCATAATCCTCATCAGCCAGGCTATCTTGAATCCAGTGTCCAAGTGAACAAGGGACTCACGTCTGAGCATACCCTGCCACACTTAGGGCGAACAAAGCGATTCAGTGGAGTTTGGCCCCGCCTGCAGCTACCTCTGCCGTTGTTGTGGGAGCATGCAAACACAAGTGAAATCTTGCATTGTACAGTGCCCAGAAAGGTTTTGCAGGTGCCACACATATTTTTGAATGTGCGCTCATTCATGTTGTTTCAAAGTAGAAAGAATACCTGGGCGTTTGAACAGAAGCAGCATAACAGCTACGTAATTACAAAATCACGTTACTGTGACAGAACCAGAAGACAAGACAGTTTTGCCCAGGCTCAGAACCCAAGCCTGTGCTATGTGCAGACGACGTGCATGTACATGTATCTAAAAACATGAATACATAATTTTGGGAACCATAGCCGTTGCAACGTGTTTTCACATTCGCCTGGTCACATGGATTCGAAGAGAGATCAACATTACCAGCAGTTTGGATTTGGAAGGCTTGCCTGTATGAAACAATGAAGTCCTAGGACATTGTAATGTAGCAAATGCTGGCAGAAAAGGAAGGTGGGGCAGCAAGCACTGTAAAGACGTTCTTACTCACTTTCATCATACTGAGTTTATTTTTATTTAGAGGTCTTGCTTTTAAGTTAATACGTTACTGTGAATGTATAGTTCTGACAGCTTGAAGAACAGGAGCAGCTTCCAGACAGCCCAGTAATCACTAAGAGACTGGAGAGACCCATCTCACCTGTTGCAGAGTTTGCGTTGGCTCTCCTGTTCCTCCTGTTGCCAGCCCTAACTCTGTGCTCCCTTAACTCCACCTCTTCTTCCTTCAGCTAGGTCTCGGCCATCCTCAGTGAGAGGCAGAGAAAGTCATGGAGGAGGGTCTGGAAATGTCCGAGACCACTTGATCGGCCGGGCTAGAGCAGCACCAGGAGAAGCCTGTGCATGTAAGACCAGTGGGGAGGTGGGAGGGGTTGGGAGGGAGTCGACAGAAGATGACGAGTTAAAACTAGGGTGACCAACTGGCATGGGTGCAAATTAAGGACGGTGAGTGTAAAAATTCGGACAAAGGGTCAAAATTTAGGACAAAATTTCAGGACAGGGGATCAAAATTCAGGACAAAACTTTGGGACAAAAGCAGTGTTTTACAGGCAGATCAGAGGAGGTCGTGCAATAGTATATAAGTAATCCCATCTATATCCAAACATATTCATCCATTTGCAAACCTATCTATCATGTATCTTACATCCATCATTTCACTCATCCATCCCTCCATCCATACTTTCACTAATCCATCTATACTTTCACCCTATCCATCCGTACACTCATCCATCCACTCTTCCACCCATCCATCCACTCATCCATCCAGCCATTTACCCTTTCACCCATCCAGCCATCCTTTCACTTACTCATCCATCCACTCAGTCACTCATCCTTCCACCCATTCACCTTTTCAGTCATCCATCCATTCTCACTTTCTCTCTCCATCAACCCTTTCAGTAAGCCATCCTTCCTTCCATCCATCCACCCATCCTTCTACTCATCCACTCATGAATCCATCCAGTGACCCTATCACTCATCCATCCACCTGTTCAATCACCAATCATCCACCCTTTCACTCATCCATCCGTCCTTTCGCTCATTATCCTTCTATTCATCCTTTCATTTTTCCATTCACCCTTTCACTAATTCATCCAGCCATCCACCCATCCCTTCACTTGCTCACTCACTCACCTTTTCATGTTAATTATGAGCTGAGCCTCTGTCTTCAGAGTTGCATACAGAAGAGGCCCATCAAGAATTTCATCCTGCTGTGGTTCTTGAAGCAAGGGGTGAGGTGGGCAGGGTTCACTATGCCCCTGTACATAGGCAGTCTGAAAAAGTGGAAGTCATGAATCATGCATGATGCACAGTGCCATGCTATGAGGTGACTGTGAAATGGTGTTTTTCCAGGGTTTTAAGCAGGATGAAAAAAGGGGGGGTCCTCTCTAAAGGGGGCGTTTTATGTAATTAAGGGCATGGCTTAAAACACATAAGATAAAAATATCAACTTAGCATAGTGTTCCACCCGGCTAGTATTATGTTGTTTCTGTCATTGCATCCATATATATAATACAGCAAGTATCATTGCACCAACAACAAGCCAGGACTATTGGCTTTCACAATGGTTGTTAGTTGCATAAAATGAAAATGCAGCAACCATAGCTTCATTGAATATAATATTGAAAGTGCACGTTTCTAAAATAATGAGACTGAAAGAACTCCAGCCCCTTTTTATTATCAACTTCTTTCACCAGCTTCTTTGAACAAACTGGTTTCTCACATAGCAGCACTGGCATGTTTGCACATTTCTTCTGCCTGACAGAATGCACTGCCCTAAACTGTGGCAGGAAGAGGCCACCACATGCTTTACCAGCCCAGACTGATCCATTGTCATTCTGTATGTATCAATCAGCTACATACAGAATGACAATGGGTGGGCGAGGCTGCTCTTGTGCTCCAGGAGGAGTGCTAGGCGGCCATCAGGGAGAAGAGGCCTCTCACAGGAGAGCAGCGCTGCTCCCCTGTGCTGGCCAAAATTACGGACAAAAGGCGTCCGTAA
Organism: Lissotriton helveticus; assembly: GCF_964261635.1. Classification (NCBI taxonomy): domain Eukaryota; kingdom Metazoa; phylum Chordata; class Amphibia; order Caudata; family Salamandridae; genus Lissotriton; species Lissotriton helveticus. The sequence continues at coordinate 777,932,586 of NC_136072.1, forward strand.
AAGGAATTCTGACGGACAACGGACGTCAGGTCCAAATTACGTATGGTCTGTGAAATTTACAGACGGTTGGTCACCCTAGTTAAAACTAAAGAAAAAAGAAAAACACGTACCTTGTTCTCGCCGCATCGCTCAGTAGGCGATGCGGCGAGCACGAGGTAAGTGGTTTTCTTTTTATTTTCTTCAATTTTAACTCGTCGCCATCTATTGACTACCTGACCACCCTCGCCCACTGCCCCACCACTCTTACCTGCATGGGCCGCCCCTGTGCAGCGGCACTGGGGCCCTGCAGAAGACTAGGGCCCGGTCGGGGTGATGGTCTCAGCACTGGCTCTCAGGAGGCAGCCACTCTCGGGAACTCGCCCGCGTAGCCTTACACATGTCAAGCAGCACCTCTCAGAGCAGCGCCAATTCAGAAGGAAGAGGTGATTCTTGGGAGGCAGCCATGGCCTAGTACTGCTGGGATTCCCTGCTAGACACCCCCACATAAGGGCCCCCTCACTAGTCTGAACTGCAACAGCTCCTCATTACAAGAGTAATTCTTTGTTGCGCTTTTCCCTGTCCCTCCTCTGTGTGCGCGCTCCTGCTACCTCCCCTTATCTTGTCTCCGGCACTTCCTTGTCTGAAAAGTGTTGCCTGGCTCTGGGCCGGTTCAAAGATTGCTGCTCCACCTGTCTTCATGGCATCCTCCTTGACCATGGCAGAGGCCAGGGATGCTGCAGGGAGGGGCTGGAGCAGAGCGATCTGCATGCAACTACTCAAGTGTGCATAAAAACAAGCTCCTGTTTCCCTTGAGAACCATAAGTTTACTAAAGTGAAACTGAACTGGATGCCAAGTGTCCAGCAGAGAAGCACTGTGCCCCGGGAAGACATCACCAGTAAGAAGCAGGGAGAGAATTCTGTGTTCATGTCCCAGAAACACATTGCTAATTTTATGAACCAGTGGTGTTACAGTGGTGGTATTATTAGCAATACAGATTAATTCTGTCAGTGGAGTAGCGGGATTTATTAGTAATTCCACATTGAAAGAGTAGAGCAGAATTACTGAAATTCCTCTAATTCTGCTGGCAGAATAAAAAAATCTGTACATCCCTAGTCAATACTCATTTGTATATACCTGGGTCTAAACTGAGGTGGCATGGTGTGCAAAATAACGATGGACCAGGATGCAGCCCCAAGTAATTACCAGTGGCTGAAATGAATTCAAGCATTTTATCCGTAACTTTTTGAATACTTCAGTTGGTCACCCTAAGTGGGATGGTTAAGCCCAGATGTGGGTCCCCTGCACTCTATATCGCTGGAAACAAGCTGTACCCAACTGATGAGCCCATGAATAAGGCAAAACTAGTCCTGGGTTGCTTGTGTTCTGGTTCAGGGAGAACCTGACTTGTCAGTTCAGGCTGGACTGTCCCATTTGGATTATGGGAAAGACTGATTTGCATATAGCTGGGTCCAAACTGAGGTAGCATGGTGTGTAAAATAACAATGGTCCGGGATGCCATCCCGAGTAATGACTAATGGTTCAGATTAATTCAAGCATTTCATCCATCACTTTTTTGTAAACTTCAGTTCAATAAACCAACCAGAGGACATAGGGATCAGTTGCCACAATGGTTCCCAGTAATAGAAACAGATGCAATAATGAGCAAAACCAGAACAACCGCCCAAGCTCAAACTGTGCAGCAAGTCGATAAAAAGTTGGCAGAAACCCTAGTAGAGACCCAAAAAGATCTGTTTTACCCAGAATTTGAGAGCCTTTTATAATGACTTTCACCACAGAAAGCAAAGAAAAATTCCAAAATCAGCAATGGATGAGTAAATATATGTTTTAACAACAGATCGCTGTTCAGCATTATAAAATTTCACTTAAACCCACCATGTTAGCATTATCCCCTGATAGAATATCTTAAACTCCTTCTAGCCTAATGTTATTGGAGCAGTGGTCGAAGTGGGGACAAAAATGTAGGGGAACTGTGGGCGGAGACTCAGGGGGCGGGAATAAGCAGAGGATTGGATTTGTGGGCCGAGTCGGAGGTTTGGCTAAAAATAGCAAAACATACCAATTTTTAGTGCATTTGTCATTTCACTGACCAGTTACAGCTTATAACGTTATTTAATTCAAACAATCGATAAACATGTTTATTTGAGGTTTAATATATAAGTTGTTTATATTTAATTCATTTACAATGTGGGACATGTTTCCAAACACAGGCTATTCCAAATACGCTTATAAGTGGAATCATAAGCCATTTGTCTCCGAGCCATGCACTTTCTTTCATTGGCACTTCTCCTCCCTTTTTCTAACCATTTCTGAACATAAAATTCAGGTTTAAATTATTTGACAGGAGGCCCCACGATTTTTATGAACATTATAGAAGAGAGACGATTGATTGATATTCTGTTCCGCAGTGGTGTGAGCACATCATTCATTACACTAAAGCCCCGTTCACATTCAGCAGTTGAGGTACAAAAGGTGTTTATAATGTGCACTAATGGTTTCCGCCTTTCAGGGATGCAATTGTTATTTTGTTTGTACTCTCTGAAACGAAGGATGTACTGCCTAGTATCAAATACATGCAACCTGCTACAAAGGTTTTGTACTTCTCCCTCACCGTATAAGATGTCTACTGGATCTGGCCAATTAACTGGTTGTAGGAGTTTCATTCTGTGTACTAACTCTTTGTATTCGATTTGGTGATTGTTTGTGGTTGTGCATCAAGAAACATTTGATGCATTAGACATTGTCATCCTTTATCGCAGTTTATTTTCTAAGCTCCGATAGAACTGTGCCCTATTGATGCTAACACAGCCTTTGTTCTGTTGCAGTCCTACACCATCAAACTGCATCCATTCAGCAGCATTTAATGCAGTTGTAGCAAAGGGCCCAGGTGAATCAGCCATTGATTCAAACACTAAAATCTGCATCTGTATTGACTGATCTGCCTCATATATGGTCATATCACGCCGCTGCAGCCTTCTGAATAGGTCACCCGATTCTGTGAGAACATCATATAATATGCCCATATTTTCAACAAACACCAGGGACATTAATAAACGATTTAAATCAGCATATTTCCTCTGATCAATGTCACTCCTCGTTGAGTCTTTGGAAGATTTCATGAAATGTTTACTAAGTGCTTTGTAGTTATTCCAACCAGCTCTCACAGATCTTTCACTTGAGGACACCCAACGTACATCATGCACCTTTCCAACTGCCAGAAGTCTTACTTCTACCTCCAGAGCACATTCCCCAAGCGCCCTCTGATTTTTTGGGAGAGGCATGGTAGGTGGTATAAAGTTTATAAAAAAAAACTTTGAGCTAATTAATGCCTGTGACTTTTTTACAAACATCACCCAAGGCAAGCTCCAGCTTGAGGTTAGAACAGTGCCATACACTCAACTGTGGATATTTCAGTTTCAGAAGAGTTGCCACACCGGATTTTCTACCTATTATGTTGGAAGCCCCATCTGTTACAAGCTGAACCAAATGCATTTTTAAATGCTCATCAGTAAAACCATGTCTCTGTAAGCATGCAAGTAAGGTATCTAAGATTAGACACTCGAGCAAAGCAAAGTTGTAGTCCTATGTTTTTTTATGTGCTTCTCGCAGCATGTACAAGGCCAGCATTAGATGTTCAAACATGAATGGTAAAATATCTTAGTTTGCAGATGTTTTCCACATAATTATAGTTCTGCCATATTTTTCCACATGATACATCTGTCGGATAATCGGATGGTTTTATCAAAAAAATTGTTTGTAGCTCAAACTAATCAAAAGTTACTAAACAACGTGAATTGTGTTGCTGTGAAGTGGAAGGCTGTGGGCAAAGGTTGACTGGTCACCTTTCTCACCGCTGCATTTGCATGTTACACTGGGATTAATGAGGTGAAAGCTTTCCAGAGACTGTTAGTATGTGTAAAAATGTCAAAATAATAAAGTATCAGAAAATGTACTACATAACCTGCAGTCTTTTTTTGCTGCATAATTTAGTCAACACTGCAACATATTGTTGTCCTCCATTGCTGCATAATTGCAGTGGCCCCAAAGCAGGCAGCACATGCTAAAAGTGATTGTCAATGAAGCAGAGATACCATGAAGTTTGTGAGCTTAGGGACATATTTATGGGAATAGTGGCGCAGGGCAGCACAGCAAGTTACTTTGCTGCACTGCCCTGTATGACAGGGAAAGGGCAAGAATGCACGGTATTTATCCAATATGGTGCATTCCTGTCTTTTCCCCCTGCGCTGGCGCCATTTCGACAGCCCAGCGTCAACGTAGGCACACTTGCCCCATAGTGCAAGGGTGCGTCCTTTGCACGCAGGATTGTTTTTATGCAGGAAGGGGCACCTTCCTGTACAAAAACAATATTGAGAGGCTTTTTCTACTTTCTATGTGCGCTGCAGAATAAAGCACACTTTGAAAGAGGAAAAAACAAGGAGAAATAAAGATATTTCTCCTAGTTATGCCTCCCCTGGGGCAGCGCAAGATTTTGACGCATTCCCAGGATTTCAAGTCCTTGTAAATCTGTGAATGCGTCAAAAACCGTGGGAGCTGTGTGGGAGACTTATTGTTGCAGGAAAACTACTGGGTTTACAAGGAACTCTGCCGTGATGTATGCGTTTTTAAGAATGAGTCATTATGCTGCCCAGTTCTGCTTGTTTTGTTACTGGGGGCTGATTTTGCAGCATTTGTGCTGCGTTGCACTACTCAATATCTATGAAGTTATTTAAAGACATGCAAATTGGCTTTACGTGGCTTTTAAAACATGACTTGGAGCTTTGCATTGTGCATGTACCACATTGCAAGGTGCAAGCATGACGCAAGGCCCTTGAAAACATGCTCCTTTGTCTGGTGTGCATGCAAATCCTGCATTGCAAATCCCTGGTGAGTTGCATTAGTACTACTGGAACAAGGCCAATGGAGGCACCAATGGGTGAGGTGGACTGGCCTCAAGGGTCCTGTGACCTCTGTGACAAAGTCACTGCTGCTCTAGGGTGTGCTGCTTTGTAGGCCTGCCTGCATGACTGGAGGTGAACTTCAGTATGGATTGTGGTGGACAGGGCTTCAAGGTTAACCAACACTTGCCACCGGTAGGGTTCACCTGCTGTTGCTAAGTGACCAGGGCTTCTAAGGTCTAGTGGGGCCTTCTAAGGTCTATCTTGTGCTCCCCCAGGAGTGGTCTGATGGACTAGGTATGAAGGCTGAACCAGGTTCCCAAGTTGCAAATTTGGTAGCTCCGGTCATAGTGGCGCATCCTATCCCCACCGAACACCCTTCGGCCCCACTGAATGAAACTCGCACTGTGTGTTCAGCTACAACCCAATTCTGCCCCATTATAAAAACACCTGGAAGTGACTCATTTCATCCCTGCCTGAAAAAAAGTAACAACATTCTGGAAAAAGTAAACACTCATAGAGAATGCAGGATTATGTAAAGCATGCAAAATATAAGCAGGAACGACATGTTACCTTAACGCTTTTAGTCTCATTGTTCAGAAATCAATGAGTATTTTTGTGTCTCAAACATTGAAAACATGAATATAGGGCTCCTCCTGTACATATGTGTCAAGCAGGGCTCAGAAGAGAAAGGAATTCTTCAAGAGAATCTGATCGGACTCACGGAAACCCACAAGGGCTCCTTCATATTCATGTCAGCCAGCTGGCTGCTCAAACATAGTATAGCACATATGTGTTCAAGTGTCCTGCAAAGAAGAATGAGTGTGAGTAAGTAAATGTGGGTGTGAATGATTGAGTGCCTGAATGTAACTGAGCAGGAGTGAAAGAGTGTATGTGGTTGAAAGTGAGAGAAAGTGAGTGAGAATGAGTCACGTAGAGTAAGTGACACTGTAAGTTAGAAGGAGGTAATCAGAGTAGGAAAAAGTGAGAGTGAGTGCGAGTGAGAATGTGATACTGAATGTTGAAGAGTGAGTGCCAGATAGAGCAAGCATTGGCATAGCCCATAGGTCTCGCCTTTGGGACCTTATAAGTGTTTAGCCATGCAACAGTTAATGTTGTTGCACCAAGGATATTGTGCTGCATAACTAAATACTTATAAGGTCCCAAAAGCGAGACCTAATGGCTATGCCAATGCTAGTTGATATTGTTCCAGGGACTACAAAGCAAAAAAAAAACATTTGCAAACATTTGTCAGCTTTAAACGTGATTTTCTCTTGAGCATCTTTGAACAAAATTGAATCGGGTCAGATTTGAAGACATTATTACTTGTATTAAAATGTTTAATTAGTGCCCAGACTTCTTAGTTTGAGGATAGCCCAATTTACTGGAAAGGGGTCAATTATGAGACATCACACTGACTGCGTCATATACACTTGGAAAGTGTCATTTAAGGGACATCTCAAAGGCTCAAAGAAAGGATATTTTAAGAAACAGGACACTGCTTACAACCAGCAACAGGAAAGAAAAGGTCACATAAAATAGATCACGCTGCTCAAGACAGCTTACCCCTTGTCTCAGGCCCTGGGTTTAAAGGGGCACACCACCTGAAGAATGGGCATTTATGGGGTCTATGGGCAACGTCTCTTTCAGTAGCGAGGCCCTTAAAGCGCTATTATGAGTAGCGATGCATTTAAAGTGCTATCTGTATAGACATGCATTCATTTCAATACTCATGCTTGTATTTCTTCATGCATGTATACGTGTTTTTACTTGTGTGCACCCACATATTGACGTATTTAGGTATTTCTGAATTCGTAGTGCACCTTATGTTTCCCAAGCCGCTTTGTGCAATTAACCAGGCACACTATATACATTAACATAATCATGAGCTGCATTTAATACAAGCCCGGCTTCGAAAGTGGTGCGCGCGCGAGCGAAAGTGAAAGCATCGCGTTTGCACATATGTTTATAATTAACGAGAGACGCGGCCTTGTTGTTGCACCTGTTGGCAACTAGCAGACTAGTACTCAGGAGCACTGGTAGAGCTGTGGGTAGGCCTCGCACCGAGCATGCTTGTCCTTGCTGCCCGTGGGTCCCAGTACTGTGGGTCAGGACGGAGGTGCATTGGCAGAGCAGTGTACAGAAACACATGATGGACGCTTCAAGCCAGGGCTGAATCACACGGGTGAAGCAGTGTATGGGCCCTGGGAGTGGACTAATAGGTCACCACTTGGGTGCACTGAAGGAGGCGGGAGGGCCCAAATGTGAGAGCAGCAAGGCTGACTGGGGGTCAGAACTGTGGTACATCAGCGATAAAAGAACTTAATAAAAAGACTTGAGGCACATCAGCAGAGCCTCGGTACTGTAACTGCAGGTTAAGCTGCATGTCTGGATTGAGATAGGCAGGGACAGCAATGTCGAGTCCATACTACCAAACAAACACGATTGAGAGTGCACTCCTACCCTTAGGTAGAAACTTTCTTGTAAAGCTCCATTTATAAGTGTGTGCAATCAGAGGCTGTGGATCGCCTCATACCACAGCATAATCCAAAGATATGAAAAACAGAGCACTTCTCTCGCGCTCCTCACTGTTGCACTGCGAAAATATGGGGATTGTACCCCAACATATTCCATTTTGTCCCATTACTCCAAGTAAACCATCGATGCCATTGTTTCATCCAATTCCTTTTTCACTGAACTGCCCTTGTTTATATCATCACTGTGGAGACAGTATAATTGCGCCTGCATTTTTATTAAACTTTTCAATTACCAACTGCATGCCTGTTCGGGCTTTGTGCAACGGTACGTCTTTACAGGTGAATCAATTATGGGGTAAAACACGCTGTATTCCCAATGCATTTCGAGCCATTAAAGGCCCTTCATCAGGGGATTCTACAACAGATGGAAAAAACAAATGAAAGAAACATCTCAGCTGACAAGTCCATGTTTAAATAAAAAAACACAGATATACCTCATTCTGTCGCAACTAACAAACCCTCGTACCCTCCCGAACCCAGAGCTAATCCATTTCTTAAAATCAAAACCTCTAGCCTCACCCTGCTTAACCCCTAACTCCCATAAGTGCCTAAACTCCTTGTAAATCAAAAATATAGCAAAACGTGAAAGCGCATATTCCTGAAACTCATGCTAATGATTCCCTACAAAACTGAACTGAAATCCCCGAGTTACGCGAACTTCCACCCTCCCGCTCTCCCACCTTCGCACCCTGTATCCCTTTCTATTCTAAAAATGAATACCTCATGAATGCCGATGCCTGCAGCCTCCTCGTGCCTTTCTCCAAAAACTTCCCATATCTCGAAATCCGTCCAAGTTTATGAATGTGTGCACCCTCCTACCCTAAAATACCCGTGATGCTCCTTGATTGCCCTCCAAACCGTGACTCTTTTCCGCCGAAACTGTGTGCCCAATAATTCCATGTGTCACTGAAAACTCAACTCCCATCATGCATATGTAACACACCACCCAACATGTCGAAAAATAAGTTGCTCACATTCACCCCCCCCCCTTTTTCGTTGAATAGAAATCTTTTTGCACAATTCAAAGAATAGCACATCCTTAATTAACCAATAAATGAATCTTCAATGACCATTTAAAGTATCCAGGTAAAATAAAATAAAACAAATTAGTAATTGTAATATGATGCACATAAACAGAAACCCACCATAAATTAAAATCAAAACGAACTCCAAACTTCCGAATTTAGACTGTTCATTGTAAATGTTCCTTGATGGTACATGAACTTCACTCCATATTTCAACTGTCTCCGAGGTGATAAGTTCATTCACTGTGTTCCGTTTTCTTAAACCTTTGATTTATCAATGGGGTGCAGACTCGTTGAGGCGATATTATGCAAAAAGCCAAACAAACACGATTGAGAGTGCACTCCTTCCCTTAGGTAGAAACATTCTTGTAAAGCTCCATTTAATCCGTCGGTCTGCTTGTATCCTGATGTGACCATTGTCACAGGTCACTGGGGGGGGGGGGGGGGGGGGGCAGGCAGGCATCCTCCTCACAAATGAGGTGTGAATCACGGGCTCCCGGCAGCAGCAGGGCCATCAGAGATAGCCGTTTTCACGCTGTGCTACACTGATGGCCCTTTCACTGTCCCTTTGCAGGCCCAAAGACACAGAGGGGAAGGTGATGAGGTCGGGCGCACTGCAGAGGCCTTCCTCAATATGCAAGTTGCACCATGCGGAAAAATAAAGGTGTCATTTTAAACCCTACAGTCCCGGTACGCTTTTTCAAAAGCAAGTAGGGGAACAGTCTAACAATTTTTAAAAGTAGGGGCACGCCGTGCCCTTCCGTTCCCGCCCACTTCTAACACTGTATTGGAGGTGACCGAACAAATCTGTTAGAGAAAATAATGGAAAGACTCATTTCTATTCGGTCTACAGCGAGTGAGCAGGAAAAGCCTTGAATGCATGAAAGGCTTCCACCGGAGTTTATTGAGAACAGCACATCATTACAAAACAAACAGTGCACATTCTGCTGGGTGCAGTGTCGAAGGATTATTATGAGACAGCAGCCATATTATTAGTTGAGGCAGAGCTAATCATAAGCCAGAAAAATGTATTTCTAAACATCTCGTTGTTTTCGTTTCAATTGCAATGGAGTCTTGTTGCTATGCACATATGATTCTAATCAGAGAATAGCTTTCCCCCTGCTTTAACAGTAAAATGGGAGAGAGTCATTACATTGATCAGTAAAACATAGAGGGCTCTGACATGCCACAGAGATTGCTCTTGATTACAGGTCTTTAATGAAAAATATGTAAAGTGCAGCTCAGCTGCCAACAGAAAAACACCTCTTTTGATGCCATGTGCTAAGCTGTCTCGCACTTAGCACATTTTATCCAGTAAACTGCTAAGGATTGAGAAGCGCAGTGTTTTGGGTCTATTTTGCCTTGCCAGTCTCCCTGGGGAACAGGCCTAGTCAGCGCCACACATCAGCTCGAGCCAGGCTTGGGCCTTCCTTGATTTGATAGCCTGTGTTTGTGCACAGTGCCGGGATTCCTCTAAGGGTGCGTGAGTTTGTCCAAGGGTTCAGACTGGGCTGTCAATTTTCACTCCATGTTGCAGGTAAGTAGGGTCTTTGGAGCAGGCTGCAGCAAGGGCTGTCCATGCTATTTCCTCTTTGTCGATGGGTTTCAAATGTAGCTCTATTATACCAGTGAAGACTGTTCCTTCCGCTGAGCAGACGCTTGGATGTGAAACATGGTGTCATTCCGAAATATGTTTCCAAGGGGGATATGGACTGGTAGGTGCGCCCTTTGTCCAGTCAGTCACAGTAAAGTTCCTCATTTACTTTGTGATGGTGGGAACAGAAATGCAGGCCGTTAGGTGCTCCTCTCTAGGGAAGGATGTATGACGTTACAACGCATACTTTTACAACACATACCTTTACAAAACATTTTTTACAATGCAACATCCATTACAACGCATTCCATTACAACGCATGCCATTACAACGTTTTTTTTAAAACTACCTTTACAACGCATTCCATTACAACGCATACTACCTTTACAACGCATACCATTACAACGCATAACATTACATTGCATGTATGGTAAGTATTGGATAGTGTAGGGGTAAAAATTACTATTCTAACTCGAGGGGGTGCAACAGTAGGGTAAGTGTTGGATAGTGTAGGGGTAAAAATGACTATTCTAACTCCAGGGGGTGCAACAGTAGGGTAAGTGTTGGATAGTGTAAGGGTACTATGCGTTGTAATGGTATGCGCTGTAATGACATGCGTTGTAATGACATGCGTTGTAGTGATATGCGTTGTAGTGTCATGCGCTGTAATGGTTGCGTTGTAATGGCATGCGATGTAATGGATGTTGCGTTGTAAAAGTTTTGTTGTAATGGTAGTGCGTTGTAAAAGTTGCGTTGTAAGGGTTGTTTCCCCTAGGGAATGACATATCTTGGACACAACCTGTCTCCTCCTAGGTCCGCCTCCTTGACGCAGGCAGCTCTTAAGGGCTAGGAGTGTGGCTAGTCTCGGGTCCACTGCCAGCAAAGGTGTGAGCGGTGTGACTTAGGACAGGTAGTGAGAGAGAACAAGTGGTATGCTGATGTTTGTGGGTCTCTTTTCCCCCTCACAGGCCAGGAGGGCCGTTCAACCTTCTCGCCTTGCCTCCCTATGGCCAAGCTGTCTGCCTGAGCCTGCAAGATAACAGACCTGAAGTGAACGTTCCCCCCTTCTCAGCTGGTTAGTGAGCCTAGCTGCAGTTCTGGAGGAAAGGGTGCAGTTTATCAATAAACCATTTCCTTCCTGTCTCCTTAATGGACAAGCTTGAGTTACATCCAAATGAGGGGGCAACAGACCAGCAGCATGTTTCAGACAGCTTCAATGTGGGCTCTGCCTCTCATTTCATCAGCAGAATCTTATCCACAGGTTGAAGTAGGAGGACAAACCACAGGGCTAGCAAGCATAGCCCAATGGTGAAAAGGAGAACACTACCTCCTCAGCCCAATAACTCCAGCTTTCTCCTGCCCTGCCGAAGAGGAAGGAATCCATACCTAGGAGAAAAACCTACAGTGGCCCAATCCACCTCCTCAGTCTGAGGAAGAAGGCAGGGCACATCCAAAACCACAGAGGACTTACACAGCCCTTTTTTAAAGAAATGTCTCAGGCCAAAGTGGACCAAAAAAAAGCACCATCTCGTGAGGAGCCCATCCAGCCTGCTCCCAAATATAAACTAACACAGGTTGCAGCAACCCGTCCACAGACCTTTTCACCGGGCCCAATAAAGGAGATGTCTTGGCCCAATCAGGACGCATCATGGGCCCACCCAAAAAAGACAGCACTGCGTTTGCATTGCAGAATGTCTCTGACCCAGAGTTCGCTGAGGGCTTGGGGCCTGACCACCTCTACCACCCTGATGACAGTGCGTCTCTAGCCTATCACTTCCTGAGAAACAACAAGGAACAGGTAAGGACCCACATTTCATGCAGACTTTACATATTTGTTCTGCACCAAGATGGAGTCCTTTGTGCGCCATTCTAGCCCGATCCCTCTTTCGTGGTCTGGTAAAAAATTCAGACTAGGATTTCGTTCCTTTGTATGCCAGAAACATTGTTTGGTCATTTGTCGCTAGTTTGTGGCTTTATTGCCTGTTGATGTGCTCATTTGAGGTAGCAATTGTGAAGGCTATTTTGGAATGGGCTCGATTTTACGGCCTGTATGAGAATCTGCCAACAGTGCTTGTTTATGCATTTTGATTTAATTACCTTATTTTGCGTTAATGTCTTTCTTCTATAGCGTTGTTTTTGTGCCTCATTCTAGACGAAGCCATTTAGAGACCTTAGGCAGAATGGGTTATGTCCTTTTCACTGATTAAATATCTTTATTTCAAGTTTATGTGCACATACAAGGGAGTCTTTCTGCAGCTTACTGGCCTAGAAACTGTTAGATATTAAACCAGTGCAAACATGCAGCTCCTTTAGGTATGCACGAGGAGGGCCATTTGGTAGATAATAATATCATTGTAAGATAAGTTCACTGATTTTATGCTTTTATTTCAGCTGGGGTGCAACTAGGCTCCGGGGTCGGGGGGTGTAGGGGGTTAGGGGGGCTAATGCTTTGATCAATGAATCACTGCCATTTTAAGGGGTAAAAGAAAGAGGCCCGACACACTCTAGGCCTTTCCAATTTATACCTGCTATTTGAGGAGCTTTTGTTGGTGAGGAGGATCTGAGATTACTCATATGAGGGTAGGGCCAACTATGTCTCTTAATCAAATTCTCATACAAATTTGCTTAAGGAGAAAAATGAATGTGTCCTCCTGAGATTTTATTATTACTCAATTTTCCCAATGCTGTACTGGCAAGATCAGTTAGGTATATCTCTGTGTAAATAACTCCGTCCATACACAAGAGTGGTCCTGATTCAGTGATTGTATTATTTTTCCAAACTTGCTTTTTTAATAAACGTATAGCCTACCCGTGTTTCACCCTATAGAGGCATGCAGACAAGGGATCGCAGAGTGTGCTTAGCAAGCGTTGAAGCACAATCGAAAGTCACTCCAAAGAAAAATGTAATTTCAATTATTAGCAATACTTTCCGCCTGTGACTACACAAACATTGATTAAAAAAAAAATCACACTTACATGCAGACCTGCCTTGGAGGTCCCTGGAGGGTTGGAACTGCTGCCTTCCCTCATCAGTTGACCTTTGGTCAGACAATGAGGGAAGGCAGCAGTCTCAAGCCTCGGAGTTCCCACGAGTGTTGGGACTGCTGGCTTCCCTTATTGGCTTACCTTAGGTCAGCCAACTAGGGGAGGCAGATGAGGGAAGACAGCAGTCCCAACCTTGACACAGAGTGGGATTTGGTCAGTGAGACTGCTGACCTCATCTCACTCACTGACGAGGTGTCACTGATTGACACTCATTCCTGGGCACTTCAGACTTTAAAATCGACATGGCCAGGTTCAAGGGAGTAACACTTCCTCTCATCATGAGAGAGAGAGCCTCGAGAATTTTGCTGAGCTGAAGAGCACACACACACAGGAGTTGTGACATCCTCAGCCCAGCATGGGAAACGGCCACTACAACGCGGCTGTTTCCACTAATACATTAACCACGCATGCATTACAACGCATGCGTGGTTACCACGAAAGCCTTTACCACGCATACCTTTACTACGAGGTATGTAGTAAAGGCATATGTGGTAAAGGTTCAAATTAAAAAGGGGGGCTTGGGGTGGTCTCCCCCCCCCAAAAAACCTCACCTGAAATCACGTCAGAATGTGCAGGAAATCGGCGTCGTTTAAGAGGAAACAGAAAGAAACTTCCGCTTCCTCTTAACGACGTATGCCGTCACCACGGAAGAATTCGAGGAAAAGGTTATGCGTTGAAATACCATTCAGTTGTAACGCATGCGTGGTAAAGGCATGCGTTGCAACGGAATGCGTTGTAAGAACATACAACCGCCCAACATAGTTCAGCTCAAGCAGCCAGGGGCCTGCACATTTAGCGCATGTCTAGCTCTTGGCTGCCTGACCTGAAAATGAAGAGTGCCTGTCAGGCTGACCTTTGCTCAGCCTGACAGAAACTCTTCTTGAGGGGCAAAGGTGATTGGGTGGGTGTCCCTCAGCCCCTATGGACAGGCCACGGCTGCCTGATTGCAAAGTAATATGAACTGCCAACAAGGTTTTTCTTTCACATTTCAGACCAAGGGTCTCTTTATACACAGGGCGCACCCTTCACTGTTTGCGCTGCAGCGCACCTTCAGCTAGGCACGAACAGGGACAGTGTGCCCTTTTACAGATAATACGCTGGCCCCAGGACAGCCACGAACTCAAGGCTGCCCAGGTGGGCATCACATTAGTGAAAGACAGAGCTACTTTATGATGGAGCTGGTCTGACTATCACAGAGCAGACGCCACGTAGCCTGCTTTATAAATGGGGACAGAGAACCAGGGAATGTCAGGGAGGGCTCATGGGACCCCTTTTCCATGTGTTAGAGAGAATGTACACTTTGCATACATGCATGTGATTTTCCACGGGAGACCTTTTGTGTAACATTGCAGACTAGGTCATGCATTAGGCCCGAGACCATGATATACAAACACTAGGATTTCCTTTTTAAATTGTATGATTTGTGAAAGAGCTATGGGGCATATTAGCAAGAACCTCGTTAAAATTATCACAGTTTTAGCGGCAGGAAACTGCCACTAAAACGACGATAATGGGCTTGCTAACATGCGTTATAGAATTCCAATAGAAGCCCAGGTTAGATGTCCTCCACATCTAACCTGGGCTTCTATTGGAATTCTATAACGCATATTAGCAAGCCCATTATTGCCGTTTTAGCGGCAGTTACCTGCCGCTAAAACTGTGATAATTTGAACGAGGTTCTTGCTAATATGCCCCTATGTCTGATGTGTTTTGGGCATTTGGAAGATTTCTTTTGTGGCTTATATTTTGTGGCATATATATAAAATGTATTTCTTTACTTTATCATTTCAGTCTCCATTCTGCGATATCCCTCCATTGTGAGCCATCAACAAAAATTATTTCAGAGCAACTCTTTCTCTTTTTTTCTCCTTATATGTTTTGTTTCTACAGATACCACCCTAGCGTTTCCTCTTCACTTTGTATTAGATTTCTGATGTATGGCTAACATGAGTGTCACAGCCTCTACCATGATCACTTGTCTTCCTACCAATCTAAAAGATAATTCACTGAGTCTGAAGAAGCTCAATTCTATCTCACCTACTGAGCTCCGTCGTTTTCTGCATTCTATCAGCTTTGGTTCATCTCTGCACACCTGTTGACTAATGGCCTTTCACTCTTGCCCACCAGCCCTCACTTGGCTCTTCACAATCGCCGTGACAACTCTTTAGCTTCTGTAATAACTATCCAGATTGTGCTACATGACATCTTTGTTGGAAACAAATCCACAGTCATCACTCTTTACAAAATAAAAACTGGAGTCGTGGTCAGCGAGCCAATGGAGCGGACTTAAGTTCTAGTAGCTTTGCTCCTAGCTCTATAAACAGAGATTTTCAGTGACAGCCTGCCCATTAGAAGTGGCTGCAAAGCTGAAACAGGGAGCCCCACTAGTGAAGCGTGGCCTCATAAATGGGTATGTGATACAAAAAGGCTGAGCTGTTCCTCAGAACAAAAAGGAATGTACTAGTCGTGCAGGTATGTGAGGATGTTGTAGAATCTCAATGGGAACTACAGTTGGGCATCCATAGTGTTGGATGTAATGCCCTCACACACCCTTGCGGGTGTCATGCTTCATCATCTGGGCTTGCTCCTCGTTGGGTTGGCGGTTCAATACCCAACGGGCGACACCTCAAAGAGGGGCACTTTGGCGGAGATCTTTTATCCAACTGCTGTATGATGAAGTGGGGGTGTGGGGCCAGAATAACGTAGACTTGGTCTGTGAGTTTAAAATTGGGCTAGGAGTACCAGGATCAGGTTTATTCTGGGGGTCCCCTGCTCTAATTAAAAAAGAAAAACTAACCGGTACTCGTTGGAATATTATGTTTCCTGTATCGAGTCTAGGTTTAGTATGTGCTCTGGTTGGTCGACATGTTTCTCGCCTGTGTCTAGTGACTGGCGATTTTTCAGGACCCAGAATATCAAGAAAAATAACAAGAAAAATATTTTCTTTTGAATTACTGTCTACGTTGGTGAGATCTGTTCTAGGATCTAATGTTCCGTGACTATTTAAACAAATGAAGTGAGTGTAGTACAATGTCTATACCTGTGTTGCGTGTCATCTACCTAATGGTTAGAGAATCTAGGCAACAACAGTACCTGGCGATCTTTACATCGGATATAGACTTCCAGTCTCTTGGAGTTAGTCGTCTGTGTAACAAGCCTTCAGCACCTACCCCACGCCGCCAGGTCCTCATAAATGGGTACCCAAACATTATAAGATCCAGAGGGGAATAGCCACCAGCGGTGCCTGAAGTTGTAGGCCATCATCTTGAGTGATGCTACGCAGTGTGGGTCAGACATCTTCCCTGGGATCCCCCACCATCAGGGACAAATGTCCCTGGCAGGACTGAGCAGATAGTGCCGGCGGAGAGGATGCACTGTGCCAGTATTTGTGGCGGACCCTGAGGCACTCCTGTGCAGACTCAGAGGAGGAGGGCACATAGGAACTGCTGCTGAACACACAGTTTATTGGAGTGACTGTGGTCAGACGTAGGCATGTATGAGCACAACCTGCCCTGGCTGAGGATGGACCCCGAGAGGCAGCACTCTACCACACCCAGTAGATTTGAGCAGGGGATTGCCCTCCCTTGCTTCTGGGTGAAGCGAGGAGGGAGATATGGGTTGTGTTAATGACTCCAGTGAGAGGAACTGGTCCCTGGTGAAGCTCCACGGGATAAATGAGCACTAAGAGAGGACCGAAAATATAGGACCACCCTAGGCTATGCAGGTAGGTATAACAAAAGCTGGCGGGCCTGGTGATGAACATGTGGCACCTCAAAATGGCAGGAAAGGAGGCTGATCACAAAGACAAGCAGCTATTAACCTGCCAAGTGAGCAGTTTGGCAAGGCTGTACATGCTTGGGGCTCCCAGTACCTTGGAGTGGCTAGATGATTGCCCCCGAGCACTTAGACTCGCAATACTCTTAAACATGCAAGCAGCGCACAGCATGCTCTTGCCGTGGATGACAGGTGCAACTGTACTTTAGGCTGGGTCATTGACCGACCGGCTGTCTAAATACACTGATCAGGTTCTCATAATGGATGCAAGTATCCAGCCACAAAGGGTCATGAGCTTATAGAGACCTAATAGCCTCCTGAGAAAGCTAGAGCCCACAGTAAAGGGGAAATGAACTGCGTAGATAACAAGGTACAGCACACCTAACCATCAGAGATGACAGGAGATCAAGAGTATTTAGCACAACACCCTCTGAGACATCACATGGGTGACACTGGCCTCAGGTCAGAAAGACTCGTCACTAGCTCTCTCACAGATCAATGAGGGACGCATCTATTAAAAACCTGTTCACCCTGAAAGGAGGTAGAGCAGACAAATCAGACAAAACCTCAATCTCAGACAGACATTCCCCAGAGAGAGAGGACAAGCAAGACATAAACCTAATAATATCACAGGATTACCTCAAACAATTTATGTAAGAAATGAAAGGAGAAATAGGGATAATCAGAAGCGATCTAAAAGAGTACTTGAAAGTGATACAGAAGGAGTCCAAGAACTCTGTAGAAGAGTTAATGACCTAGAAACCATAGTGGATGAATATTGGACGAAATGCCCCAACTGAGGACTTGTCTTGTTGCCTTGGAGGAACAATATGAGGACATCTCCTTAAAGCAGGAAGACATCAAAAAACGGTTGCAACGGAACAATATTTGGATTAGGGGCCAATTTAAAAGGGCAGAGGGCAACCATACACAAGCCTTTCTACAACAACTGCTGTACCACATTCAAAACAGACCAGAATACCCACCCTATCCAAATAGATAGAGCTCAGAGGTTGTCAGCAAGAGGAGCCCACAGTGAAAACCCCCCGGACATCATAGCTCAAATATATTTCTACAACAAAAAAGAAGAAATCATGGTAATGACAAGAAAGCACAACCCTTTTGATTACAATGGATACAAACTACTACTCTATAATGACTTGGCAACCAGCACCCTAAGGCGAGTTCAGGCCAATCACAGAGCACTGTGAAAACTCAACATGCCACATTATGGTGTCATCCATTTTGTCCGAACTTTACATAGGCCTCTTAAAAACATAAAGTCAAATCCCTACAGCAGGCCAGGGACATATTGGGGATCCTGGACACAGGTACACTAGTGACTAATAGGTCACCATGGGCCAATGTGACAAACACGGACAAGGGTGGGTGGCCATAGTAAATGAACATCACCCACCGCAGTGGAAATAGCCAGTGCCAAAAAGGATGTATTGTACAAAGTTGTAAACTTCGGGAAAAAACACAGAAGTTGATGGAAGACCATTCCACAGACAAGGAACAAGTTGGAGATGATGAGAACAATGACTGATCAACTAAATAACACACTACAAGAGGATACAAGGGAAGTGAGAGGCCACAGAGCTGGGGTGAAGGCACCTGAATGGACTATCTAACATGACCTTCGCCAGTGGGAAAGGGACTCCCCAACACTGTACCATCTTAGGTTTGCCATTAGGCTATTGGAGAATGGTAAAGTTACAGGTTTTTATATTTGCAGTGGTTGGGGGGAGGTGGGAGGGGTCTAGTGTCCAATGAGAGAATGGACACATTTGCAATACCCTGTCACCCTTCATGAACCAGTTGCTGTGACACAGGGCTTGACACATAGAGAGAAACTACTCACATCATTTATATGACCCTATGAAACATACACAAAAGATTGGTTGTGTTGAACTTTCTACAGTTTACTGAAGGGAACCTATGTCTATTGCAAGAAACACACCACCTGGCGAGAGACCATCCTAGAATGACTTCTAAATATTTCTAAAATGAGCAGTTCTTTTCCTGTAGGCAACTAACACAGCGGGAGTAGCAGCACTCTGTAGCAAAACATTCGAAGGGAAAGTTAACGCAGCTCATAAAGGCAAAGCAGAGAGATGACTGGGAATCACATTCCAAATAGGAGGCCATAAATACAAAGTTGTATCCATACACGTGCCCAATGACACAGACATTTTGGACAGCACAGAGGGCATTTAGTCCTTTGTAGCAAAATTAATTTGACCATGGACCCTACCATGGATAGACCTCAACAGAAATAAGAGTGCAGCAGACCTCCACATTCAGACATAGCAAAGTGGCTGGCAGAGTTGGGATTAATGGATAGTTGGCATCACTTACACACTGAGTAAATTGATTATACATTTTAGTCTGCAGATCATATGCCATCCCTCGACAATGTTTAATCAGTGACGCACTTCATGAACAATGCACTGAAGCTGATATATGCTTTATATCAAACTCAGACCATCCACCCATGTGCATTTAATTCCAATTCACAAATAAATATTCGAGGAAGGATAGATGGAAAATGAAATATATTTTACTGCAAGAGCCTGTCATCAAACATGAGCTGCCCAAAGTTATCACATAATACCAACCCATTAATGATATGCCAGAAATCTCCAATGGAACATTTTAGGAGGCATTGAAGGCTGTCGCCCGAGGGCACCTCATGGAAGAGCCATCTGCCCTGAAAGCAAGGTAGAAGACAACCAGTCCCGGTTAAACAATCTATAACATCACCATAAAGTCACTAATTCTAACATGATATCAATGGAAGTCTTGGCTAAGGGAGCTCAATTTTGCGCTTTGTCTTATGACAAAGCAGAAAACCCCAGTCTCTGCCCCAAACAACGTTTCTACATGGCAGGCAACATAGCGAGGAAACTTTTAGAGGCCCAATTAAAAGTGAAAATCACATCTACTAGAAAACAGAGAATAAAATACACAGAGGGTATCTTGTGGTGGATGATGGAAAAATAAGCAAGAAATTAAGGGCCCGATGTAGGTAAAAGTCATTTACTGATTTTAAAATACCGATTTTTACCGAATCGGTATTCTGAAATCGGAAAATGAGATGTAGAGAAGAAAAATCGGTAAAATACCGATTCGGTAACATTCGGTATCGAGTTTCGACACTTACCGAATCGGTATTGACCGATTCGGTAGATACCGATTCGGTAATGGCAATACAACCGTATGGCCCAAAAGGCCCATAGAAATGCATTGGCAAAACCGAATCGGTATTTACCGAATCGGTATTTCCCGAATCGGTATAAATACCGATTCGGTAAATACCGATTCGGTAAACACGGAATCGGCAAGCAAAAGTGAAACTAATGAAAGCAGCCAATGAGGTGGAAGCACCCTCCCCCACCCTAGCAGGGAGTGGCAACCCAGGCAGGTGAAACTCATTAGAACTTTCTGGAGAGGCAGCCAGAGCTGAGCAGTGAGAGTGAGCAGCAGAGAGAGTGGTTGGAGATCTGTGAACACAGTGGAAATGGCAAGCAGCTCTGAGAGCCAGAAGGCTGAGAGAAAGCGCAAGGTGAAGTTCAGCAGCATGGAGCTGCAAGTATTGGTGGAGGAGGTGATGAGGGTCCACAGGCAGCTGTATGGGAGGCTGTCCCTCACAGTCCCTGAGTCTACAAAGAGGAAACTGTGGAGTGCCATCAGTGAGAGGGTCAATGCTGTTGGTGTGACCCCCAGGACCATGGATGACCTCAAGAAGAGGTTTTATGATATCCGGAGCCTCACCAAGAGGAAATTGGCGGAGCTCCACAAGCAGGCAGGACTGACCGGTGGAGGCAGGAACCCCGCGCCCCCCCTCACTGAACTGGAGGAACTGGTGTCCACAACGATTGAGACGGAGAGTGTGGTTGGAGTTGGGGACATGGACAGCTCAGCCAGAGCTAAAGCAAAAGGTAAGAAGCATGCACAGCATGGCACACCCTACCAGACACCTCCCCATTGGCCCCAATGTACAGCCAAACCCCAGTCCAGTACTGCTAGCAAAATACATGAGCAATGCATGATGGGAAATGTAGACAGCTAATGTAGGAACAATTTACAGTGCACATTAAACTGCAATGCACTTTAAGAAAGAATCAGAGTAATGAAAATGACATGTGCAATGCATTTATTGTAGTGACAGTAAGACATTTCCGCTCAGTTGACAAATGCTACTTTATTCCTAGGGGTGCCATCAGGTAGTGGAGCAGCAGCTGCACAAGTGTCAGCTCCAGCAACAGCGGACAGTGCGGTGGCAGGGCCAAGCAGCATGGATGCCTCGCAGGAGGTGGAGGACAGCAGTGCCATGGCCAATGAGGATGACTCAGGACATGCCCTCTTATTTCCCCACTCCCCCCAATTGTCACAATCCCCACCATTGCTGTTCTCACCAGAGAACTCACCCACACGGTCCCAGCCAGCACCTGCCACAGCTCCAGCCAGGAGGAGTATTGTGGCCCCATTGACCATCATGGAGGGAGCTGCGGGTCAGGCACCAGCACCCACACCTGTGACACCTGTGGCACAGCAGGCCACCCAGCAGACCAGCACCAATCGCCGCCGCCCACGCACTTCCAGCAGTGCAATTCCATCACGGGAGGGCACCGTCTTCCAAGGGCTTGAGGGGAGCATGGTGCGAATCCAGCGGATGCAGGCCAAGTCCATCCTCGCTTGCCACCGGCAATTGCGTGAACATAACCTGCAGATGGTGGAAATGACAAAGGGATTTGCTGAGTTTGTGGCAAGTAACCGGGAAATTGCAACAGGAATGGGTCGCATTACAACTGCCATAACACAGCTGTGTGCCAAGATGGAACAGAATGAGCACACAAGGCGCAGGGATGCCCGTGTACAAAACCGGGCAATTAACCGGCTTGCCGCAGCAACAGCCCTGCTATGCCGCCGAGGGGCAAATATGGAACAGTGCCTCACTCAAAACACTGCGGAGGTGACCAGGGGCATGGCCCGCATCACCAGTGCCATGGAGACACTCATCATATCCAACGCAGTGGTGAATCCTGCCCTGGACGTGGCCGAGGCTGGGGACAGCAGCAGCCGCAGCAGTCCAGCCAGCGCAGTGTCCGAGCCGCGCCGGAGCTCCAGGCACTCCGCAGAGGCAGCCAGACATGCAGAAGGGGGGGAGCCGCATCCCAGTGGGTCTGCAAAGCGCACCAGGAAAAGACACTGCCAGTGTGGGTGAGGCAACCCGGCCCATTTCCTGTCCCCACATTGTAGTTAATCATTTCATTTGTTGCACATCAGTGCTGTAACGTTGTACCAACATTTTAAAATTTTCCTTTCTTCACATCCATAACGTGTCTGTGCATCTGTACTCACTCAGAAATAGTTGTCTGTTATCTCCTCACGTCTGAACCTGCCATCACTTGGTGTAGACACTCCAGCAGGTTGTGTTTGTGGCACAGCAATGTCATCGTCAGGGTCCTCGTAGTCAGACAACTCTACCTCTGTGCCCTTCTTGACCGCAAGGTTGTGCAACATTGCACAGACAGCAATCATCTTGCAGCAGGTGATGGGGGTATATTGCCTTGCACCTCCGCTCTTGTGCAAGCATCTGAACCTGCTTTTCCAGATGCCGAAGGTCCGATCTACTACATTCCTTGTGCTTTTGTGCGCACGGTTATACCTCCTTTGGCTGGGTGTTGAGGGGTTGAGGTAGGGGGTGAGAATGAATGAGCGGAGGGCATATGCACTGTCGCCTAGAAGGAAAAGGGGTAACATTACTCACATGCATACATGTACTTCACACTGCTATTTTTGTTATGTGGGTCTGACAATGTGTCTCACCTAGGAGGTATCCTTCACCAAATTCCCCTGCCGTCAGCCGTGCATGGATGCCGCTGCTTTGGAAGACGTAGGAGTCGTGGGTACTCCCTGGGAATTTTGCAACCAGGTCTGTGATGACGCACTTAGCATTACAAATCACCTGCACATTTATGGTGTGCCGTGACTTCCGATTGCGGTATACGTATTCCGTGTCAGCAGGGGGGCAAATCGGAATGTGTGTGCCATCTATGCAGCCAATTATGTGGGGGAATCTTGCTATCTGGTAGAAGTCTGCTTTTGTCTGTACCAGTTCTGCATGGGTTGCAGGGAAGGAAATGTATTGGTCCATCCTTTGTATCATGGCGTCAAGGAACTTGTGGAAGAACCATGACAGGCAGCTCTGGGTCACCCCTCCTACCACAGCTACTGCACTTTGATAGCTGCCAGACGCAAGCAGGTGTAGGCTGCCTAGCACCTGCACGTGCACTGGGATTGCGTGTGCCGTTGGGGTGGTGTGCTGCAACAGGGGTTGGAGGTCCCTAATGAGCTCTAAGATGGTCTCTGGGTCCAGCCTGTACCTCTGTAGGATCTCTGCATCTGTCAGCATGAACAGGGTGATCCGCTGTCTATACACCTGCTCCTGTCTCAGCCATTCCCTCTCTCCTTCCTGCTGTAGCGGTAGCCGTCTTGCAATGACATAAAATGCCGCCATGGTGCAAGAAGAATTGCATTTTGGGTCCATTTTTATAAGTTGCACCTGGTTACCACCTGATTCCAATCTATGGTAACTACAGACTCTTAAATACCGAATTTGAAGCTAATTCGGTATTTCAGAGCTTTCCTACATCTCAATCTTCAGTTTTTCACACAGAATCGGATTTACACCGAATCGGTAATTTTACCGATTCGCTGACTTTACCGATTCGGTATTTTTAACGATTCGGTTTGTTAACGAATCGGTATTTTTTTCCGATTCTGTGTTTTTTCCGATTCGGTATTCTACCGAATCGGTGAGTTTTCCGAATCCCTATTTTTACCGATTCGGTTTGTTAACGATTCGGTATATTTACCGATTCTGTGTATTTTCCGATTCGGTATTCTAACGATTCGGTAACTTTTCCTAATCGGTATTATCACCGATTTGGGCGGTATTCGGACTGCTACATCCCGATGGCTCGATACCGATCGGTAACGGCCGAAAATACCGATTTTCGGCCGTTACCGACCGACCTACATCGGGCCCCAGGTGCCTTTTATGTCTTGCTTTATAGCAGAGAAAACGCGAACATTGGAGACAAAAATAACTATTTAACTGACCACCTACAACAATCCATTGTGAGGAATGTCTGGAGGGATAAACTAAAGTATGCAAAAAAGAGATGGAACGAATGCTTGAATTAATCTCAGCCACTAGTAATTCCCAGGGATGCGGCCCAAGTGATCTCCAGTGCTGAGATTAATTCAAGCTTTCCATCCATCGTTGTTTTGTATACTTATTGTGTTGCCCTAAGTAAGAAGTGCATGCCCAGAAGTGGGTCCTGTGTACACTTTGTCACTGGAACCATGCTGTACCCAGCTGATGGGCCCATAACTAGGGTGAAACCAGTCCTGGGTTGCTTGTGTTCCAGTTCAGAGAGGACCAGACTTGGCAGTTTGGGCAGACTGTTCCCATTGGAGCGAGGTCAAGACTGATTTGGATATAGCTGGGTCCAAACTGAAGTGACACGGTGTGCAAAATAACGATGGATTAGGATGCAGCCCAAGTGATTACCCCATGACAGATAAAAGAGGCCCATAAAGAACCTCACCCCCGCTAAAGCTGGTTAAGCTGGGTGGGGGGCAACAATGCTCATGCTGGCCAGGATTCTCCTTGCAATCTGTTTATCAGTAACTGGCCATCTCTCCTAGCCAGTGCCCCTGACTGAGGTTCTTCAGTATACACCCTAGGCTTCATACTCTACCAGGAACTCTCTCTGAAAGGCCGGGGTGCACCGGAATACACTAAGTGGGTCATTAGGATGGCGGGCGGACTTTGTCCACCCACCATCCTATCGTCAAATGGGACCGTCCGCCATAAGGGCGGGTGCCATTAGGGTGTGCCCGCCACAGTGGCTGGCACATCCTGCATTCCTGACATTGTGGCGGGCGGTGCACTCAGCCCGCCACAATGCCAGGAAGGCATGTTGTGCACTTCCATGCACAACATGGCAGGCACGAGCGGTGCCTGCCATGTTGTTCATGAAACTGCAGGGGGTTACCCCATGTGCACCCCCCCCCTGGAGTCCCTAGGGGCCCGCAACGGGCCCCCGCAGGCAGACTCCGCATGCCTTTCCGTGGCGGCAATGCCGCCATGGAAAGGCATGTCCCAGCACACATCCAAATATGGCTGGCAGTGTCTAACAGACACCGCCACCATATTGAACTTTACTTGTTGACTGGCAGAAAAGCAGTGGACGGTCTTTCCGTTCGTCGCGGACCCCACAGCCATTGTAATATGGCGGGGGGTCTTTGCTGAGAGGATGGCGGGCGGATCACCCCCGCCGGGCCGGCAGTGACTACCGCCGGCCGGGTGGGGGTGAACCGCCCGCCATCCCAATGGGGCCCTAAATGTCTACATCATTTACAGAATGTGGCAGCTGATCTAGTTATGACTCTCCCATCTAGGTATTCGGCCACTAAAGCTCTGGAAGCTCTGTGTTGGCCTCCCATTTCACAAATAATTGTATTCACTTTTTTTGACTGCTCTTCCAAGCAGTGATTAATTTGCCGAAAACATCAGTGCCAGGACCCTCGTCAGGAGGCCACTGCAGCTTGCATCACCCATTGGCCCTGCCAGCACTACCAATGACAGTACCAACACAGCTACTAACTATTACACTCCTGCAAGAGTGAAAATTCAGACTATTCCCACCCGCAAAGCTATAAGAGTTGCTTAGGCAACAGGTGTTAGTAATTTTTAATGTATATTGCATTAAAAAACTACAGCTATTGTACGCATCTGTATATTAACCACTGTTCAAATTAAGCATTGCTTCAAAGCCATCTACTCTCAAGGGCTATGCTGTTCACCAAATACATTCAAGCTCTGTGTCCAATCCAGAGTTTTCATGTCCTTTACTGCCAGACTGCTGGTTGGCTCCAGATTTTGTCTGATTCAGCTTGGATGCCATGCCTTACCTGTTGTGGCAGCCACATATGGATTTCTCCTCCTCTAAATCTTAGGGCATAAATTCAACTACTGCCCATTGCAAAAATGTAATCCCTGGCTATTACCCAAAGTTTAAATGCCTTTCTTCTTTTTGTTCCCAGTATTCTCCAGCTCCTAGAGCCAGGACACATTTTAGGTAATTGTGCACTCTACAAAATCCTAATAAGTGGGTCCAGAATCATGACTGACTCACTCCAGGCTCAGCAGCATCTTTGGGTGGGTCCGGCCTCTGGCGGGGATTCATTTTTCCGCATACCCCACTTACCATCGAGGCTAACGGCGGTATTTTGGAGGCGCGTCCTCATGTAACGCTTGAGCGGGCGGCCCCACAACCATTCTGAAACACTACTACACTGACCAGGACTCATACAAAACAAACAGTGTTTTCCACTAGTACGTCTACCAGTTCTAAGCAATTCACCACTTCAATAACCCCATATCACCATATATGTGTCGCCTGTCTTCGTCGTACAGAGACACCACATTTGGGTGTCAAATCCGCTGCACCTGATGAGGCCTGACATTAGACTACTTTATGTGAGTCTCCACCAAACTCATCATATTGATGCTGTCACGAGTTTTTCAACACTAATTTAAATGGAGTTTTGTTTTGTTTTTAAACCAAGTCACGCTGTGTTCACCTTGATGTCATATAACATTATGATGTGCTTAATGGGACACAGTTTTTATTGTAAACATTGTGCCATGAACACCATACTATGACCAAATGTGTAATTTACATGGATTATTGTGTGTTCTCTTTTGTTCTTTTATTATTACAGGTTACTTGATTCCCTCCTTGAAACAATTCCTAGGGCATAGCCAGTGGCAGGTAGCAGAGCGCCTTACCACTCACTTGTAGATAGTTTTTTATTAATTCACAATTTTTTCACGGTCCTGAAGAATCGCCACTTGATCATTGCATGACTAGTATAAAGGCGAGAAACATGTCGACCATCTGAGAGCAGAGTATGCAGTTTTGTCACATTAAAGAACAATACCGGCTACCCATCCCCTATCTTTTTATTCAGGCAGGGTCCCTCACAGAACAAAAGTTGAGCAAGAGAGGATTCCCTTACCTGTTTTAAATCACCCATACACATCTACATCTAACTAGGTCCCGCACACCCGCACGCACCCTTACGGCAAGGAACAGAAGATCTCCGACAAAGAGCCCCTTTAAGGGTGCCCGTCAGGCATTGCAGCGCCGGCCCGATGAGGAGCAGGCTCAAATGATGAAGCATGACACCTAGCTTGCTGGGTGTGTGAGAGCCCTAGTTCCGAAAGGAGGAATTCCCCTCCTTGACCTCCTGTAATACATTGTCAGACTACACTAGCTATGACATTTTCTGTGTGATTACTACATCACCAAGGAATGTCGTACTCCTATTTTTGTCAAATATATCCAGGGCCTGTACGTTGGACCTACCAAAGCCCTACAGTAATGTCCCCTCTATTTGTCTAACATAATAAGGAGTAAGCAGAAGTAAGAACAGAAGTAGGTAAGAGCAGGAGTATATAGTTAAATGGAAATCAGAGTATATAGGAGTTAGAGTGTGAGTAAGGCAGGAAGAGGAGTAGGTTAAATTGAGAAACAATAGATGCAAGTAACGGTGAGAGTCAGAGTAAGTAGAACTTAGCGTAAGAGTCACAGTATGTAGTTAGGTTGAAGTTGGAGTATTTAGAAGTTTGAGTGTGAATAAGGCAGGAGTAGGAGTAAGTTGAGCAAGGACAGATGTAAGTAGGAGTAAGAGTAGGAGCAAGTAGAAGTAATAGTAGGAGGGAGAGTTGATGCATAAGAGCAGGAGGAAATAAGAGGGAGAGTAAGTAGGAGTATGTTGGAATGATAAAAAGTAACATTAGGAGCAAGTGGTTATAGGAGTAGGAGTAGGAAGATTAAGAGTAATGAGTCAGAAGCAGAACTAAAAGCAGGAGTCAGAAGCAAACTAAGAGTGGGTATAAAACGTATAAGTGAGTAGAAGCTAGAGTAACTAGGAGTATCATTATATAACTGTGTTAGGAGTAAGAGTACACATAAGTAGGAGAAAAAGTAGGTGCTGGTACAATTAAGTGTTGGAGTAAGTGTAAATAAAGTGAAAATCAAGGAAAGGAGTGCCCAGAAAATGGTAGAAGTCCATTATGGAGCTGTATAAGAACAGGTGTTTGTTGTGCCACTTGGGTGAGGCATACTCACTGTATATTGAGTTACAGATTCGCCTGGTCCCTGTACGTGCAGTGTGAGGAAGAAGCATGAGACAGAAGGGGGTCTGTGGTGCATTAGGAAGCAACCAGCTAGGGTCTGATTCCAGGTGTCGGTATGGATCGCCTGGATCCTTCCCATACAGACCTGTGTTAGTTGTGTAATATGCTTCCTATCTGCAGTGCCCTGATGCCAGGACAGGAAGTGGCCAAGGCAATAAAACTATGAGTATAGACTCTACATCTTTACTATACACAGATGTAACTGGGTAGTTTCTTGAGAGTGGAGGGCGTGTGTCATTCCTTTGAAGCAGCAGAATTAAGAGTGTGTTGGGAGGCAGGACCGGACTGGGAACAGCAACCAGCCCTGGCAGGTTGCTTCTCCACCGGCCCTGGGAACGGGAGGGGAGGGGGTTGATAGCCGCTAAGCACTGCTCCCGCTTTTCTTACAGAGGGCCGAATTTGAAGCACTGCTGCAAAACCGTCAGCCTGTAAGAAAAGCGCCCCCCTGCGGCCACAAAACCGCCCCCCACCCCTACGGGCCACCGGGGAAATGCCCTGTGCCCGCTACGGCCAGTCCGACCCTGATGGGAGGTCTCCTGGAATGTTTGGGTGCACAGCATTCACAGAGCAGGAGGAACAGGAGCGGCTTATATTGGAGAAAAGATGTAGGGCAGGAGAGGGGGTGGGGAGACATAACGGAGATTAAAACATTTTTTACAAAAGAGGTGAGGGACAGGGGACAAGGAACATAAAATGAAACTTACATGCTGCCCTACAGCATTGTTTCCCACTCTTACGCTCCTCTCTGCCACTGCAGGCAGGCACAGACTCCCAGCCTGCCTTACGGTCAATCCAGAAGTTGCTCTCATATGAGGGCAGCTTCAGCATTGGTCTGAGCGCCGATGATGTTCACTCCAGGACACACTGAGGGTCTGTGCCTGCTCTTTCAAAGCCCAGCAATGCAGCTGCGGTTGGAGAGGGGTTACTGCGCATGTAGTTTTCGGCTGGCCTGAGAACGCTGGTCAAAAACCACACGCACAGTGTAGGTAGGGCCCACCACTCCCCATCATGTCTATCATAACCCTGGCCCCACCGCAAGCAAAATGAAAAAATAATAGAACGGGTACAGCGGCTTTATTTTTACATTTTCTTAAAGTGCTGGCAGGGAGGACGAAACTCCCCTACCATAGCGGAGGAGCCGCCGCTGAGGAGGAATGCTGTTTACAAAGCTAAGCTGCACACACAGTTTTACTATTTATTTTTGGAGCATATCTATAAATTTGAAAATTAATGTCATTGTCCCTTTTTAGAATGATCTTTGCTCTATGACAAAGGAAATGACACACTTTTTTTTAAGTGATCTTGTGCAAAAAGCTTAACATTAAAGTACAGAAAAAGATTACTCAAATTCCCGTGAGCAGCAGAACTGAACGGTTTAGGTCATACTGAGCAGTTGTTGCATAACCTGGAAGCGGAGAAAGAATTAAATACTCGAGAAATCAATGTGGTGAAGCATGCATAAAGGATTTTAACCCTAGCCTTCTGTCTCCCCGCTCCCGGGCACCAGTGAGAGGTGGATCTAGAGGAACTCATCCTCCTTTCAGCACTGCTCTAGCTCAGATTATAATTAAAATAAACATAAATGGCTTCTTGTTGTTCATCTAATGTTCTCTAGTGAGGCTGTACACTGATGAACAAGAGGTTTAGAAGCACAGAATGACTGAGCTGGGCAAAGCGATACACCAGTAGCGTATACTAGAGGGAGGAGGCGTTTACAGCTACCCAGGGCCGGACTGGCCATAGCAGGCATCGGGCGTTTCCCCGGTGGGCCGCCATAGCGAGCCGGTTTTTGTCCCCTGGTGGGCTATTTTTGTTACCGGGGGCAAGCAATATCGACCGGGGGCAGAAACCAACCCTAGCAAACAGCTCGGCTGAACCCCCACCACCCGAGGGCCGGCCGAGCAGTTTGCCAGGGCCGGATTTGGTTCCCAGTACGGCCCTGCATTTATCCCTGATACACATCTAGTTGCTGAATTGTACAATGTGAAACTAGAAAATCTAGCCTTAGTCCCAGCCTTCCCACTTGACTAAATTGTATGATCCTACAAAAAAATCTATTTTGTTTGATTTAATAGACTAATGTTGCTCCCGCTATAATAAGAATCCAGATCACATATAGGGTGCACATCAACCAATCAATCAATCGGGATTTGTAGAGCATGACTATTTACCTGGGAGGGTAGCCAGGTGCTGGGGTCCTGGTGGGATCAGTCAAACAGCCAGGTCTTATGTAGCTTTCTGAAAAGCATGAGAGAGAGTGCTGCTTGGAGGTGGAGGGGAAGGTTGTTCCAGGACTTGGTGGTGAGGTAGGATAGAGAGCGCCCACTGCTGTGGCTTTGACAGATGCTGCGGAGGCGGAACACAGGTGTCTGATTGGTTGGTGGAAGCTCAGGCTCTGGTTGATACATGCTGGTCCTTGACCTTGTAGGGCCTTATAAGGGTGTATCAGCAACTTGAATTGGCATATTTTCTGGACAGGGAGCCAGTGGAGGTTCCAGAGGTGGGGGTGATTTGGTCCGCTTTGGGAGGCTGAGGTTGAGTCTGGCCACTGAGTTCTGTTTCATCTGGCGTCTGTTCAGGAGGTGGGTGGTGATTCCTGCATAGAGCGCGTTGCCGTGCTGACTAGGGCTTGGGTGACGGTGTTCCTGGTGTCGATGGGGAGCCATCTGAAAATCCTTGGGTTCCGACGTGAAGAGAGTTAGGCGGATGCTCTGGGTTCATCCTGTGAGGAAGAATACGATTTATTTGAGGGCATCTCCCTGGATTCCAATGTGGCAGAGTCTCATGATGAGGGTGTTGTGAGATATAGTGTTGAACGCTGCTGATAAGTCGAGAAGAATCAGAGCGACTCTGTCTCCACTGTTGAGTAGGGTTCAGATATCATTGGTGGCAGTGATCAGAGCTTTTTCTGTGCTGTGGTTGGCGCAAAAGCCAGTCTGTGAGGTGTCCATCAGGCTGTTGCTCTCCAGGTGTTCGGTGAGTTGTGAGTTGATGGTCTTTTCGTAGACTTGGGCGGGGAAGGGGAGCAAAGAGATGGGGCAGTAGTTCTTGAGATTGCTGGGGTCAGCGAAGGGTTTCTTGAGTAGGGGTCTGACCTCTCCGTGTTTCCATTGATCGGAGAAGGTGGCGTGTTGGTGGAGGCTTTGAGAATGGCGGTGAGTTTGGTGCTGATTATCTTGGTCACAAGGTTGAAGAAGTAGTGGGGGTAGGAACACGTGGGTGCTCCAGAGTGAATAGAGTTCATGAAGACTCTGGTGCTTAGTGTGATGAGCTGTTATCATGCAATGAGTGGAGGGTTGTGGGTGGCATCAGTTTGCGTGAGGAGCTTGTGGAGGTCTGTGAGTTGAGGGTGGAGATTACTGTTGATGATGGATATCTCATTGTGGAAGTAGTCTGCCAGGGTGTTAAAGAGTTCCTGGGATGGGAGGATAGTGTTCTCAGTGGCTGATGGGCAGGAGAACTCTCTAATGATGTTGAAGAGTTCCTTGCTGTGTTTGGATCTAGCGTGGTCGAGGTGTTATTGACCAGTGTCTGGTAGATGCGGGAGATGCCCCCCTCCCCTGGTCCCCCAGCATAATTTGCACCTCAGGCGGGCTGTGTTCGGGGATTCATGAGGTGTACATGGAGGGCATGGCGCAACTGTAGATATTTGTAAAATTGTGACTGGTGCAGGGAGTACCGGGTTTGGAGATCCTTGAAGGAGCGCATGTGGCTGCTTGCCCACACATTACCCAACTGTGAGATCCCTATATTGTCCCAGGATCTAAAGCCCTGTAGCCCACTAACCTCTCTGAGCCAAGTGCCTTGCCAGAGGGGTGTGCACTGGGTCAACTTTTGTGTCCACTTGGTATGTCGCAGATCAGCCTGCCAGGCCAACAGCGCAGAGCGCCTCACCTCCGACAGTCGGGACGGAATGGGTTCCCCGTATAACATAGATTGGATTTTAGTCAGGTCTAGCTCGCCTAGCTTGAGCCTGTAGGCCGGGTCGGACCAGCCCCTGTTAAACCAGTCGTTTATGTATAGCAAGTGCGTGGCCAGGTAATACAGGTATAAATGGGTCATCCCCAGACCCCCATCAAATGACAGAACCCTACAGACACTCAGGGCCAAGCAAACCCTCCCCGCCCCACAGAGGAACTTAGAGGCCATGCAGTCCAGCTCCCGAAACCAGGCCCTTGGGAAGCAGAAGGGGGTGTTTTGGAGAACATAGAGGAACCTGGGGAGAGTCATCATTTTAAACAGGGCGACTCACCCCATGGGGTTCAGAGGTAATGTGTACCATTTCTGAAGATATGCCTTTGCTTTCTTCACCAGAGAAGTAACGTTGAGAGCCCAGCCTAGCTCGGGGAGCAGAGTCACCCATATCCCCAAGTATTTAAACGATTGGCGTTGAAGCGGTATGTTGGACTGCCATTCATAGCATTCTCTAGATAGATGGAGAGGGACCAGGACCGACTTATTGGAATTGAGCCGGAGACCCGCTCAAAGGAATGTAGTATCCAGAGGCAGTGAGGGCTGGACCGGGCCTGATCTGCTAGACAAATAAGGACGTCGTCTGCATAAAGAGCGATCTTGTCAGCCTCCGCATTGGGCCAATCCCATCCTTGCACACACCTGTTGGACTGTAACTGGGCAGCCAAGGGTTCCATTACCAAGGCGAAGAGCAGGGGGGAAAGGGGATATCCTTGTCTCGTTCCCCAACGGACAGAGAAGGGCTCCAACAAGACCCCATTGACAAGAAATCGTGCCCTCGGACGGGCATATAGGACACAAACCAGACCCCGAAAGTGGGGACCAAAGCCCATTGCAGCAAGGACATCGTCTAAAACCCCCCAGTCCACCGAATCAAAGGCTTTCTCAAAGTCCACAAGGAGAACCACCAAATAGGGGGTGAGCAAGTGACGGTGGGCAAGGGTCAGATGCAACCTTCGGAGATAATGCCGGGTACCGCGCGAGGGCATGAACCCGCATTGATCCGGGTGAACCAATATGGACAGGTAGGGTTTGAGCCGCTGGGCAAGGATCATGGCAAAAGTTTCAGTTCTGTGTTGATAAGGGAGTTGGGACGGTGGTTCGCACACCGTGGGGATGGTTGCTGCGATTTGGGAAGAACCACAATGGTGGCATAGTCTGTCTAAGGAGGGAAGGAACCCTTTTCAGCTGCCTCCGCAAACAGACTAGCCAGGTATGGAACGATGGTCTCATGATACAAAGCATAGTATTCTTGAGGGAGGCCATCCGGGTCCGGTGTGTTGCCCGAGGAGGTAAGGGTTATTGCTTCACCGATCTCCTCGTGGGTGATAGGATGGTCCAGGTACGTCTGGACAGTGGGGTCCAGGCAGAGAAGGCCCCCAGCAAGCCCGAGAGTGAAAGTGACGGGGTTTTGGCCATCTCCAATGGGGAGCGGCACACCGATCTGTCCAGGTCTACTATTTCGGGAACGATGCATTTCACCCTTGGATAAGTAGCTAGTCTATGGAGATTGGAACTGTTCTTGTCACCCCAGCCATATACTCTGGCCACCGAGGATCGCCAGAGGAGTTTAGCTGCCTCTAAGGAAAGCTGTCTAATCTCAGCGCGGAGGTGAGCAAGAAGTCTCTCTTTGGAAGCGTCAGCAACCGCGGATGAGGACTTTTCGAGGCGCAGCTCCTGCGTCTCTCACGAGGTCATCTGCTGCAGCTGTGCTCGCCGCTGGCGCTTGAGCTGGCCCTTGGCGACACCCCGGATTGTGGCCTTGCTTGCTTCCCATAGGTTGCCTGGAGAGGACACCGACTCGTCATTAGCCGGGAAATATTTCTTGAGTTCCAGTCCCACTACCCTCCGGAACTCCTTATCCTGGAGGAACCATGCGCTCAGCCTCCACTTCTGAAGCACTGAGGGGGGAGGGGGCCCCGTGCTAAGTAGCACCGGGGAGTGATCAGATATACCCCTAGGGAGGATACAGACATCCTGGATCAAGGTACAGTCCGTCGTGGGGACAGAGATCGCATTGATACGCGCCTGCGTGTGATGGGCTGCAGGTGTATGGGTGAACTGTTTGGCGTGTGGGTGCCAGGTATGCCATGCGTCACAGAGGCCTAGTGACTCGGACCAGTTCGTTAATTGTTTCTCCTGCACAAGTCTACTGTGGGATGGAGGGCCCATCGTGTCCAGATCTGGGGAGGAAACCGCCTTAAAGTCACCCCGAGGAAAGTGGAGCCCAAGGGCAGTGAGGTCAAGAGCTCAGTGGATTTTGCCAGGGTCGCTTGAGCATCAATGGGGGTGAGTATATTGATATTAAGTTAAGGGTGTTGCCATTCAACGAGCCGCAAAGGGACACTGAAGTGCCTTGGGAGTCGTGGATGACCCTTGTAGTCACAAAGGGAAGGGAGCGCTTCATCAGGATCGTCACCCCACGGGAGCCCCCGGTAAAACCCGAATGCCATACCCAGTCATACCCATAGCGTGCCAGAAATGGACAGTAATTACCCAGCAAGTGTTTATCCTGAAGTAGGAAACGTTCCAGGATAGTACGTGAAGGGAAGCCCCTGGTATGGGCGTGTCAGTCATGGTGGTAGGTGGTCTTAATGGCGGAACAAAGGCTTACAGAGAGTCATGGCTTTGAGAGGGATCGTTGGAGTGCATGACCGGGTGCCTGAGTGAGGCCTGACGTATCCCAAAAGGAAATGAAACAGAGTGTTGTGTGAGTGCTGGTGTAGCAAAACAATAAAAAACAACAACAGACCCTGGGAAAGAACAATCCCAAACCTCTCCCCTGCCCCTCCCCCACCCTATACTTTGAGACCTGAGGCTTCTGTTGGCCCCCCTAGTAGAACCAAAAAAACCGAACTAAAAGGCCCGGGTTGAGTTGCGTGAAAGGACCCCTCCATGTGGACGGATATGCAGTGTCTCAGAATCAGAGCAAGAAGTCTGCCAGAGCCCCTGGCTCCCATGAGGTCAGAGCATGCCCTTGGAGTGTTCACAGCATCATCAGCCACCCATTGGATTGTCAAAGGGCCGGGCTGCGGGAAAGATCAGTGTCCACCCTCGGGGAGTCACGTTGCGCCGACAGTGGAGGAGTCATGGGCGGGCTGCCAGATGATTGGTGCCTGAGGCGGGGAGGGGAATCCGAAGGGCTTGAAGAGTCTCGGAGTCTATGGGCCACTAGGCTCGAGGATCTTTGGGACGTTACCTGAGACCCCCGCCTCCTGCGGGATTGTGTGCGCCGCCTGCGCTAGCGCCCCGGCGATCAAGGCTTCAGGGACTGGGCACCCTTTGGCCTAGGGGACAGGTTGCGTTGATTCCTGAGGGGCCGCTCTTCTGTTAGCCAGGTCCAGGCCGCTTGAGGAGAGTCAAAGAAATGTGTTGTGTTTTGAACGACAACCCGCAGGCACGCTGGGAACTGAAGCTGGTATTGGAGGCCCAGGGATCATAATTTCTTCTTGACTTCAGTATACGCGCGGCATTGGTCTTGTGCTTCCTTGGTGTAATCCGGGAACACCCTGATAGTGTGGTTTTAGAATTTGAGAGGTCCCTGAGAGCACGCCTTGTGCAGGATGGTATCCCTGTCCTTGAACTCAAGAATTTTAAGGATGATAGGGCGAGTGGTGGCCCCGACTGGTGGTTTTGGTGCGAGAGACTGGTGTGCCCTCTCCACCACAAACCAAGTGGAGAGGGAGTCTTTTGGCATCCAGGAGGTGAACCAAGCCTCCACAACGGCGGTCGCCTGGGTCTTCTCGGCTCCTTCAGGGAACACCACGAATCGGAGGTTGTTGGGGCGAGCGCGCCGGTGGAGTTCCTTGGTGTGTGATCTTAGGTTGGTCACTTGTTCTTTAAGTTGATGGATCTCATCCTCTGCTGTTTAGATTTGGGATTTGGCTTCTGTTATTCAGGCTGTAGCATTACGAAGGTCTTACCGGAGAAGGGACACATCTACCCTGACCTCTCCTATCTTCCCTTCCACTGACGCCTGTGAGGTGCTGATTGCCTGTAGGATGGCTGCTAAGTCTGTGCCTAGGATGGGGGGAGCCCCCTCGGCTTGTCCAGGTGGCTCGTTACCTGAGGTGGTGAACCAGTCCATTTTTGTTTGTGTGGGGGCGGGCACAGACTTGAGGGCCCTGTCTCTTCCCATAGTCATGGCCAGACAAGGCTCCGCGTGGGCTGCAGGAGCCCAGACAGAGGGAAGCGGACCTCGAGCACACACCCCGGCTGTGATTGCACAACTCTTCAGGGTCCAGCCACTGGACTAGGATGGACGTCGCTGCTCAGGAGAGCGATGGGGGGCGTGCCGCAGCCTCTCCGATACCACACGCCGGTGGAGTCCCGTGGTGTGGTTAGAGAGGAGTAGGGCAATGACCAAGGCTGCAGGCACCCCTTGCCATGCACCCCCCATCAGGCGACGCCCAGCGAGGAGGAAGTTGAGACCAGGGAGACTGCGGCCGGGCCAGGGGTGCCCCCGCCCCTCGTGACAATATAATGTCCGGTTCCTCGTATCTCCCCCTGCAGATCGTTGAGGGCCAGGTCAGGGGGGGCAGAGCGCCCACAAAAATCCACTGGGGGGGAAACCCTGCTGCCCAATGTGTACAGCCGGTAGGTCTCCCTAACGCCCCACCAGGCAAGTCTCAGGGGCAGAGCCAAGGTGCAGGAACTGAAGATCAAGCGTCTCTTGGGACACCACCATGCCGTAAAGGACAAGGGGAGGATGGGGGGGGCCTGGGAAAGCCTGGTACCGACTTCTGGCCCGCTGCCCGTTATGGTGGCCGAACCCCTGGCTCACTCCCTACTCACGGGTGAATGTGTCCTCCCTGGATTACAGGCCGGTCGCTTCCGGTGAAGTAAAGCTGTGGCTCCACAACACCGCCCCGCGAAACAGGGGTGGAAGCACTCCAGGCACTACCCTACCAGGGCCGGCCGCCACCTCACGGGCCAGGACAGGAATAGAGATGGATAGTATGCACTTCCATGCACACCGGCCTTCCAGGGGCGACTACCAAAGGCCTCCTCAGGCCACCAGGCCCCAGGGACGCCCAGCTTGAGGGAGCAATGACGGCTCAGACAGTGGCGAGGGCTGGTAGGATACCACCAGGGAGGAGGGAGCGGGGCAAGAGCGCCCGCTGCCCGAACCGCTCAGCCGATGGGCATCCCCACCACAACCCCAGAAGGCAAGTCCCGGGGGCAGAGAGGGATGCAGTCGCGGCTGATCAGTGGATCCCGGGAATGCCCCAGCACCGTGCAGGACTGAGAGGATGGAGGGGGGGCCCGGTAGGTCACGCACCAACCTCATGTACCGCTGCCCGATATGGCAGCTGCCCTCCGACGATCTCCTCCTCACCGGTAATCTCTCCCTTCGGGACCTCGGGCTGGACCTCCGAGCCGAGGCAGTGCCACCTCGGGCCACCCCGTCTTCCAATCTGGCGCGGAGCTCCCAAATTCATCACCATGCACACCTCGGCCTCCCCGTCACGCAGCAGGCCCGCACACCCAGGCAGGGGGTAGGCTCCATAGGCCCGGAACACCGGTCGCCACCTACTCGCGTCTGTGGAGCTCAAAAAGGCCCCCACAGCGGGACGGACAATGGCAGGTCAGGGCATGCTCCAGAGGCCAGGGCATACGCTGCATAGATGGACAGGAGCTGGGGCCCGAGCGGCACTCCCAGGGCCGGAGCATTGGGATCACCGACAGGGCATGAGGAAGGCCACCATCTTGCGACTCCTGGGCCTCTGTGATTCAGAAGCCCGGCTAGTCACCCAGAGCATCAATTCAACCAGCAGACAGTTTCGCGCAAGGGTCCGCACACCGGGAATCGCAGCAGGCGAGTGTGGATGGGTGCCGCTGACAGCAGATTGCGAGGCGGATGACGGAGGGGTCCTGGAGCACTCTCAGACTGCGACCGCCATCTTGACGCCTCAGGCCACGCCCCTGCCAAGCACTTTCGTGGATCAGCACACTCACAAGTTCTTACACCCAACCCAGACCCATGCCTAGGCTCTGGCTCACCTCTCCTTGTTAAATTGTTGGCTCAGCCACCTCTACAAATAAGAATGTATTGGCAAAATGAAATTGAAATAAAATGGATGCTATTTAAGGCGTGCTAGCCTGACCATGGATGTGGGGTGAGGTCAACTGGGAAAACATCATGCACTGGGGAACGTGGGAAGACAAAGTGACAAGGAGTGCGGGAAAAAGGGAGGTGGCAGCAAGGAGGGCTTTAAAATAGTCCCTGATAACTTCTAAGTTATCACCTGTCTACAGATGGACTTAAAAAAAAATGACCGCAGTGATGAGGGGCAACAGAGGAGCATTTATGGAGAAGCAACCAGAAGCTGGATGGAAATAAAAGAGAAATAAATCCAGGAAGGAGAAGGAGAGAAAAAGTGATACACGGACTGTAGAGTCAAGGTGGGCCACCAGCACAAAGTAAGTACTTCAACCACCGGCACAGACTAAGTACTGCTTGAAGTCCAGGAGTAAGCCTGACTTAATCTGAAATTCATGAGTAACCAGGAGTACAACAAGCGTGAGGCACACTCATGCACCAATCTTTGAGAATTGGGCCATAGTGACTAGCATTTTGCATTTACCATTGAACCAGAAAATGACGCAACTCCTAAAATTTTAGCAATATCTCAGTTTTCTCTCCTTGAATGCAATGGGCCTGGACAAAGGGAGTTGGAAAGACAACATTTCTCCACAAGACCTCCACATCTATGAGCTACGTCACTTATTGATGTTCAGAATTGGATTCCTGCACTGTCACCAATAAAGAGAGCATGACTGATAATTCATTAATCTTCATTTTTCATTTTTCTTTCAATTTTAAATTGAATCAAAGTCTCTCAGATCCACAGGAAGGATGTTCCCGTGCAAGGCGCGTCTCTTGCTAAGCCTTAGCCCTCTAATTTCAATTTGTTTTGTTTAGCGATTATAATAATATCTCGGTTGGCCGAGCTCTGAGGATTCTAAAGAGAGTGTGGTAGGATGGTTTTCATGCTGCTTTCTGATGGAGCTACACCAGATGGGATGATTAAAGAAAATAACAAAAAAGCGTTTAAATAGAAGTAGGATTGATTTGGGAAAGACAGCAATGGCAAAATAACGAAGCATTTCATTTATCAATCTGACATAACTACTGTCGATCTCAATTGGTCCTGTCACATTCAAATTTAAGTCTAACTTAAATTAAAATTGTTGAAACAGACGCCAGACTACACAGGCGATAAGAGGCTGTGCTACACGAAGATGGCCCTAAGTGCTACAGAGATCATTCTGTCGCTGTGAAATTTGATTTTATCACCATGGCACAGAAATGTAACTTGTTGCGCGGCAACGTGTGATGAACTGCAGTTTCTTTCTCCTCATTATTAAATATCAGTTTTTGTATTTATACCACTGGTTCCCTCACACGCGCGCTCTTTCCTCTCTACTCGTTTCTCAGCAGGCCCCCGTACCCAGGTGATGATTTAATTTCTCTCAATCCAAAACATAGCCCCCTTCCCATTATCACGTTTCCCCTCTCACTTTCTCCTTCTTCCTCCCAATAGCCCCAGTCTCAAAGTGTTTCCTTTCAACTTCCGGGGCAACATAAAACAAAACAAAAAGTTGCAATGCAATAGGTCTCGTTGCGAGAGTTTAAGCTATTGGCATTTTACAGGACAATGTATTTTATTTATCTGTTTTGATAATTAACACATAAATAAAAGCAGGGCTGGACTGGGAACCAAGACAGGCCCTGGCAAACTGCTTAGCCGGCCCCCCCTCGAAGGGTGAGGGGGTGCGGCCGAGCCGTTTGCTAGCGCCGGTTTCGGCTGATTTTGTTAAATGGGGCCTATATTGTCAGCCCTGGTAACAAAAAAGCCCCCCCAGGGGCCCAACACCGTACCCCACCCTAGCGGCCCACCGGGGAAATGCCTGGTGCCCGCTACAGGCAGTCCCGCCCTGAATAAAAGGCATTGTCATTTACAATGACAGTAGCTCAAACTCTTGTAATGCGAGACCCATTGCTTTACAAAGAAGAGGCTGCCATTGTCCCGGGCTGTTTGGAAAGTGAAAGGTGCGCTTGGCGCGCTGAATGTTGCAGGAAAGCACGTCGTGCCTACAGTAGGAGAAACTCATTAAAGAAAATTGTGCTAACAGTCTAAATAAGACGTACCGTGGAGCAAC
The DNA here is from genome assembly GCF_964261635.1 of Lissotriton helveticus. Classification (NCBI taxonomy): domain Eukaryota; kingdom Metazoa; phylum Chordata; class Amphibia; order Caudata; family Salamandridae; genus Lissotriton; species Lissotriton helveticus. The sequence goes on from NC_136072.1 coordinate 777,972,876, forward strand.
TGAAGTAAAAGGGTCAGTCCTCATGGGAGGTTAGAAATGTAGACATGGTTGTACTAAGGAGGGACTAACAAGTCCCTATTAACGAATCAGAAGCCAGCATTTACAAAGAACAATGACACAAGCCAATGACAAATATGGGCGAAGAGTGGGTGGGGCTTCAAGTCCATACTCGAATACATGATGCCTCGCAGTAACAACTACTGCATGTGCTCATTTAAGACAAGGGTGAGTCACAAAACATTTTTAACAGACACCATTCCATGTTTTATGTGGCAAGTTAAAGCAGTGCATGCTTCTAACACCTATTACCCACTGGATTATTAAAACATATTTGTTACATCATATTTTGTTGTGTTGATGATGAGTTCTTGTGTTGTTATGCTGCTGTGTTTTTTCTGCATTACTGCAATGTGACTTTGTTGAAATATACTGAGTAGTTGTGTTTTGTTTTGTTGTGTTGTGCCTAGTTATGTTTTCAATTAGTTGTTTGTTGCTTTGTGCATGTCATAATGTCATGTCCCATTGCTTACTTGAGCTAAGTCAACAAATGCTGCTAAATTCAAGCCAAAAGCAGGATATAACTTTAAAGTTCCCATGGTAAACAACCATTATTTCTGATTCGCTCTTGAGAAAGGACACGCTTGGCGTTATCCTGTGGTTTGCTAGAGGACTCTTGACAGAGCCTTGAACAGATGAAACCTGGAGTAACACTTTGAGGAAAGACACTAGGCGGTACAACATATTGAAAATGTGTTTAAGGAAAAAACTGCTTTTCTACTATCTGTATCACACAGCAGTGAAACTAGCAGAAATGAAGAGATGAAGAGTATACTTTCAAAAAAGCCTGGCAAAGCTAACAGCTGTGGCATGTACTATCAGCCTTTTGGGTTTGAGAATGCTTGTTTTGCCATTGAGTTTGTAAAACATTATTTTATTGTTAGGGGACCTGCCAGCTCCTTGCCGATTTAATATAAATATGAAAATCAAGAAGGCAGCACTCCAGGAGAGAAATCAGTTCATTTAATGTTTTAAACCAGCAGTACAGTTCAGAAAATTTGTGATTTTCATTGCAGATGGCATATATATATAGAAATGTATTTATTGGTGCCCGCCAGTGGGTAGTTATAGTTAGGACCATGTTTCAATAGGAAAAGCATTTTTGACTTGCCTATACCTTTGGTGTCGTTTGACGAATGTTCATGACAAATTCCCAGAAAGTGCCCCTGCGAATCATGTTGTGCATGGTACGTTTTGGGGCAATCTGTCAAGGGGGCGGCGAAAAAATGTGGGGTCACAAAAAGTACGTTTCCAATGTTAATTGCAATAGGACCTTTAGTCGAAGCTGCAGCCCGAACTGCTGGATGGAATTACACCAAAATTGGCAGAAAGGTATTTTTGGTTACATAGATCATGCTTTCGGTTATTTGGCAGCCATCTTGGGACTTGCTTTAGCCAAGTCCCACAAAACCAACTTTTAAAAAAAGAAAAGGGGGTAGGGTAGGAATACCCTGGCACTGTAAAGTTGGTGGGTCTGGGGCCCCAGAGGAACCCTGCAAGGCTAAAAAAATATTTTAAAATAAATAAATTGCCACAAATTTGCTATACTCACGAATTCACAGGGAAAAAATAAAAAACAAGCACCAGCTCATGTGCTTGTTTTTTAATTAACAAGATTAAATACATATATACATGCACACTACATACACTATTGGCAATAGCACCAGTGAGGTCATAGGTAGATCTGAGTTTCACTTGAAAAGGCATTTTTTGTTTAACTTTGGTGCCATTTGACAAACTTGCAAAAAGTTGATCTGCTTTGGGTCTTGCCTGGTAAAGTTTGTACTGATCCATCAAATGGTTGCAAATAAATTAAAGTAGGGGTCATAAAAGTCCAATTTTTTATTTGAATTCCTTAGGGAACAATTGCTAAAGATACAAAATGGAACTATTCCCAAAAAAAGAAGTGCATTCAATGCTTATGTTTTTGTTGGTTTGGTGAAAATCTGTTCGTTATTTTTTTTGAAAATTTTGCATTTAAAAATGTGCTGGGGTTGGGAATCAAGGGCTTAACCCTAAGAAGAAGTTGCAGATATTTGGACCATTAGGACACAGAGGACTTTGCGGTACTGTAACGCGGATCCTCCACAGCTCCCAATAAAAAAAAAAACACTTAAATCTGAATGGGTGAGGGAGCTTTTTCTCCCATCTGTCATCCCAGCAACACATATCATTGATACGAGAAGGATCTGATTTGATGGATGAAACCTCGGGAGAGAATGTTGTGACTGCCATTACAGGACCGTGAGTCCTGATAAAAATTGTTGAAACAGGACATAAGGAGACAAGACTAGCACAACCTGACCACCAGACTCCTGTTCAAAAATATTAAAAAGTTACATTTTATCACAGGATCTGTGGTACCAGTGCCTGGTACAGTGAAAAAAAAAAGTTGAACCCCACTATATAACCATGTGTCACCATGGGCCCTTGGAAGCAAGTGTCCCTCTAACGTTACCAAGGAACTTCCATTTGACTACGGTGCCATGCTAGTGATGTTTGCTCCCAAGGTACAATGGATCCAAACTAGGGCATGCAGTTTCCCAAAACATTTAAGCTCATCACTCCCTCTACGCACAGCCTTTGGGATCTACATCCCCCAGCAGCCCCATCGCGGCAAGGACGTCGCCGCCGCATTGAGGAAGCGCCGGGAGGCGCATAAAGGTACCCACGCCGCTGAGTCCTGTGGGAGGCGCAATTCACCTGTAGCTGCTCACGGCCGGGCTTGGCTCCGCTGTTTGTCTTTGGCCGGGCTTGGCTCCGCCATTGTTGGTCCCTTGCTCCTGGCCGGGCTTGGCTCCGCCGGGGGACGGCTGGAACTACATCCCCCAGCAGCCCCATCGCGGCAAGGACGCCACCGCCGCATTGAGGAAGCCCCGGGAGGCGCATAAAGGTACCCACGCCGCTGAGTCATGTGGGAGGCGCAATTCACCTGTAGCTGCTCACGGCCGGGCTTGGCTCCGCTGTTTGTCTTCGGCCGGGCTTGGCTCCGCCATTGTTGGTCCCTTGCTCCTGGCCGGGCTTGGCTCCGCCGGGGGACGGCTGGAACTACATCCCCCAGCAGCCCCATCGCGGCAAGGACGCCGCCACCGCATTGAGGAAGCGCCGGGAGGCGCATAAAGGTACCCACGCCGCTGAGTCCTGTGGGAGGCGCAATTCACCTGTAGCTGCTCACGGCCGGGCTTGGCTCCGCTGTTTGTCTTCGGCCGGGCTTGGCTCCGCCATTGTTGGTCCCTTGCTCCTGGCCGGGCTTGGCTCTGCCGGGGGACGGCTGGAACTACATCCCCCAGCAGCCCCATCGCGGCAAGGACGCCGCCGCCGCATTGAGGAAGCGCCGGGAGGCGCATAAAGGTACCCACGCCGCTGAGTCCTGTGGGAGGCGCAATTCACCTGTAGCTGCTCACGGCCGGGCTTGGCTCCGCTGTTTGTCTTCGGTCGGGCTTGGCTCCGCCATTGTTGGTCCCTTGCTCCTGGCCGGGCTTGGCTCCGCCGGGGGACGGCTGGAACTACATCCCCCAGCAGCCCCATCGCGGCAAGGACGCCACCGCCGCATTGAGGAAGCGCCGGGAGGCGCATAAAGGTACCCACGCCCCCTCATCCCGCGGGACGCGCGCGGGCGCGCCCGGGTGAAGCCCGGGACAAGGGCAGGACCGTCTGTGGCCGTCCGGGGCAGGAGGAGGCAGGGCAGGGCCACGATCCCTGGCAGTTTGGCCTTCGGACCCAATCATCTTGTTGTGAGTGCCTAACATCTCTTTTATCCATTCTTTTATATTGATCCTGCCTATTGAGTAAATGGCAAAATTGCGCTCTGCCAAAACTCCTGCTCTAGTCGGGACATTGGACAATTACATGGTTAAGATGGTCACAAAGATCAACTCTGATCGTCGTCTGTCGCTCAGCCGGATTAGCCCCCCTGCCTCGCCCACAGTCGACCTTCTTGTTGTAGACAACATTGACATTGATTATGTGAATGAGGGTGCCCCATCTGTTTCTCCCCTTGTAGTATCAGATTTTGACACTGCTTCTACTTCGGCGGACATTCCTGATAGCAATGATGTACTGTCATCTTCTCCCACTGCTGTTCCATCCTTGACCCGCCGCCCAGTTAGGGCCTGTAGAAGACTGATTAATAAGCGTGGGGGGCAACGTAAAACCAAGAAAACTATTACCTCTCAGTCTGCTCGGGCGGAGGTAATGAATAATGATAGTACTGAGGGGGGCTACGAAGCTGTGAATAATGACCATTTTCAGTTATTTGCAGACATGTTGACCACTAAAATGGAATTAATGATTAAACCCCTAATAGCAAAAGTAGATATGGTGTCAAAAGAGGTAGCCAGATTAAGCACACTCCTATCCCCACCAGCTCAAGCAATCACTGAAAACAGTACAAATGCAAATCAGAGTGATAGTTCTGAGGGCGCTGTAGTAAACAGGAAGGGGGTTGATTACAAATTAGATCAAGTGTCTAAGGAGGTTTCTAGACTTGGGTGCCTCCTGTCCACACATTTCTCACGGACTAAACTGCCCCAGATTATTGGACCAGGAATAGCTGCCACGGCAGCGGTCTCTGGCTCAAATAGCGGCAAGGGGGTCAAAGGTACATCCACGGGTCAACCTGTTACTTGTGTAAGTACTGCCCAACCTCTGTCAAAGCCTGATACCATAGCCCCTACCTTACAGAAGAAAATAGCATTTAATAAGACAGGCAATAATAGTTTGGGGGGAGTAATGGGGAGGAAAAAACCTGTAGTGAATTTACCCCCTGATTGTGCACCATACACAGTGGTCTTAACAAATGTCCCGACAGTAGACCCAAACTCTTTTGAAGCACGGGATGAGTTGACCAGCTCTCTAGGCAATAAAGTCATTGCTTGGCTAAATAAATACTGTGGGTTTCCCACCGCTTTTTGTAATGACATACTGTCAGTGCGCAGGGTTGACTGGATTGGCACCTCAAGGAAATCATGCAGAGGCGATTGTGTTATTGTAAATTTAAGACACCCGCAGCACGTCGCAACTGTATTGTTAAGGGCGGCCTCCTTACCGGCGACCGAGGATAATATAAGTGTGCGCCCCTTGGGGTATTTATATAATCATCTGAGCATGACTCCTACTCCTAATTCTTATGTTGGTCATCAGACCCCTACTTACCCCTCAAACAGGCAGGCCTTTTTCCCTGGGATGCCCCAAGAACACCAACTGCCGGTGAATATGGACTCATATTGTTATAATCTGTGTAGGCCTAACTCACAACCACCTCCAATTTTGCCCTTGTTTAACCGGTTCGCCCCTCTATCATCTTTAAGTGAAAACGATTGACTGTCCACCTGTGAGGGTTCCTCAAATGAATACTGTCGGATAATGACCTGGAACATTGCCGGTATTAGGGCCAAGGTAGGGATTGATGAATGGACTAAACTACTGAAGTCCTTTGATATTCTTGCATTCCAGGAAACCTGGGACTTAACAAACAGTTTCTCTTTGGATGGTTACACACATTTTTCTGTACCGGCTACTAGAGGAGGGGCAGGCAGACCAAGGGGGGGCTTGTTAATTTTGTTTAAATCGTCTTTAAAAGGGGTGTTAACACAACACAATTCCGGCTCCCAAAACTGTTTGATTGTCGAACTTAATCCTCCCTCTTTTTCAAATATTTTGTTTATTAATTTCTATAATTCTAGTCCTAACGATGACACTAGGCAGAATTTGGATATTATTGAATCTTTTTTGTCAGTCTATAGAACCAAGGTAAAAGAGTTCGAAGTTATTCTTTTAGGTGATTTTAACATTCATCCCTGCAATCAGTCATGCACAGATCCCTCAGAAGAGGGTCCTCCGCACTCATTATTAACACACTTTGAGCATTCTACTAGTGGGGAGACCCTTGAATCTTACTTGAATGCTTGGAATCTGTATGAATCTAGTTGTGGGGAATTTGATAGTAGAACTCCTACCTTTAAAGGTAATGGCAACGGTACTGTAATTGACTATATATTTATGTCTTGTCTGATTTTAGAGAGGGTGGTTCGCTATGGTACTATGGTCTCAGTATTTAGCGACCATAACCCTGTAGTAGCGGAGATGATGTTAAGTGTCTTTTTGAACCAGTGCGGGTTAGGGGGGAACAGAAGTCAAGATGTGGTGTTAAAGGACCAGGGCCGCAGATTGAAGTGGTCTTCTGTTGTCCCTGAGGATGTTTTTCACGCTGTCCTTGATAGTACTGAAAATGATGTGCTAACATGTTTAGATACAAGGGCATCAAATCCTCAAGTAATGTCTGCCTTTGGTAACATCTGTAAAACCATTGACATCAGCCTAACAAATGAGAAAAAAAAGTCTAAGCCTAGGGAGAAAAAATGGTTTGATCATGCTTGTTCAAGAGCTCACACTGATCTGCTTAAGGCCCTTAAAGCTGTCCCCAAAGACCGCCCACTAATAACTACATTAAGATCTTTATATAAAAAAGCCTTAGAAAATAGGAAGAAGGAGATTAGGTAATCTGCCTGGTCACAACTGTCTGAACCTGAGATTGCAAAAAATAGTGCTGACTTCTGGAGGGTAGTTAATCAGCCCTTCTTTTCAGATAAGGATCAAGCTTCCCTTGAATTAAATATCCCGGATGGGGATTGGATCGATCACTTTGAGGCAATATATTCGAGCAATCTAGTTGATGATCTGTCAGACGGTCTTTCTTTTTCTCAGGAGGTGCAGGGCGTTGTTTTTGAGGCCTCTGAGGTGGAGAAGGCCATCGATCAGACCTTAAAAAATAAAGCCCCCGGGCCGGATGGAGTCCCTGCTGACTTCTTTAAAATGGACCCAAAGTTTTGGTCGAGGGTGTTGTGCGGTGTTTTTAATGCCATAACTAGATATAGTATTCCGGCATCCTGGAAGGAGTCTGTAATTATTCCCGTATTTAAGAAGGGAAGTAGGGTAGATCCAGCATGTTATCGCCCGATATCTCTTATCGATTCATCAGTAAAAATTTTGGGCAGGGTCATCCTACTTAGACTCCAGACATGGCTTGACGATAGAGGGGTCTTATCCAACCTGCAGTACGGTTTTAGAACTAAACGGGGTACCATGGACCAGTGCCTTAATCTGCAGATGTTAGTGGATAAATACACAAGGGCAAAGGATGGGTCGTTATATTTAGGGTTCATGGACTTATCTTCGGCCTTTGATCTCGTGAACCGTACTAAATTGTGGCACATCCTTGCCGATCTGGGTCTTGATCGAGCACTTGTAAACCTTCTAGCCGATATCCACTCAGACCTCCAGGCTTCCGTCAGGGTTGATCCGGGGGGGCGACGCACTAGTCATTTCAAGTCCAAAAGAGGGGTGAGACAGGGGTGCATTTTGGCACCCCTGCTTCTCACAGTTTCTATCAATGCCCTTGAATCCGAGTTAAAGACAGCAACACCGGACATACCGCGTACAGGGGAGACCTGTGTTCCTGTCCTCCTGTACGCGGATGACGCTGTGCTTTTGTCCCGCACAGGACTGGGACTTCAGCGGTTACTAGACGCATTTGGGCTTTTTATGACCTCATTAGATCTCAAAATAAATGCCAAAAAATCACAAATTATGATGGTGGGTAAAGGCTCACGCTGCAAAAAAGTTAAAACCTTCTATTGTAGCAAAGCAGAAATGCAAAGAGTATCGACATTCCTGTATTTAGGAGTCACGTTTGAAGATAAGGGGAGTTGGTGCCCCCAAATAAGAAACAGAAATAGTGCCCTAGTAAGAACATCTTCTGCCATTTTAAGTTTCAGCAGAAGGCTGGGGGCTAGGTCAGTCCCAGCCCTTATGACCATCTACAATGCCAAGTGCGTGTCTGTTGCAACCTATGGCTGTTCTCTATGGGGATATGGATCGATAGACTGTCTTCAGGCCTCCGAAAACAAATTTTTTAGATCAGTCTTGTCTGTACCTCAGTCTACACCATCTTATTCGGTTCATTCTGAACTGGGGGCCGATTTTATAGCAGACAAAATTCGAGTGGCCCCTTTAATCATGTGGCTTAAAAGTTGGCTTAATAGTGAACTATCTTTAAACCAGGCCATTTTGAAAGACTGTTTTTTACTTGACAACGTCCACAAAATCAAGTGGTTAACCTACGTTAAAAATGGCTTTAGCGCTTTGGGTCGACCTAACCTCTTTTCCTCACCGGAGTCTATATCCCGGACTGACATCGTTAGAACCAAAAGTGATATGCTCAAGAGGCTGTCCTTATTAAGAGAGGAAAAGGAGTTGATAAAACCTTTGGTTAGAGCACACATTTTGGTTGCAACCCCTCCAGGCCCTGAATTTTATCTCACTCTGGTTAACCGCCCCTTTCATAGGTTTTTACTAACTCGCTTCCGCTTCAATATGATTCACCTGATATTAGGTCAGTATACAACTTGGTGTAAACCTGATGAATTTCCACCTTGTTCTTGTGATACCTTCTCTATCCAAGATACTATACATTTTACCATGTTCTGTGGTCACTTTATAGTGGAAAGGAGGAAGTATCTTGTGCCAATCTTAAAAAAGGCAGGGTTTCTGCAAGTAAGACCTGCACTTCTTTATTTGCAGCTGTTAAATCATCCCAGCATCGTTTTTCACATAGCCAACTATTTGGTGTGTGCGGTGCGCACCAAGAAAAGACTCATGGAGAATGAGAGATTGGCAATATCGTTGTGAAGTTTTGCACCTAGCACTTTATTAGTTAAATACTACCATTTATCAGGAACTAGGTTGATGGCGGTACGATGATGATTTTTAAATATTTTATGACATATCTTTTTATGAATTTAGTGATGATCTTAACATTTTTTTATTCTTCTTGTCTTTTATTAAACTATGATATGTGGTTTTTAAATTTAAAAGATGTATATTTTTAACATTGTATAATGTGTGTATTTCTTCATGTACCGTGCCTTTTTTGATATTGATTTATCGAATAAAGATTTTTGACTGACTGACTGACTGTCCCCGTGCAGTTGTGGTGATGCACTGGATTTCTCCACGCAACGGCAGTGATGCATCGGTTCCGTGAGCGATGCGCCAGTTCTGAGGTACAGCAATTCCAGAAACAATGCACTGGGTTTCTCCATGCTGTAGAGGCAATGCATCTGTCTTCCCCAATGCAGTAGCTGTGACGAGTCAGTTCCAGCGGTGATTCTGCAGTTCTAAGTGTGATGCATCGATCTGGATTCCGCAATTGAGGCGATGCGTCAGTTGCGATTGGCGCAACGGTGTCTATGCGTGGGTTCAGGCTGATGCAGCACTTTACACTTACTTCCAAGGGCCTAGTACTGGTTTGGCAACACTTGGCAAAGCAAGACTTGCAGCAAGCAAAGTGCAGGTGCTGTTTGTAGGATGAAGAGAAGTCTTTGATATCCCTGAGACTTCAGAACAGGAGGCAAGCCAGAAAGCCCTTGGAGATACTTAGGTTCTGGGATGTAGATATGCACGTTCAGTCCTTCTCACTCCCACCAAGAGGGCAGCAGGCGAGCACAACAACGCAGTCCAGCATAGTGGCTGTGCCTCCAGCAGCTGAGCAGTCCTTCTTCCTCGTAGAATGTCCTTAGTTCCAGAAGTGTTCTGAGGTGGTGGTGTCAAAGGTCCAGTACTATACCCAGTTGGACCTTTGAAGTAGAGGAGACTTACAAGAGATGCCTTTGAAGTGAACTAGTCCCTGCTTGCCTTTCCTTCCCTGACTCCAGACTCACTACAATGGGGTATGTAGCCCTTTGTGTGGGGACCCAAAATATCCCTTTTAGATGTAAGTGTCAGCTCCTCCCTTCCATCCTGCCCAGGATGGCCCTTTGGTGTGGCTGTGTACTGGGAATGCACAAAGCCAGCTGTCCCCCACCCCAGACGTTTATTCAGAGACAGACAGAGGCCCCAATGGTTACAGTAAGAAAATACCAACTGTCTAGAAACTGGAGCTTTCAGGATTGCAATTTAAACTCCAACTTTTCCACAAATTGTGTTTTTAAACTGTGATTCCAGAGACACCAAATGTGGGGGTCCCTTCTCTTCCCAATTGAAAATTACACATATAAAATGTAATATTGCAATCCCAAAGTTATCGTATGGGAGACATAGGCCTTGCAGTAGTGAAAAACGAATTTAAAAGTATGTCACTACCAGGACATGTACAACTTAAAAAGTACATGCCCTACATTTTTAAATACACTCCATCCTGCACATGGGCTGTCTAGGGCCTACCTTAGGGTGACCTATGTGTAGTAAAAAGGAAGTGTTGGGCCTGGCAAGTGGGTTAACGTGCCTTGTTGACATGGCAGTTTAAACCTGCACACACAGGCTCTGCAATTGCAGGTCTGAACTATTTTTAACCGCATGCGTGCGGCATGATTCCCCCCCGTACGCTGGATTTTGCGAAAGCGCACTTTGCATGACGAGCTGGGCTCGTCATGAGCGTGCCAGGAGGCTACCTCATGACGAGCCCAGCTCGTCATGAGCGTCGAAGGGGTTAAAGGACTACTTAAGTGGGTGGCACAATCAGTGTTGAAGGCCCACCAGTCGCATTTAATTTACATGCCCTTGGTACATGTAATATAATTTACTGGGGGCTTATAAGTAAATAAAATACTCCAATTGTGGCTAAGCCAATGTTTCCATGTTTTAAGTATAGAGCGCATGCACTTTAGCACTGATTAGCAGCGGTAAAGTGCTCAGATTCCTAAAGTCAGAGAAAACAAAGTCAGCAAAAACAATAAAACAGGAGGTATAAAGGCCAACATTCAGGGGAAACCACGTCAAAGATGCCAGGTCTAACAACAAGCTTAATAAACTAGCTTGAGTGACACTTGTAGACTCATGACAACTTACAGCAAACAATATGCAGCTATACACTATAAACCTGGTATTTATTGAGAAATTACCCTGTAATAGGCAAGGACATACCTAACACACCACAAATGACCTTTAGAAGTCCCAGACCAATTAGAGACGTCTGGTTAAAAGTTAGCTAAGACACATGCCAAAACATAGCTTCCCCCAAAGCCGAGTTTTAACAAAAGTAACAAGTGCAAGGCATGTCAATAAGGTAAAAAAATGCAATTCGTACATTTTTGAAGAACCAAAACCCATTAAGAGATCTTAAAACTGCAAAAGTTATCACATGATTTAAAAGTTAATATGCCCATGTTCAAAAAGCTGTATGGGTAGTACCTTAGAACCTGCACATAAAAGGGTGGTTCAGCATATATGAGCATTCAAGTACTATGACACAAGTTATCCTGTTGCACTGCCCTTTTGTGAACACCATAGAGGTAACTGAAAGTGCTTAAAAACAGTGTATTTGATTTAATTCCACCTGGTATCAGGGAGTAGACAAAAAAAGAACTCTTAGATGTCTTGAGTACATTCATAAAAATTAAATTTTTTACATATGCTTTCTGTAGCTATCCCTGTACGTACTTGAGTTTGACAAATTAAACGGTATTTTGTGTCTGTGTTTTGGATAGAGTGTTATATATCTGAAATGGAGGAACTGTAAAAACATCAACTTTTGGAAATTTATAAATAATCCCACTGAGGCAGAAAAAAGGAGGAGCTAATATGATACTGATTTCGACATTACAAAACTGAATATCTCTCTTGGGTGCAACATATTTAAGAAAGTAAAGTAGTACATTTTGTGATGTATTCTTGAATTAATTTTCCTGATGCATCAACGCAGAGTAATCATTACATATTCATCTAAATAATCTGTAAGAATTATGATTTTCCACTACTGTTCAAAAATTGAATGCAACAGTGGGATGTATGACGTTACAACGCACACTTTTACAACGCATACCTTTACAACGCATTTTGAACAACGCAACATCCATTACAACGCATTCCATTACACGCATGCCATTACAATGAAATTTTAAAAACTACATTTACAACGCATTCCATTACAACGCATAATACCTTTACAAAGCATACCATTACAACGCATAACATTACATTGCATGTTTGGTAAGTATTGGATAGTGTAGGGGTAACAATTACTATTCTAACTCCAGGGGGTGCAACAGTAGGGTAAGTGTTGGATAGTGTAGGGGTAAAAATTACTATTCTAATTCCAGGGGGTGCAACAGTAGGGTAAGTGTTGGATAGTGTAGGGGTAAAAAGTACTATTCTAACTCCAGGGGGTGCAACAGTAGGGTAAGTGTTGGATGGTAATGTTATGCGTTGTAATGGTATGCGTTGTAATGACTGAGTTGTAATGGCATGCGTTGTAGTGGTGTGCGTTGTAGGGTCATGTGTTGTAATGGTTGCGTTGTAATTGCATGCGTTGTAATGGATGTTGCTTTGTAAAAGTTTTGTTGTAATGGTAGTGCGTTGTAAAAGTTGCGTTGTAAAGGTTGTTTCCCGCAACAGTGTGTTTGCCATGACACAGTAAAGGTGAATAGTTATAGTTAGGTCAGACTTTTCGATTAAAGAGCATTTATGTTTTACGAATAACTTTGGTGTCATTTGACAAATCTCCAAAAAACTTACAAAAAAATACCAACTCAGCTCCTTCCTGGAAAGATTTGGGGTGATCCGTTAAGCGGGTAGCGAGAAAAAGGGGGGGGGGGTCCTAAAATGCCTTTTTCCATTGGTAAAATTTAGACAACGTTATTGAAAAAACAGCATAGCAAAATTACACAAAACTTGACAGAAAGCTAGATTGTTATCAAGAAAGTGTGCTTTTTGTGATTTCGTGTAAGTTTATTCAACCATTTTAGAGAAATGAAGGTTAAAATCATAGCTGGAGTCCAGCACTAAAAAAAGGCAAACCTTAGAACTAAGAGCTCTGATTGGTTGGCCACAACATGAAGAGAAATATTGACCAGCACCATTACAGACTTGGGGACTACGACCCTGAGTCCTTAAAAATAAAATGTGGGGTCGAAATTGATAAAAATATATATTTCTACACCACTGGACTATCACAGGAGATTTTGACAGCTCCTGACAGAGTCCTGCATGATCCAGCATAGTCCCCAGTGGTCCTATGGGCGTCCTTTGGAACCCCCCAGAAATTATTTAAAGGAAGAATGTGGTGTGGTGGTGCAAGGACATTTTTCCATTCCTGGGGGCTCACTGCCAGTGTGGGCTGGGTGGGGCTTGGCAGCCAACCCCACGCCATGCACGTCCAAAAACTGTGCACAGTGTGGTGGGGGAAGTTGGCTGACTGAGGAGGGTATGGTGTGGGGCTTGGCCACAGGCCCTGCCTTACGGCCAACCCCGTACCACACACAACTGGGCAATGGCCACCCATGGATGTTGGGTATGGTAATAAGCTCATACATAGTGCTTAAAACAGGCTGAAATGCTTTGGTATTTTGTAAGTATAACAGAACACCATTCCATCTAAAGTATTTAATAAGCATGGTGAGCTTCCACAGTGTTTCAATGTGTGAGTGTTTGGAACAGGCTCCAATGTATGGCTGTTAGAGATTAGGACAACCTACCTTGCCATGGTGTTTGGTTATTAGGCCAGGCAGTGATTAAGCCATATTTATAGGACTGGCTGTCAACCAGTAGTGCCTTGTGATGTGGACAGTCTGTCATTCCATGGTGATTAATGATTAGAATAAGTAGCCATTCTATGTTATTTTATGAATAGGAAAGATTGCATGAAATGTACACATCCCACTCTTACAGATTTCTGTCCAAAGACATATCTCTCATTATTCAGTTCTCTGTGTTCTTCAGTGGAAGACCACGAGGCCCAATCATGCTTCACAGCACTACGTTTTTGGACTATCCACAACACGGAGACTAAGGACACCACAGAGATGGGATAGCAGATATGACACATAACAACCCCAGATTTACGCCCAACCCCTCATATTAGAAGCACCTAAGGCCTACCCATAACACATAGCTACAGCAAAACAAGCTTAATAAGATTACAAGTTCAAGCATGCCAATGGAGTTCCTACAATGGCCACATCCACTGTTTTCAGTGAACAGTTGGGGCCCACACCCCCTACCAGGGCCAAATGTCCAAATCTTTATATTATAATTAAAAACATTGCATATTTTAAATACAGAGATTGAAACAGGAAACGTGAGACAGTGCATAATAGCAAAAAAATAAGAACAGTACAATCATATGGCGTCAAAGAATAGTGCCATACTAAAGTGACGCAGTGAACCAAGTGGACAACTAATTATGGAATGCTGTACTATACTAGAAAAGTGCGTAACAAAATCATATCATGAACTAAATAGAGATGAAGAGGGTGCTGACCTGTGCTTGATGGCCATGCCAGACCTGGTACACTGAACTTTGAATGACATCCTGACACTGGTCGTCGATATTTCTCCTCCGAATCCTGTTCTAAGTACTACAATGAGGCGTCCTATGGATAGTTGTTAGGTAAATTGATTGGAGGAGGTTTCATGTGTCAAGAGGACACACTGACTGACATGACACCAAAAACAGGGGGCTTTGCGCCTCATAGGAACCAAGGCAAAGCAACAGACAACATTACAAACAACACAAAACTTCCATTGAGAAAAAATGTTCCAAAGAAAATAGGAGTGTGATAGTATGAGGAATTGGTAACAGTGTGTGCTGAACCTTTATTTGTCACCACCATATCATTAATTGAAATAGATTGGTCATGTACCAGTCAGTGACTGCCTCTCTCTAGGTCGTTATGGGCACTGTTTCCAGTCCCAGACTTTTGTCTGATAGCCTAATGCATTGTGGGTATTGTAGGGCGTTGTGGACTTGCTTTTCTCCAATTGAACTAATAAAACTAACCCATCTGAAACGAATTATTTGTAGGTGAATGGTTCATGACATAACTGGAGGCAATGCCATTGTATGTGCCAGGACTATGACAAAAGGATATTAAGTTCAGCTCCAAGCGCCATAACGGAAATTCAGGATATCCATAGTAGATAAATGTACTCACAATTACTCAAATGAAATTCATTTACATAATTGTTTATTCTGAAAATTTGGCAATTATTCAAACTTTCTGAACCTACATCGAGCAACAACAATTCATATGACAAGGCCAACCAGTTGCTTTTAGTCTGACCATTTTTCTGGGTGCCGTAAACCTGTAGCCTACATAGTCCCCAGCCGTGTCCTCCACTGTCCCTGCCAGCCGGGAAGGCTAACAGAGCCACCTACATTGAGAAAACTTTGTTAAAGCATGGACCAAAATGAAGTATTCTCAATGACTTCTGAGAGCCATCTGACAGTAGGAAAGGTGCCAGCTGGCATCCACTTCTTTCAACCTCAATGTCCAAAAAGAGGACCTCCTCGGTCAAAAACTAATATAAATTACATGTTTGAAGGGCAATCTTTTTGCAGATATTCAGTTTCTTCATGATCTTGTGGGCTTTCATCAGGCCTTAAAGACAAATATTTATATTTTGGTGCTGCAAAAACTATTGGAGTACGTTGTTTCAAGAATTGAACCTTTGGCTGAAAGAAACTGGTGGATTTATCTCACAAATGACTTAAATCCCCTCTGATATCTTTCCATTAGCAAATAATAGATCCAGAATGTGATGGATGAACATGGATTTGCTTTCTGCAAATGACCTTCAATATCTAGCAATGACAGCCATAGAATAGGATATTTTAGGGATGCTTTACCAGGATGACACTGTAAGCAGTGCCAGTATATCACACAGAAGTGCCTGTTGGTGATGCTGGTGCAGCAATTGCAGGCTGGAATAGCAGCAGCCTGATGCCACTTTGCCTCCAATGCCATACTCCTTGTCTGGGTATCATTCTGTCCCCAGGGTTACATTCTATGTCTTGAGCGCCTGCTCTACAACACTCTGCCTTGCTCCCTTTCCCCCTAGCGTTCTCGCTTCCTCCTCCCATCAAGGATCCAGCAAACCCTTGGAGAAGAAAAAGACTCTCTGACAAGATTGTATAATGAGCAGGTTTAAAATGAGTCAGCAACCGTTTTACTGAATACACAATTCTGCAATTATTGTTAAGACCAGTCTTCTTCTTGCTATGGTTACATTTATTTCAAAACGTATCTTTTATAACTAATAGCCTTTTCCTCACCTCATATCCTTGTCCTTCCACTGAAACTGGAGGTAGTCCTTTCAAATCTCCTTCCACATTCGCTACAAAAACTTCAAAATCATTTCTTCCATCATTATCCCCTTCTTTTACTTCTTCTGCCTGCGCCCTTCACCCAGTGCTGCCGTCCGTGTACAATTCCTGCTTTACTTAAAACCCTGAACTTCAATAACCTATCTACCCTATGCTTGATTTTATTGAGTTGCTTGTCTTCATTTCCTGCCATCCCTATAGTGTTTATTTCTGCTCAACCCCAGGTCAGATGTTGCCTTTGCCTTACAAAATCGCCCTTTTACTTCAATGACGCTCAAAAAGTTCAGGTGAACTCTGTGTTTAACGAAAATGTATTTTTTCAGGCAATTCCCATGGCGGCTCCTCTAAAGGCACAGAAGCTTTACTGCGTGCGCGCCATTTTTACTGCACCCAGCATCAAAGTGTCTCGTTTTTCAAAAGCTAAATCCAAAACAGAACACAATGGCAGTTTTTTCCTAGCATGTGGAGGTTATTTATTTGTTTCCCTGTTCAGGACCGCCAGACTTTATCTGGTGTTCCAAACAGGAAAATAATACGTCAGAATGTCTGGCCTGAATAAGCCGGGTAGCCTGGCATACTTTGAAGGAGGCCCAATTTCAGTCGGGCCTTCGGTCAAACGTTTCCACCGGCAGAACCAGAAACATGACTGTTCAATTATAAATAGAGTTTATAGAAGAACACCCTACCAGTCACGCTCTAAATGAGGCTCAAAGGTCACGCATACACCTCCCAAAGCTCTCTTCTTGCTTAACCCAGTCATCATGCTGTTGATCTGTCTCTAGCACGAGGTTGTCAGCTACTGATGACGTTCTGGCTCTTTGCACTCTTCTAGGCAACAAGTGACCATGTAATCTGCAATCCGGGGCACTCATATTTAATCCCAATCACACTCTTTATAATCATATTAATCAGCTCCAATGTCCTTATCTGCATTGGATCGTCATCGCCCAAAAGTATTATCAGCAAGTCTGGTATCCTTTCCCTCCATGCCACCTCATGCAGGATTAGGATTTATTTATGTATTTATTTATTTATGCGATTTGACCCGAAGGTGTCAGAGCGCTTTACATAAGCACCAGTTGAAAAACATAATGATTTAGGATTACATGCGTTACAAAAAAGGATACACACGGAAAAATTGCAAATGTACAAGATGTAAAGTCACACAAGGAGGAGATACAAGTGGATATACTCTAAGAGTCACATAAGAATGGTAGATAGTACCAAGGTCTACTACATATACTAGTGATTAGAGTTATCTCTATATACATAGGGAGGGGATACGAATGGATATACTTTAAGAGTCACATAGGAATGGTAGAAAGTACACAGGTCTACTGCATATACCAGTGATTAGAGTTATCTCTATATACATAGAGAAGGGATACTTATGGATACACTCTAAGAGTCACATAAGAATGGTAGATAGTACAAAGGTCTACAGCATGTACTAGTGAATAGAGTTATCTCTATATACATAGGGGAAGGATACGAATGGATATACTCTAAGAATCACATAGAAATGGAAGAGAGCACAACAGTCTACTGCATATACTAGTGATTGGAGTTATCCCTATATACATAAATATACACACATAGTAGATTTCCTCAGTCAGAGTTCCCTTAAGTGGGGTCGTAGGGGGGACGTGGTCACAACACCAAGGGAGGATGGGAGGGAATCAAGCAAGGCAGAAAAGGGAAGAAACATTTGTGGAACATCAAGGGGGAAACGAGGGAAAAGGGTAAAAGACGAAGGAATGGAAAAGAAGACAGGCCGGGGACCAGAGAAAGACGGCCGAGAACGGCAGCAAAATGGCAGGCAGGACAGAAGGGAAATAAAAGAAATCCATGAGAGGATACGTTCCATCCACCTCATACCACTCTGACCAAGAAACTGCAGCATCCTTCAGAGAGCAACTGAGATGCTTCACAGGGACCTCTTGCTCGCCTGAGCCCCTGACCAGCTCACAATACAGTGGTCACAGATCCATATCTCTGAAGGCATCTCTGACTCTATTTAAGTTACTGAAATGCATTCAGATAAACTATTATTCAGCAGCTTTCAACAATGGACCCCTAATCACCTGCAATAGAAAACTAAAATCTCAAACATCCCCCGGTTTCCTGTTCTATCACTTCACCATCTCTGTTGTATGACAGACTATGAAAATCAATAATATCAAGCTCTATATATATTGACTCCAGAGCATCTATTACCAACCTATTGTTAAGAGACAAGCATATATAGGGAAGTATATATTTTCTATTCTTAGCTCTACATCTACTTTCTTTAACAATATGTAGTTGTTTATATTTTGAAGTTGATGTAAGTGCAGGTAGATATTAAAAACTCCACAGTTAAGATAAAACACTCTGTCTCACATACCAATCAACAATGCTTCAGTCACCGCCCCCTAGGCTAAAGAAAAGGGCGCCAAAGCCCATGTGAAGGAGTCTGCATTGTCTCCAAATCGTTATCAGCACTTATTGTGGATGAAACCGTCCATCACTCTCTTCCCATCCTTATGTATGAAACAGCTCCTCCGCGTGGTCTTATAAGCCAATAGCACCTACGATGTGTACATCTCTCTGTCACCTGAAGTCCTCTCTCGGACCACAGTGCCTCGCTCTTTTCTATCTGTTCAATCTTTCCCCCATCACATCAGATACATAAAGGGGCACAAAGAACTGTGTTGAAAATAGAGTCGTAACTAATGAGCTCTTTCATGAGTCCAGCACAAACACAAAGCAATGACCACACAAATGGCCAAGGCAGTAACTACACTATGTGTATCTTTAACGATGGGTAAGTCAGGGTCTCACGCACAGACAAATGTATAGAAAGTTACAAGGATAGGTCTTACATACAGTAGTTGGGTATACTGACTTGCCATTGCTACAGGTGTCCTATCAACATGACTCTGTCACCTCCATGAACCTAGGGTCGGACTGACCTATAGGGCAATCAGGAAGTGCCAGATGGGCTGCTCTATCAGGTCAGTGTGTGAGCAGGTATTTTTTAGCGGTTTGTGGGCAGATTGTAGGGCCATGTGGGCTTGTTTTTACTGCTGATGATATTACAACAAGCAATGCCTGCAGCAAATACAAATGCATGCAGTCTCCCACATCTTGCAAAATACCCATTGTGTCTTTACAAGTTTAAAACTGTCCCGATTTGCAAATGCGGGCCACTATTTATTTTTTTAGCTATTTGGTTCGCTAATACGGGTCACTTTTATATCGGTGTCAAGACCTGTTTTTTGTCTCAGTCCGACCCTGCATGAACCTGAATTGCAATTTAGGATTCACAAATTTGCTAAATTACCAATATGATGAATTTCCTGCTTTCGTATATTGTAAAATACATATTTTGCATTCATACTTTGGGCCCTAGATTATCTAGGCGAGAGCAGGCCTGTATGTACATTCTTTCTTTTGAGACAACTTGGAAACCACCCGAGAATCATGTCTTCCAACAGATTCTCTGTTATACCCTACATAACTCATCAATAAACTGTATTGAGCATTAATACCAATAACAAATTGTGTTGTGTATGTATGATGGATGGATGCAGTGAGTATGTTGCACAAATCATTTTCTCAGTAAATGTATATTTATTATGCTTTAATATTTAAAACAAAATTCTATATAACAAATACATTGTTTTGTATTTTTCTAAAATGTTGGTGTCACTACCTTCATTTGACATGTTCTAATATTTGTATTGGAGTTGAAGTTGCCCTAGATCATTTACAGTATGTAAATTCTTTCTTTTCTTTTAATGGTTTTTGAGTGTGTCTAAATGTGCAGAATCTTCCTTGTAGTGAGCTATTTCTATGACCCATCCACATAGGCTTCGCCTGTGATTTCATAATAGAATCTTAAGGCTAACTGGAATTTGTCTGAGGAGTGAAGAAAAGTATGTTTCAGTGAGGGGAAAGAGTAGGGTGGCAAGACCAACTGTCCTGTCAGATGCATGTGAGGATGCCTTCCATCTGAAAATAAACTCCTGAATAGTTCTTCTCTCCTTGTATTATGTCCAACCTGTTAGAGCCTGTCTTTGCAACAGTGAATCAATATAGGAGAAATATCATCTCAGAAATGTAGGGTTCTTCAAGAATTACCAGGATCTATGTAGAGAAGTAAGGATAGCTCTTTGCAGACTGGTGGCTGGCAGCAAGTGGAATGAATGGTTAAGTGAGTGAATACAGTCTGAGTGCTCTTTGAGAGTGATGAGGAACCATACAACAGATGAAGTTCCAATAAAGAGCCTCCAAGTGGCCTCATGTGATGCCTGCAATGGAAGAAATGGTCTCTTACAAAATGGTGAGGTGTGTCTAAGTCAGATAAGACACCTGTAAAGAGGGGGTCTCCCATCCTTACTATAGCAAACCCGTTTGCCAGGGGGCATAAAGTTAAGTGAGTGATCGTTTAGGGATAAGCAGGGGTGTAACTTCTAGGGGAGGTGTATGATATAAGACACTCCCAAATATTTCCATAGTCAGGTCGTGGCCTGGCAGTGGAGTTACTCACTCCACCCCTGTGAGCTGCCTGGGATGATGATCCGAACCATGCATTGTGTCAGAGCTCCGTGCTTCTGACAGGCCATGAGTGTGACACGGGGCTCAACGTTCCAGCAGTTAAATGAGCTCCATGTTATGGAATCCTTTACTACCCCTAAATGCCCTTTGTGAATTGGATACCTAAAGTCGTAAAGTTAGGATTTTGTCTCAGATTACTTTTGTGAACCAGGCTCAGAGTGTGCTGTTAACTGGCCACTTGGTTAACGCGCTTGTTGGAGTTACAGTTGTGTGCTTGTGATCTTAGAATTGGAATGTGTATGTCAACTCCTTCATTTTCAGGGCCACTGCAGGTTATACCTCAGTCTGAGATAGCTCACTTCTTGGAATGTGCATGTCACCCCTTTAGTTTCAGTATCACAGCATGGTATAGCTCATTCAGAGATGGCTAATTTCTTTGCATCTGCATGTCACCACTTCATTTCATTGCTATCACATGTTCTACCTCATTACGAGATGACTCACTTCTAGGAATGTGAATGTCAACCCTTTTGTTACCAGTGCTACTACATGTTCTGCCTCATTATGAGGCAGCTCACTTCTTAGAACATGTATGTCACCCCATTATTTTCGGTGTTACTGCAAAGTATATCTCATTCTGAGATGTCTCACTTCTTGGAATTTGAATGTCAACCCCTTTATTTTTAATGGAGCAGAGACAGAATATCAAGTACAAAATATCGAGTTGCACAAATATCTAGTTGCAAATATCATAGGTCAGAAATATCGACAGGAAGAATATCGAGGCCAAGAATATCGAATTAAGGTAAGTAATATCGGTTTTAAAAATATCAAAGTGGTTAATATCGTTTGCAAAAATATAGTTGTTAAAAATATCGTTTTTTATTATTGTTATGTATTTTAGTATATATTTTATATGTAATGATGTATGTTTGTGCGTATAAGACATGTTTGTATTTTTAATATATATGTTACATTTTTAGTATTTATTATAAAAAAATGTTTTTTTAATTTTGCGCTTTTAGATCCATAGTGTGTTGTGGGTTTATAGGGGAATATGGTGGGAAAGGAATTTAATCATATTATATTTATTTTAAAAACAATATTTGACTTTTGCACTTTTAGTTCTGTAGTGTATTGTGGGTTTATAGGGGAATGGGTTGGGAAGTAATTTAATTAATTACAATTATTAATTATTGTTTTATTTGAATTTTGCGTTTTTAGGTCAGTATTGGGTTGTGGGTCTATAGGGGAATAGGGTGGGAAGTAATTTTGGAGCCTGTTAGGATCGTGGGCGGATTGCAACCACCGGGCCAGCGGTGGCCACCGCCCATCCTGGAAGTGGCGATATGCCCGCCAAATGGCCCTGTGTCACCCCCGCCACATTAGTATGGCGAGGGGCACTGCGGCGAACAGGAAGAGCATCTGCCTCTTTTCCGCCGGTCAGATTGCCGGCCGGGGGAAAGTCAGTCAATATGGCGGCGATGCCTATTAACATGTGCATTCTGTAAGACCTTTTCATGGTGGCAGAAAATACTTTGGGGGCGGTGGGGGGCTGGACTTGGGGGGTACAATTGGCATACACATGGTGGCAGGCACCGCGTGGTGCCTGTCACGTTGTGCATGCCAATGCACAACATGTATATTTTTCATTGCGGCGGGTGCTGCTTACAGAACCGCCCGCCGCAATCTTAAATATGCGGGATACGACCGCCAGGGTGGTGGATGCATCCTAATGGGCCTGGTGGGACCGCCGCACCTCTGGCGGTTGGTCCTGTTACTGTTACGGTGGCCATCGTAATGGGGACCTAAATAATATTACATTTATTGATTCATTTGTATTTGTTATTATTTCTTTAATTGATATTTTATAGTGTTAAATGTGTAAAGTAATTTAATATTAATTAATTAATAATTGGTTGTTAAATAATTTTAATTAAATAATCGTTAATTAATTATGGTATTTGTGTAATTAATTTAGTTGTGTGTTGTGGTGTTTGTAGGCGTAAAGGGTGAGAAGTAATGTATTTTTAATTGATGAATTAATAATTGGTTGTTAAATAATTTTATTTAGTTATTTTTTAATAAATGTTGGTAATTGTGTAATAAATATTTGGTGTGTGTTGTGGTGTTTATAGGAGTAAAGGGTGGGACATAATGTATTTGTAATTGCTGAATTAATAATTGATTGGTAATTAATTATTGTAATTGTGTAATTGATTTTAGGTGTGTGTTGTGGTGTTTATAAGTGTAAAGGGTGGGAAGTAATTTATGTTTAATTAATTAATATATAGTTGTTTATTAATGTTAATTGATAGATAATTATTTTGGATAAATAAAAAAAAAGTAATTGTTATATTTATTTTTAAAAGGTGTAAAGGGTAGGTGTTAAATAAATTTTAATTATTAGTTGCTAATAGGAATTGTTTTTAATTTTAAAATAATGTTTAATTGTGTTTTACAATTTTATAGTTTAATTTAGGTTTGTGTTATGCAAATTATAGTGTTAAAGTGTGTGTAGTAAATTAATGTTCATAGTTTTTTTATAGCAAAATAAATTGATTATTATGTTAAATATGTAAATAAATTAAAATAAAACATTTGTAGTTATTTGTTATTTGTGTGGTGTGATAGGTTATGAAATAAAATAAATATATTTATTTTGTAATTAATTGTTTTGTTTGCAAATATTTTCTAGTTTAAAAGAAATATTTAATTGTAAATGTATTTATTATTTTATTATGTATAGTATTTGCAAGTTTTTGTTATATGTAATTAATATTATAACGTGTTCTTTTGATATGTTTAACACGTTATTTGATTGTTTTTAATATTATATTTTAATTTGTGTTATATTATTATTATGTATTATTTATTATTTTTTAATATTATGTATTATTTTTAATATATAAAAATGTTTTTTAAGTGTTTGCTTGCCAATAGTATTTTTTTTCCCTACGGTATCCAACATTTTCCCTACTGTTGCATTCACTGGAGTGGGAATAGTAATTTTTACCTCTCTGCTATCCAGCACTTTCCCTACTGTTGCACTCACTGGAGTTGGAATAGTAATTTTCACCCCTCTGCTATCCAGCACTTTCCCTACTGTTGCACTCACTGGAGTTGGAATAGTAATTTTCACCCCTCCGCTATCCAGCACTTTCCCTACTGTTGCACTCATTGGAGTTGGAATAATAATTTTGATATCTCAGCTATCCAACACTTTCCCTACTGTTACAGTCTCTGGAGTGGGAATAGTAATTTTTGCCCCTCCATTATCTGACATTTTCCCTACTGTTGCACTCACTGGAGTTGGAATAGTAATTTTTACCTCTGCGATATCCAATACTTATTCTTCTGTTCCACTCAGTGGAGTTGGAATAGTAATGTTTACCCCTCCGCTACCCAATACTTGCCCTATTGTTGAACTCTTTGGAATGGAAATAAGCATTTTTACCTCTCCGCTATCCATCACTTATCCTACTGTTGTAGTCACTGTAGTGGGAATTTTAATTTTATTTTTTAATATATAAAAATGTTTTATAAGTGTTTGAGTGTGAATAGTATTTTTTGCCCTACGATATCCAATACATATTCTTCTGTTCTACTCAGTGGAGTGGGAATAGTAAATTTTACCCCTCCGCTATCCAACACTTTCCCTTCTGTTGGTCTCACTGGAGTGGAAATAGTAATGTTTACTCCACTGCTATCCAGCACTTTCCCTACTGTTGCACTCAATGGAGTTGGAATAGTAATTTTCACCCCTCTGCTATCCAGCACTTTCCATGCTGTTGCACTAATTGGAGTTGGAATAGTAATTTTTAGATCTCCGCTATCCAACACTTTCCCTACTTTTGCAGTCTCTGGAGTGGGAATAGTCATTTTTGCCCCTCCACTATCTGACACTTTTCCTACTGTTGCAGTCTCTGGAGTGGGAATAGTGATTTTTGCCCTCCACATCTGACACTTTCCCTACTGTTGCAATCAGTGGAGTGGGAATAGTAAATGTTACCCCTCCGCTATCCAACACTTTCCCTACTGTTGAAGTCACTGTAGTGGGAATAGTAATTTTTACCTCTCCACTATCCAACACTTAGCCTACTGTTGCATCCACTGGAGTTGGAATAGTATTTTTTACCTCTCCGCTATCCAACATTTTCCCTACTGTTGTATTAACTGGAGTGGAAATAGTAGTTTTTCCCCTCCGCTATCCAACACATTCCCTACTGTTGCTCTCACTGGAGTGGGATTAGTAATTTTTACCCCTCCACTATCCAACACTTTCCCTACTGTTGCACTCTTTGGAGTGGTAATAGTCATTTTTACCTCTCCACTATCCAACACTTATCCTACTGTTATAGTCACTGGAGTGGGAATAGTAATGTTTACCCCTACGCTATCCAACCTTTTCCCTACTGTTGCACTCACTGGAGTGGGAATAGTAATTGTTCCCCTCTGTTATCCAACACTTTCCCTACTGTTGCTCTCACTGGAGTGGGAATAGTAATTTTACCCCTCCGCTATCCAACACTTTCCCTAATGTTGCACTCACTGGAGTGGGAATAGTAATTTTTTGCACTCCGCTATCCAACACTTTACCTACTGTTGCACTCACTGGAGTTGGAAAAGTGCATTTAATTTTTTTGCTATCCAACACTTTTCCTACTGTTGCATTGATTGTATTGGGCAATTTAAGTTTAAATATTTTTTCATTGTTTAATCTTTTCATTTATTGAAGAATTTTTTAAATATTTTTAATTATTTATAAATATATTTTATTTTTATATAATGTTAAAGTTTTAAAATAAATTAGAGATAATAGTTTATTAATTAATTGAAAGTTAATAAATAAATGTGTATAAATTATTGTGTTTGGGCGTTTATTTTTATTTAATTAAGTTTATTTGTAATACTTTGTAAAAATCATATTTAATTAATGTTGTTAAAATTAATATTAATATTTAATATATTTAATACAGATTATTTTATTTTATCGTATATATCTTTTTAAATCGATATATTATACATCCATATCTTTAACATCGATATTTTTGATTCTATATTTTTGTACTTACCTCTGTGGTTATTTGGGGTCGATATTTTTGTTATCCATATTTTTATTTTCGATATTTTTTATATCAATGCTTTTTACATCGATATTCTTTGACTGAACCATTTTTAATGCCACCACTGCGTGTTATACTTCATTTTGAGATGGTTCACTTCTTGGAATCTGCATGTCATTACTTTATTTCAGTCCAACCACAAGTTAATCCTTATTAAGAGATGGCTCACTTCTAGATATGTGTATATCAACCAATTTGTTACTAGCACTACCACATGTTATACCTCATTCTGAGATGACTCTCTTCTTAAAACATGTATGTCACCCCTTTAGTTCAGTGTTACTGCATGTTATACTTCATTTTGAGATGACTCACTTCTTGGAATGTGCATATCACTCCCTTTGTTATCAGTTCTACCGCATGTTATACCTCATTCTAAGATGGCTTCCTTTTTGGAATGTGCATGTCAACCCTATATTTTTAGTGTTACTGCATGTTATACCTCACTCTAAGATGACTCGCTTCCATTCTTTACGTTATACACATTTTTGTAATGTCTATCTCTTACAGCCAGCAGTCTCAGGATCACAGCGTCGTATGAAAGAGATAATGTTTTCACAGTCGGGTTATTCTAACACCAGAGTATGACACACAAGTACAGAAAAGCCAGCACCACAGTCATTTTGTAGTATCAAGATTCTCAATGGTATTAGATAGAGGTACCTTTCCATTAGAGTGCTTCAAAGTGCTTTGTTGCCTAGCAGCCGGATGTAAGTGCCCTGCAGGGTCACAAGCCCACAAAACACACAAGCTGACCATTGCTCACCATTTCACAAATTCCCATCAATCCACAGACATCACCCTTCAACACAATTCTTCATTAACAGACATCTACTCATCCATCTCTCCATCCACAAACTCATGATCTATCATGCCTCTAATTCCCCCAACTGCCCAAAAACTCACTTCACCATCCCAACACTTTCTCCTCCATCCACTCACGTAGCGAAACAGCCATTCACCCCTCCACTTACCCAGCCACATTTAGTCAATCAATCAATCATTCAATCAATAAATCAGAATTTATATAGTGCAGCACAGTTACCCCTAGGGGTATCTGGGCACTGAGTGAGTCATGTTTCAGTTAAAAAGCCAGGTCTTCAGTTTCTTCATGTAATCCGCCTGGGAGGACACTGTTTGGAGGTGTATGTGCAGGTCATTCCAAGTTTTGGCGGTGATGTAGGAGAAGGAACAGCTTTTGCTGAGGCTTCGGGAGATGAAAGGTGTGTGAGAGGGCGAGTGAGGAGGAGCGCATGTGTCTTGTGGGCAGATGGAAGATCAGTCGATGGTTGGTGTAAGACAGTCCTTAATTGTGTTGAGCTTTGTAGGTGTGAGAAAGGATCTTGAACTGGCATTTTTTTACTGAATGGACAGCCAGTGGAGGTTTACGGGGTGGGGGGTGATGTTGGTCCATACCGGAGAGGTCCAGGATGAGTCTGGCTGCAGTGTTCTGTATGGTATGGAGTCTTCGGAGGAGGTGGGTGGAGATTCCAGTTTAGAGAGCATTGCTGTAGTCAAGGTGGCTGGTGAAAACTGAAAAGGGCCTGTGTGATGGTCTTCCTGGTGTTGATTGGGATCCATCTGAAAATTTTGCAGAGCACGCAAAGGGTATGGAAGAAAGAGGAGGTGTCTGCATTGAATTGGTGTTTCATGGACAGTTGGCTGTCGAGGATGATGCCAAGGTTGCATGCTTGGTCTGTTGGTGTGGGCGTTGCTCTGAGTTTCTGGTGGTCCTCAGATGTGGTCCTGTAGATGTTGAACAGGGTGGGGCTGAAGGATGATCCTTAGAGAACGCCGCATATAATGTCCGCATACAATGTCCTTGGATTTGGAGGTGAAGGGAGGCAGACGGATGCTCTGTGTGCGTCCTGTAATGAAAGAGGTAATCCACTTGAGGGTGTGTTGTTGGATTCTAATGTTGTGGAGTCTGTCGATAAGGGTGTGTTGGGAGACAGTGTTGAATGTGGCAGAGAGATCAAGGAGGATCATGTAAACGTAGAATTGTTTACCCTTTCAGCCATCCATACTGTTGTGTATCGATTTAGATTCCGTATGCATTTCCCGATTCCTGCCTTTATATAGGTACAATTCACATTGCCCTTATATAGGCATAGAAATCCAGTCCGTATTTAGGCATAGTACATGCTACCCAAATACAGG
Organism: Lissotriton helveticus; assembly: GCF_964261635.1. Lineage (NCBI taxonomy): Eukaryota > Metazoa > Chordata > Amphibia > Caudata > Salamandridae > Lissotriton > Lissotriton helveticus. Next base: position 778,000,860 of record NC_136072.1, read on the forward strand.
CATGGCCGCTTCCATCCGTTCATCTACGTCACAACGATTTCTTGGAAAACCAGACTCTTAAGCCGTTAGGGACATCCCCTTGCTTGGATATTGATTTTTTCAAGAACTCATTATTATGCATGAACATCTATTCCCTAGAGGTTCATTCATGACGTTCTAATGCCCGCATTTTACGTCAATACTGGCATTCCTAAACACCTTCAACGTATAAATATACCTTCACTTGCTATGGCAAAGCACGGTGTGGTTGGGTGCAGTTCGACTACCTACTTGCACGACGCAGCTCGCCACAGCAAGTACCGAAGGAAGCCAACTCCCCAGCTGACGCACTGACCAGACTCTGTCATCCTCCTACTGAGAATCAAGCTCCAGTGTTTCTGACTCCCCGGGCTGTTGGGAAATCAAGTCCTGAGAAAGAGATACTAACTTCTCTCATTCTAAGGTATGGAGCTGATTAGAACCTAGAGAAACATTTGAAAATTCTTGGCAGAACTAAACTTACGCTAAAGCAGCAACTACTTCGTCCTTTATAATAGACTTAGGTTAGGTACACTGGGGCGGGATTATTTTAGAAGCACCAGTTGAGTATTTTAGCCTGAGTTATTTATGTATGTATTTTTATATATGTCATAGCTACTGACCATGCTATTACAGTATTATTTTATATTACTGTTTGCACTGTACGCAGTATACTTAGCAATCTGTCTAACGATTGTAGCAGTTCATATCTCTTCAATAAACCCCTTTTTATTGAAACGCCCTGTCTATCTATTTCTCTGCAACTCTGTAGAAACGAAGCTTGCACGATTGACTGAGTGAAACAGTTATCTATTGTTTCCACGACTCTGAAGATATTGTTCCGATTCTAGGTGAAACTAAGTTGTCATGTTTATGCGGTTGTCAGAGACTAATCCCTTCTTGTTTATTCAAGAAAGTTTCTAGTGACCTCTGAGTTAGCTGGCACAAACACACTTAAGTTTAATATACTAGATAGAGAAATACTGACCTCAGTCCTATGTCAAATCTACAGTGTATGTTATTCCAATGCGCAGAGCCTATTAGGGAGATAGGAACTACACTACAATACTCGTAACAATCCACACAATCATACTGAAGCATGCATATCAAATAGGTAAGGGTGTTTGCACTGTTGAGGTAGACAATGATGTACCTGTTATATATAGGAAGCTTGTTTTGCTGATGCAGTGTTAGAACTTTTCCCTCAGTGACAAAAGCTTGTACTGCTGTTATCATGCTCTATGTTTGTTAGAGAGAGAAGTTTGCACTGATAGCTGCTTACACTCATGATGCCCAGTGGCTTTGTGTGATTGCTGTTTCCACTCATGGTGTTGTACTGTACCTGTTCTTTGAGGGGGAGGCTTGCACTTTTGCTTCTGTGCTATATCGTTTTTGTGAGGATTGACACTTAAACGGGATAATATATTATATCTTTTCTGTGAGAGAGTGAAGATTGCATTCAAGGTGCTGTGTTGTTACTTGTTCTGTGAAGGAGGGAAACTTGCACTGCTTATGCCCAGCTGTACCAGTTACTTGAGGGATATTTACACCACTACTGTATGCTGCACCTATTATGTGAAGTAGGGAAACTTGCAACTGCCCTTCCATTGTCTCAGAAGCATTAAGCTCCCATGCTGTGCTGTACCTTCCCGTTGGTTGCCAAGGTGTATTTTATTTTGGTATGGTTGAAGGTGGCCTTGACTGTCAACATCCTGTGCGTGTCTACATCTTCTTTGACGATATGCTGGACTGGACTCATGGGCTACTACTGGACCAGCTTGCGCTGCCCTCCCCAAGCCGGGTCTGCTCATATCATGAGTGTGCTGGTGCAAAGCCTGCTTTCCTTGGCCTCCTTGGCCTACTTTGCTGTGCGAAGGAACTGGACTAGGGACGACCAAGAAGTCCAGTCTATTTCACTGTGGCCCTCTGCTAGATATCTCTGCTTATCTAAATACCTCAAAACTAATGTTCTTAAATCTGTCCATTAACCCGGCCAGTGGCTCCAGTCTTACTTATTTTAGTTGGGTATACCATGTAACTTGTCAGGAAATCTCTGACTCTCTTGACTCTAACATTATTGACTAAAATACGTGCCCAGTGGTATGGCAGCAGAATATCAAGTTTTAAATATAGGGCTACCAAAATATTGCAGCACAAATATTGACAAGTAAGTATATTGGGTATGCATAGATTTATCACAACTCAATACTTATAATGTATACCACAATTCAATAAATATACTCCCTCTCGCAATCTAAGGTTGACGTCTAAACCAAACTTCTCTGTTACAGAAATATGAAAGGGGGTGGCATTTCTGTTGAAATCTACAATTTGCCATTGTTCTTGCATTACAGGAAGACCTTAGAACCCTAGCCTTTTAGTAGTAGCCTTTAAGCTATTATCTCCACCTTCATGCTGCAGGTTTTCTCAGCACAAACAAATTTAATTTGAATTGAAAGCGCACTTTATAAAAACTCCAGAATAAGTATTAAATAAACCTATTTGCTATACTCAAACCCAGAGCCACATGTATGTACTTTGACGATATGAATATCAAGGTACGTAGATGTTGAGTCAAGAATAGTACATCTGCAGTTGTTGATACGCAAACTCTCTTAGGGTACATGGGCTCTGTGAACAGATAACCTGAAAAAACAGACCCACTGCAATAAAGCTATTCTGGTGGTCATGTCTATACTGAAAGAGAGTAAAACAATATTAAAGTAAACCATTGAAGATCTGTAGGTAGTTTCATACTGCACTATTATAATTATCATACATTTTCACTCACTCGCTCACTTCACTTTATTCGATTAGTCAGCGATAATCATAAAAGTAAACAAAAATTTCATAAATAAAGCAATAATATTTCAAACCAAGAGCATGCTTGAAATTTAGTATACTTAATAGATTCTACAGGATAAACCACAGCTAGCAGAATCCCCTGACTATACATACATCAATACATTTGCAGTTACAATATATGAATGATGATAAAAATATCATTGTTTTACGATACCTTATGGCAGATTTTAAAAAGTGCCCCATAGAGTAGCAACCCGCTGGCAAGACAACATTTGCATACTTTTTCTCTTCTACTATATCCCCCTTGTTTGGATACATCTATTAATCATTTACATATTGTTGTATCTTGACTCCAATGTATTTCTTGCTCTCTCTGTGGAACCTTGCTGTGATGTCATTCTACGGTATGTTAGGAGTCAAATGTACACGGTTGACTGGACTGAGCTGCCTGCTGGCTGCTCTGGGTGGGGTCTTGATATGGTCTTGTTGTGATCTTTTACCATCTTCAATAAAACCTCTTTGAATCACCTGACCCTTCGTGGACTTGATTACCACAAGTTTTTGGCGACGATCCTGAAGCGAACCTGCTTTTGTCATCTCTTCAAACCTCAAGTAACTCCAAGTACAGACTCTACTGTAACTCAAGCTACGCTTCTACTTTCAACTGGCATACTTGACTCCACCAGTGACCTCCCATTGGTTGCCGACAGCAGTCTGCCAGTTGATCCTGTGCGTCTGGGGAAGTGCTGCTTCTGGAGCAGCCCATTCACTCCTGGGTGTCTACTCCCCACTACCTCTACACGTCCTGTGCTGTGCCTTCAGTGAAGGTAAGCCTGTGAAGGTAAGCCTGTATTTCTGTCTCCGGTGTCCACTACACCAAACAGCCCTAGCCCAGGCGTGCTGTGAAGTTATCTCAACACCTGGTAATAAGTCATCAAAGCTGCCTACGTCTTCACCTGTACTAAGGTCTACAAATCCACAACAAAAGTCTACCTGCAACTACAAACATCTACAGTGCCTCAGGAAATATCTACAGTGCCTCATGAACTAAGGTAACCAGTTGCTAGCTCAGTTTTTGTCTCCAGTGTGAAGTGCAGTGTTTCTGTTGTCAGTAAGGCTCATTCGTGACTGTGTTAAGGTGCAAGATTTTGCCTTTCTGAGGGATTTGATGTGTGACATTTTTTACGCTTATCCCTGCCAGCGCTGCAACAGTGTGTACTCATTTGTCCCATTTTAATTTTCAACTACTGGCTCTTTGATGTTTTTCCTGGGTCTCTTTGCCTGCTGTAAGTGTGGAGACCTACACGGTGAGCAAAATGTATTTTCAACTTTGTTTTTAGTTTGTTGTCCCTACTGTGAGGCCAGTAATAAATTAAAGTTGTGCTTTCATTTAAAACTCAAATGGCTCACACACTCTACCTTGTCCTCTGTGCCGCGCGGATCCGCTCCAAAGCCATTCATGATGTCTTCGTTCCCTGCTGACCAGAGCCCTTGGTGATGTCTGACTTCAAAGCTGCCTTTGGATGTTTTTCAGCAGGAGCGTGCCGTGAGCCACTCGTTGTACGTCTCCTGTGCGTGCCGCCATCTTGTGGCTAGAGGCTCAAGCCACTTAACGATGTTTCTCATGTACCCAGGAGTATTTATTGCCAACCCCGTTTTTCACCATAGCGTGTTCACTGCTTCCTTTCCCTCAGGGCTTCTACTGTTACGCACCGTAAGTCTAACGGACTACTGCTACAATGGGTGATGGTGAGTTCAAGTACTCTCCAATGTACAGTATCTTCAACAGATGAGTGAGTCACTCTTGCGCTCACGCGCTGTTTGTCTGGAAGGGGAAAACTTTTATCCGACGTCGTATCTAGCTGTTTTCTGATCACACGGCACTATCATTCGGACGTTTAGGCTGACTTGCAGCGTTGCTGTGTGGAAAGCTGCATCTTTTGGTAGTGCGAAGAAACTCCCATTTGGCTCTATTGCTTCCACCATCGCATTGCTTATTTCCATGGTTCCTTTACATACCTGTGCTTCTCTTCACTCCAATGACAGGCACACCACTTATGGCTGCCTGTCTGTTCTCTCATGCACAGCATTAAGTTTTAGTATGCCTTTATTGACTTGTCGTTAACTCCACCTTCAACCATCTCTAAAGATTTTGTTAGCACGTTGGAGTCTGAAGCTTTGTTTTAAAGACATTTGAATGGATTTTTCACGCAATCATTGCTCGGGTGAGAAGTCGCTCACCGGCGTTGGTCGAATGTCATGGTTGTTACACTTAAACAATCAATACAAATGTTTTTGCCATTGTTTTCTTTTTACTGTTCACGATATGTGTTGTTTCATTGTATATTTATTCACAGGTTTGCATGTCAAGAGTCTAAGAGATAAGTCATGGGTTCCTACCCATGTATTTGGGTTCCTACCCACATTTTACTTCAGCACTGTAGTTTTCCCTCACGTCATGGGTAAGTCTTGGTTTCAGGTCCTGTCCTCTTGTATATATTACCCCACACAGGGTTCATATACAGTTATCTTTCACAGAGTTTACGTTGTGTGCCTGAGTCCAACCACAATTGTGCTCAAAGTTGCTTTTACTGTTTTGGGATATGTCATGAGTTCCTACTCATATGTGCTTTATTAACACAGATACATTACTCCAGTGCACAGTGTGGATGTTCCGCACAAAGTTTGTTCTTGCAAGGTTATCGTTACCCTACATAGGGTGTGTATGGGGGAGTTTTCCCATTTTGTACATGACTCAGTACTGGTTTCAAGGGTGTCATTTCCTTTTGTGATATGTATTTTCATATTAAACATGTTTATATATTTGAGTTCTTACACATTTTCATATGGGTTCCTACCCATATTGTTTTTTTTTTACATCACTCAACCTCTTCCTGTGTTTTCACGATGTCAACTTTACAAGGACTATTGTTTCTATGGGTCTTAGTCCCATCTATTACTGCTGTATTGCCTTATCTTTCAAGGGTTTTCTTTTCGGGTCATAGTCCTCATGAACCTCATATATAGTATGAATTATTATTATTATGCACTTTTGTCTTCAATTTATATTTTACTTTTGTATTGATGAAGGTGTTTCTCATTGGTGAGTATTCTCCTTTTGCTTTTCCTCATCTTCTTCATTTCTGTTCTTTTGGTGATGTCTTGTGTGAATTCTGAGCTTTAATCTGCTTTTCTGTTGTGTTTTCTTGCTCTGTTGGTTTTTCATTTTCAGCCTCCTTACATTACATTTGTGCTTCCTCTTCACCTCTTCTCTGTCTATGTTTTTTGTCCTTTTTCTTTTTTGAATGGAGGATGGTTCTATATCTGGGTTTGTTCTATGGTATCTTGTTTATCATTTCCTGGGTTCTCCTCATCGTTGGTTCTTTTTTCTTGTGTTTTATTTATATATAGAAGAAAGGAGGACATGTTGTATCTTGACTCCACTATATTTCTTGCTCTCTCCGTAGAACCTTGCTGTGATGTCATTCTATGGAATGTTAGGAGTCAAATGTACGCAGTTGACAGGGCTGAGCTGCCTGCTGGCTGCTCTGGGTGTGGTCTTGATATGGTCTTGTTGTAATCTTGTACCATCTTCTATAAAACCTCTTTGAATCACCTGAACCTGGGTGGACTTGATCACTACACATATGAATTGCAAAAGTATACAATGCACGTCTGCAAATTATTTCTGTGGCTTTATATACTTGATCATTACATAAAATGCATCTCACTGAAGTACTGCTCAGTCGGTTGGGAGGCTGTTGCAGTCCAACTGTCTTTCTGTCTCAGTTTGGCACAGTGACAAAGTCCTTAGTGCAAGGGGGTCGAGCAATCCTATTCCTGGGACTTGTTGTAGATAATTTAGAAAACGTTATCACTATGTAGATGTGGCACATTATGAAGAATAATGTGAGGTAAAAAATGCAGCTTCTTTCAGGTTTCCTATCCAGGCTGACTTGATCTGAAGAGGAGCTCAATGATTTAAGTTAATCAACTGCTAAGTGAATGTTGATGTAGATCTGCAGACTAGATGCAAGTTACTCAAGGCAAATCATTTAGAAATGGATCAGGTTACACCAATGCAATAGAATGGCTGACTTGCAGTGGATTTGGAGTGAAAATTGGAATGCCTCTACCATTTCTAATATGACATTAGGCAAGGTGGAGGCACTAATAGAAGTGAACAGGAGATGTGGTAGCATGGGTCACTGTGACGGTACATCACATTAACATGCACCCAAATGAAATTGTAAATCCCGCGTATTTTTATACACTGACACTAAGAGCTGCTCATTTTATAAAAAAGGGAACTCTGATATGAGAAGGTTGAGACCTCACCCCCATTTTACTCCTATATTGCCACCAATCAATACAGGCAGATAGAAGGGCAATTGTTGGACCTGACATCCTTAGCATGATTTTCCCCCAACTTTTTGCTTTCCATCCTGCTGTTTTTGCTGACTTCATTTTTCGTAGCTATAGGACTCTGTCACCAGTGCTAAAGTGCTTCTGCTTTCTTCTTTAAACATGATGAAATTAGCTTACAGCCAATTGGCAGATTCATTTTACTTTTAAGTCCCTGGTATAGTGGTACTAGATGCATCCAGTGCCTGAAAATTAAATGCTACTAGTCGGCCTGCAACATTAACTGTGCTACCCATATACATACCCCTTTAAACATGTCTGAGGCCTGTGTGTGCAGTTTTCACTGCCCTTTCAATCTGGCAAAAGAAAACTTTTCCTTCCTTTTTAATGCATATACGTTACCCCAAGGTTAAGCCCTACACAGCCCACAGTGCAGGGTGGAGTGTATTCAAAAAGTTGAACATGTACTTTTAAGTTTACATGTCTAGGTAGTGAAAAACTCTTGAACCTTTATTCACTACTGCAAGACCTACCTTGCCAATAGGATAACATTAGGTTACCTTATTACATTTAACTAATGCTAACTTTCAATTGGAAACAAGTTGGAATATCCAGTTTGGTGTCTAAAGAATTGTAATTTAAAACCCACTTTAAAGGTAAAGTCAGATTTTAATATGCAGTTCTGAAAATGGCACTTTTAGAAAGTTGGGGTTTTATTGCCTAACCAATTGGTGACTCCAGTCTGCATCCTGGGTCACATGATGAGGTGTAGTTGGCAGATTGCCTTTGTGTATTAATGACAGACAGTGAGACAAAGGAGAATAGGTGTTGGTAGGATGGTCTATCTCTGACTTGATGAGGGGGAGGAGCTGTCACCTATGACACTTGCACATCACAAAGGCTCTGCCTGAGCACCCGCCTGAGCACCCTCACAAAGAGTTTGACAGTAGTCTTTTGTCACCCCAGACAATCTGTGGCCAGGGCAAGGAGGAAGAAAATTCCAAGCACCTCTGGGGTTGGAAACATCATGAACCTTCTCCTACTTCAAAGTGGGCACCAGGTACGAATAATGGACCCTCAGACACAGCACTTCAATAGACCTCTGAATCTGTGGAAAACTCAAAATGACTGCTGTGCTGCTCTGCAGGAAGGACTGCTACTCTGTTGCCTTGGTGCCATGCTGCCCTCCTACCCTGCTGCCGGAGTGAAAGGACCGGACTTGCATCTTGAGTCCTGGGCTAGTTAGCTGGCCTCCTGATCAGAGCCTCAGGGACAGAAAAGGCTCCAACCACCTTGAACCCATCAGCTGGATTCAGTCTGCTGTGAAGTCTACCTCCCCAATGTGTTGCCACCACAGTCCTGGCCCTTGCAAGTGGGCTTAAAGGTGCTCTGCCAGGCCAGCTGTGGTCCTGTGGGCAGAATCAACGCAGCGCGAGGCATCTCCTCGCAGCTCCACTTTGGAACTGCCGTAATGCGATGCATCTCCGTCACGTACCTCCCATCACAGCCCGCAGCACTGCCAAAAAACCCTGTTTAAGATAGTTAAAGAACTATCTGGGTCTAAGACTCAGACTACTCCTTACGCTCTCACTAGAATTCAATGCGAAAACCTTGCTTTCTTTTTCATGGAGAAAGTTGAAATAATATATTCTGCACTAGCCAAAGATAACTTGTTAAATAGCCTACACACTACCAACATCACCCCTACTTCTTCCAGTATGGGCCGCCTGTGATCCACGACAATGCTAAATCCAGCACCAGGGTGGAATCGTAGTCCCTTTTGGAATTTAGCACTTGTAATCGTCTCCCGGCTAGCATTAAATCAAGTTCCCCTTGTGACCTTCTGGCTGTTTCCATGATGAAACGGCTTGAGGCTCCTACGCTCTTGCTGATCATGGACCTCCTTAACGCCACCATACAGGAAGGTTTTGTCCCTCCTGAATGGAAACATGCCATGATGCTCCCTCATTTAAAAAGCCCAATACGGATCCTACCTTGCCTTCTAATTTCCATCCCATTTCGCTGCTCCCAGCGTTCTCCTAGATTCTTGAAGAATATGTCACTCTCAAGCTGACTTCTTTTGTCGAGTCCCAGAATTTTGTTCACCCCTCCCACTCAGGTTTTAGAGTAGGATTCTCGATGACATCTACTTTACTTGGAATTACAGAACTGTTGAGACATTGCCTGGACCATGGTGAGACAGTGGCCCTCATTTTACTCGATCTCAGCACCGCTTTTGTCATGGTGTCTCACACGGTACTGTTGAAAGCTTTACTTTCCTAAGGCATTAATGGCTTAGCCTTACAGTGGCTTCGCTCTTTCTTAGCCGACTGAACGTTCCAGGTTTTCTCTACCCTGGCAAACTTCAATCTCCATCAATCTCCTCACGGAGTTCCTCAGGTCTCGGTGCTGAGCCCTCTGCTATTTCACATTTATGTTCATCCATTGGCAGATATTGCCAAAGAGGCGGGGTTGTCCCGTTTTTCCCATGCTGATGACACACAGATAATCTTTTCCCTGACTCCATCTGGGGGTCCTGATTTATCTGCTCTTCAGGTTGGTCTCAGGAAAATCGCAACTTGGATGCTAAACAACTTACCCAGACTAAATGGAAACAAAACTGAAGTCATGATTCTGGGAAAAGAGCAAAATCTGTTGTGACCTCAACACTGGCTCGCCGAAATGGTTCATCAAGTTTGCAATCTGGGATTCATCATTGACGACCACCTGTCAATGAAACAACACATTATGGAGGTGGCGCAACCTGCTTTACCAATTTACAATGGTTAAAGAAAATTCTGTGGATGATACCCCTCTCTGTTCAACATACTGTAGTCTATGCCCTGATTACGTCCAGGCCGGACTATGGCAATGTTTTATACTTGGGCTCCAACAAAACGACAGTACACCAGTTGCAGGTGGTGTATAATTCAGCTGCCAGGCTGCTGTGTTGGGTCCCAAGGATTGTATCAGCTACTGACTCCCTTCGCAAAGTTCACTGGCTAAAGGTGGAGAATCGTGTTAAATTTACGGCCTTTGTGCTTTATGTTTAAAATCAAATTTGGAGCAGCCCCACAATACTTGCAATCATTAATCCGGCCGCCTGGTAGGAGCTCTAGTCCGGAGCTCCTAGTGCTGGGGATCCCTTTCCTGGAATTATCCCTGATAGCACGCACCGCCTTCGGCGAGGAAAGCATGTAACTGGATCATAAACAAGTAACTGGAGTTAAAAGTAACTGGAAAATTGATGCAAAACACGTACCTGCAGCATTGACGGCTGGGACCCCTGCAGCTTCGGCGGAGCACCGGAGGAGACGAGGACGGCTGGAGCTGAGCAGTAGTGTGCCACCGGAGGTGTCCGACCCGCCTGAGATCGACATCGCATGCACCGGACTTGGTGGTTATGAATATGAACCTGAGCCCGGAACCAGGCTCAGGACGCCTGGGACGCCTGGGACGGACGACTGAATCCCACTGCCTTCGTCTATGACGGACATCTGAATCCCATTGCCCGCTGCCTGCCTGCAATCACCGCCTGCATTGGACTGCCCGGGGACCCCGGACGGGACCGCGGCGGGAAGACCTGACATCGCTGCACCAGGAGGTCGGTGTGGCTATCGCGGCGGTCTGTGTGTGTTGCTGCTCTGCGTGTCCCGGCGATCTGTGTGCCTATCTTCTCGGTCCGGGGGCTGGATCCCTCGCGCCCCGGTGGCGCCCGGAGGGTTCGCCGCCCCCCCTCACCAATAAGTGTCATTGGATCTGCCGGGGCGGGGGACAAGCGGATGGGAGTTGGCGCGGACCGATCCGGCGAGGGTGACGGAGGACGTTCCGACGGGAGGCTTCCCCCCTCCCCCCCCCCCTCCCAGTGGAGCTTCGAGAGCGGGACATTTGGAGTGGTGGATCTTCGAGAGCGGGGCATTTGAAGCGGCTCCGGTGTGCCCTGTTTGTGTGTTTTGGGCAGCCACTACGTAACTTTGGAGGTGCCTGATCTGAGCAGCGTCAATGGCGACGCGGAGGGTGGCTGCACGCGAGTCCTCTATTTTTGGATACTCATGCTGATGTTTCACTCTCTGCCCGGAATTCTGCACGCAAGACTATTTGAGCAGCGTGCAGTCATTTTAAATACTCATGCCGGTTTCTCACTTTCTGCCCGGAATTTTGCACGCAATCTTTCACTTTAAACACTCATGCCGGCTTTTTTACTTTTTTACTTTACTCTATGCCCGGAATTTTAAATTGATATCGGTATACTTTGCATTTTCGCGGGCTTTGTGATCATCTCACTCTCCATTGGCCAATATGGCTGGGGCCATAAACTGGAGCCATAAATCGCCCCCCTGCCCACCAGATGACCATGAGGCTACATACCAACGCGGTCAGGGACCAGCAAAACAGAGATAAGCCTCTCTCCTCACCATCTAACTACATAGAAGCTGAACTCTCTCCTCCCCTTCAAGCAACATGGAAGATGGACTAACTCGACCTGCCCAGAGTAGAAAGGGAAACTAAACTCTGTAGTCACTACAATTTGGCGGCCATTTTAGTCTGGTCTCTCTCTCTCTCATTGGCGGCCATCATGGTCTAGTCTTATTCACTATATGACCACACCCTAAGAACTGGCCTCTCCTGACTAGACTATTCTCAACTAGCGATTGTCTGCCTTTTATTGCAGTATCATACCTCTACTTGTATTTAATGCACCGATCGGTAGCTCATATATTTTTAGCTGCTCTCTAGTCTCATTTTGACTCATTTAGCTCTTTGTGTGCACCTGTATTTGTTCCAGTATATCATTAGTTTTATACTTCTATACTGTACATTGTTATAAGCTGCACCCTTTGCACTTTCTATTTAGTATTGCACCGATTGCTACCTCATATTTTTATATTTCTTTCTTTTTCTTTTTCTTTTTCTTTATTGTAAGCTACACCCATTTCCATTTCACTCTGTGCACACCTGAATTTTGGTCCAGTGTATCATTAGTATTACACTTATAGACTGTACATTGTTATAAGCTGCACCCTTTTCACCTTCTATTTCTGTATTGCACCGACTGCTACCTCATACTTTTATTATTATTATTTTTATTTTTATTTTTATATATCTTTCTTTTTCTTTTTCTTTGTTGTAAGCTGCACCCATTCCACTTTATTCCTGGACTGCACCAATTACTACCTACGATATTTTGATATTTTGATATTTTGATTTTGATTATGATTATGTTGACTGCTCAATAGTATCACTTTTGTCTCCATGTAACTTACTGTTTGCATCTGTTTTTTGCACACGTGTACCACTTTAGTTCATCCTCCCATACCCACCTAAACCGCCATCCCAACATGGATCCCATCGGTAAGCACACATATAAAATAAACTACCCACCCACACTCACCAAAAAAGCCGCTAAACGCTATAAACACAACTTCCTGAGATCCCACCCTGAAACCCCCTTTGCCGACACCTACTTCTCACCGGTCAATGGATCCCTAAACACTGATATCATCTTCCACACCACACGCAGAGCTCAATGGAGAAAAACATTCCACACCTTACTCACCGTCTCCACCACTAGGAAATCCGCTCATGGCCTAACTCTCTCCATCACACCATCACAACTCTTCCCAGGCAGAGCCACCATTACTATTTACAATAACGGGATGGTCCTATCTCAATCCACAGACAGGAACTTAGAACTACTAGACAACCTGTTCCCCACTTTCAAAGATCACCTCTCCAATCCGCGGTCAGACACTCACATTTCCCTCAGTCCCACCACCCCTGACTTCACAGCTCCCACCACACACAACCCTCCTAACCTAGCACAGCACCAGGTAGCTGCTACACACTCATCATTCAGTGACACGCCTACCACCCCTGACTTCTCAGCTCCCACCCACAACCCTTCTCTCCCAGTTCAGCACCAGGTAGCAACCACTCACGCCTCAAACACAGACACAGATCCTTCCCCCTCTTACAACACTCGCACCCCCACCCCTCCTTCCGGACCTAGGACCTCCACACATACCATTATCACTCCTCTCTCCCAGGACATCACAGCTGGCATTAACACATCTAACCTAGTTCTACACCAAAACGACACGCACAACGACAAATTCCACCCTCTATCCCCCCCCATTCTCAGTCCCCACCTCCCTCTAACTAACTACGCAGAACACACCTCCTCTCTTAATGTAACTCCCCCTCCCCACAACAGGACCATCTCCAATCCCACTTCCCCACCCACTCTCAGCCTCCATTACTCTTCCTGCACCCCCAGCTCCACTAACATACACCCATCCTCCACTTTGACCTCTCCGCCTACCAACAATGCCCTCACTCATACCACCAACCTCCTCCCTACCTCATCCACACCCCACCCGCCCAAACACTCTCTCCCTCCTAATACCATCTTGTACACTAACATAACAGAGTCCTGCACCAACACCAGCCCACTCCCCCACCTGCACGACATCTCCCTGGTCAGTCATCCACCTTCGACCTCCACCCCCACCTCCCACACCTACCCCACATTGGACATGATTATGGCCACCCTCATCCAGATCAAAGGAGACATGCACAGCATCAAAGAACTACTCTCCACACACCCCATACACCCCTCACCCACCTCCACCTCCACCCCAAACATGTCCCCTACCCTACCGGTTGACCCTCTCACTCAGCACTCCACACACCAGACTTCAATCCCTGCTCGTAATCGCAACAACCGCCCCCGTCGCCCCTGCAACCCCTCACCCACCTCCACCTCCCCTCCCAACATGTCCCCCACCTCTTCGGTTGACTCTCTCACTCAACACTCCCCACACTGGACTTCAATCCCTGCTAGCAATCGCAACAACCGCCCTCGTCGCCCCTGCAACCCTCTTTCGGACCTCGACACACTCACTCTCCTCCGTGCGTATGACCCAACCCCCCAAAATCACACATCCACCACACACCTCACCATTCCCACGATACACTCAAATTCCCTTAGACCCCCCACACTAAACAGCAGAATCTCCAACCCCAATAACCTTAGAAAAGTCCCTCTCTCTCTAGAACCCTCTACCGCCCTCAACACACCCCGTCTCAAATGCACTCTCCTCAACTGCAGATCGGCCTCGAAACATTCCGCCGCCATCGCTGATCTCCTCTTATCGCTGGACCTTGACCTAATCATTCTGACTGAAGCATGGCTAACTGAAGCCTCGTCACCTATAATGGACATTCTGGTTCCACCTAATTACCACATAATTAGACTTGACAGGCCAGGCAAAATAGGTGGTGGAATCGCATGCATCTACAGGAACAACCTCTCCGTTCTGAAAGGCAAGTCCACCTCTATATCATCCCCAACATCCTGTGAATACATCTGCCTCGACATTATCAGTGGGGGCAAACCGATATGCTCTCTACACAGCATTTACCACCCACCCAGAGACAACCTCACCTTTTCCCAACAAATCATGGATATGATCTCAACCAACTCCGGACGGCAGCTCACCCAAATATACCTTGGCGACTTCAACCTCCACTGGAACGATCGCAATGACGCGGTGGTAAATAGTCTTAAAAGTTTCCTCAATGCCCTTGACCTCACCCAAATATGCAACAGCCCGACCCACGAGAAAGGCTCTATCCTCGACCTTATCATCTCCAAAGAGGACTCTATCCAACTCGAGTCTATCCAACCCTGTGACTGGTCAGATCATCATATTGTCACATTCTTCATCAATGTAAAAGTTAAATCTAACCCGGCTCAATCCTCCAACCTCAAAGTCTGGAAAAGAGACCTGAAAAAACTCAACCCAAGCTCTCTGCCTCCTAACAGCTGCAATCTCCTACTACCACCGCCCGGTGCTAAGGACGTTCAGTCACTGACTGACCACTACCTCAACGCTATGACCTCAATAATAAATGAGGCTGCACCTACGCAGTTAAAAAGAGTCTCCACTAAAATCTCCAACCCATGGTATGACGGAAGTCTCAATGAGGATAGACGAGACATGCGAATGGCAGAACGCACCTGGAGATCAGCTCCCTCTGCACTGCACCTAAAAACTCTGAAGAAAAGGAGAAACGCTTATTTCAGGAAAATAAAACGCTCAAAACTAGACTTCTTCAGCCTCCAGCTCGACCAAGCAAAAAACCGCCCGAGAAAACTGTTTGAGCTAATCAAAACACAATCCAAGGAACAACCCTAACCACTCAGCACTGTGCGCGAAGCTCCCTCCTGTGAAGACTTATCCGCTTTCTTTATCCAAAAAACTGACAACATAAAGAGCGATCTCCTCACTGACGCAAGCCTCTACTCCAAACCCCACTGCATAGCACCCATTGAACCAAAAAACAATGCTACATGGTCATCCTTTGGCACATACTCTGAAGAGGAAATTGGTAAACTGCTCAGCATCTTGAAACCATCCAATCACCTCACAGACCCCCTTCCTGCTAACGCTGTAAAAGACTTTGCCCCTTTGCTTCTCCCACTCTGGACTAGAATCATCAACGGCTCACTTCAACAAGGAACCATACCTGACTCCCTCAAAGTTGGACAAGTCACACCTTTACTAAAGAAACCTACAGCCGACCCCTCTGATCTGAACAATTACCGTCCCATCACTAATATCCCCACTCTCGCCAAACTGCTGGAAAAATGCGTACAACTACAATTGACTAAACACATTGAACAATTTGATCTCCTCAACCCTCATCAATCAGGCTTCCGAGCAGGACACAGTACAGAAACTGCTATGACTCACATAATTGACGACGCACTTCAAATGCTAGACCAAAACGACACCTGCCTCCTCATCCTTCTTGATCTCTCTTCAGCATTCGACACCGTTAAACATGAGAACTTACTCGAACTACTAAGCACAAGAATGGGTTTATCTGGAACTGTTCTCAAGTGGTTCACTTCCTTTCTCCACAACAGGCCCGCAGAAATTCAAGAGCAACAACCTGATGTCCTCGCCAATACCTGTAACGCTGGGCGTCCCCCAAGGATCCTCCCTATCCCCAACTCTGTTCAACCTAGTGATGGAACCTCTCACCACCTTGCTACAAGCATCCAATTTACACTTTCACATGTACGCCGATGACACCCAACTATATCTCAAATTACAATCCCCCAAAGACATTTTGCTCCTGAACTCAACGATCAGAAGCACCCAATCCTGGCTGGTCGACAATCATCTTAAACTCAATGCTCTGAAAACAGAGTTCCTTTTGATCTCACCTCCAGCGAAGATCTCCACCACTCAAAGTTGGCTCAAACACCTAACGGCACTCAATGTCCAACCCACCATCGTGGATTCAGCAAAATCTCTAGGCATAACCCTCGACACCAATCTCAACATGCAGCAACACATCAGCAAGGCAACTAAGGGAGCTAATTTCCAAATCAATACCCTGAGGAAACTTAAACCTTTCCTCCCAGCCAATGACTTCCAAACCGCAGTATAAGCACTAGTCATCCCTCGAATAGAATATGGCAGTGTCGCCCTCTTCGGACTCCCTCTAACTACTATCGCACCCCTAAGAGCTTCTCTAAACGCTGCAGCGAGGCTCATCACTGGGTCAAAAAAGCACTCTCATATTTCCCCTGACTTGAAATCCCTGAACTGGCTGCCTTTTGAAGCCAGAATACATCTGAAAATCGCCTGCATGACTCACAAGGCGGTACACCTGAACTCTCCCGGCTACCTCACTCAGAAGTTGACAATCTCTGGCGGCGCTAGAAACACTAGAGGCACAAACAATCTTCTGCTGAAACCCCGTAGATTCCGGAAGGAAAAAACATATAAACGCTCCTTCTCAGGAATGGCACCCAGAATCTGGAACTCACTCCCCCCCGAAACTAGGCTCATCTCTTCCACTACACTCTTTAAGAAAGAAGTGAAAGCTATCCTCATGGCTAAATATACCTGAACTATTAATTCGGTCTCCTTAAGAATATGCACCGATCTGTATTACTTGTTTGACCCCGCTGCATATTTGCATTACTTGTATTATTGATTTACTGATTTACATGATTGGCTTTGCCCTCACTTATTTGTACTGTATGCTCCTCTGACTTACTTGTTTGACTATGTTCCCTCATGTACCCCTTCTGTGTAAAGCGCTCTGATATCTGCAAAGATCTTGTCCGCGCTATATAAAACTTTCAAAATAAATAAAATAAATAAAACTGTATTCACCTTCTCGCCTTCCGCGTTCTGCTGGACAGTCTCAATTTGCTATGCCCAAAATTAAACTTACGAGGATGGGTGGCAGGTCCTTTTCTATTCTAGGACCTACCCTACGAAATTATTTTCCTATTTCTATTCGAGAAGAAACTGCTCTTGGAAACTTCCATAAAGAGTAAAGACATTGCAGTTTAATCACTAACTCAATTCTCTGTTCTCCCTACCTAGCTGGCGCTGGGAATCACATCTGGGTAGCTGCTCGCCTTACAAGTTCAGATAACATAACATAACAACATAACAGCCCCCTCAGAACCACCACTGCACAACACATCCTGGACGCAGGCCTTCGCATCATAAGCCCGTCGTCAACTACATCCTTGATGATGATGCTGGACTTTGCATGGCAGCCCAGTACCTCTTTCAGAAGCGCTGGTGCACAATGCGTTTTCACCCAAGGCTTCGCATCTCAAGCCCCTCGTCAACAGCATCTTTGATGGGGATGTAGGACTCCTCGTTGCAGCCTCACAGCTCTTTGGAACCATCATTTCAAGACACATCCTCAACACAGTATTTCGCAACACTAAGCAAACCAGGATTTAAGGTACTTTGTTCTGTGGACCTAGCTTGGTCCTTGTACTCCATTGCAGAAGGATTTGAACTAGTGACTTTGTCCCAGGTTGGCGTGACCAGATATCCACGGTTGACGATTTGTGATTCTAGGCACTATTTTTACTTAACATTTTAAAATTTCATATCTCTGGTTCTTTTGATTAGATTTTTGTTGCTTTGGTCCCAAATAATTTATTAAATTTTAGTCTATTTTTCTAAATTGGTGTAGGATTTTTTCTTGTGTTGTGTTTTTAGTTTATTACTGTTTGAAGTGCTGCATAAATGCTTCACTCGTTGCCTCTAAGTTAACCCTGATTGCTTTTGTGCCAAGCTACCAGAAGGTTGAGCACTGGTTAATTTGGGGTTTGCTTGCATTTCACTCTAGCAAAGACTGTGGTTTCTGCTTGAGCAGGGTTTCACCTCAACCAGCAATACAATTTCCTACAGGAATGGTTAGTGCTTAGACACCCAAAGGAATAAACACCTGATATACTGCATTTCAATGTTGCAGCCCAGTGTAGCTCCCTCCATCCCAGAGGCAGTCGGGCGCCTTCTGTTTGATTATTTGTCATGCTATTAGCAGGATGTTCTGAATATAGGAGGAGGCATACCATGGGAAATCTGATCGTATTAACATTCATAAACGGATTTTTACTTGCACTTGCTACGTGCCTGTCATTGAAAGAGTTAGCCCTCATTTATAAGGACTGTGATGACGTTTGAATCGGAGTAATGAAGATTACCAGTGTTATGTAGGATGACATCGTATAGAATATTTCCAGGCGAGTCAGAGAGAGGAGGGGCTGGATAGAAAAGTGGTTTGTGCAGGTCCACAGCCTTTCATTTCCGGGTCACCCGTTCTGTTTGCCGTACATGTTCAATCCACCAAGGTCAATCATTTTCAGAAATCATTACCTGCTGGGCGCTGCTCATTCATCCTTGTAAAACGGCTGCCGCCTTTGTGAAAGCAGCGGCGCCTCACTCAGAGTCACACACAGCTGACTGTAATGAGCAGCCTTAGAAGGTGGGCCAGGGGTGAAATGGCCAAACATTCGTACAGCTTAGAAATTTGCAAGGAGATGACAGATAAGAACTGCTGAGGTCAGAGACGCCGGCCAATTTCCTTCTTTGCCCTTTGCAGATGTTTTGGCCTTATTAGGTTTGACAGGTGTTCAGTCAAACCTCTGGGGCAGAGGAGGCTCTGCCAACGAAGCCCCAGACATCTGCCAGATGTGAGGCCTGCTACCTGCCATTTTGGCAGAGCGAGCTTCCACCGAAATGGCGGGAGCACGTTCAGTAAAAGTGCAGAATGCAAAAAGGCCTGTCTTGTAACAATGGTTTAGGTGCAGTTTAAAAAAAAAATCAAAGACAAACTTGGGTTTACTTTTAAAACCGCCCCCCTCCCACCCTCCCAAAAATACATTTCCTAGTGCGCTCAGAGATTTAAACCCGGGTGTAATGACATTCTTTATTTATTGTATACAAGGGATCACCATACAGTGCTTGACTGTGCCGGCAGAAAACAAATATAATGTTGGAAGTCCAACAGTCACCCTACATAGTCTTTGGTTTTATTCTTGAGTTTTCGATACTGATTCTACCCTACAAGGGTGAAAGGTTCCCTGAATGGGATTTGATCGCTCCTACCAAGCTTTCCTGAAGGTTGAGTTTAGGGAAGCCTGCCTGACTTGAATTACAAAGTGGTACAAAAGGGGGTGGTGATGGACGGAGCATCTGAACCAATCAAACACTCACACGCAGTCAACAGATCTGGGTTTAATCCATCACCGTTCTTTAGCCCACTCTGCCACCCCAGTTCAGACATGGCCATATGCACATCAGTCTGACCCTGTGCCTCATGGGAACAGTCCAGCCCGAACTGCCAAGCCATGCCTTCCCTGGACCGGAAACAAGCTTCCGAGGACCGGTTTCTGGCATTTCAGCCGTCTTCAGCCCAGCTTGCTTGAATCCAGTGGCAAAGTGAGCAAGGGACTCACGTCTGAGCATACCCTGCCAACTTATAGCGCTCAGACGCTCAAGAAAGCTTGAAAAAACACTGATAAAACCATTTCCTTTTGAGTTTGAATCTAGATTTTTTTAATTAATTTAGTGACTAACAAGCTTGTTACTCCCATTGTATTAACATGGTAAGGGTGACTTGCTTAATGTTTAGTGGACCTAGCACTTGAAAATGAAGCTTTAGTCGGAAAATATTTGTAGGTACAAATATAACCCCTTCACTATTGGCATTATAGCTGAAACAGTGAACGTCAAAGTGCTGCTCTCAGGGTTTTCTCCATTCCAATGGTTAAAGTGTAATAGCTTTCTCCTAATTTCTCTGTCCCTGCATTGTCTCTTTTCTCTTCTTTATATGTGTGAATATCTCTGGCTAGACTTTCACCTGGGACCATGTTGGGTAAGAGAAGCTGAATGTGTCAGGGAGGCGGATCAGGACAGAGGCATAGAGAGGAAACAGATGTTGAGATAGAGATGATGTAAAAGGATATGTAAGCTACAGAGAGAAGTAAAGTGAATTGAGAAATATGAGGTAGACAGAAGGAAACATGAGGAGAAGTCGTATGAATACGATGGAGCTAGAGAACATGGGGAAACATTGTTTGCAACGCATGCAACACATCGCATGCGATTACAGCGCGGTCATTACAACGACCGTGTTTTACATCGTAAACCATTACAACGCAAGTCATTACAAAGACTTGCTCTATGGGGCAATAGGTGTTGGATTTAAAATCCAACACCTTCCCTACTGTTGCACAGAATGGAGTTGGAATATAAAATTATACTATTTCAAAGTCCAACGAGCCCCCTCCAGCAAGCCATTGTAACAACTTGCGTTGGAATGGTATGCGATGTAACCACGCGGTTGCTGTAATGACTGTGTTGTAATGGCATGCGATGCATCGCATGCTTTGTAACATGTCCTATTTTAGAACTAGGATAGGTTTTAGAGTGCCGTAGAGAGAGAGAAAGAGACAGGGAAAGGAAAAGGAAAATGTAGGGAGACGCAGAGTACAGTATTCCTATGGGTGAGGTAGAAAAAGAGGCAATGTAGAAAAAGGGGTGAATTAGAGAGAGCTAAATGTAAGCAAGATGTAGACAGAGAGATGAGGTAAGCAAATAGATGCAGGATATATAGAGAGAGAAATGAGAAGTGGTACAGAAAAGCAGGTCAGGTAAAGAAAATGAGAGCAGAGGGAAAAGTAGAGAGTGGGGTGAAGGGTAGAAAGGGAAATGTGGTGTATATTGAAGGGGTGGGATAGAGAGAGCTGTAAAGAAATAGGTTAAGAGAGATAGTTGAGGTGGAACAGGGGAGCTGAAATTCAGACGGAGAACCAGAGAGATGTGTTTGTGAGTTGAGGATAGATAAAAAGGGAGAATGTATTCAAGGTGGTGGTGAATTAAAGGGAACCCATGTACATGGACAAAAAGGGAATGTGGCGAGGTGAGGCAGTGAATTAATGGTGAAGTGAATTGAGAGTTTACCTAGAGAGACAGAAAGAACAGCGAGGCACAAACAGTTAAGGTGGTGAGAGAGACACGAAAAAGAGAGAAAAGAGAGAGAAAAGGTTCTGTTAAGCATGCTGTGTGACGTTATTACGTTGATTTTCAAACAGTCCTACTTCCTTTACCAGGGGGCCCTTTGGAAGGTGGGGGTCCTATGCAATTGCCCACTTTGTCCATGCCTAAAACATTTCGGGAAACGGATTATTGCAGGCCTCAGAGAAAGGAAAGAGTGACTACCGTCCCACTGCAGCAGTAATAGGTGCAATACACGCAAATTGCCATTGGCCATCATGCAGAGAGCCAGCAGACATTCATGGGAACATGAAAGCAGAAAGCTTGGGCTCGCGGGAAGAAGCTGAGCGCGTGCGTGTGGGCAGAAATTCTCATCTAAGGGCCCACACACAGTGAAGAAAGGTACGTGCGGCGGTACAACGGTGCTAAATTGCCTCAGTTTCGATCCCACGTTGATCTTGGCTGTAGGTAAAATAAGTTTTCCTGCGATAAATAATAAATCTGTTGTTGCCTGTGATCACCCACAAGCTGGTACCGCCTGGCAGATGGGAAGATACAGAAGGTTCTCTGTGAGTTGTCTCAGGATGATGGATGTAGTGAGTTGAAGCAGTGATGCGACAGACCACACATGCCTGCACCTTCTAATATGATTTGTGTGGGGTGCCAGCGTAGGTTTTATTGATGAAGACTTGATATATAAAAACTCTCTCTAACATAAAAGTTAAATGAGGAAATAGTAACGTTTGAAAATTAATACATGCCATTCTTAATGACAAATGCAAAAAGAACAATTGATGGACAGAATGCAGAACAATGTCATACATTCACCCCAATACAGAAATCTGGGACTAAATCCATCGTTTTTTTACCCCCTATGCCATACCAAGATGAACCCAGCCATACGCAGATCAGTCTTGACCCTGCGCCCAATGGGAACACCTAAGTGGGATGGGTATGCCCAGATGTGGGTCCCTTGCTCACTATGCCACTGGATTCAAGCTAGCATGGCTGATGAAGGGTAATACCCAAAAACCGGTCCCAGGATGCTTGTTTCTGGTCCAGGAAGGACCTGGCTGGGCAGTTCGGTCTGGACTGTTCCCATGAGGCGCAGGGTCAAGACTGATTTGCATATGGCTGGGTCTAAACAGGGGTGGCATGGTGAGTAAAAGAACAATAGATTTAACCCAGATCCCTTGACTTGGGGTGAATGTATGATTTATTCAGCATTCCGTTCATTTGTTTGCGTAGCACTTTTCACCCTAAGTAGGATGGGTATACCTGGACGTGGGTCCCTTGCTCACTGTGCCACTGGATTCAAGCTAGCCTGGCTGATGAAGGGTAATACCAAGAAACCGTTCTCAGGATGCTTCTTTCTGGTCCAGGGAGGACCTGGATTGGCACTTTGGTCTGGACTGTTCCCATGAGGCACAGGGTCAAGACGAATTAGCATATGGCTGGGTCTAAACTGGGGTGGCATGGTGAACAAAAGAACAATGGATTTAACCCAGATCCCTTGGCTGGGGGTGAATGTATGATTTATTCAGCAATCTATCCATCATTAGTGTGCGTAGCACTTTTCACCCTAAGTGGGATGGGTATGCCCAGACGTGGGTCCCTTGCTCACTGTGCCATTGGATTCAAGCTAGCCTGGTTGAAGAAGGGTAATACCCAGAAACCGGTCCCAGGATGCTTGTTTCTGGTCCAGGGAGGACCTGGCTGGGCAGTTCGATCTGGACTATTCCCATGAGACACAGGGTCAAGGCTGATTTGCATTTGGCTGGGTCTAAACTGGGGTGGCATGATGAGCAAAAGAACAATAGATTTATCCCAGATCCCTTGACTGGGGGTGAATGTATGATTGATTCAGCATTCCGTTCATCATTTGTTTGCGTAGCACTTTTCGCCCTAAGTGGGATGGGTATGCCCAGACGTGGTTCCCTTGCTCACTGTGCCACTGGATTCAAGCTAGCCTGGTTGATGAAGGGTAATACCCAGAAACCGGTCCCAGGATGCTTGTTTCTGGTCCAGGGAGGACCTGGCTGGGCAGTTCGATCTGGACTATTCCCATGAGACACAGGGTCAAGACTGATTTGCATATGGCTGGGTCTAAACTGGGGTGGCATGATGAACAAAAGAACAATGGATTTAACCCATATCTCATGATGGGGGTGAATGTATGATATATTCAGCATTCCGTCGATCATTTGGGTACCTAGCACTTTTCACCTTAAGTGACATGGGAATGCCTAGACGTGGTTCCCTTGCTCACTGTGCCACTGGATTCAAGCTAGCCTGGCTGATGCAGAGTAATACCCAGAAACCGGTCCCAGGATGCTTGTTTCAGGTCCAGGGAGGACCTGGCTGGGCAGTTCGGTCTGGACTGTTCCCATGAGGCACAGGGTCAAGACTGATTTGCATATGGCTGGGTCTAAACTGGGGTGGCATGATGAACAAAAGAACAATGGATTTAACCCATATCTCATGATGGGGGTGAATGTATGATATATTCAGCATTCCGTCGATCATTTGGGTACCTAGCACTTTTCACCTTAAGTGACATGGGAATGCCTAGACGTGGTTCCCTTGCTCACTGTGCCACTGGATTCAAGCTAGCCTGGCTGATGCAGAGTAATACCCAGAAACCGGTCACAGGATGCTTGTTTCTGGTCCAGGGAGGACCAGGCTTGGCAGTTCGGTCTGGACTGTTCCCATGAGGCACAGGGACAAGACTGATTTGCATATGGCTGGGTCTAAACTGGGATGGCATGGTGAGCAAAAGAACAATGGATTTAACCCAGATGTCTTGACTGGGGATAAATGTATGATTTATTCAGCATTCCGTTCATCATTTGTTTGCGTAGCACTTTTCACCCTAAGTGGGATGGGTATGCCCAGACATGGGTCCCTTGCTCACTGTGCCACTGAAGTCTAGCTATCCTGGCTGATGAGGATTGAAACCCTGAAACCGGTCCTAGGATGCTTGCTTCCAGCCCAGGGAAGACCTAGCCTGGCAGTTCGGGCTGGACTGTTCCTATTGTGCGCAGGGTCAAGACTGATTTGCATATGGCTGTGTTCAAACTGGCATGGCATGGGGAGCAAAAAAACAATGGGCTTAGGCCCAGATCTCTCTACTGGGGTGAATGTAGGAAATTGTTCTGCATTCTGTACATCAATTGTTCTTTTTGCATTTGTCACTATATATATAGATATATTATTCCCACTCCAGTTTATTCACAGCAGAGAAAGTGTAGGACTTCGAGGGGTTACAGATATTATTCCCACTCCAAACAGTGCTACAGTCAAATTTACTATTTTCACTCAGGTCTGTACAACTGTAGGGAAAGCGTTGGACTTCGGAGGCAAAAAGATTTACTATTCCCACTCCCATCTACGAAACAGGAGGGGAAGCACGGAATTTGAAGGGGTAAGAATTACTATTCACCCTTCAGTCAGTGCAACAGTAGGGAAAGCGTTGGACTTCAAAGGGGTAAGGTTTACTATTACCACTCTAGTCCATGTACCAGAAGGTAAAGCATTGGACTTCAGAGGGATTACATTTACTATTCCCACTCCAGTCTAAGCAACAGTAGGTAAACTACTTCACTTCAAACAAATTGCTTATTTGAATAGCGCTATTAATTTAGAAAAAGTGTAAAACTCTAAATATAAACATTATTACTTAACAAAAAATATATATATGTGTTTAAGAATCATAAAAACTATTAACCAATTTACAAAATTCATAAACAATGTAATCAATATGTCATTACGAATTTATTGTGTAGATTACTTAAAACCATGACAATAGAAAACATTTAAAATGAAGAAACAATTATACAAAGACAGAAGCAAATACTGGTTCCTGACAAGACCATATAGTGTAGCGGGATTGTTGTGCCCAGAGAAAGGAAACTCTTGGTGTACAGGCTTTCTCTGTACCTTCTTCCCTTTCCCTTGTCTATTATGGAAATAATGAATAAAGGTAAGTTAAAAAATCCTCCATAAAATGGATAAAAAGTTTGAACTAAAAAGGGAACTCCATTAAGGCATGGTCAAACTCTACTGTGCATCTGTGTCCGTGATCCAAGAGCTAAAAGTTAACAGTTCATGGTCATCTCAGTGCTTTGTTTAGAGTTTTTAAGGAAGTCCTGCACTGCTTTAAATAATTTACCTATTCTTGCCAATACGAGTGGGACCATCGTGCTCAAAATCCAGTTCATTGCTTGGTTGCATGTTCTTATACCATGACATAAGAAGAGTGGCTTCAATAAGGTTCGGCGGCAGTCGAGCAACGTCGAACAGCAGCACAGTAGATGTAAAAGAGTTTCGGATTTGTAGCCGCAGAGTCTACACTTGACTACTTTAGAGAACAGCAGCCAGTTAGGATTAAAATCTTACATTTATAATGCCAGCATCCTTACTGCCAAGATTTTTTGTCAGGCAAACTTTCCCTATTGTGCAGTTAAGGTAAGGTTGTACCCTAAGTCTGACTTGACTTTCATTGTTGTATGATGCTGATGGAGCAAGGTGGCAAAACATAATTTTGTGTACCCCTTGTGAAGTCAATGTTCCATAACATTAACATTTACTAATGGTGTGTTGTGGTGAATTAATCAACAATAGTATAAGATGCACATACATCAACACGTGGGAATACTAATTTTGCTTGCATGAAGCAATATAATTAACTAATTTGTATTGTTATTGTGTTGTGAACTAATGCACAGCTTAAATATAAATCAACGCAATATGAATGTGCTTATTGTACACGTTATTGTGCTAAAAAGTCGTTGGATATGTAATTATGAAATGCATTTATGTGGCTTACCTGCTAGGTAATAACTAATAGGGAAACATTAGTATGGTGGGAGGTAAACAGAAGGGCTTTAATTTCATATTTAACATGAATTTGTGTTTGTTTCTATGATAGTACCAAAAGTGGCCTCTGAGGCCTATAAAAACATGGTCGTTTTGGCTAACTGCGAGCAAGTGCTGGACTGCGCATGTGTGCCCAAAGCCTGCCAGCGAGAGTGAGCTGCCTGTACTCGGATGGGAAGTTCAAGGCTACTTTGCCCTGAAGTCAGGATGATTGCCAAAATATGGACAGTCGAGTGTGCCAAACGTGGCAAAGCAAGGCAACGTTGCGAGTCAAGGAAGTGACCAGGCCAAAGACTGTCCTAAACAATACCCCTTTATGATTTCGCTGATTCACCGTGAATATGATGTTGTAATGGTGAGGAGATGCTCACCCATCCCAAATTGTCCAATCAGAACCCGAATTGGTGATGTTAGATACTTTTTAGATAGATTAAGTTAGGAAAATAGTGTTCAAAACCCCCTGATTTTGCTTAGAGGTAGTCGCTTTTTCGACTTCCTCTCGAAGTGCTGTCGGATTGCAGATCGATTCCTGGATGTAAGATACTTTGATTTATTACTTGTTTTCTTTGCAGGACGGAAGGATAAGATGAGGGCGTTGGTTAGCGATGTTAGGAGAGAATGAATTTGGAACTATCTATTCTTTGTTAAACTTTTACCTGACTTCTAAATAAATGACTGTTTTCTGAGCTCTAAATAAAAATGATCATTTTGAAATAAAGTTTAAGATTTTTACTGAATAAAGAATTAATCAATGCCTAAATGTCAGACATATTAAAGTTTTGCTATTAATAAAATTGGGAAAATGGAATATTAAAGCTGGTCTTGTGATTTTCCTACGCCTAATTTTCTTTCTAGCAGATCCATTGCCATTGGTGTGTCTGAATAAAATTCATGTTTGCTAAAACCATGGTAAATCGTATAAAACTGGAGGTGTAAATAATAACTGGTTAAATAGGTTTAGACACTCCTATATGTTTCACCAAAATCCTTGAAGCCAAATTAAGTGAACAGAGTAAATGTGCAGTGTTATGGGCCCCACTGACGAATAAGTGTGTGTTCAGAGGTTTCAGGGAAATCGTAAGTGCTGATTAGAAATGATTTTTGGAGTTCCGCTGTAACAACGCTGCCAGGGCCTTAATGGCGATGTAGAATTAATTATTTGCAGGTCCGTGGTCTTGGAAAATAGTTTAGTCTGTTTTTTCATTATACTTTTTATTGCAGTGGGGATAAGTGAAGAAGTATTTAGAGTGGTCAGTTCGATTTGTAGAGTTTCTACTGCTGTCCTTACGTAAGTAGACCATGGATAGAGTTTATGTTTGAAAATGTCTTGCAAGATGAATTTCAGGGATCCTGGCATTGCCGTGATGCATCTGTGGTAGTTCTTTATAAAAGACCACATACTAGACCATATGATGGCCTCCAGTCTCACCAAGTGTCCCATTGTGTAATAGGGCAATTTAAACACTCTTTATATATTTTTAGATGTAATTTTTCGATGGTGTTAGTGAGTTGACCTGAAAAGGCCTCGCTACCATAGATTATTGCGGCTTGTAATACTGCCCTGAGCACCTTTCTAATTGGCGCTGAGGAGGGGTTTTCAAGGGCGGTATGTAGTTGACACAGTCTTGTAGTTATTAATGCTGCCTTGTTCTTTAAGTGACGCTTGTGTATTGTTGATGCGCCGTTTGCAGAAAACCATGTGCCCAGATAGTTATAGGATTTGGCTCCAGAGATTTTTAAGGGACCCAGGGACCAATTATTATCTATTTTTTGTAGCGTCCTTCCAAAGGATAGTACCTTTGTTTTAGGTTCGTTTACTTTCATCTTGTTTACGGTAGTGTTTAAATGAAGGTATTTTAATGCTCTCTGGAGTCCTATTTTTGAGTTGTCGAGGAGGACAATGTCATCCGCGTATTGCAATATTGTAATCTCTGTATTGCCTACTTTTGGGGAGATTTGATTAGCATTTGTAAGTGCCCGGGACATATCCGCTGTATATAAATTAAACAACATTGGAGCAAGGACACTCCCTTGCTTTAGCCCTTGGGTGGTATTAATCTTCTTGGTTAGCTCAGTGTCTGACAGCTTGACCCTCACCCAGGTAGTGGTATATAGCGATATAATGGCATTGAGGAGGCCGCTGGGAATGCCCCACGCCTGCAGTTTTCTCCAAAGGAGACCTCTGTCCACCAGATTGAATGGAGATGAATAGACCAAGAAGCATGCGTAGAGTGCTGATGTCTTCTGGTTATTTGCCTGGTGGACAAGGTAGGATAAGGTGATTATGTTATCCAGTGTGGAGGAATTGGGTCTAAATTGTTGGAAGCCATCTTGGGGGGCGAGAGGGACGCCGGGCGGCGCCATCTTGGGTGTAGGGCTAGTCTTCCCTAGGAATACTGTCCTCTATTTAAATCGGCCATGCTGACGCGCAGCGGGCACGCGCAGCGGGATCGCCTGATACCCGCCGGAGTTACGCCAGAGTTCAGCCCGTCTGCGCCCGTCAGCGCCAAGGAGGCGCCTAGGGCCAGTCTCGCTGCACCGCGGTTTTCCCTCTCCCCGGGAGGTGAGTTATACTCCCGATCTAAGTTGCTATCTCTTAAACCTTTATTTCGCCCCTGCCACTATACTAAGGCTCCGTGCAGTACTCCCTGCGATTGCAGGGGTCTGTTGGAGATTTAGACTACACCTATATGCTCCCCGGAAATAAATCCCTGGACACGCTCTGAAACGGTTGATCCGTTTATTCTGGTGAAAGCTGGTTTCCTAATAAATGCGAGGTCCCTTGTTAAGAATAGCTTAGCCTTCAGGGAATTTGTGCTCGCCAGAAACCCTCCCTGGGTCTTCATTACAGAGACCTGGGGTTCTGAAATCTCGGGTCCGGATCTGGTGGATGCTATCCCTGAAGGATATGCCCTTGTCAGGCTTGATCGGGAGAAACGGAGAGGAGGGGGACTCGGGATCCTCTGTAAAGAGGATTACATCTGCCGTATAGACCCACTCTCATCGTCGACTGATAAATTGGAAGCCCTCTATTTCTCTATACAGCTTAATGCATCTACATCTTTTTCTGGTATTTTGTGCTATAGACCTCCTGGCCCTCGGTCTTCATTCGCCAGTGATTTGATTAAATTACTTGAACCATTTTTATATAAATCGTGTTTCACCATTTTAGGTGATTTTAACGTTCATCTTGATAAAGCTGAGGATTTTGATACCCTCTCTCTTGTCAAAGGTTTGAAGGTATATGCCTTTAAACAACTGGTGGTTGGCCCTACCCATCTGGCCAGCCACACACTTGATGGCATTTTTACGAATGACGACATGCTGACTACACTGCCTCCCATTCCTCTTACGTGGTCTGACCACTTCGCCGTCCCCTTCATCTTGAATAGGCCTACGACTGCTGATCTGGCAAACAACAACAAAAATCCTTGGGAGGTTGTGAGAAACTATCGAAATGTCAATAATGACACTTTGTCATCGCTTCTTCCAATAAGCGACTCTTGTTTAGAATCTGGCCCAGACCTTGCTGCGCAATGCTGGTCGAACGGACTGGAATGCGCAATAGATATCTTGGCACCGCTTAAAAAACGCTATATGGCCAGAAAATCTCCTTCGGCCCCCTGGTACTCCGAACGACTCAGAGGACTTCGACAGATATGTAGACAAAAGGAGAATTAAAGGAGTACAAAAAAGCAATAATTGAGGAAAAAAGGAATCATTTCATTAAAATTGCAACTGGATCGAAATCAGCTAGGGAGCTTTTTCAAATCATTAATTCCCTATCGGTCCCGAAGTCAGCCTCTTCGATGATGGAATCACAATTGTTGTGTAACAACATTGCTGACTTCTTCTCGACCAAGATAGCTGATATCTATATAGCACTGGATACACAAAACCGGAGGCTGAACAATGAAGCGGACTGTTATACAGTGTTTTCACATTTCGATTGTATAGAGACACGTGATGTCCCCAGCCCTATTTCTTCTTTTGTGAATTTTCCGGTGTTATCCTTAGAGGAAGCAAATGTTATTCTTGATTCCATTAAATCTTGTTCTCCCTTAGACCCCTGCCCGTTGAGAATCCTAAAGTCCTGCAGAGCTACTTTACTGCCCTCACTCCTTGACATCCTGAATGGTGCTATTACGGAGGGGGTTTTTCCCCAGCTGTGGAAGCTCGCCGTGGTTAACCCCTTCGACGCTCATGACGAGCTGGGCTCGTCATGAGGTAGCCTCCTCGCACGCTCATGACGAGCCCAGCTCGTCATGTAAAGTGCGGTTTTAAAAATCTCAGCACAGGAGCGGAATTTCGCTAGCGCGCATGCGGTTAAGCCATTGTTAAAGGAGCCCTCTTTTAAACCCTGAGGTGCTAAAACATTTTAGGCCGATTTCGCTACTACCAGCTCCAGCAAAAATGCTGGAAGTTCATCTAAATCGGCATTTGACAGCGTTTTTGGAAAAGGAAAACTGCCTGGATCCTTCTCAGCATGGTTTCCGTGCATCTCTTAGTACGGAAACTGCCCCCACGGTAGTAGTAAATACCATCAGAACTGAGGTGGACAAGGGCCAAACCACGCTGCTGGTCATGCTGGATTTAACAGCAGCTTTTGATACCCTGTCCCCCTCTATCCTAGTGGACAGGTTGAGGGAGATAGGGGTAGGTGGCAGTGCTCTGAAACTCCTCTCCTCCTTTTTGCACTCGAGAAAACAAAAAGTGAAGTTGGGTGAGTTTATGTCCCCCACTATGGCAGTGCAATGTGGAGTCCCACAGGGCTCAGCGCTGAGTCCAGTTTTGTTTAACGTTTATGTGACCCCCCTAGCCAAAATAATAAGGGATTTTGGTTATCAGGTGTTATCAGACGCTGATGACACACAGATCATTGTCTCGGCAAATCAGTCAGGGAAAGACTGTGCAGTAAAATTTAAGACCTGTATGGAGAGGGTCGCATCTTGGATGGTAAGAAACTATCTCAAGCTTAACGGCGAGAAAACAGAGGTGCTGGTAATAGGCAAGAATCAAGATCTGTGGAACGAGGAATGGTGGCCCACCGCTCTGGGCGAATGCCCTCGCCCGGCAAAATTCGTAAAGAATCTGGGCGTCATCATTGATTCCACCTTATCTTTTGATCGACAGGTAAATAGAACTGTCAGCACTTGCTGTTCTATTATCCGTACTTTGAAGAAGATAGCCCCGTTCTTATCTCCTGAGGCGCGCAAACAATCGATGGTCGCCCTGGTGTTATCCAGGATCGACTACTGCAACGCCCTCTACTGTGGGATTAATCAGAAGGAGATATATAAACTCCAGGTCATCCAAAATGCTGCCGCACGACTAGTTTTGAATCTCCCGAGACGTTCATCAGCGACGGCAGCAAGAAAAGAACTTCATTGGTTGCCGGTTCACGCAAGAATCTCATTTAAAATTCTGTGCCTCGCTCATGGTGTTTTCTTTGGATCAGGTCCAAAAGGGGTTAAAGGCCTGTTGAAGACTTATACCCCAAATAGATCTCTCCGATCTGCCTCAAAGAATATGCTGCAGGTTCTGAGAATTAGCAAAGCGAGGTGGGGCAGTAGAGCTTTTTCTTGGCTTGTCCCTAGGCTCTGGAACTCGCTCCCGCCTGAACTGGCCAAACAACCATCACTGCCAATTTTTCGCAAACTCCTGAAAACGTGGCTGTTCCCCTCATCGTGTTAGCCCTTACGGAATTTGGCTCTGTCATTCTCCACTTACTCTATGAACTGGCTATGCTTATATTTGCTCTTTTCATTTCATGTATCTAGCGCCTTGATACCCTATTAGGGTTTAGTGTCCCTATTCCAATCTGACTGTTAGCGCTATATAAATTTTATTCTATTCTATTCTTCTCTAAAGCCAGTTTGGCAGAAAGGAAATATTGCGTTTGTTGTTGCCCAAGCCTCTAGATCTTTTAGGAGTACAGCTGCATAGATCTTAGCCTCAATGTCCAGTAAGGCTATCGGCCGATAATTACAGGGATTCTGTCTGTCGCCCTTTTTCAAGATTGGGTGCAATATTGAGCCTCTCCAGCTGTTGGGCACTTGATGAAGTTTAGTGCAGGTTGTGAACAGTGAGAAAAGTATTGTGACCCAAGTGACAAGTCTTCTTGAACAGTTGTAAAAATGAATTCTCAATAAAAAATTAATATTGCTTACTTACTTATTGATCGCTTAACTAACTTTTCACCCTCTACTCCTACAAACCTAGCAACCCACACCTAAAATAGAGCGAAAATAAATAAGTATAATGCAATTTACATAATTGATCATCGATAAAAACCTAATTAACAATTAATAATTAATTGTTTATCATTTATTGCTTAATCAACTTTCCACCTTACAACCCTACAAACCCAGTGGCCCGCACCTAAAAGATAACTAAATTGCATAATCATTACACAATGTACATAACTAATCAGTTAAATAGTGAAATTTACATTAAGAATAATTATGTTTGAATTATCCCTTATTTCACTTCCCATCCTATACCTCCTACAAACCTTGCAGCCCACAAATGAATAATAAAAAAAATCAGTATTACAAGATGTAGATAATTAATAATCAATTATGAATCAATAATAAATTAATAATGAATGATTTAATACTTAATCACCCTCTCATCCTATACCTCTACAAACTCAGCAGCCCACACCTAAAATATCACTAAAATATATTATTATTACACAATGTATATCATTAATAATCAATTACATGATTAATAATACATTAATAAATAATTGTTCATTCATTTTTACCTAATTAACTTCCTGTCCTATACCTACAGCAACCTGCACCTAAAATAAATCATTACTACACAATTTACATAATTCATACTTAATTGTATAATTCATAATACATTAATAATTAATTGTTAGTCAATTATTACTTATCTTGCCACTCCTACAAAACCAAAAACCCACTGCAACACTATAAATTACTATTAGCAATTTGAATCACTTGAAATTGCAAACTATATGTAAAACATTTAATAACAAATATAGAAACACTAGTAACACATAAAACTTATATATGAACTAAAACACATTAAAATAATTTTACAAAACAATATTCTTTACTACTATAATATTGAAAACGATATTAACAACAATTCTTAACAACAATATTTCTGTATCATGACATTTTTTTATCACAATATTTTTTTGCCGTTATTCCAGTCTCCTTATATTTACAACTGGATAATTTGTCCAAATACCGTATTCCCTTCTACCCATCAAGTATTACTAGGGAATCAAAAATACCAATGGACTCAACAGAGGTCACCTCAGTTCAATGAGACTAAGGGAAAAGTGCCCAAAACTGTTATATATATATTACCTACTGGCGGTCGCCAGTAGGTAGTTATAGTTAGGACCTAGTTTCCATAGGATATTCGCAACATTCTATTGGGAATAACTTTGGCGCCGGTGGACGAATTTTCGCTAATTTCTCAAATTAGGTGACCAGCTCTGCTCCGCTCCTTCCCTGAAAATTTGGGGGGGATTCGTTAAGCGGGGGCCGAGATAAAAGGGGGGTCCCAAAACGTGTTTTCCCCATGTTAATTTCCATAAGGCGGTTGGACTCACTTTTAGCCCGAACGGCTGAATGGATTCCCACAAAACTTGGCAAAATTGTAGGGACTGGTAGCCCGATGTGCCTTTGCTATGTCTCAAGATATGTGCTCCAGAGGATTTTGAGTAATTTAGGTTCAAAAAAATATATATATCTATAAGCGCGCCCGGTACGCGCACCGGGGAGCGCACCGGGCGCGTAACGCGAGTTCGCGCGCGGAAAGCTGATTGGCTCTCGGGTGTCTGTCAACATTCCAAACAGTCCGGAGCGGCCGCCATCTTGTGTCTCGGTAGGATCGAGACACAAGAGGTGGCAAAAAGAAAGGGGGAAATGACCATAAGGGGGCAGGGTAGACCCCCCCCTGACCCCCTAGGTTTGATGTGGGGGCCATAAAAGGGCCCCCCGGGGCAAAAAAAAATTGGCTTATTTTTTCCAATTTTCGCGGGAGGAGCCCCCGGTACGTGTACCGGGGAGCGTACCGATACGCGTACCCTGGAGAAAAAAAGAATGACAGAGTTTCCAAAAAATGTAGCATTTTTTTATAAATTAGAGGTAGTTAAAAAAAGAACTGTTTTTTTTTTATTCTTTTCGTTGTTTTATATTTTTTTATTGTTTTTTGAACATTTTTAACTTTTTTTGGCTTTTCTGAACAGTTTTATATTTTTTTTGTATTTTTTATGGGGAGAAACAAAAAACAGGGAATTGTAAATGGCTCAACTGGAGCAAAAAAAAAACAGGAAAAAATTAATGTTTCTTCGGGGACTTGTGGTGATCCCAAGCACGGGTGATAAGTGTAATGCTTTGCTCACCATAGCATATTGTCGCTCCACAAAATATACAAACGATTTTAAAATTGGAAAACTTGGTTTGAATAGTTGTGCTCATCTCCCTCGCTTCTGGACCCGATGGGGTGGGTTGATTACTTTGGGAGGTGCTGGCAGAAGATTGGGCAGGGTTTCTGGCAAGTTCCCTGACCTCTGCCCTAGCATAGTTATTAGGGTGCCGGCGTTGCATGTGCCGAATCATGGTGTTGTTGCCAAAAGAGTATTTTTTGTTAGGGTTCCCCCTTGAAAGTTGAAAACCACAGATTAAACAAGTCGCCTTTGGCGCATTAACTTTCTTCTTGTCCTTTGGGATGGAAAAAACCTACCAGATAAAGTGCTCCTTTGGCTTATATGGGGTATTATCTTCTGGTAGGAACCCCCCTCCTCTTGCTCCTCCTCGTCCTTCTCTTCTTGGTCTCCACCACTGTGGTATTGGGGTGGTCCTTGTGGTGGTGGTGGTGGTGGTGGAGGTGGAGCAGATGCTCCTGCAGCTGCTGCTACTGTAGCCATTTTTCAGACAAATAGGTACAGAGAGGTCTTTCAACAGGTCTTCCTCACTCAAAGTACAAAGTGAGAATGAGGAAAATAGGTGGGGGCTTTCATCATTTGGAAAACAAAACTGTCCTGAACCAATGAAAAGTGTTACTTTCAGGTCACATGACTCGGGCCTTCATCATTTGGAAACAAAAACTGATCTCAACCAATGATAAGTGTTATTTTCAGGTCACATGACCCGACGCGCTTACGCTACGCGCCCCGGGGCGCGCCTGGGGGCGCGTAGCGTAAGCGCGTCAGGACGTTGCGCGATCGTATACGTCCGGGCGCTTCCGGGTGCGTTTATGCCGTGCGTCATAAGACACATCACGCGGCTACGCGAAACGTCACGATGTTGTTTTCGTTCGCGGCAATAGCGCTAACGGGACGCTCACCGGTACGCGTCCCGGGGCGCGCCGTAACACTGCGCTCACCGGTGAGCACATCGGTACGCGCCCCGGGAGCGCTCCGGGGCAAAAAAAATTAAATAAATAAATAAACATAAAAAAAATAGTATTACATAATTATACAATATAAAATTCATTATAAAAAATATTACATTTCATACCTATAGAGATTTGCCATTAAAAAACCTTTGAAATTCACTGAAAAAACCATAGGTTTCACACCAGTTATAGTTAGGAATTAGCATTTAAAAAACCTATTAAATTCACTGAAAAAACCATAGGTTTCACACCAGTTATAGTTAGCTGGAAATTTTACTCGCATAAAACCATTGAAATTCCCACGTTATAGTTAGTTGGACTCACTATAACTTGCGCGTGCAATGCACTGCTGATGACATCACATATTACATCACTCATGACATGGTCAGTGACATCACTCATGACATCACTGATGACACCATCCTTGTGACAGAGTGACAGACCTCCTTTCACTGTAATGTAACCCTTGAAGCACATATTCAATAATAGAAACTAAAATTTTCAAAAAAATGGAGATACCCATACCAGTAACAACAACCAATTCAATAATTCCACCATCTATATACACATCCACTTATTTACCAACAGTTCTATATAGTCACTCATACATATACTCACTCATTATATGTAGTGATACACCTATACATCCTGTTACACACCGACAGTCATCTAAAAGCTACTCTGACACATACTCACACATGCAAATAAACTATTAAACATCCATTTATTTGCATATACAGCTATACACACACTACCACTTTACTTCTAAAGAAACGTACACATACTTACTCTCTTAAACAATCACTTATAGAAACACATACTAATTTAAACAGGAACTCTTACAATCTCTTACTCTCACATATACTCACTTATATACATTAATATTCACATACACTAGATTAATACATATGTAGTTACTGATAAAGACACTAGTGAGACACTCATTCACTCACTAACACACACATATACACACTCATCCACCCATACAGTCCTGCACATATGCTGTCTTTAAAACACATACAAAGAGAGAGTCAGTCATTCATGCATCTATGTGCTAGGTAATACCCCCACCAAACCATACAAACACTCATACTGACACTAAGAAAAACATGTAATAACCCATATACATACACATGTAGCTACTCACCAACCCATGCAGCCACTTATACACAAAGTGAAACACTAATACATATATTTAAATATTTAAACATTACTCACTAATATATGTATTCACTAAGATACACTTAATAAGCCAGTTAACCAATCAACATGTAAACACTTATTTAAACATTTATTCTTCCATCAACTTTTACATATAGATATATAACACATATTTATTTTTCAGAAAGACACACATTCACTGGATGGTGTCATCAGTGATGTCATGAGTGATGTCACTGACCATGTCATGAGTGATGTAATATGTGACGTCATCAGCAGTGCATTGCACGCGCAAGTTATAGTGAGTCCAACTAACTATAACGTGGGAATTTCAATGGTTTTATGCGAGTAAAATTTCCAGCTAACTATAACTGGTGTGAAACCTATGGTTTTTTCAGTGAATATATATATATGTATATATATATATATATATATATATATATATCTCTTTACTGAGAAAACGAATAATCACGCTCTCAGGAAAGTAAAGCCACAGCAAAATTGGAGTTGGAAAAGTTGTTTACTTCACAACGCGTTTCAAGCCACTTCGTATGGCGAAACGCGTTGTGAAGTAAACAACTTTTCCAACTCCAATTTTGCTGTGGCTTTACTTTCCTGAGAGCGTGATTATTCGTTTTTTCAGTAAAGGGATTCAGTGTGCCGGTGTGCTCTGCCGGCGTTCAGGCCTCTCTTCACGGGTCCCACGAGGTACGGAAGGGGCATCTTCTATTTTGGATATATATATATATATATATATATATATATGTATATATATGTATGTATATATATATTCACTGAAAAAACCATAGGTTTTAGGAGTTATATAGTTAGGAATTAGCTTTTACAAAACCTTTGAAATTCACTCAAAAACTATAAGTTTTAGTGGTGTTATAGTTAGCTGGACATTTTACTCATAAAAAACCATTGAAATTGCTCCTATATAGTTAGTTGTACTAAGTATATATCGCGCACCCGCAATCCACTGCTGATGATGTCACATATTAGATCATTCATGACATGGTCAGTGACATCACTGATGACATCTCAAATGATATCACTGATGACATCACTGATGACATCATCCAGTGAATGTGGTTTGCTTCGTTATTTAAATATGCATTATATATATAGCAATTTGCATTGAAGAATTAGTGGATATATATAAATAAATATTTGGATGGAGGATTTAGTAGCAGTGTAATTGACTGTTTACTTGACCAATTTATAATGTCTCACCAAATATAGTGGATAGTGACTAAACTGTGTGAATATCTGTATCACTTTGTCAGTTGTTGTGTAAACTGATTCTACAGTTGGTTACTAGCTATGTGAAAGTCTATATTAGTTATTGATTAGTTAACTGAGTATTTGTATGGGAGTGTGAAAGTGTGTGTGGTTCGGTGGAGGGTGTGTGACTGTCCAAAGATGTGTGAATAGTTTATTCAGTAGATATATGAAGTTAAAACTACATGTTCTAACAGTTTGGGTGAGGGAATCTCTTTATGGGTGTGGTGATGAGCAAATATATTTCTCAAAGGTACAGGTCCAACAAACTAGAAAAATAAAAGGCAGTGTATGTGTCAGTTGTTGTATATAAATAAGTATACATAAGACACAATGATTGTGTGAGTGACTGTATGGATAACTGTATACTTGTAATAATGATTTTATAATTCACTAAGTATGACTTACTATCTAAATGAATAGGAGAAGTGTTGTTTGTATAAGTGTTTTGCTAAGTAAATATGTAAGTTTGATCCATTGTTTGCATAAGTGAGTAGGATGACTTCATATGTGAATAGGATGCGTGCTGTTGTTTAATGTCGATATAGATGTATAAGTATTTTTGATAGTGTTCTATTGTTCATTGACAGCATGTATGAGTGAATCCATAGGTAAGGGATTAGATGTGTGTATACATGTATGAATCACTGAGTGGATTTTTAGATACTTGTATTGCTGTGACAATGGATTTAAATATGATACTCTGTATTTTACAAAGAGTGATGAAAAATTGTAATAGTGTATGAAAAGGTGTATGTGATTGTCACGTGGATGATGTCATCAGTGATGTCATCAGTGATGTCATTTGAGATGTCATCAGTGATGTCACTGACCATGTCATGAATGATCTAATATGTGACATCATCAGCAGTGGATTGCGGGTGCGCGATATATACTTAGTACAACTAACTATATAGGAGCAATTTCAATGGTTTTGTATGAGTAAAATGTCCAGCTAACTATAACACCACTAAAACTTATAGTTTTTGAGTGAATTTCAAAGGTTTTGTAAAAGCTAATTCCTAACTATATAACTCCTGAAACCTATGGTTTTTTCAGTAAATTTCAAAGGTTTATTTAAATGCTAATTCCTAACTATATAAGGCCTGAAACCTATGTTTTTTTTAGTGAATTTCAAAGGTTTTTTTAAATGCTAATTCCTAACTATATAAGGCCTGAAACCTATGGTTTTTTCAGTGAATTTCAAAGGTTTTTTAAATGCTAATTCCTAACTATATAAGGCCTGAAACCTATGGTTTTTTCAGTGAATTTCAAAGGTTTTTTAAATGTTAATTCCTAACTATATAAGGCCTGAAACCTATGTTTTTTTCAGTGAATTTCAAAGGTTTTTTTAATGCTAATTCCTAACTATATAAGACCTGAAAGCCCACCAGGAATCTCCAGTATGCACCAGGGGACTGCATTGCAGAGAGGTGTAATTAAGCCACGGCCCTTTTTACACCTCTCTGCAACGCAGCCCCCGTGCATGTTTGAAGAGGGGGAACTCATTCCCCCTGCATACTGGGGGCCCCTGGGGGCCAACTAGCCCACCTGGAACCTCCAGTATGCGCCAGGGGGCTGCATTGCAGAGGTGTAATGAGGCTATGCCCCTTGTTACACCTCTCTGCAACACAGCCGCCTGGTGCGTTTGCAGAGGGGGAACTAATTCCCCTTGCATAATGGAGGTCCCTGGGGGCCAACTAGCCAACCAGGAGCCTCCAGTATGTGCCAGATGGCTGCATTGCATATAGGTGTAAGGAGGCCACACCCTTTTTTACACCTCTCTGCAACGCAGCCCCCCGTGCATGTTTGAAGAGGGGGAACTAATTCCCCTTGCATACTGGGTGTCCCTGGCAGCCATCTTATGCCTTGTTAGAACCAAGGCACAAGAAAGCAGTAAAACAAAGGTGTGAAACTCGCAAAGGGGCCAGAGTAGAAACACCCTGACCCCCTAGGCCTGCTCAGTGAATTTAATAGGTTTTTTAAATGCTAATTCCTAACTATAACTGGTGTGAAACCTATGGTTTTTTTCAGAGAATTTCATAGGTTTTTTAAATGCTAATTCCTAACTATAACTGGTGTGAAACCTATGGTTTTTTCAGTGAATTTCAAAGGTTTTTTAAATGCTAATTCCTAACTATATAAGGCCTGAAACCTTTGTTTTTTTCAGTGAACTCGCAAGGTTTTTTAAATGCTAATTCTATTAGCGGATAACATTTATATATGTTAATATCCGTATGGGACCACCTGAACAGCCCTAGGGGGGTCAGAGTGTTTCTACAAGGCCCCCAAATCTTTTTTTTCCTTGTAAAAAAATGAGGTACGCGCACCGTGCGCGTACCGGTACGCGTACCGTAAGCGTACCCCGCGATTTTCCGAATTTTTTTTTTTGGGTCCTTGCAGGCCTAGGGGGTCAGGATGCTTCTACCCTGCCCCCTTTTTGAGTTCTACATGTTTGTTTTTCTGCTTTCCTGTGCCTCAGTCTACCGAGGCACAAGATGGCTGCCAACAGTTTCTGTTTTGGAGTGTTGACAGACATTGGCAGCCAATCAGAATGCAGCTCGCGCACTAGAGGTACGCGTACGGTACGCGTACGTGCGCGTACCGTAAGCGCACGGGTAAGCTCACGGGTAAGCTGCTATAGATATATAATTTTTTTGAACCTAAATTACTCAAAATCCACTGGAGCGCATATCTTGAGACATAGCAAAGGCACATCGGGCTACCAGTCCCTACAATTTTGGTGGAAATCCATTCAGCCGTTCGAGCTAAAAGTGAGTTTGACCGCCCTATGGAAATTAACATGGGGAAAACACGTTTTGGGACCCCCCTTTTATCTCGACCCCCGCTTGACGAATCCCCCCCAAACTATCAGGGAAGGACCGGAGCGCCGCGAGGCAAAGTTAAGAAAAAATTCAGGAAGATTCCTCAACCGACGCCAAAGTTATTCCCAATAGAATGTTGCGATTTCCCTATGGAAAACAATCCTAACTATATATACCTACTGGCGACCGCCAGTAGGTAATGTGTGTATATATATATATATACATATATATACACAGAATCCAACAATGACCGTGGATACCAGAGGTAATGGGAACGCACCAACAAGTTCCCTACGAAATTTATTTCTAAAATTGGAACGTCTGAGTGAGAGAGAAATCAGGAAGTGGTGGGAAGCCACTTCCCTACAAAACTATATGGATGTTGACCGAGTGCCCAGGGGGCTTCGTATCTATACAGTCCCCGCCTATGAGAATCCAGACCCCATGCTATTGGAACAGTGGGCGGAACTCATAGCGGCATCATGTAAGGCACAGCTGGATTTGCTCGTTAAGTTCGCCTG
This sequence comes from Lissotriton helveticus, assembly GCF_964261635.1. NCBI lineage: Eukaryota > Metazoa > Chordata > Amphibia > Caudata > Salamandridae > Lissotriton > Lissotriton helveticus. The sequence goes on from NC_136072.1 coordinate 778,042,437, forward strand.
GAGTGATAGAACTAAAGCGATTAACGAGATAACCGCCTTGGATGCTGAAATTGCAAAAGAAATAGACACTGCAAAGTGCGCACAATTAAGAGATGACATGAAAAAAAGATTAATAAAATATGAATCGAAAATCAGGCAGCGGAAGCAAGAGAAATTTGAAAGGGATGAACGGGATTATGCTCAAGGCAGAATCCTTACCTTCGCCAAGAAATTTGATGGTCCACGCAAGGCCGCTGATAAAATGAAGAACACTGGACCGGTGGAACAGCCCCCCACATCTGAATCATCGGCCACTGAGGAGGAAACCGAGGATGAAATGCCAGGGTCCAGCAATGCAGGCGACAAGACTCCTTTTCAGCGGGAATTCGACCTCATCCGCCGTACGTGGCTGAGGGGGGGCAAACTCAAGCCACCAGAAAACGACGGAGAACAAGACGAGGCGGTTGGCAGAGGACGAGGAAGGGGCAAAGCCATATCCCAAACACCCCAAGGGGCCCGCAAGAAGAGGGGGAAGAGGTGGTAGACATCAGTCCTACCATCATCAACCTAACGGATAAGATCCTATCAAAAGAAGAAGAACAAACCCTACAATTGGGACTTAGTTTTTGCCCCAATAAAGGACTTGAGTATACCCAGACCCGTATCGACCTTTTCAAACTGACCCGCAAGCTAAAACTCCATAAATTTCATAAAATGAAACCCAACCTAGGAGAGACAAAGAAATCAAACAAGAAGACGACAATCACTTCTACGGATGTTCTGTCAATAAGGGACCTGCACACGGTCAGAACCTTGGAGGATCTTAGGGAGGAGCAACTGATTGATGATGCAAATGGCAGCCCAGAGACACAAGGGGCACACCACATTGAACAGCAATCACCCATCACGGCGTTCAAAGCACCTTCCCAGTTTAATCCTCAAATGGCATATGATGCCATAGACACCTTTACAGATGCAGTGACTAAAGATCTGATGCAACATAGGTTATCCAACTCCAAGAGATCGAAATTCAGGAGTAATCTCACGGCAGGGCAAAATACAGCTCTGGAGACTCTAAGCACCAATAAAGAGATCATCGTGAAGCCCTCCGACAAGGGAGGCAATGTCGTCCTGCTATCACGCAATCAATATTGTCAGGAATCCTTAAGACAATTGCAAGATCAACTGAGTTATGAGCTAATTGATAGAGAAATCTACACCACAAGTATTAAACTCTATCATGATCTCCTGACTAGATGGCGAAACAAACAGATGATAGACATGAATGAATTTCTATTTCTTAGAAACCCGGAACCAACAACGCCCACCTTTTACCAATTACCCAAGGTACATAAAGATCTAGTGTGCCCACCTGGACGTCCGATTGTGTCCTCCAAGGGAAGTCTCACAGAGAATCTTTCTATATACATTGATTCTTTTCTTTCAGAATTTGTGGTTGATTTGAAATCATATGTTAAGGATACCAAGGACTTCATCAGACAGATCGAACAGATCACATGGGACCCTAAGTACATATTAATAACCATGGATATTGCCAGCCTTTACACCAGTATACAGCACGATCAGGGTGTAGAGGCTGTTAGATACTTTCTTGAGAAGAGACCAGCAAAATATCTGGAGCATAGCAAAATGTTATTAGAATTTTTGAACTTTTGTTTAAGAAATAACATTTTTCTTTTTCAGGAAGATCTTTATCGGCAAACAAGTGGTACCGCGATGGGAACCTGCTTCGCCCCCAGCTACGCGAATCTCTTCGTCGGCTGGTGGGAGGAGCAGGTGGCCCTATCGGGGCATAATGGAAAATGGGCCAAATATATAGTGGTCTGGCGTCGATATATCGACGACCTCTTCCTGGTGTGGAGGGGCTCCTCCACACAGGCAGAGGAATTCATTGAGGACATCAATTTGAACCAGTTACATCTGAAGTTTACCTCTGAAATAAGCATGACTGAGGTACACTATCTGGATTTGAGGGTCTTTGTCAATCAAGGGAGGTTAGAAACGGCCCTATATAGGAAACCCACTGCCGGGAATAGTATTTTACATGCCGGTAGTAGTCATCCCCCCAGTCTCATTCGCAGTATCCCCTACGGCGAACTGTTAAGATTACGACGGAATTGCTCGCTTGAGAGAGATTTCGCCATCGCGGCAAGGGGATGCATTGCTAGATTTCTTAACAGAGGATATGATGAAACGTTACTAAATGACACCTATAACAAGGTACTAAGAATCCCCAGAAAACAACTCCTTGCCCCAACCATGGAAACTAAAAAAGATTCGGAGACCACAGGTAAATTTCGAATGGTCACCACCTACTCTGCTGAGGCCAATCAGCTGAGGAGAATACTCACCAAAAGCTGGCACATATTACGTACAGATCCAGTCATAGGGAAAGATGTCCCAGACAAACCGCTCCTCACTTTTAGGAAAACCAAATCCCTTAGGGACAATCTGGTACAAAGCCATCTGAAACCGATTGAACAAAAATCGAGTGGGAAGTTAAGAGATATGAAGGGCTTCTACCCTTGCGGTAAATGTCGTGCCTGCGAGAATAGCAGAAGGACACTTAAATACAATGTCCCGGGTTTGAGTCAACCGAGGCCAATCAATAAATTTATTACCTGTACCACCCCTTACGTTGTTTACTGTCTGGTCTGCCCATGCGGACTTCAGTATATTGGCAGTACAATAAACAACGTAAAATTGCGAATACTTGAACATCAGAGGGCAATAACCAACAAGGATGCTGCCTATCCTGTTGCGCGGCACTTTGCCAAAGTCCATGCGAGTAATAGAGAATTGCTTAGGTATTTTGGTATTGATCATGTACCCTTGCATCCTCGAGGAGGAGATAGACTCTTGAGTCTTCGCAGATTAGAGTCCAGATTTATCATAGATCTGCAGACCAAGAGTCCACTTGGGCTTAACATCGGGGAGGAATTTACAGTACATCTAGGCCGCTAATAAAAATAGGGATGGAGAGAGAGTAATATAACATCTAAACAAAAGAAGTAATGAGAAGTCTCAACTCAGGTCATCACTAACTATATGAGTTATTCAAGTACCCCCATCCCAAGCAGTTACTACCTACTGACAGCAACGTTGTTTGTAATGTATATTATATCTAGGAACTTATCACTGAAATTGAACATCGAGTTCCACATTCTGGTCAAATCTATGATCGATCATGATCTGTCTACATATCTTGTATATATTCCATACATTTTACACATTTAGTACAATTTGTATATTGTGATTTAGATTTTGATTTTGATTCAGTCCTTGTTTCCTTGCTCTGTTCTTGTCTTTTGACCTATGATGGGTCTCTCTTATGAGTTCTAACAACTTGCAAATATGTCTACTGTAAATAATTTTTTGAAGTATATATTGGACATAAGCTAGGTGGTTTATTGAACTCTTGAATTTTGAATCTTGATGCAATCTTTGCAAATTAAGTATCCACACACACATATGTATATAGATTTCTCTCATGCACCTATTCTTTCTAAAATTACAGTAAGGCATGTAACAGCCTGATACTACCAATTTGTCTCCGGTAGACTAATATGTATTATGAATACCGGAGAAGTGCCGATACACGGCGAGATTCAATTTTTATCTCTGGTAAAAGACATGCCATTGTTGGTTTATAATTGACGGTCAATTTTTTGTTATTCTCTGGTATCTAGTGGGATGTAGAATGTAATTTGGAGTTGAAACCAGGTACAAGCCGATTCACGGCCTGATTAGGCGCTTATTTTTATGCCTCTAATTTTGTATTTACAATTATCTTGGCCAAGTGGGGTTATGAACGCTATTGCTAAGTAATGGTTGATTTATAAAATGTATTATGACGTTTTTCCCATTGTGCAATGGCCGCCACGTTATTCCTGGTAATAGTCATGAATGAATACCCATACCGATACCATGAGTCCGCCTTCACTTTCTGTGAAGGCGTGTATGAATACAAGCCGCGCGCAGCTTTACACTGACACTGAGGAAGGACTTTGTGTTTGAAACGCGTCTGTCATCTCTTGCTTGCTGTAAGCCGTAATAAAATCCTCGTTTTGCTGTACCTGGAGTGCTTGGAGTTTCCTTTTCACTGAGGGAGACCACGGAGCTTCTATATATATATATATATATATATATATATATATATATATATATATATATATATGTGTGTGTGTGTATATATATATATATATATATATATATATATTCACTGAAAAAACCATAGGTTATAGACCATATATAGTTAGGAATTAGCATTTAGAAAACCTTATTTTACTCACACAAAACCATTGAAATTCCATATATAGTTAGTTGCACTAACTATATATCGCGCACCCGCAATCCACTGCTGATGATGTCACATATTACATCATTCATGACATGGTCAGTGACATCACTGATGACATCACTGATGACATCTCAAATGACATCACTGATGACATCATGACACACCAATACCAGTTACTACATACGCACTCACTGATTCCTACGTCTACACACACATTCACTCATTCACCCATACAATCACTCATACATACAGTCACTCATTATTACAACACTATCATATGCACTCATACACCTATGCAGACAGTCACACACTGTCACTCATCCATGGAGTTACTCACACACCAAGTCAGTCCTGTAAAGAATCAATCACACTTCCATTTCTTCATCTATACAGTTAAACACAGAACACCATACTTCAGTGACATCACTGATGACATCACTAATGACATCTGAAATGACATCACTGATGACATCTCAAATGACATCACTGATGACATCATGACACACCAATACCAGTTACTACATACGCACTCACTGATTCGTACGTCTACACACACATTCACTCATTCACCCATACAATTACTCATACATACAGTCAGTTATTATTAGAACACTATCATATGCACTCATACACCTAGTCAGTCCTGTGAAGAATCAATCACACTTCGATTTCCTCATCTATAGTTAAACACAGAACACCATACTTTTCACACATATACTAACACATACTTACTCTCTTATACAATCACTGATACAAGTACACATTGATATGCACAGAGTCACACACCTCCCAGCCAGCCACACACACACTCAGTCTTCCATACATCCAGTCATTCTTCAATATGTAAAACGTATTTAAACTTTACAAAAACACACAGACACTAGATGATGTCATCAGTGATGTCATTTGAGATGTCATCAGTGATGTCATCAGTGATGTCACTGACCATGTCATGAATGATGTAATATGTGACATCATCAGCAGTGGATTGCGGGTGCGCGATATATAGTTAGTGCAACTAACTATATATGGAATTTCAATGGTTTTGTGTGAGTAAAATAAGGTTTTCTAAATGCTAATTCCTAACTATATATGGTCTATAACCTATGGTTTTTTCAGTGAATTTTCAAGGTTTTGTAAATGCTAATTCCTAACTATATATGGTCTATAACCTATGGTTTTTTCTGTGAATTTCATTGGTTTTTTAACAGCTAATATCTGTAGCTGTAAAATGTATTCTTCTTTAAATCCAAAAATATATTTTATATGTTTATGAATAATTATTTTTTTAAATATTTTATTTTCTTCGTTCCCGCTTCGCGAATCGGGAAGCTTCCCGTTAGCTGACCTTGATGCCGCGAAATAGACCGCGAGCCGGTAAACGTTTCTTTACCGCAAGTGCCGCGTTAGAAAACAACATCGTGACGCCTCCCGTCCGCATGACGTTTCACGTTGTCGCGTGATACGTCATATGACGTGCTACGTTAGCGAACTGGTACGCGAAGCGAGTCGCAAAGCGCAGGTTTCTGGAAGCAAACCGGGAGGCCCTGCAAAGCGCTTAACGTAAACACAGCAAGTCATGTGACTTGGTAATAACACTTTTCATTGGTTCATTTCACTTTTGGTTTCCTAATGATGTAAGACTAGGTCATATAATCTAAAATGAACACTTTTGATTGGTTGAGAACTCTTGTTTTTCCCAAATGATGAAAATCCCTCCTTCTTTCCTCACTCTGACTTTCATCATTGTGAGAGAAAGACCCTTTGTGATCACTGAGCAATGGCTTCTTTAGTAGCTTCAGCTGGTGCTTCCCCACCACCTCCACCACATCCAAGGAAGAGTGGACCACCTGCTCAAGTTATAATTCAACAAGAAGAGGAAGAAGAGGAACAGGACGACGAGCACGAAGAGAGGCAGTTTTTGCCTGAGCAGCCCAGGACGTCTCACCGGAAAGAAAACTTCATTTGGCAATTTTTTAAAATTCCCAAAGGTCAGAAAAAAGTAAATGCAAGATACGTAACTTGCCTTATATGTCAAGATAGACTGTCCAGAGGAACCGAGAAAAAATACAGTTTCGGAAACTACACAATGCATCGCCATATGACTAGGTGGCATCCTAACAACTACAGTGCTGCACAGTTTCGGAACGACGTAGATAATCTCCCTATTATGGCCAGAAGATCTGTTGTACCGGAAGTAACGGGACCAGAGGGCAGGGAGATGGTGCCAAATATACAAATGAAATTTGGTGAAGTAAAACACATCTGCGTATTTTGCGATGGATTCATTTCCTACGGAGAAAGAAGCATCACTCTGATCAACAGAGCTATTGACTATCATATGCAAGTTTGTACGAAACGCCCAAAATAATAAATACTTCTTTTTTTGTTTTGTTGCTCCTGTTGAGCCCTTTACAATGAATCGTTTTCATTGCCCCCTCCAAGAAAAACCCAAAAAAATATAAAACTGTTCAGAAAAATTCAAAAAAAGTAAAAAAATGTTCCGAAAAATAATAAAAAAAATATAAAACAACAAAAACAATAAAAAAAAAGTTCTTTTCAGAACTACCTCCCCGTTATTAAAAAATTGGTACAATATTTGGAACTGTGCCAACCTCTATTTCTCTTAGTTCGCTTCCCAGTTCGCTCGCCGGTACGCGAACCGGAAGCGAACCAAAAACAGTAAGTATAAGGGAAGGAAACAGACACTTATGTTAAAAGAAAGACAGCTATAGGGGAGTAAACTAGAGATACTATTACCCGTAATCCACTGCTGATGATGTCACATATTACATCATTCATGACATGCTCAGTGACATCATCAGCAGAGGATTGCGGGTTTTTTGGCAACGTGCCTTATCCACGGTTTAATAACGCTGCCTTTTGCTTTATATAAGTTTTCAAATTGTATGAAATATATACCAATAGGTCGTTATGAACCTTTAGGTAGTGCTTTTCTTCATGAGGTCTGGTCGCTTCCATACACATACAGATGTTTCAAAGATGATCAAGAAGTTTATCTGAATGGAGAGGAATGCACTGAGACGCCAGATCATTCACTAATGTGTAGGCACATACAGTTACATGGTTCATGCAACAAACACCGACCAAATATGGCTTGCGTGTTGCAAGGCACGCCAGTTCCTGCTATCATCCCCACATTCAAGTTGTTGGAAAATGGTAGTTATTTGATGCTCAATAATGAAGATTGTTCTGAGTTAATTAAAAGTATTCCTTTTATCGTAACAGTAAGTGAACGGGTTATTTGCTGCAGAAATGTTCTATTTCCTCCCACACATGAACATAGGGAGTTTTCAATCTGGCCACAAATACCAACCTTGGGACAGATTTCAACGGCATGGCAAGAATAAGAGCTCTTTTGTCTCAGAGAGAGGTGGCCTTGAGTTCGGCCCGTGAAACTTTCGTGCTTCACATAGCGAACACCCGTACAGAGGTGCAGACCCTTTTCAATTCAGATTTGCCTTTCAATTTCAGCAAGATGGTTCCGACTATCTTTAACGCATCCTCCACAAAGGCCCTGGCGCACTTTTTTAAAGTTGTTACCAGTGGTCTCGTGACTTCATTTGAGAAAATCTTTGGAGTCATCCCTGCTTCCTTTCATTCTATTTTCTCCACTCTGCTTCGTGGATTGGCATTTTTACTTGCATTACCAGCGGACGCTCTTGTGCTTTTTTACATTTTTGAATATGGATGTCCCTCCTATGCAACCTCCCACCCTGCAGCTGCTGACACTGTTCCGCAATCGCATGCTAGAATATTATGGCACAATGCCGTTGGCGATATTAAGCACGGCATATGGATTATCTTTTCGATTCTCCTACTTCACCTGTGTCCAGCCTGTATTTCACTGCCTGACCTGTGATTTCGATTGGGCCATTGATTTGTGTCTCTGCGGACCAGTTTCTCCTGACGTCGACTTTAATCAGCTGATGACTCCTATCATTACTCACGAGTTGGTTTGTCCTGGCGAAAGGATTATGGCTGTGGCATTGATGCATGGACTACTTGGTCCCTGGAATTTACTGGCGGCAGCACAGTCTTTCTTGGAACAGAGCTTTCTTGAAAAGCCACCGAGCTGTCCTCTGATGGTGATAGAGGATCCGGTGCTGGGAGAGCACGTATGTTCTTTTCCGCTTTTAAATTGGATGGCTGAACTGTTTTCGGATGAAGACGGTGACTTCCTATTGGAGGCTGTTGCAGCTTATTTTGCATACACAGTTATGTCATAGACCTTTTTCATGTTTGATATGCTGAGTACTAGCATTTCATTGACAATTCATTGACTTATTTGTCAAGTTTTTATTATTTACCTTGCCGATTGGCTTAAGACTCGAAAAAGTACTTGGCTGTTTTATTTTTTTTTAGCATTAAATTTTCCTAGTTTTTAATGCTTTACCTTGCGGACCGTCCACATATAAACTTGCAATCTGCTCTCATGAGATGGCACTTCTATTATCTTATTCAGTTTGTTTCCGGATCATGGGGAGGTGTCATCTAGGTCCTGGATATCTTTACACCGTGTTAAGTTAGCATGGGCTCATTACCGGTTTAAACGCCATTTTTCCTTTTTTGCAACTTCTGCACACGACACTTAGTTGTTGCTTTAGCTTTCCACCTAGTAGTTCATCGTGGTTTACATGAGAATAATATGTTATTGCTCTACTATCTGCTTTGCTTGTTAAACTATATCTGTACAGCGAGTGCTAAAGTTTCAAGAACAACACGATACAGAATTGTTATGAGGTCTGATCTCCACGACTTCATACTCATAACATAAGTGCAACTTCTGCCAATTCTGGGCATGAGGCGGGTTTTATATTGCTTTGCCGAACACACATACACAACAGTTGATGCGGTTCACATGAAGAGAGAGCTGGTGTATGCTGATGTGATTCCTTCAAATCTAAGACACTAAAGTATGGGCACGCCCTAAACCAACACAAAGAGACCTTCTTAGCAAATAATATAATATGTGTATTAGGGAGGGTGAGATATAAGCAGCCGCGGGCCGTGGAGGGAGTTACGGTGAGGCAGGGAGGCGGGGAGGGGGAGAAGCAGGGTGGAGCCCTCTCTACCTTGCCCCTCCCCCTCCCCGCCTCCCTGCCCCACCGTAACTCCCTCCACGGCCCGCGGCTGCTTATAAGTGTTGCTAACTCTTATTCATTTACAGCATGTTAACATACTGTCACCATTCGCTTTTTATGTACTAGTAACTATGCTGGTAATTTTGCTACTGATAATATGTGTACTTGTATTCTCCACCCTGCTTCTCCCCCTCCCCGCCTCCCTGCCTCACCGTAACTCCCTCCACGGCCCGCGGCTGCTTATAAATGTTGCTAACTCTTATTCATTTACAGCATGTTAACATACTATCACCATTCGCTTTTTATGTACTAGTAACTATGCTGGTAATTTTGCTACTGATAATATGTGTACTTGTATTATCTAAGATACTACGCCTGAGAAGACGGCATTAGTAAATAAACATTTCAAATACACATGTGTTCTTCTTAACTCCATGTTCTGGTTTCTAAGAAATATATAACGACCGACTGTTCATGAGTTCCACGTATCCTGAGGTACTATAAGTTCATATTCTGGATTGTCTAAACATTGAGAGTTTGTTATATCCAATGTGACACTGTACCTAGCTTGCTAAGGAATTTTTGATTACTAACGTGAGTTTTGGGACACCCTAATTCGCCGAGGTTCCAATCCTCTATCCACAGTTCTGTGTGAGAACAGAAACCCTGCGACAGGGGCACCCCCGACCCTTGCTGGAGCTTCATCACACTTGCGATACAACTCCAGCAATGCGCCACCTTTACGGCACAGATACATCACGCATCTGTGCTGTTTTTGCCCCATGATGCGCCGCATTGTAAATGCAGCACACCATAGGTGACGGAACAGCGGCACAGAATGACTAACACATCCCTGGTGATGCGCCAGTCATCATAAATGTATCCCTATGCTTCTTATCTTGTTAGAGATGAACCGCCATATGTATCATCAAAGTTTTTTGCATTTCCTAAATAGCGAACTTTAAGGAATAAATAGCGATTCTTTACCATTCCTAGTTTGCGATTAGCTATTTGCTAATTACAAATTACCCATTCATTTCCTTCATTTCCATAGGGCGGTTGGACTCACTTTTAGCTCGAACGGCTGAATGGATTTCCACGAAACTTGGCAAAATTGTAGGGACTGGTAGCCCGATGTGCCTTTGCTATGTCTCAAGATATATGCTCCAGTGGTTTTTACGAAAATTAACTTTGAAAAATATATATTGGGCTACATTGGCCTATATATATGTTGGAGCCCAAATGTAGCCCAATGTAGCCCAATGAAGCCCAATGTAGCCCAATGTAGCCCAAAGATGGCCGCCAGACACACAAAAAAACAAATGTAGCCCAAATATCAGCCAGATGTAGCCCAACTATAGCCCAGTGACAGAATGACCAATCAGCTTCGCAAACCTCCGTTACGCGAAGCGGAGCGCTGTTACAGATATATATCTTTTTTTGAACGTTAATTTCTCAAAATCCACTGGAGCACATATATTGAGACCTAGCAAAGGCACATCGGGCTACCAGTCCCTAATATTTTGCCAAGTTTCGTGCAAATCCATTCAGCCGTTCGATTATTATTATTATTATTATTTTTTGCCCCGCGGGGCCCTTTTAAAACCTCCACATCAAACCTAGGGGGTCAGCGAGGATCTACTATGCCCCCTTATAGTTATTTCCCCCTTTGTTTTGACCTCCTCTTGTCTCTCGATCCTACCGAGAGACAAGATGGCGGCCGCTACGGACTTTTTGGAATGTTGACAGACGCCGGAGAACCAATCAGCTTCGCTTCACAAAGCTCCGTTGCGCGAAAAGTACGCGCCCTGGGACGCTGCCAGGTCGCTGTTACAGATATATATCTTTTTGTTAAACGTTAATTTCTCAAAATCCACTGGAGCACATATATTGAGACCTACAAAAGGCACATCGGGCTACCAGTCCCTACAATTTTGCCAAGTTTCGTGCAAATCCATTCAGCCGTTCGGGCTAAAAGTGAGGCCAACCGCCCTATGGAAAACTCAATGTTAAAAACACGTTTTGGGACCCCCCTTTTTTCTCGGCCCCCCCCTTGACGAACCCCCCCCAAATTTTCAAGGGCTGCTCAGAAACAAAATGTGCCATTTTCCCGAAAATTTCAGCCAATTCCGTCCACAAACGCCAAAGTTATTAGACATAGAATTTTCAAAAATCCCATAGAGAAAAAATCCTAACTATATATACCTACTGGCGACCACCAGTAGGTAATATATATATATATGTGTGTGTGTATATATATATATATATGTATATATATATATATATATATATATATATACACATATATATATATGTATGTATGTATATATATCACAACTGCAGACAGGAACTCACCAGAGGACTCACTTGAGCTAAAGAGGAGGAAGCAAGGCTTTCATGGACGTGCGGTGCATCTCCGGATACTACTCCCAGGTGATCGCTAAGCACTCACTGTGCTAGAGCCACCCTTGCATCTGCATGCTCATGGACAATTTGAGTGCTGGAGAATGGCATGGATTCAAGAAAGCGGACGTGAACAAGCTCTATATAACTGTCCAATCCAAGATGGTGGTTAGCCCATGGAATGTTAACAGAGGTTTCCAATCCAAGATGAGACTGAGTACTTCCTGTGATGTCAGTTTATGTTAGTATCATCTGAGAAGCAATTTGCAATCCATTCATTCCCTATTTCATGTCAAGTTATTCACTCCTCGCTTTTTTTATTGTCCTCGATTTCTGTCCTGGTTCTTAGCCTTTTCATGCCTTCTGGAATTTTCCACTTGGATTTGTTATTTGGTTCTTTCCCCTTTTTTGATGTTGCAGAGTCTGGTGCCTTGCTGTTCTTCATCCAATCTTCATCTTCAAACATGAGAAACAAGATTACCATTTTTTTCCTCTTGTGGGTTTAACTTCCTGATACCCTCTTAAGGAGATACTTGACATCTTAAAGCTTTAGTATTCTTTGCTGTGTAGGACATGGCACCTGGAAGAAGTCAACCTTTCCTCAAGCAAATAAAGAAGGCGATGTAACCGACACTCTCAGTGTCGTGTCTTTGACACAAGCATGCCTGTACCTTCTAATGGTCTATCAGTTTTGAGATTTGCTTGGTTGAGAGGAATGGCTCTTTGTGTTTGTATTCAGAGCTGTGGGACTGACAAAGCTAGCAAGGTTTGGTCACATAGGACACACTACTTGACCCCGTACCATCATAGGTTGTCTACTCCACCCATAATCCTTTCTCAAACCTCCACCAGATTAGATAAACTTTAATCACTAACAAAATGTTAAGCAATTGATATGGCTGACCCTCCCATGGATATTACTTCAACCTAAATCATCTACTCATTCCCACAGATTAGCTGTCAAAAAGGCTGTTATGTACCTTTTGGTCTAAGACACCAATTCTGCTTGACAAAATATTTTGCATACAAATCTTCATCAAATCACAACAAGGGTTACATACAGGGCCTTATGTGCCTTATGTAAACTAGCCCCAGAGAATCTTAACTAAGTAGAGCCTTGTGGCACCAGGGAAGGCAACTTTTTCTGCTATTCCGGAATCCATGACCCAACAAGCAATTTATGAGGGTCTGCAGTCAATGGTCAACATTTGGGCCCAAGGATGGAAATGTTGAGCAAATTATGAAATTGCTGGGTGAGATAAAGTTTGCACCCTGTTACATTTTAGCAAGTCTAACCTGCCGGAATGTAATATGGGCAAAACTGTTTTCCTTTCTTAGGGTAATAATTATCAGATTGGATATTCTGAACACCTCAGTGTCAGATTTTATCAAGTTTGACAATTATGGCATCTGCATCTGACAAAGCGCTCTCCTAATCAGGCCCTTTGTCTCTTTCAGCATGATGCCTTCGAGTCATTTCGTAAATAGAGTTTATAGGCTGAGACAGATGTAAAATTATAGAAAGACATACTGTGTAAGAGGAGGCCTAGCCATGCCTAAACATCTCAAGGCCAGTGAAGCTTGGTTCAGCAGTGATTCATTTGTAATCACTGGGAAGGAGTTCGAGCATTTAACGTATCATGGGTTTGAGTGTAGAGCTGTTCCTGGGCAAGCATTACCAGCTTGTTCAGTCCAACTGCTCTGAGGGAAAAAACAAAGCTCTGATCTTGTCCACCAGGGAAGCTCCAGAACGAGTAGACCGTGGGGAATTAACTGGCATAATAGATCATGGTAAATGCTGGAATGATGGACCCTGTTCTTCAAACTCTAAAAAATAGTATGATTCATAACAGGTGCTTCTCTACAGCATAGTGGCTCACTAGTGAGGCTCCTATTATGGAGTGCATTGCTAGCAGTGGTTTGGGGAACCAATGTATATGGTGGAGAACCAATGTATATGTTGAGATTTATAGCGTAAACCTAGCTACAGATCAATGGAAAGTGGTGCATAGGAGTACAGGAGATATCAAGGCAAGACTGGAAGTGGGGTTATATTAGAGTCAGTGATTAATGGTCATGTACAATGTGTTGGAGTCCTTAGAGCGGGGGCAGGCTCCTGCTACGGACGCAAAGGCCGACAGAGATAGGGGCTATATTACTGATGGTTTATGAGATGCTCCTGGTAAAGGTGAGTGTTTAGATCATTTCTGATATCAAGAGTGATGGCGCAAGCCTGATTTGCTGTGGGAACAAGCTTCAGATCCTTAGTGTATGAGGTCAGAATTCTTCTTTTCTTGTGTTTACCTTTCTGCATTTCTTCATTTGGAGTTTGGCGATGTTCTGTTACTTTGACCACAAGCGGTAGTTACCTTTTCAGTTATATGTGCCTTGGGGTGCTGCTTTGAGGATGATGCAGCAGGTCTTGAATAATTTTCAATCTTAGAGCTGTAGATAGTCCCTGTCCATTATGGTGCGAGTGATGTGTCCTTATATCCTCAGTACTTTAATGGAACAGAGGTGTGCAGCTGGTTTCAAGTCCTACTCAAGGAGTTAGGGTGTTAAGCTATGTAGCAGTGAGCGGTAGTACATTGTTCAGTCTAGGCTTTTGTAGTGATGTTTTAAAGGAGAGGTTGCTGTTGATGGTGAATCCAAATAATTTGGCATGCAATGAGGGTAGAGTGTAAATCTGCCTAGCCACAAGTTAGACAGCCATCACTGGATCTGAACCATCTGGGCAGCTTGACAAAGATAAGACTTTGGTCCTTGACCAAGCTGCAGGCCATAGTCTGGACCAGGTGTAGTCAGCAGGCATGGATTAATCTGTAAGAGACTTGATCAGTGGTTGAAGCTAATTCTGAAACTGTCTTGGCTGGTGAAGGCAGACATATATCAGAGGACACCCTTACACCAGAAGTGGACCTGGCCATGTGTCACTTCTCAAGCAAAGTCATTCGCAGGACAGTATGGGACTCACCTACGTACACAGTATATTGTTTCACTTGCATCTACACACTTCTTTTAACACAGTTATCAAATTGCAAACAAAATATGTCTGACAGTTTGTCACCACTATCTACAATGATATGTGTCAATATGTAAATATAGCACTGGGTAGGAAAAGTAAAGCAAATGGCTAAAGAGCGAAAAGCAATAAAGAGAAGCAAATATCTAAAGAAAGACAAACAATATAATTAGAATAATAAACTTCAAACGGAGAAGGTAAAAGACCCATGCCTATTGACAGAAAAATTAACAATAAATGGAAAATAAATTATGAACTAGGAGAGAGAGAAAAGGAAATAGCTGATAAAAGACTGAGAAATTAAACATTGATTAGAGGAGAATCTAAACAATAAAGGACATTTAAAAATATAATGGTTATATAAACTGCTAAGAGTTAATATGAAGAAATTAAAAGAGAAAGATCGCTGATGAAAGGAAAAACAAAGGAAATTATAAAAGATTTCTAAAATAGAAATGGAAGGGAAAAAAACGCAAAGGCAATGAATACAGTTAATAAACAAACATCACAACAATTGAAATACAAACAGAAACCTAATAATTATGTTATGAAATTAAAATAGACAATGAAAGAAAGGATGCAAAAAAGAGAAAGACAAAAATACATAACCAAAGAATGATAGCTAAGGCAAGACAATGGGAGGTTCAGAGCGATGGGAAACAAACAAAACGATCTATTTATAACAACCCCTCTAGTTTACTGACATGTATGTATGTAATAATTTTCTGCAGTAAGAAATGTGGTGTCTGACTTATACTCTCTACTCTAAGTTTACAACTGAATTATGAGCCTAATCATGAAAATGTATTTCTTCTTGGACTACTGCGGTTTCCTACAGTGAGGAAGTTGGGTGAGTGAGTGGTGAAGCCCAGAGATGTCAGCCATACAAACTGCAAAAATCCCAGAAACAGGAACTCTGGCTCCATTTTCGAATGTGGATTATGTTCATAGAATAGTTGACAGCTACAACCATCAATAAATACCCTGACTTAAACTGACATGGATATCTGCACCTTGATGGAACTACTGAGATTCAATGTCTCCACCTAAAACTGGATGCGATTCCCAGACTAATCTAGCATTTGAAATACCTTCCACTAACTCTGTGATCAGTTTCAAATCTCAAACCATTTGCACACCTTCTAAAAGAGAGGCTCTTCTTGCCTTGCCTAATTTGGACACATCCCTGTGCAAGGTAACTCACTTAGCCAGCTCTCACATCCCCTTAGTGAATTTGTGTTCCCATATACAGCCCGGGTCATCCACACTCCAAGCTCAGCTGCCCTCCTACAGGAATTGGCGGATGAGTGATATCTTTTAAGTAAAATTTCAGATTTTGCTCACTACTTACTCTCTGCACGTGAGACAAGTTCCTTTGGAGCAAGCTTACGTCTGGTGTAGGAACCTGGGGTAGGTACAGGGTGCCTTCAGACAGTAATGTTCTGTGTCAAAATGTTTTACAGTACCTTACTTCACACATCTCCCCAAATGCTTGTAAGGACCTTAACCTAAAGCTAAACAATTTACACCTTTGGGTATAGGCCAAAATGTCAAAGTCTACTGTACACAGGTTCTATGTGGCTATAATGAGTTTGTTATACTTTAGCTAAGCTGGTAGCCGTGAAACAAGCAGACCTAATATGTACTCTCTGCTTTCCTTCTTAACAACATTGTATGATCTTGGACAAACCCCTAAAGTTTTACTTTAATTAGTTTCCTAAACTTGGAAGCACTAACAATATATCAATTATCATTACAGAGTGCTGTATAAAATCTGGGCATGCACAGTATTTGTTTGTTGATACACTTCGTACATGACCTTGCACACAGCAAAAGAACAGCTTTACCGTCTTGGGGGCAAGACTGTACTAATCAAGATAAATAATAGGCAGCAACGAGGCTTTTTCTACCGGGAATTTCCCCTGTGGGCTGCAGCGTTTGGTGGCAGGGGCCGCTATTGGCGCCTGTGCCAAAGATTCCATCTTCTCCAGGTAATTACAGCAGGCACACGGAGGGAGGGTGAGGGTCAGGAGAAAGAGGAAAGACATAGACCAGAGAATGAGGAAGGAAAGAGCAGGTTAGTTTGAAAATTGTTGCCAGGACTGCTTTTGGAACACAGAGCAGGAAGAGTAAGGGAAAGATCCGGCAGAAAATAAGTCTGCTGGAATATAAGAAAGTAATAAAAAGAAGAGTTAGAAAAAGTGTTGATATTTGAGGACCCTGGGGCATATTATCAAGGAACGGTGTTGAAAATCATCGCTGCTTTAGAGGCAGGAAACTGCAGCTAAAGCGGCAATAATGGGCTTGATAATATGCCCTTGTGAATTCTCATATAAACCCATGTTCTGGTGTGAACATGGGCTTCTATTGGAATACTCAAGGGCGAATTATCAGGCCCATTATCACCGCTTTAGCGGCAGTTTCCTGCCGCTAAAGCGGCAATACTTTTAACCCCGTTCCTTGATAATATGCCCCCACGTCCTCCATTTGGTTTAGTTAGTTCTCTTTTAGCTTTTTTTCAAAAATATTGGGGCATATATACAATATTTGGGCATACGGCAGTGCTACAAGCCTTCTAGCTGCACTGCCTTACATCAAAAGGACAGGATGCACCTTATCTATGAGAAATGGAACATTCCTGTCCTTTCTGCCGGCGCACAAACTGCAGCCAAGCACCAATACAGGCACCCTTGCACCAATGTGCAAGGGTGTCTGTGTTGTTGGCATGATTGAATTTGTACAGGAACCTGTCCTTTCCTGCACAAAAACCTTCACAAACACAATCAAAGGAGGCATTTGTATCGCTGTATCTGTGCTGCAGAATGCAGCACGTGCAGAAAAAGGAAACAATGAGAAGAAATGTAAACATTTCTCCTTGTTACGCCTGCTTTGGGAAGGAGTTAGTTTTTCTGCAAGCCCAGATTTACACTATGTTTTAAATCTAGGGCAGTGTCAGAAATTGCACTTTCTCTACTTCTTAAAGTGACAAGAATTTATATTTTAAAATTTACTTACCTGAACAATTTTTTCTCTGATGCCTAAACATATATAAAGATACTTGCTATTTTTATAAATTGGTGTGGATCTCTATTTGAGTCGTGTGTGTCATTTATTAATCTTTCTGCGTATTTGAAAAATGTCTTGCAGTCCTCTGTGTTAAGCCTAAGGCTGCTCAACCACACTACTCCCTAATTGAGCACTTTGAGATTACATAGCAAGCCCCTGTCCACTCATAAGAGAACTCCTGGACTCTTTGCATGGTATATCAGATTGTTGGTATATCACATTGAGAGCCAGCTTCCTACATTGAGAGTTTGCAACGATACAGCAAATAGCTTGTGCATGTTACGTGCGCAAAGTAGTCTGAAGTCGGCATATGTGGAGTCAAAGCCCCGCTTTAGCCCAGAAACAGCCATTGAAGAAGTTGAAGGCCCTACAGAGGAGCACATTCGAAAAGCCCGCCAGAATTTGCTAGTCAGAAACAGAGCCATCATCAATACAAAGCAAATGTTAAAGGCATTGATAACCAGATATGAAGGTACAAACGTACTTACTAGCTCAAGTGAGGAAAGTGCCACATGATCTTGAATTGAGCGTGACAATCCAAGCTCGGTTGGTAGGTTGATGCGTGCACAGTGGTCAGTTGCATTCATTCTCAACAAAAGCCGTCAGAATAGTGAATATTTTCAATGGCTGCAGAACGGAGCTCGAAGTACGATGCTGCTGAAACCACTAGCGCCATTCAACACAGCCAAGAAGCAGAATATTAGTGCCAGGTGGCCTGCATGGAGCGAGACGTTCGATTTCTTCATATTTGTCCTGGAAGAAGTAGATGATAGGAAAATCAGTAAATACTTAAAAAACTTTACTGGTGATCGAGTAAAACAATTCTTGCAGAATGATGCAATATTGTACCGTCAGATCAAAGAAGCAGTGGGAACGAAGTTCAATCCTATGCCAAATGTTGATTATGAAAGGTATATTTTCAATCAAATGAGACAGCAAGATGGTGAAACGCTGGATGAGTTTTTTGAGATACTTGACGTGCTTATCAAACACAGCAAGTTTAATGAGTTTAATGACGAAGGAGCCATATGCTTCAGAGTTATTGATGGCTGTCTTTCAGAGTCATTTGGAAGCAGCATGTTGAGAGAGACGCTTAGTTTGGAGAAAGTAGTAATGGCTCCAAGGGTCGATGAAAGAGCGGATTGACAATCTGCTGATATGTCAGCTGGCACAGCAAAAAGTGAATCAGCGTTGGCTATGAAAAGCAAGCACAAGCACAAGGTAGATGAACGCAAGTCGACCTCTCCAAACAAGGAAAAAGTTATGTTTCCGACGTGGATTTTTGTTTCCCCATGAAGGTAAATGTCCAAACATAGGACATCGGTACAAAGGTTGCAGGATAGAAAACCATTTCATAACAATTTGCAAGGCAAAAGAGAAACCGCTGTGTTAGAGCGAGAAGAGAAAATGGACTCCAGACGGTTCCAGAAGCGTCTTGCCACACCCAAGTGACAAAAAAGCCACATCAGTTATGACATGTAGAAACCAGACAAACTCGATCATCATCAAGTTTATCCTTCAAAGGCTCGTCAATGTCATTATCAAGCACCATTGAAGAAGATGAATGTGTGATGATGATATCGACCAAAGAAGTAAATGCACATGTAGGTTTGGCTGTTTGCAGCAAAGAACAAAGACGGACCAATAAAGGAGACACCGGAATTAATTTGAACACTACCCCAAGATTACAATAAAGGTCAACATTTTTCCTATAACCTTTATCATGGATAGTGGTGCGTTAATTAACATCATGGCAGTTAAAAAGTTTAACAGCCTATCTCCTGTGCCACGCCTCAACCTGTCAAACACAAAGGTATACACGTTGGCTGCGTCCAAACCATTGCAGAGTTGAGGGTCATTCATAGCAACCATGTAACATAAATCAACAGCAGTGCAAGCACCAATCCACGTTCTTCAAGGAACTTCATCCAGTGGATGCCTAATCAGTTTTGCCACTGCTGCAGACATGGGACTGATGTCCCTCAATTATAACCTCCATACTCAATCTGAAATTGTGAGCCATTTCCCATTTTTGTTTCATTGCCTGGGAAGGCTAAAGAAATCGAAAGTGCAACTTCATATTAAAAAGGAAATTTTTCCTGTTGCCCAGAGGCACTGCAGAGTCTCTTTTCACTTGCAAGAAGCTGTTCAGAAAAAAATAGAAACACTGTTGAAGCATGACATCACTGAGCGTTGCCCGGTCCTACGTCCTGATATCACTCATAGTGGTGGTGCCAAAAAAGGACAGTGGAGGTGTGGTTCGCATCTGTGTTGAAATGCGCCAGCCCAACAAAGCAAGTGCGAGAGAAAGGCATCCTGGTACACACATAGCAGACATGATCATGCAGCTGAATGGAGCCAAAGTCTTATCCTGTCTTGACCCGAACAAAGGATAACATCAACTCGAGCTGGAAGAGAACTGTAGATTCATGACTACTTTTTTGACTCGTGTTGGTTTGTTCAGATACAAAAAAGGTTGAGGTTTGGAGTGTCCTCGGCTGTAGAAATATTTACAGATGTTCTACGTCAAATAATTCAACCTGTTACACATGCTTTTAACTACGTGATGATATACTAGTACTTTGGACAGCACAAAAGGAGCATGACAAGGCTCTTACACGAGTGGGCCAGCTACTTGTGGTTGCAGGTCTTATTCTGAATGAAACAAAATGTGAGTTTTATAAGACCAAACTTAAGTTCTTTGGGCACATACTCTCTGATGGGGAACGGCTCCTGACCCAGATAAAGTGCAAACCCTGTCAGCTACTTGCCTCCCACAAGATGTCAGCGGGCTGGGGGCAGTCCTTGCTCAACATAATGGTCATCCGAATGCTCAGAGACATATTGTGGCCTATTCCAGCCAAAGCCAGTCGAACACAGAATGAGCCCATTTTCAGCCAGAGAAGGAGAGTCTGGATGTAGCGTGGGCCTGCAAACATTTTCCTGTGTTTCTATATGGAAAACAATTCACTTTCGATACAGACCACCAATCTTTGCTCACTATTTTGAGAAATTCGAAAGCCTAGATGCCCCCTCACATTGAGAAGTGAGGTTTGTGACTGCAAGAGTACAACAATGCAATTGTACACAAGCCAGGTAAAGATCAGAACCCTGCTGATTAGTTTACAGAAGTACCGCTACATCACAGTTCGGTATCCAAATCATCTGAGGAGTACATTAGCCTCATTGGGAGGTCCAGCACAAAGGCAGCCCTATCCGTTGAACAGAGTATTGCTGCTACTAAGGCTGACAACAACATACTTATCCTGAAAGTCATTATTTCAATTCAGTTGTGGAAGAAGAGTACTCAACCTTTTGCTGATGATGTTGAATTTCAAATATCGTCATACCTGAGAGCCTAAGACAGCAAGTCATTGATCTAACCCATGAAGGACATTGTGGCATTGTAGCCACTAAAAGAGTCCTAAAAGACAGAGCATGCTTCCTCACCTAGATGAGTGAGTTGAGGGAACTAAATGAGTGCCATCTTTGCAACTGCTTTTCAACCAAAGTGACACAGCATCCAGTGGCAATGTCTGACCTTCCTGCACATGCCTGGGAAAGAGTTGCATTTGATTTATTTAGGCCCTTAGGAAAAGGACATCATCTCATGATAGTCATTGATGAGTGTCCATGCTTCCCTAAAGTAGAGGAGCTAGCATCAACAACCCATGAAAAGGTCATCGAGCAGCGGGATGACATTTTTGCAGCGTGAGGTGTCCCCACCATTTTCAAATCTGGCAATGGTCTGAGGTTCAATAGCAAAGAATTCAAGGAGTTTCTAGTCAGAATTAATGTCAAGCATCGAAAGAGTATACCTTAGGGGCCCCAGGAGAAAGGTTTTGTGGAACGCTTCATGGGTACCCTTAAAAGGGTAGTTGAATGAGCTTCAATGGAGGGAATCGAGTTTAACCAGACCCTGTGTCAAACCCTCCGTGTTTACCGTTCAACTCCTTGCTCCATAACGGGTGAGTGTCCTGACACCTTGCTACTTGGAAGAGCTATCGGAACCAAATTGCGACAGTGGACAGCCGTCCGATCCATGAATGCTAATAAGGTTTGTGTCACAGACACTTCTCCAAAGTGCAAAATGAAAATGTATGCTGATAGGAATTGACAAGCTCAGGAAAGGAAGGACACATGGTGACAGCGCTTTTTTTCTAAAAATGTCCAAGATACGGGACTCATCAGACTTTAAGCACCTACATCAACATTCTTCTGCTCCTGCAATTATGAATGAGGCAACCCCACCTAATAGTCCAGATCAAGCATCAGAACCTGTTATCGGTACACAATCAGAGTGCATATCAACAACCTCATACCACTCAATCTGGCTGACTAGTGCAAGCGCCTCAACTTCTCTTGGACTTAGCCCTTTTTGCAGGGTCATCCTTGAACTTTTTGCCTTCTTCCTAGCCTTTTTTCTGACATGGTGTTGGTGGTTCTAGGACTCTGGGCACTTTAGCAGTGCTGTCCAGTGTAAAGTGTGTGTCTCTCTGTGGTAAACATGGTAAGATTGGTCTACACCTGTTTGGCATATTTCATTTACCTGTCAGTCCCTTGTAAAGAGGCAACTCCGATACCCGGGCCGGTAAATTAAATGCTACTGGTGGGCTTGCAGCGCTGCTTGTGCCACCCGCCAAAGTAGCCTTTCAAACCTATCACAGGCCTCTGCCATTGCAGGGCCTGTGCACGCAGTGTTACTGCTGCTGTGACGTGACACCTAAAGTGAGTGCCACGCCTGTGACCCCCCTTTTACTGCATGTCAGTCACCCCTAAGGTAGGCCCTAGCTATCCCTATGGGCAGGGTGCATTGTAGGTAAAAGGTAGGACATATACCATAAGTGTGTGACATGTCCGGGTAGCGACAAACAGCCATTTTGGTTTCTCACTGCTGTGAGGCTGCCCTCTCACATGAATGCATGGGGGATTCCCTGATAAGTGTTTCAGTGGTAATTCCTAATATGAGAAGAGAAGCATGGTCAAGTTTGGTATGTTTGGAATAGTAATAATAAATGCTGCACAATGAGGTGCGCTGATTTATTATCACTATTTTAGAAATGCCACTTCTAGAAGTTGGCATTTCTGTGTGCTATGTGTCTGCCTGCCTGGTGTGTACGGCATGTCTGGCTCTGGAGTGACAGGGGCTGGGAGATGTGTTTGGCTCCAGGGATGGCAGCGTAGTCAGAGCTAGGCTGAATAGGGGATCTGTATTTGGAATAGTGGGAGGAGTAGTCCCCTGACCCTGAATAGGTCTGTTCCTGCCTAGGTGAATGCTGGCTCCGCCCCCCTGTGGTGGTCTGGTGACGGAGCCCCCACTTGACAAGGGGAAGAGGAGCCCTGTAAACAGAGTGCTCCAACACCCCCCAGAACCAGTTGAGACTGGTTCCCCCAAGCCCTGTGCCAGGGCTGAACAAAGGAAAATGTAGTATAAGTACTGGAGCTGTGACCCCATGTTTTTGGTGTGCTTGGGCTTCCTTGTGACATGCTGCTGCTGGGCCCCAGGAGGAACTTCCACGAGGGACTGCATTCCTGCTGGAGGGCTTTGTGAGCTGGCCTGACTGCGCCCAGCCTTTGCCCTCAGACTGTTGAGGCCTCATGGGTGCACTATTTACTTTTCACGAGAAGCGCAAGTTCTCTGCAGTGCTGAGCTGCAACCTCGTCAGAGGGAATCCCGACGTGGGGATTCCCACGCATCACTGGAAGGAAAGAGGCAGCCCATTCCACATTGATGCCATTTTTGAGCTGGAGACCACCCCGCTGTGTTTGCTCTCCTGAAACTGGGAGCCCACCCCACTGTTCATGCGCTCCTGTTCGTGGGAGCCCACCCTGCATTGATGCCTTTTTGAGCGGGAGCCCACCTGCTGTTCGTGTGCTCCTGTTCGCTTGTGTTCACTTGAAGACAGGAAGCTACCCCGCACTGTGGCACAGATAGAGAGCCGCCGCCAAGAAGCGCCAAGATTGGCAGAAGCGGAAGTCAGGTGCCCATGCCTGGCTGTGGGCGGGGCCTGTTCTGGACGTCAAGAGGGAGAGGTGGGTCCTGAGAGGCCCAGGAGAGCGGCCGGCCGAGGCACATTGTCGGTGCCCCTTTTCCCGGCCTGAGGAGAAGACAGGAGGAGTCCTGAGATGCCCCAGTGAGTGGGGCTAAGACTGCTGCTAGAGGGGTCCAAGTGCTTGCAGGAAAAGTAGCCCGGTGAATGGCATTCCTCCAGCACTGTTGAGTCCAGGGCTGAGTTCTATGGCGAGTAGAGCCCAGGGAAGGAGGGGCTCCAGGCACACAGTGGTGTCAATGCTGCTTCCACAGCTGCACCACAGTAGAGCGGGCAGCTGCAACGTGGGGGCGATTTTGTTGTAGGAGCCCCAGAGAGCGGGCTCCCCAGGCACAGTTAGTGCCAGTGCTTTGCCACAGCTGCACCACCCTGACTACCGGCAGCTGCCACAAGAGGGACACATTGTTTAGGAGTCCCAGTTGGGCTCCAGGGGCACAGTGGTGTCAAGGCTCATTTTCTCAGCTGCACCATGAGAGCGCAGGCAGCTGCAACACCGTGGTATTTCGTTTGCTTGATGAGGAAGGGGTGAGACGCACCCAACGCCCCCAGTGCATTGCGCACAGTGTTTTGCTGCATTGGCAGCCAAGGGGCCAGTGGAAGGCCCCAGTTACGCCCTGACTTTTTGGACAAAGGGCATTTGAGCCTCAAGGAAGACCAGTTGGTTTGGGGTCAGGTTTGGTACCTGTGTGTACCAGGAGGGCGCAAGGCCCTAAAGGAAGGTGATGTATGCACCTACGGAGTGTCACTAAGGTACCCGCCTCATTGTGATTTATGCGTAATGTGTTTTATGCCTAATGTGATGCAGACATCATTTCTTTATGTTGCTAATGCTGAGTACTGTATTTTACCAGTAGTTACTGGTTGTGCTATTTACTACTTGTGCTTTGTGATGGTTCTGACAGTGGCCCGATTGGCCCTGTCATGTACATAATCCCCTGTGAATATTGCCTAGTGCAGCTTGGCACAGTGTATATGTGTGATTATGATTCTAACGTGTTTTGGATAATACAAGGACAATTTTTTTATAAAACCTTGTGTGCAGTTTCTTTTGTGGTATGCCTAGTGTGTTGCTGCTGTGTGTGAATTGCGCAAACGCTTTACACATTGCCTCTGGGTTAAGCCTGACTGCTTGTGCCAAGCTACCAACGGGGTGAGCAGGGGTTATCTTCAATGTGTCACTTCCTTGCCCTGACTAGAGTGGTGGTTTCTGCCTGGCTTTGGCGTATGCCTTAGCCACCCACAAATCACATTTCTAACAACTTATTGAAGAACTGTGATATGACTGCTGTTTCTATTTTTTATTTAATAAAGGGGGAGATGGCGTGTCTTGAGAATATGTGTGCTAGGACCCTGGTCGTACTGGGCGGCTCAACAGAGGAATTATGTAACTTGCTGTGATGTGTTAAGGTGTGGCTATTAACGGTTATGACGTAATGAGAGTGGAGTGTCTTATCTGAGAAAATAAAGACGTCTGCTACAGAGCTCTGTGTGTGGTGTATTCATTTGCATGCTCCCGGCTGGAGAGGATGCTACAGCTTCGTCAGTTGTCGTCTCCAGTACCATGAACTCAAAGATGCTGGGTCTTTAATGACTTACTGTTTCCACCCTCTGCATGCCTAAGCGAGCTTCTGCTGCTCATGAGGAAACTAGCAGTCCCAGGTGACGCAAGTGAGTGTGATTAGTACTCATGAATACACTCTTACCCAAGGACTTTCTGCTTTACACCTGCATCTGCAGCAAGATCCAGTGCTGAGAGTCACCCGGAAAGCACCTATATCACCATTCCACCCCGCTGTTCACTCCACCTTGTAGTGTAGTTCCTATAGTCCCAATAGGCTCTGTGCATTGGAATAATATATCCTATAGATATCACGTAGGACTTAGGTCAGTAGGTCTCTATCGAGTATACTAAACTTGATTGTGAGTGCCAGCTAGCTCAGAGGTCACTAGAAACTTTCTCGAATTCACAAGAAGGGATTAGTTTCTGACAACCGCATAAACATGACAACTTTGTTTCCCTAGGACTGGAATAACTATCTTCAGAGTTGCGTAATCAATAGATAAGTATTTCACTCAGTCAATCGTGCATGCTTCGTTCCTACATAGATTGCACAGAAATAGAGAGACAGGCATTTCAATAAAAAGGGTTTATTGAACAATCTTCTTTCTCATGCAAGAGAGGTGAACTGCTACAATCGTTAGACAGATTGCAAAGTATAATGCATACAGCATAAACAGTAATATGAAATAATACTGTAAGAGCGTTGTATGGTTTCTAAGCCATATAAAAATACATACATAAATAACATAGGCTAAAATACTCAACTGGTGCTTCTAAAATACGCCTACCCCTATGTACCTAACCTAAGTCTAGTACGAGGGAAGAGGTAAGTATGGTCTTTAGCTTAGGTTTAGTTTTGCCAAGAATCTACCAAAGGTTTCTCTAGGTTCTAATCAGCTCCATACCTTAGAATGAAAGAGGTCTGGTATCTCTGTCTCAGGACTTGATTTCCCAACACCCCGTAAGGCAAGTCAGAAACACTGGAGCTGGATTTCTCAGCAGAGGAGGGCAGCTTCCTGATCAGTGCGTCAGCTGGAAAGTCGGCTTCCTTCGGCACTTGCTGTAGCGAGCTGCGTTGGGCAAGTAGGTCGTCGAACTGCTCCGAGCCACCGTGATTTGCCATAGCAAGTGAATGTATATTTATACATTGAAGGTGTTTAGGAAGGCCATGTTTGACGTAAAGTCGGGCATATGAACGTCATGAATGAACCCCTAGGGAATAGTTGTTCATTGTAAAACTAACTGAGTTCTTGGAGAAATCAATATTTAAGCAAGGGGAAATCCCCAACGGCTTAAGCTGGTTTTCCAAGAAATTGTTGTGACGTTTGGTGAACCGATGGAAGTAGCCATGCCTGTATTTAGTTAGCAAGGGATAAGCCCACATAAGGTCTTGATTTCTATGCCTATATAAGGGAATCGCGAATTGTACCTATATACGGGCATGAATCGGGAAAATCCATTCGGAATCTAAAACGACATACAACAACTTGGTCTCAAGCGGTCCGGCTCATCTTCTGGCCCATGCCCCAGACTGACTCCTCTACTGAGCACCTACATCACCATTCCCCCCGCTGTTCACTCCACCTGGCGTCAAGGTGTGCAGCTCATCTTTTGGCCTAAATCCCACACTGACACCTCTACTGAGCACCTGTAATGTTGATATCAATGTTTATTTCTATGTTTGATACTTATACATCGTGAGGCTAGCGCGTGATCCTTAAGATGTTCACTGTTGTATTCTTTTGAATGTGGCTCACACATTGAGTGTCCAATGGAAGGAGGTTCAATCATCTGACTGGGAGGACGCTCCGTGTGCTGGGTGGAGTACTCATTGGAATCAGCACCCCTTGCTTGAGCAGGGCTCAGATAGACATCCACTGCTTCTATGATCACGCTTGTTCCTTTTCTTTAAGCCACCACTTTTCTTTTGACCTGCAGCACTGCCTTGGGCTGCAATGAGAGTGTTGTGACATGCCACGTACCTTCTGAGTGGGACTGGGCAATTATTGCACTGCTACTTCCGCTTTGTAAAGGCGGGTTATATTGCTAATTTAGAGAAGTTATCATTATGCATGTGGAAAGCTTGCATTTGTGCTTCTGCAAACCAGGTGATTCTCTTTGAGCAAAGAAACCCTGTACTGCCGATGCCCCTGCAAAACACTGGTGTATGCTAGGGAACCTTACTTTGTATGCCAAGTAGCCTACTTTGTCTGCAGCTTGGTGAAGATAGAGAAACTCTTGTCGCTAGTCGAAAGTCAAAATGATTGACTGTGCTTGTCTTCTGTTTTCAGTGAAAAACACTTCTGGACGCTCCCTTGCGTTTGTTTTTCCTTTTTAATACTTATTTTTTTTCTCTAAGCTTGCATTGCTTCAACGCTGCCTGTTCTCTTTGAGACGCCCCACTGCCAGATACTGATAGCTGCCATCTGTCTTCTATTTTCTAGCCAACTGAGCCGCTCTGGTTCCAAACTGTACCGTTTCTTTATTGTGGAGTGACAAGGGAGTTCTTTTTCTCGGGGGGGGGGGGGGAGGGGGGGGAGGGTAGAATGGGACATCACGGAGAAGGTTTAAGGGAGCATGGAGAGAAAATGTAGCCACTTATCTATTATCTCGAGGTGGTAGGAGATGCTCTGAAATACCTGGGTAGTGTGCGGGGTAAAGAAACAGCAGGATCAAATATCACTCACAGATTTTCGATTTTGGTGACTGTTATAGGCGGTGGCCCTTGATCATTTGTCGAGAAGGCAAGGTCTGTTTGCTTGGGTTCGTTACCTATGACAAGAATTACCAACCTGTATTTGTTGAGTCCCTTTATGCTGTAGAGACATGTTCAGCGGCCGTACTCAACGATTCTGGAGCCCTATGAAGCCCGGGAAAAGGGGGCGATTCAACATGAACAAAAATAAATAGATATTACCTTGTGCTGTCTGATTGAGGAACACGGAGGATTGATGTATGTATTAATTAAAGGCAGTGCAATTGAGTATCCTAGTGTAACTCTGTCTCTTTAGGTGGGTTGAAGAAGTCATGGGCCCCTCGACTCCCACTCTTGGTACAGCCAGCTGCCACTGGTGCAATGAAAACCTGGGGGATGTCAATGTTTTTCTAACACACAACAATACTAAATGCCTGGAAATAAACTGTGCAAATATTTCAACATATATCAGCAGAAATGAACCCCGTTTTTTGACATTCTGAAGTTGATGGAAACAAAGACTTTTATAAGATCAAAACAATTAAGACACCACTTGGTGATGCACAAATGATCAATATTTGCAGACAACAAATTTCCACACATAATCATGTGTGTGCTAAATAGTTTTATCAGTAAAACCGTTCATCTGTGTAAGTTTAGCGACCATTTCAATGGAAAATGTGGTATTTGTAAACGACAGTGCACTTTTAAACCGTGCTTTATTAATATACTCCCATATTATTATACCTGTTCTCTGTAGCATGCGACTTGAGAAGGTGAAGCCGGAAGTTACAGGCATGCAGGAGGCGCGCTCCTTCTGGGGCCCGGAAGCTGCTAAGATTCCGGGCTCAGCGCATACTTGGGCGCTCCTGCTGAGCAGACTGCAGGGGTGTTTCCGCTCTCGCGGTCATCCCGAGAGGTGCGTCATGAGTTATATGGAGCAACAGGGAGGATGCTAGTGGAGCAGCAGAGTACAGCATTGGGCTTATTTTTTATATGCCTAATTGACCTCATGAGTTTCTCGAAAGAAGTGTGGACAAGCCCTTTATTTGCCCTTTCCAAGTTGGCGGTGTATTCAGAGAAACCAGCCTGGATATTCCACCTTTAGAAGTTTTTAGGTTTCGCCCTGGCCGTTGCAACTGCGTAGCAGTTGCTCCGCCCAGGGCGAAATCTCATGATCCTACATATGGGGCTTTGGTTCCGCCTCTGTCTCCCATTGGCTAGCTCCATAAATGGAGGCTGGCCATTGGGAGACAGAGGCTGTCAATCACGCTTTCCCGTGAATACGCGATTCGGGGGCGTTTCCGTGTGTTTTTTTTAAGTCCCGCCCTCTCCTCTTCCCATTGGCTGGAATTTTACCTTCCAGCCAATGGGAAGGGGAGAGCACGAAAAACACGCCCCGAATCTGCCGGCCGGGACACCCCTCGTGACGTCATTACCCGGGCCGTGCTGTGATTGGCTGCCGGCCCGGGAACTTTTGTTGAAAAAAATACCACCTGTTTACATTTTGCTATTCTGTAGCAGCTAGGAGATTTAAAAAGAATGTGTGCAAAACGGACAGGATTCTTTTGGAACACTGCAAATATGCCCCTGTTACCTCTAATAATAATTCTGAAACCATTTAGACAACTCTAAAATATTATAACAGATTTCGTTATATGCTTGTTTTACATCTATTTCATAAGGGAAAATACACTGTTTTGCCGAATATGTTTACCGGCCTGGGCTTAAAAATACAGAATACTGGCCGCAATGCGAACCGTGACACAAAGTCCCTCAAAGAGTTGAGAAATATATTTGTTAATTTGAAGCACCACTCATAATCCTTCTATGCAGGTTGACTTTGGCCCAATCGGCAAAACGTTCCTCCTCCAGTCTCAGCGGCCCAGAAGGCCTGCGAACCTCAGATGTGTTCGTTATTGGTGGTAACTCAGGGGCCGTTCCTGCGTGCTTGTCACTGGGAGATGGCGCCTGCCGTGCCTGCGTACAGCTCTATGGGCTGTGTGCGCGGAAGACAGGCGGGCCCTGAGTGCAGCAACCGCTGGCCCCGCCCGGACCTCTGACGCTGTGACACCGGGCCCGGCAGCCGCAGCAGCGCCAGGAAGTGACCTGCGGCTGCACACGCCGGTCGGAGAGGAGGCAGCTGCAGGACCCATCGCAGCCCGCACATACGTACCGCCAGCATGCTGCCCGAAGCCCCGGAGGGCCAGCTCAGCGCCGTCAGCAGGGCCCTCTCCGCCGGTACGTGCTGCGTAGTTC
Source organism: Lissotriton helveticus (assembly GCF_964261635.1). NCBI lineage: Eukaryota > Metazoa > Chordata > Amphibia > Caudata > Salamandridae > Lissotriton > Lissotriton helveticus. The sequence continues at coordinate 778,072,898 of NC_136072.1, forward strand.
TCCCGCCACCCATCCTACCGGGCGGCATTCACCGTGACCTGCCTTTTAATCCCTTCGGCGCTGATGACAAAGCCAGCTCGTCATCAGCGTTACCTGCGCTGCGCGGATGACGAGCTGGCTTTGTCATAAACAAGCCATTTTTGAATTTCCCACGTACAGCGGGAAAACGCGGTAGCGCTCAAGAGGTTAAAGCTCTGGAGGCGTTCATTGCCGGTCCCGCGATGCCCAATATCCCCAAACATTACCTCACCCCCTCTAACTTACCCCTCACTTTTTAAAGATCGGGGGTAGCATTGTTTCATGATGTCCACTGTGTATGGTTCTAAAGGCATGTTTGAAGGTCTTGGTCTTCAGAGCTAGTTTGAGTAGCACTTTCTCTTCCAAGGCAATTATTCGTACTCCTTGAGTATATCGGAGGAAAAAAAGGGACTGGCTAGTTGTTGGTCCAGAGTGTTTTTTTTGTTGTTGACATTTTTAATTAGAGAAATGACATGCTATATTAGTGTTGTCTGGAGTACATTGAGAATTACTAAATGCATCCTTGTGCGTTTGTGGTTTGATTGGTGGATTTTTGCAATTCTTGATAAACGACCTTTTTGTACCTCTTTTATTGTGTCCCAACCTGTGTCTCTTGCAACTTATTAAATCCACAGTAGTTAATGTTTAAGCCACGTTAATAGTAGTTTTTACAAATTATTAGTTTTTTTAGTATTATTAGTTTGGCAAGTTCTTATTTGAACTATTTAGTTCACTACCCGATTTCGCCTTTACTGTTTGAAATGGTTTCCAAAGGCGAAACCATTGCATTGTAAATGCTTGTTTTTCTGTGATGTCAGTTCCTGTTTATAAATCTCTTTTCACCTTCATAAGGCTGAACTATAATGAGACACAATATTAGCATGTGTAATAACTTCCCTTTGGATGCAAATAACCCAGCATGCACTTGCTCATATTACAGTAGTTCACTCAGTGCTTTAAATGGGAAAAAATAAGTGCAGGTACTCATTAATATGAGCTAGAGGTGTGGCAAGTGGGCGGGGCTAGGGGCGGGGCTAAGAGCAACGTATGATGATACATAATGAATTCTGAACCAGTTGCAGCCACTATCAAAACACATGAAAAATATGTTTATGTAAATGAAACAGGTTAACTCGTTACACAAAATGAAATCCAAACAGGATGATATGTGAACAGTTCGGAGTTTTGTAATATTTGCTGCTTTTTAATGCCATACTGTTATTTTTTGTTGTTCGGCACAATACTATCTACTCTCAGGCATACACTCACACACACTCACACTCCCTCTAAAATCTCCTGAGTGTCCTGATTCTCTCCCTCTTTCCCTCAATTTTCTCTCACAGAAAAACAGGCACACACAAGTCGGCAAGCACACAGACATAAGCAAACAACCACAAAAAGTTTCAGGTGGGATTAAATCCATTTTAAACTCCTAACCTCCAATGAGTTTCTAAATTGCCTCTGTCCATGTGCTGCCTCCATATCTGCATTTGCCCAAATGCACACAATAGTGGGGATGTGATTAACAGCACAGGGCCTAAATGGGCCCTCCATTGTCAATACAGTGTGATGGTGAACACAGGGACATCATGCAAATGATCCCACGCTGAATAGTTTAACAGCGGCTCTGCTTAGGACTATAGAAGTGCCGTCTCTGTCAAATAGGTTCCAACCATGACAGCCTAGTGCTCACCATGTGTGTGTGTCAGTGTGTGTGTATGTATGTCAGTGTTTGTGTGTCAGTGTGTGTGTCTAGGTGCGTGTGTCTAGGTGCGTGTGTCTGGGTGCGTGTGTCTGGGTGTGTGTGTCTGTGTGTGTGTGTGTCTGTGTGTGTGTGTCTGTGTGTGTGTGTCTCTCTGTGTTTGTGTGTATGTGTGTGTGTGTCAGTATGTGTGTGTGTGTGTGTGTGTGTGTGTGTGTGTGTGTGTCTCTGTGTGTGTGTGTCAGTATGTGTGTGTGTGCGTGTGTGTGTGAATTATAAGAAATGCAACAGATTTAGGACTTTACAGAAATGTATGTTTAAAAAAAATACAATTTCTAAGACGATTCATGAATACAGAACTCAACAAATATGTGGTATTTTTATCTGAAAATAAGTGGCAAACCTATCACCTCAATTCTTTACATTCATCCCACCTCTTTCCTGCTATGTTCACCTCATCTTTATCCCCAACCAAAGCCGTTGCCATTTGTAATGTAGCTCATTCCTAGCGTGCTGCAGCGTTTCCTGCTATTCATTGCCATATGCATGGGGCTACCTTCACACCCATATAGCCAGTACTCAGGTCTGTCACTGGTATCTTGTAAATATGGTGATTAATGCTGGAGGGGCTCACAAAGAGAAGCAGCTCCTGTCCTGAATAAAAAAAATGCTAAGAAAACCGGCTTTGGCGAAGGCAGAGGATTTTTTAGGGGCTGCCATTCGCTTTAGTACAGTCAGTGCCATCAACATTCTAAATAGGTCTGGATTACTGACTGTCTTTCTTAACCCATTTTCACACCTGATTGAGAGGGGCGGGGTTAGGCTAAAGCACTTTCAACTGAATAGTCATTGCGCATGTGATCGACAGGGAAGGGTTTGTCTAGACCCTGCACTGTTAATCACTACGCGACGCACAGCAAGCCCTCTTAGACCCCTGCGGTCTCAGGCCATTCACATGGGCGCTGCTGTAATATCCAGCAGGGAGAGGCTTGGCGCGCTTACAAGCTCCTGTAAAACAGAGCTGCATCTACCCTGTGCAATAGGAGAGACATAACCGGAGAAAAACCAAAGGAAATGATTGACGGAGCGTTGACAATACAAGCACTCACCCCCAGTCAACTGATCTGGGTTTAATCCATCACAGTTCTTTAGCCCACTCTGCCATCCCAGTTCAGACATGGCCATATGCAAATCCGTCTGACCCTGTGCCTCATGGGAACAGTCCAGCCCGAACTGCCAAGCCATGCCTTCCCTGGACCGGAAGTCCATCCCGAACTGCCAAGCCATGCCTTCCCTGGACCGGACATAACCGGAGCCTGCAGTCCTGTTTATTAGGGTACTGGTACTCTCCCTTGGCTAATGAGAAGTGCCGGTACTGTGGGCCTAAAAATTCAGAAGTGCCGGTACTCAGTACCGGTGAGTACCGGCCCATTTAAAGCACTGAGTTCACTGGAACATTCCTGTTTTGTGACTCATGTTTTATGTGTGTATCATTTGTCACGACCAAAGTGTGCAGTCCAGGAATCCTAGATTCTCGCATGTTTATGGGGACAGCCTCTCACCAGGTACATCAGATGTCATTCTTTTATTGGTGCGCTGGAGTGGACATCCTATACTAAGCAAAATCTTGCTTGACCACAAGAACCCAAGGTCTATCAGTGTCCTCGCATACCTAGGGTAGCCCTGCTCCACAGTTATGCGCAGTAATGTCCGTTTGGGGCAAGATTATTGATATGGTTGCATGGAAAAAGACTTCCTTGTCTATGTGGACCCCAAAAACTTTTGGAAGAGAAGGCTACCCATCTTTCGAAGTCACTCTGGTGTAAAATAATATTCTATGAATATATTAAAATTGGATAATTCGAAGTTTGCAGAGATTGCAAGAGTATGGGTCAGCATTTTGACTTCACACTAACAGTCTTTGTCTAAGGGACCGATGTCTAGTTCCCTTGGTGCCCGTATATTCAATTTCGGGGCATTATTTCCGTGGGTGCAGTATATCCATGAGATGTGTTTCCATTTAAGTGTCCAGTTCATCTTTTTCCACAAATAACAAACGAATCAGCAAAGATAACTGGGCAGCCCAGTAGTATAGCTGAATGTAGGCTACTGCTAGTCCCCCATCACACCAAGATTGTAGACAGTTATCAAACGCAACCCTGGGTGGTTTATGTGGCGATAGGGATGCCCTGGATTGCTTGAGAAGTTTCTGAAACAAGCTCTGCGGGATTCATAGTGGTAGTTCTGTAGGACGAATAAGAGCTAGGGCAGGGAACACATCTTAAATAGGAGAGTCCATCCTGTGAAAGAGGTGGAGGGGAGTTTTAGTGCAGCAGGTCTGTGTGGGTGGATTTCATTAAGCGGGGTCAGGTTCCTTAATATGTATACCCATGTATTCAAAGCTGTGACATGCAATGGCTAGGAGGGCTCGCTAGTTTACTGCCAGGTCTCCCACTCCTGTAGTGGGTAGATTATTGATTTCTCCCATTTGAATAATAGTTTTCAGTTCTTGACTAAAACATATACAAGGATGAATCTATAATTGATGTATATGTTGCATCTTGTTTGTCACTGCAGCTATCAGACATTTTCTACTACAGTTGTCCCTGATTTTTAGGTCAAACCTACCAGAGAGCATTAGCTGTCTGGTTGCAAAAGACCGTTTGTGGGCGTTCCAAAAACCTACAGGGGATTACAGCCTGTTCAAGGCTTCCAGTTGATTGGCTTTATTGTCACTCAGATTTGCTTGCCTCTTATTCAATGGCTCTCCTTGTCCATCTTGGTTTTCTCCCTCCCCTGGAGCATATGCTCTTTACAGTCTCCCTGATTAGCTGGATTCTACCCTTGCATTGTTCACATTTAGGCAACGACTTTTTTATTTTTCATTCAGCTCTGCATGAGAGTCCATTTTTTTTTAGGTTTCTCCCTTGCGTTTGTCTTTCCCCTTAAATTCCTCACCCACACGCTGTGTTGCTCACAACCCCTCACAGCAGCAAGGATGTTTTTGCCAGGATATGGCAGAAGAGAAGACTTTAGGGGTTGTTTTTGTTTTGTCTCCTGCATTTCACATATTGTATGAAAATATGACCTTTAGTACGAAAAAGCTTTTACTGCGTGGGAAGAAGGCCCATCTGCTGCACTCACTCACCTGGAGTCTTAAGCAGAAAGTATACTTAGCAGCACACTTCTCCTGGATGCCCATAATCCCCTCTTTGGCCTTCTACAGAGAACCAAATGACTGAACTCAGTGGAATGTAAATTAGGTCTTGGCAACCATATCTCTTTACATTCTGACATATCTTTATTCTTTTTAAAATCTGTTCAGTTTCCGTAGTTAAAAGTGTTTGAAAAATATGCCATGCTATTTATGAAGATTGTAATCAATGTGCAGTTTAGAAATACCATAAGACATGTTTGCTTTTCTTCCAGTATTTTTAAATGTTTTCCTTTCTAAACAATGCTTTACAGACAAACATTGGGCAAGCCAACAGCTTGCCTTGAATTTTAAAGGTGAGCCTTATGGAGTTTTCCAATGCTTGTTTATTCTTTGTAGTTGGAAACTCTGCTCGATTTCCTCTGATTTATTGCTTGGCATTTCCTCCTTCCTAATGTGAAGGGGAACTTAGCGCCTCTACATTATTCTTCACCTATAATCAAGAGTTACAAGATTGCCAAGTAGGGTTTTTGCTGTTTGCATTTTCTCCTCATTTCTTAAGGAGGCACTTACGACTTGTTTCATGTACTAGTAGGTGCAAGGTTGCATGGTGGCTACTGTAAGGAATTGCTCTTTTCATGGGTGACTTATGTCACAAATTACTTCTAGTATGTTAGGGCCAACATTATGTCACGTTTGCCCCTTCCAATAAGCCATGGTTGCACTCCCTCATGCAAAGGATTACCTCCTAAGTGTCAGTGCCAGCATTATGCCATAGATGCCCTGTATGTCAAATACTCCTTCTAATATGCCAGTGCCAGAGGGTTTCTCCACTGGTGCCCCCACATGTCAAAAATGACCTCCTTTGTGCCAGGCCCAGCAGCTTGTCAATAGTGCCCCCCATATGTATGAGTGTGCCGCTTATTCCAAAAATTACCTACAATATAACAGTACCATCCAAATACCATGTGTGACCCTTTATTAAAAATTACCTCAAGTATCTCAGACCAGATGGGACTTCGCCAGCCCTGGACAATCTGTCTGATGGATGGTGCAGGTGCCTCTATGCGCCTGAGCCAGCCATTAGACAGATGTCACTGCCTGATTGAGGCTTGCAGACCGTGTCCTAACTTCATCATTCCCACACTGAAAAAATGTGCCCCTGATACACATCTTAGTAAATCACCTTTACTAAGATGTGCATCAGGGGCACAGTTTTTAAAGAATCTAGAACATGGTTCTCATTCGTTGTCTGCATGATTGGGTGGGAGTGAAGTTAGGACATGTCACTAGGGAATTTTGTCAGGATAAGGGGCATCAGTCGGATGAAAAAAATTCGAGCTTGTTTATTAGCCCCTTGCGCCACGTCACTTTTTCCCATATTAAAACTAATGCACCAGTGGCCATCGAAGCTTGCAAATAAGCCCCTTCGAATTTAATGACAAAACTATTAGTTGGTAGCATAAATAGCAATTAGACTGTGATAAACTCTCTTATGTTTCTGAAAAACTCCTTGTCTTTGTTGGTTGCTCCTTTAATTCTTCAAGTGACCTGATGGTTTATCGCTTTTAACATTATGTTTCGGTGTGAACCTAATAATGTAGCCTGTCCTAAGGGAAAGCAAATGTTGAAGCATTATTTTATCACAAAGTTTTTACTCTTTCTTATGCTCCTTTGTACTGTCCCTCTACCTGTTCTGCACCCCCCCCCCCTCTCCTTGTCATTTCAACTTTTCTCTGCACATCTAGCATTCAATACACCCCCCACCCCATCTCTCACACCAATCACACTCGATCTCTTTTTGGCGACTTTTTCAGCGTTTTTTTCTTCCCTCCTGCATCTATCACATTTCCACTGGCCAGCTGTTATGCACCTATCTTCTGATGTAGCACGGCTACCCCTCTCATAGCTGCCAAGGTTTCAGATTGCCATGTGTGACATTTTTATAAATTCAGTGTAATTATGAGTGACATTTCAACGATAATGAGTGACACTATTTCGGGAGCAAAAATCATGCAATGAAGACGGAGGAAACTTGTAAATATCAGAAATTACAGCTATTTGAGCAACAGGAAACTCCAAGAACTTATTGAATCTGCTGCAGAGCACCAGAAATGGAAGGACACTAACTCTAGTGCTCCTTCCTGTAACCTGACTGTACTGTAAACTAATGTATTGATGTTGTTATGATGTTAAACAAGTTTTTCGTTTTTCAGGAGCAGTAGTTAAAGTTAAGTGTACATATGCTAACCCATGCACAGTTAAATACAAAAATCCTTACTTGAGGCAACTGAGAGAGCAGAGAGAACCCTAGTGACAAAATACGCACAGACACCCTGTAGTCTGATGATAATACCCTCAAGTGATTAGTACTGGTAACCAAGAAGGATGACATGACAGAGCAGCCCTGCGGCCAGTCCTGAGATTATTACAGTGAGACTGTCTGAATTTGAAATGAAATCTCAGATCTGGCAGATCACGTAAACCTCAAGGATGATGAAACAGACCAGCCCTGCGCCTGCAGATTTTACTGTGTCTCAATTAACAAATGTCATCTCACTGCAATGCGTGGTGGTGCGCTACACGCTGTGAAGAAAGTTACCACTGTGATCATCATGAGGGCGGACAGGGGACCTCTGAGGAATGACACGAGTCATAACTGCCCCCCTCCCGCTCCCCTGCCCGGCCCAGCAGTGCTGAGAGAGCAGATCAGATCTGCAGATAATAACCAGGCTCTCTCAGGAAAGATGACGAGACAGACCTACCCTGCCTGCAGATCATACCATTGTGAGTGAAATTAATTGTTCTGATTAGACTGTGCGACTACAAGAAGGGTATCGGGGCGTGCGCTAACTACTGTTTATTTGGACCAGACCCAGCTTGTTGAAAAAGGGCAGTGGACCAAATCGCTGCTAGCATAAATCAGTAATCACTCTGCTCTTCCCTCCGTTAGTGGTATAAGTCTCAGCCTATACTGTTGTTATTCTGTGCACGTCCCTACACTGTCCTTTGCCCCGGCAGCGGTCACACAGAGCCCCCTGCTATTGTGCTTCCTTCACTTTATATCAATCTAGCATCTTCCTATAATTATTCTTTCTTAGGTGAGGTTTTTGGCTGTTCATTGCACAGAGGCTTGTAGTCTCTATGTCGCACGGCGTTGCATACTTTCACTCACCACGCTCCTGAATCACTTACGTGTGGCTTCTCCGCCCCAGCGCAGATCACTGCAGCATCTTCTGTAGGAAGCTCCGAGCCTGGCTCCCAGGGCCGGGGCCCAACTCATCTCGCAGTGTAACAGAGCGATCCAAGGGAAATGGGCCACTACTTGTTCCTCCTGCGCCGCAGCACCACACAATCATACACTGCTGTGCCTCTAAACGCCAGGGCAGCAGGCCTGTCTCCTACAGCCCCGGCCTCAAGCACTTGGCCTTGTGAGCACCCAAGAACCGCTCAATACATTAACGCCGCTGTCAGCCTCCACTGTACTTAAGCGGCAAGGTGAGCCACCCGCACACACCCGGAGACCTCCAAGAGCCAGGTTAGGCTCGCCAATTGAGTCCCTCACCACCTGGGAGGCCCGACCATGCCACTGCGTGAGCCCAGCCACTTACCGCGACCCGATCCAGGACCCGGGTGCAAGTCTCCTGCCAGCCGCTTCTGACCCACCTTAACGTTTTCCTCTTCTTCCGGAAGTGAGGAGGGTCTAATTAATGTCAAAGCCGCACGGCGCCAGGAAATATACATCCAGGCACGAGGAGGCCGCTGGCAGCATGAGCAGAACAATTGTAACTTTGTAGCAGTCTCTCGCAGCCACTCGAGGTGAGAGCAGACAAACGATTAACTATTACATTACTGAGCCCAGCAGCTGTTGGCAGTGGCAGCAAGTCTCGGAGCAGCAGTACTGAGAGCCAGCGCACAGGTGCAGGTGCCTGCGGCTCGCGCTGGCACCCTGTGTAGACAGAGTTTCAGAGTGTGGCAATATGCGTGACAATACATTTCAGTGCGGTGATGCTGATCACCACACTGAAATGCGGGAGTGTCACACCTGTTGCGTGATACTTGGCAGGCATGCCCTCTTCCATTCAGGTCTTAGCATAAGAGGAATAGTTAGTGACAGCGGAGCACATGCCCCACCCCCGCCTCAAGTGCCACAATGCTGCCAGTTAGACACGCATTGACTAATGTATGAAAGATAAAGGGTGAAATGCTTGAATTACTCTTAGCCACTCACAATTACTTGTGCCCACATTCCAATCCCTTATTTTTGTTTTTGTCCACAGTGCCACTTCAGACAGGAAAAGCCATTTGTAAATCAGCCTTCATCTGCACCAAAAGGAACAGTTCAGCCTGAAGTGCAATGAGTGAGCCCTCTGAATGGGAACACAGGCACCCCAGACCGGTTTCAGAATAGTTAGCCCTTGTCCTTAAGGCAGAGCTTGAGCCCTGTGGCAGTGACCCACATTTGAGCATACCTATTAGGGAATCATGTTGAGAAAACAAAAAAGTGAATCTCAGCCACTGCTCATTACTCGGGTCTCATCCAGCCCAGTGTGGGTCCCGTGCTCACAGTGCAAAATAACTCAAACTATTTTCCTTTATATTCATACAGTTATGTCAAATAATTGATTAAAGCGCAAACAACTGCCCGGAGGCGTCAAGGCGCTACTGAGTATCACAGTGTGTTAGCTAAGTTAATAGGTAAACAGCCATGTCTTCAATGACTTGCAAAAGGAAAGCATGTTTGTCTGAGATTTAATATGCAGTGTTAGGGAGCTCCAAAGTTTTGAAGCCCCTGTCTAAAAAAACCATTTTGGTGCACTTTAAAAAAAAGAAGTAATTTACCACTCCAAAAAAGGGCCCCACCATCTTGGAATGGTGAATAAAAAATAAAAAAGCTGCTGCATCATGATACATGCATGTCATGTGATGCATGCGCCTGTTCACATAGTGCTTTTGATTTTTGGCAATGCTGTTAAGCATCAGCAAACAGGCATTTTGTTTTATTTTTGCCAATGTGGGACAGCGTTGGCAAACAGCACTGGCAAAGCTAAAAGGTTGGATAATGCCATTGAAAGGCACGACCTATTGGCTTTGGAAATTCTTGTTTTGCTTTGCCAGGGTTCAGTCTTGAAGGGCCTGGATCACTACATCACTACCTTTACCTTATATTTGCTGTCAGTGAAGCATGACAGTCAGGGGCCTCAGGCCAAGGCAAGGGTCGTTTAGTTTTATATAATGTGGGAGTCTGATATTATTGTAATAAGAAGTGATGTGTTTTTACCTGATCATACATTTGACTAGGAACATTTGTATGCTATTGTGGCCAATTTATGTAACACACAACACCCTGTATTGTAGGTTAATCAAACCAGGCGTTCTAAGAGATCCAGGCTCCTGGTGGCACACAAAGGTTTTTATGTCGACCGGCGACCTTATTTGAATAATGGCTTCTGTGAGTTTAAGACCCCAAGCCCCCCACATTATTTTCACATTCCAGGAGACATTTACAACCGAGGCGTACTTTCTATTAGTCACCACCCCTTTTGGCTTGTACCTGGAGACGTTTTCAACCCATATCTAATCATCTGGTTCTAGACATGTAAAAGGAAGACAAGTGTTTTTTTTGTTTTTGTGTTTTCACTGCAGCAAGTTTTGTAATGTGTTAGTCAGGACTCAATAACCAAATTAGACATACAGGCTTTCCCAATTATTGTTATAACGGCTGTAGGGCAAAGCCTTCACCCCTTCATAATCTCTTCTCTTCACCACTTACTGTGAACGTGGTGGACACACTGGAAAGATTCAGAGTCTTGCAAACTCTTTATGAAAGATATGAGAAATGTATTTTCTTTAGTGGCCAAGATATGCTGTAATTGAGAATAATGGGATTTTGATTTTACGAGATATATGCCCTCTCAAAAAAGCACACACTCCTTTGGCAATGTGGCAATACACCCAATCAGTATTACAGAGAGACAAAAACCTGGGTAAAATAAAAATCAAACAAACAGGTTTCAAGAACATGCCCGGCTAGGAAATGGAGGGCCTCACACCCCGCGTTGGTGGCGAAGTGGGTAACTGATATGGATTGGCGGCAGAGGGTAGAGGAAGTGATTTACAAAGCATGAGGGTGCCCCAGAAAATGGGAGAAAATATGGTCACTGTGGAGGAACTACAGAGGAACAACATTAGGGCAATGACGTACCCAAAGACAATAAACGCAACACTACATAGCAGAATAGAGGTGCAAGGGCAGTCTTGAATCCGCAAGAATGGTGGCGTTGCGATGCAGGACTGAGAGTCTTTTACTCTCCATGTTAAACCACTCCTATGAGAAGATAATACTCTATAATGTAAGATGGTGTTTCTATTGTACTTTCAGTATGATGAGCTTGTTTAATAAAAAGATTTTTTTTAAAACATGCCCAGCAGAAATCAACGATTAAAGTATATCCAGCAAAGTTAAGAGTGGTGGTCCTAGACAACAAGCAGGGCAATGAGCAGTTCAGGAAAGATACAAGGTGTTGGGACTCGCAATGGAACATCTCGAGAACCACCTCAGGACTGACAATTTGCAAATACTTGGGCCCCTTGAAATGGCTGAAGGTGCTGACCCCAAAGCCTTTTTAAAGGATTGACTGGCGGAATTCTATTGACAAACAAGTTTCTGAGAGGGCTGCCCAATAAAATCCACTCAAATCCAATGAAAGCCAAATTGGACAGGCTACCGAGCAATGTGTGTGAGTACAGTTGTGTGAAGAGTGAAAGGCCAGGCACTAAACACTGCTGAAAAGAAAGGTAATTTGTTCATATCCGGATCACAGGTTCCTTTTCATCTTGTTGTGTCAGCAATTCCCTAGAGTTTAAATGCCAAGACCAGATTCAGCAAACAAAATGTGTGCATTCAGACGTGCTGTGAAGTAAGGATAATATGCTTTCAATATGCTGATCATGCACTAATGCACATGCATTTTAGGATGCAGCGCTGGCGGTGTCCATTGTGACCTATGCAAAAAAGAGTTGGCGATCCAGACGTGCGACTGGCTCTTGCCCACCCACACTGGACTTTTAGAGGTAACATTCGGACAGGAACTCGGTATATATCCCTCTGGCTCAATCCACCTTTACAATAATATTCACCATTTACATTCCTTTGCATAGCTGTCTATGAGCTGCGTGTGAAAATACAACATTTATTTAAATCTCCAGTTTAAAGATCAGATATGCTCTTCAGCATGTGGGTAGTAGCACTCAAATCCAGTTTAAAAGGAGAACTGCACATGAGTGTTTCTTGACATCAATCAAACTCCACTTCACCGAAGCCTAAGTCCAGCTGGGTCTTTAGGCAAGTCTCCACACTAACCACTGATTTGTTGTATAAAGCGCTGTATGTACTTCAGGGTGAGCGAGCAGCTTACATGGGTTCATGGAAGCAGAGAAGGTGGGAGCAATGGGGCTTGATCAGATGGGTGTTGTCAGTCTCTTGGTCACCTCAGTTCTCAGCTGAAGGCTAGTTCAGTTTTCAGTATGTAATGTATTATCAGTAAGGCTCTCTCTCTTCCGCTTTTTATTGATTGATTTATTGATGTTCACAGATAAATACAGATAGAGAATCATATGCTCCTCTCTCTGTAATTATATTAAATGTGGAAGAACGGACATAAGTCATCTTTTGAGCTGTTTCCAATGCTGTCATTCACAACTGACAGGCGAAGTGCCGTGCAGACTGATATGATATGATCAGGGCCACTGGAATTATGCTGCAGGAGGGGGCCAAATTATGCGGCAAGAAAAGGCAAATTATGCGACATAAGGCAGCACATTTTGTAATAGGTGTACTTCATTATTTCGTTATTTTTAAATTTGGTAACACTGCATGGGCATTGATTGCACCTCATTAATACCAGGTTTATCACCCAAATATAGCAATAAGCAACAGAAAAGTGACCAGCCCAGCTTTGCAATGGGCCTTCCACTACTCAACAACTTGTGTCGCTGTATTTTTAGTAACTTTTGAACCGTCTGAGCTACAAACACATTTTTTTAATCTGCAGATTATGTGGCAGGTGATGGATACAAATCAGATGCAAATGCAACAAATCTATAATCATGCAAAAATCACCATGGTAACACAAATTCATAATTCCAGTGGCCCTGGATATGACATAATCTAAAGAGTGCGAATGCCCAAGGGCGTGTTTGCACTGGCAACTGACAAGCAGGAAGAGGAATCAAAGGTCCTGACAACAGGAGAATTTACAAATGGACAAATTAAGTTGTAAATAGCTGCAGGTGTTAATACAACAATACTAGTCTAGTGTTTTCATATGAGAATACAACATGTAAGTGATGCTTCTTCATGTCTTATTAAACCCGTCTTGCATCCGAGTGTGAATGTGTATCAGTTAAATAAAGATGAAATATATTAATTTCAACTAATTTGTTTCACAGACCAAAAAAATGGATATATACACGTGCAAATGAGAGCAGAAAAAAATATATGGATGAATACAGCTAGGAAAGGGTGAATATGTACATCATTAACCCAGGAACACTAATTATTATTACTTGATTGAGGGATTCTCATTTAATCAATCTTGAAATGATTAAAATTTGATTGGAACCTACCATAGTACAATAGGTGCATTCAGGATTACATCTAGATCTGAGCACCAGGTGCTTAACTCGCTGGGCTACTTTATTGATAATGATGCATTGCCCATCTCTTACATTTTTATAAAAAAGTATACATTTGCAACACCATTGGAATAACTATGAAGCAGTAACACAGATGGCATATTGGCTGGATAGTTTATTGAGTTGGAAATGTGTTCTTGATATATGTGTGTCAATTAAAAGGGCTTACGCCGACATGCATCTTTCTGTGGTCGATAAATTGTGTTCCATTAAAAGGCGCCTATTTTAAACAACCCGCAGTTTGGGATTAAATATAAAGAAATATATGGTTGCTTGCCGACGCCTAACAGCTTTTTTACAGGTTCCCAGATGTCTTTTTGGAGCAGAAAAGAAGGAATTGTACGTGTTTCCTTTCTTAAATTTGTGCCGGGGCCTGTGTCTGCTTGATAAGAGCTTTATTATGAGGCAATTTTTGGATTCTGAATAGATTCGAGCCTGAAAGAAGAACTGCGGGAACAACACTCTCAGAATCTGCTCTGCTGAAAAAGGATTTATGACTAGCAGAGCCCACCAGCGCGCGCTCCTCATAATCTGAGCGCGCCTCAGTCACTCGTCACGTCCATCTAAACCGGCTCTTGGCAGACTGACTGAGTTTTTTATTCTGTCTCACACGTTTCACTCTGTACCTTGATATTTAAGCTTAATTTTCTGAACATGCTGCCAGAGCTTAATTTGGAGGATAAAAAACAAAAAATTGCCGGTCCAAAGATTTGCTATGGGATGCTGGTCAGGGTCGGACAGGGACAGAAAATAGGCCCCAGCATGAAAACAAAAGTGACCTGCATTCGTGAATAAGAAAGCTAAAATATTGGCCCATTTTTGCAAATTGGGGAAGTTTTGAACTTGTAAAGACACGCTCTGCAAGTGATTTGCAGGTGTGGAAGAATGCATGGATTTGAGCTTGCTGCAGCCAATATTATTTTAATATCAGGGAAATCAAAGTAAAAACTGGCCAAGCAGTCCATAAAACAGACCTACAAATAGCCCCAAAAAATGGCCCACATGCTGATCCCTCAGACCAGCCACTTGGGCATTCCCTGATTGCACTATAGATTGACCCCCTTGCCAGTGTTGCAATACCTTATCTTGATTCCACCTCATGCCTCTTTCTTCCACCACCCCACACTTCCCATCTCTTTATCTCACTCTTACAGGCTCTTTTCCATCTCTGCTTTCTCTCTGCCATTTTTTTCCTGTATTTTCTTCTTCCTACTTTCTCCCTTTTCTACCTTTCACCTCCCTCCTGCTTTGAGTCAAAGTCTGATGATGAAAATTAAGTCCCGGCCCCTAAAAATGAGAGCTAGTGCCCCCCCCCCCCTCGCCATTACTGTTAAAATTAAACAACACTAGGGATGTGTGTAGGATGTTATACGGAAGTATACACAAAAGTGATGGATGGAGTGCTGGAAATAATCTCAGCCACTGATGATACTCAAGGCCACATCCCAATCCACTATTATAAGTTTCACACCATGCCACCTCTATTTAGACTCAGCCATATGCCAATCAGTCTTGACCTTGGCTCTAATGCAAAGGGAGTAGCAGGAACTGCCAGGTCAGCTCCTATCGGAACACAAGTAAGCCAAGACCAGTCATGCCATTATAAGGGCTCATCAGGCGGGCAAAGCTTGGTTTCAGTGGCACAGTGTGCATGAGGCCCATGTCTCGGCATGGAATCCCACCTAGGGCGTCAAACTGAATTATAGAGGTGGCAAGCCAACTAATGAACAGGTAGAGATCAGCCAGAGCTGAGCCAATGGTCTGGCTCAGATCTTAGAGCCTGTGCATGAGTTGAGCCCTGAAAATATTAGCTATGTAAATCACACAGCAAACCACATAAAATGTGATAAAGGCTCTCCAAAATTTAAAAAAGTATATTTCTTTAATGTGTGGTTCTGAGAAGTACTTATTAACTGTGATAGATTTGTGCTAATGGTAGTCTGAACTCACATAATTGAAAGTGCATTCATACGCAATAATGAAGCAAAAAGTGTTTTGATGAAATAAAATGTTTGTCTAAGATCACACAATTTAAACGGGGAAGCTGCTATTTATCCAGATTTTCTGGTTCACTATGTACAAATCAACCAGTAAATGGGTATTAATTTGTTTTTCCTTATGTTAAGGCTTTTTTGCCTCTTAGTGCATTTTTTCAGCAGTTTTTAAATATAGCATGACCTCTACCCAAAGGCCCAGCGCTTTACATGAGCACAAGTTACATTACATAAGATCTCATTCTTTGTTTATAGGCATGGGGAGATTAAGGGCCAGATGTAGGTAGAATAGATTTACTGATTCTTAATTACCGAAAATTACCGATTTTTACCGATTCGGTAATTAAGAATCGGTAAATCTGAGGGGTGGATATGTAGGTATTCCAGATGTGCTGGAATACCGAATATTTCGGTAAATACCGAATCGGTAATGCCCATTCATTCCTATGGGCTTTGAAGCCCATAGGAATGAATGGGCATTACCGATTTGGTATTTACCGAATCGGTAAATACCGATTTTCACAAGGGTGCAGGGGGTGTCACTTTGACACCCTCTTGCCCCCCCAAAACAGGCTCGGGTGCCATGTGGCAGGCATACATGCCCTAAGGGCAGGTCTGCCTGTCACATGGCATAGGTGTGCATGCACACATGTGCATGCCCACCGGAATCGGTATTTTACCATCGAATCCAATTTGATGGTAGAATACCGATTCGGTAAGGCCTCTGGGACTCAGAAGAGTCCCACCTACATCTGGGTGCCTCAGATTCGGTAAATTTACCGAATTTGTATTTTATCAAATCGGTAAAATTACCGATTCGGTAATTTTACCGATTCGGTAAAAAAAAGCCCCCTACATACCTGTCACCCGTTTACCGATCGGTAACGGCCAAAATCGGCCGTTACCGGTCGGTAAATGGCCTGAAACGGCCACCTACATCTGGCCCTAGGTGATTTGTCCAGAATTGCAGAATGATGAGCTGATGACGAGCCGCAATCCTGGTTCCTAAGTTCCACAGTCGGCAGCTTTGACTGTAACACCACATCCTGGTTAGAGTGAGGGAGGTGGGCAGAAGCCACGGGAAGACTGGCTTAATATGGACTTGAGGTTCCAACAGGACTTTGTGTTGAGCCACAGTTAGGCTTCAGGATAAGGCCTGGCTCTAGTCCAAGTGGCTCACCCACCTCTACTGAATTATACAATGGATGGAATGCTTGAATCAGCCTCAGCCACTGGTAACATCTTGGGGCCGCATTCCACTATATCGTAATTTTGCACAGCATGCCACCTGAGTTTGGACCCAATCATATACAAATCAGTTTTGACCCAGCTCCAAAGGAAACAGTCCAGCTTGAGCTGCCAGGCTGTGTCCTCCCTGAACTGGAACACAAGCTGTCCAAGACAGGTTTCGCCGTTATTAATGCTCATTAATCAGATAAGGTGTATTTGTAGTGGTACAGTAAGTTAGTGACCGACATCTGGGCATACCTGTCCCACCTAGGACATCATACTGAAGTATACAGCAAAGTGAAGGATTGAATGCCTGAATTAAACTCAGCCACTGGTAATTACTCAGTACCTCATCCCAGTCCATAGTTATTTTGCACACGATGCCACCTCAGCGTGGACCTTATCAAAAGCAAATCAGCCTAGACCCTGCTCCAATAGGAACAGTCCAGCCCGAACTGCCAGGCCAGGTTCTCCCTAAAACTGAACATGAGCAACTCAAGACCGGCTTAAACCGTCATTAGGGCTCATCAGTCAGGTAAAGCTTGGTTTCAGTGAGACTGTGTACATGGGATCCACGTCTGGGCATACCCATCCCATGTAGGGTGTCACATTGAAGCACACAAAAAGTGATGGATAGAATGCCTAAATTAATCTCCGCCCCTGGCAATTACCCAGTCCGCATCCCAGTTCTTCATTATTTTTCACAGCGTGCCATATCAGTTTGGACTCAGCCATATGTAAATCAGTCTTCACTGTGCTGCAATTAAAAACAGTGCAACCTGAACTGTCAGGCCAGGTCCTCCCTGAACCGGAACACAAGCAAACCAAGACAGGTTTCGCCCTTAGTAGGACTCATAAGCTAGGTATACCATGGAACCAGCAGCACTGTGCATTGTATTTGCTTGTACTTTCCGTGTTCTATGTGTGAGGACTATTGCACTGCAACAGTTTATGCTGAACCTGTTCTTTATATGAGGAACTGCCTGGCCTGCACCTGTTCTCTATGAGGTTGAAACCTCCAGTACTGCCATGCACGCTGCCCCCTTTCTGTTTGTGGAACAAGCTCACCCTTCTCCTTCTTACGGTGAATGTGTTATTATTTGTGGAAACTTGTTCTCCTGCTGTGTGTGCTTACCTTCTCTATGTGAAGGTGGCTTGCTACCATCAGCATGTATGAGGGAAGTTACACTGTCTGATACATCAACTAATATGTGCTTTGTGTGAGGGATGTTCTGCTGTTATTGTCAATTTTTCTGAGGCTCGCTTTAGAGAGGCTTGCACAACAAATGTCTGTGATGAGCTATGCTGTGTGTACTTGTGAATTTTGCATTGTTGAAACCGCCTGTATTGTTTCTTTTATGTATGTATTTATGTATGGCTAGGGGGTAAACTAGCATTTCCTTGTTGTGCCCTGGTCTGTTTAGTATCTGTTCTCGGTGTGTGAAGCCTGCACTGCTCTTGCCTATGAGGTACCCGCTTCATGTAGGCATGTGCTACATCTGCCTTTGCTAAGTTTGTTTTGTTTCTGCTTGAGAAGCCTGAATTGCTATGCTGCACATTAAGTATCTAATCTCCACTAGTAAGTGAAGTCTGCATTACTACTGTGTGTGATGCACCTCCTGTGTGTGGAGCTAGTACTTTAGCAACCTGTACTGCGAACATTTGTGTGGTGATGTAGAGGGGACCTACATTTTTGTGGCTGTGTCCTATCTGATGTGCAAAAGGAAAGCTTGCTTCTGGTGATCGCCTTCTAATAATGGTGTAAAGTGAAAATGCACCCTACTGCTAACACTCTTATGTAAAGTGATTCAGTGAGACCACCTTACAGATATACACAGTCCCTACACAGAGTGGTGACTCCTGCAGGGTCGGCACTATGGACCACATAGGCTTCAGCAGTAGACTTGTTGTTAGAACTGGGGGTCTCTAGTTGGCAGAGGTAGGTACCACTGTCCAAATAGGGACCCTTGCTTCTAGTCAGGGTAAGGAGGAAAACCTCTGAGATAACCCATGCTCACCCCCTTGGTTCCTTGCCACAAGCAGTCAAGGTTTATCAAAGGCAATGTGTAAAGTATTTGTACAAACACTCACAGTAACACAGTAAAAACACCACAAACTGACTCCACAACAGTTTAGAAAAATAAAGGTATTTAATCTAAACTACACAAGACCAAAACAACAAAAATCCAACATACACAGTTCAAGAATATGGTTGCAAAAGAGTTCTTAAAGTTATTGTTGAAATAATCCACAGTTGCGTCATGTTTAGCCAACAGTACCTTTAAATGTGACAAAAGTCCAAAACAGAAGCTGGTGCAGTGGAATACAAGCGATGTGTCACTCCTGAGACCTTGGGGAGCCGATGCGACAATTCCGCTGGATGTAGCGGGTGTGTTGCGGCGGATCCGGTCTGTATGGGGAGGGATGCGATACCTTGTATGGATTCCGGTGCGGACGTTCCGTAGTGAAAAAGGTCGCAAAGGCACGATGCGATGATCTTTGGGGACTGCGACGATCTCCGGGGTGATGATGCGCAGCTCAGCGGCGATCTTTCTCTCGCAGCTCCACGATGCGATGTCTCTGCGACGATTCTCGCAGCGACGTGATGCGGTAATCTCACCCAGCAGCGACAGGCTCTGTGACATTGTTTGCAGCTACGGAAATCTTCCCGCAAACTAAGGATGCGACGTGTTCAGGCAGCGGCAACAGGCGCTGTGACGATCTCGGTATTCGTAGCGATGGGGATTTTCTCGCTAAGCCGGGGATGCGATAAAACTTGTAGAAAGTTTCTTAAAAGCTTGGTTTCCAGCTTCCCCACACAGGTACAACTTCCAGAGCCACCCCACATGGGCCACACACTCCAGGAAGGACAGAACTCTCTCAGCAAAGTTCAGAGAATCTGGGGGTGAATTCCTTTTGTTCCTGGGACTTCATAACAGGGAGCCAGCTCTTCTCAGGCCCTTGGAGATTCCTTCAAGCAAGGGGACACAGCACAAAGCAAAGTCCTTCCCCTCTCCTTGGCAGCAAAGCAACAGCAGGTCAGTCCAGCAGAGCAACAGCAGGACAGTCTTCCTACTTCAGTTTCAGCTTTCTCCTTGGCAGAGGTTCCTTCTTGATTCCAGGATGATCTAATTTTCTGTAGTCAGGGGTCCTGTACTTATACCCCTAAAAGTCTTTGATCCCTTTGTGCAGAATGGCTCTGAGCCCGGTCTGAACCAGTTCTGGGTGTTCCTTGAACACTTTGTTTTCCTGGCCTCTCCTTTCCTTTCAGGGAGAGGGGCAGGGTCGGAGCCAGCATTGTGGAAGGCAGGCACAGTCCTATTCAGGCCCAGGTGCTACCCCCTCCCACCACTCTAGATTTAGATTGAGCTATTCAGCCCAAGGATGGCCCACTCAGCCTCTGGGAGCCACCCAGCCCCTGTCACTCACAAACCAGACAGTCAATTCACAAACAGGCCAAGGCACACAGAAAGGTCAGATAATTGAACAGAAACTTCCTAAAAGTGCTGTCCTCAAACACAGGATTTAAAAACAACCTTTCCTAAAAGATGTGTTATTAAATTCTGAGTTCAGGGATACCAGACTTTAATCTCCTACCTTGCTCCTATGGGAAGATATGCTGGTACCTTGCTCCTATGGGAAGATATGCTGGTAGCCACTGTAGCCAGCATTCCCCATGATAGCCTATGGGCAAGGTAGCCTTACAATAGTGAAAAACGAAAATGGCTGCCTTTCACTACCAGTGCATGTCACCTGCACTAGTAAATGCTCTACCTCTCCCATACACTGCACCCTGCCCAAGGGGGTACCTTGGGCCTCCCATAGGGGTGGCCAATGTGCACAGAAAGGCAAGGGTTAGGCCTGGCTAGTGGGGACACTGACCAGGAGGACATGGTAGTTCACAGACTGCACACAGGCACTGCAAAGGCAGGCCTGAGACACCATTTTAGGGCTAATCATGTGGGTGGCACAATCAGTGCTGCAGGCCTACTAGTAGCATTTGTTACCACCAGCCCTGGCACACTTAGTGCACTTTACTAGGGAACTCTTGGTGACACAAATATACCAATCATGGATAACCAATCACAATACCAGTTTACACAGGGAGCACTTGCTCTTTGACACTGAACAGCATTGGCAAAGTGCCCAAAGCATCTAAACCAGCAAAAACGAAATCCAGCACAGCATCAAAAATACAGGTGGTAGAGGCAAACAGATAGGGGGAAACCACGCCAAAGGTGCCAGGTCTAACACTTGTGCTTCAGGGTCAAATAGCTGTGAACTATTCCTATGCGTACCTCTTTTTGTG
The DNA here is from genome assembly GCF_964261635.1 of Lissotriton helveticus. Taxonomy (NCBI): domain Eukaryota; kingdom Metazoa; phylum Chordata; class Amphibia; order Caudata; family Salamandridae; genus Lissotriton; species Lissotriton helveticus. The sequence continues at coordinate 778,094,002 of NC_136072.1, forward strand.
TTTGAGGGCAGCTTACACTACAGTAGCCTGTGCTGTACCACTGTGTGAGTGGAGTACCTGTGCTATATCTCTATGTGAGGACATCAAAAACAAGCTAATGGATGGAATGCTTGAATTAAACTCACCCACTAGCAGTCATTTATGCCTGCATCCAAGTCCATCGTTTTTCGCCCAACATGCCACCTCAACTTAAACCCAGCCATATGCAAATCAGTCTTGACCCTGCTCCAGTCAAGCCCAAACTGCCGGCCAGGTCCTCCCAGAACCAGATTCCAAGAAACCCAGGACCGGTTTCATTTTTATTGGGGTTTATTACCCAGGTATAACTTGGTTCCAGTGGCTGGCACAGTTAGCACAGGACCCTTGTCTGGGCATATGTGTCACACTTAGGACATGAAAAACAAGGTGATGGACTGAATGCATTAATTAATCTCAGCCACTGGCAATTGCTTGGTCCACAATCACATCCATAGTTTTTCACCCACCATGCCATCTCAATTTGGACTGTGCCATATGCAAATCAGCCTTGACCCTGCTCCAGTGGTAAGAGTCCAGCCCAAACTACAAGGCCAGGTCCTCCCTGAATTAGAACACAATCAACCCAGGACTGGTTTCACCCATATTATGACTCATCAGCCAGGTATAGCATTCATCCATCACCTTGTTGTTATTGCCGTTGAGCCCTAAGGGCAACAGATATGTGCAGACATTGTACCCACTCTCACTGTGCCACTGGAACCAAGCTATAAGCGTTAATCAGAGTGAAACCGATCCTGGGTTGCTTGTGTTCCGGTTCAGGGAGGACTTGGCCTGGCAGTTCAAGTTGGACTGTTCCCTTTGAAGCAGGGTAAAGACTGATTTGCATATGACTGGGTACAAAATGAGGTGGCATGGTGGGCGAAAAATGATGGGCTGGAATGAGGCCCGAGTGATTGCCAGTGACTGAGATTATTCAAGCATTCCATCCATATCTTGTTGTTGCAGTATCTCTACATGAGGGACGAATACACTGCATCTCCCTGTGCTGTTCCTCTTTTTGAAGGAAGCTTACCCTGCAGCTACCAGAGCTGAACCTCTGTGTGAGGGACTCATACACTGATGATCGCTGTCCCTTCTATCTCTATGCAAAGGAAGCTTGCACTGCTGCTGCGAGCAGGGTCTGCTCTAGGGTGGTGCGATCGGTACCACCGCGCCATGTTCATCTAAAAGCATCTGATGCCGCGAACATTGTCCCATCAATCTTCAGGCATCAATAAAAATGACAACTCTGGTGATTAATGTTCTTCCTGGAGAGGGACCAGAGCTTTATCTAGTGAAAGTTTTGACTCCTCATAGCGCAGAGGGTTAATACGCCTGCTGCAAAGAACGCGTCCCATTCACATCACAAAGTGCATATGATATAAATAGGTCAATGGATTACTGCTTTTTTCAGAGATCCTTTTGTTACTTACAGTTTATACATTAAAATCCTAATATAGAGCAGTGAGCAATTGACTGCTATCAAAGAGCTGCATGCAAACTGCAAGGAAAATATTAGAGCTATATATTTTTTGCCCAGTCTTTCGTGGTCCTAATATTGCAAAAGGGGTTCATTTGACTAGAAATCAACTATTTTTATGAAAGAAAACCCCTAACAATGGTGTTACATTTTAAATTCAGAATTTTTGCTTTTCCAGTCAAAGGAATCTAAGAGACAGTGGTAATGGAGACTTGATGGGCACTGTCAAATGGTGTTTGTGAGGGAATCTGTGGCGGAGGTGCTCATTGGGGGGAGGGGGGGGGGTACCAACAAACATTGCCGCACAGGGCGCCACCAGTGCTAAAGCCTGCCCTGGCTACGCATGTTCTTCCTATTCTATTCTTGAAAATGAATATGTGCCATTCCAGAGAGCTTTCAGACAGATACTCTCTTTGAGACTAACTGCTATACACAGTGTCTGAAAAATAATGAGCTGCCTCCCCTTTGCACTTAGGTCCTGTGTGACTGCAAACTAGGCCCAGATTGGCGCTATTGCTACAGTGACAGCTCTGCATCACTCTCGGCTAATTAGTTCTCTCCAAATTTCTTCTTATTTTTATGTATCCAGTCTGTTTTCATTTCTTAAAAGGACTTTATTTCAATAGCCTCCAACTAAATACCGCTTTGCGAGAAGCCCGGTGTCCATGGATACGAGCCGGTGAAGAAAGGCCAGCGATCAGACAGCGGAATTTTATTTTCTTGACAGAAGATTAAAAAAAGAAGCAAACAAAAAAGGATTTGTTCCTCTGCTTTTTGAACTGTGGCTGAAGGCGTCTCCTATACCAGTAGCAAATAGGAGGCTTTGCTCATTCGCTCCTCCAGTGCAAGGATGGGCATGTAAAGCAAGTACTGGCAAAGCCGATAGATCTGGCTTTAGTCATTAGCCTTTTGACTTTGTCAATGCTTGTTTTGTTCTGTCATGGTTTTGTAAAACGTGGTTGCTGGGGTAGCTCCTGGCCCACATCAATCTAAAAATAAACCACAAAAAAACTGGCTACAGCTAAAAAATATTTTGGTCTCAAAAACACACATTGCTATAGTCATCCTTGCACAGGAGGAATCTACTTTGTGTGCGGATGTGCACCTTGTGAAACTGATCAATTCTGTCGCTCACAGCAAACTTCACCAATTGGTGAAGTGGGCTGACCCACTGTCCCATGCTGCAGTGGGTGGAAGAAAAATGCAATGACGGAATAACGGCCCAATTGATAAAGAGGAATAACTATAAGCCTCCGTTAGTATGAATGTTATGCATATACTTTTAGTCAAATCAAAAGATCTTGGCTATCACCAGACGAAAAAAGTGAACTCACAGACAATGAAAGCAGCATAAGAAGACTACAGGCTAGGGAGGATGCCATTTTTCATGATACTGTACCACTTGGGCATCCTAGAAGGTTTCCAGCTTTACAATTATTGGCCCCAACCATTTCAATTTTGGGAATTTGTGGACCCACTAAAATACAGATTATTTTCTTCTGTCATTTTTATACCTGCCGCATTCATTTTTCCATCTGATTATTGGCAAAGAGAGATCCATCATTCTGCACATAGGTTTTGTCCCTTGCGTCCATTCCAGAAAACTCCTGAAGGCAAAAATGCTCTTCACCAAAATATGGGCCAGGTGTACAAAACCCTTTCAAGGCCTCAAAGCTAACGATTCAGAAAATCACAGGGTTTGCGAGGGCGAGAGCTTTTTTAAATGTACTAAACAGATTCTGTGAATCAGTAAAGCTTTCTGGGCCAGATGTACGACCAGCAAAATTGCACCTCGCAAATCTTGACTCATTTGCGAGTTGCAATTTGCGAGGTGCAATTTGCCATGTGCAACAGTGTGTTTGCGATTTCCAATGGGGTCGCAAATTGTGAGGCTCATTAATATTAATGAGTCTCTCACAATTTGGGAGCTCATTGAGAATGACAGGCCCTCCCAGGTATGGTGGTCTGCTGGGCTCAGCAGACCACCATGTCTGGGACTGGTTTTAAATAAAGCAGTTTTTTTTAATGCAGCCCGTTTTCCTTATAGGAAAACAGGCTGCATTTTTTTTAAAAAATGAAACGTTTTATTTCCTTTTTTAAGGGCAGGTAATGGTCCCGGGGACCACTGCCTGCCTGTAAAAATAATTTTTGGAGACAGTCACAAAGTGGAAGGGGTCCCCTAGGGACCCCTTCCAAATTACAACTGCATTAGTACTTTGCAAGGGTTTTGCTACCACAATTGCGGTTGCAAAATGTTCATACATGACTCAGCAGTCGCTATTAGGAAGGAAACGCCCCTTTCTAATAGCGAGTTGCAAAACCTATTTAGTGAGTCGCAAATAAATTGCGACTCGCTAAATAGGCTTTCTACATGGCACACAGTGATTTTGCATGCGCAAACGGGTCGCAAACCCGTTTGCGCATGCAAAATCACGTCGTACATCTAGCCCTCTGCCTCGCGAACCCTCTTAAGTGTGAGTTACGATGGTATCTATGAATAGGTTGCGACCTTGAGGTTGTAAACCTTTCATCAGTTTCCAACATCTCAAAGAAAATGGTAACTGGTTTTCAATGGGATTTTGTGAATAGTTTTGGCAGCCATAAGTGGAGGGATGTTAGGGGTATGGGTGGACCATTGCCTGTTCCCCTTGATGGTTCCCCAAACGTGAAACCTTTTAATCGCCTCTCCCATTTTTGCATTCCGTATTCAAATTCAACAACTTATTTTACACACTTTTATCACATAGGAAATTGGCATTCGCAATACATATCATACCTTACTTTGTCTATTAAGATCAGACAGGTTATCAAAAATGCTAAAACACTGAAAAGCAGGGAAAGTAAGGAGTCTGGATCCCAGAAGGTAATGTGAGTAAAAAAAGTAAACTAACTGCAAACAGTTTTGGAACCTTTTTGGTGATTGGCTGGTGGCTAAATATGTCCTCCTCAACTCCGCACATGGCATTGTTACTGCAAACAGATGTACTGCCACGGAAAGATCCTTGCATTTTTGTTGGCCTAAGGTACAAATGATATCTCATCTTTCTCGATAGTAATCTTTCCAGCTTTGCTACTAATACATTTGGTTGATGGCAGGTATTTCTTATAATGTATTCTTTTCACTAAAGTCCTTCTTAGTAAAAATAAATTTAAAAAACGACTAAAGTTTCTGAGTAACTAAAGTCTGCTTTTCTCCTTTCCACGACAACATTTGGGAGAGGGGAGAGGTTTCTGCCTTTCTAGAAAAATGTTGAATGAAAGGATTTACTGCCATTTTGTTAGTGGCCTGACTGCGTGGAGCCACCGTTCCCTGCCACGGATCACTAAAGCCTCTTGGGGGCCACACTCACTGCTTTTTACACTGGCACTCTTTCCATCAGCTGTTTATTTCATCTTAGCATGTATTGTAGTCACTGTATCAAAACACTGTAAAGGATGGGAAAGATCAACAGGTCCAGCGCTTAGTTTGTAAAAAAATAAGTGATAGAGCCTTTTTCGACAGTACCAACATAACACTTAACCACCACACTCCTACAAGTGTGACAATTCAGACTATTTCAGGCCATGCAAAGCTATAATAATAGAGTGGAGCCGGAGCACCGGAAACCACTGGCTCAGATTAAGCACTGAACAGGTAGGTCGCTCTTCCCGTCTTAGGCATTGCTGTCAATCAAAATCGGCAAGCGTTTACGAACTTAAATGAAAGGTGCACATCTTTTGATTGTTGGATTTAAATATAGGTCTTTCCTTGAGTTTCTGGGACAGTTAGTGGGTATTGGGATGTGTCTGTGGTGGGCACTGTGATTCACTATTGATGTCCCATGGTCACAGGAGTATTACATTCTCATTGGATAAGTTGGTTCCTCCACTTGAACACTTGAAACTCCGAGAGTTGCTCAGTCAAGCAGAGGAGGTTGACCTGAGCATCTGAATTTTTAACAGAGTTTGTAATTTGGTTGACCCTGGCTTTCACCAGCATTCGACCAGCCATTAGTTCTATTTTGCCAGGCCTTTTTACTGAGACTTTCTGCCCCAACCAGAATAGAAGATTACTGGGGCCAGGACACTGGAGGCCAAATTTACTAAGATTGAAGATTTGGTGCAACGCAGCAACCAAAGTTGCAATGCTGCGCTGTGCCAAAGAAAGAGAGTAGACCAGTACCATGTCTTTTTTTTTTTAGAGTTTTCTATAGCGTGAACCCGACCTGAAGGTATCAGATCATTGTACATGTGCACCAAATGTGTTACAAACGGACACATTCATCTTGTTAGGCACGGGTATGTTAAGTGATTTGCCCAGAATCACAGGATGTTGAGCGTCCCTGCTGAAACTTGTGCACTTTTCCCCAGCTTTGAGGCAGACCGCTGTAGCCTTTAGGCCACATCTTCCCTCTCACCCTGCACTGGTGCACTTTTGGCTGCCGCGAGACACCCACACACCCTAACACTATAGTTAGCACCCAGTGGCGGCTCTCAGAGGGAGAGCTGCCAGGCGGTGGGGGCGGGCAGGGGAGGGGACCAGTGGGGGGATAGTGGAGTCGGCCGTACGATGGCCAGGAGTAAAGTAAGTAAAGAGATAAATAAAACTATTTACCTTACGCTCGCTGCATCACCAACTCGGCGATGCACAGAGCGCAATGTAAATAGTTGTATTTATTTATTTACTTACTTTACTCCTGGCCGTCGTACGTTCGAGTCCACTACCCCTCAACCTGCCCCTCCCCCGCCCCGCCTCACCACTCCGCAGCACTCTTTCTGCGAGCTGCCACTGTTAGCACCATAGCGCAAGGGTATGTACTTGATGTCTAGAATAGGTTTTATACTGGAAGGGTATCCTTCTAGTAAAAAATACTAAGTTTAGACATGGTAAAAGAAAATTCTAACTTTGTATGTCTGCTGTGTATTAGAGCACACATGCAAATTTAGAGAGGTTTTGACAAAAAAAAACTTATCTCAAGTTAGGCCTTCCTCAAGGAGACGTAACTTTTTGACACAAAGCCGTTTTTTTAGTAGATAGGAATTTGCATCAAAAACCATGGATGACCGCATCAGAACATCCACGTGCCACCCATGGTACACTTACTGGATACAAAGTAGCGCATAGCACAAACTGCATTACTGCAGGGCTACTTTCCAACACAAAACAAGTTTTGTGCTGGAAAGTAAATATCAGAACAACACTATGTGCATGGTATGCATCACGCTTGTGATGCAAACCTGGCACAAAGTGTTAGTAAAAGTTGGCCTGTTTGTTCCTAAAGACCAGGACTGGAATCGTCATGTTACTGCATTCTGCCTTGAAAGAGAGGGGCAGTGGTAGTGCATGGGGTGAGGAGAGAAGCCAGCACCTATCTAGATGAACACAACATTGACCAACTGACTGAAGTCTGCATTGAGAGCATTTCGAGGAAGTAAGCCTCTCTGGGCCCATGGAGATTGTAGGACAGGACAGAAACAACCCAAAATTGTCTGTATGACCAAAAGTTCAAGGATCTAAGGAGAAGCATTCGGAGCAAGTATTGATAATATATGTGCCTTCTAGCCCCAGAGGGCCATAAAAAATGTTTAAGAATCATTTTCTCCTTCAGATGGCTGGTGACTGAGCCCCAGTAAGGCACACTTATTGGTAATGCATGTAATTTTGAAACAAATGTGCGAGTCCTCAGATTATTTTTTCTGGATTCAGAAACATGGTCCAGTCTCCAGAGGCCAGCAGTCTCACTCCTGTATATATCATGTATTTTAATTAAAAAAACTCTTACTAACTGTTAGACTTGGCATCTTTGGCATCGTTTCCCCTGACTTTTTGCCTCTACCTCCTGTATTTTTTGATGCTGTGCTGGATTTCGTTTTTGCTGGCTTAGATGCTTTGGGCACTTTGCCAATGCTGATCGGTGTCAAAATGCAAAGGCTCCCTGTACAAATTGTTATTGCAATTGGTTATCCATGATTGGCATATTTGATTTATTGTTATGTCTCTATTAAAGTACACTGAGTATGCCAGGGACTGTGAATCAAATGCCACCAATGGGCCTGCAGCACTGATTGTGCCACCCACCTAAGTAGCCCTGTAAATGTTTCTCAGACCTGCCACTGCAGTGTCTGCACACAGTTTTTACTGCTATGTCGAGCAACCTGGCAAGTGCATTTGCCAGGCCATAACCGTCCCTTTTCTTTCATATAAGTCACCCTTCAGGTAGGGTGCATTTTGTCTAAAGGGTAGGACATGTACTGGAGTGTGTGACATGTCCAAATAGTAAAAGACTGTCAATTTCGTTTTTCACTATTGAAAGGCTATCTGCCCCATAGGTTAACATGAGAGATACTTTGTATCACCTTACAATGCTCACTTTCCATTGGGACAAGATAGGGGAATAAAGTTTATTCCAAACTCAGAATTTACTAACACGTCTTTTAGTAAAGATAGTTTTTAAATTGTAGGTGTGAAAATGCCACTTTTGGAAAGTAGACATGTTCTTGTTTAACTATTTTGTGTGCCTCTGCCTGTTTGTGGATTGACTGTATGGTTTTGGAGTGACAGGGGCTGGTGGTGTCCAACTCCCCTGAACTCTACTGCTGACTGTTCTGACCTGCCAGGAGGTGCCTGCTCCAGTTCTGGGCCTCTGGAGGTTGTCCCTGCTGTTGAGAGCTGGAATAAACCTAAAACAATTAAGAAAAACAATCTCTGATGCCGTCAGCGACACCGTTGTGATGCCATGACCTGCACCTCAAGTGCACAAAGCAACATTCGGCCTGCACCGCAGCTCTGACGCCCTTCGACGCCTGCAGTTTTTGGCATTCCCGACACTAGCGCTCGCATTGAATACATCACTTCCAGCACCTGCATCTTGTTATTGCGGCACCAATAACCTCCGAGGGTGACTACACGCCTCACTGGGAACGACACCTCACTGCAGATGCAACCAACTTCCCCAGTCCTAGATCCGACACGTTGCCTCCTCGCGACATAATGCTTCACCTCCCCCGTGGCAGCCAGGGAGCCAGCCTTGACCTTGGTACCGACGCTTCGCCTCCATGATACTGTGGATCATCATAGACTTTGTTTTCTAAGGTACTGTTTGTTTGGGGGTCTGTGTGAATCCGTGCCCGACGCCGCATACTTCGCGGTCGGCGCCGTTCTGTGGATTTATTGCTATCACGACTTCGTAAAAGCCCCAGGTGGAGCTATTTGTTTTCTACAAGCCTTATTATGGAAATAACTGTTTTAGGTGCCATTTTACTACCTGTATGTTCGATTCTTGTCTTGTCATCTTGGTCTTGCTGAGTTTAGATAAAGATACTTTGTTTTTCTAAACTGGTGTGGTGTCCATTTGTGGTGTTTTTACTATATTACCGTGTGTTTTGAGTGTAAATACTTTACACATTGCCTTTGGGATGAGCCTGCCTGCAAGTGCCAAGCTACCAAGGGTGTGAGCAGGGGTTATCTAAAGTGTCTATCCCCTTACCCTGACTAGAAGCAAGGGTCCCTTCTTGGACAAAGGTACATACCTCTTCCAACTAGTCTAGTTCAAGGTCTCTCCGACCACCATAGCTTTCAGATCGCTTAGTCCAAACATGCATTAGTAAGGCTTATCATTTTGCCTTTTCCATACTGAAAACATATTCGCACACTTAACAGAAGCAGCTGGTCTTGCGGCAGAGTGGTGGAGGGGGAGAGGGCTATGATGTGGGGGATGGACCGATGGCAAAACACAAAAATAAAAGAAAATAAACTACCTGCTCCTCGCCAATAACAGCTTTTTTCCTTACTGCCGTGTACATTCTGAGGCTCCCAGAATCCCCACGGCCAATTATAGCACTTCTCTCATGCTGGTAGCAGCATGAGAGAAGCTATGGGATTGGCCTGAGTGGGCTTGTTTTCCACTCCAAAGGGGACTGGGAGCCTACGCCTGCTGTTCTCTCCACCCGATAATGAAGCTCAGGTTGGGGAGATGTCAATGCGCATGACGTTTTTGCCATCCTAAGATAGCCAGCAAAACTGTCATGCTCACTGACAGCAGTGCTACCCACCAGTCCCCTTCCGTATCTGTCATTGCATGGCCCCATCCCCAAAGTCATAGCTCCATCCAGAGGAAAAATAAAATGATAACACTGTTTTATTATCATTTTATTTTTTCTTTCCTTCAGCTGGCTGGCAAGGGGGGGTGACGCACCTCCTCCATAGAGGAGGAGCCGGAGCTGATGTTTAAGTGAGTTGCATTAATAAATGCTTATTTCCCACATATGGTGACGCTTGAACTGCTGCTACCCATCTGTCTTGTATGTGAATGAAGCAAGGCAATTTGTTTAACCATACAAAAAGCCAAAATGTATTATGAAATGTATGAAATTATTCACCACTTTCGTAACTGCACCCTTCCTGTTCAGCTTCAACCCCTTCCCCTCCTGCTTTACAAGTTGTCTCTGACTTCCTTCCCTTCTATATTTCCAGTTACCCTCCCCTCTCCATTCTCTATTAAGGGTTCCATTCTTCACAGTATCACTCCCTAGCGTCCTTTCTTTTTTCTCCTCTACTATTTCTACTGCACATTTTTCAGTCACCCTAGATTCCCACTGTATTGCTCCACTTTCCCCTCACCCACTAATTCTACATTGATGTTGCTAATTATATCATGTATTTTGTTTTTCACTTTCTTTTTTCTCACTCATCACTTGACTTCCCGTCCATATTCTGTTTACTCCTTTCTTCACTCTTTTCTGCTTTCCACCATTCTCTCCCACACTTCTGCCTCAGTTTCCATCTAATTATCGTCCACCTTTCACTCTTGTCATCACTGTCTAGCTACAGCTCGAAGTTCCTGTTGCTCTCTTTTCAGCCTCTCTGTACCACTACATCCTTCCTTGCATATCTCAACGCCCTTCTTCTCTCACTTCCGCTGTGCATCACTACTTAATCCTTTCCTTCTGCCTTCACCTTCCCCTATCCCTCTCCGCTCTTCCACATTTACTATTCTTTTATCAATCTTTCTATGCTGATGTTTCTCGCCTCTCTGACCCTTATCCTATCTTTCTCCGCCCCCACTTTCTTTCTTTTCCCATCTTTCCCCTGGTCCTTCTGATTCTCCCTTCTACCTCTTCACCCTCCTCTCTTCCCTTTACTCCCTGTATCTGTACAGTCTTCTGATTGTTCTCCCCACTATCACTCATTCTGTCCTTTATCAATTTTCTACTCTATTGCGTTCTCTACTGTTTTGCTTTACTCCTTTGACTTGTCTTCAACTCTCCCTGGGATCTTTTCATTCTCACTCTGTCCTGAATCTCCATATTTTCCCTTTCTCTTGTATGTCCCTTCCTCCTCTTTTCCTTAGCCCTGCATCTAATATCCCCTTCATTATCTGTCCATTTCCCATTCCCCCCGTTATCTCATTACACTTTCCAATATCTATTTTTTTCTCTGTCTCTCTACATTCTTGTATCTCGCTGTTCCCTCCTCTTTCCTTACCCCTGTATCTTCCCGTCTCAATGAATTTGTTCTCCACTCTCTCCTGCATCAGTGGCTGATTTTCAAAATTGGAGGCACGTAAAAGTTGGGGCTCAGTGTTACGTCGCGAGTGAAGAGAGTGAGAGCCAGACTGACATGAGAAGGGTTCGGAAGAGGTTCTCCCAAAGAGAACATTTTGGAAAAAACAGATTGGAAAATAATTTTTTTAAAGAAAATGTGAATAAAAAATCTGGTGAAAAAAGCAAGAACGTTGATGAAGCAGTTGTGAATATGTAGTCTTGAAACAAACACATGAAACCCTGCATCATATCTTACTGCATTAAATATGTTCAATACTTGCAATTGTCGAGTTACCGGAAAATGTTATGGAAGGTACGCATTTGTGTAGGAAATTCTTACAAGTTACCCTTACCATAGCAAACTGGTTTCACAGTTCTCACAATAGGAAGTAACATTCAGTTTCAACAGCAAGTAACACTTACAAGAAAGACAAGCATTTGCAATGCATAAGGTCTCGCATTAGGAAAGTTTGAGCTATTGGTATTGTAAATGACACATTTTTTATATATGTGTTGGTTTTGAAAATAGCAAAAATAATAGCTTTGTCATTTACAATGCCAATAGTTATAACTCGTGACACCTATAGCATTTGTAATGCAATATGTGTTGTATTCACGTGACTTAGATGTATTGATATTACAAATAACAATGGCTTTGAATTTTTTTAATAATTAATACTTAAATAAAAGTTATTGTAATTTATAATGGCAATAGCTTAAACTTTTGTAAATAACTTTTGTGAAGAATATGTTCAGTGTATTTTATTGTGACGAAAATCCAAGAACAGAAGTGAAATACTAACCTCTTTTTGTGACATTTGTAATAAAGCTTGAAACATTGAGAGATCATATTTGACCCAGTTGTTGTTGAATGGTTGCACAGATTGATGCTGTGGTGGCGCTGAGTGATGTTGTGGTGGCGACTAGTGATGCTGTGGCATTCAATGATCCTGTGGTAGCGCATAGTGACGTTGTTGTGCCCCTTAGTGATGCTGTGGTGATGCGATAGATAGAGTGAGTGGGATAGATAGATAGAGTGAGGGCGATAGATAGATAGAGGGAGGGCGATAGATAGGAGTGAGGGCGATAGATAGCTAGACAGATAGATAGAGTGATGGCAATCAGTATCTAAATAAATAGATAGAATGAGGGAGATAGATAGATAGATAGATAGATAGATAGATAGATAGATAGATAGATAGATAGATAGATAGATAGATAGATAGATAGATAGATAGATAGATAGATAGATAGATAGATAGAGTGAGGGCGATAGGTAGATAGATAGATAGAGTGAGGGCGATGGGTAGATAGAGTGAGGGCGATAGATAGATAGCGTGAGGGCGATAGATAGCGTGATTGCGATAGATAGAGTGAGGGCGATAGATAGAGTGAGGGTGTTAGATAGAGTGAGGCCGATAGATAGAGTGAGGCCGATAGATAGAGTGAGGCCGATAGATAGAGTGAGGCCGATAGATAGAGTGAGACCGATAGATAGAGTGAGGGCGATAGATAGAGTTAGGGCGATAGATAGATAGAGTTAGGGCGATAGATGGAGTGAGGGCAATAGATAGATATAGAGTGAGGGCAATAGATAGATATAGAGTGAGGGCGATAGATAGAGTGAGGGCGATAGATAGAGTGAGGGCGATAGATAGAGTGAGGGCGATAGAGTGAGGGCGATAGATAGAGTGAGGGCGATAGATAGAGTGAAGGCGATTAGATAGATAGAGTGAGGCCGATAGATAGAGTGAGGGCGATAGATAGACAGATAGAGTGAGGGCGATAGATAGATAGAGTGAGGGCGATAGATAGATAGAGTGAGGGCGATAGATAGATAGATAGTTGTGTGTGGTTGTGTGTGCGTGGTTGTGTGTGTGTGGTGTGTGTTATGCTTTGTTTTGCTATGTTTTGTTATGCTATGCTATGTTTTGTTGTGTTTGGTATGCTATGCTATGTTTTGTTATGCTATGTTTTGTTTTGTTTTGTTATGCTATGCTATGTTTTGTTGTGTTTTGTTATGTTATGCTATGTTTTGTTGTGTTTTGTTAAGCTATGCTATGCTTGGTTAGGCTAGGCTATGCTTGGTTAGGCTAGGCTATGCTATGCTTGGTTAGGCTATGCTTGGTTAGGTTATGCTCTATGCTTGGTTAGGTTATGCTCTATGCTTGGTTAGGTTATGCTCTATGCTTGGTTAGGTTATGCTCTATGCTTGGTTAGGTTATGCTCTATGCTTGGTTAGGTTATGCTCTATGCTTGGTTAGGTTATGCTCTATGCTTGGTTAGGTTATGCTCTATGCTTGATTAGGTTATGCTCTATGCTTGGTTAGGTTATGCTCTATGCTTGATTAGGTTATGCTCTATGCTTGGTTAGGTTATGCGCTATGCTTGGTTAGGTTAGGTTATGCGCTATGCTTGGTTAGGTTAGGTTATGCGCTATGCTTGGTTAGGTTAGGTTATGCGCTATGCTTGGTTAGGTTAGGTTATGCGCTATGCTTGGTTAGCTTAGGTATGCGCTATGTTATGCGCTATGTTATGCGCTATGCGTTATGCGCTATGTTATGCGCTATGCGCTATGTTATGCGCTATGTTATGCGCTATGTTTTGCGCTATGTTATATGTTATGCGCTATGTTTTGCGCTATGTTATGCGCTATGTTATATGTTATGCGCTATGTTATGCACTATGTTATGCGCTATGTTATGCGCTATGTTATGCGCTATGCGATATGTTGCGCTATGTAATGCGCTATGTTATGCGCTATGTGCTATGTGATGCGCTATGTTATGCGCTATGCGCTATGTTGCGCTATGTTATGCGCTATGTTATATGTTATGCGCTATGTTTTGCGCTATGTTATGCGCTATGCGCTATGTTATGCGCTATGTTATGCGCTATGTTATGCGCTATGTGCTATGTGATGCGCTATGTCATGCGCTATGCGCTATGTCATGCGCTATGCGCTATGCTATGCGCTATGCGCTATGCTATGCGCTATGCGCTATGCTATGCGCTATGTTGCGCTATGCTATGCGCTATGTTATGCGCTATGTTATGCTCTATGCGCTATGTTATGCACTATGTTATGCGCTATGTTATGCGCTATGCGCTAAGTTATGCGCTATGTTATGCGCTATGTTATGCGCTATGTTATGCGCTATGCTATGCGCTATGTTATGCGCTATGCGCTATGTTATGCACTATACGCTGTTATGCGCTATGTGTTGCGCTATGTTATGCGCTATGCGCTATGTTATGCGCTATGTTATGCGCTATGCGCTATGTTATGCGCTATGTTATGCGCTATGTTATGCGCTATGCTATGCGCTATGCTATGCGCTATGTTATGCGCTATGCGCTATGTTATGCGCTATGTTATGCGCTATGCTCTATGTTATGCGCTATGCGCTATGTTATGCGCTATGCTATGCGCTATGCTATGCGCTATACGCTATGTGTTGCGCTATGTTATGCGCTATGCGCTATGTTATGCGCTATGTTTTGCGCTATGCGCTATGTTATGCGCTATGTTATGCGCTATGTTATGCGCTATGTTGCGCTATGTTGCGCTATGTTGCGCTAATTATATGCGCTAATTATATGCGCTATGTTATGCGCTATGTTGCGCTATGTTATGCTGTGTTTTGCTATCCTACGCTTTGCTGTGTTTTGCTATCCTACGCTTTGCTGTGGTTTGCTATCCTACGCTTTGCTGTGGTTTGCTATCCTATGCTTTGCTGTGTTTTGCTATCCTATGCTTTGCTGTGTTTTGCTATCCTATGCTTTGCTGTGTTTTGCTATCCTATGCTTTGCTGTGTTTTGCTATCCTATGCTTTGCTGTGTTATGCTTTGCTGTGTTTTGTTATGCTATGTTTTGTTGTTTTACTATGATATGCTATGTTTTGCTATGCTATTTTTTGTTTTTCTATCCTATGCTTTGTTTTGCTATGTTTTGTTATGTTCTGCTGTTTTGTTCTGCTGTTTTGTTGTGTTGTTATGCTATTCTATGTTTTCCTATGCTATGCTATTCTATGTTTTGCTATGCTATGTTATGTTTTAAGTTATGTTATGCTATGTTTTGCTATGCTATCCTGTGCTTTGTTTTGCTATGTTTTGTTATTTTCTGCTGTTTTGTTCTGCTGTTTTGTTGTGTTATGTTATGCTATGCTATGGTTTGTTTTGTTTTACTATGCTATGTTTTGTTTTGCTATTCTTTGTTATGTTATGTTTTGTTTTGTTATGCTATGTTTTGTTATGCTATGGTTTGTTTTGTTATGCTATTCTATGTTTTGCTGTGTTATGCTATGTTTTGTTATGTTCTGCTGTTTTGTTATGCTATGTTTTGTTATGCTATGTTTTGTTATGCTATGATTTGTTATGCTATGTTTTGTTATGCTATGTTTTGTTCTGCTATGGTTTGTTCTGCTATGGTTTGTTGTGTTATGTTATGCTATGTTTTGTTGTTTTACTATGATATGCTATGTTTTGCTGGGGGTGTGAGGGTGAGGGGGTGTGAGGGTGAGGGGGTGTGAGGGGTGTGAGGGTGAGGGGTGTGAGGGTGAGGGGATGTGAGGGTGAGGGGGTGAGTGAGGGTGTGTGAAGGTGAGGGGGTGTGAGGGTGTGAGGGTGTGAGGGGGTGTGAGGGTGAGAGGGTGTGTGAGGGTCAGTGAGGGTGTGTGAGGGTATGTGAGGGTGTGTGAGAGTGAGGGGGTGTGAGGGTGAGGAGGTGTGTGAGGGGTCAGGGGGTGTGAGGGGGTGAGGGCGAGTGAGGGGGATGTGGGCGTGAGGGTTAGTGAGGGTGAGTGTCTCCAATGAATGTCGCTGCTGCTGCTTCGCCTTCTTTGAAAATGTTCAGTGCTGCAAATAGAGCATGCCTCCCTAATTATCACAGCATGAGGCCCCAAAGTGATAATTATCACAGCATGCAGAGAGCCGCCCCACACTGCTGGAGCACTCAACTGCACATTAATTATAGTTGAGTGCTCCAGCAGCCTGGGGCGCCTGTTGACATGCTGTGATAAGTGGGTCTCATGCTGTGATAATTGTTGCAGTGCCTGAGGAAGTGGAGACTCCTGCTGGGATAATTGGTGTTGTGGCCTCAGGAAGTAGAGTTTCATGCTGGGATAATTGGTCTGGCGGTGCCTGACGTCCAACAAACGTGCACAAGCTGCTCAACCTTGAAGCGCGTTCACAGACCTGGGTCGGCTCGTGCCCAGGTCTGTATCGGGCTCGTTCACAGCTGTTACTCCCTTGACAGGGATGAAGGCGGCTATAAGTCTCGTTGGCGGCAGGGCTTCGCCCTGCAACGCCAGCGAGACCTAAAAAAAGGTACGTTTAGGCATATGAAAGGAAAATGAGGACTTTTCATGAACTGCTTAAAGGGCAATAATTAAGGAACAGTGTAAAACGCTGCTTGCATAATTGAAAGTCTACACACCCCTAGTCTCTGTGTAGAGAAGATAAGTTTGTTTATAGGTTGTTGTCTGGAGGACCAATTTTAACAAGGCCTTGAAATGTACAGAGTGGGCTTGGGCTTCACTCAGAAGAAAACTTCCCTCTCTCCTCCTGCTGTTGATTTTGGTGGGATCATTCTGACACCTATGAAATGTTTGCATTGCAATGGATGAGGAATGATTCTACATCTCAAAATACAGGCATTCATCATACTTTATCACACACTTGCAATGTAAAGGTGGGCAAGCCACTTAAAGTTCAAGCCAGATGCCAGACTTTGGCTCAGTTCAGGGTCCTCTTGTAACTTTGAGGCCAAAATGAGCCAAGCTATCATGTGGTTTCTGCCTACCACTCTTGCTCTACCATCATGCACAGTCTTAAAAACAAAGCATTAACATTTGAGGTAAAAAGGAGACACAAATAGATACCCATTTAGTAGTGTGGAGAAGTGTGGCTCAATGGTTAGAGCGGCAGACCCTGATGCAGATGTCTAGCCTGGGACCAGGGTTCAATTCCCTGCCTCGGGGGTCTTGAGCTCAAAAATTCCACAGACCTGATAATTCTCGCCTCGGTGCCTATTCCAATCATGGAGTCCCACTCTGCAACTCTGGCCAATAGCTTGCTTAATCTCCACAACGGCCCCCACAACGCTAAGGATGCCTGGCCTCCACCTTGGGGGTGCCCAGGAGTGGACACCTCACAGGTAAAAGCCAGGATGGGTTCCACAGCGGTATTCGTACAAGTGCCTTGAGACCCTTGCGGGTGAGTAGTGCGCTATACAAGTATCAATTTACAATTTTAGTGACTGACTTGTACAAAGTGAACCAGAAAACCTGGGATTAATCCTGGCTTCCCCGTGTAATCAAACTGTTTGATCGTATGCAAATATTTTGTTTCACCATCTCCCATTTTCTTCATTACCTCTCAATGAACAGTAAATGTGTTGGCTAGCCTACTTTTATTGCATTATATACAGAAAGCAAGCTTTTTACAGTGCATTAGTAAAGACTTTTATGTGTTTCCCTGTTTTCCAGATTGTTCTTTACTTTACCCTCTGTGCCTTTCCTACAGACTTCATTTATGTTTCCTTACTGTTGATTTTTTGTGTGCATGAATTTCCATGTTGTTTTCTATTCAAAGCCAATATGACTGAATTTATTGAGCTGACACATGCAAATACATACATGCCAAATGCTGTTTCCTGTGTTAATATGTTAAAAACAGACCTATTTGCTTTGTTATGAGTGCAGTTAAAACTAGAGAAAGATGACCTAGCATTTCACTTGATTAGCACTGGCTGACCAATGTTCCACCATCACTGCTAAAACAATTGAATGAGTGAAATCTGCTCTCTAAACTCTTAGACCTTTTAGTTGTGTTGCAGTTTATGAAGCCCTCTAGGGACATGTGGAATGGGTCAATTTCTCAAATATTGATTGAGCTCCAGTGCTCTGTGTAGTCTAAACACATTGCTGCCTAGACAGCCATTCATCAATGAATAACTGAAATATTCTCCCTCAATAAGCATGCACGTTGCATGAGAATGCATGAGAATGCCATGTCCCTGCTGCGCTCTAGGTCGGAGTGATTGAATTTTGAGCACAGAAGGTCTGCACGAAGTTGGGCAGGTGAGTGCCGAAATTAGCTAGGACTAAACACATTTATCTTTATTTCACTTATTTTTTCCTTTTTAGACTATCATTTATGCCACTACGACGACTTTTGAAAGTTTTATCATCTCCTTAGGAGGGAATTGTCTAAATTGCTCATGCCAACACATGAGGGCTCAAAATTGCCATGGGTGTACTTGATGCCGTTCCATTTACTAAACACACATTTGGTTGAGTACAATATGGGGCATATTCACAAGGCGCTATCGCCGAATTAAAGGCACTTTATCACAGCCAAAGTTGTGATATATTTACCTCCCCATTCACAAGCTGGTGTTCACAGCCCACAGCACCAGTTTACCCTTGATAGCAGCCGCAAAAAACATTGCCACAGAGCACCCCACATCTATCGCTATTGAGATGCAGAGTAGGCTTCCCATGCAAAAAGCCGCAACAACACCACACCTCAACATTCTCAACGACCATCTAGATCGGCGATAAGAACACAAAACAGGCAATAAGGCGCGTTAGCAGCAGGAAATTAACACCTGCTCTGACCTGGTGTACGGTCGGGCGGAGGCCTGCACCACAAAAAGGAGCCCAGCCCAGGGTGACATCGGAAGGGCAACAGATGCCATGGGACCACTCATCATGCAGCCCGGACACCCAAGAGGGCCACAACACCCACCCCCACCCCCACCACCCCAGGACCCCAACTCCCACCCGGAACACCCCGGACCACCACAGAGGCAGCGCAGACAAAGACAGTGGCCCCCCAGGAAACACACCTGCCTCACAGACCCAACATCTGACAATGTCACTGTCCACTACAGGCTGAAAGGGACAACTATCCTACGCATCCTGACCATCATCGCCTAACAGGCCTACGGCACCAACACAGCAGACAGCCAACATCCCACCCCACACCAAGCTGCTGGCTGTGCTGCACCTGTTGGCCCCTGGCACACCCCAAACAACACTCGCCAGAGTCGGAGGAGTCTCACAGCCAGACACATCCAAGTCCCCCACACCTGCCCTGGACATCACCATCACCCTGGCACCCCAGTCCCCTGTCCCCATACGTCCAACACAATACGCAGGATCCGCTGGAGACCAAGCATAGCCGGATGCACGCACATGTTGGGGGCAATCCACAGCACACATGTCCTAACTGTGCCCCCTGGTGACACAGCACACAATCACTGCAACAGGAAGCACACATCACACATCAATGTGCAGACAACATCAGAACACCGTGGTTCCTTCACCAATGTCGCCTCCAAATACACAGCCAGTGTTCATGATTCCTTCATCCTCCGACAGTCCATCCGCAACCGGTGTTCCCAGGATGGCACCAAGGGAAATTAACAGCCGCTTGGCAAGTTCCAAATTAACACCCCACTCACCTCAACTATGCAATTCATAATGGCAATGCACACGTCACAAAATCACAACCAACATGCAAAACAACATGCTCACCCACCAGACACGACAGAACAACTTACAATGGTAACCTGGGCAAGCAGTGTACATGAGCCATCAATGGCATGGCACCTCAGCCACACAATAGCCAAATGTGAGGAGAGGTGGAAACCAGGCTTGTGTGAAGGATGCAGTAGAACCATGATTGGTAAAGTACACAATGCCAAGAGGGGCAGAGATGTGCTGGACAGACCGCAGTATGCAGAACACACGCATATGCACGGCGACATATACCTCTGGTGTATGGAGTGTAGTGGACATTGGATGCAACCATGTCACCTTAGCCAGTAGAGGACCTTGCGAAAATGTTGCCTGTTACGTCCTCCCCCGTAAGCGTGAGCAGAGTGGGATGGCCCGGCGTACGCCAGGCCAGCGTAGGGGTGTGAATAGAAAGCACATAGCCCTGGGTGTGGTCCTCTTCCGGAAAGCCCAACGTCGGTGCCAGGGCGGCGCCTCTCACCCCGCCACAGGGCCGATGCCTCGTGAGTGGAGTTGCCTGCGATCCTGTGCACCTGCCGTACCCCGGCCCACTGGACCATGAACCCGTCAGGCCCTCCCCTGCGCAGCCAGGCCACACTGATCAAATGCCGACACCGGCATGTGTCAAAGAGGGCCCACCAAGTGCCTGTGCAAGCTCCAAGCCAGAGGCCTGTGACCCTTCCATCCTCTCAGACCATCGCTCGCCCCCCAACGCTGGCCCACATTACTCCTTCCTCTTTCACATACTACACCGGCGTCCTCTTCGGCTCAGTCGGTCCCATATGTGAAACTGTATCCTGGGTCCTGAATGGCAGTAACCCCAAATCTGGGCCAGCGGCCACTGCACCAGACCCCCACCCTGATCAGTAAGGCATAGTTCCATATGGACATCTTGTGACACGTGGTGCCACTAACACAGTTCAATGCCAGCTGGCTACATGTGGTGCCACTAATCCTGTTCAAAGCCAGCCGGCGACACGTGGATGAGAGACCAGGACTACCCTTCGGACCAGTAGGTCTCACATCCAGCACCTAGTTGGGGCAGAGTCCACACCAGTGGTCGCATGGAGAGGAGTAAGATGAAGATGCGGCTCAGTCCGGACGAAAGCCGGGTCACAGTCATGGAGGTGACCAAACATGTGGTGCCACTGAACCTGAACTACGCAGGCTGGTGTGGCCACCAACCTATGCTGGCGACACTCGGTGAATGGCCCGTGCTGACCGCTGCTTTCGGCCTACACTGCGGTCCAGTAGGTCAATGAGTCTTGATGTAGCGATGGCGAAGTTCATATCACTAAGTCTGTTCCCTGACATTCATGGACACTCACTGGTCGTACATTGGTGGCTTCTGAGTCAATGGACTAGGGGCTAGTTTTCATCCTCATGTAGCTAATATCGAATTGGTGGTGAGAACGAGGTTTGCGCTTTCCACTCCTCCATTTGCTACTTCCAGATAACATCAGACCTTCCGCATCATGCCCTGGAGGACACCTTCAACTGTTCCCCGCAACCCTCCGCAACATACACCTCGGATATTGATGAGGACCCGCTCAGGTCGCATGGCCCATCTGACTGCACCGCAAGTCACCGTCCCGTGACTGTGTGCCTGTGCCGGCCGCAGTGCATCCAGGGCCACTAACTCTGTGCTGGTCTCTATGACTTTCCTGTGTTTTTATACTGTCATCCCATGCTTCGGTACTCCACGACCTTTCTTGTGTATTCGTACTATTATCCCATGCTTGTTCTCTCCGTCATATTATTAGCTGTATAATGTGTCATGCTATTCGTTCTGTATTATCAGCTTTGATCACTAGAAAGCGCTCTGATATCCGCAAGGATCTTGTTCGCGCTCTAGAAAACCTTCCTAATAAATAAATAAATAATATGTACCTAACATTGAAACAGTCATATTCCATTTGTCATTCTGCCTCATACAACTTTCTCTATTTTGATCAGTACTTCCAAATATTGTGTCTTTTCTGCATGGTCTGTATGTAGACAAGTCTTTGTACACAGCATTGACGTGTCCTTCTCCCTTGCTGGGCTTTTGGATGACCAACATTTTATAATACATTGTTTATTTGTCAAAGCACAATTGATGTTCTTTTACATACTCAACTTTGTTTAAATATAATTTTGTTCATCATGAAATGTATATTGCATGTGTCAACTACATTAGTAGCAAATATAGTAAACTTGGCGTGTATGGTTTGATGACAAGTACATATTTTATTCTAGAAATTATGAGTAACAGTTTCTTCCACACATCATTTGTATTTATTGACATATGCAATTATATTTGCGCGGGGCAGCAAACGCTGGATGTGTTCGCCAGCCCCCCACCCAACCCCACACCCCGCCCGCTCTTACGGCCACCGCAGGGCAGCAACAGCTGGAACCGTCCCCTGCGGCAAAAGGCCGAGCTACGCCATTGTCTTTTGGTGTAGGTTTGTAGGTTTGCCTGAGTTTCATGTAGACTACAGATATAATTATCTCAGGATCGCACATGTGCTGATTTACATTTCTCCAACACCTGAAAGGAGGTTTGAGACATCTAAAAGTACATTTATGATTGTAAAGTTACTACTTGTAACATTTCCCATGTAGGGGCAGATCTCCAACACTCTGGTAGAGATCTCCCTAAGGGAATGTACAGTGAGAACCATTAATGTTTACTTTTCTTTAAAAATGTATTACAACTGTTTTAATATAAAACACAAATTGAAAAGAACTTAAAACACGTATTTTTAACATAGAGGCAATAAATGTTACAGCACATTAACTAATTACATTAAATGTGTCTTAACTGATTAGTTAATTATTCTTATTTTATGGCTTTCCTTGACGCAACTTGTGTTTGCCCCTCCCCTGGAGCATATCCTCTTCATTTGTGTCCTTCAATCTTTCACCTTTCAGGAACTTTTATTTTTTTGATTATGTACTACATAAGAGTGTGTGTTTGCTAGCTATCTTCCTTGAATGCTTCTCTCCCCCCTGCTCCATGTTGCTGTCTATGTTCCATATGCCTCTACCCACACACTACATGTTGCTCTGTTTCCTGTTTGCTGCTCTCTCCCGCATTGTATGTTGCTCTTGCCCATGTGCTTCTTCCTTTGCCCTGTGTTCTTCTTTCTGTTGTGTGCCTTTCCCCACCCTAATTGATGCTCCCTCCCTCATGTGCTTATTTCCCTCCTCCTACCTCAATCTGCTAACCTGACCCGCTCCTCCATTTCCCCTCTCCAGTGCTTAATTTGTTAAAAAATAATTGCTAGGACTCTTATCGGGAGATTATTGCTGCTTGCACCACCCATTGCCCCTGACAGAACTGCCAATTAAAGTACTGAAACAACTACTAACCATCAGAACCCTAGAAGTGTGACATTTCAGACCATTCCAGGACCCCAGAGCAATAAGAGTGACTTGGGTAGCATGTATTAGTAATTTCTAATGTATGTTGAAATAATAAACAGCTGTTGCTGCGTTGTCTCGAAATTCGACAAACAGCACAACCAAGTGGCAGGCAGCCATAAGTGCCAGTGTTAACAATTAAGTGCCAGTGCCGATCACTAGAAACCACTGGCTCAAATTAAGCACTGAGTCCCTCTACCCACAACCCCAGCCCTATTTTTTTTAAAGTTTATTTATTTTGTTTGTTAGAGGGACAGTTGCTGCCAGCCCTTCTATTGTAGAAATAAAGGCACTTTAGAGCTTTGTAATTTTCATATTTTTATTTATTGTTCCACCTTGGACCGGTAAATAAAAAAAAAAGGCACCTGCATCACAGACATATATACAGACGCATGTGAGCTCCTACAGAATGAAGCAGCCACCACAGCTGCGTCCATTACATCTTTTTTAGGTCGAGCAGTCGAGACCTCTTGTATATACTTTAGTATATACTTATATATTAGAATATACTTATATGTGTATGTACTTTGTGGGCTCTGGAGATCAGCCCTAGGACTTGTCTGCTTCCGCTTAGCGACTTTTTTTCTGTTCAACTGCCTCTATTTAACTGTCTTAATAAAAAAGGACCAGTAGAGGTCAGTAAAATACCAGAATTGCTTTCTGCTGAGGGACTTTCTTTTTTTAATTTTTCTGGCAACTGTCTCTATTTAACTTTCTTGAGAGAAAACGGCTCGCAGCGGTCAGTAAAATACCAGAATCATTGTAGTGTTCTCTAGATTCCAGTCCATAGAAATTGTCTTCCACAAGCACCCATAGACAATACTATTTTTTTCAAATCATGTATTTTCAGTGATATGACCACCGAAGGCCCTGATTTTATATTAAAAACAGAGCTTTAGACTAATCCATTTCCCGGTGGAAGGCAATATTTCTGTCCATGTGTTCCCATACCTGATGTGTCACACAGTTTGGTGCTTATTTCCCACCATGTTAAAGAATAGTAGATGTTTCAGCACCCAGGTTAATGTGCTGCATAGCTAAATACATATGAGGTCCCAAAGGCGAGACCGATTGCATTGCAAATGCTTGTTTTCTTTTGTTCATGTTACACATCATCAGCAATGCTGATGCTGTACCACGTGAACAAAAGGCATTAGCATAGACAATAGGTCTCAAAGAATGCTTGTTTTATAATGTAATTACATTTTGTAAGAGGAGCATGGGGCCTCAAAAAAGTGCAGGTCCTGGGACAATGAGCCCCTGCCAAACTCCCCTTGCACAAACAGAAACCCTTATTTTTCACTTGTGGATCTGCATGCTATGTAACCGACTCTGTCCCAGCCCTTCTGACATTTAGAGAGCTCAGATTGACATGAAATCCTCAGATTGACATGAAATCCCTAGATTTCCCAATGGAGTAGCAGTCCGCGTCTGTTGAAAAAGTCTTTTTAAAAATTCCTTGGATTAGAGTCTAGAATTTCAGATCAGACTTGCAAAATGCCTCATCTCACAGAGCCCAGCTGACTGATGACCTTGTGGTCAAAAATTTAATTTTCCTTTAAATATCTATAAAAATGCAGCATCCATAGTTTCCCCATCCTTCATGGAGATCACTGCTTGTGCTCAGAAGAAATCCTAGTCGATAATTAATTTGTTCCTGGTGTTGCAGGTTGTGGGCACTAGCACTAAATTTTTGGGATGGGACTTATTTTCATCATCAGACTTTGACCCAGAAAAGGAGAACGAAAGAGAGAAAATGAGAAAGAGAGTGGAAGAGAAGGAAACCGTGACAAAAAGAGCAAACGGACAAAACGAGCCTGTAAGAGACAGATGAAGCGCAGTTAGTGTTGGATGGACGAAGAAAAAAGCATGTGGTGAAATCAAGACTAGGCAGCTTTGGTGTTCAGCAGCCCTGGCCTTGGCAGTGCCAGCGACATGGTCCTAAGAAACCTTTGGGCCCACATTATTTTTTTCATTTTTTCACAAATGTACACCAGCTCCCACCACTGCTGGTTGACCCACATCCATCTCCACCATACTACCACCGCCTCTGTTCCTCGCTGCAGCCTTTTTTGTTCCATCCTGGACCATTACGTAAAAACACACCAGAATAATTGGCACACAATCGCTAAATCTGGTCACAGTCTCGGCGGCTGGGCCAAGTAATGAATGTGCAAAGTGTGCGAGGTTACGTTTTATTCCTTCAGTTCTGTGGTGTGGGAACTCGCTCTTGTGAGAGCTGTAGGAAGCTGTCACTGACACTTGTTAGTTCTGTAAGATGCTCACGGTGCTATGGAGGATTTCGGACACTAAAACTTTCTATATGCTCCTTTAAGGAGCACCACCAACTGTACACGTCCTAAACCCAGACATCTACCTGGCGGTGATTGACGTGTGGGCGTGAGCTGAACAAAGACAGCTCCCAACCATTAATGTTTCTCACAATAACGTTTCCGCAAATGCCCCAGAGGGTGGGATGGCAGGCCCGGGTGGCAAAGGAGCAGACGCCGAGGGTGTCTACCATTGAAGGAAATCGCGCATTGTTCCTATAGCAACAATAATGAGCAAAGACCTTTGTTATCACCCACAAGAGTTTCTGTGCATTGCAGGAATCCCGCGCCTCAGTTCTTGGAATCTCTGGTTGCCCTAGAGAGGGAGAACTGAACGAAGCTATCTAATTAGCCTCCGTGCCACAGACAGAGGGACAGACAGCAGGACTGCTGACAGAGCGACGACAGCGGGATTACTGTCATTGGGGCAGACAGCAGGACTGCTGACAGAGGGGCAGGCAGCAGGACTGTTGAAAGAAGGACAGACGACACACAATTGATGGACGGAATGCAGAACTAATCAAAACATTCACCCCCAGTCAAGAGATCTGGGTTAAATCCATCATTCTTTTGCTCACCATGTCACCCCAGTTTAGACCTGGCCATATGCAAATCAGTCTTGGCACTGTGCCTCATGGGAAAAGTACAGCCCGAACTGCCAAGCCAGGTCCTCCCTGGCCCGTAAACAAGCACCTTAGGACCGGTTTCGGGGTTTCAGCCCTCTTCAGCCAGGATAGCTTGAATTCAGTGGCACAGTGAGCCCGGTACCCAGGTCTGGGCATACCCGGCGCACTTAGGGTGAGAAAGCAAAAGACACACAAGGACAGACAGCAGGAAGAGCCGATTGTTGTACTACTGATGGAGGACGCAGCCAACAGGACAACAAACAGACGGGCACAGAGAAGAACTACTGACGGGGAAGGCATCAGGACTTTAGACAGAAGGAAAGACAGCAGGACTACTGACAGAAGTGCAGACAGCAGGATTACTGTCAAGAAGGGCAGACAGCAGGACTGCTGACAGAAGGGCAGACAACAGAACTACTGACGGAAGGGCAGACTGCAGAACTACTGACGGAAGGGCAGACTGCAGGACTACTATCAAGAAGGGCAGGCAGCAGGACTGCTGACTGAAGGGCAGGCAGCAGGACTACTGACAGAGGGGCAGGCAGCAGGACTACTGTCAAGAGGGGCAGAGAGAAGGACTACTGACAGAGAGGCAGGCAGCAGGACTGCTGATAGAAGGGCAGACAGCAGGACTACTGACAGAGGAGCAGACAGCAGGACTGCTGACTGAAGAGCGGATGGTTGTACTACTGATGGAGGACACTGACAACAGGACAACAAACAGAGGGGCAGAGAGCAGGACTACTGATGGAGGGGCAGACAGCAGGACTTCAGACAGAAGGGCAGACAGCAGGACTGCTGACGGAAGGGCAGACAGCAGGACTACTGACGGAAGGGCGGACAGCTGGACTGCTAACAGAAGGGTAGACAGCAGGACTACTGACAGAGGGGCAGACAGCAGGACTGCTGATGGAAGGGTGGACAGCAGGACTGCAGATGGAGGGGCAGAAAGCAGGACTACACACCGAAGGGCAGGCAGCAGGACTACTGATGGAGGGGCAGAAAACAGTACTACTGACTGAGGTGCAGACAGCAGCACTGCTGAGAGAAGGGCAGACAGCAGGACTGCTGATGGAAGAGCTGATGGTTGTACTACTGATGGAGGACAGAGACAACAGGACAACAAACAGAGGGGCAGAGAGCAGGACTACTGATGGAGGGGCAGATAGCAGGACTTCAGACAGAAGGGCAGACAGCAGGACTACTGACAGAAGGGCAGACAGCAGGACTTCTATCAAGAAGGGCAAACAGCTGAACTACTGTCACGAGGGGCAGAGAGCAGGACTGCTGATGGAGGACACAGACAACAGGACAACAAACAGAGGGGCCGAGAGCAGGACTACTGATGGGGGGGGGGGCAGACAGCAGGCTTCAGACAGAAGGGCAGACAGCAGGACTGCTGACAGAAGGGCAGACCGCAGGACTACTCTCAAGAGGGGCAGAGAGCAGGACTACTGTCAAGAGGGGAAGACAGCAGGACTTAATACAGAAGGGCAGACAGCAGAACTACTGTCAAGAGGGGCAGACAGCAGTACTACTGCAAGAGGGGCATACAGCAGGACTACTGCAAGAGGGGCAGACAGCAGGATTTCACACAGAAGGGCAGACAGCAGGACTACTGTCAAGAGGGGCAGACAGCAGGACTACTGCCTAAGTGTCAGGACAGGGGCCAGTGCTACCGAGTGGCAGAAGGGAGCTGTGGGCTTTAAAATGTGCATGTCTCTTTGGCGGGCTGTTTTGAGCCAGCCATGCACATTTTAAAGTTCTCAAACCCAGCTCTCTTACACAGCAGAGTTAGAGAAAGCACAGACCTCCAGTGCTCTTAGGAGCGCTGAGAGAGGTAGCTCCATCCAATCCTTTCATGCTTTCATGCTGTGAAAGCAGCACCAGGATTGGGTTATGCAGTTTCCTTCTTCTGGGGCTTCCAGAAGGCACTGGAGGGAAGAGGATGTTGCTCTGGGAAGAAAGGAACAAGTTAAGTTTCATTTGTTATTTCTTTTTTTTGTTGTTGTCCCCTTCTGCCCCCGACTCCCACACTCTTGGTACATGCCAGCTGCCACTGGTGCAATGAAAACCTGTAGGATGTCAATGTTTTTCTAACACACAACAAAACGTAAATGCCTGCAAATAAACTGTACAAATATTTCAACATGTATCATCAGAAATGAAACACTTTTTTTGTAATTCCGAAGTGTGATGGAAACAAAGACTTTTATAAGATCAAAACAATTTTTGCAGACACCTGATTCCCCCACATAATCATTTGTGTGCTATTTAACAGTAAAACCGTACATCTGTGCAAGTTTAGCGGCTATTTCAATGGAAAATGTGGTATTTGTAAATGACAGTGCACTTTCAAACCTTGCTTTATTAACATACTCCCAACAGTGTGCAGGTTTGCTTTAATAATATACTCCCAACAGAGTGCTCCAAAATGCACCACCCGCTACATACCAAATCCGTATCACTCTCCTGCTGAGTGGGCGTGGTCGATTTGCTACACTTTTGTTCTTTGTGCAATGCATGGATTTTTCACTTTCCCTATGACTTCAGCTGCGTTACACAGACGGCAGCACACCCACTCTGAAAAATTCCCCAGCATCACTGCTTCAGAATGTCGAAGTAAATAAACTCGGAGTCAACTGCGACACTTTGACGCTGCTCAAAATAAAGTCGAAATAAATAAACACAAAGGAAGACGCCCCGGTCCGGCGCGAGGAGGTGTTAGCAAGTCGCAGCATTAAGGCTGTCTCAGCTCTGCCTCTTCCGCCCTCAGCAGACAATGACGCTTCCAAACGCTGACGCGTTACGTTTAATTGTGCTGAGCACCTGCGGCGCCACAGTTATTAAACTGCCGCAGTGAACCAGTGGAGCCGCGCGACGCCTCCAGCAGAGGCTAGCCTGCTACTACGACGACTAGTTCTAATTGTTTCCGTTTTTATTGTCTTTTGCGCGTTTTTCTTTATGGATGCGGGTTCTGCTTTATGATGGCACCAGCAGGGATGCCCAATGCTTCGAACGCCACGGCTTTTGATCACCTGGACTTCCCATGAACTCACGCTGCATTCCTTTTCTGTCGAAGTGTGTCATTTTTCGTTTTGGGCATGATAAAAGAAATGAAACTGAGGCCACAGTTGCAATAAAAAATAGCACTGACAAAGTCTATGGGTTTTATCTTCTGTAACTATTACAGTAAAATTAATTGGGGTGTACAACAGGAAGAAGTGCTGTGTGATTTGCATGCGTAAAACTATGGTTGTTAAAACTAGGCACTGTACGTATAAAGGACACTATTGTGTTTGTTGCAAGAAGTTGTGGCAAAGAAACGTTTAGTAATTGAAATGATGGCATCGGGTAGCCAAGATGTTCCAATCGTTTACAGGGTAAAAAAGCAAGGACACCGCTTTATTTCTACTGGCCTCATTACTTCATCTCTTTCCTTGTCCCATTCTTTACTTAATTGAGATACAGTCTCAAACACACACAGTTCGACACTACTCACAGGCTGCTTTCTATTTTAATGAATCCCTAAGAACCCTCCCGCCAAAACAGTCTGCTTCACCTCTACAGCTTTCTGATTATTTTTTTTTGCCTTTTCAGTGCTACTTTCTTTCCTGCCGTTTCGAGGTTGCTATGGCACTTTTGTTTATTTTTTATTTATATTTTCTTCTACCGGAGAGTTCCGCAGCCTCTCTGAGTTAGAAAATATTTTTTTTGTGGTGCAGGTGCACGCTGGGTGCATGATTTATTTATCATTCTGTAATAAAGCAGTGAGCACTTACCCTTCCATCTGCTGCAGTAAGGCGGACCCACACTCAGATGTGTTTCTCAGTAGGGAGCACAGCCTCCGGCCTTGCCTTGAGGTTGTGGTGGTGCAAGGGTCACTTATTTTCCAGATGGACTTGCCTTCTTTGCTAACAAGTTATGCTGGGCTGCAGGAAGCTGTAAGCCAACTATTTGCTCGTTCGGTGGGGACGGGGATGCCAAGCATTTTTAATACGAAACATTGAAATGTTTGATTACTAGCAAATCGGTAAAATCAAATAAAAATCATATCGAATCAGGCATTTATAAAGCACATGACTACTCAAAGAGTGTCCCAGCGCTGCAGGGTCATTGGCCACTAATCGCACCGGAAGGGAGCATGCTCTAAAAGGCACCAAGGGTACTGGATACTCTTCTCAAGATCATATGATGGACTTTTTTCCTGCCCTTCCAGGTTTCCAGTTCATTCAGACTTCGTTGTCCAAGACTCAGAGAGAAGAGAAGACTTTCAGAATATTTCTTCTTCCCTGATCAGTAAGAAAGCCATCATTCCAGTCCCTCCATAAGAGGAAGGGCCAGGATGGCATTCAATTGTTTTCCTGGTTCAGAAATCATAGGGGAGTACAGAATGATAATAGATTTGAAATCTGTAGCAAATCTCTCGTTTTTGCATGGTCATCACAGATTTGTTACCCTTTTCTGGCCCCCTTTTTTGTTGGCTTTGGGACACTGTGCACTTTCCCATGCTAAACAGTAGCAAATTGACTTTACGCCCCTGTAAAACATGTGTTGTAGATTGGAGCTCCTTATTTCACCTATTTAACTTCTCTATACATCAGTGCTTAATTTGAGCCAATGGTTTCCGGTGCTCAGTACTGGCACTTAATCTTCATCACCTTCGGTTTTTATGAGCACCAGTTAAGGACACATTCATTTATGATAGGTACGGGGAGATTAAGTGATTGACCCAGAATCACAGGATGTTGAGTCGACGCTGAGAGTCGAACCTGGTTGCCCAGCTCTGAAGTCGGCAGCTCTGGACATTATGCTACTTCCTCTCCCCACTTTCATGGTTAGTAGTTAGTTCTGTTTTAGGCGGTGCTAACAGAAGAAATGGGCTGGTGCACGCTGCCTCCTGACCAGAGCCTCAGCACTTATTTTTTAACATATTATCCACTGCTATACATCCATTGTAAATGGAGCCAAAGGTGCAAGATAAATGTCAT
This sequence comes from Lissotriton helveticus, assembly GCF_964261635.1. NCBI lineage: Eukaryota > Metazoa > Chordata > Amphibia > Caudata > Salamandridae > Lissotriton > Lissotriton helveticus. The sequence continues at coordinate 778,124,902 of NC_136072.1, forward strand.
ATGTGGACTGCAGTGTATAATTACACCACCCAAATATGTGACAAACATATATGTCTGCAAGGAGTACCACTGTGCTCTGGCTAGGCCATAGTTTGAATGGACTGCAGTGACACTTGGCCGTGATGATCCTTTGCCATGTAGTAAAAGCCTATTTTTATATATTCATAAATAACTCCCAAAGTGTGCCTTGTAAGCCCACAGTTTATAAAGAAACAAGGGAACCGTATGAGTCAGAAGAGACCTAGGGTGCACAATATGTTGTAATAGACAATGGTCTCTGTTAGATTTGGGGGTCTCTAGATGGCACAGATAGGTACTTGTGACAAATAGGGACCCTTGCCTCTAGTCAGGGTAAGGGGGTACACTCCTAAAATAACCCCTGCTCACCCCCTTGGTAGCTTGGCACAAGCAGACAGGCTTATCTCAGAGGCAGTGTGTAAAGCATTTGTGAACACATACAGTAATCCAGTGACAACACTTCTGATGGACACCACACAGGTTTTATATAAAAAAATAAGTATTCTTTATATAGATTTGACTCAAGACCACTAACGACAAAAATCCACAATACTGTACTTAAAATGGTAGTTTTGGCTTAGTTCTCTTTAGTTCTTCAAATGCGACACTTTGAGTCAATGTACCTTACAATGCGTCACGCTTCCACAACGAAAGTGTTGCAGCGATGGAAATGTGTAGAAATTTTGGAGCAAAGAAATAAAGACGTTGTCTTCTTGATGCGGCGTGCTTCTCCGATGTTGTAGGATGTCTTGACTCGATGCGAAAGCTGCAGCGGCGACACCCTTATTCAGAGATGCAACGACAGCGGCTCAGACGGCGGCACGCTTCTCCATGGATGCGAAGCGCTTCTGCAGTGCAATGCGTCAGCTACAGCGGTGACATCCTTGTTCAGAAATGCGACGGCAGCGGCGACACGCTTCTTCGATGTTGCAAGACATTTCTTGTGATGCGGTACAATGCGTCAGCTACAGTGGCAACACCCTTGTTCAGAGATGCGGCGGCCGCGACGGTGACACGTTTCTTCTTGGTGAGTCGTGTTTCCAGCTCCTTTCGACACGCAGTCCCTCAGACGGCCCAAAACAGCAGCAGGCACTTCCAAAGAACTCTTAGGGAGCTGGTGGTTGAAGTCTGTTGTCCCTGAGACTTCAGCAGGAGGCAAGCTCTTCTCTCAAGCCCTTGGAGATCCTTACAAGTTGATGAAAGTACACAAAGTCCCTTTCTCCTTTCTTTGGCAGACAGGCAATCACTGCAGGCCAATCCCCCAAGCAGCACTTCAGCTCAGGGATAGTCTCTCCTCAGTTTCTTCTGGTTACTCTCCTCAGCAAAGGTTTCTTCTTGCTGTCCAAAAGTGATCTAAATTCCTGGGCTCAGGGCCCCAATACTTATACCCCTTTGTCCTCTGAGGGCAGAGGGGCCTTTGCCTAATCCAAACCAGTTCTGGTCAGTCCTGGAGCACTCTGTTTACATGACTCCTTCTTTCCTTTCACAGTGTAGGGCAGAAACATCAGACGCACCACATGAGGTGGAGCCGACATTGTAAAGGGAAGGCACAGCCCTGGAGCACTCTGTTGACATGATTCCTTCTCTTCTTTCACAGTGCAGGGCAGAGACATCAGCCGCACCACAAGGGGTGGAGCCAGCATTGTGGAGGAAAGGCACAGCCCTATTCAGGTCCCAGGTGCAACTCCTCCCTCCCATCTAGATGCAGATCTCTCTATTCACCACTGGGCGGACTCACCCTATCTCTTTGAATCCCCCAACCCCTGTCACTCAAACTCCAGACAAGGAATACACAACCTAGCAGAGGCAGGCTTGGATAGTTAGACAAGAAAGTACCTACTTTCTAAAAGTGGTATTTTCAAATACAGAATGTTAAAATCAACTTCACTAAAAGATGTATTTTTATCATTCTGAGTTCAGGCATACTTAACTCAAATTTCTACCATGTTCCCTGAGTCAGTTAGGATTATAAAATGTAATAATCTAATTGCCCATTCTGGCCTATAAAGAACAGGTAGCCTTGTAATAGAAAAAAAAAATGGCTGTAATTCACTATTAGGACATGCCACACACACACCAGGACTTGTCCTACCTTATACTTACAATGCACCCTGCCCTTGGGCCTCCCATAGGGGTGTCTGATATGAAGAAAAGGGAAGGTTTAGGGACTGACAAGTGGGTGCACTTGCCCAGTTAGCATGGTAGTACCAGACTGCCTGCAGGCTCTGCAATGGCAGACCTTAGACACATTTTTACAGGCTGCTTCTGAGGGTGGCACAACCAATGCTGCAAGCCCACCAGCAGCATTTGGTTTACAAGCCCTGGGCACTCCTTGTGCACTGTACTAGGGTCTGACAGGTAAACCAAACCAGCCAATCACGGAATCACTAATCTGTAAATCAATTTACAATAGGGAGATAATATGCGCTTTAGCACTGATCAGAAGTGGCAAAGTGCCCATAGTCATAAAACCAACACAAACAGGTCAGACAAAATACAGGAGGAAGGCAAAAAGTTCAGGGATGACCCTGCAATAAGGGCCTGCAAAACAGGGCCAAGTCTAACAGTCTAAAGTCTATGTTTATTTAAACGAACAAACAACCAAAATGTTTCAAAAAGTGCAGTGGGTAAAATCTGGATTGTAAGTCAACAGATTTTCAAGCTTCAGGCAAGTGTGTATAAATATAGTGACTTGAACAACAATTTTCCTTATTTACAGTAGTCACGATATAAAAACATTTAGTGCTCCACAGGAATCATAGCAAAAGCAATAGGAGTCAAGACGTAGTGTGTCAACGACGTTTCGATCCCCACTACCGTGGGGAGATCATCATCAGGACGAAGAAATGGTACCTGAGAAGAGGCCGATGAGGGCCAGGAAAGCAATGGAGGGAAGGGAAAGGGAGAAAAAAAGTAAAAGAAAAAGTTAGGGGGGTTTCGGTGAACTAGGGACACAGTCCCTGAAGGCAATTAAACCTGTAATTATAGGGACGTGCGAGAGCAGTGCTCAGTGGCTACGGAACCAGGTCTGTACTTGGTGCAAAACAAGGTTGTGACGCTAATTATACACACGCACGAGCCTGAGAGTAGTCATACCCCATGAGACAACAACCATATTGTCATACAAGAGCCTGAGGGTTGTCAAACCCCGTGAGACAACAACCATAAATTCGGCCAAAGAGCACGTTCATGCGCTTGTGATGCTACTGTTATGGTAAAGTGAGTAAAAGAAATACGCTCTAGTCTGTCCAGGACTCACAGTGAGCCAAGGAAACTTCCTTCTACACAACGGCCTTGTGCGTGATGGGCAGCAAGCAATTAAGTTCATTGTTCGTTTACATAAATATATCTCTAATTTGAATGCAAAACTTCACAAATCATTATGTTGTTCTGTTTAACATTTACTATACTCTTGTGATAGGGACCATTTTCTTGTAAACCCACAGAGCAGGATGCTTATATATAAAAAACAGGGCAAACTGTACATATTGGGGTTAGTGTACCCTCAGAGAGAAATAAAACCCAAAATCTATTTTGCTGTGTAGGCCTGGATAGACTTTTTCCTAATAGGCCTAGGTGGGATTAAAATCTTTTTTTTCCACCTTCGCTTAGGAAAGGGCTGGAAGAATGCTTCAAATGTATTTCTTCTTAGTTTTACAAATTGGACTTAATGGTGAAATCCGACTTTTTTATAACCTAAGCAGCAAAGTAACTTTGTAAAAATGCACTTTAGGATGCCTGAGCCAGAACTGGCTTAAAACCAGTTCTGCCACACATCACACCTCTAGAGCTGGAATATACATCCTTGGTAGGTAGAGTTAACATCCTTGACTCTGAGAACTCTGACCTGCCTCTGTGTCCAGGAAAGGGTGTTAACTGCTAACCACGTAGCAGGGATTACCAATATTGGAGTGGTCAGGAACAGTGAGCAGAACGAAAACTGGCAGGGATGTGTTTTGATCTGATAAAGACTCTCAAAAAGTTATTTGATCTACTTCCTTGCTCGGCCAGGAAGACAGTGGCAGTAGCCCTAATCACGTCCAGATTGGACTATTGCAATAGCCTATATGCAGGGACCAACAATACTGTCTTAAATAAACTTCAGATAGTCCAACACACTGCCACAGGTCTAGTACTAAAATGGCCATGAGTCTCCTCAGCAGTCTTAAAATCGTTATATTGGCTACCCATCCATAAAAGAGCTCTTTTTAAGATCCTGGTAATCACCTATAGAGCCTTTAGATCATCAAGACCTAAATACCTCAGGGCTAGGTTCACTCCTTATATGACGCCACGCCTCCTCAGATCTTCATCAGCGAATCTTCTTAAACCTCTCACCTTCAGATGTATTTCAATGGGGGGCAAATCAGTTGCAGTTCTGGGGATTAAAGCCTGGAATCTTCTTCCTATCCATCTGCGCTGCATTCAGTCAGAACTAAGGGGCATATTAGCAAGAACCGCGTTAAAATTATCGCCGTTTTAGCGGCAGGAAACTGCTGCTAAAACGGCGATAATGGGCTTGCTAATATGCGTTATAGAATTCCAATAGAAGCCCAGGTTAGATGTCCTGCACACATAACCTGGGCTTCCATTGGAATTCTATAACCCAGGGGGATCATTGTGAGTTCTGACTCCTGGGGTGATACTGAAGGAGGCTGTACCTCAATCTTTTCCTACCTTCTTTACTGATGATAGGTACCAGTTTGATTTCATGAAGCATGCAGAATACAAGGAACATTTACACAACCCGATTGCACCCTATCCACACTCCCTATTTGACAATCCTTCAGAGCTCTTTGTTGTTATTGGACAAGCTTTCTGTATGCATGCTCCAGAGATGTGTTAAAGTTAGGACTTTTGCATCCCTTTTAATTTTTTTGAGAGATAAACAGATTGCCAAAATTCATCCAAGTTCAAAGCTAGGAGGCAAAGAGTGATATACTTAACTCCCTTGACAACGGCACATTCATTTTCAAAGCCAACTAGACCTTGTCTGGAAACATTGGCACTTGCAAGGAATGCCTGCCTGTTTGCATGGACCAACAGGCGTAGGAAAAGTGGGGATCTTGGTAAATCATAGGTAACCAATAATCGAGAACTTGGAAAGACTTTCTCGTGCATTAAACACTCTCCTACTTCATAACATAACTTGAGTCTTGACACCTAGAGACAGTTTAATTATGAAAAGTGCCTTATAAATATCCTTACAATAATAACGCCACGCTCTCCATTCTGAAAATGCAGGGATGCGCCTTATTCACAAGAATGCAGCGCACCCCTGCATTTCCCCTAGCGCTGGCGCTGAATTCAGCTGTATTGCGTGAAAGGGGGCCTTTTATACAAGGCAGTGTTAAGCCACATTAAGTGGCTTAACACTGCATTGTAAATAATGCGGAGCACATATCGCGCACAGGAACACCACTTAAAGTTACGTTCCTGTGGCAATATGGGCTTGTAAATATGCCCCACGGTTTCAACATTTACAGCATTCAATTCAATAGTAATGTGAAAGGAATAGGCTCGAAATTATTGCTGCACGACGAGGCAATACTCCGCTGACATCCCTTAGAGCAGTGTTCTTCAATCTGTGGGGCGCGCCCCCCTCGGGGGGCGCAACACCTTCCCAGGGGAGGGCGCGCACTCCACTTCAATCCGACCTTTGTTCACTGAGGCCGTCCATGCAAGTCTTCTTGTATGTGGAAGGGGAGGGAGGGGAGATCAATGGGGCAGGAGGTGCTGTTCTTTTGTCATGTTAACTCTCCCAGGAGGGGGTTAATTCACAGAGCTGACAGCTTTGGCAAGGAATCTCTTCTGCGAAAACCAAAAGGAAACAAACAGGCAGGCTTTCAGTTTTAGCAGAGGAGACCCCTCGCTTCCCACTGCTCCTGAAGCTGTCAGCTCTGTGAATTAACCCCCTCCTGGGAGAGTTAGCTCTTTCCAGAACTGAGACAAAGTTTCCAGGGAAGTTTAAGGCATGGGCAAAGTGGGCTCTGGCCCAGGGACCCAGCCTTTCGAAGGAGGTGGGAGTTGGGGGGGAGGAGTTTGGGGAGGGGGGGGGTTGAAAGAGCCAGCTCTATTCTACAGTCTTGCCCTCATGACCTTGAATGATTTAAAAATTTTGAAACACAATGTTGTAAATAGCGTTTTTCAATCATTCATTTTTATTGTGTAAAAGTCTATTTCAGACATTTTGCAGACAAAATGTGTTTATGCGTGATGTGACATCCATATAAAAAGTTTATTTTAGATCAATACATGACCTCACATATGAGAAATAGAAGGGTGTGACAGTTATTTACAGTAATATTAGTGAACTGCTGTTGTGTTACATACTGAAAACACACATCACTATCCCTGAATATCCGATGTACACACATATAGTATTTGACCAAAGAAGGCATGAAAGAACTGAGACTAGATCATAAAATCAAAGCTGGTCCGAACAGGGGCCCCAAAAATACATTTGGCCCACAGGACCCAAAATCCTTAAAACGTCCCTGAAAGTTTCTTTTAAAAATACACAGGCAGGCGCGCAAAATGCCAGCCAGCCATGAGTTGTTTAAACAGCTTGCAAATTTCTGAATATGGTTATAAATAAGAAGTATGTATTCATTTGTAATGTTAACGAGCTCCCGGTCCCCCCTTCTTTTTGATGATTCATTTGTAATGTGACTTTTCTATCTTTGTTCCCTTTTATTATCAGTCATGGATCATTCATGCAGCTCTAGAAAACAAAAGTTCTTTCTATTTATATTTGTTGTTCAAAGTATGCACGGACAAGTGCTGAAAATACAGCTTTAGATGACTGCTTATTTTTATACCATCTGTGACATCAAAATAATGAGTTGGCAACCATAATCATAAGACTGGAAGTTTGTTGAGGGATCAATCAGCACATTATTGATTTCCTGCACCCTGATCCATGGTTACGGCCATAATAGCAATAGTTTAACACATTTGAAACCCTACACTGCCGTCAATAAGATGCTGAGTTACTTCAAGTGTCTGGGAATGCACCCTGAATTCAGAAAACACACTCCTCATTCTCGCCCTTCACTTTCACACTCACCCTGCACTCACACTGACCCCGATGCACTCACACCATTCACCCACTTACCCTCCACTCACAGTGATCACTCTGCACTCACAGAATCACAATGCACTCACACTGATCACCATGTTCTCACACCATTCACCCACTTACCCTCCACTCACAGTGATCACTCTGCACTCACAATACACTTGCGCTTTTCACCCTGTACCTCACCCTGCAGTCACACGAGGACACTACTCAACCTGCACTCGTGACACTTCACTCACCTGTCCCCCTCACTGTTCAATTTGCAATCTCACTCCAATAAGCCCACCACTATTGGGTTCCCAGCACATGCGGTATTAAGGACGAAGTACCGTTCAAGACTGGATGTGGAGCACAACCTGAGGATGGCAGTAGCAAAAATCCATCTACAGATTGACCGTCTCTGTAAAACAGGCACACCTGTCACATTTATGTTGGTGGTGTTATCAATCCATGTCATATGTAAAACAAAGCATCCTAGTAAAAACAATTTGCACACATTTTATCTCGGAAAGTGGTGTTTTGAGCTTTGTAATAAGCCTCTGTCATTTCACCACACCCATCCACTCACAAACCTACAGTTTACTAAACACTCTTATTGTATTGAATGTTATTCGCTGAATATGTCCAGAATGTGCGCGTGGCGGTGGAGTCCAGAAATTTCTGTCAGGTGGTGGGGGGGCCCAACATCTAAAAAAATTCAGCTGGGGGGGCTCAACCTACAAAAGTTTGAAGTCCTCTGCCTTAGAGTCTGCTATATCACTATCATCATTTGTACTTCCGGTGTTTTAGTCAGAGGTTGAAACTGTATTTAGATTTGCACGTGAGATGTCACGGAACTGGCAAAGCAAAAGAATCTCAACATCTGCTAAGCAGGATATATATAGTTGGGTGTGCCACTCTCACTTCTGCGTTACATCATCTAAAGAGATTTCCCGTATAGAAGAGTGGTAAGTAAAAATCGCGGGCCATTCAGTACAAAGCTTAAATATAGGGCGGCCGATGGGGTCCCACTCCCATGATGGCAGCTAGGCATTAGTGCTCTTGTATCGGCCATTCTGCTTTTCAGCCTTTTGAGTAAGGGGGAAAAGTGTCTGATGCCTTTGGAGAAGTTGTTTTTCCTGTCATCAGTCTCTAGTTACGAGTGCCCTGGAATAATCTGTTATTTTTAGTACCAAAGATATAAGTGTTGCTTGAGTTCGAAATCTCTTAAAAAACAGAAGAATAGAGGCCTTTGGCAAAACAGAAATAGTTTGTTTAATTAAACATTAGTGCCGGGAGAACAGTTACAGGCACAAGGACTGTCTCAATTTACAATCGGTATAAGTTTTTCTTTTATACTTAACATGATGGGTACTAATACATTTCCAGTGTATCATATATGGTGAGGAATGCTGGTTGCTGCCTTTGGAGTCATAAATTAATTGTCTAATGTTTACTAAAGGTGGATCTTGACTTCTTTTGGACACAATGTGGCCAGTGGATAATGTGCCCAGATGTCCGCCATGGGGAGTGCGTGATCACTATGTGTGTTAGGTCCTGATTGACTATGTGTTCCTAACTCATGTGGCATCTGACTGTATTGTGTTTTTAGGAGGGCATGTACCCCCCTCTGGCCATGTGTGTCTTATTGGGGCAATTTCCCTTGACCCTTGTAATGTCGATGTACCTATATGTGTGATTCATTAAGAGTTTCCTGCCCATGTGTATGCCTGCCAGCTACGCACCCTCCCCCCTTATTCTATCAATCAGCAATCTCAGACCTAGATTTCAGGGCCTGCTTTAATACATATCTGCAAGTTGAGGTTGATGTAGCATTCACAGTGGGCGATTTTAATAATGAGGGCAAGATTTCATCTTCATTGATGTATGCATTGATTTCCATATTAACATAAGCAGTGCTGATTTTTAATTCTGCTAGCGGAGCGGCGGAATTTATTAGTAATTCCGCATTACATGAGTAACGTGAAATCACTAAATTCCTCAAATTCCACCGGCAGGATTAAACATTCCATCCACCTCTATTGATAACACTTCTTTGGTCAGAAAAGTTAACTATGGCTCAGATCACAATGGCTTGTCTCTGCAGCTAGGAAAGGCTAGTGGTGGTTTACTACTGATCACGTAGCAGAGATTATCTGTCTGGAAATGGACAGTAGCAACTGACAGGACAGCTTGAACACTACCCCTTTTGATTTGGAGATGCAGGGGAGGGATTATGGGATTATCCCACCCCTCCCCAGCACCCCCCTTAACAGTCAGACTCCTTGCATAGTAAGAAGGAAAACCAGTTTTGACCCTGCCTGGCGACCAAGAAACTGAAGAAAGGCCTGTCTGGGGGCAGCTGGGTCCTACCTGGTTGAAACAGGGGACCCTGGATGATTTTACAGAACAACATAGATGTATTGCTGCAAAGGTAGTTGGGGGACTGCAAGAGAATTGGGTTGTAGATTTCCTTCAATCACTGGCTACTGCTGAGGATAAATAAGGAACCTCCACCACCATACCCCCAGAACCTTTTTTGACCTGGGAAGATTCCATTTGAAGATGAAGGTGCTGCTCTAAGATGAGGACACACACAAGGAATCAAGGTCTCCTGAATCCTGTTGACACCCAGGGTACACAATTGCTCTCCAAGATCCAAGTTTAGGCCTCCTGTTTACCTGATACAGGGACACAGAAAGTAGAAGGACTCCTGACTTCAAGAACACCCAGCTGTATAAAGAGGGCTAAACCGTGCAAGAGACCTGGCTGGAAGAGGCCTGGTGCCCTGAACCCTGCCCTAAAAAGCTAGGCAACCGACTAACCAGTATAATCTTTTCAAGCAGTTGGAGACTAAGGACGTGATTTAAAATTTAGCAAACAGGTTACTCTGCCACAAATGTTGCGAATCACACATCAGCCTTATTACAGTTGATTTGTATCCTATGACATTTTGAATGATGCGTATGGGATACTTCTCACATTTCTGATGGAGCAAAACTCCCCCAAGCTCTAAATCAGCCCCTAAGACTGAAGATTAAACCTTTGACTGGGACATTCTGCTTGGTGTATCTGACCACTGCTCCATTGCAGTCATCCTAGAATTGCTCCTACGTCCAGGTACACAAGCGAACTGTAGTTTTTTTCTTAGTTCTTGGCTTTTTCTAGGTGCTTTTCTGCCTTAAAACGTCAAATATTATTATCTCTAGTTACCTTTAACCTATTTTTCTTAGATCTTTATATCTTTTAAATGTTTCTCTATTTTCCTTAATTGGTTTGTGAATTTTACTGTGTTGTGTTCTTTGCTTTAGAATTGCTGGTACTGTTTTAGCACACATGTCTCTGAAGATTTCTTCCTGCTTGTTTCATAGTTATCAGAAGTGGAGCAGAGATTCTCTCAGAACTGTGTTTTGACCAACTCAGATTTTTTGAATTGGTACAGGCACTGCTTAATTTGGGCAGATGGTTTCTTGTGCTCGGTACCAGCACTTAATCGACAACACTGGCACTTATGATAATCTGCCACATGGTGGTGCTGTGTGTGTAATTTAGAGATCAGCCCAACAACAGTTGTTTAATAATTAAATATGCATTAAAAATTATCAATATCTGCCACCCAAACCCTTCTTATAGCTTTGGGGGCCTGGAATTGTCTGAATTGTCAAACTTATAGGAGTGTGACAGTTAGTAGCTGTGTTGGTACTGTCATTGGCAGCCAGCCCTGGCAGGCGCAATGGGTGGTGATAGCTATAAGTGGCTTCCTAACAAAGGCCCTGGTACTTATTTGTTTTTACAGCCCCTCCCAAATGAATAACCCAAATTTCTGACAGAATCCCCAAACAGTTTCATACCAGCTATTCCTTTTAACATGCGTTCACTTCAGCAGGTGATTCCTGTGATGTCAGAGGCATATTTTTTACCAAGATCGACATGTAGGAGGCATATCTGCATATTCTGATTGCCGGGGTACATCTGAAGTACGTCAGATTTGCTGTGGTACATCCGAACTGGCAGTTCTATTTCCTTCCCTTTGGACTAAAGACTGTACCAAGGGGTTTTGCTAAGATCTTTGCCTGGAGTGCGGCCTTGCTTCACAACAAGGGTATAAAAGTTCATCTTAATTGACAACCTGGAATTCCCTCCCCACCCACCTCCGTCGTACCCAGACCACCTCTCCTTCAGGAAGCAACTCAAGACCTGGTTATTCGATCAGTAGCGAACTCCTCTCCCCTAAGCGCCTTGAGACCCTCTGGGTGAGTAGCGCGCTATACAAATTTCTGATTGGATTGGATTACCTCTACTTCCTTTAGACAAACTTTGAGGGACACTAATGTGGTAATTCATGTTCTCCCTTTATTCAGATTCCTAATCAATTGGGGCATGGTTTAGAACACATCTGGGGAGTGTGTTTCACCCAGTAACTGAGAGATTGAAGTTGATAAAACATCTGAAACCTCTGTCAAAGACAGAGGGCCCAGCAAAAGAATGGCTTTGTATGGAAGGATATATGGTAATAATGGAAGTAGGATATAGAGTTTGTTCCTCTATTATTCCTTAAAAAAGGAAGACATCTGGTTCATTTCTCAATTTAGCATCAGGAAAGAGAAACTGTTTACACTGCCCCTTCCAAGTAGCTGACACCCAATCTAAAACTTCTAATGATGTTTCTGTGTGCCCCGTAGATAATCTCAGGCTCTCACACAGCCACAATTGCATTGATGAGGAATCTAATCCCTGTTGTTGTAGGTTTTTCAATTTAAACTGTTGTTCATTATTTGCACACCAACTGGATATTTTTTAACTAACCACAGCCCTGATGCCATATTCCTAATGGAACCCTGGCTGAATGACACATTGGTACTGGATATCGTCACAGTCCTACCCTTAGACTATAGACCTTTACAGGATATTGTAAAGAATAAAGAATACGGTTACTTTGAAATATCATGCCTTGGCTCCTGCATTATATTGAAATCTAGGAGAAGAATCTCTGTGTTTGAATGAACACTTCATCAAGGCAAATTTGAAATAATACTTACTTGGCTTCCCAAGCAATTTTTGTGCATTGGCTTGACCTGAAAGAAGAAGTCGCATGACTGGAATAAGAATTTGGACTGACATTGTATTGAGTTAATTCAACTTTAGATAAAAATGTTTTTTTAGACTTCCTAAACACTCCCATTTTAAGTATATTTGTGGTTTCTTAGCAGTAGAACCATTAGAAGGTTGAATGCAATTGTACTTATACTATGGAAATAAAATACTTGTGTGGTTGCATAGAGCCATTACTGCTCTTGTTGGACGTAGTATTATGGAATACCTTTCTCCAGCAATTCATAAATACGCCAACTTCACCGTTTTGGGTAATTTCAATATTCATTTGGATAATAAAACCTGTAGCACTGCTATCTCTTTAATGGAAGACATTTTGGCTCTGGATATCGAGCTGATTAATAATTCCCACACTCACAAAGCTCGACATTTGTTGTAGCGGGCATATTTAAACTGTTAGTTTGACGTGGGGGTCTCAAGCCATAAAACAGTTAACTTTAAAGTTTTTTCCAGTGCCATTGAGAATCTACTTTCTCTAAGCAATTCACACCCATGGGATCCATAATGAGCAAGCGGGCAATATGGGTTGCAATTTTCCTTGCACACAGGATTTTGATCTCAGTCCCTTATTATTTCAAGAAATTAGTTTTAAGATGGGTGTTCCAAAAATGTAGTCTATTTGCGCATCAAATCAAATACTCTGCTTCCACTGTGCTTTTAAGTTTTTAGGTTCCTTTTGCAATGTTGGTAGATGCTTTCCTGAATCCATGGCAGAAGTCTCTCAATTCTCTCATGTATGCCTTTTCTTAAAATCCTCTCATTCACAAGGTTATCATGGTTCTCCATTCTAGACCAAGAAGGACCGTGTTTCCTCTCCTTCAGCTCCTTTCAGTACTCTTTCTGTGCCTTTTTGAGATGTTATGAGTGATCTCATCAGTGATGTCACTGACCATGTCATGAGTGATGTAATTTGCAAGGTCATAAGCAGTGCATTGCGGGCATAAGTTATAGTTAGCTCTGGTAACAATGACTGCTGAATTTCACTAGTTTTGTAAGAGTGAAATCTGAGTCTAACTATAATGTCACTGTAACCTTTGTTATTTTCAGTGAATTACTACGTTTTTTGACATTCTATTTCCAAAGAGTATATTTTAAACTTTGAAAGTGGGGCTGTATGAATGTGTGTGCGTACACTTTGTTTTGTGCACCCATAATAAAGTCTCTTTTGTAGTGTAGCTCCTATTTTCCCAATAGGCTCTGCGCATTGGAATAGTACCTACAGCAGTAAAGGCCTAGGCCAGACGTTAACTAGGTCTACTACTGTCGATACTAGACTTAATTTTTGGGTTTGCCAGCTAAGCTCAGAGTTCGCTAGAAACTTTCTCGAATGTTCAAGGAAGGATTAACTCCCCTGATTAGACAAGAAGGGATTTAGTTTCTGACAACCATAGAACATGACAACTTTGCTCTCCCCTAATCAAGAGTCAATCTCAAGAGTCGTGTGAGCACAAGGCAATTATTTTACTCAGTCAGTACGTGCATTCTTAGTCTCATCAGAATGTAGAGAAAAGGAAGAGACGGGCGTGTTCAATAAAAGGTGTTATTTATTGATCAGTCTCTTTTCTCGTACAAGAGAAATGGATCGATATTATTGCAATACTTATAGTTAAGTAAAGTGCATACATTAAAAGCAATAGTATAAAATAATACTGTAAAAACATTGATATGGTTTCTGAGCCATATGATGTTTTAAAATGATTAAAATATATTTACATACACATATACATTTGACTAAACGTACTCAACTGGTGTTTCTAAATACGCCTACCCCGTGTACCTGACCTAAGTCTAATGCGTGGGCGGGAATAGAAAGTTACAGTTTAAGTTAAGTTTGTTTTTGCCAAGTGAATAACTAAAGAATTCTCTGTGAGGGGTTATTCAGTTCTGTACCTGGAATTTAGGATGGATGAGGAATGGTATCTCTTTCTCTGCTCTCGATATTCCAGGCTGCCTGCGAGGGCTGCCCAGAAGCGCCGGTGCTGGGTCTCTCGGCTTGAGATAGCAGCGCGTCTCTCAGCGCGTCAGGAAGGCGGGGCTGCTGCCAGCGGGGTCTGCTTCTGCTCTCGGCTTCGGCAAGTATGGCTGCTCCGTCTTGTCACCACGCGTGTGTCTGCATAGGGCAAGGTCGGCAATATTTATACCTTAAAGGTGCCGAGATTGACGTTAGGATGGACATAGGTACGTCAATAAAGATGTCATACGACTTGCTCGTTAGCACATTCTTTTGCAAAAGTTCTCTGTGAAATCAAAACAATGGCCGCACGGATTTTCCAGGTTGTCATAGGTTTGATTTGTTATGAGAACGTCGTATGCCTTATCAGGGGCTGGAGGAATGTCGCTTGTCTAATTAGATCTCAAGCGTTATGACCTAATCAGATAACACGTTCCTGTGCCGTAGTGTGACTGCGTCAGATAACGGTATCTGCATCATGGGGGTTTTCTTGCCTCATGGGCTGACTGTTAGTTAACTAGCTAGGTAGTTTAACCAGAATAGGGTCAGGAATAGGGGGATCGATTCAGAACCTATAGAAATACACGACACCCACTCCACGCTAACTATGGTCATATCTACTAATCTATGCATAGTATAACATAGTACAACATACTATAGAGTATAGTGTATACCTTACCACCCCAAAATACATAAATGCATTTCGAAATTTTCAAATATACTGAAAAATCGCAGTCATATATATTGTATGCACTTAAGCTATGAATTAAATGCAAAAGTAAACACGCATTGTAATGCATTATTGCTTTTTGGTATATGAGAAATACACATGAAATGGCTCTTAATATAGCTATACAGAAAGGAAAGTCGAGACCATTTCATCACATAATAAAATATTTGTGAACATACCAGCGGGCAGCTAAAGTCTATATAAAGTATCTAAAAATAGAAATCTTAGTTCTCTAGGAATAGTTTCTTACTTTAAGCAGAAGATCAGTGTCCCGGGGAAAAAATATATAGAAAAATATTTTATGGGCTTGCTGAAAAAAATTGCTGTCCGTGAACTGGATTGTAATTGTTCATGTGACTTTATTTTTTAAAAGTTGAAGGCCGAATTCAGGGAACGCCGTGTGCGAGTTTACTCAAAAGTCTCTATTTCTGTTCCGGAGAGAACATCATATCATTCAGGCTTTCGAAAAAACTGTCAACAGCTTCATGGGAAAGTTCCACTAAGTCGGAAATAGGGGTAACCATGCATTCATGCGCATGATTGTCTCCATTGACATTCTGATTTGCATTGCTGACAGAAGGTCGTACCTGTTCGATGTTGCTTTCATCTTGAACTTCACTACTCTTCAATCGTAGTGGTGAAGATTCCAGGAATGCCGTCATCAGAATTGGCAGCCTTTGAGGGCAGCACAGTGCGTGAACCCTGGTAGGAACCAACAGTGTATCTGCATCCACTGGCGCATCCGATTGTAGCGTCAGACAGGTGTCTAACACGCATTCTTCTCCGCATAGCAGACACCTTAGTGCAGGTAAAACACACCTTTGCCACATTGGTCGAAATGATAGAAACCAAGTCATGTTTAGGTCTCTAAGCCGGGAGAGTCCCAGGATTTTTGATATCCGGTCCCGGTATCCAATGGCTAGGATCGTATCTTCCATTGTCGCGAGAGTTTGATCTGTGACATGGGTTGCCATAACGAAAAATAAGGACTAGGAATAGGATTCCTGCAATTAGTCCCAGGATCAGGGGAAGTCCGCCAAAAATCGAATGGACGAAATCTGGAAAAATACCCAGTATGGCTTTGAATGGTGTTAATGGCATCGAAAATACTGTCTTAAATACCTTTGAGACCCCAGTGGTATCAGAAATATTTAAGATTTCGCTCAGGATTTCCGCGAAATGTACGGGGGAATTAGTCGATAATAATGTATGTATCTCTGCAGTCGTCCTTGCGACTTGTAGATCATATGTTTCTTTTGATGACGTGAGCCTTGTAGGCGTCTGTAGAAGCACTGTTTTCATTCTGCTTAAAGTATCTATTCGAATAGAAGTAATCTTCAAACCGGGCCATGCCCTTGCCTCCCTGTCTGGTAAGGAGCTGGGGAACAAAGAACGTCCACAGCACTTGACCTTCGCCGTCGTGGTGACGAGATAAGGAGTCCCGGGCATAAGACTACAACATCTGCGGTCTACAATAAGAATGTAACTCCCATTATAGAGTCTTTGAAAGAATGGTTCTATTTCAGTTGCAGGTGCGCCTTGCTGGTGACATGAAAGGTTGTATGAATTCCCTTCACAGGCTCCGTGCAAACTAATTCCGTTACACAGAAGCGTGTCGCTTAGTGACATAGCACAATTGTTGCCACTAAGAAACACTTTCTGTCCTTTATTACTGACACATGCATGTGAATAGGGCAGGTTCCAAGTTGTTTTAAGGTACCCCTTTCCCAATTTCTCGTACATGCCAGCCTGTATATATTTTTGGCAGTATTGAAACCTGAAGGTTGAGATTGGAATATTTATGATTCCGTGGATTATCCATTCACTGACAGGTCGTTCTGACATTGTCATCGGTAATCTTTCTAGTTTTTCAATGCTCAAGATTGTATAATCAGCACCCTTCTGCGCCATACCGATTTGTCTATCAGTAAGGTTAAAGATTTGGAATAGTGACGTTGTGTTGATTAAACGCCAAGGCACATAGCCTGAACGCAGATTTTGTAACGTCCAGCCAAGCTGTACAATAGAGCGCAATTGTGACTGACCATGTTGTAATAACAGTAAGTCTTGCGATAATATATCGATTGCTGAAGACACAATGCTGTCCAATGAAAAAATTCTGGAGGACAGAGTCATTAACCCATTGTCCACTACAGAAAGTGATTTTTCCAAATTAATACGATCAATTTCACGTATTCTCTCTGCTGTTTCAATTTGAGTAACCTTCCAGGCCTCATTGTATGCTGCATATACAGAGGCTGCTATGAAACGCTTTTGACGCTGTTTGCGTGGTCCCAGTATGAAATCACGCAAGTCAGCACCATCAGTAAGTAAAGTTAGGTGTTGCTTAATTTCAGGCAGTGTGGAAGACTGTAACCATTGAAGGCATAATTTGCCCACACTGTAGGTTGTTATTATCCCTGGGTGATGTCTTTGGGGATATCTAGGGTCTGGCCTGGTCATTTTGAAACCCTGTGTTTTATTCAGGAATCTATCTTGACAGTGATTTGTATCTGTGGGCCAGATCAACCATTGTTTCCAATCAGGATGTGTTCTGTTTTGGTTAAGTATATGGTTTATGTCTATTTCTTCATCTGTTTCAGAGCTATTGCTAAACATTGTTGGCTTTGGAATAGACGGGTTATTTAAATCTTTGATTTTGGCTAAGCCAAGACAGGTGGTTTGTTGAACAGTGTCATTTAAAAATATCATTTGTTCTGGGATCATGCAGGCTCTAAACAAAGCTTCTATACCCTGTACTTGCCATTCTTTTGTACCCCAAACACTTTTCAAATCAACATTTTTGTCCCAATAATCAAATCCAAATGTATTCATTTTTTCAAAGAATGAATCTGAATATATCAATTTTGTGTTGGTTATCATGGTTTTCATCCCTGTCTTATTTGACAATTTGTAATAAAATGTTTCAGCATTAGTTATGTTAAAACCTGAAAAATATGAATATTTGTCATAAACGGTTCTAGAGCTCCCTTTTGGAGGTGTAGCACAATGTTCCCATTGATTATAATTTAGAACATTTCTAGGTTGTGCAGATTTATGCAAGAAATGGTTACCATAATGGTTATAGCAATACATACTATCATAATTTGTAGAACCTTGCAAATAATCATGTTTTGTAAATTTAGCAGACATTACTAAGTCAGACATCATATTGTTTATACTTTCAAAGTCCCAATCATCAGCAAATGAGTTTGGTTTTGCAAAATCACTCAAGGAGATCTTGATTTGGTGTGGATATTTCAGGATCTCGACCGGACCATAAATTTCATAGTCAGTGTTGTCCCAGGCTACCCCACCAGGTATTGGAATTGCTGTGAAGTTGGCTGAAGAAAGTTCTGAAGAAAGTTCTCGTTTCTCGACGTGTGAAGATGTGTGTGGTTTGAGGACCAAGTTGATGTTCTGACTTGCTGTGTCCATTTTAGCATATTTTCCCTCAATGAAGCGTCCCAAGGTAAATACCATGATGAGCCAAAGTATGAGGATAAATGCACCAAAACCCACCCAAAATTCAATCCATGGAGTAACCAGATATGTTTCTTTCAGTTGTTTCAAAAGTTCCTTAGCTTTGTCTTTAAAGGATTTTGATGATGGCTGTGTCTTTTGTTCGCTGAAACCTTCAGAGGAATCATCGAAGTTGATGAAGTAACCAGATGCAGTTCTGTCAATTGTTCCAATTGGTTCAGGATTTTTGTTTCTTGCATTTTCACTTGGAACTTCATTGTAGATTGGTGTGTCTCTGCTAAATGTCTTTATTTGGGTTTTCAGAGGTCTGAGTTCTATTGCATTGTTGCATAGTCCTTGTTGTTCTTCTTTAGGCGTTTCGAATGTGATGAGCCTCTTTGTTAGGACCTCTGTACTGGTAGCAAACCTTGGTGTTCTGCTACTTATTGGGAGTCCACTTGGCCTACTGTTTGTTATCGGCCACATGTTGTGGTTTTACCAGGTCGATGGATACAACTCGGTTCTCCTTTTTTCCAGCAAGTGGCGGTAGTACAACTGATCTTGTCCCGTTGACAGACAAGACAGGAACTGCTTTTCTGTAAGAAGGCCCAAATTCCTTCTTTACCGCGATCTTTTCCCTGACTAGATCCCCGACTTTTGGAATCCAGACAGGTCTTGCTGGGACAGGTGGTGATTCTTCAGTGGTTGTTGGCTGTTGTTTCAACTGTATGTTGCTCAGGTCTTTTCTTGTTTTGTTTAAGTCCTGAAAATAGCCAAACGGTCTTTGACATCAAAGGTTTTTTCTATTACCACTGAAGTCTGACTATCAAGGTCAGAGATCAACATCCTAGTTCCGAATAATAATTCGTACGGACTGAATCCCTTCAGAGAATTTCTTGGCAAGTTATTTAGACTACGTTGGACACTTATTAGATGTTTGACCCACCCAGCTCCCGAACCTAATACCTTTGCCGTTATAGATTGCTTTATGTCACGGTTTTTTCTTTCAACAATTCCGTTCCCCTCAGGGTGAAATGGACAAGAGTACCGCAATTGCACGCCCATGCTGACCATGGCCTCCTTATAAGCCCGAGAGCTAAAAGCAGGACCATTGTCCGAATGCAGAATGCCAATTGCGTATGTGCCGATAAAGACTCGCAAATCTTTTATAACAGTTCTGGCGTCAGCCGTTCGCTGGGGCCACATCCATATGAATCTCGTGCATGAGTCCACTGCGACCAAGATATATTTATAGTTACCATCCCTTTGTAAGGGACCGCAGTGGTCTAGATAAACACAGGCTAATGGTTTATCCGAGATTAGAAGGGGCGTCTGTGCTGGACGTCTCACAGTTGATACTTTCATTTTTTGACATATTTCACATGCTAGAACATAGTTCCTTGTTTGTCTTCTCATTTGTGGCCACCAGTATCTCTGTTTTAATAATGATACAGTGGCTGAGACGCCAGCATGGGTAGAAGCAAGCCCTTCGTGTGCCGCTATTATCAGTCCTAACCTATGTTCCATGTTTGGAATTGCCCTATCCCCCACTCCAGGGATTCGAGCAAAAGGAACATTGTTTGTATCAGTTATGTATGAGTATTTTACTGGAAAGCCTTTAGGGAGTGGCTCTATCGAATCCTTTTCTGAAGCGCTGACAGCTTGTAATATTTCGCTGTCTATTTTTGTTTTTGACCGGGTGACGGCAGCTACGGAAGCCGTTTGCACAGCTGCCTTCGCGGCCTCATCAGCCAATGAATTCCCTGCAACGTGAACGCCATCACGTTGATGACTCAGTGTATGTATCACGTGAGTCTTTGGTAGTTCTTTTTGTAAAAGAGCTACTTGTTCCCAGAGCATTTTATGCTTGATTGTGCCACCTTTCGCATCCTTGAAACCATTCTGAAGCCAGATCTGCAAGTATTCATTATAAGATTGAACGCAATAATACGAATCGCACACTATGAGCGTGGGGAATTCTCGATCGGTATTTTCAAGCGCCATCTTGAATGCTAGTAATTCAGCTCGCTGAGCTGTACAATCTCCTAGGGATTGTGTTTTAGTGAGGGTTGGTTTAAATTTCCCTTCGTGCCAACGACCTTTAACAATCGCGCACGCAGCACTGTAAGCTTGTTTACCCCCTACTGCGGGTTGTGCTGATCCGTCTGTATATATTATACAGCCGTAGTCATCTAGAGGCAGAATTTCGGTTGGCGGAGGACATTCAAATTCATATTGGAGAAATTCTTGTGTTTTTAAATAAGGATCAAATTCGTACATCACGTCTGTTGCAGCAAGAGAGTTAGCCCATTGTATCCATCTTGGATGGAGTGCTTTAGCATTTGGAATGCTTGCCTTTGTTACCGCCTCTAAGGCTGGTATTGGTGTCACGATTATTATTCGTTTACCTTGTGCCAGGGCTCGTTCTTTTGCTATAGCTGTCTGTGTTGCTGTAAGAATTTTTTCCGTTGGGCTAAATTTCATTTCAGCCTTAGTGTACAAGTGTGATTTGAATGCAATTGGTACCTTTTCTCCCTCATTAGAGGTCAGGTATGTGAATCCGCATTTCCCTGGGATGACTCGGATCCCAAGGTTGCGTGTATTATCACGGGTTTCTAATTTTGTCTTAATTAGCATGTCTGTTTGTAAGGATCTCAAAATTTCTGTGTGTGTTTGAGTCCAACTGGATCTTTTAAAGTCTGGTTTAATTAGATCGTAAAGGGGTTTCACCCTTTCTGCGTAATTTGCAATGTATGTTCTTCCAAAATTTAGGAAGCCTAAAATTGACTGTAGGTTTTTTAGTGTTTTAGAAGCTTGGATAACGGCACATTTCTCTAGGAAATTGTCTGCCAGGCTTTTACCTTCACTTGATAGCTCATATCCTAAGAATAGGACCGTCAGATGGGCAATTCTGGACTTTTTTAAGTTGAATTTGTAACCCTCTGCAGCGAAACCAAGTATTATGGTGTTCACTCTTTTCAAGTGAGTCTCCAAGTCATCATCTGTTAAGTAAATGTCATCGACATAAGATAATGCTTCATCATCATATAGTTGTAGTAATTCTGTTACTCTCGCTGAGAATACCCCCGGGCTGTTCTTGTACCCCTGGGCTAACCGACAGAATTGTTTTTGAGTGCCATTTACTGAGAAAGCTGTTAAATATCTGCTCTCTGGTGCTATGTTTTGACAAAAGAATCCATTGGAGATGTCCAAGGTTGTTTTGTATTTTTTGCGCACTATGTTATTCATTAGTGCAGCACTGTGTGAGTTTTGCACTGCAAAAGTTTTGCAACATGTGTTAAGGTGTCGGTAATCCAAAACTAGACGGTACGAATTGTCTGGTTTGGAGACCGGAAACAAAGGATTGTTCATTTGTGAGGTGCAAGTTTCAATCACCCCCTGGTATTCTAGCTGATCTAGTATTTCATTTACTTGTTTTTTAGCTTCTTGCTTAATTGGGTACTGCCTTTGTGTAGTTGGTTGTGATTTTAACTGGATTTTGTGAGGAGGAGAATCCTCATCCCATCCTACATGATTTTTATATAAAGCAGGTGCTAAGGCCACTGCCCACTTTCTAGCAAGTGTGTATTTTTTATGAATCGGGATATGATTCGAGAAGGCAGGCATAATTACTTCTTCGCCATGAGGGCACTCCCTGACAAACTCTGGTGGCCAGTCTTTTTCAGCTAGAAGGATGTCATAGCCCTTGGATAGGTTATCCCAAAATAGTCCCCTTATTTTCCTAGTCTTATCTCCCTCTATACGTAATGTTATCTCGTATATCTTGTGGGGCTTGCTAACTCTGGTATCTGCAGTTTCCACTTGAAGGTATTCATTCGTGTCCACTGTCTCCAGATGATTCATAAGGACTTTGCGAGCTATGCTCACCTCTGCTGCGCTGTCTAGCATTGTCTGAGCCCACTCTCCGTTTTTCAGTTGTGTCCTCAGTATTCTCGGCATTGTTAACTACCTTGATACTGGCTACCTTCTTTTTGGGAAATTGTGATTTCTTTTTCAGTTGAGCAGGTTCCTTGTCTTTGGACTTGGCGTGCTCTTCTGATCGTCCTCTTCTTTCCGATTTCTGCGAGGAATTCTGAAAAGATTGAGAGGGACGTGTATCAATGTCTTGATATCTATCAGGTTTTTTAATATTATCCCTATTTCTAAGGTTATATCTATTCCCAGAGGGGTCACTCTGGGGTGACCTTTGTCTCGGGTTTGGAGATTTCTCTCTTCGCCTAGGAGACCTTCCTCTGGACTGGAATTTCTTTTCTTTAGGATTGGATTGTTTGTTCCCATCCCAGTTCTTTTTTGGTGAATTATTATTATTATTAAAAAACATTTTTTCTGGACTTGTAGTCAGTTGCGGTTTTACCGGTATTCCACCTAGACTATCTCTGCCTAGTTCTTCATAGGATTTTTCTATGATTCTGGCAATTTCAGCTGGTTGGTCTGCTATATCTGTCTCTTTTAACCTCTGGCGGATCGCCACGTTTGCTGCTTCACCCTTTATGTTGGCTAGTAATATAGCCGAAACCTGTTTGAAGTCTTTTAGTAATTTCATACCAAGAGTTAAAGCAGGTTCTGGACCGTATTCATCTTGAATTTGTTTAAGCACATCTGGTATTACCGAAATGGATGGAACACCGTGCGTTTTTGTATAGATGGAAGCAAAGACTGTACCCCAAGTGTCACAGTCCTCAATGTGTGGTGCGATTCCCATTGGGAGACATATGGTCAGAATCCTGTGTTTTTCCAGCGGGGTGGTGTCAGGAAACACCGCCTCTATTTGGGTAATTTTCTGTGCCAACCAGAATGGTATCTGTTCCCGTTTAGCTGGAACTTTACCTAGGCAGGATTGGATGTTCTGTGGTGTAATTTTATTTGTGTTCCCCTGGTGAGGGGTCAGCTGTGGAAGTTTAATCGCTGGCTGAATTGTTGAAGTCCGCATTACATACTGAACTAATTGTCTGTGAATTTTTAGTAGTTGTTTTAGCTGTATTAACAGCTCTGCTGCAGGCATTCTTTCGAAGTCTGGATGTGGTGTGTATCCGGCTAAGACCGGCCACGTTGCTCCTGGTCTTCCTAAAGGACCGAGCCTTGTAATGTGATTGTTATGTATTAGGGCGCCATCAAATAAGAGCAAATGCTCTTGGAATTTGAGTGGTACTTCCACCTCCTCGAAAGGAGTGTACGTTTCAGGAGGTTCCTCTACTTTGTAATAGTGGAAGTACTTTGTTACAGCATTTGCTGCTGGAAAATGTATCCATGTATAGTATACCTCTGTCTGCCGATATTCGTGTGCCTCAATTACGAATATGACTGTGCCACCTCTAGGTGTCAGTCCATTTTCTATAAGTTTTAAGGTTATAGATCTCCTTTTAATGACCGGAATGAGTATTATATCCGCGTCTGCTGCTTGCATGGTAGCATCAGCATCTGCTATTTCAGTAGCTAATCTAATTGCCTCTCTTTCTCCATCACTGTCTCCCATTTTACTGACAGGATGGTATTATTTTTATTTGCAGATCAGGTTTCTTTATGGAAACAGAGATTAGATGCACAATATTCTGGAACTGTTTTATCCTTCAACGTTGACTAGACCAAGAACCATACATAGGAGTTCCCTCCTGCGAGGTTTTGGAGGATATAATAACCTTTCACCCACTCCAGACGTCTTTGGAGTATTTGGGAAAAGGGGTCTGAGTGAGAAAGCACGACTGAGTTACTCTAAATGTCTTACGTTAGTTTTATCGCCCTTTCCAAACGCGTTGGGCGCCATGTAGTGTAGCTCCTATTTTCCCAATAGGCTCTGCGCATTGGAATAGTACCTACAGCAGTAAAGGCCTAGGCCAGACGTTAACTAGGTCTACTACTGTCGATACTAGACTTAATTTTTGGGTTTGCCAGCTAAGCTCAGGGTTCGCTAGAAACTTTCTCGAATGTTCAAGGAAGGATTAACTCCCCTGATTAGACAAGAAGGGATTTAGTTTCTGACAACCATAGAACATGACAACTTTGCTCTCCCCTAATCAAGAGTCAATCTCAAGAGTCGTGTGAGCACAAGGCAATTATTTTACTCAGTCAGTACGTGCATTCTTAGTCTCATCAGAATGTAGAGAAAAGGAAGAGACGGGCGTGTTCAATAAAAGGTGTTATTTATTGATCAGTCTCTTTTCTCGTACAAGAGAAATGGATCGATATTATTGCAATACTTATAGTTAAGTAAAGTGCATACATTAAAAGCAATAGTATAAAATAATACTGTAAAAACATTGATATGGTTTCTGAGCCATATGATGTTTTAAAATGATTAAAATATATTTACATACACATATACATTTGACTAAACGTACTCAACTGGTGTTTCTAAATACGCCTACCCCGTGTACCTGACCTAAGTCTAATGCGTGGGCGGGAATAGAAAGTTACAGTTTAAGTTAAGTTTGTTTTTGCCAAGTGAATAACTAAAGAATTCTCTGTGAGGGGTTATTCAGTTCTGTACCTGGAATTTAGGATGGATGAGGAATGGTATCTCCTTCTCTGCTCTCGATATTCCAGGCTGCCTGCGAGGGCTGCCCAGAAGCGCCGGTGCTGGGTCTCTCGGCTTGAGATAGCAGCGCGTCTCTCAGCGCGTCAGGAAGGCGGGGCTGCTGCCAGCGGGGTCTGCTTCTGCTCTCGGCTTCGGCAAGTATGGCTGCTCCGTCTTGTCACCACGCGTGTGTCTGCATAGGGCAAGGTCGGCAATATTTATACCTTAAAGGTGCCAAAATTGACGTAAGGATGGACATAGGTACGTCAATAAAGATGTCATACGACTTGCTCGTTAGCACATTCTTTTGCAAAAGTTCTCTGTGAAATCAAAACAATGGCCGCACGGATTTTCCAGGTTGTCATAGGTTTGATTTGTTATGAGAACGTCGTATGCCTTATCAGGGGCTGGAGGAATGTCGCTTGTCTAATTAGATCTCAAGCGTTATGACCTAATCAGATAACACGTTCCTGTGCCGTAGTGTGACTGCGTCAGATAACGGTATCTGCATCATGGGGGTTTTCTTGCCTCATGGGCTGACTGTTAGTTAACTAGCTAGGTAGTTTAACCAGAATAGGGTCAGGAATAGGGGGATCGATTCAGAACCTATAGAAATACACGACACTTTGTTTGTTTATGGGGAGTTAAGAATATTAATGCTCAGAAATGGGATCTTTTTCTAACAGTTACTTACTGTGCTAAGCATATATGTTGCAAAGTGTATGTTCTTTCGAGCAGGTGCATTAACTCTCTGGACTACATTAATGTCACTATCGGTAAACTGAAGTAGGGTAATTAATAATGATACGTTCATTTCACTTAGTCATGGTATTTGTGTTGCAATCTGTATAGTCCTATTTGTGTTAAGATGTTCAGGTGATTTGTTCTTTAATATTTGAGAGGTGACTATGCTCCTTGGTGTCTGTAATACTGAATTAGTTGTGCACAGAGGTAAGTAATATGCATATTTTTTTAAAAAACATTTTGGGGAACCATGGTTCCTCCACAGTAATGCAAACATAGAGGGGCGAAACTCTATGGATTTTCTTCCGATCACATGATCGGAATTAACCTGTTGTTCCGATCCGTGGATTAGTCAAATAAAAAAATAATATTTTAAGTATATAGGAGTCACTGATTGTAAAGATAGGATAAGGCTGGACATATTAGGAAGTGGGAAGTCAGGCTAAATATATAGGTTTTGTATAATTAAGAATTTTTGTGGTTTATATAAACCTGCAAATCTGCGGCTCTGAACTCGTGGTTCCGCACGATATCAGGAAAAGATTCTGCCATTTCATTGATTAATATTGGACCACACTTATTTTTGAGTAGGGCCACTCCCTAAAACATTTATCATTTCTCTAGCTGTTGTGGGAGAAACATCTTTTTGGAAATCTTCTGCTTTTCAGAATGGCTGAAGGGAGTGCTGCACCACCATCTGTGGTAATTACACATGAAGAAGGTGAAGAGCAGCCTTCATCTTTGTGTAAGGAAAGTAAGGTATGGCAGTTTTTTTCCATACCAAGTGGCGAAAAAAAAGTCTATGCAAAATTCATGAAATGCAACCTCTTTGGAAAAGAATTCTCTTGTGGCACCGCAAAAAAATATAGCCACAGCACATCAAGCATATGGAAGCATGTCCGCACAATCCACAAGCGCATATATCTATAGATGCTCAGAGAGAGGGAAGAAGAAGCTTGGATGCTGCAACTGGGTTATCATCCTCTACACATGTTGCTCCTGCAGAGATCACAATAGCAGCCAGTTTCAGCGAATTGGGAGGTATGGTTACTCACTGTGCCACCTGATGCAAACTTGTTGCTGTGAAGGTGAAAGATGTCACAGATTTTTTTTGCACAGGTGAAAAAGCACCATTGTTAGTTTTTTTCATACTTTATTTTCAAGGAATTGCTGTACAGCACTGTGCTCTGGAAATGTAAAGCTTCTGCATTTAGTTTTTCTTGAAAGTTCATTTGATACTTTTTAGAGCAAAGAAAAAACCAAATAAAATAAGAAACGTTTACAAAAACATACAGAAAAACTGTTCTTGTTAGAACCACCACTGAATCAAAGAAAGAGCTATATCTAACTCTATTATTTTTATGTATTGTTGTCAATATGGTGTTAGGTGTATGAATGACTATGGATGTGTTAGCATATGTAACAGTGAGTCTTAGGGTGTTAGATTGTATATATATATATATATATATATATATATATAAAACAAAACACTGGTATCTCACAAGATAAGCACACGGGAAACACACAAGGTTACCAGCCTTTAATGAAGAGGTATGGGCAAGTTCAGTTGCTGGTAAAACGAAGCAGCCTCTCGAGCTGCCTGACGCGTTTCGAATTTCTTCTTTCTCAAAGGCTCCCAACGAGAGGTATGTGCTATGTCTCCTCCTCCCACTGCATTTGTAAAAATCACGCCCTGTATGGGACTGCTTTCATCTCTTGGCATTATGGGAGTTGGAGTGTCTTATGTCTTTTCAATCTTGCGCACAAATGACTGCGTGATGAAGCCCAACAGTGGGCCCCTGCAGCTGCTCGAGTCCTTAATCCTGCTGTGTTTCCCCGCATATGAGGTAGGTGAATCCATCGCCACGCGGCCCCCTGAGCATTCTAGGGTGGTGCATCCTCAGCGGCTGAGCAACCGCTTTCATATAACAAAACACTGGTATCTCACAAGAGAAGCACACGGGAAACACACAAGGTTACCAGCCTTTAATAAAGAGGTATGGGCAAGTTCAGTTGCTGGTAAAATGAAGCAGCCTCTCGAGCTGCCTGACGCGTTTCTAATTTCTTCTTTCTCCAAGGCTCCCAACGAGAGGTATGTGCTATGTCTCCTCCTCCCACTGCATTTGTAAAAATCACGCCCTGTATGGGACTGCTTTCATCTCTTGGCATTATGGGAGTTGGAGTGTCTTATGTCTTTTCAATCTTGCGCACAAATGACTGCGTGATGAAGCCCAACAGTGAGCCCCTGCAGCTGCTCGAGTCCTTAATCCTTCTGTGTTTCCCCGCATATGAGGTAGGTGAATCCATCGCCACGCGGCCCCCTGAGCATTCTGGGGTGGTGCATCCTCAGCGGCTGAGCAACCGCTTTCATATAACAACAGGCAGCTCGAGAGGCTGCTTCGTTTTACCAGCAAATGAACTTGCCCGTACCTCTTCATTAAAGGCTGGTAACCTTGTGTGTTTCCCGTGTGCTTCTCTTGTGGGATACCAGTGTTTTGTTTTATATATATATATATATATATATATATATATATATATATATATATATATATATATATATATATATATATATATATATATATATATATATATATATATATATATATGAGTGTGTGAGTGATGGGTGTCTCAGGGTATGGATTTGTGTGACTCAGGGAGTCTGAATGTGTATATAAATTAAGCCCGGGCGGTAAACTCTGCTCTGTCCACAGAGTTTGCTGAGTTTTCTGCACTTCGTGCTCTGCGGGGCATGCGGAATTCCAAAAAGCTATGCTCTGCGGAGCGCAGTTTTTTTCCTCGCTAGTGGTCCCTAACGTCAAGTTGACGAGCGCGTACAAGGAAAATCCACCTCCCGACAAGATTTTTCCTTGCTCACGCTCCTCAATGTCAAGTTGGCGAGCAATAAAAATCCACCTCCCAGTGAGATTTCTCAATGTAGGCGGTCAGATTTCTCAGTGCGGGTGGTCGTGTATGGTCGCGACTGCTCGCATTGAGAAACCTTCTGTTTGTGTTAGTAGAAAATCTACTTGAGTGGCAGAAAAGAAACTGCTCCCTCTTGCTCTGTGCATGGTGCAGTTCGTGTTGATTTTCCATTACCGTACAAACACCCAGCACTGAGGATCAACGTGAACAGGTGTGACCAAGTGCACTCCGCCGCTTGCGGAACTCCACGTAGTGCGACAGAGTTTTATGGTCACTTCGAGGAGGTCTATGTAGCGGAACTCTGCCCAGGCTTAGTATATTGGAGTGACTGAATTAATTAGTGAAGGCATTGGTGTGTGCATGGGTGTGTCAGTGTATGTATCAGTGTGTCCCAGGGTGTGTCAGTGTTTGTTTGGGTAAGTGTCAGAGGATGCCAGTGAATGCATCAGTATATCCATTGGTATGTTAGTGTATGTATCAGTGAGTCCCAGGATGTCTCAGTGTGTGTATGAGTGAGTGTGCGTGTGTGTGTGTGTGTGTGTGTAAGTGAATGTATTGATATGTGCATGGGTGTGTCAGTGAATGTATCATTGTGTTCTTGGGTGTCAAAATATATGCATCAGTGACTGGCTGAGTTAGTTTGTGCATCAGTATCTGCCTGACTGTGTCAGTGAGTGTGTCAGTGTGTGCCTGGGTGTGTCAGTGTATTCATAAGTGTGTCCTTGGGTGTGTTAGTGTAGGCATGTGTGTGTCCCTAGGTGTGTCAGTATATCCAATTGTGTCTAGCAGGGGCTGTTAGGGTATATATCAGTGTGTAGCTGGGGTTAGTACTGTGTGTCTCAGTGTGTATGTGGGTATGTCAGCATATGCATCATTGTCTGCCTGGGTGTGTCAGTGTATAGAGTTTGTGTGCCTGGGTGTTTTATTGTATATTAGTGTCTACCTGGTTGTTTTAGTATATAGATCAGTATCAGTGTGTGCCTCGGTCTGTCAATGTAAGCATAAGTTTGTTCCTTGAGTTAGTATATGCATGAATGAGTTCCTAGATCTGTCAGTGCGTCCATCAGTGTCTACTTGGGTCTTTAGATGAGTATGTTGGTGCCTGTATAGAATGCTTACCGGTTGTATTAGTGAGTCTAGGAGTATGTAACTGTGTACACAACTGGTTGGCTTACTGCTTAATACATAAATGCTCTATGGGTGTGCAACTGAATGTGTAAGTGACTCTGCTTCTATCTAACTGGGTGTTTGAATGACTGTATTCTTTTGCAAATAGGTATATAACTCTAAGTTTGCGTGGGACACTGGATGTATAACTAGGTGTATGGATCTCTAACTGCACACATAACTTACTGTATCTTAAAAATAAATGTCTTATTTTTTAAACACATATCTCCCTCCCAGTTGGCCTACGTACAACCTACCTGGGGGGTGATTTATACATAGTAGAAGGGGAGTTTAAGACTTTGTAAAGAGTTTTAAATGCTAAATTGGGCTGTAAGACAGCATGCACAGGCTCTGCAGTAGCAGATCCTAGACAAGCTGGTGAATACGACCCAGGTTAGGGGAAAATAGCCACGCCGGTCTATACTGGCGTGAGGACATACACGCTGTCCCTGACCCCGATGAGTGCTAGCAGAATTAGGGAATAGCCACAGACCTCCCAGTATTTGACAAGACCCGGCCTCAGAGCTATCTTCCTTTCTGTAACCGTGGCTATTTTCCCCTAACCTGGGTCGTATTCACCTGTATATACTCCTACTGATGTCGCCCAATGAACTCCGCTCGCTTGGAACTATCTAGGAAATTACAGCTTTCCGCCCAAGTATACATCACACTGGTTATTTTGGGATATCGTCCAGTGTTGAGCCAACTGTAGTGTTCACCCGACTAGCAGGGCATGATATTAAATTCAAAGTATCTTTTGGCATGAGTCCCACTCTGTTTTGCTTCGTCCTGATGAAGGTGTGACCCAGATCCGGGTTAGACACCGAGATGCTTGTCGGCGCTGGAGCCATTTTGTCTCCCCTACTTTTATTTTCCCTCCTGGAAAATAAATTGAACTAAATTGCATGAGAAGTGAAAAAGTTTATATTCCTTCTGTACATCTGTGCGGTCTTTATGATATTGGCAATTTTTTGTACACTCTCTGGGGAAGACTTTTGATATCATGCGAGAAGCAATATTGTGACCTTATGGACCATACACTGTTTTATGTTGGGATGTTTGAGTATGTGCGAGTATGTGTTTGGGTTAAATATAGATAGAATGAGTGGCTGTGTGACTCATGATGTATATTACTATTATTGACCTTTTGATATTGACTTTCATGTCTTGTTGCATTCTACGCACTAAATAATATTAATAGAAATATATGTATTTTACTAATTCATGAGTATGGATTACATTTGGGAGGACACTGAGTTTGTAGGACAATGTTTTTCTTATTGGTGACTTACTAGCACCTGTTAAAATTATATTGGGGCAGAGGGTCGTGTTCTCACGTTCTTGTCAGTAGCTTTAGTCCCCTGCTCCCTCTGCCAGCTACCAGCCCCAGGGGCCCCCTTCTATGTGAGTGGAATATTGAGGAGATTGGTAAAGGGGATGCAAAGATAAAAGTTAGGTCCCATACTGTGTTTTCCAACAAATGCATTTTCCATAGATTTTTGTATCTCGTGTAGTGAAAAAACAGCTGAACAAATGTACATGACATTTGGCAGGATTAAACATTATGGTGCGTAGATGATCCTTTTGGGTACTACAGATAAGTAGGGAAGGTATGTTTTTAAGTTATAAGGGATTTTAACTTAGTGATATCTGATGTTGCAATATTTTTGTGAAATTTCATGAAGTTTCAAGGTATTTCGCGGTAGGACCCAGGTACATAGCGATGACAAGTCATTATATGATCGGCTAATGACTGGCTTTACAAACATTGAAGGCAGTCATGTTGTTTTTAGGTACACTTTGGCTGTGTTCTGCGTTTCACCCTTAGATACAGGTATTCGTTAGGTTTGTTATTTCCTCCCTTCCTAGTACCACTTTATCAAATTGGTAATAGATGGAAAAAATATTTATACGTTTCTATCTCTTTTTTGAAAATGTACAGAGTACTGCAGTACTGCCTCTGGAGTATCGCAGTACCTAAAGTATATTAAACAAAATATTAAATACCTACAAATTACGGTGCAACTTTTTTTTTTTAAATGCACAGTTCACCCTAAAGTGCTGTAAAAAGAATATAGATAATTATAAATACATTTCTGTACCTAAGAACTTTTTAATAAAGTAGTAATAGGTAGGGTTCAACAATAAAACCTATTGATTACCTAGATCTAACACTAACCCAGAACATAGTGAAACGCAGAACACAGCAAAAATGTGATGAGAACTGTATGGTTGCCTTTCACATTTGGTAAACACAGGCATTAGCCAATCATATACTGCCTAATCATCCGCATGTACCTAAGTGAACCATAAACTTACAGTGGCACAATATATAACTATTTTAAAACCTATAACTTTAACACTATTCACGCATACTACCAAAAACTACCATTTATATCAGAAAATCTATTTTCCTGCCACATTAGATCTACATCCATTAACACACTTTCATGCTACGTCTGGTTCAAATATTGCACTCTGCTATACTCCACTCCACTCTATGCCACTCCACTCTACGCCATTTCTCTCTGTACTATTACACTCTATGCCACTCAACTCTACGTCACTCTACTATAGGCCACTCCACTGCACCCCACTCCAATCTACTCCACTACACACTACATTACTACACTCTACCCTGTTACACTCTATGCCACTCCCTTTTACGACACATCAGTATATGCCACAGCACTGTATGCCCCTCCACTCTACTCTACTCTACTCCACTGTATGCTGTTCCACTGTATGCAGTTTCACTCTAAGACACTACACTCTACACCAGTGGTCATTAAACCTTTTAATGTCGCGCCCCCAGTATAAAAAACAAATAATTGTCCCCCAGAATTTTTTACAACTATTCTATTAAATTTGCATTGTTTAAATATGTTTAGACATTCAAGCATCACACTTATGTTAAACCTTTTGAAGTGCAATCAAATCCATGATTGCCAATCATACTTTTCTTCTTAGCTAGGCCTTACTAATGTGTAAAAGTATCTAAAGTGTGATTATAAGGAATGGGGGTGGAAGGTTTGAAGAATATTTGAAGTTACTT
Organism: Lissotriton helveticus; assembly: GCF_964261635.1. Taxonomy (NCBI): domain Eukaryota; kingdom Metazoa; phylum Chordata; class Amphibia; order Caudata; family Salamandridae; genus Lissotriton; species Lissotriton helveticus. The sequence goes on from NC_136072.1 coordinate 778,157,655, forward strand.
CCCTTCTGACACATACTCCAAGCCAAATATAAATGGCTAAAGATGTTAGTAATGGTCCATTACGGAGTGGCTTACTTCTGATCATTTGTTTTCAGCGTAAAATAAACCACTACTATTAGCTTGATGCTTATTTTAACCAGAGCCTGGGCACCCTCTGGGATCAGTTAAGGCTCCTCTAGGGGGACTGTCCCCCAGTTTGAAGACCCCTGCTCTACACTATTCTGCTCTATGCCATGCCACTGTACACCACTTTGGTGTACACCACTGCACTGTATGCTATTCCACTGTACACCACTGCACTTTATGCCACTACACTTTATGCCACTGCACTTTATGCCACCACAATTTATACCACTCCACTGTATGCCACTTTACTAAATGCCACTCCACTATATGGCAATCTACTCTACACTTTTACATTGTACATCACTCCATTCTACAGCATTACACTCTATGCCACTCCAACCTACCCCAATCCACTCTACCCTACTACACTCTTTAACTTCCACTGTACGACACTCCACGCCACGACACTCTACTTTACGGTATTCCACTTTACATCGCTACACTGCACACAAGTAACACTCAATGTTATTCCACTCTACACCACTCCACTGTGTGCTGCTCCAATGTAGGCCACTCCATTCTAAGCTACTCCGCTCTACCCCTCTATAATCTATCCCATTCCACTTTACAACACTCCATTGTACCAAATTCCACTCTGCAACACTAAATTATGTGCCACTACTCTGTACGCCACTCCATGTCACTCCAGTATAGACGATTCCACTGTGCACCACTACACTGTACCTCACTCTACTCTACGCCACTCTACTTTATGCTACTCCACTGTACACCACTCCACTCTATGCTATTCCACTCTGCCCCTCTCCACTCTACCCCACTCCAGTGTACTCTATTCCACTGCATGCCACTTCAGTATATGCCACTCACCTTTATGCCACCCGACTCTATGCTATTCCAATGTACACCACTACACTATATCTCACTTAACTTTAAGTCCACTCTACAACACTCCATTTTACGCCACTCTTCTTTACACTATTCCACTGTGTGCTGCTCAACTGTATGACTCTCCAGTCTACATCACTACACTGTACCTACTACACTGTACGTCAATACACTCTACACTATTCCACTGTACGCAGCTCCACTGTATGAGACTACACTCTATGCTATTCCACTCTATGTCATTCCACTCTATGCCACTCCTCTCTATGCAGTCTGCATTCTCTGCAAGATATACAGATGGATCTCAACTGGAAACAGAAGGACAGTCACCCAGGCCCTCGTCAGCAGCAGACTGGACTATGGCAACGCACTCTTCGCGGGAACGTCGGCCAAACTCCAGAAATGACTACAATGCATACAGAATGCCTCCGCACGACTCATCCTCGACATCCCCCGCCACAGCCACATCACATCCCACCTGAAAGTCCTGCACTGGCTACCCGTCAATAGGAGGATACCTTCAAGCTCCTCACCCACGCTCACAAAGCACTCCACAACACCGGACCAGCATACCTCAATGAACGACTCACCTTCTACACCCTGATCTGCCAGCTCTGCTCCGCTGACCTCACCCACGCCACCGTCCCCCACAACCGACGAGCACCCGCAGTCGGCAGGTCTTTCTCCCACCTTGCCGCCAAGACATGGAACACCCTCCCCATCCACCTGCAGCAGACCCAGGACCTGCTGACCTTCAGGAGACTTCTCAAGACCTGGCTGTTCGAGCAGTAGCAGCACCCCCCCAGTTCCTTGAGACCCTCACGGGTGAGTAGCGCGCTTTACAAATGCATTGATTGATTGATTGATAAATGCTATTCTACTGTACGCCACTCCACTATATACCATTCCACTCTACGCCACTCTACTCTACCCCACTCCACTCTTTGCCACTCCACTCTATGCCACTCCACTCTACCCCACTCCAGTCTATGTCACTGCACAGTACACCACTCCACTATGCCTCACTCCACTCTATGACAATCCACTGTAAGCTATTACATTTACATCATTCCATTTTACGCCACTTCACTCTATGCCACTTCACTCTATGCCAATCCACTCTACCATACTACAGTCTACCCTACTGAACTATACAGCACACTATTCTATGCCCCTCTACTCTATGTTATTACACTCTATGCCACTTCACTTTATGTAATTAAACGGTAAACCAGTAACACTCAACATTATTCCACTCTACAACACTACACTGTATGATACTTCACTATATGCCAGTCCTCTCTATGATGCTCCGGGCTATGTCACGACACTCTTCACTATTCCACTGTAAGCCACTCCACTCTACAACACTCCACTCAAGGCGACCACAGAGTGCACCACTACAGTCTACCCCACAACACTCTACCCCACTCCGCTCTGCAACACTCCACTATATGGTTTCTACTCTACCACACTTCACTCTATGCCACTACACTGTACGCCACTCCAATCTATGCCGCTCCAGTCTATGCTATTTCAATGTAAGCCACTCCACTATACGCCACTCCACTCTATGACAATCCACTGTAGGCTATTGCAATGCACATTATTTTTTTCTACGCCACTCCACTCCATGCCAATCCACTCCACCCTACTACATTCTACCTGATTCCACTGTACGACACTCCATTCTATGGCACTCTACTTGACACTATTCCACTCTATGTAATTACACTTTATGCCAGTAATACTCAACGTTATTCCCCTCTACACCAGTCCACTTTACACTACTCCACTGTACTCCACTCCACTATTACACTGTATGCTACTACAATCTACCTCACTCCACTCCACTCAACCCCACTCCACTCTGCAACACTCCACTCTATGGTGTTACACCATACATCACTCCACTCTGCGCCACTACACTGTAGGTCACTCCTCTCTACGCCACTCCAGTCTATTCTATTCCACTCTATGCAACTACAATGTACCTCACTCCACTCTATACCACTCTGCTATGTGTCACTCTAAAACAAGCTAATCCAATCTATACAACGCCACTGTACACACTACAATCTATGCCACTCTACTCTATTCCACTCCCCTCTATGCTACTGCACTCTATGGTAGTCAACTCAGCTACTCCACTCTACATTATTTCACTGTATGCAACTCCACTTTTGCCACTAGTCTGTAGGCTATTTCGCTCTATGCTACTCCACTCTACACCACTCCACTATACGCAATTTACCTATACATGACTACACTATAAGACACTTCATTATAATCTATTCCACTCTACTCCACTGCACTCCCCTCTATGCTGTTGTTCTGTATGACACTACGTTGTACCTCACTCCACTATACTCCACTCCACTCTATACCACTGCACTCTGAGCTGCTCCACTCCACTCCACTCATCGACACTCCCCTGTGCGTTATTACTGAACGCCACTCCACTCTATGCCAATCCACTGTATGCCACTCCACTGTACCCCACTCCACTGTATGCCACTCCACTATACGATATTCCACTGTACACAACTACACTCTATGCCACTCAACCCTAGCCTATTTGACTCTATCTCACTCCACTGTTTCCCACTGCAGTGTATGCTAGTATACTGTATGCTATTCCACTGTGCACTACTCTACTCCAGTGTGGTTGGCATGCCCAGATGTGGGTCCTGGGTGCACTGTGCCACTGGAAGCAAATTATACCTGGCTGAATAGTCCTTACTATGCCAAAACTGGTCCTAGGTTGCTTGTGTTCCGGTTGAAGGGGGACCTGGCTTGTCAGTTCAGGCTAGACTGTTCCCAAAAGGAGTTGGGTCAAGACTGAATTGCATATGGCTGGGCCCAAACTGAGGTGGCATGGTGGCAAAAAATTATGGATTGGAATGCAGCCTGAGTGATTGCCAGTGGCTCAGATTAATTCAAGCATTCCATCCATCACTTTGGTGTTTTTGCATTTGACACACTAACTGCGCAGTGTATGCCCAGACATAGGTCCCAGGCTCACTGTGCCACTAGAACCAAGCTGTACTTGGCTGAAGCACCCTAGCTAGGGTGAAACCAGTCCTGGGTTGCTTGTGTTCAGGTTCATGGAGGACCTGGCTGGAGTGTTCCCATTAGAAGCAGGGTCAATACTAATTTACAAATTTCTCGGTCCAAACTGAGGTGGCTTTTTGGGCAAAGAATTATGGATTAGTATGAGGCACTGAGCGATTGTCAGTGGCTGAGATTAATTCAAGCATTCCATCAATCACCTTGTTGTTTTCGCTACTCCACTACACCCTACTGCACTCTATGCCACTCTACTGTAGGCCACTCCAAGGTATGCTATTCCAATCTATGCCATTACACTTTCTCCAGCACTCCAAAGTTAGCCATTCCACTGTATTCCACTCCACTGTACACTATTTCATTGTATGCTACAATAGTGTCCGCTATTCCACTGTATGCTACTCCCCTCTATGCCATTCCATTGTAAGCTATTCCACTGTATGCCACTCCAAACTTTCCCTCCACTGACTGCCATTCCACTTCATGCCACTCCACTCTACCCCACTCCTCTGTCAGCCACTCCACTTTACTCTATTCCAGTGTACGGCACTCCCCTCCATTCCACTCTATGCCACTCCACTCTACAGCACTCCACTGTACGCTATTCCACTGCACACCACTACACTCTATGCCACTGCAAAGGCATTCCACTGTGTGCCACTCAATTCTATGACCTTGTACTGTAGGCTGTTAGACCTGGAATCCTTGGTGTGGGTTTCCTGTATATTTTGGCCTCTGGCACCTATGTATCTGCTGTGTGCTTGACTTCATTTTTGCTGATCTAGATGCTTTGGGCACTCCACCACTGCTGATCAGTGCCAAAGTGCAAGTGCTCCCTCTGTAAATTGTGAAGATGGATTAGTGTTTCCATGATTGGTTTGTTTGACTTACTACTAAGTCCCTAGTACAGTGCACTGTATGTGCCCTGGGCCTGTAAGTCAAATGCTGCTAGTAGTCTTGCAGCACTGATTGTGCCACCAAAACAAGCAGCCTTGCAAAAGGTTCTCAGACCTGTCATTGCAGTGTCTGTGCCCCGTCTGGAACTGCCATGTCGACCTGGCAAGTGCACTCCCTTACCAGGCCCTAACCTTTTCTTTTCTTACATGTGAGTCACCCCAAAGGTAGGCCTAGGGTACCCCTGTGGGCAGGGTGCAGTGTGTAAGAAAGGCAGGACATGTACTGATGTGCGTGACATATCCTGATAGTGAACTACAGTGAATTTCGTTTTTCACTTTTGAAAGGCTATCTGTCCCATAGGATAGAATGGGAGTTTACTTATAACATCTTAAAAATATAACTTCCCATTGGGACAAGATTTTAAGGTGAAGTTTAGTAAGGTGAAGTTTAGTATGCCTGAACTCAGAATCTAAAGATTTAGCAAGGGTGATTTTTACATTCTGTGTTTGAAAATACCACTTTTAGAAAGTGGGTATTTTCTTACTTAGCCTTCCTGTGTGCCTCCGCTGGTTTGTGGATTGACTGGCTTTGGAGTGACATGGACTGGGGATGTGCATTCCTGTAGACAGCCACTGGGGGGTTAAGGTGTCCCTGCCTTTCCTGGATCAGTCAGGGTTGGGCTGAATAAACCTGGACTGCATTTAGAGTAAGGGGAGGAGATTTCCATTCACCTGAATGGGCCTAGTCTGCCTTACACAATGCTGTCTCCACCTCCTGCAGGGAACCTGGACCAGAGAGGACAGAACTGGTTTTGTCTGAATACAGAGCCCCTCTGATGCCAGAAAACAAAGGGAAATGCTGTATAAATATTGGGGCCCAGAACCCAGAACTTTAGAATACTTCTGGACTCTAGAGGAACCTCTGCCAAGGACAAGAGCTAGGACAACTAAAGTATTACCCCTTTGCTGTGTGCTGTTTGGGGTTAGCCTGCAGTGGCTGTATCTGCCAAGGAGACTTTGCTGTGTATCCTGCTTTAAGAAGATCTCCAATGGCCTGAATTAGAGCTTGCCTCCTGTTCTGAAGTCTCAGGGACACAAAGACTTCACCACCAGCTCCCCTGAATTTACTTGCTGGGAGTTCTGACCTGCCAAGAGGTACCTGTGGCTGTGCTGGGCCTCTGGAATTTGTTCCTGATGTTGGGTGTTTGGTCGCTAGTGCTTTTTGTAAGGCCCATTTTAATTTAGAACATTGTTAGTCAAACCATCTGGGTTTTTGGTGTAAGATCTTCTTATTTTTAAATCTCCTGAAATTGCGTACAGAATATTGCAAAATTCCATAATAATATGTAGATTTGTGGAATCTCCTTTCATACAGGTATCAATATCTTTTTGTCTATCATGTACTATTTTATCTAAAAATAAAGAAGATTTGACACCTGGCCATTTAATGGTAATGCCATTTTCTCCCTGTGTTTCTAGGTCAGCAGCTAGGCACGCCTTCTCCTGGTGTGTCATACTTAGTCTAAGCATCAAGAAGAGTGGATGGTGATCACTAAAAGGACTTACTTTCACCTCAGGTTTCTAAATGTTTTTTCTGACATTTCCTGGTATCAGGAAACAATCAATGGTCGAGGAATATCTAACCCCTTCATAAGTTGGTACAGTTGTTTGTCCTTCTTTGCCTGTCTGCTCTAAGAGTTCAAGGTTTGTGTTTATGTATTGCACCATTAATTGTGTCACCATTTAAGTTATGGGGAAAATGAGAGTAAGCATCGCCATGTTCATCCCCATACTAGCAATGTTCCCCTTCCAGGATTCCACATTTCATACTGTTAAAATCACCAGCCCAGATGAATAGGTAATCTCCCCTTATGTCTTTTAAAAACAAATATAATTGCTCCTCTAAGGTCACACCTACCCTAGGTCTAGAGTTATAAAATACATTATCATAAAAATGTGTCATTAATTCACACTGATCTTGTGTAGTTCAAAACCACAAAAATTGAAAAAACTGCAAATTGGTATAGGATTTTAAAAAAATCTGCAGTGATGTAACCGAGACCAATGTAGCTAATCCTCCTTTAGCCCTTCCATTCTGGGAGGGGGTCGCTTGGGTAGCGACCGTTTTAAAACCATCAATATGGAAAGCTCCACTATGCCAAGTTTCTTGTAGAAGGATTATAGAACAATTTTTCATAGATTAAAGACACTCTTCATCTTTCATCATATTTCTTATCCCGGCGCTATTCCATGTAATAACAGTCAGATTTTCATATGACAGATGCCTGCTTAAATTAGATTTATGAGTAATAGGCTTACCAATACATAGGGTACCTTGATTGGTAACAGTCATTCGATCTACATCCTCTTGTAGTCAATTAAGTTTGCTACATCTTCTAAGAGGTAGAAATCTATTTGACAAGGGTATACTACACTCAACAACACTCTATGTCCCTCTATCATCCTACCCATACTCCACTGGGTAGCACTACAATGTCCAACATTGTACACCTGTCCATATCACTGCACAACACTCTACTTTACTTTATAGCATTTTATGACACTCTTTGAAACTCTACGCAACTACCTCTATGCCACCCCAGTAATATACTCTATTCTTTCAGATATTACTCCACTTTACTCCACTATACTTCGCTACCGAACTCTATGCCACTCCAAAAAACACTACACTTTGCCACTCAACTGTAAGACAGTATAACTTACTACACACTACCATACTGTACCTCACTCGGGTCTATTCCACTCCACTCCAATGTACAACACTTTAATCCACTGTAAGACACTCTACTGTACTCCACTCTACAACACTTTCAGACAATCTACAACACAGTAGTCTGCTCCACTCTACAACACTATGTGCCACTCCATACTACGCCACCCACTCTATTCCACGCCACTGTACTCTAGAACTGCTACTCCACTCTATGCTCTGCCACTTCACTGGACTACACTACACTCTATGTCCCCCTCTCTGGCATTGTACAACACACCACTCTACACCACCCCACTGTACCATTCTGTACTCCACTCAATGCAACTCCACTCTACAAGACTCTACTACACTCTATTCCACTTTACAACACTCGATTCCACTATGTTCCCCTACGCTACACTGTACAACCCTCTACTCCACTCTATCCCCTTACACCCCAGTGTACAACACTTTACTCCACTCTATTATACTTTCCAACAATCTATAACACACAACTCCACTGTACTATACAAGATTACAAGATGCTTATTCACTCTAGTGCACTCCGTGCCTCTGTACTATACAACATGCCAGGACACTATATACCAATTTATTTACTCCATTGTACACTATGCATTCAGCTCTACTCTACTCCACTTTACTCTACTCTACAATCCACCACTCTACCCCACTCCGCTCTGCAACGCTCCACAATACTCCACTCCAATTCAGCCCGCTCCACTATATGTACCCCAGACTCTATGCCGCTTAACTGAAAACCACTCCACTGTACGCTATTGGACTGTACGCCACTCCACTGTACCACATTCCTCTCTACTACACCCGACTGTACTCCACTGTATATATGTGTGCCATGGAAAAGGGGAATGCTGCTTAAACACACACACACATTTATGCACACACCTCCCCAGTTATCTAGTAATCTGGGAGGCAATGTGGCCTAACACCTGAAAACGTGAATCTGAAAACATTAATTCTTGTGAGAAAATAATATGCAGAGAGAATTTGAAAATAGCTTTCAGCCATAATACAGCCAATAGTCTTTGTGTTTTCCATTGTTTGCTAAATCACATAACTTTTATTTAGATTTTGTCTTCGGATTTACACAAGGACATAATGTGCACAAGATCATATGGTTTAGAGATGAGAGGGAAAATTGGGCCAGACCTTTTTCCATTCACGGGTCTCTCATTTTACACTTTGTCATGCCAATCCACAAGGTACACGGATACATGTAAAAAAAATCCACTCTGTCGTTTTACATCCAAACTCAATTGAATGATGTTACACTTTGGCTTCATGAGATTATCCTAATTCTTTGTGCTGCAAATTTGACAAAAGCCTGCTTTTCCCTTGATGCCTCATCATCCCAACGGAGTCTTTTAAACCAGAGAAAATGAAACCACATGTATTCATAATTATTCCAGCGTGTTGTGGCAGGTCGACTGCGACTGGCGCTCCATTAAGAATCCCCAGTAAATCTGCCTTGTCTAAAAGCTGAAAGAAGGTATTTAAGTTAATGCATGGATCTGTCGAAATTTCCGCCTCCAATATCGCGCGTGCCATGCAGTCTCAGTGCTAAGTAAACCTGAAAGAAACTCCTCTCTGCAATAATTTGCCAGAGCAGTGTTTTCACACGTTAATGGAATATTTGGAAGATAACACTATTTGCCAAACAAGCCTCTTTATATTTCTCACATTGAGGAACTTTAGCTCAAATTAGACTTTAAGACATGCAGACTGTAAGGCTGTGTTGTGCAGAGCTGATTGAAGCATGCATTGGAAACAAAAGAGGAGGTTGAGGAAAAATAGAACCTTTAAAGCTTATGAAATTGCTGTAAACGAAAACGCGCCTCGGTGCTCACTTTCGCTTGAATGTAGTTGTGTCTGGTGAGTGGTTAAGCGACAAAAGACAACCATCCTATGAATAACAAACATATTTATATAGGGCCGTCTCAAAAAGAAATTAATGTCCATAGCTGCTTATCTAAAATTATGTCTAGACACACACATAATCCAATTAATGGCTGGGAGGGGAAAGCTATTCTGATTTTAACGAACAATAACGCCAATTTTTTTTTTAGCACCTTCTAGTTTTCAAACTGCTTTTAGTTGCAATAAATAAAATGCTTGCTTTTGTGCAGCCACCAAATTTTTTTTTTTAATTCAGCTGCATGTGTGTGTGTTTATTGACTGTGCTTTAGAAAAAGCTGTTATGACAAATAACAGATGTGCATCATTTATTGGAATCCACTTCTAATACCAATATATAGCATATAAAATAATGGGGGCGTGGCCATGCAGGCCATGATGGCGGACGCGTCCGAGCTCCGAGCAGTGGCCCGCTAAATCGTAAAATATCAATGCTAACGGGTCCCTAATGAACCGCCGAGTGCAGCGCCAGCGACGGGGGCCTCAATAATGGTCATCCTGAGCCGGGAGCTGCAGCACAGGAAGAGATATCCCCGGCATAGACGAGGCCGAGAGAAGTGAACCCACGACCAACATGGCCGCTTCCGGACGGCAATAGGACCCCCAAGGAGACGAGCAATGCAGAGAGCCGAGAGCGGTGAAGCCAATTCACTACCGAAGGCAAGGCGACCGCTCCGACAAATCCTCAGCAGTAGGGTGAGCTGATACCCACCAGCTGCTCCCCCTCTCGTGCCTGGATTCAATGGCCCCGTCTGCACAGCGCCAGGTCCCGAGGCGCGCAGCGGGAGGGCATACAGTGAAGACATTGGGTAGTGTCTCAGCACCACGAAGGGTGCGAAGGAACGGAGCCACTTGTTAGTTGGACCGGTTACTGCCAGGGCAGACGATGCGGCTGGGGCGGGCGGCGGGAGCTGGCAGGAAGGCTAAGGCGAAACCAAACTACTTCCCAGTGCATTCCCACTGCGCTGTGCACCCTCTTGGTGGTCTCCCCCGCTGACCAGCTGAACTCTGGCAATTTCCCCCCCTTCTCCCGCACAGAACCACAGCCCCATCCTCATGGTGCTAGGCCTCGAGGCGTGTTACTTGAAAGCCTGAAGTTCTTGGGCGGGAATACGCAGCCTGCCATCACTGAAGGTGGAAGCACAGTCCCGGGAGGGGGCTACCCGGCACGCAAGCCACAATAGACCCCAGCTACAGCGTGGGCCCCGCTCACGCTCAGCACCAACAGCCCCGCTTGCACGGCGCCAGGACTCGAGATGCGCAGCAGGAGGACCTACAGAGAGGACATTGGGAGGTGTGCCTGCACCATGAAGGGAGCAAAGGGACGGCCCCACTTCTGAATCGGATTGGAATACCTATCCCCAAAGCAAACAAAGCGGCTGGGGCGGGAGACGGGAGCTGGCGCACGGGCTTAGATGCAGCCTGACTACACCCCGGAGCATCTCCACGACGCAGTACTCCCTCTGTGGGGCCACCCTGGCTGGCCAGCTGGGCACCAACGACTGTTCCCCCCCCTCGTGCACAGAACCACAGACCCCGTCCGCACAGCACTAGGCCTTGAGGCACGCAACGGGGAAGCCTCAAGCTCAGTAACAGGAGTACGCAGACTACCATCGCAATCCCATGAGGGGGCTACCTGGCTCGCAGGCCGCAACAGAACCTAGCTACTGTGCGGGCCGGCACTACCAAACGCACCTCCCCACGCACTCGGAACCAGCAGCCTCGCTTGCACGGAGCGGGACTCGAGGCGTGCAGCGAGTGGGCCCACAGAGGGACATCGGAACGAGCATCAGCACTAGAAAGGGAACTGCGAAGGAACAGTCCAACTTGATAATTGGACCGGGTTTGCTACAGCCAGAGAAGAAGGCGCGGTTGGGCAGTGGGATAAGACGTCGCACCTGAGAACAGTGGTACCAGCCCTTTCGCAGCACGGGATCTCGAGAACGATATGGGGTCTCTACTAACTCAACAGGAACACACATACAAAGCGCAGGTAGTGGGCCCTCTTGTGAGGGGAGACACAGCCAGATGTGGATCGGGCGGGCGCAGTGCAGCGACACTTTTTTTATTTTATTTATTTATTTATTTTTTATTGCAGAATTAGGAACAAGACCACATCATAGGTCGATCTGTACGCCTGCATCATCACAACCTTAAAGATGACAGAAGTATTGTACACAGCCATTTAGCCCACATCCCGGAGGCTGGGCGGCGCTTCAGGACTATCCTTCCCAGGAAGACGCTTCCGTGTACCCCCGTCCCAGGTATTCGACCAGTATCACTTTTTAGTATCTGCTTTCACCCCCCTAAAACTCCCCCCCCCCCTATGCATCAACAAGCGAACTCAGAATTTCCCAAGAAACACCGTCATCAGCTCATACCCCGTTCAACATAGCTCGGACCACGCCGTTCCAGCTTCCCCTTCCCGGGTCCCCCCAGTGTTACTGCCAGAACGCCTGCCTACCGTCTCAGTAGCCCCCCGATACCTGGGTCTGACATACGTGCTAACCATCAATGCTAATCCAGGTCGCTATGTCGAGCAACCTCCCGCATAACACCCTTCCCCCCCCCCCCCCCCCCCAACTACTGCTGCTACTGCTGATAATGCGGGCTGTCCAAATCCGTACCTACTCAGGGGATCGCCACATAGCAGGAGTCGTTCGCCATCGCTAAGAGTGCGCGGAATCCGCATGGATTATTACTCCTCCTCGTCATCTCCTACCATGTAGTCACGCAATGCTTGCACCACCAACTCCCAAGCTCTCGCCATGTCCAGACAGCCCTCCTTGCCAAGTCTAGTAGCCTGCCGCATTCTAATAATGCTTTCACAGCCCGCCTATTTCAACAACTCATTCATCCACCTCCTCACTGAAGGGCCTTCTCTAGACTTCCAGTGCCAGGTTATCTCCCTTTGCGCTAACATAAGTCCCAAATCAATAAACTTACTTGCAGTGCAGCTACACTTGAGCCCTGGGGTTGACAGCACGCTCCCCAGCATGGAACGGTTGACCTTGAATGATCAGAGAGCGCTGCAAACTCACACGAGGACCTACAGACATCGTTGGTGATGCACAACAATATTGAAAACCGGAGAGAAAAACCTAGAGTGCTGCCCACTGCTGGGTCACATCCGGACACACCCCATCGAAAGCCTGAAAACCCCCCCTACAACTATCTCTAACCATGGGGCGCCAACATTATACTGGTGCCCCGCAACAACTGGCCCCCTTATGTCAACCCTCCCCTGAAGGCAATCCCGGACACGCAGAAGGAGAGCTACTGCCAACAAAGACAATGTCAGACAAAATAGACACGGTACTGGCGGCCATTGAACACTCCATTGTCACCATGGAGGATAGATTCGGGGCGCTAGCCACAGACCTTAACCTTCACTGTAAATTAGCAGACAAAGTGAAGCTAGGGATGAAAACGATTCAATCAATGGAACCCCAAATGAAAACATAGCAAGAGTCCCAGAGCGATCTCCAAACTCGAGTGAAGGTTCTGCAGGAAAAAATGGATGATTTGGAGGGACGCTCGCGACGGAGCAATATAAGGGTCCTGAATCTTCCAGAGGAGGTGGAAGGACTCGTTCCTATAGGGTATGTCGAAACCTGACTCAAAACGTTCACCCCAGCAGCTGACTTGACCTCCTTCTTCACAGTAGAAAGGGCGCACTGTGTCCCAGCTCACAGGCAACCCCCAGGGTCCCCTCCCAGGCAGTTTCTACTGAAGTTGCTTCACTATTGGGATAGAGATGTGGTGCTCAGGGCAGCCAGACAACAGGGGCCACTCTGAGTGGAAGATAAACAGGTCATGCTGTTCCCAGATTACTCCTGGATGGTTCATAAGCAACGTACCTCCTTTCTGGAGACAAAGCGCATGCTGCGCCAAAAGAACATTAAGTTCGCCCTCCTGTTCCCTCCTGTTCTCCTGTTCCCAGCATGCCTCAAAATCATATAAGTTGGCTTGAGAGCTTCTTCACTGACCCCAAGGAAGCGTACAACTGGGCAGAAAATCACACTAAAGGAAATGAGACCTGGGGCACCTTGCGCAAAAATCGGGTGCTTGGAAGCCAACGACGTCCTTGCAACAAAAAAAGATCACCCTAAAACAATGGAGCCCACGGCTGGGGGCCACTACAAGGAGTCCCCTGACTTGGAGCAAATCATAAGGGATCGCAGGAAGGCATTACAAGCGGCAGCACAGATTGGCCCGGTGGAGGAGCATTTGGATGGAGAAAAAAGGTCCACATACCTTCAAGTCAGAGGAAGAAATCAGCGACACAAACACCTCCCGAGATGGTTTGAGGACCCCGTCAGAGGTCATTCCAAAAACTGCGGACAGGCTTGTCTAAAGACTGGCACAAAGTACAAAACAGACTCCCCCAGGACAAACAGCCCCTACTATGTGCCCCACAAATGGACACCCGTCCAACAGGTTTATTGTAGAGGGGGAGGAGGGACCCGACCGGCATCAAATCCATAACAACAGAATATGACAGGCCACGCTCACTACAGAGAGTAGTAGAAAATGACCACGACCCCTCAGTTAACGCACTAGAGCACAAACATAATGTTTAGTTTTGACGTATCATCCCCAAGTGACAGGTCCCCCTAGTTGGGAGTATTCCTCGTTAGAGAGTTACATCCCTCCCTTACGCAAATTACCCAGTTATTCCCAAAAATAGTAGGCAGGCAGGTAGATCCACTCAATAAAGGCAAATGGCACGTGGAGACGGGGACAGCAGGTGCAACCACACCCCAAAAGAGATAGGCACTCGTCCCACAGACAGTATGCAATGCCAAGCACATGCCCGAACACGGACATCAAAATCATTGCAATAAATGTCAGGGGAATGCACCCAGCGAGCAAACAATACGCCATCTACTCTTAGATCAAGAGACAGCAAGCGCAGATAGCTATATTATAGGGACACATCGGACCGCTATGGAGGTAAACTGTCTACACAAGAAATGGCGGGGAATTATATGTGCCACCACTTACTTGGCCTTTGCCCGAGGTACCCTGATATGGCTCCGGCAAGGGATCCCCTTCCTAGAAAGCCACCATACAGTTCATAAAGAAGGCCGACACACACTGCTGGAAGAGCTACTAGAGGGACAACTGATACTTATAGGAAGTATTTACACCCCCAATGTAGAATAAGACATATTCTGGGGGTGTCTTAATGGGGTGCTGGCCCGCTATGCATCAACGCTATGGATCCTAGAGGAGACTACAATTGCGCATTAGATCTCCATCTGGACAGATCCCACCCCCCATCAGCACACTCACCAGCGCATAGGCAAACGGAGCGATTCAGGGAGTGGGTGGCGCAGTGGGCATTGACGGATGTGTGGCGGGCCCGAAATCCAGACACCAGACTGTACTCATTTCACTCAATCTCGCGTAATTTACGAGTAAGGACAGATTTCTCTGTTCCGCGTCCCTGCTCCCCAAAGTCCAATACTCAGACTATCTGGGCCATGTTCTTTCAGACCATGATGCTCACACAAGAACCCTTACATAGAAACCCCCCCATTCCCCGGTGCCCACATGGAAATTACCACGAGAATGCCTTACGTATCAAGTGTTCCGTCATGATCAAGAGAATAGTATCCAGAAATATTTCACACTAAACGCCAGCATGGCAGCGTCCAGAGCATTGGAGTGGGATGCTCTTAATGTGTTTGCTAGAGGGCAGTGCATATAGTAGATAGTGGGTGTACGGAAAACACTAGAACAAGCATTGCAGCGAACAAAGGACACACTGGCAACACTCACCAAAGACGCAGACGCGAATAAAGCTACCCCAGCCCAAATAGCGAATGCAAAAACAGCCTCTGAAGAGGCATATAGAGACTTACGCAAATACAAATTTAGGGCGCAAATGGCCAGGGCACATAGAGAGGGTGATCGCGCGGGGCACTTCTGGCCTGGTTGGCCCAACGAGACGCAGAGATAAAACCCGTCACAGAATTAGTGGATCAGGCAGGAATCCCTCAACACTTGCAGATAGAAATTCTACAACTACTTCATGACTTTTACTTGGGGGTCTA
Organism: Lissotriton helveticus; assembly: GCF_964261635.1. Lineage (NCBI taxonomy): Eukaryota > Metazoa > Chordata > Amphibia > Caudata > Salamandridae > Lissotriton > Lissotriton helveticus. The sequence goes on from NC_136072.1 coordinate 778,173,320, forward strand.
CCGGATTCCCCCCGCCATGTAGCCCACAGGTGATAGAGCAATTTTATGGCCACTAGGCATACCGTGCATCCCGGCATCAGATAGGGAAACCCTGAACAAAAAGGTGGTAGCTGCAAGCATCTCCGAAGCAATCCGCGCCCTGGTACGTAATAATGCCCCGGGAATGGATGGTTTTCCACTGGAATACTATGGAACATTCTCAGGCCAACTGATACCCCGGATGGTAGGCATGTACAAGGATGCATTGGAACGGGGCGAACTGACGGGATCCCTCAGAGAGTCCATTCTGGTGATGTTCCCAAAACCGGATCAGAACCCGAAGTTCCTGGCCTCGTACAGACCCATCACATTGCTAAATGCAGATTATAATATACTGGGGAAAATCCTGGCTGGCCGTTACTCCCAAATCCTTCCGACACTCATTCACCCAGATCAGTGTGAGTTTGCGCCGGTGCAAAACACAGCCCAGAACCTACGCAGGATATATCATGTGCAGGACGGAGCCACCCCCAGTTTCCGAGCATGGCGTTACTGATCCTTGACTTAGAAAAGGCCTTTGACACCCTCCTATGGCCGTACATGTTCGCACTCCTCCGACGGATTAAAGTAGGCCCGACCACACTGGCATACACGCGACTATTATACATGAAACTCACATCGAGGATACAGCTGGGCAAATACATCTCAGCCCCATTTATGATAGAGCGAGGCAGGCAACAAGGGTGTCCACTCTCCCTACTACTGTTCGCCCAGGCAGTGGAACCGCAAGCGATACAACTAAGGCGAGAAGGGGAATTATAGGGAAACCCGATAGCGGGTACGGTTCACGCTGTGTCATTATATGTGTAGGACCTCCTTATATATGTGCGCGACATTACCACCAATATGACCCCAATCTGGGAGACATTGATGGAATTTGCGAATGTTTCATGCCTCAGAGTGAACTGGGAAAAATCTATAGTCTACCCATTAAGCCCGCACTTACCCCCCCTTGACATTACAGTCAGAGACCAAAAAATTGCATAGAGCGAGGAGGCGATGAGGTACTTGGGAGTACATTGTACCATTCCCCTAGTGACATGTATGAAGGGAATCACCATAGGTCACTGGCAGGAATAAGATCAGTGGTGGGTTTCTGGAAGACGCTGTCCCTTGCCCCAATCGGGCAAGTGGCGATAGCCAAAATGAACATAGTCTCTAGGTTACTGTATCACTTTGCTTACCTCCCAGCCGTACCTCCTCATGACTTCTTTCGAGAACTGGACACGCTTCTCACTTCTCTTATCTGGGGCACGGGCTGACATAGGGTGGCCCTACCTAAATTGCTCCTACCAACGGACCAGGGGGGACTGGGAGCTCCCGCCTACGAGGCATACTTTCTAGCTGCGCAACTACAATGGCTCTCGCACTGGCCTGAGGAACGTCATATGGGAGAAACGTCCTTCAATGCGGGGCAGGTACCCATGCCAGCACTACGGCGCATGCTGTTACCGGGAACCAAGTTCAAACGCACTTACAGGTATCGATATCCCGCACCTGCATGCTGAGGATTCATCGTTTGTCCAGACAGAGAACCCCGTACTCCCCGCCACTTCCATTGATAGGGTTCCCCAAACAGGAGGAATACTACACAGCCCAAGCCTTGCGGGTGTGGACTGATTGCTCACTAACCAAAATGGAATCCCTTTACGAAGATGGGCAGCTGCGACCCTACGACCAGTTAGCTGAGCTGTATGACCTCCCCCGGGGCAATTTCTTTTACATAGACAAATTGTAGCTAGCAGTCACCCATATTGGGACCCAGCTGAAGGGGAACCACTGACGCACCCAGTAATACACACAATACTGCACATGGGGGCGGGCAGACACTTAATCACTTGGCTGTACAAAGCCATCCGGGAACTTATACTCAAACCATTACCCTCACTTAGACAGGCATGGAAGGAGGACATAGGCCTGCCGCTACATGACAAAGATTGGGAGCAGGCCAGAGAATACCCCAAAAAAGTATCTAGAAACGCACAATTTAAAAACATACAATTCAACATTCTACACAGGGCATATCTGATGCCAAAGCGCCTACAGCGCTTCTACCCAGACACGCAGTTTCTATGCCCCCAATGTCAAGCTCCTGAAGCGGACTTTAGGCACATGTTCACGGGGGTGCCCTACAATATGACAGTACTGGGAACGCATACATGAGGTTCTCCACGAAACAAAGACCATAACAGGAATGAACTCATGGGAGGCATGTGCATTGGGAGTTCATGTCCCTATATCTTCTACTAGCTAAGAGAGGAATAGCCTTGTATTGGCAAGCCACGGAGGAACCCCTCGATAGACGCCTGGTGGGTGCGGTTAAAAAATGGGTTGGGCAGAGGAGGAAGGGATGCGGGCCGAAGAGGTGAAGGGCACAAGTAAGCATCACATATCCATGGAATGGGCACAACTGTTACATCAATTCAAACACCAAACCACACAAGTGGAACCTCCAGTGACACCCCCACTCCAAACGGCGCACACTATCCAACTACAGCCGGCGGACAGACACAATGGGTTGGCTCGAACACATCTCAGAGAGAACATTACACAATCAGCGCTCTTGTCACCACCCCAGGATGACTTGGACATAACTCTCATGTCCCCCTACACACACAACCAAGAACTTCCGAATGTCCACTAACCATCACACAAGGAATCCCCTCCTGCTTGCACACACACCCATTGACCCCCTAATTCTCACCCCAGTTCAATGCCACGTTATGAGTTAGGGATTTAACCCACCAGCTTTGACAGCAGTACTAGCGGGTAGGTAGTGTAAGCCCATCGCCAGGACATTACACTATGACCCTCAAAGATAGCCAAGGCAGACATAGCTCCCAAAGCAGGGGCACACGCACGCAGGTGTACCACCGGAAACAAATGATCAATACGGACTGAATCAATGGACATGTAACATTGGGAATGTAATATGGATATGTAACAGTGATGTATAAAGTACAATGCCAACGCAAAACTATTATTTGAAATAATGCAAGAAAACAAATGCATGTAATTTGAAACAAGAAATACGGATTTAATGGACCTGACATTTCAAAGCTCAATAAACAAAAAAATTAAAAAGCAGTAATGAAGTGCCTTTGCTGACTATTCCAGCTCCGACTACTGCATTTCCTGGTGGAGAAGTTATATGAGTGATTCAGATGCTTCTATTAAATTTGAACTATTGAAATATCAAACATGTAGTTAGTCTATCTATGTAAAGTACATAAGTACTAGGAAACCCACCCGCAAGGCACCGATTAACATAAAAAGAGATGACAAATATATAAAAACATATAACGTAACTGCAAACCACCTATCTGCAAGCACTGAAAATGTGTGGTATTGAAGCGCAAAAAGGCACTGCGATAACACTCATACACCGCCTTTTGCTAAAACTCAAATCACCTGATTCATAACCTCGAATAATGGAATAATTCTGGGAAGAAATCAAACCCACCAGAGAAAATACAGAGCAAAACAAAATGTAAACCACATCTTGAAGAAGAAATTTGGTAAATTTAAACATGATAGTGGAGGGGTGGGGGGCGCTACAGTGTTTGGATCCAAGATGGCCGCACCTACGTGAGGCTCCTTGTGCCTGGCAGCTAATCCGATTCCATCCTGGCGTCATGGGCCACAATTAAGAACTAGCAGCTCCCAACATTGCACACAAAATTACTACTAGCTCTACATTAGTGTCCAGATCAGCTAATGCGCTGATCGTTCATGCTATTTCTGTTGGCGGACTGCTATGTGGAACCTGAACAGGATAGTGGTGTTCGCTTCCCTGTAGGTTGGAATGTGACTCAGGAGAGGAGTGTATTAAGTTGGGCAGCAGCACCCGATCGTGTGCCTGTGCCCTTGATGAGCTGGCTGTGTTGGGGTGGTTGTGCTGGTGGCGCAGGCAGCCTGGGCCATTGTGGTGGAATCCGGACTGCGACCTTGCTCGAGGGCACCACTGGCGGTCAGCCTGCTGTTACTACTCAGTACAATGTTGGTGCCAGGTGGCTGGCTGGTTCTCCTGCTTCTGGGCAGGGAAAGGGAAGCAGTGGCTGGATGGCTCGACTGGAGGATTGCAGTCACAGGATCATAATGCGGAACCCCACGCTGGTTACCCACCTATGGCTGGACCGCATTGGAGTGAGTGCCTCTGGCACTGTTTGCACAGAACCTCACACTCTGGATTCACATATCTGCCAGCTCGCATACGATTGTGGACATACTTTCTTCCCTCTATGCGCTGGATGTGGTTGCCTTTGGGACCAACAGCCGGGAGACATCTGAGGATTATTTGTCATCACATTACTGTCCCCACTGCGGACTGGTGGCAGTCAGCCGGACTTGCAACTTGATCGCTGTAGCTAAAGGCAACGCTTCAATTGGGGCGGATCACTCCAGAACGATGGGCAATGGTGAAAAAAAACAGACAAAACTCCAATTTGAAATGAAACGCACCAGGAGGGTGTCCACTCAGGGTGGATCAGAGACCCCACAGGAGACCTCCTGTGGAGTTGGGGCTCTTGATGTAAAGATGCTCTTTTTGCAATGCAGAAAAGCCTTAACTTAATAGATGGGAAACTAGATAACCTCACAGCCCTGGTGGTCAAAATGACTGCCACACATACCAGGCATTAGAGGAGGCTCACACCAGAGGAAATGCCCTATCACCAAACTTGAGGGTGACACTACAGGGCACAGGAAAAGATATATGATATGGCAAAGGTTCTACAGAAAATAAAAACGAAAAACAAAGATGTGGAGGCCAAATTGAGACGCCACTATCTGCGACTGACAGTTATCTCTGAATCCACTAACACTGACAATATGGTTGACTACATGAAGTCCTTGCTCAAATGCCTCTTTGATACAGTCAGCTTCTCTAATATATGTGCATCCAGTTGCTGGTACCCAGACACCTGCCAGAGGCACTGCCACACCCAATTACCATTCGGCACTTCCACTATAGAGACTGGGTTACTGCGCTTAGGATGGCATGTAAGAGACACATATTGACCTGTGAGGGTACTTTCATTTCCATTTACCTGGATTTCATTGTGGCTGTCTAGGCGGTGTGCCACGCTACATGCCTTTAAAGTGTAAACTGCGACAGGCCAGAATCCATTATGCAATGCTGTATCCAGCACATTTGAAAATAACACATTTTAATACCCCACTTCTTTTCTGCGGTGCAGAGAGCTGCCCCATTTCGTTAAAACTGTTGTTTCCACATCCTACCTTGATGCCCTAGGGACCTCACAGACTCCTGGTGATAAATTAGGCGATGTGGCATGATTCTACGATCTGCCATTGCAGCAAGCTGTGGCCTTCCACAGGTGCTGGTGCTGTAATCAACCCAGACTAGGTTGAATGTGCTGAGGTGAGGTGCTGTGGATACAACAGGATTTGGTGAGTCACACCTTCTGATACAATTGTGCCCCTTTGGTAAACTGTTAGTTCATATACGGCATGAGTGGCCCACTGAGTTGCCATTGCCCAGGCTGCTTTAGTACTTTGATTGTAACCTAGTTGTCATGGTCTCCCGGCTGCCCATAATGTTCTCCTTACCTGGCAAACACTCCTCTGTGGATGCATTGCTTAGCTTGCATGTTGGTCTCATCCTACCGATGACCCCTTTGTGTTTTTTTCACGTCTCATGTAGTTACTGTTCTCACACCTTATTGATGTGCATTAGGTTTGTTTTTGGGGGTGGATAGCCACATGCTAATTGGGGCTGCTAGTGTGGGTGGGTGGTGGTCATTTGTGAGGAATTGTTATATTCCAGCACAGTGCTCACTACACTTTATCGCACACACTGGCTAGCAACTTCTTTTCTCTATGCTCACATACAACTTGCACAGTGTACCTTCAGATATTGTTAAAACCTTGGTGACGCAGAATTTACACACGTATGGGCTCTGACGGCACAATACCACTTCACTTTTTCAGATCGAACGTTCGCGGGTTGAACAATCCACATAAGACTAGACTGATCCTTACATATCTAGATTGGCACAAAATCAATATCGCCTTCATTCAGGAGACACACCTTGGCATGAATATGGGTCCCGCTTCACCGATGAAAGCTGTGGCTGTAATACGCTGGCAAATTACTCCACATATACCAGAGGCACGGCCATACTGGTGAAGCGCAAGGCACTCTTCCAATGTCCTAAGGAGCTAAATGGTCCACAGTGCTGCTATAATGTTGTACAAGCTATTATTCATGGCAGACATGTTACACTCTAACACTTATGGCCCTAACATGGACGATCCAGAGTTCATTCAACAAGTCCCAAACACAATGTGCCACGTTAGACTCAGAGAAATACTCCTGGGGGTGTACTTCAACTTGGTTCTCAATAAACATATGGACAGTTCTACAGCAACCGGCCACACTCACCATACTGCTGTATCAGCACTGACTGACATACTAAATGCTATTTGATTGGTGGACATCTATCGACACACACCCAGCACCTTAAAAGGGCACACATGTCTCCTTAGTACTCAATTCCTTGGCACGGGATGATTACTAGATTGGCACCTGAGATAGGTGTGCTTGGAACAAGTATGTTGAACATCTACCAGGTACGTTCTCGTACCATGACCCAATTATATTGGTGATTAAAACACTTGCGCAGACATCAGGCGTTCTCAGAACACTCTCCCCATCCGCTCTCCTCGATTACGTGTTTAGGAGAGGTTAAAATTGAAATATTGATAACTTTCATGTTATAGAGGGCTTGGTAACTCATATGGCATTGTCTGGGACTCACTCAAAGCCTTTATCCATGGCATATGCATTGCCAAGCAGCATGGGATCCTCAAAGCATTCTGCGTGAGGCAAGATGCTCTGGAGGCGGAAATCATGTCACTGGAAGAGACTTGCAGCTATGCTGCCATTACTCTCAAGTACTTCCTGATCCATATGCCAAACTGAGGAAATTCACCAAAGCAGCTGATGAAGAAGTAAAGCATCTGCACAAGCACACAAAGGCCAGGGTCTATGGGGAGGTTGTCAGCTCGAGAGAACCTTAGCCGCACTATTATGGCTAGTTTAGTTAGAAAGGGAGGATGGCAGAATTATTCATGAAGAGGACACTGTGGGTGAGCATTCCCGCGCACTGCTTAAGCCTTGACATTGTTGTAGCAGGAAGGGAAATCCTTCGAAGAGAGACACTTTCTCTCTGGATTTCCCTTCTCTCAGCACCACCTACGTCATCGTGCCAGCCCTCGGCACAAAGACAGATGGTTAGAACTGGCACCACCCTGCTTTTACGGCCTGCAGCAAGATTTCTGCAGCAACCAGTGTGACCCTGCTCTGCCTTAAAGCGAGCAAGGGACGAGGGTCTACAACAGAATCCAGCAGCAGTGAAAAGGAAACTTACCTTTGTGACGCCTCCCCAGCCCTACCAGCACCGTCGGGACCCTGCCTCTGCATCAGAGCTGCCTCAGCCAGGATCCTTCTGAAGCCACACTAGACTTGCCCTTCCAGCCTGCAAGTCCGCAATGTGAGTATTTTAATTGCTGTTTTTTAATCCCCTTCCCCGCAGCTTTCTCGTTCCTCCGATAAGTGCGTAACAAAGTCTTAATATTGGTGGTCGCAACTCACAAAGGTGTTTGCACACTTGAGAGATGCATAAGCTCCAATTAAAAAAGTGGGACAAATAATTGCAAAAATACATTTGCTCAGGAATCTCTAGTGTAAGTTGTGCAAGTTTTACTAAACCAGCAATTACCGGGTGCGATACAGCCCAGGGGCAAACCAGAAGAAATTTTCTAGAAGAAAAAGACTTGGTAAATACCCAACATGCTTTTTATTGCAGAAATCTAAATCTGTAAGTTATTCTCTACTTTTGAGGCGACACTCATGATAGGCAGAATTTATCACCTGATAAATTCCGAACAAAGGTATTTGATTTTATTGGGTTTAATCAATACCGTATACTCTTTCGGGGTACTCTCAATCAAAATTTTGGGTGGATTCTGAGAAAGAACTCATAGCCAGCTTCAGTGTGCTAGATGCATGCAACTTGACTTCTGGTGATGAATGCATTCTTTATGGTGAAACAGATATCCAGAAACGGTGTTCAGAGTTTCAGCTGCCAGCAAGAGATACTATCCTAGCTTTTAGAGTTTTCAAAGATTTTGGTGGAAAGAAAACCCCTGAAGCATTAAAAAAGTTAGTAGTTTTCATGGAAAACCTGCCGGCAAGTTATGCGGATTGTGAGGGAGGTTTCAGCGCAATGAACTTAATTGCTCGTCCAACAAGGGCCTCTCTTCTTGTAGAGACCATTTCTTCATGCTTATGGGCAAAACTCCATGGTCCTCCATTTGAAACATTTGACGCAAAGCTGTATGTAAAGAGTTGGCGGGTAAAAGGTAGAAGGACTGCTGAAGAAAATTGTTGTGAGAAACCCCAGCAAAATAGACACATTGAATATCTTCAAGGGATTTGGGACATCCTGCAAAAGATTTCTAAGTAATGTAAATAATGTGTACATGTTTTTTAAAGTGTTTGGTATTTTATGGCTTATACTAAATACATATACTTTTTTGCCTATTTTATTATCCTTTGCTGGATGCTACTTCATGATTTTCTTAAGCACACAATGCTAGTTATCTTGATTTAGACCACACCCCTACGCAGATATGACACACCCCTTTAAGAAATTTGCACGCCCCTTTTAGAGCACCCCCAGGTTTTTTCCCACTTAAAGCCCTAGACATCGCCAAGGCGTTCGACTCACTGTAGCGGGAAGGGGCTCTGTTATCTGTGGTATCCAGAATGAGCTTTCCTGCTAACTTAATTTCGTAGGTACGGCTGCTGTACCATAACTCAAATGCCAGAATCCAGATGAACAGTCTCCATTGCAACTCTATTCCTATTGGAAGGGACACTCGACATGGATGCCCACTTTCTTCATGACTCTATGCCTTGACATTAGCGTGCTCAATTAAGCAACTACACACACAGCGTGGCTTGAACGTCACACCCTGGAATCTCATTGATGCTGTCAACATCACTAAGTACTTGCAAGACCCAGCTCAGAATCTCAGGTTGGTTATTAGAGAGTTCTCCTTATTCAAAGTGCTATCAGGAATAGCAATTAACTGGAATGAATCCACGATCTTCTGCAAACACCTGGTACCTCTGTCTGTGACATAGCGTTCCCTCTTTCTTTGGGTATAACTTTGGTCAAATATCAAGGCGCCTGGATAAACTGTGACAAACAAACTGTTGTATCTGAGAACTATGGGATCGCTTTAATGTGGATCGAGGAATACGTGAATAGGTGGAGGCATCTCCCTCTTTCTTTAATGGGTCAGTTGACCCTAATGAAAATGGTAATGCTGCCCCAGTTGTTATACCTGTTCTATCACACGCCTATTGCTCTAACCCAGCAGTTCTTCAAACTGCTGATATCACTTATGAATGCCATAGCCTGGTCAGGCAGTCATGGATCTGTTTGGAAATACTGACATTGTCTTATAAACAGGGTGCGCTCGCTGCTCCAGACTTTGAGCTTTATTATATTTGCTCTATTGCACACTTTGCATGCTACTAGATGCACTTCTACATTCCCTGGGTACCATGATCGGTCAACCGCCCAGATGTGGGCATGCCATACTTAACTCTTGTGTCTGCACTCAAATGACATGGGACAGACTCCGAAGGTGGATGGCACACCCTTTCCTTTACACCACTACAAAACCGCTGACCCATTATCCTCTTTTGCAGCTTATGGTGGACCTATCACTACGCCACAGGCTACAGGCTTGGGGCTGCGCTCTGTGGGAGATGTCTGCCCCAATGTGCCATTCTTGGTTCATTGAGTTGGGGACATCCACTCAACCTTGGACACACAAATCTATCTTAGACTCAGACATTTTGCAGGGAGCACTTCCCTTTATTTCCCAGGGAGCACCCTGCCTGTAAAGCCCTGGTATTGCTAATCACTAACTCATCTAACAAGCACTTAGTGACCAGGCTTTACACTATCATGCAGACTGAGCCCCCACTGTTAAACCTGAGTCCAAATCAAATTGGGAAGGACATTTAGGCGAGGCGCTTAGAGAGAAAGAATAGGCATACTTCTGTGCTCAATGGGAATTCTATCCCCAGCGGTAGACTGCGCCTTAACCATTTTAAATTTGAAATGATATCGCTCCCCGTTGGGTCTGTTAAGATGTGGCCTCATTATGGATTCCGGTTTTTGCAAGTGTGGGTTCCCAGACGTGGTCTTTATCAGACCTGCCTGCTCCCACTGTCCCACCGTGTGCAACACGATATTGGCTCCTTTCATACAGTCACCTGATGAGGAGCCGAAATCACACCGTGGCAGAAGTGACAAGCCGGAGACCACTACAACGTGGTTTTCCAGCTTGTCTTGTTCCGCGCCAGTTTGGAACGTTCTAAGAAACGGGCGGGGCCGCGTCGGCCAACGGACGTACGCAGCACTACCGAGGTAGTGCTTGCGACGACCATTGGCCGACAGCAGCAGCCAACGGGTTAAACAGCTGATGTCCATTAAGGGGTATAAAAACATCACAGGACATTGGTGGTAGCCTCAGCAAACGTTTGTTTTTCTTTTTTTTGGAAGGGATGTTTTTAGGGCAAAGGGGCAGAGTGCATCTTAGGTAACTCCAGGCACCAGACCCCATTGCCTCCAAGGCCCACCACCCCCTTCTCACACGGTGACTTGTTTTGTAAGTAACTGCTTTACTCATCTCGACTGGGTCTGTCCGGAGATCCAGACATTCTGGAACACGATCTTCAGCACCCTTACAGAAATGCTTGTTACTGCCCATGAAGTAGGCTCTTCTGGGGAGCACCATCGGTATTCAGCAACGTGTGCAAAGATTGGTGCCCATCGCGCTGCTCCTGGCAAAACCATGGGTGGCCTGCTCCTGGGGTAGGAGTACGACCCTAGCAATGGAAAAATGGTTGTCCGACATGATATTTTGCAGTGAGCAACTACAGCTATACTACTCCCATCCTGCCCCACCCTACAAATCAAAAGATGTCTGGGGCCTATTACAGTCATATCTTCTGAGCAATGCTTGCTTGTGGACTGAAGGATTTTGCAGGGGGAAGGGGGCTATGAGGAGCATGGGTGTCCACCCTTGAGGATCATAAATTACCAAGGATATATGTTGTACAGAATGTTTGGATTCATGACCCGTAGTGTCTCCTGCCCAATCCTTATTGTTGAACGTGTATTTTAGGCGCATGATCAACTTGTCTCATTGTCATTAACGCTCAACAATGAATAACCATTGTCTACTATGTGTGCCCTACTGCTGCTTTCTCTATATAATTGAATTGTTCACTTACTGTAAACTGCTATGAAACTTGATAAAACCAAATAACAATAAATAAAACAGCAAACAAGAGTTATTAATGGTAAAACCACAGTAAAAGGTACAGGGGTATTGTAGAGGAATGGAAACATATTGTAAGGATATATTTCCAACTGAATATTGTGAATTACAGGGTTGGAACAAAAATCATTCATTAACGAGGTTGCTTTGCCTCATTGGAAATGATTTATTAAACGTAATGTTTACTAAGCCTTTCATCCATACTAATATAATAAAGAGAGAGCCTAAACATTTGAGGCGGGTAATCTCAGGAACCACAGCACCAATCACAACACCCAATACAGCGTTGGGAAGGGCAGTTGCAGCAGAAGGACATAGGCTATGCAGACGCCCACCATATACATTTAAAAGGTAAAAGAACCGTGCCAGCAAAGTAGTCCCTTGTGGGCAGGTCTGCTTTGTGCTGTGGGCGTGAGAAACGCTGGGGGCGTGTGGTACGTTCCGCCCTTCATGCCATGTCTCATATCGTGTGCTAATCCCACCCTGCTACCTTTAAATACCCCTGCACCCCATAATCATAACCCACCCTTACTCCTTAAAATACCCCAACACCCTTAAACACTAACCCATCTTAACCCTATAAATATACCCTGTACCCTGTACCTCAAAACCCAAACCTACCCCTGAGCCCTAAAAATACCCCTGTACCCCAAAACCCAAACCTAGCCCTGAACCCTAAAAATACCACTGTACCCCAAAACCCAAACCTAGCCCTGACCCTTAAAATACCCCTGTACCCCAAAACCCAAACCTACCCCTGAACCCTAAAAATACCCTTGTACCCCAAAACCCACACCTAGCCCTGAACCCTGAAAAAACCCTGTACCCCAAATCCCATACCTACCCCTGAACCCTAAAATACCCCTGTACCCCAAAGCCCATACCTACCTCTGAACCCTAAAAATAACCCTGTACCCCAAATCCCAAACTTACCCCTGAACCCTAAAATACCCCGGTACCCCAAAACCCAAACCTAACCCTAAAAATACCTCTGTACCCCAAAACCCAAACCTAGCCCTGAACCCTTAAAATACCCCTGTACCCCAAAACCCAAACCTACTCCTGAACCCTAAAAATACCCCTATACCCCCAAACCCAAACCTAGCCCTGAACCCTAAAAATACCCCTGTACCCTAAAACCCATACCTATCCCTAAACCCTAAAACTACCCCTGTACCCCATAACCCAAAACTATATCTGAACCCTTAAAATATCCAAACACCCCAAAACATATAAATAAGTACCCCAAAACATATACCCCTATACCCATACTTACCTTATCCAAACATTAAAAAAAACCATGTTTTTACCATTCATGCATTTACAACGAATTTCGTTGTAAATGTATGCGTGGTAAAAGCATATAAAATGTAATGCCATGCGTTATAATGGCATTGCGGAGTCATGGTACTTTCGTACTGAAAGTATGCGGAGTGATGGTATGCGGAAAGAAAGTTGCGGAATAATGGGTGTTTACCCTCCCCCGGTAAGTACATTAGTGGCACGGCGGCCCACATCTCCAGCAACATACTCATATTTTTTCAGCACCCATTTGAAAAATCCACAGGTCTCTCTTATTGATGGCCAGCACCGACATACACTTTTAGACACACCTCCCATCACAAGTTCTAGAATTGCGAACTTTAGAGCTGGTGAGCTACTTTCGAATCTCGGCATCAGCTCAATATCCTGTGATTCCAGGCAAATCGCTTTGTCTCCCCGTGCCTACCACAAATGAATGTGTTCTTCTGTAATGTAAATTGTGCTCATGCCATGTTGTCGAGTTCGCGCTATATAATATTGCAAGGAAAAATAAAGTAGGGAAACTCGAGTTCACACACTACTGAACGCACACTCTTAAGTGCATCAGCAGTGCACTGTGAATCGGAGCGTTTCACAGGCCTGTCACAGATAAGGAATGCTATCTAAACGAAATCCTACAAAACAATATACTACTGGCGGCAGCAATTCATACCCGGACAATGTCGGGACGGGCTGCTAGTAAAAGATAAAAGGCATGGCATTGCTTGAAGCTCTTTCACTAGCAAACATACTTAAGTGTATTTAAATGTTAAGACATCAACACGTGGGTCTAATTTGCAAAGCTGAAAGTGTTATACGTTCCCTGGTAATAAATATTTGCAAAAATCTATATAGATGAATACACATTTCACTAAGGAAACAGTCAATACTCGCAAACAATTAAGTAGCAAGAGGCCTATACTAAAATAACTTAATTAAAAAATGACCACAATGTGCAAGCAACTATGAAGATAAAACAAGCAAGCCTTCTAAATCTTTCACTATTCTAGTAGATGTTTAGTATACTTGTAGCACATCAAAGAGATTGAACCTCTGTTAGACGTCAGGTATTTGAAAATTGATGCACACTAGTCATACTACATTTAATTGGTGCAATAACAAGGCCTATGTTACATACCAATGTACACCATTTAGGTCTGTTGGTGGACAGAGGCTGAGGTCTTCTCTACATCTGCTTTGCCTCTGCTCTCTTCCATGAATGTGTTTCTTCCTATTTGTGAGGTCTGTTGTTTGAAAGGATTTTGTGATCCATTCTGAACTGCATCAAATTGCGAGTCACAATGTTTTTTATCATTGATTTGTAACCGTCATTGCAGTCACAAGTCATTGATCAGTTATTGACATCTCAAAGGACGTGGTAATTGATTTGCAAAGGAGAAGGTGTGACATTGGGACATCTTCCTCTTTGTGAATGCTGTCAGCAGCTTCAGGGGTTTTAGGGAGGTGAGTAGGCAGTGGCCCAGGGAGCACCGCCTGCTCCTCCAATGCTTTCCCAAATGCAAAATGTTTTTTTGTAAAGCAGAACTGTTTAACTTTAATAAAACAAGCATTTGAAATGCAATAGGTCTTGCATTTGAGAGAGTTAGAACTAATGGCGTTGTAAAATGACAATGTTTTTTACCTATGTGTTTTGGTTTAGAGTAGAGTGGATGTATGTGGTTTGGAGTGGAATTATGTGGGTTGAATTGGAATTATGTGGGTTGAATTGGAATTGTTAGCTGTGGAGTTGTGTAGTGGGTAGTGTATTTGTGTAGTGGAATTATGTGACATGGTAAATATTGGTGAGGGCTGCACAGAATACATAGAAAGGAAGATCGAGAGGGATATGTACTTTGTACATGAAGTGGTGAATGAACTCCAGAAAGAGGAGCAGAAATAGTGTGTGAGAAAGAGAGAAAGAAGGGGAGATTAGGCCACAGACGCATGAAGAGGGAGCGCCTGTGTACGCAGAAGAGACCATAAGAAGAGGAGGAGAGCATGGAGTTGAGGGAAGAATATGTTGAAAAGGCACGGGAAATAATTTGGAAATGCAATAGGTCTTGCATTTGCTTGAGTTAAATCTATTGACATTGTAAATTACAATGTTTTTTACCCATGTGTTATGGTTGTATGTATGTGGTGTGTAGTGGAATTATGTGGTTTGTATTGGAATTGCTTTTTGTGGAATTGTGTGGTGTGGTATTGTGTGTAGTAGAATTATGTGGCATGATGTGAAGTGGTATTACGTGGATAGTAATTATGTGGAATTGAGCACTGGAATTATGTGGAGTGGCATTGTATGCTATGGAGTGTAATTATGTGGAATGATATTTTGTATTGTAGAGTAGTTTGTAGTGGAGTTTAATTATGTGGTGTGTTGTTGAAGTTTGTGTCATGATGTAAAATTCTGTGGTATGGATTGGATGTATGTGGTGTGTTGGGGAATTGTGTTGTTGAGTTGAATTATGTGGTTTGGTGTTGAATTATGTGGTGTGGATTGAAAGTGTGTAGAGTTCAATTGTGCGGTGTGGAACTATGTGAATAACTTTGTCTGTTTGGTGTCGAAAAAAAACAAATAGTTAGGAGCTAAGCTACAGATCTGTGTTTTTGTGTGTTTAAAAAAGCAACTGATGTCAGGACACAACTAGAGCCTTTATGGGGATCCTTGCCATCATGTTGATGGGCAGGATGGAGTAGTGACAGTCTCAAAAGGTGCCATCTACCAGAGGAGAGAAGCTATTTCAAGAAAACTTTCACAGAAAGGATGATGCCTGCGGAGATTCAAGCAAAAGGAAAACATGATTGACAAAACGCTGAACAATGCAAACATTCACGCCCAGTCACAAACATCGGAGTTTAATCCATAGTTCTTTTGCTCACCATGCCACACCAGTTAGGACCCAGACATATGCAATTCAGTCTTGACCCTATTCCTCATGGAACAGTTAAGCCCAACTGGACCAGAAACAAGCATCCTGTTACCGGTTTCGGGGCATCACCCCTCATCAGCCAGGATAGCTTGAATCCAGTGGTGCAGTGAGCATGGGACCCACGTCTGGGCATACCCTTCCCACTTAGGGCGACAAAAGAAAAAGGAACAAATGATGGATGGAATGCTAAACAATGACATACGCGGTGACTGAAAAAGCTGAAAACACAGACCAGTTATGAGCCACCCTAAATGAACTGTGTCAAAAATAGGGGTGAAAAAACCCCTTTGAAGAGTGCAGAAAAAAAAAGCTAGAATTGAATTGAAGGCTGTGAAGATATAAAAAAAAATAAAAAGAGAGGGGTGAAGCAAAGAGGCTTAAGAAGTGCTTGGATACACTACATTATTTTACATTATTTTTGCTAGTTAGTTTTTTTTTATTTAGTTTAGGTTCGTTTTTGATTTTTAATTTTTTTTTATTTTAAAAAGAGAATGGGTAAGGCAAATTTTCTAGCGACTGGATATCAAAACCAAAGATTTAAACGTAGCTGTATTAATGTTTGCTTTATAAGTATTTTCCTACTAATGTTTGTTTGGTTAACACTAATTGTTATTGTGCCTTATTTTATGTACCCTACAAAAATAATATTACTAATAATGTGTTGAGTGAAAAGGTAGACGTGGGAAATCTTGAGGAAGAACCACAAATTAATATTGAGAAAATAACAGGTGATAATATATAACACCACGATAACTCCATTAATGATTTTTCGTTAACTGTTTTTACTAAACTATTGTGTGAGTATGTTTACACTATGGATGTGAGAGATTGTTATGTGTGCATGGAATAACTTTGTCTGTGTCCGAGGGGGTGACCTATCATCACTGTCCTTTAACATATGGAGTTTCATGAGGTTTTCTAACAAGTTTATTCTATGAAAAAGGAAATTTGAAGTACTTCTATTCAAATTATGATTTAGTCTAAGTTCTGCGAGGCGCTGACTATTGGAGGTGACCCCGGGGGGGAAGATGCAGATACGGCAAACACCAATCTCTGTAAACGCATTAATGAAGCGCTCGACTGTACTGCTCCTCTGGCAAAAACCAAACTTGGCGGTCGCGCCCAAAAAACTGCTCCTTGGTTTAACGAGGAACTACGCGACACAAAAATTGCATTGAAGAAAGTCGAGAGACAGTGGCGCAGTGCTCTCTCCAAAGATACTAGAGATGCCTATTTAATTGGGAGACGACTTTACCATGGTTTAATCAGGAAGTCAAAAACTGCATATTACGCCACCAGAATTAGCGAAGCTGGTAACTCGACGAAAGAGCTATTCTTGCTCTACAAAACTCTTGCTAACGGAAAATCAATCACCATCCCTGAGGATTGTTCGCCCGAGTCTTGCGACAGGATTGCAGACTTTTTTGCGGAAAAAATATCTAAGATCTATTCTGCATTTCCAATTCAACCTATTAGTGGGGTTGAATTTGTGGAATGCCCAAGGGAGTGGGGGGATAAACCTAGATTGACCAACTTCGTCACCCCACCTACAGAAGATCTCTTAAAAATCTGTAGATCTGTAAAATTGGGTTCTCCACGGGATCCTACTACACCGAAACGCCTAGCAGATAGCCTAGAGGTCTTGGAACCCTACATCAGGCATCTACTGGACGTGTCTTTCAACACAATGACCGTGCCTATAGATTGGAAAAAGGCGGTGGTCCTACCCCTTAGGAAGAAACCCACCATCAGTTTTGATCATCTCGAAAATCTGCGGCCTATTTCTCTTCTACCGTATATGGCCAAAGTGGCCGAAAAAACGGTTAATGTGCAACTAATGGACTTTGTGGACAAAGCTGCCTTATTGCACAACACCCAATTTGACTTCCGTCCCCGCCATTCAACAGAATCAGCGCTTTTGATGGCGGTGGAGACCTTGCGGCAGGGAGTGGAGGAGGGTCATACTATGGCCCTCATCCTATTGGACCTAAGTGCGGCATTCGACACTGTAGCTCATTCCACCTTGCTACAGTGTCTGAATAGCGGAGGAATAACGGGAGCCGCACTCCAGTGGATCCAATCCTTCCTGACTGGAAGAAGCTTCCAAGTCCGCCAAGGTGACCACTATTCTAGAGACATAGGATTGGGTCAGGGAGTTCCGCAAGGATCGTCCCTGAGCCCAACCCTTTTCAATCTATATGTCTCTCCAGTGGCTCCAATTGCGGTTGGTCACGGATTACAAATTGTATCCTACGCCGACGACACTCAGCTGGTTGTCTCCCTCTCGCGTGCACCCGGCCTTGCCATGGACAGCTTCAGGGCTTGCATGCAAAATCTTGCAACCTGGATGTCCACTAATTGTCTTAAATTAAATGGTAGCAAGACCGAGGTGCTCGTGGTGGGGGGGAACCCAACTGTCTGGTCGTCGGCGTGGTGGCCCCCATGTCTAGGTGAGGCCCCAACACCGCGTCATGAAGTAAGAAATCTTGGGGTTTGGCTCGACGCTGACCTGTCTTTCGGGCCCCAGATAGACAGGGTGACGGGCATCTGTTTTGGTGTATTAAAAAGGCTACGGAAGGTCCTAGCTCTTCTCCCCATGACCGCCCGCAAAACCCTGGTGCATGCCCTTGTCACAGCACGCATGGATTTTGGCAATCTAATGTACCTGGGAGCAACCTGTAAGGCAATCAATCGCCTGCAGGTGCTTCAGAATGCTGCAGCACGCCTTATACTAAAGCTTCCAAAAAGATCAAGCTCCAAAGCTGCCCTTCAGACCCTCCACTGGCTGCCGGTAAGGAGCAGAATTGATTTTAAATCCCTGTGCACCTGTCATCGCATTCTTGCTAAGAGGTCGCCGGTACCTCTCCAGAGTCTAGTCACCAGGTATGCCCCATCTCGCGCTTTGCGCTCCTCACATGGAGGCCTACTAAAGGTGCCTAGAGTGAGAAGGGCCCGCATGGGAGGAAGATCTTTTCGCTACCTGGTGGCGAAGAGCTGGAATGCTCTACCCCTTGATCTCCGTTTGGACCCATCGGAAACTAGTTTCCGGAGGAAATTAAAAACACACCTCTTCTCAAGATAGTCGGGTCCATTCCTTAATTCTGCTTGAGTCTGTATTTCTTTCAGTTAGCGCAGAGACACGCTTCTCAGCGTACCAGGCGCTTTATAAAATTCCCTTTATTATTATTATTATTATTATTATTAGTGTTTTCTGAAGTGCAAATTAAAAAGAATATGAACAGGGTACATAGTGCGAAAAATGCTAAATACATGAGTGTATTCTTTCATACGACTAAAACAAGAGATACTGTGTATGCACATCGCAATAATTTAACCTGTAGTTTGCGTCAGGAGGATTTTGAATTTATAAATTTGGTAGATGATAGAAGACAGAGTTTTAAGGAAAAAGCTGCTGAACAAAAGTCCTGAGTGTCTACTTGGGCTTTTAGAGAAGGTGATTACAAGAAAAGTGAGACATATGCTGCGATGTCTCTGGATTGGCCTCATAGGGGAAAGCTTTGCTTACTTAGACTAAAAACTGATTTTAACAATTATTCCATTGGGTACAGTGAATGTGATCATATTTTCCTAATTAAGGGAGGTTGGGGAATAATAGGTGGTACGGATCCTGTTTTCCCTGGAATATATTATGTGTGCGCTAGAAATCCCTATTATAGGTTGCCTGCGCATTGGTATGGGTATTGTTATATAGGGATAGTTTTTCCTAAAGTGTATAATTTAGGTAAAAGTCATGGAATTATTGAAAAGAAGAGTCAATGAACACTAAATAAAAGGGGAATTAGTGCTGCAGAGATTGTGGGTGATATCTTTGGGGCACTGATACCTTCACTTTGTGGTATTTCTAAATTCGCATAAAATTTGAAAATTGTCCACAGTGGTTGATCTTTTATCATCAGACACTGCTAGTGGGTTCTTAATGATTGATACAGAAATGGTTGCTAAAGAATCTTTGGTATTACAGAATAGAAGTGCTCTTGGTATATTATTGGCAAAAGACGGCGGAGTCTGTAGCATGTTGAAAATTCAACAGTGCTGTACTTGTATCCCTAACAAAAGTAAGAGCCTAGAGGGATATATTAAGATAACACATTTACATGAAGATTGAACTAAACTGAAGGTTGATGGTGCTTGGGAGAGACTTGGTAAGGATTTTTCCTCAGTGGGTAATTGGTTTTCTTCTTTAGGTAATAGCTTTCTAGGGAAAATACTAACACCTATAGTGGCTGTAGTTACAGGGATAGTAATGCTGGTGTTAATATATGTGGTGCAAATGCAAGAATGCTGGTGTTAATATTTAAGTGTGGCAAATGCAATAAACACACTGCATACTAAACAGAGAGCAAGAAAAAGAAAGAGAGAAGAGATAGAATTTGAAAATAGAAGAGGAAATGACTATGAAATAATAAACGATATAGGCCCAGATTCATCAAACAAAAATCCGCTCGCAAAGGGGCAAATTCTCAGAATCTGCCCCTTTGCGAGCGGTATTTATGCATTTGGGATGCATCATCCCAAATGCAAAAATCGCAATTTTAGAAATCGCTAAATTGCGATTATTTGCATTTAAGGAATCTCAAACTGAGATTAAATGCATGCATGTTTTTAAAATAGCGAATTCGCTAATAGGGCACGCAAATTACCATGAAGTACAACTTCATGATAATTTGCAAAAACTTTGAAAAATGCACTAAAATGCATTTTTCAAAGTTTCATGTTGCGCACACACATGCCCTAAGGGCATGTGTGTGCGCAACATATGTGCACATATCAATTTCAGGGGTGCAACAGGGTGTACTTTGGACACCCCTGCACCCTTGAAATCACAATCTCAATTTGCGAATCGCTAATTGCGATTCGCAAATTGACATTGTCTTCTCATTCATTCCTATGGGCCTCTAGGCCCATAGGAATGAATGGGGAGGTATTCCTTAATTGCGACTCGCAATTTGCGAGTCGCAATTAAGGAATTCTAAGAAATCGATATTTTTTAAGTGATTTCTTGATGCATTCCATTTTGCTATTCCTTAATAGCGAATCGGTATTTTTCGCTATTAAGGAATCGCAAATTGGGTTGTTGATGCATCTGGGGGTTGGATGGGGTTAGGGTGAAACAAAATAGAACTACTGCTTTCTAAGTAGTATAAATGATGACAATCAGATTTTTGTGTTGAGTTTTTATGATGGCTGAATTCGCCATCAAAGGCGGGGTTGATGGAGCAGGGTTTTTGCGAAATAAAACCTGCTCGGATTGAACTCCTCAGTGTGTAAATTACTAACTAAAAGATGTGAAAAAACTAACAGTACAAGATAAGTGTGGGAGTGTTAGAGTAGGCCACAAATGCACATGACTAATGTAGAAAATAATTCAAAAGTCGAGAGTTTATTTTTCACTAACTACTTGAAAATAATAAGCAGTGCATAGGAAGAGGGAGCAAATGAAAAGCATTCAATGAGCGTTTAATAGTGGCGTTTTATTAAATGATGAATAACATTTGTATTGGTTTTTCTTTAGAAGCGTACTTACTGCCCTACAGAAAACACCCAAGAGTCTTTTTAGAACTAACAATGCATATTAGAAATGTAGAACGGAAAAGGAAAATGTGATGTGTCCTGCGCAAGTTCCTGATGATGGCCAAGGTTGCGCATAGAGGAAAGAGATACAAAGAAATGGAACTTCCTTGCTGAGCAGAACATGAGGACATTTGTAATTCAAAAGGATACATGAGTGAGATGGAGAGAAGAACTAAACACGGAAGCCAAATACTAGAGTTTCCTATGTTGGAAGTGATTACAGTGTGCTAAGTTAGAAAAATGGGACATTATGAAGTTAGGCACATCCAGAGTGGTGTGATTGAATTCCCCTTGTTTTTCACCAATCACAATCTACAAATTCATGTGAGATGACACAATGAGAGTTGGACTTTTAGTGAACCTAGGTTATATTTAGTAGTAGTAAGGGGTTGGGTTTAGAGCATGTTTTTTACTACTTTGCGAGAGAAGAGAGCTGTGTCGCCGTTTTCCTAAATTCTATGGGCAGGCTGTTGCTCTGCTGATCCTGACTCTTTGACTTTGCTCCTTAACTCTTCTTGAGGGGCCTAGGTTACTCTCATGGCCAGAGGGTACCTTTTCAGACTTCTAGAACCACATATGATTGGTTAGTATGATATTCTGAATTTGCAAGAATTCTTTTGCATATATCTTTATTCTTTTGTCTCTATGCCCATTCACTCACTCATTACGCTGACATTTGAGATGCACAATTGATGTTTATTTGCTAATGATTTTCTTGTATGATGACTTATGATTCGGGGTGTATTGTACTTGATGAGCAATTCACATTTTTAGATAAAGCATTTCTAACTCTTGATGGATTGAGATGCTGAATGAAATGTTGTTCAGACTTGCAAAGTTAAACTTCCATAACATGTAATCGTATTAATAAGCATGAGATGAAAGGTACTAATCAACTTAGTTTTAAAATGCATTTACACAACACGAGGGACTAACTTATGTGCTCTATGTTCCAAATGCAAGTACGTTGAACAATAATAAATTAACCTTGTCTATTGTCTTTGTCAGTATTAAATGCGGCTGTTTAACTAATGGCATGTGCTTATTGATGGGCTTATGTTATGTCTTTTTTGTTGCAAAAGTTCGTGGAGGATCTTTGCGGCCTAAATGAAGAAGGTAGATAAAAATGCTGCTTTGTTTGCTAAAGCCAGGTAACATAAACTAATCGGTTAATAATTAGCAGAGGGGGTGGGTAACAGAATGAGTCTCAATTCTCTAATTAATTAATGTTTTGTGTTTGTTTAAATGACAGTTTTCATGAAAGAGGTTTAAGGCCTGTTTAGTTGGTGTTTGGAATCCTGTCGTGAAGAGCCGAGCACAAAGAAGTGGAAAGTTTTACCACATTGACGTTCATCAGAGAAATAAATCAAATAAACTGTGCAAAATGTGCTCTGAGAGTGACGGATTCAAGGACAGGATGCTGCAAATCTGCCAAGCTAAGGAAGTAACGGACTGTTACTCGTCAAATGTTGCATTTCTCAGGAAGCCAAAAGTCATGTATTAAGTCGGACAATAGAGTCAAAGAAAAGGCTCGATTTTGGTATGGAAACGTGATGACCTGACATGAGCTGACATCAATCAGCCAATGAGGATCCTGGATGGCAGAGAAAAGTGTACTTTTCAGTGGAGGTTAGCTAGTTAGAAAGGTATAAAACCTAGCCCCATGGCCAGGAGGGCGCTTCTCGCTTTCCGATTCCTGAAGGGCGTGACGTGCTGTTGGACTCTTATGCGCATGTAAGGACAGCAGTCTTTAATGACTATTCTTTTTAGGTGACGCAAGTTTTAGACAGGGAAATAGAATTTAGGGAATGGAAACTGTTATTTACTTTTATTCATGCAGAATGATTTGCTTTTAAATATCAGTCTAATAAGTCCTTTCCTCAATAAAATACTGCTTGCTTGCTAATAAAATAAAGATTCTTATTCGAAAATGCTCTTTCTTTGAATAATAAGAAAATAAAATTAGATTTTGAAAAGACAAGCTGGTCTTGTTTATTCATGTCTAGTTACCATTAGTTGATTCATTTACCTTAGTGACTTAATTAAATGATAAATGTTTAAAAACCATGGTAGGAAATGATAAACTGCAGTTGTATATAAACGTGTAAATAGTTTTGTGAAAAATTCTGATTAATTAGGTCACATGATTCAGTTGCTCAAAAATTGTCTCGTAGGTTTATGGGCCTGTGTTAATGATTTATGACAACGGCCCCCACAACGCTAAGGATGCCGGGCCTCCACCTTGGGGGTGCCCAGGAGTGGACACCTCACAGGGAAAGCCAGGATGGGTTCCACAGTGGTATTCGTACAAGCGCCTTGAGACCCTTGCGGGTGAGTAGTGCGCTATACAAGTATCAATTTACATTTACAATTTACATTTACATGGTGAGTACTGTGGTATTGGGTAGTGTTAGTGAGACAGTTTTTCATTAGGAGCGCTGGGTCAAATAACTTGGTAGCAGAGTTACGGTTACTATGGTAACTGACATGCTACATGGTAATTACATAGGATTTATGTCTAAAACATGTTAAGTTTGTTTGGTTGTTATATGTTGTCGAAAGGTTTTATCCAGTAGTGTGAAAATTACTGGTATGCCGGCTAAAGTGCAGTGTAACAGGTGAAGTTGCACAGTGCATTTGTTCTGTTTCAAAATAGTGGTATTATTATATATCACTAGTGTTGTGGACGTACAGCACAAGTTTAGGGATTTTAGGTGTGTTAGGTTGAATGTATAGTGAGGATTGTCTATGAAATCGTAGCTTTTGAGTATAGGGACACTTGTCCTGTTTTAAAACTTACTGCGAAAAGAGTAGTAGAATTTATCCAAGCTTGAGTGAAGGGTAAGGAAGCGTCGTCTATCTTACTGGCGAGTGTAGGTTTCTATGGTTGGGTAAAGTCCTACTTAGATTCATGTATGTATGGTTAGGGATTCTTCTGTTTGAATGTGCGTAAATGATTTGTAGTTACGATCGAGTTAAACTTTGAATTGCTACCATATGTGCATTCAGAGGGAAACAAGTTAGTTATTACCTGTTAGAAGGGTGGAGTAGCCTTACTTTATCAACGAATCTGCATAATCTGTGAGAATAGCGTCATCTATTTCACGCAAAAGAATACTTGAATGACTGTAAAAGCTATCCCTTTAGGGATTCTTCTGTTTGAATGTGCGTAAATGATTTGTAGTTACGATCGAGTTAAACTTTGAATTGCTACCATATGTGCATTCAGAGGGAAATGAGTTCGTTATTACCTGTTAGAAGGGTAGAGTAGCCTTACTTTATCAACGAATCTGAATAATCTGTGAGAATAGCGTTGTCTATTTCACGCAAAAGAATACTTGAATGACTGTAAAAGCTATCACTTTATTTTAGGGAAACAGACAAATGGTTTGTTTTTATGTAGTTACTAACTGAATTCCATTGAAAAGATTTGTAAAAATGGCGCTGTGAAAATATTTTGTAAAGGAGGGGTTAGTTCAAGGAGTGAGAGACAGCGGAGCTGCAGCGGCAGTGTATGTCACTAGTGTCGCGCTGTGATTGGCTAGCATACGTCACAGTATTCGTGCACTGATTGGCTCATGTGACTAGACAGGCTTGTAGCTGATTGGCTCATCCTGAAAAGCAGCAATTCTATTGGTTGAGCAGAATAGTGACGTAGCTTAACCTGATTGGCTTGTTGGTGAGTTTCGCGCACGGATTGGTTGGTATTGCGGAACAACCAGGAAATATTGATATTTCCAATCTTTATTTCGGCCATTTGGCCATAAAAGATGAACAGTACACATATACATCACAGATAAATCAGTTCATACAAGGATAAAACCATTGAAATGTATATACAAGAATGCTTTAAAAACTATACATCTGAAATTTTAAGAAGGACCCAACGTCTTTAAAATACGGTTGCGCGTGTACCAAACCTTAATACAAAATTTTGTTAATGCAAAAACAGTTGGGCCAGAGACATCAGATTTTAAAATCCTATACATTGGTGCATATTCCCTACAGCCCATATTCCTTATCAGTGGGAGGAGCCAGTATTTTCTAGCTGCCTTGTAGGCTGGGCAGAAGAAAGCCACATGTAGATCGGTTTCCTCCATGGCATCACAGGCCGGACACTGCTTTGTAATGGAGCATGGTGCCCAAGTGCTTGTAAAGGACCGGAAGGGCAGCGTGCCGTATCTCCATTGGAGATACAGCTTCCTGGCAAGTACAGGGGAGATAGGATCCAATACCTTCTCAAACCTATAAAGGTCCTTGCTTTGCAAAAAAACAGAAGATAAGGACCCTTCTGCCTGTATTACTCGGGCCCTAGCTAATTTTTGTTCATGATATGTGTTGGCCAGGAACCTTTTGGAGATGTTTGATACGGCATTCGCCGGATCCGTCCATAAGTCAGGGAGCCCTAGTTCCATACAAGTGGCTTGGATGTTTTTGACCCAGGGGATGTGAAGCGCTTTTGGGTGGTTCAGTAATTCGACCAATTCCGCCCTGTATTCTGCAAGATCGTTACTGCTCCACAGCCTACGCCAGAAAGCTATGGGTCTCAGACTTATTTCATCGGCTAGCGGTCGTAGGCCCAAATCAAGCCTCAAGGGGAGGAGCGGAGTACTGGGCGGTAGTGCGGCTATCCGTCTTATGAACTTATTTTCCGTTAGTGACAGACTCCGGCAAGGGATATGACCCCACAATTCCGCCCCGTACATGATCGCTCCCCTAGCCTGGGCCTTATATATCTGGGCTAATTCCCCCAAATGGGCGGTATGATGAACCAGTCATCATCCGGGCGATACCCCCAGTTGTTTGTGTGAGCTTGAGGTTTGCCCTAGTCTGATGGGATCCCCAAGACATGGTTTCGTTAAGAGTCACACCAAGATATTCAAAGGTGGATACTCTCTCAAGTCGTACAGCTCCCAGTTGCGGATTTGGCCGCAATTTTTGACTCGGGTTCAAAACCATGAATTTGGTTTTTGTCGCATTGATTTCTAGCCCCCTGTCGGTGCAGAAGGCTACAAAAGAATCAAGGATCCTCTGTATCCCTATTGGGGTTTTGGATAGCAGCAGGGTGTCGTCCGCAAACATAATTGCGGGCACCCTGCTGCCATTCAATTTGGGGGCGTCAGTGTAATCGGTGGCATTTAGGTGAGCAATTACCCCGTTGACGAAGAGGCAAAACAGGGTCGGTGCCAACACACAACCCTGTCTTACCCCCCGGCCAACGGGGAATCTATCGGTCAGTTCCCCCGAACGCCCACACCTCACTCGGGCATAATTATTGTGATGGAGCCTCTGTAAGATTAATAGGATATCCGGGGGGACGCCCATCTCTGCCAGGACGCTCCAGAGTTTCCCCCTAGGCACCAGATCGAAGGCGGCCCGTAAGTCCACAAAAATTGTGTACAGACTACCGCCCTCGAATTTTGCTGCCCTCCAGTAGATGAGGTTCAATCTGAAAACCTGGTCCACTGTGGATACCCCCTCCTAAATCCCGCCTGATAGGGGCTAAGGGCACCCACCTCCTCCATCCAATCCTGTAGCCGATTCAGCAGAACCCTACCAAACAGCTTCTGTGCTACGTCTATTAAACTGATGGGTCTGTAGTTGGCTGGGAGCAGAGGCGAGCCCTTTTTGAAGATGGGGACCACCTTCGCCCCCAGCCAAGTACTAGGGATTTCCATACCGTCAAGGACTCCATTGAAAAGGGCAGTGAGGTAGGGCGCCCAGACAATGGGCTCTTGCTTAAACATATCCCCAGGTAAGCCATCCAGTCCCGGCGCCTTTCCCGAAGCCAGAGCTGAGATGGCAGCAGTGACCTCACCCAGCGTTATTGGCTCCCCCTCGTAACCCGGCCAGCCCGCCTCAGTTACAGCAAGAGATTCTCCCGGCTCAGAGCTGTATAAAGACTGGAAGTGTGCCTGCCACACCTCTGGAGCAATGTTGGGCTCTAGTGCCGATTGTAAGTTCCCCGACCCCCCGCTCACTATCCTCCAAAACAGACGATGGTTTTGGATCGCTAGTGCCTTGGTGAGTTCTTCCCACTGATTTTCCTCCCATTCGGCCTTAGCGTGGGCAACAAGTTTCTTGTAGGCTCGCCTACTATGTTTTAAGCTATCCCCCCCTAGCCCCTCTTTAATTAGTCTGAGGAGTTCTGCTTTTGCCCTTCTACATGCTAGGTTATACCATGATAGTTTGCCTTGCCGCCCCTCTCTTGGCTTTCGTGAACTGCAGGAGAGATGGGGGGCCGCAGCTTTTATAAGGTCCTCATGAGCCTTGTACAATTTGGCCTGGGAATCTTTGTTGTTTGCCTCGGTAACCAAACTCCCCACAGTTTCCAAGATGGGAGTTATCCCATCATAGAGCATGGGGAGTTTGTTCTTGCTTGTAACCAAGTGCTCCCACCTGATCCTTCTCCTGCTATTATCCAGGAGAAGAGGAGGTTTGTTCCCTTCCGCGTTGATCCCGAGAGCTTGGGGGCCAGGATGGATAAGATCAAGCTCAAGTGGATTGTGGTCACTATCGGACCTCTCCATCACCCTAAAGTCCTGAACTGTTGGCCACTTCACTATTTGGGCCAGGACATAATCCAGGCGAGACTCCCTTCCCAGTCTATTATAGGTGGTTTTACTGGGTATGTCAGATTTCAATCGCCCGTTGCAGGCTCTAATTCCAAACTTTAGGGTAAGGGCTGTGATTTGTAGTGCTAGTGGGGTCCAAGCCTTCGGGGGGGGACCTTCCACTGGGGGCACTGCCCATCTGACCTCTTCTTCCGATGAAAACCCCTCCAGAAGACCGGGTAGTGGCTCAAAGTGGGAATTAAAATCCCCTCCTACCACATAGAATGAATCACTCGGTAGTTCAGATATATAGTTCGAGAGTTCATCTATGGTCGGTGATTCCTTTGCAATTCCCACTGGCCTAGAATAAATGTTAATTAAAATAAGTTTGACTTGGTTAGGCCAGGATAATGAAACCACAAGAATGTCTTCAGAGTTAGCCAACAGCCGTGTTGCCACACAGCCCAAATGAGATGCAACCCAGGTCGTAAGCCCCCCTGATGGACGACCTTTGCCTTCCCACCTAGCTGGAATGAAAAATGACATGTAGCCTTGGTGACCGTAATCCTCTCTGGCCCAGGTTTCCTGGAACATACATACGTCTCCAGTCTCGATGTAATTTGCCCAGTCCGGGTCACCCAGTTTATTGGCCAGTCCAGCAACATTCCAGCAAATTAACCTCAAGTGTTCGGGGGTGTTAGTTGCCGTGCCAGAAGAGTTAAAGGGGATGGTTTCAGACACCATATCAATCAAGGGTTCTGACACATTACCAACAGCAAGGGCAGGTGGCTCAAGAAGTCTACAGGGGCCGTTGTCCACAAGCACTGGCTCATTCAGTATTCCAGATGCAATGTCAACATTATGGCCGGATGTATCAAAAAGTCCTGTGGTGCCATTATCCGGAGTCACTGGGCCCTTTGGTGGTCCAGGAATTTGTCCAACTATCGGGGAAAATGGCTCAGAAAATGTGCAGGAGCCGTTATCCCGGGGCACTGGGTTATATACGGAGAGTCAATCAACCCCATCCAAGCTATTCAAGCAATTAAAACGGTTGAAGTGGAAATAAGGTGTGTCTGGCAATTGAGGATTAGGGCGTTGTGCAAAATCCTTGGGTCTGCGCCTATGTTCCACCCTTATCCATTCATCATGCAATGGAGCATTGTGCATGCGAATTGGAGGGAAGAAAAAGGATACTGGAAGGGTCTGAATGGTAGAATCCAGTGAACGATTAACACCTTCACAAATATGCAAGACAGTGCCCGGATCTTTAAAAGTTACCAAAATACAGTCCCCAATTATTGTTTTTCTGGTCCTCCCTAGCCAAGGGACCCTTCTAACCATAATGATCTCATTGTTAAAATGTGATGGTAGGGGTCGGTTCCAATTCAGCCATTTAATCACCTTTTTTTTTAGGGATTGGTAGTCTTCATATTCTCCTGTTCTTAGGTGGGGGGCGCCTGCTAGTACCACCGTTAAACTATTAGCTTCTGGCGGAAGATCTGGTCTCCGTGGTCTTGGGACTGGCCGACCAGGGGAAGATGCAAGGGCGCTGCCAGCTTCTTGGTGGCCATCATTAGTCCCTATCTGGGAGCTTTGAGGGGCAGCGACTGTTGGTTGTGAGGGCCTACTGGCTAGAATATTGTGCGGTGCCTCGACTGAAATAGCCATTAGTGGCTGCAAGGGGGGGGCAATAGATGCACTCGGAGGGGGGAGTTTGTTGGCACCCTCTGAGGCTCCTGGTTTAGGAGGGTTTCCAACAGGGGGATAAGGTCCCACATTTTTGGATTGCTTACTAACTAAGGTGTTCAAGGTAGTAAGAGATGTCTCTAGTAGAGTAAGCCTAATCTCTACTTTTTTCAGGCTATCGCTGATGGGCTGGAGAAGGGAACGGAATAGGAATTCTATACTCCCCATTGATATGGGCGGGGGATTTATATTGGATGTGTTGGCCACTGGATCACTGTTAATACTAGCTATGTTAGGACTTGGGACCTTAGAGGGGACAACAGTAGGCGCGGTCTCATTATCCTTCCCAAATTGGAGTACGTTAGTATGTTTTTTCCCAAAATCTAAATGAGAAAGTTTAGTTTTCCCCCGCCCCCCCATTGACTTCCTACAGCGTTTGCTAGGTGGAGGCCTATGCAACTCTACCACAACACTTGGTTTTGGCTTACTCTTCTTGTTTATATTCAAAACGGGAGTTTGAGTGACCAGATTCACTGGGGTAGTGCCTGTCGTGGGAGGAGTTGTATCTGTAATCTTTGTAGGCTCCTTACCGGGGGTGCTTGGAATTTCCCGGAGTAAAAGGGGGAAATCCTCAAGGGGCGGGGGATTTAAGCTATTGGGGGGCGTACCTTCCTCCTGAGAGATAGGATACGGGGTGATTTCTGTCAAGGATCTACTCTTCATGGATTCAATGGAACGCCGTCGCTCCGCCCTACGTCTCTCTAGGGAGTTTTCTTTGGCCCCATCTCCTTTGGCAGATTTAAAATAATTGTCCAGCGTCCCTGTGTTGCAGCCCCCCTCCCTTGATGGAGTTTCACATGGTGCCGGCGAGGGCATCACCTTGGACAGAATGGGATGTGCAAGTAAAATGTTGGGGATGTGGCCCAGCCCGGCCTCCTTCGGCCCCGGACGGCCACAGACGGTCCCGCCCTTGTCCCGGGCTTCTCCCGGCGCGCTCCCGCGCAGCGGTATGCACACGTTATGTTATAACTGTGATTTAATCCCCAGTCCGGTGGGGGCGGGGCGGTGAGGGAGAGCAGCCCAGGTGGAGCGGGCGCGGCTTCCTGGGACTCCTGGGATATGGAGTCCAGCCCTTTCGCTCGCAGCCCTCAGCCCCTGTTAGACCCCAGCAACCAGCTTTCAAAAAATGACAGGAGCGCCCCCCTGCGATGCGGGACCCGCGCAGCGGGTTCCGCGAGGCGTAGAGGTAGAATGTCCAAAGTATCCTCTGGAGTGCAGGGTCGGCAGGAAACAAGCAGCCAAGTGGACGACCAGGAAATACTTACGATCTATTCCAAAGTAAGCGGAATTGTTTTAAAACATGGATTATTATTACATGAAAGAGAAAAAGAAGCTTTCATGGTTTCAGAAATTGAAAAATAAAATTAAACCTGACAAAAAGATTAAAACGCGAGGTGGAAGGTTACTTCATAAGTACAAAACACCTGTAGCCTATATGTCTGGTGAGTATGGTTATCATACTTTTCTTTGGATTGAAAATTGGATGCAATATATCAAAGATGATGGTGTATTAGCATGGCCGGAAGACGGATCTTTTAATATTAAGGTTATGAAAAACTTAAGAGAAAAAATGATGGCACTTGTACCAAAGCCTAGACCTGCTCAATTTGAGGCTTTAGCTGAATGGGAGGATGAGATGTTTGAACTCGAACGAGAAAGCAGAGGTGTAACAAGAGGTCCAAAATTAGATATTAATAGGGAAACTAAGAGGATAGAATGCGTCGATGGAGACGTGCAGACATGTGTGATGGTTTGTACCCAGTAAGAGAGATGGTTACTGAAGTACCAGGTCAAAAGAATACCCAAAAGAGAAATTATAAAGATGAAGAAAATGATCTAGAAGATCCGGTTTTAGAAGAGATTTATACTACAAAACCGAAACCGCCACCTTATCAACCAGTTTGTTCATGGTCTTCCCCAAGAATTCCAGTTACACGAAGAATTTCCCCAAGTGCTCCTCCTCCTCCAAGAGAAATTATTGATGAGACATCTCCCATATCAAATCAAAGTTATGGAAAAACACCTGAAAGAGTAGAAATAAGATCTAATTCTAGCATATCAGGAGAAAATAGAAATTATATTGAAACTCCCAGAAATAATTTTGAAACCCCAGTGCAGAGAAATGAAGTCCCAAGAAATGTAATGAGAACAGAAAGATGTGATGAAATACCAAATTCCTCAGAATATTTCCGATCAAAAGATGAATTGATACAACAGTTAACTAAAAGCATGGAAGCAGTAACAGTACCAGTAACGATTGGACCTGTTCTTCCAGTATTTGATCAAAAGGAAGTTAGACATTCAGCTTTAACTGTTCCATTAAACGCAGAAATTCAGAAAGTGGTAGAAAATTTTTACTCAGATGTATCAGAGATTCACCGAGAGAAAATGATGCCTGACCTAACTTTTAATCAAGGTTCTCCATGTAAAACTCCATTTGGTGCAGAATCTGATACTGAAACTCCAGAAAAGAGCATAAATAAAATAGATTTAACGCATACCCCACAAACTCCTGAATCTAAATTACTTGATGTTGCAAAGTTGAAAGCAGATTTGGAGGAATTGATTATTGGTACAATTGGACCTGACAGTTTAAAGCTATATCAGGATGATGAATTATTGTTTATTTGTAAAAGCATACAATGGAAAACTAAAACCAAGTATGACCAAATAGAGGAAATGGCTACTGAATTAGAAATAGATTTGAGTAGGCAGAAAAATTTGCAGAAACATTACAGAGTGGATTTCTCTGAAAAAGATATTGAAAATTTGAATACCACAGGAAGAATAATTCATGTAAAAGAATTAATTGTGTTCCTAAAAAGAATAGGTGAATTAAGTAAATGGAGAGTAAAATGGAAAAAGAAAAGAGAAGAAGAAAAAAGAGAAAGAGGAGAAATAGCAAGTCAGTTTCCTATGAGAGAAATAGCTGGAGGTGGGTATGTGCATGTTCCATGGACAAGACAGGACATTTTATTGTTCACAAATGATTTCCCTCGGTTGAGAGAAAAACCTGTGGAATGGTATCGACAGGTGGACAGATTTGTTAAGGTTTCAAAAGTTCTGTGGATTGATCTGGATGGATTCTTTGACATTGTTGTCCCATCGGATCTTTGGACAGAATATAAAATTTCTATAGATTGGCCCAAAGAAGAACCTGCTCGAGATAGAGTAACAGGTGCTCCTTCAGCAGATGTTATACATTTACATAATAAAGTAATTGTATGGTTAAAAAACAAGATTCCGCCAAAAGAAGTGGATTGGGTTAAAATAGAAAGAACAAATCAAGAGCCAAAAGAATCAGTGCATTCATTCTATGAAAGATTGCTACTGGTATTTAAACAATACAGTGGTTATGAAAAATTAAGTGAGAAGGATATGAGCCACTTCATATACAGATTTGTTTATGGTTTAAGACCTGAAATTGGTGAAATGATTAGATCAGGAATTGTTGGTTGGCAATCACTTTCAGTTGATGATATTTTGAGAAAAGCAAAATACTGCAGTGATGAGATAGATGCTAAACAAAAGAAGCTTAAGGAAAAAGCTATGTGGGCACAGGTAAAAGTGGCTGAACAAAAATAGCAAAGCTAGAAAACAAAAATGTTCATCAGAATCAAGGAAAATTTAAAGGTAATTATTATAAGCCAAAATTGATGGGAAATATTAAAGAATTAAAGCAAAAACTCCCATGTTTTAATTGTGGCGAAATTGGACACTGGAAGCGCAAATGTAAAAATCCGCCCAGAAATTTTAAAAATGCATCATTAAATCCACAGATGTAGAATGAGATAAATCTGCAGCAACAGCTACAGCGACAGGTAGTGAATCAACAAAGTCAAATTCCACAACCGCCACTTCCAAACTGTGTGAATGTGCAGAGATACAGTACAGAAACAGGATTCTGCGGAGGTGAACAGGTAAACAGATCGCCAAGAGTGAATGTGTCAAATGTTTCTCAACAATATTGGTTGAAAGAAAATGGAGGGAGTGATTCCGAGGATTATTTATGACGGTGCCCAAGAGAGGAGGTAGAGTGTGTGCTTGGAGCCACTCTTGAGGTAGATCAGTCTGGTCCATTTGTAAATGGTAAAGTGAATGATGAAGAAATCACTTTCCTAGTGGATACAGGTGCTACCCGTTCTACTGTTAGATCAGTGGAAATAGAAAACCTACCTCTCTCTGGGGATACTATCCATGTAGTTGGTGTAGCTAATCAACAAATTAAAACAGATTTAACAGAACCAGTTGAAGTTGAAATTGGCAAATTTAAAGATAAACATAGATTTGTAGTTTGTGACAGCAGTCCTGTAAACTTGTTAGGAAGAGACATACTTTGCAAGATGAATTGCAAAATATATTGCTCACCGGATGGTATTGAGCTCCAAACTCAAGAGGAATATGGGCTTTATAAGTTAACAATGTTAATGTTTGAAGCAGAAGAAAGTAAATTATTTCCTGCATTTGACAAAGATAATCTACCTGAAGAATTAAAAGAAACAGTCAATGTTAAAATTTGGGATTTGACAGAAGATGAAATGGGTTTGATGAAAAATGTTGCCCCAGTGAAAATAACAGTAAAACAAGGAGTAGATTTCCCAAACATTCCTCAGTATAAAATTAAAACAGAAGTTATTGAAGGTGTCATACCTGTAATTGACAAATTCATAAAACAAGGTGTTCGGAAGGAAATTGAGAGTAGTCCATGTAACTCACCGATCATGGGAATTAAAAAGCCAAACGGAACTTTCAGAATTGTTCAGGAACTGAGAAAGGTTAATCAAATAGTTGTTCCATGTTGCCCTGTTGTGCCAAACCCAGCGGTAATTTTATATCAGATTCCGCATGATGCAGAATGGTATACAGTTATAGACCTTTTTTAACGCATTCTTTACTGTTCCATTGCATCCAGATAGCCAACAAATTTTTGTGTTCAGGTTCCAAGAGCGTATTCTAGCATGGTTTTGTATCCCTCAAGGGTATACAGAAAGTCCATCTATTTTTAATCAGTTGCTAAAGAAATCCTTGGAAGATCTAGATTTACCTGGAAAATCAACCTTAGTGCAATACATAGATGACCTTCTGGTGGCTGCAAAAACTCGAGATAATTGTGTAACAGTTACCATTACTCTTTTGAATCATTTGGCGGATGAGGGACATAAAGTGTCTCCTGCAAAATTACAGTTTTGCAGTTTTACAAGAAGTAAAATATCTTGGTCACAGAATCGCAAAAGGAGTCAGGCAAGTAACAATTCAGAGAATAAAAATGATCCAGGCAATGCAACCCCCAAAGACACAAAAACAGGTCAGAATGTTTCTAGGAATGGTTGGTTATTGTCGCGAATGGATTAGTGGATTCTCAGGTATTGCAAAGCCTTTGCAGAGACTGACAAAAGCAGACATAAAAGACCCGATTACCCTAACAGAAACTGAGTTAAAAGCTTTTGAGCAGTTAAAGAAAAGTTTTTGTGAAGCTCCACCATTGGGAATGCCAGATTATGAAAAGGAATTTGAGCTGTATTGCAGTGAAAGGGAAGGATGTGCATTATCAGTTTTAATTCAAAGACATGGAAGACTGAGAAAGCCAGTTGCCTATTTCTCAGCAGTTCTTGATCCAGTTGCAAAAGCATTACCAGGCTGCTTAAAAGCAGTAGGTGCAACTAGTGTAAGTCTAGAACAAAGTGAAGGAATAATAATGGGATTCCCAGTAAAAGTATACGTACCCCATTCAGTTGAAATTCTCCTTACCAGAAGCAAAACACAGCATTTGACAAGTAACAGACTAACAAAATATGAGAAAGTTATTCTGGGATCAGATAATGTTTCTATTGCAAGATGTGTAAATTTAAATCCTTCCACATTATTGCCTGATGGTACTATAACAGAAATAAAAAATGAAAAGGATATTGATCATGAATGCTTGGATGTATTAGAATATTGCACCAAACCTAGGCATTACATTAAAGATGTCCCATTAGCTGAATCAGATTTTGTTTATTTTGTTGATGGTTCATGCTTAAGAACAAATGAAGGTGTTCTAAGTGCAGCATATTCTGTCTGTACAGTTGCAGATGTAGTTGAAGCCTCTTGTCTCAAAGGAATTTGTTCAGCTCAAGTAGCGGAATTGATT
This sequence comes from Lissotriton helveticus, assembly GCF_964261635.1. Lineage (NCBI taxonomy): Eukaryota > Metazoa > Chordata > Amphibia > Caudata > Salamandridae > Lissotriton > Lissotriton helveticus. The sequence continues at coordinate 778,209,004 of NC_136072.1, forward strand.
GTTTTGATTCGTGCATGTGAAAGAGCAAAAGAATTAAAAACTACCATAGTGAATGATAGTCAGTATGGATATGGCGTAGTTCATGACTATGGCCAGCTCTGGTCTCAAAGAGGTTATTTAACTTCTGCGGGAACTCCTATCAGGAATGCAAAATTGATCAAAAGATTGATTGATGGCATTCAGTTGCCAGAGAAAATTGCTGTTGTGGAATGTACAGCACACAAAAATGCTGAGGAATATATGACAAAAAGGAATGCATATGCTGATGAAATTACGAAATTTTGCGCAAAGAATAATATGTCCATTAATCGGGAAAAAGACAATGAACATGTTTTGAACTCACTTATGTTAACATCTGTAGTTGAGACATGGCAAGGAGTAAAAGATTTACAAGATGAGGCAGAAGATGAGGAAAAAGACACATGGTTAAAAGCAGGTTGTAGACAGCGAGAAGAAGATGGAATTTGGGTTTACAAAGATGACAGACCAGTAATGCCAGACTGCATGATTGCCGACATGGCCCAAATGTATCATGGTCCAGGACATTTAGGAAGAGATTCAATGATCAGGTTGTTTAGGCAGACATGGTACAATCCAAAATTCAGAATAATTGCAGAATCTTCTTGTCAGGGATGTTTGGTCTGCCAGCAGATCAATCTGAACAGAAAAACATTTGTGAGCATGGGAACCATAGGACGGGAGGGTGGTCCTTTTACAGATTGCAGATGGATTTCATTGACATGCCACCACACAATAAGTTGAGATACATTCTGGTGATAGTCTGTCTGTTTTCGAGATGGGTGGAAGCGTTCCTAACACTAACAATGATTCAGTTACTGTGGCAAAATTGCTTTTAAGAGAAATCATACCTAGGTATGGATTTCCAGTGACGGTCGAGACTGATTGTGGAACACATTTTGAAAACAGATTGTTACAAATGATTTGTGAAGCACTAAATATAAAACAAAAGTTACACTGTGCTTACAGACCAGATGCATCAGGTGTTGTTGAACAAGTGAATGGCACAATCAAGAATAGTCCGTCTTCCGAGCTCACTACTCCACAGAGACAGCACTTCTCGGAGTTACGGAGAGTCTACGACACGGTATCGATCAAGGTGAAACATCGGCACTCATCCTGCTGGATTTGAGTGCCGCGTTCGATACCGTGTCCCATTCCATCCTTTTGAGATCTCTCCGCTCCCTGGGAGTGGCAGGCCCGGCTTTAGCCTGGATTGCCTCCTTTCTTAGTGGGCGTACTTTCCAGTTTTTCTCGGCCAAAGCTACATCTACAATCTGCTCATTGGCTTATGGTGTTCCCCAGGGGTCTATACTCAGCCCCTTATTGTTTAATATCTACGTAAGACCCCTGGCCACCATTGTGGAGGAAGCGGGGCTGACGCTATTCTCCTACGCCGATGACACCCAAATTGTCTTCTCTCTGTCAGGCAGAGATAAGAACAGCCCCTCTGCTCTAAAGCTCGGCCTGGTACGCGTGGCCGAGTGGATGCAGAAGAACTGTCTGAAATTAAACGGGGAGAAGACAGAGGTGGTGATATTGGGCAAGAATAAAAATCTATGGGGCCCCCAACATTGGCCTAGTGATATGGGACCACTTCCACAACCAGCCACAGTGGTTCGCAACCTTGGTTTCCTTGTTGACGACAAGTTATCTATGAGGCAGCAGGCTACAAAGGTTGCAGCGATCTGCTTTTCCATCTTAAGATGGCTCCAGAAAATTGTATTGATGCTGCCCCTATCCACTCAGAGAACTGTTGTCCAGGCGTTGGTTGTCTCCCGCCTGGACTACGGTAATGTTCTCTATTTGGGAGATGATGCTGCAACCATTAAGATTCTTCAGGTAGTCCACAATGCGGCTGCCCGCCTGCTTCGGAAGGTTCCTAGGAGAACTTCAGCATCTTCTGCTCTGCGTGACTTACACTGGCTTAAAATCTCAAGCCGGATTAAGCCGGATTAAATTTAAAGCCTTATGTTATCTGTTCAAGATTAGGCAGGGCACAGCCCCTAAATACCTACAGAACGTAGTTCAACCATACAGGACTCATCGAACCCTTAGATCTTCTGGGAATGGAGACTTTGTTATCCCAAGATTCAAACTTGCCAGAATGGGCGGGCGGTCTTTCGCTCATCTAGGGCCCAAGCTCTGGAACGCTTTACCAGTTGCTCTAAAATTGGAGAATAACTTGCTGCGGTTCCGGGAGGGACTTAAGACCTTGCTTTTTGAGTGATCTGCCCGTTGTCCTGGTCTGCTCGATATTACCTGATACTTTTTTCTTCTTGAGTCTATCCCTAGCGCCGGGAAACCCACTGCGAGTAGCTGTTGCGCGTTACAAGTTAAATGAATAATAATAATAATAATGGCAAAAATGTGTTTAGCTACAGGAATGAAGTGGACTGATGCACTTCCACTTGTTTTGATGTCTTTGAGAAGTACACCAGATAGAAAAACAGGTTTAAGTCCCCATGAGATACTTATGGGCAGAGTCATGAGACAAGCATTTGTTCCACTTGACAAACTATTGAGCAATAATGATAGTGTCATATTGGAATATTGCAAGAAACTATCTGATGTAGTGACTTCTGTGTTCCATCAGGTGGGAACTGAGGTGATTACAAAGGAAAAGGAACAAGCTCATGATCTGTTACCAGGAGACTGGGTAAGGCCAAAAGTACACCGAAGAAGGAATTGCCTAGTACCCAGGTGGCAGAAGGCAAGACAGGTGATACTTGTCACAACAAATGCAGTAAAGTGTAAAGGTTTAAAGAGATGGATTCATGCTAGTCACACAATTCGAGTGCCACCACCTGAAAACCCTGACGAAGGTGACACCACAACTTATTCTGATTCTGAAGAAGAACCTGAAATAAATCCAGATTTTGAAGATCGACACGAAGGTCGACATCTGGAAGATTCAAGTTCAAATGCGAATGAGGCATTGAATGATGAAATTGAAGAGATCGTGATACAAGACCCTGAAAATGATGAAGATCTGCTAGAAAAAGAAGCAGAAAAAGAGTCTAAACAAGAAGTGAATCAAGATCAGGACGGTATTGAAAAGCAGATTGGAAGCTCTGGAAGAAGGAACGAAAATTCTGAAACTGGGAAGTTAGAAGTAATTGAAGAAGAAGAAGAAGACGAATTACCAAGGACCAGCTATAAGGATGATGTTCCTAACAGAGTGAAACTGCAGAGTAAAGAAGTACCTGAATCTAAAGCTAATATCACTGAAAGTGAAACTGATGAAAGTGATGATGAATTCAGAGTGAAAAGATCAAGAAAAAGAGCTTGGAGAGTAGAGTGTAATCTAACTGAGCCAAAGAAGAAATTATCAAGAAAATGAGATAATTGGCCAAATGTAAATGAAGGCCTGACATTCAAAATAGCAAAGGAACAGGTTAATGAAGTCTCAAGTCAGAAAGGAAACTCAGATAAAAAAGATCAAGCAGGAAGAAGAATAGAAGTAATTAGCAGTAGAGCAAAAAGAGTGATAAAACCTAACCAAAAGTACAAGTCCCCTGATTGGACGTATATTATTATCCCACCAGTAGTAGAAGTCAATAGCAGTAGTCAGGAAGATTTAGATGATACAAGTGACAATGATTGATTTTGTTTCCGTACTAGGTTGAATTTTGTATTTGGCACAAGGCTGAAGAAACTGTGTTAGGTGACACAAGGTCGAATAAATTGTGTTAGCTGGATTAAACACATAGATCTAAGACATAAGGTCGAAGAAAAGCTGTTAGAAAGTAGGATTTTCTTTAAAAAAAATATTTATAAAAATAGGGGGTGAATATTTGAATATTTAGTGATTTTTAAATTTTTAATTTTTTCTTTTTGCTCCTGTTTCAAGAGTAAGTATGCCTTTTACTAATAACAATTCAAGGTGTTCTATTTTGAGAAGATGTTTTAAAATGTCTTCTATTTGTGTGATTTTATTAATTTTAGTCTGGTTAATTTTAGCTGTCATTTTTCCATTTGGATTTGACAAAGAGTTGTACAAAACTAATATGACAAGTAAAGTCATGACTAAACAAGATAACCATGGTGTAATAGGTGAAACTAACAGAGTTATTGATCACAAACCAGAGATTCACCAAGATAGATCTGTTGGTGATTTTTCTAGTAATACTTTTTCAAGACTTTTATCTGAATATGTTAAAATAATGGATGTGAAGAATTGTTATATTTCTGTGAAACTACCAGCTTCTGTTTTGGAAGGGGTAACCTATAATATGCTTCCTCTTACTTATGGCATCACATGTAGTGTAATAGCTAGTCTGTTCTATAAAACAGGTTGTCTTGAGTATTATTACTCTAATTATGATGACATTTTTGCAAATTTAAAAGTTGACAACAGCCTGAATAAATTGAAACATGCTAAACAGATGAGGGAATTGTTCATAGTAACTAATGAACTTACTTATGAGTACGCTTTTAGAAACAATTTAACATGCAAATTGAGGTCGGAAGAGAAATCTTTTTTAAATATGGTCGAAGAGAGAAGGGCAATTTACAAAAGGAACGAGATGTTGAAACAAACTAAATCTAAGTTTTGGCAGGTTGAAGATGAAAAACTCAATGGTAGAACTGAGAATGTTGCTATTCACATAGATAAACCTGTTGGTTGAAAGCTTTGTATTATGCGAGATAATACGTTATTTGACAATTACTTTGTAGGTGCTAGTCAATGTGAGGATACTTATCAAATCTTAGGTGGTTGGGGATTCAAAGGGGGTAAAGATCCAATTTTTCCTGGAATTTATTTTGTATGTGGGGACAAAGCTTATTACAATCTCCCAGACCACTGGTATGGGACTTGTTTTGTTGGTTTAGTTTTTCCAAATTTTTTTCATGTAGATAGAAATGCAAAAGGTTCATTTGAAATTGACAAACACCTGAAAAGGTTCAAGAGGGAAAGTTTTTCAGAAATTTTGGGTGACATATTTGGTGCAGTAATACCTATGGTGGGTATAACCCTGAATGCAATCAAAATCAGAAAAATGTCCACAATTGTTGATAGATTGTCTACTGATACTGCTAGCGGATTTCAATTAGTTAACACAGAACTTATTGCTATGAGATCGATGGTAATGCAGAACCGTCTTGCTCTAGACATTCTGCTAGCTAAAGAGGGAGGAGTTTGCGGAATTTTACATGTCCAGCATTGCTGCACATATGCCCCAGACAAGAGTCAGAACATAGAATCATATATCAGAAATATAACAGAATTGCATACAGAAGTTGAACCTATAGAAAATGAAGATTTTTCAGAACGTTTGAGCAAAAGATTTGCAGCAATCAAAAACTGGTTTCAAGAGATTGGTAGTTCAATTTTAGGCAAAATACTGTATCTTTTATTAGTTATAGTTTTGTGATACTTTTGTTAAAAATGTGTTGTATGTTACACAAGAGAAAGAAATATCTAAGGGAAAAGAAAAGAATTTGCAAACTTAGAAAAGAACAGGAGAAAGATATAGAATTAGAATAGTTTCGCAGGACCCAATATGAAAGTTGCAGACAAACAGCTGAGACAGGAGTTTAGAAATACTAATATTGTGAATGTCCAAAACATGTTCAAGGGTTACAATTTTTGCTAAAAATTTTGGGTGTAGGTTGGTGATTTTGAAATCACCAGATGAGGGAGTTGATGGAGCGAGATGCTGAATGAAATTTTGTTCAGACTCACAAAGTTAAACTTCCATAACATGTAATCGTATTAATAAGCATGAGATGAAAGGTACTAATCAACTTATTTTTAAAATGCATTTACACAACACGAGGGACTAACTTATGTGCTCTATGTTGCAAATGCAAGTACGTTGAAAAATAATACATTAACCTTGTCTATTGTCTTTGTCAGTATTAAATGCGGCTGTTTAACTAATGGCATGTGCTTATTGATGGGCTCATGTTACGTCTTTTTTGTTGCAAAAGTTCGTGGAGGATCTTTGCGGCCTAAATGAAGAAGGTAGATAAAACGCTGCTTTGTGTGCTAAAGCCACGTAACATAAACTAATGGGTTAATAATTAGCAGAGGGGGTGGGTAACAGAATGAGTCTCAATTCTCTAATTAATTAATGTTTTGTGTTTGTTTAAATGACAGTTTTCATGAAAGAGGTTTAAGGCCTGTTTAGTTGGTGTTTGGAATCCTGTCATGAAGAGCCGAGCACAAAGAAGTGGAAAGTTTTACCACATTGACGTTCATCAGAGAAATAAATAAAATAAACTGTGCAAAATGTGCTCCGAGAGTGACGGATTCAAGGACAGGATGCGGAAAATCTGCCAAGCTAAGGAAGTAACGGACTGTTACTCGTCAAATGTTGCATTTCTGAGGAAGCCAAAAGTCATGTATTAAGTCGGACAATAGAGTCAAAGAATTTGGTATGGAAACGTGATGACCTGACATGAGCTGACATCAATCAGCCAATGAGGATCCTGGATGGCAGAGAAAAGTGTACTTTTCAAGTAGTGTGAAGTAGTGTGGCTCACTGGTTAGAGGCGGCAGACCCGAGAGCAGAGGACGGCCCGGGACCAGGGTTCGATTCCCGGCGCGGCAGGTTTCTGGACCAGGGTCAGCGGACTCGATAATTCTCTCGCCTCGGTGCCCACTCTGATCAGCGATCACACTCGGCAACTCTGGGCATTAGCTTGCCTCATCTTCACTAACGGCCCCACCAGACCGCCGGGGATGCCTGGTCTCACCCTGGAGATACCCATTAAGGGACCATCTCTCAGGGAAGCCAGGAAGGGTTTCGCAGCGGTCGAAGCGCCTTGGGACCCTACGGGTAAGTAGTGCGCTATATAAATGCCTATACATTTACATTTACATTTACATTTCAGTGGAGATTAGCTAGTTAGAAAGGTATAAAACCTAGCCCCATGGGCAGGAGGGCACTTCTCGCTTTCCGATTCCTGAAGGGCGTGACGTGCTGTTGGACTCTTTTGCCCACGTAAGGACAGCAGTCTTTAATGACTATTCTTTTTAGGTGAAGCGAGTTTTAGACAGGGAAATAGAATTTAGGGAATGGAAACTGTTATTTACTTTTATTCATGCAGAATGATTTGCTTTTAAATGTCAGTCTAATAAGTCCTTTCCTCAATAAAATACTGCTTGCTTGCTAATAAAATAAAGATTCTTATTTGAAAATGCTCTTTCTTTGAATAATAAGAAAATAAAATTAGATTTTGAAACGACAAGCTGGTCTTGTTTATTCATGTCTAGTTACCATTAGTTGATTCATTTACCTTAGTGACTTAATTAAATGATAAATGTTTAAAAAAAATGGTAGGAAATGATAAACTGCAGTTGTATATAAACATGTAAATAGTTTTGTGAAAAATTCTGATTAATTAGGTCACATGATTCAGTTGCTCAGAAATTGTCTCGTAGGTTTATGGGCCTGTGTTAATGATTCATGATTAATGGTGAGTACTGTGGTGTTGGGTAGTGTTGGTGAGACAGTTTTTCATTAGGAGTGCTGGATCACTCTAAAAAAAATTTGTCTTTACTAAATTCATTTATTTAACTATATGAAATGATTATTTTATGGTGAAATTTAGAAATTCTGATTATTAGTTTGCCAAACCCTGATTAACTTTAAAAGATTGCATTGCCAATGAAAGGATAATAAGATGAACAAATTGGTAAGTTTGGTTTAAACTCACCCAGCGTGAAAGGGACTGTTGGGTATTGAATTGGGTCCAGATGATAAAATGTATTTTTTCCTGAACGCTGGATCAAATGCAAACAATCAGTCTTGACCCTGTTCCTCATGGGAACAGTCCAGCTCAAACTACCAAGCCAGGTCCTCCCTGGACCGGAAACAAGAATCCTGAGACCGGTTTCAGGGCATCACCCTTCATCAGCCAGGCTAGCTTGAATCCTGTGGCGCAGTGAACACGGGACCCACTTAGGGCAACAAAAGCAAAAGGAACACATGATGGAGAGTCACAAGCAAAATCCCCAAAAGCCAGAACAAAACACTGCAGAAAATTGCAATCACTTGCAAATCAAATAGCATCTACATGGCAGCCCTCTGCATACCAGATTAAACACTAAAGGTTTATGGTGGGCTGAGTTACAATATGTGTCAAAAGGGAAAAGAAACAAGGAGCCAATGGTAACACTGTTTAAAAATAACAGTGCATTAACTGGACTAGTTTTGTGGCAGCAAACTTGTGATCGGGGACAGTGGGAAAAGACACTTATGGATACCACTGCAATCACTAAACAAGAACTTGTCAGGATGCCCGATCATTGAGTTATTAAGGTGAAGAACCTGCGTCACACCCCAGAGATTAAACTAAAGTCAGGAGGGTGGGACAACAGAAACATAATAACAAGCGCATTCATTGACACCATTATTAAAAATAAGTGTTTAGCCATGCAGCATATTATCAGACAACCCAATGTGTCACAGAACCTAAAATAATTAAATGAACAACAGAGAAAGCCTGGAGCACATAATGAGCATGTGGCACACTTGAAAAAAATTTAAAGTATGTGTTACAACTTATGCTCATGCAACATAAGAGCAACATGGCGTTCACAGTGAGAGTTACTCTGCACAAACATACCACTTACATTTTACTTTCCATGTCAAGCCACCAACAAGAAGCACAGTAAGCTGAACAAAAGGGCCCACCATGCACTGCTCCGCTACCAAACAAACAGCCCACAAAGTGGCTACCTTTCCCATCACTCATTGACTTTGACCATGTGCATCACTCCGCTGCCCTTTAGCTAGATTTGCGCTAAAGAGATAGCATATACACAAACACAAAGCAAGAAATACAAGATGAAAACATTCAAATACTAACTCATAGGCCTTCCAGAATCTTACAATGAACTCAAAACCCCATTTGTAACCATGAGCTGTTTAGTGCATAAGTTTGCTAATGACAAATGTTGGAAGAAAGTCCCTAAATTCGCTGTTTATGTGGGCGTATAAGCAAACTTGCACTAAGATGACAAAGCGCACATCAATGTAGATTTAAGCCCACTAATAAAACTAGAGGAGTAGTGAGAAGGGTTAGCTTGTGGCTAGGCACGAGACTGTGTGAATGTTTAGACAGAGAGTGCAGTGGAGTCAAGGCACTGGAAAGGGGATGAGAGAGCTTTCCTGAGCCGGAATGGGGGAGAAGTGAGGGTCAGGCGGTGACTCAGCAGCTTGGTTCAATGGGTTAAGAGTGTAGGCAAGAGAACAGAGGGGCATATTATCAAGGGGGGTGATAGGCATTTTTCGCCGGTTTAGCGGCCGTTCGAGTGATTCCGCGGTGGGCTGTTCGTGCTATTTACTCTCTTGCAGCACGTGGTTTGGCAGCTTATCAAGGACTGCTCAAACGCCATACTATGCCCTGTACTTAAGATATTAATATTGTTCTCTGGCACAGTCCACCTGTGAAATCTGTATTTACTACGGCCCTTTTGTGACAACTTTATTCCTGGCTAGGAATACTTATACTAGAACCGGGTCTTATCATACTGGTTTGAGTTTTTCCATTCAACTTGACTGTACTATTGCAAGATTTATCGTTCATCATATCTGCCCTGACGAAGCTCCTTTGGGAGTGAAACGCGTTGGCTGTCTTGTGCACCTTGAGAAATAAGAAAATAAAAAGAAAGAATATTTTTTGAATAAACTTCTGGCTCCATTGATTGACTTTAAATTTGGTGCTGCCTCCATTTACTCTTGACATCTTACGTCTGGGATTCCAGTGGGACCTAATCACAGCAGGTCCTGGAGGTTTACAGCACAACTATATGTAATACTTTTTGGGACTCTGGAAATTTGAGGTGCTTGTCAGTTGATCCGCTGTGGGACATTTTTCTTTGGGTTAAGAGTGTAGGCAAGAGAACAGAGGGGCATATTATCAAGGGGGGCGATAGGCATTTTTCGCCGGTTTAGCGGCCGTTTTCGGCCGCTAAGCGGCGAAAATTCTATCGCCCTATTATCAAGCTGTCGCTAACAGCAATTAGCGACAGCCTGAAGGCGATAGCGAGCGGAATGGGGCACGCTTTGCATGTTAGCGATATTTATCGCTAATGACATGCAAAGTGGGCGTACCCAACCCGTTAGCGAATGAAAGCAGTCGAAAACTTCGCTATCGCCTATTCACAAGCCTGGCGTAGCGATGGAAATATTCACGCTATCGCCAAAAACTAACGCCTGCTCTGACCAGTTCTTAGCCATGTTATCCAATGGGAGGTGGATAACATGGCTAAGAGCATTTTGTCGCTAATGCGAGAATATCGCTATATTCTCAGCGATATTTTCGCATTACGCCACTATCGCTGGATATTTTAGCGCAATGGAGAAAAACGTTGCTAATAAATATCCAGCGATAGGCAGCGATAAAAAAAAAGTCGCTAAGCGCATTTCGCTAGTTGTTGGTAATATGCCCCAGAGCGACTTGGACATTTCTAGAGATGATGAGGGGCTAGGTTCAGAGAAAGAGAGGGGAGGGATAGAGAAAGAGTGGACGGCCACATGTCGACGGGTGTCAAGCTGGGTAGGCTCAATATCGGTAATTCTGTGCTCGGAGACAGCAGTTTCTGTAAAACGCGCTGCATAAGGGCGTTCCAACCTTTTCCTATGAAAGTGCATGCTGCCTCCAATGTGTAAATGTCCATACTCTGTGAACCTGTTCAAAGTCCGGCCCCATTATCCCTTTGTTTGGTCATTTTAACAAACACAGACATAACTGTGGTGAATTGCCCCCTGGTCCCGGTCCCTCTGCACCTGCTGCATTAATAATAGCTGCACCCCTGTACTGATCTGAGAGAACTACCTTTCTAAATATTTCCTGTTGTTGACACACAACTCCCAAACTCTTGTAGAGATTTGGGGGTAGATGTATCAAGCTGTTTGCGATTCACAGAGGCCGAAATTCGAAGAATTTCGGCGTTTGTGAATCGCAAATGGTCTTTTTGCATGTTTTGACATGTAACAAATAATCGCAAAATAAGGAATCGCAAAAATTTGCGATTCCTTATTTTGCTTAAGCATTTAAGGAATCGCAATTTTGCAATTCCTTAAATGCTATGGGCCATATGTATCAAGGCCAAATGGGTTCGCAAACGCCGAAATTCGCAGAATTTCGCCGTTTGCGAACCCATTTTCGCAAAATGGTATGTATGAAAGAATTTGGGTGCAAAATAAGGAATGGCAAAATTTGCCATTCCTTATTTTGCGATTGCATTTAAGGAATCGCAAATTTTGCGATTCCTTAAATGCAATGTATTAAGTAAAAAAAAAAATCCAAAATGCCCTTAAGGAATCGCAAATTACCACCAACTTGTAGTTGGTGGTAATTTGCGATTTCTTTTACAGATGCACTTTATGCAATTTGTTATGGTGTCATGTGACGCTCATACTGCCCTTAGGGCATGTATGTGCACCATATCGCACACATGTCATTTTCAGGGGTGCAGCAGGGTGTTCTTGAGACACCCCTGCACCCTTGAAATTATTCTCAATTTGCGATTCGCAAATTGCGAATCGCAAATTGAGAATAATTTCACATTCATTCCTATGGGCCTCCTGGTCCATAGAAATGAATGGGAAATTATTCCTTAATTGCGATCAGCAATTTGCTAATCGCAATTAAGGAATTTTTAAGAAATCGCTAAAAAAAAGCGAATTTCTACATAAATACCATTTTGCGATTTCTAAATAGCGATTCCTTAAAAATCGCTATTTAGAAATCGCAAAAGGGAATGTTGAACATCTGGCCCTATGTATGTAGCATTTTGAATTGCGAATTTAGGTTAAGAAATCGCAAATTACCACCAACTTGTAGTTGGTGGTAATTTGTAAATCCTTTTAAAAATGCACAATTTGGCATTTGTGAGGCGGCATGTGACGCACATACATGCCCATAGGGCATGTATGTGCGCCATATGCACACACATGTACATTTTAGGGGTGCAGCAGGGTGTTCTTGAGACACCCCTGTACCCTTGAAATTATTCTCAATTTGCGATTAGCAAATTGCGATTCGCAATTTGAGAATTATTTCACAATCATTCCTATGGGCCTCCTGGCCCATAGAAATGAATGGGAAATTATTCCTTAATTGCGTTTTCGCAAATTGCGAATTCACAAATAAGGAAGAATAAGAAATTGCTGAAAATAGCGAATTTCTACATACATCCCATTTTGCGATTTCTAAATAGCGATTCCTTAAAAATCGCAATTTAGAAATCGCAAAAGGGTATGTTGATACATCTACCCCTTGGTCTATTGTCTCTTTCAGCAGCTGTCAAACGAGGACCCCTAACTTCTAGCTCCCACATGCTTGCTCAGTGATCTTGGGCAAATGTTTTATTTCCCGGGGCATGCCATCATTTTCCGAAATTGGTAGCATTTTTTAAAGACTAATCCCTTTCACCAGCCTCTACATAAATTAACTGCTTAAAAACAATTATAGAATTGCCGCTATAGGGAACAGTGGGGTAGTGAATGTTATCTCTGCAAATGAGATGAAGCCTCTGAAACCTGCAGCCTGTTCTGACAGCAGCCCCCGCTCCTGTCCCTATTATCTGTATGGCCTTAGAAACCGGAGCATTGTTTCAAAGGGCCAGGTTGGGGAGCTGCCAGCCGGGAGAGAGACCCCTAAGGCGCGCGTTAATGAATGAAAGATGTAGAGGGATCAGGCATGGCAAATGACGCGGCCGTGGAGGTCCTAGCAAATTTGATTTAAATATTTCGTTTGGGCAGCAATTAGGCCTGTCTTTGATATGCCACTGCTGCAATCAAAGTGAATAAAAGCCACACTTCGGGGCATGGAGTTTATAGTGATCCTGGGGCTCTGAAGCTCATTACCTTCCATGACATGGCATGGTCCGCAGGCGAAGCCCAGCCTTGAGAGCACCGCCGGGTGGGTGAGACAGCAAGGGACTGGCAGCAGTACTGGAAAGGAGGCAGAGAAGAAGCAGCCAGCACAGGCATAGAAATAGAATGGGAGGGAGGAGTGGGCAGGGAAGCAAAGGCTGGTAGGAGTAGTACCCCAGGTGGTTAGATTGAGCGAAGGAACCCTTGCACACAGTGTCGGACAGGAAAGGACAAACGCACTCAAGTGAGTCCCTGATTGTGCCTGGGGGCACTAAGTAGTGCATGCTTCATCAGTAGCACAAGAAGGAACAAAAGTCGTGATGGACCAATATGGCTGATTTATGGAAGGGGGCCCGCTACTAAGTACCGCCCCGATCAACCTGTCTGCAGTTACGATGGCCCATGAATTCGCCTTTCGTCAGAGTTAGAAAAGGCTAAACACCAGCTCAATCCCTCTTAAGAATAAGCCCAAAACCAAACTAATATCTTACCAAAAGAAGCCCAATTGAGGTCGACATCGAAAGTGCAAAAAGGCTAAAACAAATTACAACCAACAAGCTGAAGGCACTGCGCAGGAAGCAGCACTAACACAGTAGTGGCATTAAGAGGAGGTGGGAGGGAGGAATGCTATATTAACCCCTTCGCTGCAGTGGCAATTCCGCCGTAGCGCTAGGGGGGTGGGGGGGCCGAGCGGCGCTAGCATGCTCGTGACGGAGCCGCTCCGTCACGAGCCGCGGTTGAGCTGTGCTCATGACGGAGCAGTTCCGTCATGGCCCCGCCCGCTCAATGGAACGTCTAGCGCAGGCGCGGAATTCGGGCCGTGCAGGCACGCCGAGCGGGCCATGACGGAACCGCTCCGTCATGAGCACAGCTCAACCGATGCTCATGACGGAGCGGCTCCGTCATGAGCATGGGAGGGGTTAAAATGTAAGCAGTTATGGCACTTAAGCTGAACAAAGACAAACAGTAACATAGAAGGAAACCAAGGAAAAAAGAGTTCCCCAAAGAACAGATAAAGCACTATAGTGTAATGAGACAGTACTTAGTCCCTGCTGTGTGGTAGGAACAGAAACAAAAAAAAGGAGGGACAAAGAGGCAGGGCTGACCACTAGTAGCCAATGATATTTAAGCGACACTGACGTAGACAAATGAAAAGCAATTGCAAGAAATGGGCTGAGCTGACCTCCACAAACCATATACAACAGGTCGGTATGCAACTGCGCAATTGCTGCTTAGGCACAACCTAAAAAGCTTTTGGGGTATGCAAACAAAGGGACGGTGGCCTGCTGTCCCTTGCAGGCCACCATCTCTGTGTTTTAATAGATAATCTAACATGGATCAAGTTAAATTTTACTTAGAGAATCCATTCAGAAAACCAGCTGCTTAACAATCCTTGACTCCTCATTGGCCCACAAATATGTTTGCGCTATGTTGCACTTTTTCCATTTTGGTGGCCTACCTGTTGTTTTTAGAAGAGACCTCTTCTTTTATTAATTGTATTTATTGGTGCTATGCCGCCTTGTGGTTGTACTGAAGCAAAGGTCACCCAGTTCTAGAAGAGAATGTTTATATTATTAATTTTTCTGTCTTACTTTTATTGGGAATGAACGGAGCAGTCCAGTGAAAAACGTTTGAATAATGTTTTAAGCTTTGTCTCTATTATATGGATTGCAATAATTTAAATTAATCAAACAATAAAGTATTTACTTCATGTAATAGCTAATCTCAGAATGAATGAATGAATGAATGAATGAATGAATGAATAAAGTATTTGATAAAGCGCACGGTTTCCGAACGGCTTCCTGGCGCTGGGGACCTGATCAGAGCTCAGCAGAGGGAACCCAGGGAAATTAGGAAGGGAATGCCTGAGAGAAAAGAAAAGTTTTAAGGGCTTTGCGGAAGTGAGTGTAGATGGGAATGGAACGGATGGAGAGAGGAAGACTGTTCCAGAACTGGGGAGCCAGGACTGAGAACCGAGTGCCCCCTGTTCTGGATTTACGGAAGCGAGGGATGTGAAGAAGAGAAAGAGAAGAGGAGCGAAGAGTGCGGACCGGGGCATGAGAAGAGACAAGAGAAATAATGAACAGGGGCGCAGAACGGAAATGAGCCGGAAAGGCTAGACAGGCCAATTTGAAAAAGGATCTAAAGTGAACTGGAAGCCAGTGAAGTGATTTAAGAACCGGGGTGATGTGAGAGGATTTGGGGAGGGAAAGGATGAGGCGAGCAGCTTGATTTTGAATGGCCTGTAGGCGGCGGGATTCGTAAGCAGGTATGCCCACGTACAGACCATTACCATAGTCAAGGCGGGAGATGACAAGGGCCATGACTATGGATTTAAGTGCATCGGTAGAAAAAAAACATGAGATTTTCCGGATTAAGCGAAGAGAGAGAAAGCAAGAAGACACGACGGAGCTGATCTGACTGTGCATGGATAAGTCATGACTGACTTTAATACCAAGAGTGCGAACAGAGGAGGCGGGCACAGGGGGGGGACCAAAAGAAAGGGGCCAAAGTGCAGGGGACCAAGGGTTGGAGGGACCACCAGTGAGAACAAGTTCCGTCTTGTCTGGATTGAGTTTCAGATGGTTAGCGCTCATCCAGTCAGAGATAAAAACTAAAGTGAAACAGAACTTGGGAAGAGAATCAGGGGTAGAGGAAAGATCAAAGACGAGCTGGAGGTCGTCTGCGTAGTTGTACACAGAGACCCCCAGCTCAAGGAGAGAGGTGATGAGGGGGTGAATATAAATATTGAAAAGAAGGGGGGAGAGAGAGGAACCTTGGGGAACGCCGCACGTGACTGGGCGGGGAGGAGCAGAGAAACCAGGGAGATGGACTGCCTGGGACCTATCCCGCAGGAAGGACACCAGCCAGGAGAAGGCCGTGCCCCGAATGCCCGCTGCGCTCACACGGTCGAGAAGGATGGAATGGTCAACCGTGTCAAACGCAGCAGACAGATCGAGAAGGACCAGGGCTTGGGGGAGGTTGGAGTCGGCCTTCCCCTTGAGCTCGTCCAAGACTGCCAGGACCACCATCTCCGTGGAATGGCCCGGGCGGAATCCCGCCTGATGGGATGCAAGGAGGCCGTTCTCCTCTATATAAGAGGAAAGGCATGATGTAACGTGAGCTTCAAGGATCTAGCCGAGGTAGGGGAGAAGGG
Organism: Lissotriton helveticus; assembly: GCF_964261635.1. Classification (NCBI taxonomy): domain Eukaryota; kingdom Metazoa; phylum Chordata; class Amphibia; order Caudata; family Salamandridae; genus Lissotriton; species Lissotriton helveticus. The sequence goes on from NC_136072.1 coordinate 778,225,018, forward strand.
AAATGGGGCGAAAATTGGAAGGAAGAGAGGGATCTAAACCAGTTTTTTTTTAAATAGGGAGGACTATAGCGGATTTGAAGGAAGAGGGTACAGATCCTAAAGCCAAAGAAGAATTGAGAAGAGCAAGAGGGGGAACAGGACAGTTGGTGAAGAGAGTTTTGAGGATGCGTGCTGGCGCGCAATCCGCAGGAGAGCCGGACTTGGTTTTAACCAAAAGTTTTAAAAATGAATCGGTGGAGATGGGAGGGAAAAGGGCGAAGGAGGAAGAGGGACAGATGGAGGAGCAAGTGGGACGGGGTTGAGGCACTGTGGGGATGTTGGCTTTAATCTTCACGATCTTGTTGATAAAAAAATCGTTAAGTGAGGAACAGAGGGACTGTGAGGGAACTAAACTAGGAGTGGAGCGATCAGAGGTGGCAAGATTGTGGACCAGAGAGAAAATTTCACGGGGTTTGTTGGCCGCGAGAGCTACTCTCTCAGTGAAGTATGCGGTTTTTGCCGCTAGGATCGCTTTTTTATATTCAGTGAGGAGTGATTTGTATTTGACGCGCAAAGAGGGGCAATAGGTCCATCTCCAGTGGCGTTCCGATCGCCTTAGGTCGAGTTTAAGTGTTTTAAGTTGTGGGGAGAACCATTTGTGCGCGTCATATGGACGGACCGCCTTGATCTTTCTGAGCGGGGCGACTAGATCGCACGAAGAGGAAAGCCATGTGCCGATAGCGTTAACCTGGGATTCAAGATGAAGATTGGTGAGATTGGGGGCAGAGGAGGCCAAAGTGAGCGAGAGGGAGTCAAGGTCGGTCCGATTCCAATTGCGAGCTAAGATGTTTTTCGGACGGGGGGGCTTATCGACCGCTCCCAGATGGATGGAAAAGAAGATGATAAAATGATCCGACCAAACGCATGGGGATATGAGAGGAGATGAGACAAAGGGACGTGAGGACCAAATTTGGTCCAAGATGTGACCCTGGGCGTGAGTTGGGACTGAGACATGGGATGTGAGGTTTAGGCATTGAAGAGTGCCCGAAAAATCTTTAGAGGGGAGGTCTTCCCTAGGGTCGCCCGGACAATAATTAAAATCGCCGAGCAAAAGGACGGAGGAATTGTTGACCACAAGAGTGGCCATAAGGTCCTGAAGGGAGGCTACAAAGGAAGGCATAGATTGGGGGGGGGCGGTACACAAGGACAACAGTGAGGGGGGCAGAAAGATTAAGAGAGCGAGCCACAAGGTAATCCACATTGGGTATTGGGGGTAGTTGAGAAGTTGAAATTTGAAGGACGACCGAATGATCATCACCACCCCTCCCCCCACCTTACCATCCGGGCGATCAGCCCGAAGGGCATAATGGGTGTCCGGGAGAATGGCTAGGAGGTCGGGAAGGGAATCGGCAGTGAACCAAGTTTCGGTCAGAAAAAGGAAATCCGGGGAGTCGGTGGTTAGGAGGTTGAAGAGAGCTGTCTGATGTTTGACAGCAGAGCGGGTGTTGAGCAGTAAGGCGGAGGCTACAGTAGGGACAGGGACGACGGAGAAACAAGGGACAAGAAGAGGGTCAGCAGCAGGTGGAGAGGGACTAGAATAAACTGGAGTCGGGTGAAGAGGGGAAGAGACAAGAATGCCAAGTGTGTGAAGGTGTTGCAAGAGTGATGGGGAGGGAGGGAAGACAGCAGTGAGAGCGATAAGTTGGGCTGGGGTGTATACCAGAGAAGGGGCAGGGTGCATGGCCCCTGGTCCCGGCCCGTCGCGGACGGGCGCAGACGGGCTTGCCTTAGGTGGGTCGCAAATAGTGACCAGCCTATTTAACCCCTTAGCTGCTCAGGCTTTTCCCGTCAAGTACTGAGCCCTTTATAAGGTTTTTCGGAGTACTTTGCACTTAGGGCTCCATAACTTTTTTTCTGTGTAAGGTAGACATACTATTACTGCCACATGTGCACGTATGACAGCATCAGCTGTCTGTGTCTGTGATGAGGTCTCATGCACTGGCCTCGTGATGGCTGTGCACGCCTTATTTTTTATGAGTGCATAATGTCAAAAACACTTGTTTGTATCTCTAGGATACTTTTCCCCACAAACTGCCACAACGATATGCAGGGCGAAAAATAAAACGCTGCTGCTATAATTGAGTTTACTATGGATTTCTATTCACTACGACTTATGTTTGTCTCTAAATGTTTGTTTTTTGTTCCCGTTGTTATTTCTCATCAGCAGGTAATAACAGGAACACGAAAGAGATGTTCCTATGAGCGTAAATCACACACTAACACCTGAAAAGAGGTACCATAGGAATATAGGGTGTCTTTTCCCTACTCCTATTTTTATTCACAATTTCCCATCACACGGTCCTGAAGAAGCTCACAGGGATCCATTAGGGACCCATTCCCGGCGTGAAACATGTTGACCAACACACTCATTCACAATCACACACGGGCACTGAGAGCAGCAGAGTAATTCCCTGACTTCTATGGTATTTGTTAATAGAGGTGCTCCATCTCCCCTGTATAATTCTTTATTCTCCCGGACCCACGAATAAAAATTTACCTCAGGGTAACGGTGGGGTAATTTTAACACATTGCACAACCCCTTTTAGGCGCACACACCCACATGCACAACTGCGGCCTCTCCTAAAAAGATCTCTGACAAAGAGCCCTCTCACAGGACCCGTGAGGGACAGCAGTGCCACCCCCACGAGGAGCAACGCCCGATGATGAAGCATGACACTCGCAAGAGTGTGTGAGGGCACTAATTTCTAAAGGAGAAATTCCCCCACCTTCATCAACTGGGAACCACATATAGAGACTACCTTCCTTTCCATTTTCTGCTTTCTCTCCTACATAACCAAGTTGGTTATGGTTCTATGTTTTAGGAACAGTTACCAAACAGTGATTACAGGAAAGTCTTTAACCCAACATGGATACATCACATTTTTACACTGGAAACTGATCCTTGTTTTGCAATGTGGGCAGCTGTGGGTTGTGGGCCCTAGCTCAGCTGGCACCAAGAGAAACCTATATTCAACAACAAGGGTCTCACCCACCTCACACCTATTCTCATTGAAACTGCTGGCAGAGTTAGATGGCAAATTATACTACTGCCCCTAGATGTGTTCATTAACACTATTCCATTATGTCATGGTGTGTTTTTACTTTATAATAAAATGTCGCACCCAGTTCTGGTCCCACTATAAAAATGTCAAATAAAGCGAGCAAAGAGAGAGCACCTCACGGTAGCGAGCAATTGCCAGTTTACCCACTTCTCATCATCGGCCACTCTCTCTTTGTTGTGAGTAAAGAACAGAAAAAACACAAAAAAGGTGATTCCCTCAACTAATATTGGTGTAGTGCAAGAATAGTGAACTTGACCTATATGTCCATTAATCCAAAAATAAAGTGAAAAAATGTACACCTAGAACCCCTGTGATGGCCAAAAACAATTGGTTATCACTACTAAAATGTGGTAAGGCTTGCTGGCTTTGCAACTTTATTCTGATGCTGCAAGACTTCCCAATTTTAAAATGATAGCTAATATACCATATATTTTTACTAAATGCCGACATGTTTCATTGCTAAAAACTTCAGCAACTTCGTCAGGGAAAATTTGCGGTTCTGTCTTTCCAATCTTTACTTTTGTTGGTTCACAGGACCTGATGGTTGCCAGTTACTGCATACCTGCAACCATCGAGAACACTAGAGCGCGTGTCAATAGATCACGTGTCTTCTGGTGGCTCAATCAATGTCTGGCCCCCGGCGCCGAATCCTTTTCAGCCCAAACGCCCCCCGAGTCTGTTGGTTAGATTAGAACCCAAGATCTTTCTAGAGGACAAACTATTTTTCAGCCCAAAGCCCCCCCCCCGAGTCTGTTGGTTAGATTAGAACCCAAGATCTTTCTAGAGGACAAACAATTTAGGGTTGATTGGAGCTTCATAGCGAATAAATGCACCAGAGATTGGTTGATCTTGATCATAAATACCGCCAAAAGGTTGAGTGAAGATTTACTTAGGGAGATCCTTGAGCTAGAAGATGCATTAAAGAGTAACACTGTACTAACAGATGCTAAGGAACAACTAGCAAGTATTCAGGGAGATCGCCTTGAATACAAGACCTATATGGTCAATCAGAAGATCAAAGGGCTCAAGAAAAATTTAGATGGTTATACACACGCTTGGGCATTCCCTTATACGGAAGATACATTTTCAGGGAGGTAGCCAAAGAGGGAATAGGCGGACACCTCACAATTGGCGGTTTGATAATACAAGCAGTGAAGACGAGGAGGGTCTTGACCGCCCTTCAGTACCCAACCAGAGCAGTGTCAATTTTGCACCTGAAAATTGATCGGACGAGGATCTGGGGGTTCTTTTGAGGGCTTTTTTAGGGCAAACTCAACGAGGGGGCCGAGGGGGAGGGTGTCAGGCCCAGCTGGGACGAGGCAGGGGCAGGGCCCAAACAATATGGCAGACATACTCTCCCTGCATTACGCGGAGCAGAGACAGAACCTTCAAGAATTAAGAAATGGGAACTCATCACAATCCACTAACAATAATGATATTGTAGTCAACTTTTCTTCTTATGAATTATCATCCACTGAACGGGGGGTTCTCAACAAGGGACTAGGTTTTGTTCCCACCCCCAAACATGACTCTTTTTTGTGTAGGATTAAGTTGGCCGAAATGATGAGAAAGATCAAGCTGCAAAAATTCTTTGCAGATAAAGAGAAGGTTTCCCAGTCGATTTTTGATACCAGTCTCCGCCGCCCTTCAAATTTCTGCCCTCCTTCTGCCTCCCTTGGACCTGAAGTGGCAGTGTTTGAACAACGGGTATTACATGAGATTGAGACTCTGGAACACTCTAACGATCCACACTCCATACATAATATGAGTAAGGTAGATTGGCTCGCTGTGAGATCTTTACAGGAGAACACTGCCATTACCATAAAACAAGCCGACAAAGGCGGTGCCGTTGTCGTACTTAACACCAGCGACTATGAGGATGAGGTCATGAGATTGTTGGAGGTCCGCACAAACTACCATCCTCTTATGCGAGACCCCGTGCCTGAACTTCTTGACACTATCAAAAGAATGGTGGCTGAAGCTGTGGCTAAGAAATGGATAACATCTAAAGAGGCTCAGAGATCTCAGTACAATCAAGGCCAAAAAACTCACCACCCACCTCGTGCAACACTTTACTGAGAAGGGACATGACCAAAAGGACTTAAAATGGATAGTCCTAGAGAAAGTAGTTGGCGAGACACATAATGCGGAGGCAATTCTAGCTCGGAAGGAAGCGAAATGGATATTTTATGAGAGAGCTGACCTGGAAGGACTCAATGAGTGCATTGAATGGAACAAAGTGAGCAGACACTGATAGAAACAGGGAGCGGGTGACCATAAATTCTGAACTCATATCCTTGGGTAGTTCACCTGGTTTTTAAGTGGTTTATATTCTTTCCAGTGACCATTCTTTATACCACTTTTATACCATCAACCTACAACCATAGTGCTCCCTTTGCTATCATATACATGAGAAGTTCAGGTTGGTCCATTTTCGTGTTCCTCCCACGTCTTTGTTTGGCTGTGATCAGTGGTTTTGGTATTTCACCAGGGCCATGATTTTTGTAATAATGGCTATATGTGTGCTTTTAAGATCAGTGACATTGTTCCATGTGGGAATTATCTGTGTATCACACATTTTAATGCCATACAGCAGTAGGGACAATATGCTGAATAATGATGTGAATGTTTGTCTACATCAAAAGAATGTGTGAGCCTTGTAATAAAATGGGTACGGGAGGGGTGACAACATTTCACACTTTTACACAGTGTACACTGGCACTGGATAAGATACAGCTTATTACTTGCATACCATTACTCTACTTACGCCCCCTCTAATAACTCTGGACCCTAATAGCATTGCTCCTCTTAACATAGCTGTAGTGTCCGGCATACACGCGAGATTGTGTATTGAATAAAGTTTATTTAGGCCGGGTTTCCCGATTCAAAATGGCTGCCCGCCGTTGGATGACGTGACACGTTACGCGTCATCACGTGGGCGGCGCCACTGCCGGTGTTTAATTGCGAGGCGGCAGCAGGAAGAAGTGTAAGCAGCGTTTGGGCCGAAAAGGATTCGGCGCCGGTAAGGAGGGTCCGTAACTGACGGTGGGTTGTGCAGCTTGTCGGGGGCAGTTGGGCGAAAACGGTGGTGATGAACAGAGTGTCTGAATTAAGCAGACCACTCTTACCCAGTCCAAAGATCAGGGCTTGATCCATCACCGTTATTTATCTCACTGCCCCATCCCAGCTCAGAACCTGGCTATATGCAAATTAGTCTGTCCCTGGCCCAGTGCATCATGGGAACAGGGCAGACCAAACTACCAAGCCAATTCTTCACCAGAAAGGAGACAAGCTACCGGGGACCGGTTTCTGGCATTTCAGCCTCTTCGGCCCGGCTTGCTTGAATCCTGATGGAGCAGTGAGAAAGGGACTCATGTCTGAGTATACCCTGCCACACCTATAGTGGCCAAAAACGATACAGAAAAGGGGGTGGTGATGAACAGAGTGTCTGAATTAAGCCTTGCTCATTGCACCATCAGGATTCAAGCAAGCCGGGCCGACGACGCCTGAAATGGCAGAAACCGGTCCCCGGAAGCTTGTTTCCTTCCCAGTATAAGAATTGGCTTGGTAGTTTGGTTTGCCCTGTTCCCATCATGCACTGGGACAGGAACAGACTAATTTGCATATAGCCAAGTTCTGAGCTGGGATGGTGCAGTGAGCTAAAAAACGGTGATGGATCAAGCCCTGATCTTTGGACTGGGTAAGAGTGGTCTGCTTAATTCAGGCACTCTGTTCGTCACCACCCCCTTTTCTGAATCATAAGCAGCTTCTGTGCGTGAGTTAAGGCAATAATTTTCGAAAAAGTGTGATTGCCACTTGGCATTTCCACATGACGCTCCAGCTACATGAGCGGTGGAGTGCGGCATAATGTAAGCGCAGAGGCCTAATGATGGGGTGACCTCATGCTGTTTGTGTGATTTGTTCTGCAGACATTGATTGAGCCAGCAGAAGACACGTGATCTATTGACACGCGGTCTAGTGTTCTCGATGGTTGCAGGTATGCAGTAACTGGCAACCATCAGGTAATAGTGGAGACAGTCATTGTTGAGCCTGTGTTTTTTTTTTATGTTTCACGTTGTTGTTTTTTTATATTTGCGGACATATGAAGTCCCTTGATGTGGACTCATATTGTCTTTCTGCTGTGTTTGTGTTTTAATGTCACTACAGATCCTGTGGACCAACAAAAGTAAAGATTGGAAAGACAGAACCCTAAATTTGCCCTGACGAAGTTGCTGAAGTTTGTAGCAATGAAACATGTCGGCATTTAGTAAAAATATATAGTATATTAGCAACCATTTTTAAATTGGGAAGTCTTGCAGCATCAGAATAAAGTTTGAAAGCCAGCAAGCCTTACCACAATTTAGTAGTGATAGCCAATTGTTTTTGGCCATCACAGGGGTTCTAGGTGTACATTTTTTCACTTTATTTTTGGATTAGTGGAAATATAGGTCTAGTTCACTACTCTTGCACCACACCAATATTAGTTGAGGCAATCACCTTTTTTTGTGTTTTTTCTGTTCTTTACTCACAACAAAGAGAGAGTGGCCGATGATGATAAGTGGGTAAACTGGCAATTGCTCGCCAGGAACCCCCTCGGGTGTTGCTACCATGTGGTACTCTCTTTTTACTCACTTTATTTGACATTTTTAGAGTGGGACCAGACCTGGGTGCGACATTTTATTATAAAGTAAAAATACACCATGACCTAATAGAATAGTGTTAATGAACACATCTAGGGGCAGTAGTATAATTTGACATCTAACTCTGCCAGCAATTTCAATGAGAATAGGTGTGAGGTGGGTGAGGCCCTTGTTGTTGAATATTGATTGAGTGGGCGGCGGCCTCTTCCCCTTTTTTCCCCTTAGGGCTCCTTTTGATTGATTGTACCAAGAGAAACCTAACCTAGGTTTCTAAGAGTCCAACTTCAAGGTTTGCTTTAGTAAACTCTTGTGAAGTCCTGAAAGTCATACATCTACACCACTTCAAGGTCAAAGACATGTATGTGCACTTTTGTGACTTTCTTTAAGAAATGGATCCCTAATTTATTTTCATGTTTCCCTTAATGGGTCTACAATGATCCTCAAATACTAAACAGTTTTATTTTTTTTAAATTGTGCATGCATCAAGCACACATTCTTTAAATGATGCCCCCGAGAAATGGAATGTAAAGTAAGCCTGGGTGGAATTCGCGGAGAGCAAAAAAACTCTGCCGCGCTACACGGAACTCCCCAAGCTTTGGAGTGCATCAGATAAATACCGTTAATGGTGATTTTCAGTGCCAGGTGCTTGTCCACACTGAAACCTAACAAACCTGCATATTTTTAAAAACTAGACAACCAGGGCATTTCGGGGTGGTATGCCTTGCCTGGATCCTATGAGGCTTTCTTATCCACAATGCCCTACAAACCTCAACCTTTGGCAAAAATCTCACATTTTCCATACATTTCTGTGACGGAAACATCTGGAATCACGAGGAATTCACACAATTCCTACAACTCAATAAAAATGCTGCCTCACTTGTGTGGCTAGGCCTAGTGCCCACAACAGGAATGTATCAAACCATGGTCAATGGGAGTCCCCTGACAAGGGGTGAAGCATGTTATCAGCGCAAGTGCTGTAACACAGGTGGCAGGAATTTTATGGACTACTGCATATTATGGAAGTTTTTATCACAGAAATGTAAGGAAAATTTGTGTTTTCAGGCAAAGTTTGAGGTTTTCAGGGTGCTATGTGGAAGAAACCCTCATTGGATTTACGCAAGGTTTTAAAAAATGTCTGTCTTATGTTTTCATGGGTGGCACCACAGTATGGCCTCAAATACGGCTACCACTATTGCTTATCTATCAATATAGTGCTTTAGGGCCTTTTGTGTAGAGGTCTCTTGGCCCACTCACACTAGTGGGGTACCATTCTTCTCGGGAGACATGAAAGAACTCAGGGTGTTAGGGACTCTGGGAATCCCTCCAGCAGTTTGTGGAACATCTGCCGCGTGATAAGAGAGAAGATTTCCAAGAGGTGTTGAATGAGGGGATGTTGGTGGCGAATCAAGTCATCAGTGCCGCAGTGACAACTTTATTAAACGGCTTTATAATAACCATTATTGTTAAACATTACATTGTGTGCATTACTCAAATATACATGTGCTTAAAAATATTAGTTATTTTTGGAGAAATAAGATAGATATGCTTTATATATAACTCCTTGATAATAACCAATAGGTTCACTTTTTTATAGATTAGTGGTATTCTTCTTAGATAAAGTCAGTAAGTCTGCCTGAGTGCAGCCAGGACCTGTGAGACCAACTGCATGTTGAAATTGTGAGACCAACCGCATAATGTAGCCAGGACCTGTGAGACCAACTGCATGTTGCTTGTCTGGAAAAGGCCAAGTCCTGCAGCCAACTCCATGCCTCGTGTGGGAATGACGTTAGATATGGTGCTAACATATTTATTTACATTAAAGAAAAATCTGGAAATCCAATAAAAAAAACAAAGATTAAAGTGATGTTATAGTTTAGAAATGGAAACAATAACTTACTTTCTACTGAAAAAAACCTTAGAAATTCACAGATTAAACAAAGGTTAATGGCACGTTGTAGACAGCGAAAATGTCAGGTAAACTGTGCCATTTTAAACTAACAAGCCCCATGAAATTCACCAGTAAAATGTCACTTAGAACTTAACATTTTAAAACTATAAAATACACTGAAATTCATGAGTTGTATTTAACTGAAGTAACTATAACTTATAACATTAAGTCATTATAACTCCTGCTGCCGCCATGTAAGTGTTGTCATAAATTATGTAATTTCGGTTGTCAGATGTCTGAGAGTGACATTATCAATTCTGTCATCAATATGGCATGAGTGTTGTAATATGTTAATGGTAGAAGCAGTGTGTGCTGAGTGCGTGAGTTATAGTTACTTCATGGCACGAGTTATGCCAATTTAAAGGGGAAAGGTCAATCCTGATTGGCTGGTGACCACATGAAGAATATGTTGTGGTCAGAGGTGTAGCTTCAAGGGGGGGTTTGGGGTGGGACACCCCCGAAATAAATACATTATTGCCTTGTTAGTCGGTCTGCTATCTCTTTATCAGTTTTGCATATCCTGAGCCAAGAATAAAAGACAAAACAGTGACCTTTGATGTAAACAGGAGAGAGACAGAGATACCTATCTGGTGGAAGAATGCCAACATGCGCAACTAGATAACCTGGAATCAAAATGGTTTCTCCGCTTTTCCTAATTGTTTGATCCTAATCAAATATTTTATTTCACACAGCCTCCTTTTTCTTTTTTATCACATATGAGCACACCTTTAAATAATGTCAAGAACTAACATGAAAGATAACCAAAAAGCACCAACAAATGTAAAATATAATGTAATCAATTAACTATAAGGTGCGCCCACATCATGCATTGCTTATGACCTCAGATATTTAATCACTCATTAGGTTTAAAGGACAATATTGTTCAAATTACTAAAGAGATTTGTGAGGTCATTAGCGTTGCTAGTATTGCAGGGCTTCTGCTCCAGAACAGAAATATGTGCTGGATTATAGGACCTTGGTCTAGAAGGACATTCACCCTACCACCTTAGTACCCATGAGCCCGGGGCATACTAGCTATAGTGTCTCACTTGCTCTCCTACTAACTCACAGAGAAATAAATGATTAGACACCCCAGAACACAACACTCACAGATCTTAGATAATAGAGACTCGAAACGCATTGGCTAAATGATGATACATGATAGAAACACGGAGGAAATATGAATTAATTTTCCTATCTATATATAGAGGAACGGTCTCATGTATTAGACATAGATGTGTTCCCTGTGTTTCTCCATTCATTCTTTATTGAATCTATGATGTACACAATATCTTTAACCCCTTGGCTGTGGCGGTAATTCCCCCGCTGCGCTGGGGGAGAGGGGGGGTTGCGCGGCGCTGTCATGCTTGTGACAGAACCACTCCGTCACGAGCCACGGTGCCATGACGGAGTGGTTCCATCACGGCCCCGCCGGTCATCAATTCAGCCACACAGGCGCGGAATTGATGCAGCGTCGGCAGAGTGGCCGCCGTGATGGAACCACTCCGTCATGAGCACAGAGCGCCCGTGGCTCGTGACGGAGTGGTTCCGTCACAAGCACGGACGGGTTAAAATGTCTTTGAAATAATACTTAGACTCTGTTGCTAAACATAAGGTCATTAACATATTTGGATGGTTGTTTGTATATGATTTCTTCCCATTAATGTTCGTCCATATTGTGTATTCAAAACACAGTATTGTTGTTTAATGTTTTGTGAATCAAATGTACATATGAACTTTCTGCATATAGACTTTATTGTATTTTTCTATTTTTGAGTATACAACGAAAAATTGAAGAACACTTAAAGAAGAGGTATAAATAAAGTACTGGTTCAAACGAAAATAACTTGTTTGATCTAGCATTAATTAGAAAATGCCAACTAAAATAAAACAGGTTCAGGCTTTCCCCCTTGTTTGACATATATATACGGCCCAGCCAGAACCTGGCCTCTTGGGCCTAACTCCCCTAGCTATCATGATTTGTTGTAAGGGCAATTGACCATGAGGATAAGAGTCTGAACCTCCACAAGTTCTGTGACTTAATATAATTAATTTTTTTAAAGAAAATGTCTATTTTGTGATCCTGAAATTCACTCATAATTTTTCTATGTTGTTGTAAGTTGCTATAACAGAACTGTGGAGCGGCAGCGGCACCTACCTCGGCGCAACAAAGTCCGAGCGCGGGGGTCCTGTCCCCCGCGCCCGGTCACTTAACGTCCCGGACACCCAGGACACCTTCTCTTTCTCGTCCCCTGCAGGTACCGACACCGGAGCTCGAAGGACCGGAAACACTCGCCAGTAACCCCGGAAGTGACAGTGGGACGACCCCTAGCGACCCAGAAGCGATCGACCTTGACCCCGGAAGTGGACAGCCAGACCAGCACCCGGAAGGTAGAAAAAGCCCCGAGGACGAAGGAGAGGCGTTCGGAGCAACCGACTCGTGGCAGGAGGCAGCGGACAGCGACGGACCCCAGAGAGAGAGAGGAGCAGCACTGCGAGACCGAAGCGAGGACGAGGAAGAGGACGTCTGGACGGAGGACTGGTGGCGTCCTCAGGAGGAAGCTGGAGAGCGGCCGCAACTCGGACGAGAGTTGCGGCGGGGCACGTGAGTACCCGTTACCCTTTCTCCGTGTCCCCTCCTGTACATAGCTGTAATTGTAAATATCCTTGTATATATTCCTTAGACTGCACGAGCACAGGGATAGAGTATATCTACCGTTTTCTCACGCGCACTGTACAAAGACCGAGCACTGCCCAGCACCTGACCGCCTTCATCCCTCCCACCTCTTCCTTGCCTGTTCCATTCCCCCCTTACCGTCCCCTCCTCACTGGCCTTTCTCAGTACCCTTTCACTCCCCGGTGTAGGTGGGGGTATTCTGATTGAGTACTCAGATTAAAGCCCTACGCTTCTCTCCTTTTTTCAAGCCTCCAAGGAGCCCCAGTACCACACCGAGGAGACTACTGGCGGAACAAGGAGAAGCAGGACCTGATCCCCAACAACCTCGCCGAGCCTGGTTCACAGCCGTTTCTATCAGCCCACCACCCCTTGGATTCTACACTGCCTCCCTCCCTCATTGTGACTTTGTCCTTCTGCTGAATAAAAACACCTGTCATAGCTCACTATATCCGGCCTCCCCGCCTGTTATTCCGGTCCGCCCGTCACCCAGCTCCACAAGTGGTGTCAGAAGTGGGATTCCCCGGAGGCATGGAGGCCGCTGTCAAGCAACTGGCGCAAAGCCAGGAACAACTGGGACAAATGATGGAGAAGTTCCTCAAGACGGCCGAAGATGATCGGGGCCAACTACATGACGTGCTGAAGGGACAGGGAAGCGCACAGGACCAAGCCCTCGAGAAACTCACTACAGTCATGGGGCAACAAAGACCAGCCACCTCCCTACCCTCAGTCGTTCTACAGAAGTACGTACCCGGAGAGGACCCCGACTACTTCTTCACAAACTTTGAGCGCCTAGCCCAGGCGGCGGCCTGGCCCGCTGATCGGTGGGGCCACTACCTGGGTCCCCTGTTGACAGGTGAGCTGCAAGCTGCCTACCAGCAAGCCAACATCCAGGGACAAACCCCCTATGCCGACATCAAGACCTGCATCCTGGAAAGACTGGGAATAGATGACGAGACTTATAGGGTTAGGCTGCGTCAAGCCAGGGAAGGGCCCCAAGAAACGCCTCGGGCCTTGTCCTTCCGTATACAGGATCTGGCAAATCGGTGGTTGAAACCTGCTACGGCCACCAAGGAGGACATTCTGGCCAAAATATATTTGGAACAGTATTTGGCTTCCCTGCATCCTGCCACCCAAAAGTGGGTACGCCAACATGCTCGACAGCGCTGTAGAAATTGCCAGCGCCTACAGCCGAGCCCAGGAAACCCAGCGACCAAAGGAGGAACACCCTTCCCGCCTAACTCCAGGAAGCCATCCCCGGGTCCCGCGACCCCCTCAGGTGGTCAGGAAACCTGACCCCGCTCCCCTGATGCCATACCCTATCCTGCCTCGACCCCACCCACCGGGACCTCAATGTTACCACTGTGGTGGGTACGGGCATATTGCTCGCGTCTGCCCCCAAAAGGAGGAACCCATGGACATAGGGTTGGCAAGAAACTATGCATGTCTCACCGCGAACACCACCCCTCCTCCATTTCGGTGCCCGGTGCGGATAGACGGACACGGAATGATGGCCCTGGCCGACACGGGATGCCGACAAAGCGTTCTAAGACCCCAGGAGTTGCCCCATCCTGTCGGTCCAATGACCGGTAACGTGGCTATCACGTGTGTACATGGCGACACCAAGAACTATCCGACCACCCGAGTCCATGTACAACACCCCACAGACGCAGGCAGTCTGCTAACGGTGGGCCTGATTCCCAATCTCCCTGAACAAGCGATATTGGGCAGCGATTATAGCGGACCTCCCCGTCTGCTCCAAGACACAACCGATTCCCTGAGGAAATGGTGGGCCGAGGCCCCGTTCTCCCATGAACTCTCTCCTGTGAATCCGGTGACCAGACCTACCAAGACCCGAAGACAGAAGAAAAAGGAAAAAAGAGAGTTCGCGATGGCCTTTCCTGCTCAAGTAGATGTGCATCCCTGGGAAACCAACCGGGAATTCCGCGCCACGCAACAGGAAGACCCGGTGTTGCAGGAAGCCTGGGCCCGTGCTCTGGACGCTGAGGACCCGCTGCATGTAGGTCCTTATTTCTTCCGTAAAAATGGGCTCCTCTACAGGAAAGGGGGACCCCAACAGCCAACCCAGCTGGTTATCCCCGGGTTATTCCGGGATAAAGTACTGTTCCTGGCCCATAGCCACTTGCTGGGAGGTCATTTCAGCGATGAGAAAACCGGACGCACGATCCTAGATAAGTTTTATTGGCCCGGGGTTCACGGGCAAATCAAACAGTATTGCCGGGAATGCCCAGTATGCCAGCGAAACAGCCGCTACCGTCCCCCCAGGGTTCCTCTACAACCCCTCCCCCTCATTGATGTCCCTTTCACAAGAGTAGGCATGGACATTATCGGACCATTGTTGCCCTCACGAACCGGTTGTCGGTATGCTCTTGTGTTGGTAGATTATGCCACCCGCTTCCCTGAAGCGGTACCCCTACGCCATCCCACAACGCAAAACATATCCAAGGCCCTCATATCCATCTTCTCGAGGGTGGGTTTTCCCCGCGAAATACTCACCGATCAGGGGACACCCTTCGTATCCTCCCTTATGCGCCAGGTCTGCTCCCACTTAGGCATCAAGCAGATAAGGACCTCGGCCTACCACCCCCAGACAGATGGGTTGGTGGAGCGCTACAACGCCACCCTCAAAACGACGTTGAAGAAACTCCTAGGCCTCGAAAGCAAAAGGTGGGAGGAGATGCTTCCCATGGCGCTGTTTGCCATCAGGTGCAAGCCGCAAAGCAGTACTGGTTACTCTCCTTATGAGTTGTTGTATGGCCGAGCCCCACGGACACTCTTGGATATGGCTAGGGAAGCGTGGGAAGCCGAACCCGACAGAACACGACCCCTTCCTGAATACGTGGACAATCTAAAGACCCACTTAGAACAGATAAGGGTCATCGTGAGGCAGAACCTGGTGGCCGCTCAAAACACCCAGAAACACCAATACGATAAGGGAACCAAGGCCCGGAAATTTAATCCTGGGGATCTAGTGTTGTTGTTACTACCTTCTTCCGACCATAAGCTACTAGGGCAGTGGCAGGGCCCCTTCCCTGTTCTAAGAGTCGTGACCCCTGTTACGTATGAAGTAGAAACCGAACCCAACAGAGGAATAACCCAAATCTATCACGTGAACCTCCTAAAGAAGTGGGAGGGACCCCGTCCTGTACTGTCTAGTGCAACATCCCCTCCCTTCGAAGAGTGCATAGATCCTGACCTTCCAGAACAGAACAAACGGGAACTCAGACGGACCTTGTTCTCCGTGCAACCCGTATTTTCCTCCCTACCCGGACACTCCACGGTGGTGGAACATGCCATCCACACGGAACCAGGAAAGACAGTGAGGCAAAGGCCTTACCGCATCCCCGAAGCTCGTAGAGCCATCATCAAAGAGGAGACGAACCAAATGCTGAAAATGGGCATCATAGAACCCTCCAGTAGCAGCTGGAACTCCCCAATTGTTCTAGTCCCCAAGCCAGATGGCTCCACTAGATTTTGTATAGACTTTAGGGAAGTGAACAAAATATCGGCCTTCGACACCTACCCCCTACCCCGCGTAGATGAAATGGTGGAACGAATAGGCAAAGCCAAGTATATAAGTACCCTTGATCTCTGCAAGGGGTACTGGCAGATCCCCCTCAAAGCAGCCGACAAACCCAAGACCGCCTTCTCCACACCTGAGGGCTTGTTTCAGTTTAAAGTGATGCCCTTCGGACTTCACGGAGCTCCGGCTACATTTCAAAGGGCCATGAACTTGGTGCTACGACCACATATCAAGTACGCCGGGGCCTACCTTGATGATATCGTTATTTATAGCGATAGTTGGGAACAGCATCTACGACATCTAAAAGCCGTTGTCACCTCTCTAGGGAACAATGGTTTCACCATCAACCCCTCCAAGACCACCTTAGCGGCCCAGAGTGTGAAATACCTCGGTTACCTGTTAGGGGAAGGGCTCATCCGGCCTCAGGACAATAAGATCAAGGCCATTCAGGCCATCCCTTTCCCACAAACCCGGAAGGAACTCCGTGCCTTTCTTGGATTATTAGGGTACTATAGGAGGTTTATCCCAAGTTTCTCCCAAACGGCGGCCCCTTTGACCGACCTGTTGAAGAAAACCACGAACACAGAAGAACTACTCCGACATCCCACAACCCTGGTGGTCCACGCCTTTGAGCAACTGAAACAGTCCCTGATAACCGAACCAGTGTTAGTCAGTCCAGACTATACCCGAACATTCATACTGCAGACCGATGCCTCTGATCAGGGCTTAGGGGCGGTGCTCTCACAGAGGGATTCCACAGGGGTCGAACGGCCTATCCTCTACCTCAGCAGGAAACTGTTTCCCCGTGAAGTAAACTACGCTGTGGTAGAGAAGGAGGCCCTAGCCATCAAATGGGCAGTGGAAAGCCTTCGGTACTATCTGGAGGGGCGGGAATTCGAACTCTACACTGATCATGCCCCTCTGGAGTGGATGGCCCGCAATAGGGGCCACAATGACCGAGTACTCCGGTGGTTCCTCTCCCTACAGCCCTTTAGGTTCAAAACATTACACAGGAAAGGACTGCAACAGGGCAACGCTGATTATCTGTCCCGATACCCACCTCCCGGTTCCCCTACAAGAAAGACAGCTAGGGAAAGGGGATGTGGAGCGGCAGCGGCACCTACCTCGGCGCAACAAAGTCCGAGCGCGGGGGTCCTGTCCCCCGCGCCCGGTCACTTAACGTCCCGGACACCCAGGACACCTTCTCTTTCTCGTCCCCTGCAGGTACCGACACCGGAGCTCGAAGGACCGGAAACACTCGCCAGTAACCCCGGAAGTGACAGTGGGACGACCCCTAGCGACCCGGAAGCGATCGACCTTGACCCCGGAAGTGGACAGCCAGACCAGCACCCGGAAGGTAGAAAAAGCCCCGAGGACGAAGGAGAGGCGTTCGGAGCAACCGACTCGTGGCAGGAGGCAGCGGACAGCGACGGACCCCAGAGAGAGAGAGGAGCAGCACTGCGAGACCGAAGCGAGGACGAGGAAGAGGACGTCTGGACGGAGGACTGGTGGCGTCCTCAGGAGGAAGCTGGAGAGCGGCCGCAACTCGGACGAGAGTTGCGGCGGGGCACGTGAGTACCCGTTACCCTTTCTCCGTGTCCCCTCCTGTATATAGCTGTAATTGTAAATATCCTTGTATATATTCCTTAGACTGCACGAGCACAGGGATAGAGTATATCTACCGTTTTCTCGCGCGCACTGTACAAAGACCGAGCACTGCCCAGCACCTGACCGCCTTCATCCCTCCCACCTCTTCCTTGCCTGTTCCATTCCCCCCTTACCGTCCCCTCCTCACTGGCCTTTCTCAGTACCCTTTCACTCCCCGGTGTAGGTGGGGGTATTCTGATTGAGTACTCAGATTAAAGCCCTACGCTTCTCTCCTTTTTTCAAGCCTCCAAGGAGCCCCAGTACCACACCGAGGAGACTACTGGCGGAACAAGGAGAAGCAGGACCTGATCCCCAACAACCTCGCCGAGCCTGGTTCACAGCCGTTTCTATCAGCCCACCACCCCTTGGATTCTACACTGCCTCCCTCCCTCATTGTGACTTTGTCCTTCTGCTGAATAAAAACACCTGTCATAGCTCACTATATCCGGCCTCCCCGCCTGTTATTCCGGTCCGCCCGTCACCCAGCTCCACAAGAACATAGGCCCTCATTATGATGTCGGTGGACCGTCACTGACAGGCCATCCATGGCGGTCCACCTGACATCCAGAGCATCGGCCCACTGCTGTGTTGCGATGCAGGCGATCGGAGCTATAATGTGGGGGAAAAGACTGATGCCTCCCACCAGATCAAAGATCCCATCAGGACTTTGGTCGGATTCTTAACCCTACAATGGAGACGGTGCCTGCGCAGGCACCGCTGTAAGGAATAGAATATCCCTTTTGGATTGCCTGTTCATGGCGGTCCAACCAAGCAGGGCCACCGTCCCCCGTGGGCCACTGCTAAGTGGTCTGGGGGCACATGTAGTCAGTTGCGTAGCAAGGTCAGGTGGTACCCGATGCGGAAAATTTCTTGTCACCCCGGCTTGACAAAATGGCAAAAATATGGGTTTAAAACACATATTTTTGCCATTTTGTCACCCCCTCAGTGATGACACTTGTCATCCCCGGTTTGACAAAATGGCAAAAATATGTGCTTAAAAAACATATATTTGCCATTTTGTCACCCCCTCAGTGATGACACCCGGGGCGGCACGCAACCACCGCACCCCCCTTCCAATGGCACTGCATGTAGTGCCCCCCCCACACATCTATGCACCGTGGTGCCTGGCACACGGTGCATGGATGCGCACAAAGTACCATTTTCTACTGCAGCTTGTGCTGAGTTCCATTTCGTGGGCTGCAGCACAAGCCGCAGTAGCAAAAAGCATTTTACGACTCCCTGCACTGCGGTCTTATCCTGATAGGGCAGGCAGGGCCACTGACTTATTGTTGGACGGTTCCTGCCTGAAACGACTGCAGTCGGCGATCTGACAGACCGCAATCTTAATGAGCCCCATAGTCTCGAACACCAATG
Source organism: Lissotriton helveticus (assembly GCF_964261635.1). Lineage (NCBI taxonomy): Eukaryota > Metazoa > Chordata > Amphibia > Caudata > Salamandridae > Lissotriton > Lissotriton helveticus. The sequence continues at coordinate 778,243,946 of NC_136072.1, forward strand.
ATTAAAATCTCAAAAATACCCGCAGTGAGGGTCAAAACATGACAAATTGCTTGCGTAATCTCAATTTGATAGGATACTTTGATATTCACCAAGTGGAGTCCCTTCGTCTCTTCTTTCCTAAGGAGCTATTGTTTGATTTTTGGAGGGAGCTTCTTTGGCACCTTGTACCCTACACCAAGGTGGCGAAGTGTAGCTTATACAATTGTTGTCTTAAAATGGCGCAAAGTAAACAAATATATATTTTATTATTATAAAATTTATAGTTAACTTATTTAGAAAATATTAAATTCAATGTTTAAACACATTAAAAATTTGAAATATATTTTCAATAATCAAACACAACTTATTTACATTTACTAATTAAAAATGAAAATGCATGTGTGAGTGGATTTATTTCGTTTTGTTTCAAAATTATTTCTTTTCAATTATAATACATTTAAAAATGTAATAAACATTTATAGTGAAGAGTAGCGTTACTGTGCAGTAACATTTCCTTTTATTTGTTCTAGGATAAAATAACTATTTAAATATTTATTACATTTATATTTTACTCTAAAATATTTAACATTTGTTTTAATTTAATAACCATTATTCCTTTTCCCTGTTCTTTCCCCTGGGGGGATCACTGAGGTGATATGTCACACCAGCATGAGAAATTATTCTAGTAGTAACCCTCACATTCACAAATTCAATCTTAGATGTCTCCATGAACCAAACTGTGGTATTAGAGACATGTAAGCCTATATATTTAGTTTTAAATCTACACTTGGAAGTGGAGATTATTGAATAAGTGTAGGCCTACCCCCTAGGTGCAGGAGAAGATTTGCACAGAAGGAAATTACATGTGTAAATTTACCTTTGTGAATTCCATTGTTTAGGGTCAAGGCCAACAAGTTTTCATATTTATTTTGTCCATAGAAAGCATAGACAAGCTCCAAACCCTCAGAACCATACGCCTTTCTGCTGTTAGTTTACAGAATGATAGTGAGGCAGACAAATGCCTGCCTATAAAGCAAGCTGGGTATCTACATATGGAAGATATTTAAAATTGTATATATAAATAGTTAATGCAGTGAGCTGTGATCACTGACACTGAGTAATGACACAGATTCCAATATAAAAATGTGGACACATTTGAGAAATTGTTTAATTTGAGGCCATTTATAATGCTCCCATAACGCAGTTTGATTAGGTGCAAATACATGTAAAAGCAAATAAATCATGAGTGGTGTTTGTGTGCTTTCAAATGAAAAATTACATCATAGAAAAAGGTTTAGCTAAACTATTGTGCAACTTTACATTAAGTCTGGGTGGTGAACTCTGCGGCGCTCACGGAGTTTGTGGAGTTTTCCATACTCCTCGTTACACGGAGCTCGTAGGGATTCCAAAAACTTCACTCCGTGTAGTAGAGTTTTTTCCCCTCGCTCATGTTCGTCAACGTCAAGTTGGTGAGTGTGAGCAAGGAAAATCCACCTCCCGGTGATATTTTTCCTCGTTCACGATCGCCAACATCAAGTTGGCGAGCGCGAGCATGGAAAATCAACATCTTGGCGAGATTTCTCAATGCGGGCGGTCAGATTTCTCATTGCGAGTGGTCGTGTTTGCTTGTGACCGCTCGCGTTGAGAAACCGTCCATTCGTGTTGAGAAAGCTGCCACTCGAGTAAAAATCTACTCAAGCAGCAAAAAGGAAACAGCGCCCACTTGCGCTGTGCATGGTGCTGTTTGCAATCATTGCACAGTGTGGCCAAGCACCTGGCACTGAAAATCACCACAACGGCATTTATCTAATGCACTCCGAAGCTTGCGGAGCTCCGTGTAGCGCAGCAAAGTTTATTTGCTCTTCGCTAATTCCGCCCAGGCTTACTTTACATTCCATTTCTCAGAGGCATCATTTAAGAATGTGTGCTTGATGCATGCACAATTTAAAAAACAATAAAACTGTTTAGTATTTGAGGATCATTATAGACCCATTAAAGGCAACATGAAAATAAATTAGGGATCCATTTCTTAAAGAAAGTCACAAAAGTGCACATACATGTCTTTGACCTTGAAGTAGTGTAGATTTATGACTTTCAGGACTTCACAAGAGTTTACTAAAGCAAACCTGGAAGTTGTACTCTTAGAAACCTTTGGTGAATTAAATTTTCTTTTTTTTGTCTTTTTTTCTCTCATATCACCGAAGAGAGTCTGTAATAATCAATATACCGCACCGTCTAACTATCCGCCCAGCGGTCACTGCATTTGCCCGGGTCCATTTCCAAACTGGGTCATCAGCTTTTCCAGTGACTTGGTGTAATCATTGGGACGGATAATCAACACCCAAAGAGCTGCACCAGATTAAGAAGTCAGTCCACAGAGTCAAAATGGTGTTCTTTGCTGTACCTTAATCCAACTGGCAGATCCTAGCAGCAGCCCTAACTTAATCCTCCACTCTCGGAGGCAAAAGGTCCCTCCATTTCAAATAGATTTCCCACCTGGCAATAAGAATCAAATAGAAGGTCAACCTTCAGTGGGACCACCTCAACAGCGTAGTTAATACTCCAACTCCTCCTAGGAGGACAAGCATTGCATTCAATTTGATCTCCGACCAAAGATACCTTTTAGTGCAGGTTCTATTCTGCACCAAAAGTCACTTAGGCACGAGCATTCCACAAAAATATGGACATCGTTAGCTCCTACACAGCCACACCTTATGCACTTAGGGGGAGGTTGAGGGGCAAACTTGGATATTTTGTGTGGGGTCCAATAAAGATGATTAATAGTGAAGAAGTGTTCCTCTTCAGGTTAGCTGGTTTAATAGTTGAGTACAGAGTCTTCAAAGAATTATCCCATACTGTCTTAATATCTCCCACAAGAAGAGTTTCCCTCCACACTGAATAGGGGGGTGGTAGAATCTTTTCCTCTGCCACCAGGAGTCTCTCCTACCACCTTGCAACCTCCTTATTCTTAGATCTAATGTCCTGATAAACTTAAATAAGGACAGCTCATTACCAGTTTTAGCCTTTAATACTTCCCAAGGATGCACTCCCTCCAATGACAACAGATCTGACCAAGTTGTAACCCCCGCCTTCCTAAGTGGAAGACTTAAGGTGTCCTTCAGACACTCTTGGGTTCCGGGAGAGTCCCAAACTGGGTCTAAGTCTGAATGATATCCAATGCCCCACCTCATCCTGAAGTTATACCATATATTTAAGGCAGATCTTAATACTTTTAGTCAGACTTTCTTAAAAAACCTGAGAGCACCAAACTTATACAGGAAGCCCTCCACACTTCATTGCCTCACCATCTCCCACAAAAGTTTCCCCCAAATAAAGTCATTTGCCTTTACCAGGAGCATCCGAATATTTTTAAACTGGAAAGCGACACAGTACCAGTTTATCCAATTTGCGTCTGAGCTTTTTCCAAGACAGCCTAGCTCCTGTATGATCCCAAATAACGCTCACCACCTTCCCCTGGATTTTGTCAATACCTTGTTTGGGAAACCCAAGAGGGATAGCTTTAAAAAGATAGGTTTATTTGGGAAGAATTACCATTTTTATTAAATTTACACATCCAAAAATTGTCAGCGGGAGATTTTTATATCTACTTCATAGGCGGTCAATTTCTTTAGTGACCCGTAACAAATTAAGCTGCGGAATGTCATTTAGATCACTCACTACTGTTATGCCCAAATATCAAAAATTGGAACTCACTGTTCTCTCCCAGTCTGTGATATTCCAACACATAACCACGGTTTTAGCAGTGTTTACTAAGTAACCAGAGAGAGAGCCAAATTCTGCCAATAACTGTTCCACCCTCAGAATCAATATTAGAGGATCAGACGTGTAAATCATCAGCATAAAGCGCGACTTTGCAGCTGTAGGGCGGAGAACTAATGGAACAGAAGCATCCAATCTCAGCTGTTGAGTGTGAGAATTTATGTAAATATCAAAAAGAAGAGGAGACAGAGGGCAGCCCTGCAGTGTCCCTCTTAGTATATTAAAGCTGGGGGATGATGTACCATTAACGAAAATACTAGCTGATGCTCCTTCATAGACCACCTTAAGTGTTTTAAGAAATTTAAGGGCAAATCCCTTTGTGTTCAAAACCTCCCAGAGGTAGACCCAACATACTCGATCGAACGCCTTAACAGCATCCAACCCTACTACAGCCAGAGGAGCAGATCATTCTATGGCAAGATTTATCATGTCAATTGACTGTTGGGCCTGCTCCTGTATATATCTCTTGGGGGTGAAACCCTTCTGGTCTAAATGAATAGACTGAGGGGCAAGCTTAGCTAATCTCCCCGCTAAAATACTCATAGCGATCTTATAGTCCGCATTAAGAAGGGAGATTGGCTGATAGGATCCTTGGAAGGTTTCAAAATAAGGACTATTGTGGCCTCTTTCCAGGATTTAGGAACCTGTCCACCATGCCTATAGATTGAATTAAACAAGACTTCCAAGGATGGCATCAACTCCTCTATTAAAAGATTGTACACTTTGTTCGGTAGAGCATCAGTACCTGCACCTTTACCATTCCTACTTTTAATTATACTTAAACTAATCTCCTCCTTGGTTATTGGAACGTTGAGTGCCTTACCACTCGTATCTGTTAAGCTGAGTAGGAGCAGCTTTCTCAACCAGGCCTTAAAACACTCTAAACTGGGAGAGATTTCTTCACCATAGAAACCAGAGCAGGGGTCTCCAGCCTTTTCTGTAATAAGAGCTACTTATGTTTAATGAAAATCATCCCAAGCTACTAATATTATTAGTGGTGTAATAACGACCATATAAGACAGGATTACATTACTGTTGCTGCCATTTGCAAGATTATGAGCAGTGATTACCTGAGTCTCTGCTAAATTGCCAGCAGTAATGTATAAAAGGCTTTGTCAAAGTGAAATGCTTCTACTTGGGTAATACCAAACAACCACAGCTGAAATAATTCTCCCCAGCACTGTATGAATTATCACTCACATATCAGCTTTAACTATATTTGGGATTTTAGTCCATTTTTCTCCAAACATCAGCTCATGATTTCTGAAAATACACAAATGTTTTGTCTCGAATGCATACTTTAAAATTTTGGTAGACCTATATTAATTCAACAAAGCAAAGGCTTCTGATTTAGTAGGATGGGCTACCCATAGGAGAGCTACCTAGAGGTAGCAGGAGAGCTACTAGTAGCTCATGAGCTACTAGTTGGAGAAGCCTGAACTAGAGAATAGAGACACTAAGCAGGCCTGCATATCCTACTGCTTTTCTGAGGTATCCCCTCTATCATTCACAACCAATTTATTAATAAAATTCCTAGACCTGTTTGCCCAGGCCTTCCGAGCCTAAAAAGCACTGGCTTTTTCCATGTATTCAAAAATCTGCATAGACCTTGCATTCCACTGAACTCTTCATTTTTTATCCAAATAGACCCTGTACTCTAGCTCCGCATCTTTAAGGAGTTTCTGCGACCTTGCTGAACATTGGGGGCCTCATTCTGGCTCGAAGCAAATCACACTCCAATGAGCCCACTTTATCCTCCAAAGCCTTTAAGCTTAAACGTTCAAGCTTTTTTTGGGCATCGGACAGGCTTTGTAGTTACTCTCTGATATAAGCCTTGAATGGGTCCCACAGAACGTCCAGGGAGGCAGACAGGCCCACTTTAATATCTCCCCCGTCTCAGGATCAGTGATAATGGGTCTCCTTAGAGTCCATCTTGATCTAGGAGGTCTACAATACCCAACTAAGGAGAGACTCATTGCAGCATGGTCTGAGATGTGGCCTGGGAGGGTGGTTATAGGTGTCATTGATTCAATTATAATGCTGTCTATAAAAAGATAGTCCAACCTTGAAAAGTGGCCATGCTTTTTACTATCCCTGACTGGATCCCATCTTATATCTCCATACATCTAACAGACCCAGTTCAAGCTGCATATTTTTTTAACATCTGGCGCACACGAGGTGAATTCCATTTTCATATGAGAAAACACACATGCTCATATTTTGTCATGTGAAAATCTGCTGAGAGATTACAAATTCACTTGTTATTTTTTCTGTATTCTCCTGGTAGGAAATTAATTACCCTTTGAGAAACTCCTTTCCCCACAACCCTACTTTGTTTGCTACCCGGGAAAGGTCTTTACTTTTTGTCAGAAGTAAAGTTCAACCTTTTCCATCATGCAAAATAGTTGGCCTGAAACTGAACACTGTGCCTTCTTGGCTCTCCTGGGAGCTAGGCAGGGTTTGAGCTGTCATGGAGTGGCCCATGGGAGATGATGTAAAAATTGAGCCAGACAGAACTTAGGTCCGTAATGTGGGCACACTTAATCACAACTTGTGTGTTGGTGGATAATGATGGGTTGAAAGAATAAGCCATAAGTTCCTGAAAATTAGCTGAGTACCACTTGTTCTACAAGGTTGGGACTAAATCTACAGTGAAATGCTGGAGGCTCTGCTCCTGTATCTGACTGTCAAGGATACCTGCATAAGGATGGGCGCATAACCCAACATTAAAAGTAACTACCAGTGTACCCCCAATGTCCTATGAATTATCACAAAATGACGTGGTGAGCTTAACTTGGTAGTGACTTACAGGACATCAAGTCCAGAACACAAATGCAAGTAAGAAAGCCTTTGAAACATAACCCTGCATGGCAGGTGCACTCCCTTCCACCAATATGAATCTTCTCTGTGTTGAAGCTCTAGTACTCCTATGTCTCCTAGTATTCACCAAGTGTAGTGTCATGATTGGAACACATCAATGCCCATGCCACAGGACTGAGAGACTACCAGACCCACACTTGGCATCCCACCATCATGCTTACAAGGCTGTGCAGAGGTTCAGCATTTGGCTGACATCTGTGTCCTTGGATCATGATTTAATTGAAAGGCCTGTAAGTTCTGATCCTCACTTTGGCCCATCCTGATTCAGATTTTGATTTGTCTATAAGGATATGAAACCCAAAACCCCTACCTGTATTAAGAGTAGTCTTTCTTGAATCACCATGAATGAATGAATGCATGAAAAGATTTAGAAAGCGCTCAGCTACTCCAACAGAGTGTCCCAGTGCTATAACTGACCAAGGTCACAACTGCTACATCAACCTTATTACCAAAGCAAACAGATGGGTCTTAAGGACCTGCCTAAATGGGAATTCTTTGGAGATGTTCTTCAAGGCAAGAGGCACCTCATTCCATTCCTTGGAAGCTAGGAGTAAAATAGAGTGGCCCCCGCATATGGTTTTCCGAAAGAGTGGCACTCAAGCTTGGAACACAGATGGGGACCTAAGAGGGCAGGGTAGATGATATTGATGGATCCTATTCATCCAATATTGAGGGCCACGTTTACAGAAGGGGCGATGTACAAAAACCAATGCCTTGAAGAATATCATTTTCTTAATAGGAGGCCAGTGTAATAATGCATAAAGAAATCTAGAAGCCGATTCCCATCTATGACTGCCCAGAATCAGGCATGTGGGCGCATTCTGTACAGTTTTCAGTCGTTTAACCCATTTATCAGAGGTGGACAGTTAGAGAATGGTCCTGTTATCTATACTGGCAGTTAATGATGCTGACCCATGATGCCGCCACCTTCAGTTTTCAAGAACCTGTTTTTCCAAGGTCAGACCCCCCATAGTTTTAAACCTGGGGCTCATTAAGTGTCTCCATAACCCAGGATAACAAAGGCCAATAGGGCAATCAGGCAGTTCTTGACATGCTGGTCTGATGGGTCAGCTGTTGGGCCGATTTATACTGTTATTTTCCCTAAGTATAAAAGAAACATGTACGAAGCTCAAATCCATGCAGTCATCCATACCTTGCAAGACACTTAGAGTTTCTTTACCAGCTCAAAACTGCTTCCATTTGCAAACAAGGGACATGTTTTAGCTCTCTAATTGAGTAACAGGACCACTTTTATTTTGTTGCCCGGGCCTATTTTCTTTCCCAGTCTGATTCTGCAGCAAACCATTGACAATAGAGTTTTTCAGCTCTGACTGGTATATCCAAAGATATTTGGTCATGGTAGGTGGTCTGTGGTGTCTCTAATAATCTAAAAGCAATTATCTATTGTTTGAGCCCATTTGAAACTGAAATCAATTATGTTTTATTTAATTCTGAAGTCAAATTTGTGGCAACTTATTTATCGAGAAAGTGCAAACAAAACTGAAGCAGTAAAAAACAGCGGGGTTGTAAAAAACCATACAAACATCTGCTCTCTTCCCCTGGATCCATTTCCCTGATCCCCCATGACTGCCAGGGTGTTTAGAAAAAATAAAACATATTGTGATACAAAAATATTGTGTGAAGAATATCTGGATGTGATATATTGTTGAGATGACTATCAAAGTAAGCTTATCAATTTAAGTGCTATTTTTAATATCATTGTAAAAAATATCGATATAGAAAATATTGTATGTAATATTGTTTGTAAGTGTTATTTTGTATGTAATTTATTGTAGTGTGTTTGGTTATGTGTGTTTATAAATGTTTTTATTTGTGCTTTTAGTAAGATAATTTATTAACCATAAAATGTGTCTTTTTAGTTGTATCAATGTTTAGAAACAATGAATTGCTAGAGCGGGGAGATTTTTAAAAAGTGGATATTTTAATGTAAATTTAATAATAATGAATTTATTGATATGCAAATTATTATTGCAAACATTTAAATGTATTTTGTTACATTAACAATTTTAATTAGCAATAATGTATACTTAAATAGAATATATAATAATTATATTACAGTTACACAAATTATTGCAAATATTAAAATAAATATTTAAATTACAAAAACAATTTTTTAATTACAAATATATGACAATGCAATTTAATTAGGTAAAATAAAAAATTGTATTAATACATTTTAAATGTTTTAATTTTTGGTTAAAAAAAAGCAAAACAGATTTTCAAAGTTTTTTAATGTTGAAAATTACAATGTCATTGTAATAATATTTTTTTATAACTTTTTTATATTTACATTTACTTAAAACTTTTTTAATATTTGAATAAGTTCTGTTTTTAGGAATATATTTTCCAAAGTTTTCATTTGTTCAAGAAAACAAATATTTTAAACATTGGTCTTATATTTTTTTTACATTTTAAAATTGTTATTTGTGAACAATGATTTTATTTTTTATGTTGTGGCTCAAAGTTTTTTTTTAAAGTTTATTTATCATTTTATACAACAGGTACATACAGTGAAGCCAGACCTAAAAATAAAAAACAATAATCCATTTGTGGCATAACAAATGGCAAGGGGAGAAAATGAAAACAAAATAACACAGAACATCAGGGCATCACAATGAAGTCAAAGGAGCACCCAGTACAGCATTGAATCATTAACAAACATTTAATTGCACTAGCAAGATGACTGACACAGTTGCATAGTGTCTAGAGCAAATTGTATACAATTTGCCATCTCCTACGCACAATTTTCATCAGTTATTGCTACTCATGCAACATGCAATATAAAGTGTCAAAAGAGTTATACATGTTTTCTGCTTAAATTAATCCCTGACTCACCACCTTGTACATTGTCCCTTTTTTCCCCTTTTCTCTCCTTATTTTTGTTCATAATCAATGTACAGTAATTTGCAGGCAACTGTTTCAGGCACTTTATCCGATAGTCCTGATGATGATCTAATATCTCACAGATAAGGATCGAAACGCCGTCAACATAGTTGTCAACTTTATTCACAGTGATTCTCGCATTTGATATTGTGTAAAGGTAACCTTTCTAATTGTTGTTTCACAATCTATATATTGCTTTATAGAAACAACCACAAACTGCCTGAGCCATTTTACTCTGTCTGTTTTACATGTGGGTCTAGAGATACAGGCTTGTATCCCACTGTTATTGGACTCGCAATTTTGTTCTATTTACTTAAACTATTTTGCATATTAAAACTGCCTTTATCCGGCTTGATACTGGCACAAATATAGCACCGACTGGGTCTATATTCATTGTTTACACATTCCTTACTTTTCCAGGGACCACTGTCTCTTATAAAAAGTTAGTTCCCAAGGTCGCTGACCGATCCTATTTGGGTTTCCTTGTTTTTGTTTACATACTCACTGTCAGGAGAGCACAGTCCCAGGGAGGCTAGTTGGAATGGTTGGGGAGGTGTGTGGAGGACAAGGCCCGATGTGAGTTCTAGCCATTGCAAATTCTCCTCCCACCCATCCCAGACAACTCCTCTGGGCCTAGACCTTTCTCACAGTGAAGGGAAGTGGACTAGCAAAATGGCTGACACTAATGCATGGTGTTGAACTTTAAGCCAACTCCAATCAAGGCCTTATGCTTCCAAAACCAATCACCAGTTTCAGACATATCGACAGTACATTCCCAATCACTGTTAGGGAAACACAATTCTGGGTGGGCTTGTTGTGCTGGGTGAGAGGAGGAGTGTTTGCTGTCACTACAACTCCCATCAGGCATGGGCCCATACACACCTTCCCACCCAGCTCAAACAGCCCACCAGGAAGAGTGATGTCCTGACAATGAGGGAAGGTGTACTGGCAAGATGTCTGACAGTGATGCCTGTTGCTGACGTCAACACAACTCTTATCAGAATTGTGGTTTGCACAGCAGGCCCTAGTGTCAGCCATCTTGGCAGTACATTGCCACTAACTGTGAGGTATGCATAGTTCCAGGTCGTCTGTTTGGGCTGGCTGGGAAGGTGTGTGATGGACGGAGCCTGATGGGAGATGCAGTCGGGGCACACACTCCCCCTCACAAACAGCACAGATACCACCCATGCAACTCTACTTATCTGATAGTGGGCGGACATGTACTGGCAAGATAGATGACACTGGGGACTGGTGTGTGGAATACAAGGCACTGATGGAATTTGTGGCCAGCTCAAACACCAGACACAAGTGTCACACATCTTGATAATCCATTTCCAATCACTGTCAAGAAACCATTCTGACATGTGGTCAGTTTTCTCTGAGTGGGAAGAGTGGGTGTAGGACAGAGTCTGATGGGAGTTGGAGTAATGGCAATTACTCCTCCCCCACCCAGCACAAACACTTCCTCTAGGCCTATGGCTACCTGACAGTGAATGGAAGTGCACTAGCAAGATGGCTGACACTGCTGCATGGAGTTTGGTGAACAAGGACTTGTTGGGAATTTGGATTCAAGTTTGACACCATGCAGCAGTGTCAGCCTCCTTTCTAGTACACTTCCCCTCACTACCAGTTAGCCATAGTCTCAGAGGAGTGAGCTGACCTGGGTGGGAGGAGGAGTATATGTAATGGCTACAACTCACATCAGGCCCTGTTCAACATTCACCTTACAAGCTTACCCACAGTGTTTCAAAATGTACTAGCAGGATGCATGACACTGGGCACTGGTGTCTGACTTTTTCACAACTACCAACAGTGCCTTGTGCTCCAAACTTCAGGCAAAGTGTCAGCCATCTTTGTCAGTACATATCCACTCACTCTCAGGAGCTCTCTGGCATTGATGTCTCTCAACAATCCTTGGACGACGATGAACGACCTGTCCCATCAGGTTTGGGTCGGCCCATAGAACCAACAGCGGCTACAGCAGGGTCCTCTGCAACCACTCCCGCCTCAGCTGACAACACCCAGCTGACCCCTGCCCTGATGGACACAGCAGTCCGAGACACCACTGACAGCACAGCAACACAGGGCACAATGGAGTTGGCGGATAACAACACCCCTGTCAATGAGGAAGGAGGCTCATTGTTGATTGTGCCAACACCAACTGGGCCTGCTTAAGGGGGTAGGGGTGGTGAGATGGGCCATGGGTATCTATGCTGTCAAGCAGCTGGTGCTGCTGAAGATTATCAGCCGAACCTCTTCTGGATAGTCAACGCTTATGAGGGTTACCAGGGAGAATTTAGCAAGATCATAGAGATCCTAAAGGACCATTGAACAGCTGCAGTCAGTCCAAAACCAACATCTGGACACTTACATGACAAAATTAGATGAAATGCCTGTGGTGCACCCGGATATTGTCACCTGCCTCCACCAGATCACAAACAACCTGTCCACACCTACCTGTGTGCCCACAACATCTGGTGCATCAGTCCTAGCCACAGGGAGGGACATGGAGTCTGACGGAGGGTCCCCAGCACCCCAGTTGCCTGTAGAAGAGGGTTCCCCCGCAAAACAAGGGAAGGGTCATCCAAGGAAGAATCCCTGAGAGACAGATGGTAATGCATCACCTCCAGGAAGTGACAATGTGCCCCTGATATCCTCCATTGTGTGCCAAGTGTTCAGTTTGTTGACTGTCATTGAACTATCCCACATTGGATAGAGGTTTTAAGTTGGACTTTGGACTCAAATAACTGTGGATTTACCTTTGAAAACAAATGGGGTTTGCCACCTCTTCTCATTACATACTTACACTCATGTGAAAACGTTGTGGATAAGCTGTTGTCTCAAATCCTAGCCCTCATCACCACTGTCATCATGTCCCTGTCCTGGATCCTCACTTGCTGGCAGCTGCTGGTCTCCGTCGTCCAGTATGAGAGGTATCAATTTCCATATTGCCAGGTTGTGGAGCATGCAGCAAGCCGTGATGATCTGGCACACCTTCAATGTGGCATATTGGAGGACTCCTCTTGTGCAATCGAGAAAGCGCAATCTGGTCTTCAGTAGTCCAAAAGTGACCCTGGTGCATCGGCAGATAGGCCAATGCACAATTGCCCCCATTCCCAAACCAAACCTCTACAGAGCACTTTATGATAGAAATCAACGCCCATAGGGCTTAATGGGCTTCACCCCCCTGTTGTGTTTGTCAGCCCAGGCTGAGACAGTTTTCCCACTCACAGACAATTCTTAGGCTGCTGTGGGGGGCTGTTCTGTCGTTTTTGTGCAGCAGCATCCAAGCATTTCACAGGTTTTTAAGGGACCATATACTAGATGATGAGGCTTTGGTGGTTTTTGAACAGTCCCTAGAGTACCAGCATCTCCACTCTGCCCATTCCTTAAAGTTGACACTTACATTTGCTGCCACAGTGTGACAGTGCATTTCCTGTCAAGTAACCTTAGGTTGTTTTTTTTGCTGTTTGCTGCAGCTTGTACTCCACCCGGATGTATTGAGGCACTTTGCATGAGCACCAGTTACATTATTCAAGGACACATTACTCTGAGTATTAGCCCCCCACCCCCACAAATTGTGTCTACATTGCTGGGAGAGTTCACCCCCCTCACCCCCAATCATCTCTACATTGCTGGAAGTATTAGCCTCCCACCCCCCCCCCCCCCCAATTGGATTTACATTGCTGGGAGTATTATCCCCCCATACCCTCAATTGGATCAACATTGCTGGGAGAATTAGCCCCCCCTAAACCCCCAAATTGTCTCTACATTGCTGGGAGTATTAGCCCCCAAATGGCTTTACATTGCTGGGGGTGTTAGCCCCCCCACCCTCCACCCTCCAATTGTCTCTATATTCCTGGGAGTATTAGCCCACACACCCCCAATTGGCTCAACATTGCTGGAAGTTTTAGCCCCCCACTCCCGAATTTGTCTCAACATTGCTGGAGTATTAGCTCCCCATCCCCCATTTGGGGCTACATTGCTGGATGGATTAGCCCCCCCCCGAAAATTGCCTCTACATTGCTGAAAGTATTCCCCCCAAAAAAATGTGACTGTAGTGCACCCTTGCTTTCTCTTGTGTTGTCTTTCGCGGGGTAGTTACATTAATCTGTAGGGGTAGGTGTCTAACTTACCATATGCGATGACCGCGTTGATTGGGGTTGTAGTGTTCATTGTAGATGTAGAGTAGAGGGATGACAAGCGCGATGGGATGCATAGCTACACAGGTTCGGTCGAAGGAATTATGTTGTAACGTGATTCGGAGCAGAAATACTCCTCTTTTGATTGCTCTGATGTGTTGGTTGGCTCCATTCGGCATTTCCTAAGGCTTCTCATTAGGAATATCCAGTTGATTCGGAGAAACCAATTCAGTCAGTAAGCAATGGGTTTTGGGCATCGTAATGCATCGGTTGGGTGAACAGAATCTGAGTACGAGTCGGTCGGAAGGTCCAACTCCGAAAAGCTCTTGGATGCCCTTCCGGACGAAATCGTAATCGACCCCAGAGTGTTCAGCATCTTCCTAATATTGGTTTAGATCGGAGTGGGAATAGTAAATGGCACCCTTTTAGTGTCCAACCCCTTCCCGAAAATGGTATAGATTGGAACGGGAATAGTAAAGGTTTAGGGCTCGATTACAATGTCATTCGGAAAGGCTCCGAATCGGATTCGGCAGACACGTCTTTCCGACCGATTTGGAACATTTTCTGAATGACTGATTGTAATGTTTGGAAAGCATTTGGACTGTCCGAGTCAGTTCCGGATGGCATTCGGAGGAACAAAGTCGGTTGGAGCCGATTCATACAGGTCTACGGACCGCATTTCCTACTGAGCAATTACGATGTTGGATATGGACAGCCTTTCCAATTTGGTTGTTCCGACACAGATCGGCTGTTGGAATCTGATGTTGGGGGCCCGTTGCAGGCCCCCCTTCACATGGAGTCTTCCAAATGGGGTCAGTGGGGGTACCCATGGGACCCCGCTTAAAAATCATGCACAGTGTGCCAGGCACCAAGGGACCACCGACTGCCCTCCAGATTACAAGTTGTTTTCCAGGCCTGCAGTCCAGTGGTGGCAGGCCCACAGTGCTGCCTTCCAAAGGCTCATAGGAGAGCCTTAGAAAGCAGCGCCATTGGCCTGCCACAGCGCCTTCCGGCCCAGCATGGAGTGTAAAGTCCATGCCGTGCTAGAACTGTGGGTGCATTCAGAGCGGGGCACACCATGTGCCCCTACGTTTCCTCAACAACATCATTTTCATGGTGTGAGAACCGCCATGAGACTGCTGGTGGTGAGGAAACTCGTAATATGCTTGGCAGTGCTGCAGCGGCACCACCAAGCATATTGCGGACTCAAGACCACCGCACCAATGTCAGGGATCGCAAATCCCTGGCGGTTGCTGCGGTCCCATACTCTTATTACTACAGTCGGACCACTGGTGTGGCGCTCCCTGACCACCACTGCAACTCCACCCCAAGTTTGTCTGTCCTATGGACCACCAAACTCATAATTAGACCCTTAGTGCTCATTGTCGGAGGTGTCTCCATATGCTTTGATTGTAATGATAGTAACAGCCTTGTATGATTTTATGGAGGTAAATATTTAAAATGGTGTGAATCAATGCTTTTCCAAGTAGGCCACTCCCCTATTTTAAATTAATAATTGTAAAGGGTGGGCCCCGGGGATGGGGTCCCCAGGGCTGAAATCAGCCCTGGGAGGTGGGCCGAGTGGCTCCCCAGCCCCTTTCAAATGTGGCCTGGCCATTCGCACTCCCACTCACAGACCCACTTACCCACTCACATACCCACACCGACACTCACACCCACTCGCAGATCAACTCAGAGACTCACACATCTATTCAACACACCCAGTGAGACTCTTCTGCAGCCACTCCTAGACCCACAAAAACACTCCCACCCCTGCTGTCAGACCCATTGAGACACTCACTCACACTCCCACTGAGACACTCATGTGTTCACTCACACACTGATTCTCAAAGATTATAGGTTACACTTAGGAAATAAAGTTAAAAAGCCTTAGAAATTCACTTAAAACAACAAAGTTTACAGGGACATTATAGTTAGGAAATAGAATGTTAAAATAACATAGGAATTCACTGGAAAAACCAAAGGTTACAGAGATGTTATAGTTAGAAATAGAATTTAAAAAACTTTAGAAATTCACTGAAAAACCCAAAGGTTAGAGAGATGTTATAGTTAGGTTCACATTTCATATGTGATGTCATCAGTGATGTCACTGACCAGGTCATGAATGATGTAATATGGGAGGTCATAAGCAGTGCATAACAGGGGCATAAGTTATAGTTAGCTTCAGGTAACTATAACTGTTGAATTTCTCTTGTTTTGTACTAGTGAAAAGTAAGCTTAACTATAACATGTGTTGCTGAGTAGAGTGGTGAAGAGTAGAGTGGTGCATAGTAGGGTGGTACAGAGAGCGGTGACTTAGAGTAGAGGGGTGCAAAGTAGAATTGTACGATGTAGATTGCTGTGACAGAGTGCAGAGGTGTAGAGTGACATAGCATGCACTGGCATAGAATAGAGTGGTGTAGAGTCCATTGGTGTAGAGTGCAGTGGTGTAAAATGGTGCACAGTAAAGTGACATAGAGTGCAATGGCGTAGAGTAGGGTGCAGTGCCATGGAGTACAGTATAGTGGCATACAGTGCAGTGGTGCAGAGAAGACTGGCATAAAGTGCAGTGGCATAGAGTATTGGTTTTGATTATAGCTGTGTAGAGTGCATTGGCATATAGTGCAGTGGCATACAGTGCACTGGCATGGTGTGGTGTGGAGTGGAGTGGTGCAGAGTGCAATAGAGTGGTGTAGACTGCAGTGGCAGAGTAGAGAGAAGTGGTGTAGAGTGCAGTGGTATAGAGTAGATGTCATAGAGTGCAGTGGTGCAAAGTAGATTAGAGTGGCTTAGAGAGAATTGGTGTAGAGTACAATGGTGTAGAGTTCAGTGGCTTAGTGTTCAGTGGCGTAGAGTTCAGTGGCATAGAATTCAGTGGCGTAGACTGGAATAAAGTAGAGTGGTAGGGAGTGCAATGTTGCAGAGAGTACTGCTGTAGAGTGCAGAGGTGTATAGTAGAGTAGTGTGAAGTGCATTGGCATAGAGTGCAGTGGTGCAGAGTAGAGTTGTATAGAGTGCAGTGGCACAGAGTAGAGTGATGTAGAGAGCAGTGACATAGAGTACAGTGCTGCAGTGCACAATAGAGTGGTGTAGAGTGCAGTGAAGCAGAGTATAATGGAGTGGTGTAGAGTGTAGTGGCATAGAGTATAATGGCATTGAGTGGTTTGTTGCAGAGTAGATTGGCGTAGAGTGCATTGGTTTTGAGTAAAGTTTTGTTGAGTGCATTGGTGTTGAATGCGGTGGCATAGAGTAGGGTGGCATAGAGTAGAGTGGCGCAGAGAGGGTGTAGAGTGCAGTGGTGAAGAGTGCAGTGGTGCATAGTAGAGTAGTGTGGGGTAGAGTGCATTGGCATAGAGTGAAGTGGTGTAGAGTAGAGAGGTGGAGAGTGGAGTGGTGCAGAGAAGAGTGCAGTGATGCAGTGTGGAATTGAGTGGTGTACAGTAGAGGGGTGCAGAGTAGAGTGGGGTAACATGGAGTATACATGGTATGGTAGCGTATTCCAATTTCAGAAAACACTTCTTCAATTGAAATGACCATTCCATTTGCACTCACATACAGTTCTACTGATAAAAGTATACAGGGCAAAAACAGTAATGTGTGGAAATATCATCACCCAATGTATCTATATGATCGTCAGCACAGTTCAGTTACAGATATTTAAATGTTATTTTCTGCTAAAAAAAAAAGAACATCTTTATAGCCTACCTCAAGCAGACCACCACTAGCCAGCATGATTGTTACATAAATCCTCTCACTTTGAAGTCAGAGAAAGGAAAATAAACACTAAGCTCCCTGGAAGACACAGCCTGACATTTGACCTCTGTCTTTCAATGCACAGCAAATGTAACCAGATAAGAACAAGATTTAAAGGCCTGTTTACAGAAAGTGAGTTCGTAGAAGAATACAGTAAACAAGGTTTGGGCAATGGGAGAAACAAACTTGAGCTGGACAGCCTAAAGCAAATAAAGGCAGCAAATAGAAATGCAAACAATGTGAGGTAGAAACCACAAAACAAATGGTAAGCAATGAGTGGAATGCATTCCTAGGTCAACATTCTGAATGTCCCCAAGATGTCTTTAGCAAACCAGGCATCTGCACTGTCTGATAGGCTATGGCCTAAAAAGGATTTATGCTCATGGTTTGGCTATGAAAATCACTGACATTTCCAATCCTGCTAAGTCCATCCTTCAAACTATTTTTTAAGGGCAGATTCTCGTCTGACAATCTTCTCAGTGTCACATGCCTTCCGATGCAGAAAAGTAATTTGTAAAAGAAAGAGTGCTGGTGCCCGAAGGTCTGCTTAGAAGGCCGTGACCGGTGCTATTAAATGATAGTGCAACGAAGGGAAACATCCTTTACAAGGCAGGCAGAACAAAGAACTGCCCTTACTACGAAATCACTACCCCGATTATAAGGATACCACTTGTTCCTTTACCACGCAGGTCTTTACAACTATTTGCTTTAGGGGGCGCGTTGTTGGACTGATGTTGGATTTAAATTCCAAAACCTTCCCTATTGATCCACTGACTGGAAGTAGAAATAGTAATTTATACTACTCCAAAGTGCAGCGCACCCCTTCGGCAAGTCTTTGTAACGACTTGTGTGGTAAAGAAACGGGTGTTAACGACGCAGTTAGGGTAGTGACTAAGGAGTAAAGGCATGCGTGGGAAATACATGTGGGATCCGTCATACATCCTGCAATGAATATCAAGGCTGTGCAGCCCTGAATACACATTATGCCTTTTTATTCAGCTACCAGACCCTCCCTGTTGCTTTTCTCACTCTTGCAGGTTCCTGCTTGCTCCCTTTATGAAATCTTTCTGTCTTTCTCTTTTTCCCTATTTTCCCCTTTGTTGGTTTTTCCCTCATTTGGAGTCATTACATCAGGAGTCCTGTTACTTACATTATTTTAGGCTGTTTTTATCAGTCGCCTTGGTTATTTTGTACGTAGGTCCATGGGCTTGTCTCTTCTTACATAGATCCTGCTGCTGTATCTCAGATCAGCATAGGAGAGAAAAAGGTGTATTATACCGCATGCTGTGTGCACGCACTTTTGTGTATGTTAGCAGGTGACGACGCAATTCCCTCTTAAGTGCCTGAAAATCAGGGCCGGACTGGCCGTAGCGGGCACCGGGCAATCCCTTGGTGCGTCGCGCGGGTGGGGGCCACTTTTGGGCCCCTGGGGGCCGATTTTGTTTCATTGCCATTTTTGCAGCATAGCTGCAATATCGTCCCTGTAACAAAATCGGCCGAAACCGGCCCTGGCAAAGAGCTTGGCGGCACCCTCAACCCCACGGGGGGGTGGGGGGGGGGGGGGGGGGCGAGCACTTTGCCATGGCCGGTTTTGGTTCCCAGTCCGGCCCTGCTGAAAACACACACTTTCACACTTTATTGCATGGATTTCTAATTCCTTTTCTGTTCTTTTGAAAAGCAGTAGCTGTATGTTGATGTGAGAGGGAAAGCATGAGGTCAACTGTTAGCCCTGGTTTATGATGGGAATGAGCTAGGAAGAGAGCATAAGACATCCTTCCTCGGGTGACGATCAAGGTGGAAAGACAAGTAGCCAAGAGGAGCACTGAGATTGCTGGACTTCGCTTTCGAGTGATATTTTGGCCCAGCTTCAGGGGAAAAAGTTACTGACTCCTGTGCTTTGTATGTGCCCACTTGTCACTGAGAGTATTGCATTCTGCGAAGAAAAGGGACTGCGCAGTCCAAATGAAATTTAAATAAACATTTTTACTGCTACTGAATTAGCTGTGTTAATGTCTTCCTCCTTCTTGTTCGGATTTTGTGCTATATGCTTGGCTTTGCTGTTTTCTAGGTCCTACAGGACCTATGCTTGCTATAAAAGAAAAATTGCAATAGGAAGCGCTACCAAAATAATCACTGGGGCATTATGTTAATATCCATATTAACAACACAAAGACAGATCAATCATAATAAAGTCCATCCAGATGGGTCAAGAAAGTCTTCCATTTGTCCACAGAATTTCTTGACCCATCTGGATGGACTTTGTTAATATTGAACTGTCTTTTTTTTAATATGAATATTAATATAATGCTCCAGTGGTTATTTTGATAGCGCTCCCTATTGCAATTGTTCTTTTACAGTACAAGGCTTGTTAGCAGTTGGGCCTTTTTTGGGTGCAGCATTGAATTGGAAAATGTAAGTATTAACACTTGTGCGGTCATAGACGGCCTATAACTGCTCTGGCTGGTTTGTGTACCTATGCTTAACCCTTATTTTTTTTTTTGGTGGCTTGACGGAGATGTTGTGTGTGTCTATGGAGATTTAAACATATTATTATTTGGTACTTGCCAGACGCCAAGAAACAGGCAGTGGCTACTGGCCACAACCAGGGGGATTGAGCCTGTTTAGCACTGTCCCAGAGTCTGCCCTAATATGGCTCTTAAACAGGACCAACTACAACCCTTTCTGCACTTGACTTTCATTAGTAGCAAGCGTGAGCAGTCTCAGTTTCTCAGGGAAGTTAGTGTGGGGGTTACTCAGGCTGAAGAATCAATATCACCCCCAACAGCGCAATTTCAATGTCCAGCCCTGCGCTTCTTTTTGTAGAAAAGAAAATCACTTTATTGCTCAGAAAACATAAAATTCCACTACACAGTTAATAATTCATGAATACCTGATTCACAGGGACGAGTCTTTATGTTCTTGGAAGCCTCTGCCAACTAGTATTCCACTTGCTTCTAATGGGTCACCACTTTCATTCCCCCACTTACAGATTCAGAGTTTTAAGGTAGGTCTATGGGTGTAGCTAGTGCGCCCCACCTCGGGAGATCTTAGCACTCAGTCTCTCGGGCTATGGTCCATCAGTCTCTCGCCAAGTGCAAAGGAGAAGCGCAGGGCTTAGTTCGGCCCTCCTGCGGTTTCGGGATCTCCCCTGTAGCAGGATGCTTCCAGGCTGTAATTGGCAGTCTTCACAGGAGCTGCATAGTGGGCAGACGTACAGTACATCTCTCGGAGGGGCACAAGATGAGCAGAGACTTCTGTTGGGGGCTTTCTGTAACAGGCAGCAGCTGCCAATCACAGCTCACTCCAGCACTCTGGTGGGTACTTGACTCATTGCGCGGCTCACTGCGACACTCTGGTGGGAACTTGACTCATTGCGCGGCTCACTGCGACACCCTGGTGAGTACTTGGTGCTTATTATTATTGCACATGCTGGCCATACTCCTGCAGAACATGAATCTTCAGTGTTTTGGATGCCAGACACCATCTTTAGCATACAGTGCCTTGAGGCATCGACCACAAATCTTCATGAAGGGTTCACCACCGTACTACCCCTTCTTCCCTCTGGTGCACCTCTTTAGTTACTGAGTCTCCAGAACTGGCACTGACCCAGTGATACACTAGGCAGTGCCACAGTCACACAGTCCATTTATGAGGCACACGGGCCACTTGCAGGCGCTCAACCCAGCTTTAGTTAGGCCTATTGCAGGGCACACCACTCCAGGGGCCTGGCATCCACAACTGGGATATGTAATGCCAGTGTCAATTAGAACATACTCCACTCCTCCTGCAGAGATTGTGATTCCTTACTTCACTCACAGACCTGTCTTTGAACCCAGGACAGTCCTCTAATTCTTCCTCCAAATCGGACTCCAGGCAATGTTCCTTCTTGGTGTACTTCTGAATATCGACACCAACACTATTGTGAAACAAGAATATTGAGGGACGAAATATCAAAAGGTAAGTGCATATAGGGAAGTATAGATTTACTATCCCCAGGCCCACATGTGCAAACCTTGAAGATATATGTACCATGTACGTGCATATATGCCGAGCGAGGTATAAAAAATCTAGACTTACTTACCCACCAGTATTTCTTTTTCTATGTTGTGTCCTTGATATTCTGTTCCACTAAAACTGTGTGCTCAATATTCAGAGTGCATGCCTTCCCTCGCCTTGTGACACCAACCCTTGCCTACATAGTAGTCTCTGAGTACTCTGTGGGGTACCCCCTCATCGGTAAAATAGACGACAACAACGATGGGTTTTGGGCTCCCATCTTTATACCAATTCTGCAGAGGAAGGATGTGTATTCCTGCTCTGCTTCCTAGGAACCAGTTTCGGTTGGTTTCACTTTCATGTGTCCAGGCCAGGCCACCTCACAGGTTTGGGCTCTCTCTGCAAGGATGCTGTGCCCAGCACACAGTATCCATGTGGATGGTTCAGCACAGAAGTGCAAAGAGGTGTTAGCCAGCTGCACCTAGCTAGTTACTGCCTCTCCTCACAGAGATAAGGAAGAGGCAACAATAGTTGCCCCTTCAAATTACTCATTTCCCTGTCAACAAATACAGGACTCACCCTTCATCCCCTTCCATGTGCCTAATGGAAGGTGCAGTAAGAGTAATTGACAGCTTCTCTTTATCAGAAAGGGCCCTGGTACTTCTAATAGAAGCCTGTCCTCTCTTTCCCCACTATAGCAACTGGTGCTTACCGCCTTTCTTCTAGGAGGTCACTACAATACACATATGCTCTCTGGAGAAAGTATCCTCTTCTCCAACTTGTACTCTGGCCCAGGTGGCGGCTTCCAAAACAGAACCAGAGGCCTCCATCACTCATGCATTGCACACTATTACTCTTAGCACCCTCTACGACGCACAGTATGCTGGTGTTCAGGATTCCAGGTTCCCTGTGAGCAGCAGAGCTTTAGATGAATGGACCTGTAAACATGCATTTATGTCCCACAGGTAACAAAGCCTGTCACTATAAATCACCAACTATGGCACCTTCGACTGCAATCCTGTTATCATAAGGGTGTGATTGGTGCACCCATGCAGGTTCAGAACTAGGTCTCGAAATATCATTGTCAAAGACTGGGCGTAGGTCAATGTGCTCAAAGATGATTAGTATGTGGCTGGACCACAAATCAAAAAAACAAGATCACAGGTATGCAGTTCGGTAATACACGGCAGGGGACATGAATGTACATCGTGCAGTGGACATCCCTGTCCCAACAGTAACCCTGCTATAACGTTTTATGACTGATTTTCTGGATGCACCAATACAAATTTGATTGGAAGCAAACTTTTAGCTTTTTTGGGTTTGCATCTCAGTGCATGATTTCAGTTTGATATGTAAATTTCTTTTTTTGTACACTAGCAATGCTTTACTTGGAGTAGGCCTTCCACTTTGCTATCAGGTTCTAACATGTGATTATGGAAATTGCCCTTCTGTTTCTGTATATCTTTCCTCCTTTGCTTTGCTTTTACACTGGGAACTAGGTGGATGAATTATTTCATGGTACTGTAATCTTGTAAACATACTGCAGTTTTGGTTGTTGTGACAGGTGCTTGCATCACATCGTGGAATATAAAGCAGCTAAATTGCCCCAGAATATGCAAGTGTATCTTCCCAAAAAGTGATTAAGATGTTTTTGAAGGGCGCTATCAATAATTTTGCATTGAACGATTAATAGGTTAATTCGAGCACAACATTTAATGTACAGGTTACAACACACATTTTTGCTGTCACAATAACTGAAACAAGTAGAAAAAACTAATAAAAGGCCTTGATTTTTCGGATATGTGCACTCTAGTGAGGTGGACTTTAATTTCCCTTTAGCTGTCCAATTTTACTCCAAGATATTGGACTCTTTCTGAGTTCCCATTCTTTAGGATAAATGGATTAGGATTCTTGGTTTAGTGAGTTAGCTATCGCAGACCACGCACTTGTAGTTTTTGTTTTTTTATGCAGTCCATGCATTAGGGCCAAGCTTTGGTGTTTAAATATGCCACTGCTTCATTATCACAACTGTAATGATTGCAAGAAGTCATAAATAGAGATCGAATCACAAAAGTAACCATTAGACCTGAAATGTAAGTTTAAACCTGAAGTCTAAGGTTAGAACTGAAGTCTAACTTTAAACTTCAGGTCCAAACTTAAACTTCAGGTCTAAGTTTATCTTTGTGAATTTAGACCTCAGGTCTAAACTTAGACTTTAGGTCCCACAAAACCTTGGACTTCAGGTCTAAGTTTACTTTTGTGAGTTGGGCCCTAAATGTTTGGAACTCGTTCAAGGTCCTTTGAAGCGGGAAACTATCATGCTTCGGCAATCAAAGGAAAATACGTATATCTAGCAGGAACTCACGCTGAGAAGCAAAATTATTGATGTGGATGAAGAGGTCTTCCCAGTAGATCCATAAACCTTTCCTATGGGGCAGGACACTTGTGGCGGGATTAGCCACAGAGCAGAGTCCATTTTGATTGGAATCATGTAGGAGATGTTGGATAATGGGTTGGGGAGCTCTGGGGCAAAGAGAGAAGGCAGATGCTTCCAGGGTTGTTTTTCCATCTATTATGAATGTGGAAGGTAATAAACATTTGCGTGGAAGGGATTAGTATGTTTTAAATTAGCTTTATGCAAAGGCATAGGTTGGGATACTCAGTGATGCTTATGGCATTTCATAAAGAAGACCACATTTTGTCTAGGGCACAAAGGGCATTTGGGCCTCACGGTCTTTATGTTTTTCTGTTGCTCTTCGTTGTTTTTGTAAGCTTAATTTTGTGTTGGAATGTTGTGTCTATATCCCATCAATGGTCACTATTCACTCACGCACCTTCCACACAGCCTCTGGTATGTCACTTTCGCCAGGTTATCAACAGAAGTAGGTTTTACGCCGTCCTGCGTGTGGCACATCTGTATACTGGTGAAGCCCGTGAGCTGGAAGCAAGGACTAGAGGCATTATAGTGTTGAATGCATGTTGTACTGAGTTGGTTAAAAGAGTCAGCTGGTGAGGAGTGGTACAGAAGCTGCTGATTGCCTCATATGGATGAGGGGACAAAGCTAGGAAAAGAGCTGCAAAAATAAGAAAAGACTAGTGAAAGTAACTGATGAGTCAGTGCAGGGCTGGAACACACAGTTCTAATTCCGAGGTCTGTCTTGCGGTGATAGTAGAAACTGGGGAAGAGTGGAGAACTTTGGACTGGTGTGTTCAGCTTCTAGAAGAGGGAGGATACATATGGAGGAACACACTAAGGATAAGGCACATTCAGCTAAAAACTGCTATAAAATAGTCTGGTAGAGGGATGGAGGGCCCTCAAAATGAAATTCGGCTTATTTGCATGCCCACAGGCATTGTCATTTACAAAATATTATCCTTAGATGTATGAAGGCATTCATTTCCACACCCTTCTTCTGAGGGGGTCAGGAATTCCAACACAATTATCCGCTCCTGGAATTACTTACACTGATACTATTGGTAATTCCGGTGTGTATGAACAATTATGTATTTAAAGTGGAACCCTGAGTGGCTCCTTAGAAATTGGGCATCATCGCTTCGAATCAGTGTCACCATAGATGTACAACTTACAGCTGCTTTCATACCCCAAAACGTTGCTAGCTTTCAGCTGTACAGATGTCCAGGTGGGACACTCCAGGAGTGTGTGGGATGGTCCAACATCTCTACAATTACGGATTCAGTTGGTTACTCTAGTCACCAGGTGAGTCGCAGATTTTGGGCCCTTTAGAATGAGCACCTAATGAGCTACTGGGTTCCCAGAATAAAACAGATTTAAAAAAGGAGCTGTTTCTATAATCATAGGGTGGGAAGAATACCTCTATCAGCCAGAAATGAAGTCAGTGCCATTCTTTAACAAATGTCTTGAGAAGACAGAGTTGAATATTAGTGTCGTCAATGTTGGCAGCTACATGCAGCAGAAAAAGAGAGAGCCATTTTTTTTTCAAAATTATGGAGACTTGTACAAGACTCAGTGGTCCAGGTCTGTTTTCCAGATCTAGAGTCAAAAGTGCTGTTATGGAGGTGCCTGCTTTGATAGTATTTTTCATAGCAGATGGTACTTTCCGCTTCAAGCGCAAGCCATTCGTTTTAGATCTGCCTCAGCCATATGCAAGAGTTGTATCCCCATGTTGTTCAGGGGCAGAAATTGAATGACTGCCTTCCAGGACAAATCTTGGTACATGGCAGAAAAGAAAAGGAATGTTTGACCATGCGTGATGTTCTTAAAACTGTATGACAAAGGGATTTAATCAAGTCAAAAGAAGTGTGTATTTATGTAATATGTCTTCATTTCACTTATATAGCACTTTCATCTGAAGCACTGTACCAAGAAGCATCCACACAACCAGTACAGATTAAAAGATTACAACATTTGGCAACCTGGTGAGATCAGTTATGATTCCAGAAAGACAACAGATTCTCCATTAAAATGTTCTTTAAATAATTTAGGGAAAGAGCAGATCTCACAGCAAAAGAAGCTCATTCCATTTCTTTCCCTCCCTTCTCATGTTGGTGCAATCTAAACACATTGGAGGATCACCTAAAGGTTGCATACTGCTCGCTATACTATCATCAGAGCGGTAACTGTTGGACCTGAGGGGAACTGCATCCCTTCTCTGGGTCTACTCTCACGTCATCAGGCTCCCTATGGGCCTGTGAGTACGGGAACAGAACTGCTCCCCTGCGCACCCTGTCTGAGGCCTCCTCCATGTGGATACAGAAGACCACTTCTCATCTGTGACTGTAGACACATCCCACCTCTACAAACTACTGAGCCCAGAAAAGTCAAGACTAAATACCAAAACACTAGGGTTCTGGGAAACGCTACAAAACAGACCCTTCAGCGAGAGAGATAAAATAGCCCTGTGGACCTCAGCAGTCAAGAACAAAGTCACTCCACAACTGGCACAAACCAAATACTGGCTACTCCACAAAGCGTTCTGGACCCCGGCCCGCCTGAAGGCGGCTGGGATCCGGGAGAGTGACGAGTGCTAGAACTGCCACAAAGAAAAAGTCGATTTAGCACACCTTATCCTTTACTACTCCAAGGTCAGGACATTCTGGTCCAAAGTCAGTGACTTCATAAACAATATGATGGGACACATCATACAGCCAGATTTCGTAGGGATAGTTACAGCATTCATGGCCCCTGACATCCAATCCAAAGAGGATAGAGACCTGATCGACCACCTGCTCACAGCGGCAGTGAAAACAATCCTTGCGAACTGGAAGGACACTGGGAAGGCTACTTTCAAGAGCTGGTTTAACTGGGTTACCTTCCTCAGGGGGGCGGACAACATAATAGCAAGCTACTCACCCAACCACACGGCAAGGGGAGAGATGTGGTCCGCCCATGACAAACACCTGGCATCACTCAAACCCCCTTAGGCTGTCCCACACAAGGCACCACGACGCCTGGATGCAGGGCGAACAAAGAACTCACTACCTACCCAGTCCTTTCCTCTCCCCTCTTTCTCTTTTATTTTCCAGGTTTTCACCTTTCTATTTCCGAGGGGAATACTAGAGTCATCACAGCCAGCCACGCCAAGAGTACGTGCAGGACTGCATGCATAACCTACCAGCCATTTCTGACCATACGCCTATTGTAACCCCAACGGCGTTGATAGCCCATCGGTATTGCCCTCATTGTATCGGTACTGTACTGTATATATAATAATCTTCTAATAAAATTCTGTGAAATAATAAAAAAATAAAAAGAAATGTAGTTCACGTCCGGCAGTGAGAGTGACGTTTTGCCCCCCTGGCAAAGGGAAATTCGCAACCTCCCTACCTGCTGATAGAAACAATGTTGTGCATCCTACTGACAGCGGAGCCTCTGTGGAGCCGCTTGGTCAAAGCGGACCCCAATATACTTGAAAGTAGTGTGCTTATTGCAGAATTCCCCATTCTAACTTTTGAAGTTAAGCAATTACCAGCACTCTCCACCGTTTCCCACACTGGTCTGAAATATCTTAGAGAGACTCACACTTGCCGACATTTGAGACCTGAGAAGAGGAGAATTCAGAAAAAAATAATCAGGGGTTGAGGGGTTACAATTTCCATTGAATTGGTTGGAACGGGAGGACATTTTAAGGCAGTGAAAGATAAAATATTGTTCTTCATTTTTGCTTTAAAACAGGGAGTGTTTGTATTTATGTAGAGCAATCTATCCCAGTGTTTTAAATGGGCAGGTACTGGACGGTACTGACGGAGTACCTGTACTTTAATTTTAAAGGGGCGGGTGTTATAACCTGCTCTTCTAAGCACTTCTGCAATACATTTAATTGGAGAACACCGGCACGTCTGAGGAGCAAACAGTTACTCTAAAGAGTACGCGCACTTCTATATTTCCATTAAATGCACTGTCATCACGTCAGGGAGAGAGAGAGCACGCGCTGGGCATGCTGATCTCGCACTCTGAATGCGAATGAAAACGTTTCCGTCATTGTCGAGATTTCAATGAGCATTGCACTAGCCATTGAATATATTTAAGGAATGAAACAAGCCTATCTGGAACATATCAGGCCTTGGACGCGGTGAGATTGTGCGCGCGAGAAACGGCGCAGCGGGGTCCCCAGCGGGACACAGGGGAGTTTGAAAGGAGCTGCGGCGGCTGCCATTACTTCGCGCCAACGCCGAGGTCGGCCGCGGTGGGTTTCATTCAGGCCTATTAGAAGAAAGCCAGACAGCTGCATTGATCAGCCAGTCCATTCCAATTAAAGTACAATCTGCTCAACTGCATAATTGTGGCGCAGTCGGGGAGCTACAGAAGACGGCAGCGCAAGGACATATGGGGCAGCCAAGCGGGCCAGGAAATATTAAAAATAAAAACGCATGTTCTCAGTGACCCATGGGACCTGTCCTGCTAGTGCCTCACGAGCCACCGTACGACCTGAGCTGACAATTGCTGTCCCTCCGTGTGAAGAGTACGAGACACCTGCGTGCACTAGTACCGCCCCTGCTGACAGGCGCCGGCATGCTCTATGTCAAAGATGGCCGCCTTGATGACAAGTGCTGGGCCTCTGTAACGAGCTGCAGGTACTCAGAGCCTGTCAGGGCCCTCCCATTTCAGACAATCAACTAGTAAGTCTGACAACTGAGACTGCTGCTCCAGACCACACAGCCGCAGAGAGATGGAGAGAATCAACAGTGGGTGATGAAGGAACAGAGAGGACAGACAGATATTTTACCTTCGCGAGAAGAGCGGTCCGCAGCCATTCTGGCTGAGCAGGGCGCAATGAGCGGCTATTTTATGCCGTCCAACTTTAAGGACCAGGGACCCGAGGTGGCCTGATGCAGCTGCCAAGGATCCAGGACCATCCATATTATTTTGCTTTTCCATCTTTTGGTTTATTTGCAGAGTTTCACCTGATGGTCTCTGTCTCACGGCAGAGACCATCCAGTTATACACTTCCCGGTCATGACAAATACTTTAATTGTTATGGGGCAACATCTCTGAAGGACCTTGGTGGCAGGTGGCACTCCGACTAGTCTGTATATAGCTTTTTTGTCTGTAGCTGAGGGGTGAGCTCCATGTGCTACTGCAAACTTCACTCCAGACGTTTTCTCTTTACTCGCTGTGCTCTGTATGGAAATATGAAGTACATTCATGCCTGAGACTGGCAGTAGGCCTAGATGGTTTGACCATGTTCCCCTGCTGGGCTTCTTTCCCCGTGGTCTACTCAGTTGCCATGGAGTACAGAATAGCTCAGCACACACCCAAAAGACAGAATATGATAACAAATAGTACAGTACAGTATCCAGGTTAATGATTGTCAGACATGAGATAAACTCCCAAAAGAATAGTTTGAGACTTCAGATTCATGTGAAAAAACATCCTTCTTTTATTCTTTTATATGATGATTCTTCATTAAAAACACAATACAAATTCATAGCCATAGGATACTGAACTCTACTATTTGTTATCATATTCTGACTTTTGGGTATGTGCTGAGCTATTCTGTACCTTGTGTTTTTGGCGTTTCAAAATTATGGGAACTAGGAAGGTCAAGTTCTCAGCTCTTTGCACTACCATTTTTGCCCATACTTTTAAATTTGTATACTTACTGGTGCAGGCCTTGATTGCCCTGACCTTCTATCTTGTGTTTCAGTTGCCATGGACCTTAACAGGAGGCCACTGGTGTACATAACCCTCTTACACCTCCGAGAGGGGCTCTGTTGCCTTTTGGACCTTGTTCCTTCTTCCACACCCTATCTGCAGCTGCATGGCAAGGAGCTGAACTTACTATATATTTTCTGCTGACACAAGTTCGAATCTGGCTCGTTCCTGAGGCACTGGCCTCCTTGATGCAGTAGAAAAGCTGATAACTAAGTCAAGCGGTACCACTGTTCAGCTCCACCAAGGGCTGTTTATCTATCCTGCATCACTTTGCAAAGTACAGGAGAACCTTTCAACATCTTATCTGGCGTGGTCCTGTGATGACTACTTTGGGAAGAAGTTATTCCAGAGAAGATTGTCTGTCTTCCTGTTAATGTGCCATGGACGATCAGGTGCATCCTAGCCTTAAGAGTTGATGATAAAGCCAAATCCAATTGCCCACTCATCCATAGAGTGGAGGCTGCCTGCATGATAGGCAAGTGACAGTGGAAGAGCAGACCCAAAGGTCCAGGAAGAACCTCAACGAAAGTTTACAATGTGTAGGCTAGCATCTCTGAAGTAATGACTCTCACTGGCAAGCAAAGTCCCCTAAACTTCATAGGAAGGACATATTCCTCTTTGCCAGCCGCCATCCTCCAAATGCCTTCATCCAATTAGAGATTGGGCCAGGGTCAAGATCTCCCAGTGGTAGTCTATGAAGGGTTGCACAGACACTTGGGGCAATGTATGCCCCCCACCTGGCAAGATATCAAAGGTCCAATGCCATGGTATTCATGAATCATGAACCAGCGCATCTTGCTCCTTCTTATTAATTTGAAGTTACTTTACTTCTGAAAATGTCAAAAGCTATCACACAAGAACCCCTAATAGTGGTCGATGGCCTTGAGAGGAGGGGTCCGGTGAGTTGTGCTGCAACACCATCGCGCCCGGGCAGCGTCGCGGCACGATTGCCGGAGGGGGACGACGCTTGGAGCGGATCTGGCTGGCGCCTCTCGGTGTGGGGAGTGGCGCTGCCTTGCGGCCTGCTGGCTGTGTTGATGGAGCCGCGGCGCGGCCCGGGACCGTGAAACGGGCCCCGGCTCGGGAGCAGTTACTAAGGAGCCAAGAGCGGTGTGTGGTGCTCGGCCTGCCGGGGACGCCGCTGATGGGCTGCAGGACTGGCGGCTGGTGCGCCCACGTGCTGAGCGGGTCCTGGATAGGGGTGTCCCATTCCTTACCCGGTGTTGGCAATGACGGTGGTGCCCTGGTTCCTGCGCCACGTGGTTCTGGACTCTGAGCGGCTCCTGGACGTCTCGTGGTGGCGAGGCTGGCCCGCGGACATGGAGTTGCCGCCACGGCTGTCTGCACGCAGGGGAGAGTGGCTTGGGGTCGCACTGAGCCCCCCCGGTTGCGGGGTCCACCGGCCGGATTTCCCCGCACTCGATGGGGAGTTATGACTGCTGACGCCCGTGGTAGACCTCGTCGGAGGGCGCTGAGGCCGGCGAGTGGTGCCCCCCATTGGAGCGGCGGGTACCAGTAAGCCCGCGGCGTCATTTGGAACGTGGGCTGGTGCCCGCA
Source organism: Lissotriton helveticus (assembly GCF_964261635.1). Classification (NCBI taxonomy): domain Eukaryota; kingdom Metazoa; phylum Chordata; class Amphibia; order Caudata; family Salamandridae; genus Lissotriton; species Lissotriton helveticus. The sequence continues at coordinate 778,275,071 of NC_136072.1, forward strand.
CCTTCTTGCACGGGCGGACCCCCAGGCCACGGCCCTGGTAAATTGACTGGATGGACCTACGGGGAGCACGGTTCCTATTGCAGTCAGGAGCGCATCGTGAGGTTGGCTGTTGGCGCCCGGCACGATTGGCGAGACCCGGGGCTGCGCCATGGGGAAACCGCGAAAGGGAGCAGGAGCGGCACCGGCCGACCAGACTGAGGACCAGCCGGAGGTGCAAGGACAGAGCCCGACGGAAGGCCAGAATGCGGGGCTACACAGCAGCAAATGGACCAGATCCTTAAGGCCATAGGGGACACTAGAGAAGCTCTGCGGCAGGACATTGCGCAGGTATCGACAGGCCTAGGCCTCCTGAAGGCGGACCACGACAAGCTCGCTGATCGGGTCAAGTCTGCGGAGCTGGTACTGGAGACACTAGAGCCGGGATGCCACTATGGAGGACTTATTGCGCAGAGTGCAACACCTGGAGAGGAGAGGGGAAGATGCAGAAGGGCGCAATAGGCGCAATAACATTTGAGTGGTGGGTTTGAGGGGAGCGACATGGTCTCCTATCTAGAAAAATGGCTGCGGGATTTGGTGGTCCCTGAGGGCCTGACGCACCTCTACACACTAGAGCGGGCTCACAGGGTCCCAGCCTGGCCTCCAGCTCCGGGCCGCCCTCCCCGGCCAGTGGTTGCGCACCTGCTGCATTTAAGAGACCGGGACATCATCCTGCGACAAGCTAGGTCGGCTGGCCCGTATAAGGTGGACAACGCATCGGTGTCTCTCTTACCCGATTATTCCCAGGAGGTCCAACGTAGCCGTTTCTCCTTCTTGGCGGTTAAGACGGCCCTTCGAGATGAAGGAGTGCAGTACTCCTTACTGTTTCCGGCGCGCTTGAAAATGCTGGTGGATGGAGTGGCGACGTTTTGTGACACGCCGGATGACGCTTGGCAATGGCTGGAACGGTACCGAGCGGGCAAAGACGGCGCTGGCAACTGGGCAGAGGCAACGGAGGAGCGACCAAAACCACGCAGGAGTAGGCGCAACCGGCGACATGTACAGAATAGGAGGTTTCCGTCGGCATCACAGACGGAGCTGGAGAGGCAGGCTGCCCTGCAGGCGGTGTCGGTTATCTCTGGAGTGGCAACGGAGACCCCGTTGGTGAGCTCGCGTTCCCGGCTGGGCTCTGATGAGGCGGACTTCGGAGGCTCTGCTGGGGGTTCGGAGAAGGATCCTGGGGAGCTGCCTCAGGTTACCCAACAGACGGCCGATGGACTGATGGACGAATGATACTCAGGATGCCGAGCGAAGTACAGTAAGGGGGCGTGCTCGGCCTGTGGTGCTGACACTGTGGGGGACACTGGGGGACCGCTTCTTGGGGCGCTGGGAGGAACACTTTCTTCTGTATTGAAGGGGTATTGCTGGGGAGCGAGAGGGCCCTGGCGGACTGAGGACTCAACTGGGTTGAGGCGCTGCTGGGGGGAGGAGGCTGTCATGGGCGGGATCGGCCTATCACGGTGTGGTGGGTCTCTTGCGGTCCGGCCTGGCTGGTGTGGGGTCACCCCCTCTACCTCACATAGCTTGTGAGTCTCTGGTAGTTACCAGAGTTTCCCTCGTTGACGGGGGTTGGGTGTGGATGGGTAACAACTGTTTGGTACCTGTTCTGGGGGAGGGTGGGTTGGGAGTTGGTTGGGGCTGTTGCACGTTAAAGGGGGTTGTCAGTGTGTCGCTAGGATTGTGTGGGATTGGACTCCGCTACAGGCCTACTGATGGCGGCTAGACTTGAATTGAAATGTATTACCTGGAATGTGCGGGGGCTCAACTCCATGAGGAAGCGGTATAAGGTGCATGCATATTTGGTCTGCAGGGGGGTCCAGGTGGCCTTTTTACAGGAAACACATTTAACTCAAGCAGAAGGGCAGGCGCTGCAGCGGCGATGGAGGGGCAAACTCTTCAATACCACCTATTCCGCTTATGCGTGGGGGGCGCTGGTCTGGGTGCACGCAGGTGTCCCCTTTCAACCTTTGACGACGATGGTGGACTCAGATGGGAGGTTTGTGGCTGTGCTGGGGCGTCTCGATGGCTGGGACGTTACGCTTTGCAGTGTCTATGTCCCAAACTCTGACCAGGCTGCGTTCTTCTCGGCGCTGTCGGGGAGGCTGGCGTCCCTGTTGGTGGGCACAGTGTTTATGGGGGGGACTTTAATTCGATGGTAGACGTGGAGTTGGATCGTTCCCATCCTCCACTGGCGCAATCAGTGGTGCGCAGGGTGGCCAGGGCGCGGAAGAATTGGCCGGAAAAATGGGACCACTTGGATGCCTGGTGGACACATCACCCCGCTGACAGGGATTATTCGTTTTACTCTGCACCCCATGACCTTCACGTGCGCCTTGACACTGTTCTTTGTACACCTGGGGCCCTGGAACTCACACGTAGCAGCGAATACATAGCGAGGACTATCTCGGATCATAACCCTTGCTTGCTCACGGTCCTCTAGTCGAGACAGCGGCAGTCGGTTCCCACGTGGAGACTGAACCCGATGGCGCTGGAGGACCCGGTGTTTAACGCGGAGGTGCGGGAGGGTATAGAGCATTACTTTCAGGAGAACGCGGGGTCCGCGACCACCAGGGCGCATGAGTGGGATGCCTTCAAAGTGGTGGTGCGAGGTGTGTGCCTCTCGTCCAGAGCGGGGGTGCGCCGGACGTTGCTAGGTGATATAGAACGGGAGGAGGCCTCACTGCGGCTGGCGGAGAAGGCTAGTCATATGGAGGGCGGCAGTAGGGAGGAAGTGCTAGCGGCTCAGGAGCGGGTAGCCACTCAAGTTGAGAGGCTTCGCTGCCTTGATCATACAGAGTACATGGTCCGGGCGCAAGCTGAGATAGACCGAGTAGGCACGTTGTTAGCATGGTTGGCCAACCCACATACTAGGGGTACGCCGATACTATCACTGGCTACACCCACAGGGGACCTGGTTCACTCGCAGAGAGAGATTAGCGATCAGTTTCTGGCTTATTACGCGGAGCTCTACCGGAGAAGGCTGACGGTGCCTCCGGCTGGGTTGGATGCCTTCATGGATGAGGCGCAGTTACCGCAGTTAGACTCAGAACAGGGGCATGCGCTGGGCGCTGCCATATCCTTGGGGGAGATTAGAGCAGCGGTTAAGCACATGGCCAGAAAGAAGACGCCAGGGGGTGACGGTCTGCCGGTGGAGTTCTATGCCTTGTACATTGACCTCCTAGCACCTCAATTACATCAGGTGTATGGCGTGGCCTGGGAGCTGGGCAGGCTGCCACCATCGGCCAGAGAGGCTATCATAGTGCCGTTACTGAAGAAGGGTGGACTGCCTACCGCAAGGACGGCTTTCCGTCCGCTCTCGATGCTCACTGTGGACGATAAGGTGCTGAGTAGGATCTTGGCCACGCGGCTGTCCGTGCATATGTGTACTCTAGTACACCCGGACCAGTCGGGCTTCATTCCCACGCGGAACACCTCGACATGCATACGGCGACTGATACGGGTCATGGAAGTTGAGGGGGAGGGTGTCGTGCTGTCGGTGGATATCGAAAAAGCATTCGATAGTGTGGAGAGGTCGTATCTGTTTTGCGTGCTCCGTCGGTTCGGGTTGGGGGATGGTTTCGTCCGCTGGACGCAGCTGCTGTATGACTCCGCTACTGCCAGGGTCCGTACGGGCCGCTCAATATCGGCGGCATGCTCGGTGGAAAGAGGCACCCGACAGGGTTGCTCCTTGTCCCCGCTCCTCTTTGCGTTGGCGATCGAGCCTCTTGCAGCGCGAGCCCGGCAGGGGCGGTATTATGGGGGGGTGCTGCTGCGCGGCGATCCGCATTATATCTCCCTGTATGCCAACGACCTCTTACTATACCTGTCCGTCATGGAGGCTTCGGTGCGAGGTGCACGGGCCCTCCTCCGGGAGTTTGGCGAATTGTCAGGGCTGTGTGTTAACTGGTCCAAGACCTGTTTATTCCCGTTGAAGCTGCACTGCGCCCAGCCCACAGAGCTGGAGGGACTGCGCTGGGAATCGGAGTGCTTACCGTACCTTGGTGTCCATATTTACCACACCCACTCGCTCCTATACGAGGGGAATGTGGGCAGAGCGTTGAGGGGCATTAGAGGCAGTATGGGGTTTTGGCGTACCCTTCCACTGTCAGTGGCCGGACAAATAGCGCTGTTGAAGATAGTGGCCCTCCCGCGACTGCTTTATTTTTTGCACCCTGCCGGTGTGGATTCCGATTTCCTTCTTTAGGATGCTGCGGTCGATGGTGATAGGGTTCATCTGGGGCCCCGGCAGGAGACATGTAGCTTTGAACACCCTGCTCAGATCGCGGGAGGAAGGAGGCGACCTGCAAGACACCTTTGATTTGCCGAGGGGTGACTTTTTGCTACATGCGGCTTTGGTATCCGGAATCCAGAAACACTGGAAGTTGGGTCTGGCAGAACCCCCCACGTCATTGGGCTGCCAATACATCACGATGGCCGCTGGCACTTTCAAGGCTATCACCTGCCTGTACAGGAGATTGGCATTGGTTGGACCGCCGCCCCTAGATAGGTTGCAGGAGCGCTGGGAGGGAGACCTCGGCCGGCAGATACCGGAGGCGACCTGGCCTCAGCTCGTGCGACGGGCCTGGAAGGGCACGTGCAATGTCCGGTGTCAGCTGGTCCAATACTTCACGTTACACAGGGCTTATTTGACGCCGGTTAAAATTCAGCAGGTCTTTGGAGGAGCACACTCAGTGTGCCTTCGTTGTACCTTGGGTTGATTATGGCCAAGAGAGAGCTCACAATGCACTGGAAGTCCAGAGGGGCCCCAGCTTCCTGAGGTGGCGGGGGAGTTTCCAACAATGGGCGCATAGTGAAGGGACTCTTAGATTACAGCTAGCCAGACGCACTTCTAATGACAAAGCGCTAAATGCGGCCATGGCATGGGGTGCGCTGGTGGCGGACCTTCAATCAACGATGAAAGCTATTGGGGGAGACGAAATGGATGCGCCGGCGAGTCAGACGATGGAGATTGGGGCGGGAACTGCCGGGGTACACACGGGAGGCACAGCCAGTTAGGCCCACGCACCCTGGTGCATGTGAGGGTTTACGCACTCTTGTTGAAAGGGAACGACAGACTGCTAAGGTACCATGCTGTATTTTGCACATTTTCTGGATCATCAACCAGCTGAGGGCTGCGACTGTGAGTGTTTTGGAAGGAGTTGGGCGCTATTGCACAAAGGTTTATGCCACTTATGGGACAGACGGTAGGGGGCACACTGACAATGGGGGATGGGGGTAGAGGGGGAGGGGGGAGGGAGAATCGTTAAGGTATAGAGGGTGCGGGCTAATGTTGATTTTGTCCTAGCAGGGGCTATGGCGCTGAAGATCCGGTTATGATGCATGGTTGTAAGATGTTTGACCAAAACTCAATAAAAATTTGTTTAAAAAAAAAAAACAAGAACCCCTAGGCTCTAGCAACTCAAAGATCAGCTAATTTTCAACGGTGACCAATGTTTCACTGTGTAGCAGGCTGTGAAGTGTCCCTGGTAGCCAAGCCCTCAGCCAATATCTTTCAGGTGGCCTATAGTGAGTATACTCTATCCCTGGGACAATTAAATATTTTGTTCTTAAGAGACTCATGCCAAGATATTGTAATGTGAAGATCCAAATAACCAGGGTAGAGTAATGAAGCCCACAATAACAACGGCCCCCAGGTTTCCCAATGCTTATTTTCCCCTCCCATCCATTAACTAAACGCCAAGATCATCTTGGGGCATAGAGAGTCCCAGAAAAAAAATCAACTTTGTCCAACCTTGCTATTTCCGGTTGGGGGTATCCACTGGACTTTTAAGTAAACACTCTGCGGTATGGACCAAACCCTCTGAGTCCAAGCAAACCCTACTTGACACTTAGGGAGTGGTTTGTCTGCATCAACTCTGAATTTGGAAGTGAACTGTATAGGAACCCGAAAACCAGAGACTCTTCAAAGGGCTCATACGTAATTTCTCTAAAGTTAGAATGTGTGTAAGTATGTGTTTACAGTGGGTTGTGTTTGCCATCACATGTAGGCAACAACGAATGAAGGTTAAGTCACTTCGCTTTTTTCATTTTTGTGTTTTTTCTTTAGCTATTAGTCTCTGTACCAGAGCTTGTATAAAAAAAATCAATGTTAGTTTGTTCAAAGACAGGTAACGCTTTGATCTCTTTGTCCATCGAAAGCAGACTGTGTTTTGGGGCACATTCAAGGCTATGTTTTTGTGCAAACTTGCATCAATTTTACATTGCGGACTGATGATATAATGAAAAATGTGGAGATTTTTTGTTTTTTTTAATACAAATTTGATCAATATATTGGTGCATTTTACAAATGAACAAGCCTAGATCCAGGAACACTAACCTGGAAATGTTGCCTAGAATGTTTGAAGTTTGACAATGCCAAATATATTTGGATCTACTTATGGAATGGGTTCTGTACAATAAAATAATATATAATATTAACTCAGAACAATGAATTGTGACAGAATCATTGCTTACGCTGCAAAGTTCGATTAATGACGGATATCAATCACAGGATTATATGGTGAGTATAAAAACAATACATTCTCTTACTCTGTACAACCTAAGGAATCTAGTGGCGAAAGTAGGACCTCCCCTGCCCTCGCTAGCTGGCTGGCTGAGAGAATGCACTGAACATCACTTTTACCAGGGTTTCAAAATCTTTTTCCTAAACTGTTATCTCCTTCACGCAGATACAAATCCCTGCCAAGGTTTGACTCACATTTCTGGTGCAGTGGATCTCCTTAGCACGGAAGTATCAGGCATGTGAAGTTTTATGTGTTCAGGCTGCTCACGGGCAGTGGTGGCCACAATGGCTTGCAGGTGACAGGACGGGGCGGGTGCAAGGGGGAGGGTGGTAGGGCGCAATGTAAAAAAAAAACAAAAAAAAAAACACCTTGCCACCAGGGCCGGGCTGGCCATAGCGGGCACCGGGTGTTTTCCCGGTGGGCCGCCAGGGTGGGAGCCGGTTTTGGGCCCCTAGGGGGGCTTTTTTTGTTACAGGGCGTCAGGAATATCGGCCCCTGTAACAAAATCAGCCGAAACCGGCCCTCACAAACAGCTCGGCAGCACCCTCTCTCCCTCCAAGGGGGGCTGGCCGAGCAGTTTGCCAGGGCCGATTTCGGTTCCCAGTCTGGCCCTGCTTGCCGCTGAGTCCCGCGTCTCTGCTCCTGCTCTCCTCCATTGGACTCCAGGAACAGGAAGCATAGCCAGGCTCCCCTGATCAATCACAGCGCTGCAATGCAGCCTTATGATTGGTCTGAGCGCCGTGGTTAGACGCTCAGACAGGGATTGGGCTCCTGGGCATGTTCTCCACACAGGCTGTAATGCAGCCGACGTGGAAAACAGGGAAAGTGCGCATGACTGTTTGGCATGTCCCAGAGGGCCGGCCAAACAGTTCTGTGCACTTAGGAGTGGGCAAACCACTCCTCTCCTGCTCTGATCTGGCAGCAGAGCAGCCCCACGGCAAAACAGCATGGAAAAATAACATGATGATAACTCACAGTTATTGTCATTTTATGTTTCCTTTATTTGCACTGCTTAAAAGCAGTGGGGTGACGCCACTGCCCACGGGTGATCATCTGGGGGAAGGGTATTCAGGACATTTTGGAAAGAAATTGGAAGCAAAATACTGGTTTAGCATACATGTATTTTGGTTGCAGATATCACCCACTGGCCTTATGAAAACATATCACAACCATATATTTTCAACATTTACACATACTATATTTTCATTTGTTTGGGCACCCGACCTCCCTCGCCCTTACTTTTAGGCCAAGGGAACACACCGAACATAAGATGTCTTCATTTTTTGCCTTTTTTCCCCTAAACTTTGTCATTCTTTCCTGTTTCTCGCTCGTAGTAAAATATTCCTGCTAAGGCTTGAAACACATCTGTCTTCCACTTGAACGTCCAGGGGTTCCTGACATGTGTGAGTTTTCTATATGTTCGAGGTGCTCACATTCATTAAACTGGGTGTAGTGCATTCAGGAATGTTTAAAAGCAGCTCAAAGCGAAATGCTGTGTTAGCGTACCAGTCCTTAGATTTTCGGTGTCACCTGTGGGCTTTATGGAAACAAACCACAACTATATAGTTTCAACATCTACACATTTTAATATTTCTATCACTGAACCACTAGGAGTCTCGCCTCCCTCTCTAATTGGCCACCCGAGACAACTCACTGAACATGTCATTTGTCAGATTTTCAGATTTTTCTTTACCCTAAAACATGGTAATTCCCTTCAGTCTTTTCACAACTGAAACATATCCCTGTCAAAGCTTGACCCACATTTGTACTCAACGAGGTCTCCTGAGTGTCGGGGTATCAGGGATGTGTGGGTTATCAGTCAATCTTAAAAAAGATCCATACACTAGAAACCATGAAATGTTTGTGCATGTGCTTCCAATTGAGATTACAGTAGTTTTGGGCCCGGGTTGTGGGGCACTGAAGAAAACTGACTATACCTTCACGTTTCTGAAAACTAAATACCAAAGGGAATCTAGGGTGATATGATTTGTGTGAATCCCATCATATGCTATTGCCAAGAATGTCCCACAAATATCAAAGTGTGGGCAAAAAAACTCACAATTTCTTCAATTTTCTGACAGAAAGCTCCATTCTTAGACTTCTTTTAATAACAATTATAACCTATATGTGAGGGTGGGCCAATTGTACATGACAGGAGTAGGGCAGAAACTTGAAACTGTGAAGATCACACTCACCAGCACTGACAATTGTAGGGTGTGGGTTTAATCGAAAGACATGAAACAGTAGGCTGATGGGATGTTTTCAATTATCTATTGAATTTTCAGATATTTTTGGCTGCTTATTGTAAGTTAGTATCCCCCCAAACACTTCTCAGAATCAAGCTTTCTCAGAATCAACTGCCATTATGGTTAATCCCTAATTTTGAATGGTAAAAATCACTGCAGTTCTTAAGATCAGATTCTTGGGTACATTGGAAAAATACATAGTTTTCATTTGCCAGTAATTTCTATGTCTCAGATGCTTCATTGTAAAAGGATGATTGGTTGATATACACAGAGAAAACATTATGAATCATGGGTCAATTGTGGCTTTGGGTTTCGTGGACTTTTGATTAAGCTATTATACTTCATTGCAGCAAGAAGAAACTGAAGGACTTAATGGTACACTATTTTTATGACTTTTTATTTGTAGAACGTAATAGATGGAAGGCATGTTACCCATTTTACCCTGCTTGTATTCACCTATTGTTTTTATTTAGTTGATGACTTTCTTTTATGAAATCCAGAGTAATCTGCAAGATTTTAGCACTTGCTGAATTAACACTTTTGTTTTTCCTTTCAGAAATGTCTAACTTTCTGTGCCTCTCATTGGTTACACACCTGTTTCCTCCACAGTTTGAAGTAGCTTTAAAGTAAAAAAAGATACAGGAATAAGAAATCTGAATTTCCAGTTTTCTAAGATTTTAAAAAGTCTAAGAAAAAACCCAAACACTGGCTGGCTCCTTGCTGAAGCACAGACACACAGTAATTCCTCTCGCATTGTGAGACGACAGAGCTGTGTGTCTGTGCCCTAGCTGGGAGCCAAAAGCTGGATATTTTCTTAGCGTTTTGTCAGTACCCCAAGATGGAGCTAGATGCTGGGGCGTGGCTTGGCGCACGGCAAGATGGCCGCACAGTAGTGTAGCTCTGCCGGCTGTCGTAATTATCCTGACATTAACCTGCTCTCCCTGTGCTATCCACCGGTACACTTAGGGCGCAGGAGATCGCTGCTGCAGGGGGCTTGCCGTGGAGAGTCGACTAGTGGAATACTCATCTGTGGGGCTCGTGGTGCGCTTGCTGAACGCCTTGCCCGCGGCTAAGATGGCGGCCGGAATGCTGTTGGTGGGGGTATCCTCCTAAGATAGCAGAATGTTCAGCTGAGACCGGGTTGGTTCCCTGGGGCGATCTTTGACCCGGAGTGCCTGCTGTCATTAAACTGAGCCTTGTGACGCCTAACTTACGGAGGGGGTCCGATCCCAGAGGTGAGCGCTGGTGTGCTGTGGGACGAACGGACATGGGAGCCTCAGGGTCTCGGCACCTCCTACTACGCGAGGGCCCGGCGTCGCTTTGAAAGGTGGGCCACTGAGAGAACGGGGCCGGCGGCGGTGACTGCTGCGTCTCAATTCAGTTCCTGATTAGAGGCTGGGTGAACGCCGTAACTGCCACTAAATACAAGGTTATACTGTGCGGGACTGCTATTGCTCGCTGCATTTACCGCTTTAGCTGATGTGGAGTATATGAGGCCAGGATTTGCTTGGTGTCTGGAGTGCTCCCTGCCGTGGCTTACCGGGGTTCTCTCTGTGAATATCGCCGCTTGTGGATTGTCGATGCTGTGACTGGGGGACCTTTGAGCAGGAAGACCTGGACTGCGGAGACATTGGAGCAGTCTGCTACATCACACTGTCTGAGGTAGGCGGGCTGGGTGACACGCTGGCCCGACCTATCCATCAGGGATCAACTCTCCTTCCACACGCATCTCTACTTTATCTCCTGCCCTCTTACCTGTGCTAGCTGGAGTGCTCTGGATCCATTGCTAAAAAGTAGTGTGCGCAACGTAGCCTGCACACCACGGATGCCAGCTCCTTGCTTCTGAACTGGTGGGTGGCTCCTCTGCACTTGTGTTCACCAGTGGTGCTGCTGTGGTTCCTGCGTTTTTTTTGTACGTTATAACCAAGATGGGCAAACCAGAGAAAAACCAGCCCAGGCTTACCGTCGAACTTTGAAAGGGCAGTAACTCCTCTCAAACCGCTGTTTCAGACTCAGAGTTAGATTCTGCGACTCCGGTCCCCTCTGCACTGGAAAAATCGTTGGCGGCCATCCAAACCAGTTTACAGGCCATAGATGGGAAGATAGAGGCCCTTAATGGTCGCATGGATCACTTCTCTTCCAAGCTGGATAAGCACGTGGCGAGGATCGGAGAGGCAGAGCAGCGAATTTCAGACGCTGAGGACGGCTTGCAACAGGTGACCGCCAAAACCTCAAATATGGGAAAACTATTGGCTGTTATACAGGCAAAGAACAAGGACATTGAAGCGTGATTGCGGCACAATAATGTGCGCCTTTTGGGCCTGCCGGAATCAACAAATGTGGGGCAACTGGAAGACTACATTAAGACACTATTGCAGGACATCTGTGGCACTGACAACCTTTCCAGTATGTTCGCTATAGAACGGGCTCATAGGTCTCTGGCGATGCGGCCACCTCCTGGTGCCCCCTGGTGATGTGAAGGACGCTATTCTCTCTCTCCCTAATAATAAGGCCCCCGTGCTAGATGGCCTAACAGCAGAATTTTATAAGGCATACGCCGATCACCTTGTACCCCACCTTTTGGAAATGTACGCGGAGGCTCACAATTCCAGGATCTTTCTCCCCTCCCTCAGACAAGCCCTGATTATCACTCTTCTTAAAAAAGATAAACCACCCATGTCCTGTGAATCGTATCTCCCCTATCCTTAATTAATCTGGACGCTAAAATTTTAGCAAAGATACGAGCTACGAAAATTCAACTGCTGATGACCCTCCTTGTGCTCCCAGATCAATGCAGGTTTTCCCCGAGTGTTCTACCTCCCATAATTTGCGTACTATTTTTTTTATGTTTCATGTTCTTAATCCGGAATTAACCGCGGCTGCGGTTCTTCTCGATGCAGCCAAAGCGTTTAACTCTATAGAATGGAGGTACATGTTACATATAGTGCATAGAATGGGATTCCCCCCGGTTTTGATGAGGTGGATACAGGTTTTATATACAGACGCCTCGGCGAGGTTGAAAGTGGGTAGCCTTACGTCGGAGCCTTTCAATATTGAAAGGGGCACTAGACAGGGATGCCCCCTGTCCCCTCTTCTTTTTACCCTCATTTTGTAGCCATTGGCTTGCAAAATTCACCAACGACATAGGGACGCTGCTTTGAATTTTAATCATCGACCGGTTGGGTCTCCATGTATGTGTATGATATGGTACTATTCATAAGATTCTCAGCACCACTTATCTCCAGTCATCCGTGAATATATTCGATTCGGCCTATTCTCTGGACTAAAGATAAACTGGGAAAAATCGGTCATCATTCCCGTGACATTAGCTACGTCTCCACCCCAGCTGGAATACCCTTTGGTTTGGTCCACAGACCCGGTAGAGTATCTAGGTATCTGGATACACCGTGATCCCGACATTGTCATTAAGGAGAACTATGGCATGGCCTATAATAGTCTAGTGCAAAAAGTGGACAGGTAGCTACATCTCCCATTGTCTTTGGCTGACCGCATCGCCGTGATTAAGATGGTAATTCTCCCTAGGTTTTTGTATCTTTTTTGTAATATCCAGATTAAACTCAGAACCAGTTTTTTAAAACGGTACAAACCCAACTTTTGAGGATGGTTTGGGGTGACAAACAGCCCAGAATCAGCTGGCGTACACTAACCCTTGCTTATGATAAAGGGGTATTTGCTGCTCCTGATTTTTATATATATTATCTCTGCGCCCAAGCCCAATTTGCGTATTACTGCTTCCGGACACATGATTTTATCCCACACATTGCGGTGAAGGACGGGGACGCATACCCTGTTCTGTTTGCTAGTATCCTCACATACACTAACAGACACACGCCTAAACTCGAGATCAATACTATTGATATGACTATTGCAGCCTGGTAGGCAATTGGCAAGTGCGCTCAGAAGCTCCCACTCTATGCACCTGCTTTGCCTCTAGCGGGCCCATGAACAGGGCCCATGAGAGCTCTGAAGGAGGCTGGCATTGCACACATGAGTGATCTATTTCCTGGGGGTAGTTATCTTTCAGAGGCTGATACAGATTACATTCCGAATCCCACCTTACTGTTTCAATACTCCCTCTATTGCTTAAAACGTGCACTCAAAGACCACTACCCTGACTTTCTTGCGGAGCCCCCTATTCTCCAGTCGCTTCAATTGCTATTGGTTACTCCAACTAAGAAGAAATTGATCACCAAACTTTATAAGAAGGTGCAGGGGGAGGCGGTGCGTGGGTCAGACAACAGTCTAGAGCGCTGGAACTCTATATTGACTCCCCAGATCCTCCCACAGGAATGGGAACACATTTGCATTCTCACGGGCCGCCTTACCCCTAATGGCAATCTACGTATCATACATTTTAAATTTATACATCAAATGTATCATAGCCCGGTTAAAATTGTATAAAATGGGCCTTAGGGACTCAGATCAATGCAAGCATTGTGGCCTTCCACATGGCGGTTTTATCCACCTGGCATGGCAGTGTGACCTTGTGTATAAATATTGGGAAGGTGTGATTGCACACATACATACCATGACAGGAATCACTTTACAATGTACGCCTTTAGAGTGACTCCTTGGCTATGTCCCCTAGTTGGAGGCCGCTCAGGGCAGGTTTTTTAGGGTGGCTCTGCTGCTCGCCAAACGGCGCATTATGTTTACTTGGGAAAGCAAATTGACCCCCAAAGTTGATGAGTGGCTTAAAGACCTAGTGTACTGCTGCGAACAGTTAAAACTGTATGCCGAGGAATTGCCTGTGTCATCCAGACCTAAAGACATCTGGTCGCTGCTAAGAGACTATTTATTACTGCAGACCCAGAAGGACACTGTGTAAATTGCTTGACCATAAGATTGCATGTAATGTAACGTCTGATCATAACATGTACCTCTAATAGTTTGTTCTTATTGTTTTGGTTAGTGCCGATTATAGTGGCAGAATGCTTGTAAGATGCTGTGAAAATCCAATAAAAAGAATACTTTTTTTAAAATAAAAAAACAAACAAAAAGGAGCTCGATGCTGTCTGTATAACTCCAAATAAATCCAAACAGTACCTGGCTCAATTCTGTGGAAGGAGCAGGAGGGATTTCCTGTCACAATCATTTTCTCTTAATGAGAGTTAGCCGTCTTTGAATGCTTTTTTATTGCTTTCGTAAAACATTCCAAGATGGCTGACTCAAATGCATTCACATATGCAGCGGCCATTTAGAAAAAAATGCAGTGGCAAAGAAACACCTATTGGATTTACCAATGGTTATTCTTGCTGGCAGTTAGGGTTGTGTTTAATTTTAATTAAGCAAACGTAATCTCAAATAAACTCCAATTGTTGAAATATGCGTATCATTCATGATTTCAATGTTGCTTATATCTATGCTGATCACGGAGTTTTCTCCGATGGATGGCTTGGTTCCGGTAGGGAATGTGTGGCAAAAACTGTGAAACTGTATGTGTGCAGCAGCCAAAACTCTCTGCCATAGCAACATTCATTGTGTGGCTTAGAAATTGGATGGACATTACATTGGAGCTGGTGTGTTGTGTGCAGTTCATACTTTAGAGTATATCTGATGAGCTGTTCTTACTGGCAACCACTTATTTGAAATACATGCCAAATTCCCAATTCTCATTAGAATTATGACTGTTAAGCATCAAAAAATAGTGCAGGTATATCCACCTATACTTGCATTGGGGGGTAGGGTGACCAGAATTTTAAAGCTAAAAACCGGGACATTTCTCAAAAATAGAAGAAGGACTACAACTTACTTTAACCAGAGCACAGAATGATAGTGCTCTTTAGCAGAGAATTACAGAAGAGGTAGTAAGAACATACATAAAATGACATTTTTAAAGCAAGTAGCATGACTGCTAATTAAATTGCTTTCTTATAACAGCTGATAACTAGCCCTGCTTTGCAAAACATAAAAAGATACCTCCCATCGTTTTCAGCCGACCCTTTCTAAAAGTCGGGACATGAGCTTAATTTCTTGAAATTTGCTGGAACATCTGGGGCAAAACCGGGACTGTCTGGGCAAATTCGGGACGCCTGGTCACCCTAATTAGGATCCAATGCAGCCTTATTGTGCCACTGCTCTTTGACAAAGCATTGTTCGTCTACCACTTCCACCACGACAGAGCCAGTTGTGAGACTTGCCCATATTTGCAATCAATAGTTCTCCAGAACAGAGAGGAGCAATGACAGTACCAAACGCTGATGTTACCAAATACTCTAACTTACCGGGGACCTTGGAGGGCAGGGGGGGCGAAATCTGATTTAATCTATAAGATGCAGTTTCAGTTTCATGTCAAATAATAATGGAACACTAACTCACATTGGCGTAACTAGACGTTTTGCTACCTGTGGTGGTCGGTCATTGGTTAGAGAGGGGGGGAGGTGGTGATGGTCACTGCGGCGGTAGGTAAGAGCGGGGGTGGTGATGGTCCCAGAGTTCACAGCCCACGGCCACAGGTAAGAGCAGATGGGGATGGTCTGGTGCACCCAAAACTTGTGCTGCCAGTGGCCGACTGCACCTCCACTGCTAACACACTCAGGAGAAAGTCGGTATTTGTAACCAATGTAACATTCTTCGTCCTTAACTTTACATCCCTCTTTGTCCAGAGGAAATTCATCTGTAGCTGTGAGTGTCCCTCAACCACCACCTTGTCCACCAGTAGTCCTGACAGACCTATAATCCCAGTGGATAGAAACAATTGCACTACATGTCTTCAAATGTCTGACAGTAGCAGTTAGTGAGAAAAGGACAGGTCGTCTACCCGTGAAATTGCTCTACTAACGTGATCACTCTGTACAACAGGAAGGGGAAAAATGTGAGCTAGCTGTTACATTTCTAGCCTTGGCAGAGGGAGACTTGGTTTCTAATCCCACCTTTAGCAGTTGAATAAAAAATGCCTAATCCTGGACAGATTACTTTATTTAACTCTTCCTCAAAGCTTAATTATGAGATGTAAATACAAACTTCTTGTCTGCTACCCACTGCTGTCTAAATACTTAATCAAATCCTGTTTTCTTTTTCCCATCCCTTCTTCTGTATCTCATGCTTACACAGAATCAGAACATGCATATGCATGCTCGAACACACACACACAACATAACATATTTATTATTAGGAGGACAGGCCAATGACTGTAACAAAGTGTGTAATTACTATTCTAACTCCATGCATTCTTCGATAGTAGGGTATGTTTTAAAGCGGGCCTGAGCACATTTAACTGCATTTTTAGTTTTTTATACACTTGCGCGAAAGTACCTAAACCTTCATTGGAACAATCTTACTGATATTCAGGTCAAGACCATTAAATACTTTTTATCTGACCAAACCCTGGCCAAGCCTGCACTCCTCCAACTCACACTAAAGGCGCTACGCTAGACGGGATCTGTTGTGTGGTTCCTAAGAGTCCCTTAGGACCTGCGCATTTTCGATGACCTGAACTGAGGGCTTGATGTCCCACCCACTTCCAGACATCCCACAGGATCTGTCAGCAATTAGACCACCTAGCTCTACAGTGCCACTACCACCCCCTGCATTCTACAGTGGAGCAAGTAGTCTCTGGCAACCACTGAACATGACAACCCTGATTCCTCAGGGATCGTGGAAAACAGTACAGTACGTTTTGCTCAGACACTCATGCTTGCTTTCTCTCAGAAAATACACAGGATGACTATTAGAACTTTTTAATAAGAATGTATTGGTCCAGCGACAGACTGGTGTAAAACATATGTGCAGTGACAATCAGGAGCCAGAAGCATACAAAAGAGATTGCTAGTACCAATATGGTGACTAGTAGATACATTTCTACCATAGTGCTAATAAGATGAACTGAAACAGTTCAGATAAAAAGAGTAGCACTTTCATATTCCTAACATGTGCGCCCTAAGTAATTTGCTAAAATATACCTAGTCTATCCTAGATGTGTAGGTGTATAGGCATATTGCTATGTGTATCTGTATTATTTGAAATCAGGAGGGGGGAGAAGGAAGGGATTGTGACCCATTCAGCTTCCTAGCAAAGTATTCGTAATCAATCAAGAATGGATCACTTGACTAATAAAATTTCTTGAACCTAGGTAATCAAGATTTTTTAAAACTCCACCACTTTATTTTACAATCACTACAGCACTGGTCGCCACTCACCATCTCGTTGATCACTACTGCAATAACCAGTGGTTCTCCTTCGGATGGAGGAAGCATACAACAAAAACAAAACCCAATGATGATGCTGTCACGTTTTTAATATAAGGCGGAGAACCAAGATATACCGCCTTGCGATTTGAGTACGTTTGGTTACTCCAACTAAGAAGAAACGTTTTTTATTGACAACTTGGACAACTATTGCAAACCCTGGTTACTCAGGTCAAATGATCCATTCTTGATTGATTACGAATATGTGTATCTGTAGCCAAGAAACCCCTAGGGAAGAACTAGCCCCTCACCTGATGACTCAGAATGAAGGACCTCGTCTCTGCATCAAGGATGACATCCCGCAAGGGATGTCAGGCCGCTGTGTGTCGAAGATTCGGCATGCAGGACCCCGTCTCAGCTTGGAAAGGAATTCTCCCCCACTTTGTAGGGGGGAATGAGGGTCTTTTATACTAAAGTGGTCACTCCAGGGTTTTTTTATAGAATCAATATGTTTTTTAAAACAACCATGGATGTTTAGAAAACAATCATAAATGTTTTGAAAACAATCACCAATGCTTTTCTAAGCAAGTGCGATCATACACAGCTGGCTGTTGGCCAAGGATGACAAAAAGTGTTGACCCTTATACAGAATAAATCTGCCATGATTGGGGACATGTTTATATATGCCAGGTACAGGGATTCAGATAGAAGATTGAGAGCCTGGTGTGGAAGAGACAGGAGCAAGCTATTAGGTAAAGGGTCACCTGTTTAGAATCGTTATAGTCGTGTGGATGGGATATTGTATGTAAAATGGAGTATACATGACAGGGCTATCCTAAAGCGGTACAAAAGGGGGTGGTGATGGACGGAGCATCTGAACCAATCAAACACTCACACCCAGTCAAAAGATCTGGGTTTGATCCATCACCGTTCTTTAGCCCACTCTGCCACCCCAGTTCAGACATGGCTATATGCAAATCAGTTTGACCCTGTGCCTCATGGGAACAGTCCAGCCCGAACTGCCAAGCCATGCCTTCCCTGGACCGGAAACAAGCTTCCGAGGACCAGTTTCTGGCATTCCAGCCGTCTTCAGCCCGGCTTGCTTGAATCCAGTGGCAAAGTGAGCAAGGGACTCGCGTCTGAGCATACCCTGCCACACTTATGGCGGCCAAAGTGGCACAAAAGGGGGTGGTGATGGACGGAGCATCTGAACCAATCAAACACTCACACCCCGTCAAAAGATCTGGGTTTGATACATCACCGTTCTTTATCCCACTCTGCCACCCCAGTTCAGACATGGCTATATGCAAATCAGTCTGACCCTGTGCCTCATGGGAACAGTCCAGCCCGAACTGCCAAGCCATGCCTTCCCTGGACCGGAAACAAGCTTCCGAGGACCGGTTTCTGGCATTCCAGCCGTCTTCAGCCCGGCATGCTTGAATCCAGTGGCAAAGTGAGCAAGGGACGACTGAAATGCCAGAAACTGGTCCTCGGAAGCTTGTTTCCGGTCCAGAGAAGGCAGGGCTTGGCAGTTCGGGCTGGACTGTTCCCATGAGGCACAGGGTCAGACTGATTTGCATATAGCCATGTCTGGTGGCAGAGTGGGCTTAAGAACGGTGATGGATCAAACCCAGATCTTTTGACTGGGTGTGAGTGTTTGATTGGTTCAGATGCTACGTCCATCACCACCCCCTTTTGTACCGCTTTGGCTGTCATAAGTGTGGCAGGGTATGCTCAGACGTGAGTCCTTTGCTCACTTTGCCACTGGATTGAAGCAAGCCGGGCTGAAGACGGCTGTAATGCCAGAAACCGGTCCTCAGAACGATTCAAAAAGGGGGTGGTGATGGACAGAGTATCTGAGTTAATCAGAACACTCCTACCCAGTCAACAGATCAGGGCTTGATCCATCACCGTTTTTAGCTCACTGCACCATCCCAGTTCAGAACCTGGCTATATGCAAATTAGTCTGTCCCTGGCCCAGTGCATCATGGGAACAGGGCAGACCAAACTACCAAGCCAATTCTTTACTGGAAAGGAAACAAGCTTCCGGGGACCTAATTCTGGCATTACAGCCGTCTTCGGCCCGGCTTGCTTGAATCCTGAAGGTGCAGTGAGAAAGGGACTCACATCTGAGCATACCCTTCCACGCTTGTGGTGGCCAAAACGATTCAAAAAGGGGGTGGTGATGGACAGAGTATCTGAGTTAATCAGAACACTCCTACCCAGTCAACAGATCAGGGCTTGATCCATCACCGTTTTGAGCTCACTGCACCATCCCAGTTCAGAACCTGGCTATATGCAAATTAGTCTGTCCCTGGCCCAGTGCATCATGGGAACAGGGCAGACCAAACTACCAAGCCAATTCTTTACTGGAAAGGAAACAAGCTTCCGGGGACCGGTTTCTGGCATTACAGCCGTCTTCGGCCCGGCTTGCTTGAATCCTGATGGTGCAGTGAGCAAGGGACTCACATCTGAGCATACCCTTCCACGCTTGTGGTGGCCAAAACGATTCAAAAAGGGGGTGGTGATGGACAGAGTATCTGAGTTAATCAGAACACTCCTACCCAGTCAACAGATCAGGGCTTGATCCATCACCGTTTTTAGCTCACTGCACCATCCCAGTTCAGAACCTGGCTATATGCAAATTAGTCTGTCCCTGGCCCAGTGCATCATGGGAACAGGGCAGACCAAACTACCAAGCCAATTCTTTACTGGAAAGGAAACAAGCTTCCGGGGACCGGTTTCTGGCATTACAGCCGTCTTCGGCCCGGCTTGCTTGAATCCTGATGGTGCAGTGAGCAAGGGACTCACATCTGAGCATACCCTTCCACGCTTGTGGTGGCCAAAACGATTCAAAAAGGGGGTGGTGATGGACAGAGTATCTGAGTTGATCAGAACACTCCTACCCAGTCAACAGATCAGGGCTTGATCCATGACCGTTTTTAGCTCACTGCACCATCCCAGTTCAGAACCTGGCTATATGCAAATTAGTCTGTCCCTGGCCCAGTGCATCATGGGAACAGGGCAGACCAAACTACCAAGCCAATTCTTTACTGGAAAGGAAACAAGCTTCCGGGGACCGGTTTCTGGCATTACAGCCGTCTTCGGCCCGGCTTGCTTGAATCCTGATGGTGCAGTGAGCAAGGGACTCACATCTGAGCATACCCTTCCACGCTTGTGGTGGCCAAAACGATTAAAAAAGGGGGTGGTGATGGACAGAGTATCTGAGTTAATCAGAACACTCCTACCCAGTCCACAGATCAGGGCTTGATCCATCACCGTTTTTAGCTCACTGCACCATCCCAGTTCAGAACCTGGCTATATGCAAATTAGTCTGTCCCTGGCCCAGTGCATCATGGGAACAGGGCAGACCAAACTACCAAGCCAATTCTTTACTGGAAAGGAAACAAGCTTCCGGGGACCGGTTTCTGGCATTACAGCCGTCTTCGGCCCGGCTTGCTTGAATCCTGATGGTGCAGTGAGCAAGGGACTCACATCTGAGCATACCCTTCCACGCTTGTGGTGGCCAAAACGATTCAAAAAGGGGGTGGTGATGGACAGAGTATCTGAGTTAATCAGAACACTCCTACCCAGTCAACAGATCAGGGCTTGATCCATCACCGTTTTTAGCTCACTGCACCATCCCAGTTCAGAACCTGGCTATATGCAAATTAGTCTGTCCCTGGCCCAGTGCATCATGGGAACAGGGCAGACCAAACTACCAAGCCAATTCTTTACTGGAAAGGAAACAAGCTTCCGGGGACCGGTTTCTGGCATTACAGCCGTCTTCGGCCCGGCTTGCTTGAATCCTGATGGTGCAGTGAGCAAGGGACTCACATCTGAGCATACCCTTCCACGCTTGTGGTGGCCAAAACGATTCAAAAAGGGGGTGGTGATGGACAGAGTATCTGAGTTAATCAGAACACTCCTACCCAGTCAACAGATCAGGGCTTGATCCATCACCGTTTTTAGCTCACTGCACCATCCCAGTTCAGAACCTGGCTATATGCAAATTAGTCTGTCCCTGGCCCAGTGCATCATGGGAACAGGGCAGACCAAACTACCAAGCCAATTCTTTACTGGAAAGGAAACAAGCTTCCGGGGACCGGTTTCTGGCATTACAGCCGTCTTCGGCCCGGCTTGCTTGAATCCTGATGGTGCAGTGAGCAAGGGACTCACATCTGAGCATACCCTTCCACGCTTGTGGTGGCCAAAACGATTCAAAAAGGGGGTGGTGATGGACAGAGTATCTGAGTTAATCAGAACACTCCTACCCAGTCAACAGATCAGGGCTTGATCCATCACCGTTTTTAGCTCACTGCACCATCCCAGTTCAGAACCTGGCTATATGCAAATTAGTCTGTCCCTGGCCCAGTGCATCATGGGAACAGGGCAGACCAAACTACCAAGCCAATTCTTTACTGGAAAGGAAACAAGCTTCCGGGGACCGGTTTCTGGCATTACAGCCGTCTTCGGCCCGGCTTGCTTGAATCCTGATGGTGCAGTGAGCAAGGGACTCACATCTGAGCATACCCTTCCACGCTTGTGGTGGCCAAAACGATTCAAAAAGGGGGTGGTGATGGACAGAGTATCTGAGTTAATCAGAACACTCCTACCCAGTCAACAGATCAGGGCTTGATCCATCACCGTTTTTAGCTCACTGCACCATCCCAGTTCAGAACCTGGCTATATGCAAATTAGTCTGTCCCTGGCCCAGTGCATCATGGGAACAGGGCAGACCAAACTACCAAGCCAATTCTTTACTGGAAAGGAAACAAGCTTCCGGGGACCGGTTTCTGGCATTACAGCCGTCTTCGGCCCGGCTTGCTTGAATCCTGATGGTGCAGTGAGCAAGGGACTCACATCTGAGCATACCCTTCCACGCTTGTGGTGGCCAAAACGATTCAAAAAGGGGGTGGTGATGGTAGCTTGTATCCTTTCTGGTGAAGAATTGGCTTGGTAGTTTGGTCTGCCCTGTTCCCATGATGCACTGGGCCAGGGACAGACTAATTTGCATATAGCCAGGTTCTGAGCTGGGATGGGGCAGTGAGCTAAATAACGGTGATGGATCAAGCCCTGATCTTTGGACTGGGTAAGAGTGGTCTGCTTAATTCAGACACTCTGTTCATCACCACCCGCTTTTCTGAATCGTTTTTGGCCACTATAGGTGTGGCAGGGTATACTCAGACATGAGTCCCTTACTCACTGCTCCATCAGGATTCAAGCAAGCCGGGTCGACGAGGCTGAAATGCCAGAAACCGGTCCCCGGTAGCTTGTATCCTTTCTGGTGAAGAATTGGCTTGGTAGTTTGGTCTGCCCTGTTCCCATGATGCACTGGGCCAGGGACAGACTAATTTGCATATAGCCAGGTTCTGAGCTGGGATGGGGCAGTGAGCTAAATAACGGTGATGGATCAAGCCCTGATCTTTGGACTGGGTAAGAGTGGTCTGCTTAATTCAGACACTCTGTTCATCACCACCCCCTTTTCTGAATCGTTTTTGGCTACTATAGGTGTGGCAGGGTATACTCAGACATGAGTCCCTTTCTCACTGCTCCATCAGGATTCAAGCAAGCCGGGCCGACGAGGCTGAAATGCCAGAAATCGGTCCCCGGTAGCTTGTATCCTTTCTGGTGAAGAATTGGCTTGGTAGTTTGGTCTGCCCTGTTCCCATGATGCACTGGGCCAGGGACAGACTAATTTGCATATAGCCAGGTTCTGAGCTGGGATGGGGCAGTGAGCTAAATAACGGTGATGGATCAAGCCCTGATCTTTGGACTGGGTAAGAGTGGTCTGCTTAATTCAGACACTCTGTTCATCACCACCCCCTTTTCTGATCCGGTCCATGGAAGGCATGGCTTGGCAGTTCGGGCTGGACTGTTCCCGTGAGGCACAGGGTCAGACTGATTTGCATATAGCCATGTCTGAACTGGGGTGGCAGAGTGGGCTAAAGAATGGTGATGGATCAAACCCAGATCTTTTGACTGGGTGTGAGTGTTTGATTGGTTCAGATGCTCCGTTCATCACCACTCCCTTTTATACCGCTTTGGCCGCCATAAGTGTGGCAGGATATGCTCAGACGTGAGTCCCTTGCTCACTTTGCCACTGGATTCAAGCAAGCCGGGTGGAAGATGGCTGTAATGCCAGAAACCGGTCCTCGGAAGCTTGTTTCCGGTCCAGGGAAGGCATGGCTTGGCAGTTCGGGCTGGACTGTTCCCATGAGGCACAGGGTCAGACTGATTTGCATATAGCCATGTCTGAACTGGAGTGGCAGAGTGGGCTTAAGAACGGTGATGGATCAAACCCAGATCTTTTGACTGGGTGTGAGTGATTGGTTCAGATGCTCCATCCATCACCACCCCCTTTTGTAGGGCTATCCTAAAGGACATGACAAATCATCTCCAAAGAAAAGGCTATGCATATGACCTCTATTGTTTCTTGCGACTGTTCTGATAATCATAAAATTAGCTTCCAAATCCCAGGTGTAATAAAGAAAAGACCCACACAATAAGACAAACCAAAACAATGGGAACTGGTCACAAAGGGCTTGGACAATGAGAATCTAGCAATACATTGCATGAAGGATCTTCCTCCTATCTATATGAAAAACATTAGCGGACTTACAGATCACTACAATTGTATGATGTCAGATATAATGGATTCAATAGCTCCATGATACCTGAAATTAATCCCGGATAAAGGTTTAAATCCTTGGTGCAATGGTGCACTTAATGAAGAAATATATAATCTGAGCCGAACGGAAATGGAGACAATACCCATCATCCCCCCAGCTAAAATTGCTAAGAAAGGCCAGAAACGCCTACAACAAAAATATTCTCAAATCAAAGAAAAAAATCTTCAGAACGGATTGGAGAACGCTAAAAACAGAGCATGTAAATTCCTTGCAATGGTAAAACATTAATGGAATAGAATGGCTAACCCCACGCGGGAAACAACAAAATATCAAATTATCTGTGAAGAATTCTCATCCTTCTTTGCAGCAAAAGCCAATTCCTTGGAAATTGAGCTCAGGACAGCTGCTGTTACCCCCTCTACATGGGAGGCTCCACAAACCGTTGAATCAACACAACTCCATCAAGCAGTACCCTAAAATGAAGCTCGATAGTCAACCTTGAAATCATACGACTACAACGATATCTCCAAAACTTTATCGTCCATTAAACTAAACAACCACTTCAATCATCCATTCTCCACAAAATTTGTAACGACAATCAACCAGCTTATCATCCCCATTTGGACATCGATAGTCAATGCTTCTCTGTCTCAAGAATTCTTACCAGACTGCCTAAAAATGGGTCAAGTCATACCTATCATTAAAAACCGACAGAGAACCCTGCTGACCCAAGCAATTATCTTCCGGTATCCAATATTTCCCTATTATATAAAGTTCTAGAAGAGTGTGTGCATCCTCAGCTGAGCCACCACTTCTTGAAGTTTAAACTACTAGACGATTGCCAATCCTAGTGCAGACCAGATCATAGTACAGAAACAGCAGTACTTGATATAGTGAATGACGCCTTACTCTCACTGGACTAGGGCAAAACATCTATTTTCTTCCTTCTTGACTTATCGTAAGCTTTTGATACAGTTAACATGATAAGTTGTTAGAAAGACTGGAAAAAACTATGGGTTTTTCGGGGACAGTTCTAGAATGGTTTAAGTCCTTCTTGAGGAACAGAACACAAAGATTTCTAATTAATCAAAATTCCGCAAGGCTCAATTCTTTCGTTTGCGCTATGCAACTTATATATGGAACCTCTAACCAAAATACTCCAAATGGACAACATCTCTTTCCACATGCATGCTGATGACACAAAGATTTACATTAAGATTTAGTCATTGGAGGAGATCAAAGCAATGAACGAGGAATTAATGGAGACGGTGCAATGGTTAACAAGCAATCAGTTTAAACTAAACATGCAAAAAACAGAGGGGCATATTACCAACAACTAGCGATAATTATCGCTATGTTGGCTTAGCGGCAATAATTTTATCGCCGTGTTGCAGCGATTTTTATCGCTTAGGAGGCTTGCTATTATCAAGGTATATCTCCTAAGCGATAAAAATCGGCCGTAATGCATGAATATCGCTGTAAAGTCAGCGATATTCATGCATTACCGAGCTAATGCTCTTAGCCATGTAATCCACCTCCCATTGGATAACATGGCTAAGAACTGCTCAGGGCAGGTGTTAGCTTTTGGAGATATTCGCGCTTAGCGCGAATATCTCCAAATGTTGGTAATAGGAGATAGCGATGTTAGCGACTGTTTCCAGTCACTAACATCTTGGCACGCCCACTTTGCATGTCATTAGTGATAAATATCTCTGACATGCAAAGCGGGGCCCAAGATGGTCGCTATCTCCTACTAGCTGTCGCTAACTGGTGTTAGCGACAGCTAGGTAATAGGGAGATCATTTTATCTCCGCTTTCTTGGCTTTTAAAGCCAAAAAAGCGGAGATAAATCCCTTGATAATATGCCCCAAAATTCCTTCTAATATCCCCTGCAAAAGCTTGCCCTGGTCACTTTTCAGAGTTCCAATATCTAAAATACAGATTCTGATCAGTTTCCAGTATGAAATCTACTACTAGCAGGCAATTTCCTACAGCGCTGCAGTATATGAAGCCCTGTAGCTAGACCATTTTTATTGGTGCCTGTTTGTAAAGCACCCTAGGTGAGCCATTTTTGCTTTTCCATAACCTGACATACAAGAGCCAATCCCTTATTGCTCGAGTATGTAAAGTTTCCTACTTTGCAAGTGGAATAGGGAAGCCAGTTTTTCTTCATTATGTAAAGCACCAATTCCATGCCAGTTTCTAAAATGCATTCCCTAGGATAATATCATAGCAGGTCTCCAGAAATCAGAAAAATGTTACCCGACCTGAAGGTCTAGTGACTTGGATAATCTACTCGACCTAACTGTAATGCTCTAGACCAATAAACTCACCCCAAATTGTGTTATCTTAAGCAAATATTTTAATTCACTGAGTTGTATTTTCTTGAATATCCCATGTAGGAGCTCCTTTAAAAATGGGAGTTTGGCATGTCTGCTGTACAAAAAAAAGTCTGTATGATTTAATAGACTAAACTCTGACTTTGAAGTCAGCCCTCCCTCATGGGATGATCTGGCTGCCTTCTTCACTGAGAAATCTAGGCTCACTTGGAGACCAGGCTGTCTCTACTCCTGTTAAATGGGACTGCGCCCCCCGGTCGTATTAGACAAGATCGAACCGATGAGTATGGGCATCAAGAACAATGCCTTCTGGGACACCTTTACCCCCTCCCCTCAGTGAAAGAGACATTGATAAGGTTCGAGTATTAACCCATCAAATCACTTCAGTGACCCGCTGCCATCTTCCATCTTCATAGAAATCAAAGATGTCATCCCTCCCATTTGGACAAAGATTATCAACACATCTTTCTCAAAAGGAACAATACCCGCGTGCCAAAAAGCAGCTCAGGTAACACCTATTCTAAAAAAAACTAGAGCAGACAGCACAGACCTCAACTATATCCGCCCTATCGCAAACATCCTCACACTAGCCAAACTCCTAGAAAAATGTGTCCAATCGCAACTCTGTGCTCACATCAAAAATGTCAATCTCCTGGACTAACATCAATCTGGCTTTCGCAGTGGGTACAGCACCGAATCGGCTTTCACTCACATTATGGATGATATTTTAATAATGCTTGACCAAAATGAATTGTGCCTCCTTATCCTCCTGGACCTTTCCTCTGTGTTTGATACTGTAAATCAATACAACCTCCTATTCATTCTAGAGCATAGGATGGGCCTATCTGGTACGGTGTTGCAATGGTTTTAATCTTTCCTCCATCACAGATCCCCAACAAGAGTAAAGGCGAACCACTTTCTCTCCCAGCTATCACCAGTATCCATGGGGGTCCCCCAAGGGTCCATCCTATCTCCCATACTCTTCAACCTGTTCTTGGAACCATTAACTAATGCTCTAAATTCCATGGACATTCTCTTCCATATGTATGCGGATGACACCCAATTTTATCTGAAAGTCTCCTCCCCGACAACATCATTTCACTCAACACTACCCTATTGACTACTCAAAACTGGTTAACTGAGAACCACCTCCTGCTCAACACTTCTAAAACAGAATTCCTTCACATTTCTCCTCCAAATCACACTTCTAAGTTAGACCTCTGGATGACCCACCTCACCACCTTCAACTGCTCGCCCCTCATTATTGACTCTTGAACATGAAGACTCATATTAGCAATGTTTGCAAGGGAGCTAACCACCTGATGAGGACACTCAGGAATCTCAAACCTTTCATCCCACAAGCTGACTTCAAGCAAGTGGTCCAAGCACTGGTTTTGCCGAGGCTAGACTATGGTAGTGCTATGCTCTGTGGTCTCCCCAAAAATACCTTGGCCCCACTAAGGGCCTCATTGAATGCGGCGGCCAGATTGGTCACGTGTACGAAAAGTAATGCGCACATCTCCCCAGTCTTAAAATCACTAAACTGGCTACCCTACGAAGCAAGAATACAGCTAAAGATTGCCTGCCTATCACACAAAGCCCGCCATTTCAAAACCCCCAGTTATATAGCGCAAAAGCTGGAGTTATCCGGATGGGGTAGACCCTTTACGAACGCTAACTCCCTCCTCCTGAATCCTCAGATCTTTCGCAAAAGGAGAACGTGTCACCGAACTTTCTCCGGCTCTGCTCCGAAGATCTGGAACTCTCTCCCACCAGAAATACAGAGAATCTCCTCCAAGGTTACTTTCAAAGTGGAAGTAAAAAGATCCCTTATGAACAAGTTCCTACCTTAATAGGATGCTAGATTGTCTGCTCTAATGCACTGAACTTACACCTTTAAGGCCTGCGCTTGATGTTATTCTTTTTTTTCCCTTCTCGAATCTTTTGTTCCCCTCCTAGTTCGCTATGTACCAGTTGTTATCTTACTCTGTGTCGACCCCGTCATTTGTATCCATTCTTGTGCTGTGAGTTCTATTTTGCTATGTGCTCTGTTTGGTATCCCGATTTGACACATGTACTGCAACTTTTACCTTCCTCTCCCTCCAATTTAAAGTGCTCTGATATCCCTTGGGATCATGTTCGTGCTATATAAAACTTTATATATAAATAAAAATTAAAATTAAAATAAATTATAAATAAAGATGATCACTGCACTAAACTGCACCCTGAGCATAGTGGACTCAACCAAATCTCTTGTAATTACACTAGACAAGAGTCTGAACATGCAAACTCACATCAATTCATTGGCTAGAAATGATTGATTTCAATTAATGTATGAATCATTCAGCATTCTGTCCATCATTTGTTGCAGTTACACTTTTCACCCTAAGTGGGATGGAATGCCCAGACGTGGGTCCCTAGCTCACTGTGCTACTGGATTAAGCTAGCGTGGCTGATGAAGGGTGACATACCCCGAAACCGGTCCCAGGATGCTGGCTTGGCAGTTTGGTCTGGACTGCTCCCATGAGGCACAGTATCAAGACTGATTTGCATATGGCTGGGTCCAAACTGGGGTGGTGTAGTGGGCAAAAGAACGACGGATTTAACCCAGATCTCTTAACTGGGGCAGAATGTTTGAATCATTCAGCATTCCGTCCATCATTTGTTGCAGTTATGATTTCACTTAAGCTGCATTAGAAAATGGAAACCATTCATCAAAACAGCAGACCTCAAATTGGCAGTCCAGGCATTAGTAAGTCATCTTGAGGATTGAATACAGATGTACATCTCTATCAGGTCTACCCAGGATCTCAACAGCTACCATTACCGAACAATCATCTAAAAGATGTGCCTAGAAACTTTCGCATATCTCCCAACGATCATCTTTTGCACACGCGAGGCGAACTCCAAGATTAAGCATTTAGAACTCTTTCATCTTACCTCTGAGAAATTACCCTCATAACCAGCGAGACACAGGTCCTAATATACCTGTTAAATGTAGATTCTCACTAATTATTTGTGCGAATGTACTAGTTTACAATATGGATTCTTACACTCATATTTCAGGAATTTGCATATGTCTTTGCTACTATGAGAAGTTATTTTTATGAGTTCCGGTGTGTATAATGTCTACTATCGAAATGTACTAACGAAATAAGATTTTACTGTGTACCCTAGGGGGTCAAGTTCACGCTATATAAAACACTGAATAAATGAACTCACTTCCAGGACCGGTCTTCATAATGTACCGGTCTGCACAAAGTTAGTGTTTGTTTAGTTCTGTTAAGGTTAATTCACAATAATAGCACCGATTCGGTCCTTACAAAGTGGGTTATACATAATAATAAAAAAATAATAATAAGACCATTTCTAAAGCGCCTGGTTACACCTATGACGGTGTGTCCCCGCGCTGAAAAACTACTGCTCCCAGATGAAGCTAAACCAAGTCTCACTAAAATCCTAGAATATATCAGGATACTATTTACTTGGGAAAGAGATAAGTTTTCAAATTTTGTCTGAATCTTGTTTCGGAGGGCTCCATCCGAAGGTTCAAGGGGAGGCTATTCCAGTGTTTACTAGCCAAGAAACGGAAGGAGCTACCTCCCATTCTGGACCTGTGAACACGGGGAAGTTTGAATAGCATCACTCCAGCGGATCTAAGATTTCGAGTAGGGCGATGGATAATAAGGAGTCTTTGCAGGTAGTTTGGGCCTTTTCCCTGGGCAATACGATGAGCCATACATAGTGCCTTGAATTTGATGCGCTCCACAATAGGGAGCCAATGAAGTTTACGCAATGCCGTCGTACCGGATGCCCTGCGTGGAAGGTTCAGTACCAGGCGGGCAGCGGCATTTTGGACACATTGTAGTTGTTGAACGCCTTTTTTGCTCAAGCCTAGCAGAAGGGCGTTGCCGTAATCCAGGTGTGGCGTGACTAGGGCGTGGATAAGTTTCTTCCTGGCCCCAAAGGGGAGCAGGTCGAGAACTTTGCGGAGGGTTTTTAATATTCCAAAGCATTTTCCAGTGATTTTGCTAATTTGTTGCTTGAAGGAAAGCTCCACATCGATCATAATTCCCAAGTTTCTTACAACCTCTGCTGAGCGAGGGATTGGCCCTAATTCCGTCGGCCACCAGTCCTGCGACCAGGTGGAGGGAGACTTACCGACCACTAGCAACTCGGTTTTATCACCATTTAGGCGAAGGCAATTGCTGTTCATCCATCCAGCCACTGCCCGCATACAATTGGAAAAGTTAATGGCTTCCTCAGGCTGGTTGTTGGCAAGTTGAATTATTAATTGGGTATCGTCAGCGTATGTGACGATATCCACACCATAGGATTCCACGATATGTGCCAAGGGCTCCATATATATATTAAACAGCGTGGGGCTCAAACTTGAGCCTTGTGGAACCCCATGCCTCAACTTGCGGGGAGATGACTTATACGGAGGGCAATGTATCTGAAAACTCCTGTTTTCCAAACATACATGCCCACACACACCCACGCACACACACACACAAAGAAGGAAAGGACATACGATTAAAAAAAGTAAATCTGTATATACCTACCTTCACAATATTTTGTTGCCAATATTCTGGCTACAATATCTTTGTAGTGCGATATTTAAGAGTTGATGTTCTAGTAGTATACCTTTTCAGGCTTACATCACCCCTTGTTTACCCTTTTAATCCAAAGATATGAACACTTTATTACAGTTCATGTACGAAGCACATAAGGTTTTTGTGCGACTTCATTTTGATGTTCTCGTTCAGTTTTCTTTTTGTAGTGTTCAGTGTTGTTCATTCATTGTACAAAGATTATTCTCTCCCACGCTTTTTGTGATGCACACTCCTGCTCTCAGGCACTTATCCACAACATGGTATAATTGGGTTAGAATAAATCCTTGGAGACCATTGTTCTCCATTATCCTATTAAGGAGGAAGGAAGCAAAGCAGATTGGCTGCTGAACAATATTACAGCAAAACTCTCTTTTGCATAAAAAGGCATGCCCAAGAAAAGGCTGCACTGACGGGCATGTCGGGAGTAGAGGAACAATCAACTTTTCTAACTCAGCTAAGGGGCAACCTAAAATAGAGTAGGAGAAATAGTTCAGCCTTCCCCGCAGACGGTGCACGGTAAGCATGCACCATGTTCCTGTCTTCCCCTGTCCCTTCATATCACGCAGGTGAAAATCAATGAACCCCTCCTGGTGAACAGCAGTTTAGCCGCAGGAAAGAAATGGAATCCATCCATCAGCGCAGGTAATAGAAGCCGTAATGATGAAATGGACTGAAAAATAAATAGTCCTTAAGGGAAACATTCCAAGCTGTCTGCTTAGTACTGTAAATGGAAACACGAACAATCACTGTTGAGAGTAGTACACGTACAAAACACGACAAGTTGATGAAGTGGCCGATGAAAGCCAGCTAATGGCAAAAAGAAAAGTTGGAGAGTTTGAAAAAACGTACGCACTGTCACAATGTTGTACTTCCTGGCCTTTCAAAGAATGCCTACCACCATGACTGATGAGAAAACATTTTCCCTGATTGTATTAAAGTTTGTTAAAATGACAAAGCAATGAAATGAAAAATAAAACAAGCAGTGAAATAATCCTGCCATATGAAGGAGTTGCACCATGCAGCATAATTTTGGATTTAATTGCCCTTTAACTTAGTTATCCTTGGGGTAAAAGTTTGTCGTTCTTTGCCACATAAATCCAGTGGTCCTACCTATAAGGGACGTATTCCCGGAGGAATAACAACTCCCATTGGCAGTATTAATTGGGTGGGCAGTGCAAGTCCTATCAGGCTTCATATTTTAAGTGGACGTCATTCACTTAGTCAATGTATCTTGAATTCAGTCAACAGGTGCAAAAACAGGAAAGGTCATTTAAGAACCTAAGAATTGTCTCCAATAGTCCTAAATATTGGTGACCCTAAGCATCCAGTCTGCAGGAAAGGCTGATCAACTTCTTTTATGCAAAAGAAAGCCCTTGAGGCCAGACTTTACTCTTACCCTGTGCATTAACGGTAGATCTGGTCCTTGTCATGGACAGTCATTTAACAGTCACTGTGCACCATTACTTAATTTGTAAAAAAAACATAAGTGCTTGGGCTCTCGTCAGGAGTCCACTGCAGCTTGCCCCACACATTGTCCCAGCCATGCTGACAACAATAGTAACAACACAACTACTAAACATCACACTCCTACAAATGTGAAAAATTCGGACTATTTCTGGCCCAAAAAGCTAAAAGATGGGCTTGGGCAGAATTAGCCAGACAATGCAACCTTGTGGCAGCCTGTTACAAGTGGCAGTGTTGACAATTAAGTGCCGGGGCCGAGCACCGGTAACCACTGGCTCAAATTCAGCACTGCTGTTCACTTTATAAATTCATTCATAGAAACACCCGTCTGTACCAAGGACCCTCACCAAATTTCTTGTGTATTTGAGAGTTTCTTCTGTTTAATTTAGTGTACAAATCAGTATATCATTTGAAAGATGTAAAAAGGTATGAAATGGTGCAGAATCATGTAAAGCATACATTACATAAACATATGTGCTTATACTAAATAATTACACAGTATCCCACTTCCTCTAGACACAGATACCCCATTAGGTGGCCAAGTCCTTACTGAGCACATCCTTCAGCATGTACACAAGTTTCCAAGGAGAGTCCCCTACCTACAGATAAACTAACCTCTTTAGCTGCCAGAGCTGCTACAACACACATCTTTCACCCTGTGCCCAGAGCCCACTACCTCCAGACATCGAAGCTCCATTAGGTGACCAAGCCCCTACTATGCATCGCCTTCCTCCTGTGCATAGGTCTTGACAGAGAGGGCATTACCTCTAGGTACCCTAACCATATTAGGCGGCCAAACCCCTACCAGGCACAGTCTTCACCCTGGGACAGCTCTTCATGGAGAGGCCACTCTCTCCAGACACCCACGCCTCATAAGGTTGCCAAGACCCTCCTACGCAGTCATTGCCCTGTGCACAACATTTCATGGAGAGCGCACCACCTACAAACTCTCAAAACCAGTTAAGTAAAGAAGCCCCTGCTATGCACAGCCTTTGTTTGAACAACCCTTCAAGGAGTGTCCACACCCTGCACAAATGCAAGCCCCATTAGGCAGCCAAGTATGATGTAAATTCATACAGGCATTAGCAGTACAGAAGCTATAGCAAATTGGCTCTAGGTGTAGCTAACTAAAAAATTGTAAGTGGCAGAAGTTAACCGCAACCGGCCACACTTGTTGGATGATGTAATCAGTGATGTCATTGAACATGTCACAAGTGATGTAATATATGAGGTCATAAGTAGTGCATGGGGTGTGCAAGCTAGCTATAGCTCAGTAAACTATAATTGATGAATTTAAAATTTTTTGTTAAAAAATATGTACATATGAAAACATACACACACACACCATATTACCACTAAAGCCTCTCTTGCTTTAGATAAAGGCACTAGTACACTCACAGGGTTGTTGAACGTGCAAAGTGCAATTTGGTTAAAGATGGGACATGACACGATTCAGCTATCTACATAGCATTGCTCACAAGGAATTTCATTTCATCAGATATGATAACACGCCTTGTGATTGTACTTGAAATAGAAAATAAACTATATACTTCCTATGTGCATTGTACCTTGAGGTAAAATTGGAAAATATAATATAAAAAAATAAATATAAACTTCAAAATTCATCAATATAAAGTTATTATACAACATAACAAAATAATCTTTGAAAATTGATTTTTCTACAGTGAGAGGCTTTTGCGGAAATCAAGAATCAAAGCAAGTGGCCATCGAAGAAAGCCATGCACTCCTTCTGGTCAGGAGTGTGTTGTCTATCTGCAGCAGGCTTGTTTATAACACACACTATACTACACTTGTAAAGTTATTACAGCCCTAAAGGCAACACAATATTAATAAATATTCTCCAGCTCAGACATGGAGTAAGACCAGCACCACACACAAAATAATGGGTAACGTAACACTCTCACAAGTACTGCAAAATGCTCCATGGTTTTGCATAAAAAATATTGTAACCAGGAATTTAAAATAACTCTCCATAGAATATGTTACAAGCATTATTTTGACTATCTATCTATCTCTCTATCTATCTATCTATCTCTCTATCTATCTATCTATCTATCTATCTATCTATCTATCTATCTATCTATCTATCTATCTATATCTATATCTATATCTATCAAGCAAAATTTTAAAAAGGGTTTCTCCAAAGATCTTGGAAGCTGCTGAACCGCTGCAGCCTGTAACAACAGCCTGCCAACGCAAGTTGGGACATGACCACATAGAAAGGCACAAGTTACTTAAGTTGTGCTTTCAGGCACAATATCTGAAGGGGAGAAAGCAGCTGGATGAAGGTTTGGGGGATTTGTAATTGTTTCATCATGACATCTATGTGCATGAGGGGAAGAAGCAAGAACCGCCAACGGTTGGATTGTAAATTACTTACTATAGAGCTCCTGCATGAATGGACTTAAAGTGCAGAGATCGCGATGTCCCTCTACGCCCACAAGTGTATTTCCACCAATCACTGAAAGGTAATTTTCATTTAAAAACTTCAATATTTGCAACACTTGTGTCATGGGCATTTAAAAAAGACAGTTATGCTGAAACGCGTCATGCCGGTCTCATTAAAATTTGTAAGCTCAATTATCCCATGTGTGCTCAGATCTTTTCTAGTGGGAGGATCATGGACTGTGATATTTTAGTACAGCCACTAGCATGGAGAACACCTATCGTCAAGCAGTTTGGCGGCAACAGTGGCACACAAACGGTTTCTCCAAAGTTTTTGGGAGTTGTCAAACTGCAGCAGCCCATAACAACAGTCTGCCAACACGAGTTCAGACATGAACACATAGAAAGGTACAAGTAACTTAAGTCTACAGGGGAGAAAGCGGCTGGATGAGGGTTCAAGAGACTTGTAATTGTTTAATTGTGACATGGGTGTGCGTGAGTGGAAGAAGCAAGCACCACCACTGTTGGATTGTAAAGATACTTACTATAGAGTGTCTACATGAGTGGACTCATAGTGCTGAGATCGTAATGTTCCTCCATGCCCGCTAGTGGATTTCCACTAATCACTGACTGAAAACTTGAATATTTGCAACACCTGTGTCATGGGTATTTAAAAAAGGCAGTTATGCTGAAACGCATCATGCTGGTCTGATTAAAATTTGTAAGCTCTATGAACCAGTGTGTGCTCAGATCTTTTCTGGTGGGAGGATCATGGACTATAATATTTTAGTGCAGCCATTAGCATGGAGAGCGCCCATCCTCAAGCAGTTTGGTGGCAACAGTGGCACACAAAGGGTTTCTCCAAAGTTCTTGGAAGCTGCTGAACTGCCGCAGTCCGTAACAACAGCCTGCCAACACGATTTGGGACATGACCACATGGAAAGGCACAACTTACTTAAATTGTGCTTTCAGGCACTTCATCTGAAGGGGATAAAGTGGCTGGATGCGGGTTCTAGAGACTTGTAATTGTTTAATCGTGACATTGGTGTGCATGAGGGAGAGAAGCAAGGGCCACTCACTGTTGGATTGTAAAGGTACTTACCGTAGAGAGCCTGCATGAATGGACTTGAAGTGTCAAGATCGTGATGTCCGTCCATGCCCACTAGTGGATTTCAACCAATCACTGAGAGGCAATTTTCGTTTAAAAACTTTAATATTTGCAGAACCTGTTTCATGGGCATTAGAAAAAAAGGCAGCTATGCCGAAACGCGTCATGACGGTCTGATCAAAATCGGTAAGCTCTATGAAGCCGCTTGTGCTCAGATCATTTTCAGTGCGAGGATCATGGAATGTCATCTATATATATATATATAAAATTCATTGAAAAAAACATAGGTTTCAGGGACGTTATAGTTAGTTGGACATTTCTCTCGTACAAAATCATACAAATTGCCCCATTATGGTTAGTTCAGCTAGCTATAACTCACGCACCCGCAATGCACTTTTGATGACGTCATATATTACATCATTCATGACTTGGTCAGTGAAATCACTGATTACATCCACTGATGGCATCTCAAATCACATCACTGAGGTACCTGGTGGGCTAGTTGGACCCAAGGGAACCTCAGTTTTCAAGGGGACTTAATCCCTCAACTTACAACACGCCAGAGGGCCCTTTTGCACAGTGGTGCAGAGCGGGGGTGGGGCCTGATGTGACACGTGTGCACATAAGTGGACCTAGTACATAGACCTTATAGCGCACATCCACCTTATAATTGTGAGGTACAACTGTGATCTAATAGGTACAAATATTTCTGAAAATTATATTATATCTTATGAATTGCTTTTTAACAAACACTCAAGCACTCTACTTGGTGCAATATCAATACTACTCCCTGCCCTGATAATAAATATTTACTCATGTTTAAAGCTGTTTAGCCAGGACACGAACACCCGTTAAAATACAGTAACAACACTCCAGCCTATCAATCCACCTACACAGATATTAGTGCAATTCCTAAAATTTTTGCGGAACTACATTTTTGTTATTTCTAATTGCTAGATAGCTCAAATAGCAGGACCTCATATATGGACTCAATACCTCGCATTTCGATAATTTTTTTTAATTTTTGGGAATTTCGATGTAAAAATTCCACTAACATATATCCAGCTTTTATTTTGTTAAAAAATGGTTACAAATGTTTTGTTTTAATATGTGGTGTGGCCACTAAGAGAATACATCTCATGTTTTTACATACCAGCTCTGGAGAAGCGAGAAACTTGCGAAACACGTGTTGGCTTGAATCTCATGTTCTTAAATGGAGTATTTTGAATAATGTTTGAAATGAAGACACTTTGAGATAAAGACTTTATATGGACTTCTTCATTGCTACGTGTGTCCGTCTTAGTACATGAACTAAAGTGGACCATATGGATTATTCCCTGTGAGAGTAACGGGGATCTGAGAACGAGTGCCGGGCTAATATTCCATTTTCCCCGTGTGAATATATATATATATATTTCTCTGCCAAAAAACAGGCACTGATACCGTGGAAGTACGACACTAGAACTTATTTCACTAGAAAGCTCTGACAGGTTTCGATGGCTGAACCGTGTTGCTCACAACATCGGGCGCCATTAAGGTAGGACATTATATGCATCTTCATTCTTCATGGTTGTCACAGCAACCGAAAGTCATCATAAACATAACCGTTAGAGGAAAAGATTACAAAGTGCAAAAAATAACATGTTTTAAATTGACATAAATTAATAATATGGAAGACTTAACATCAGTCTATTGCTAATAATAAAAACAAGCGATGGTACTCGTAACGTAGGCTGGTATTTGCTGCGATCTAAAAGGTATGGAGCTTGATAAACAACAAGGGAGACAGACTATACCAATAGCAGTGACGGATAGTCTGTGCAAATATACAGGAGACAAATCATATAATTAGAGCCACATTTGTTTACTAATGTGTAGGTGGTGACTGAAAACAATTGCAACAGTTTCGTAGAACAGATTGCAGTGCTAAAGTAAAGAGGGGGGTAACAATAATGCATATCCTTATTTTGCACGCAGATGATGCACAGGATTCAGCCCAAGTGGGCCTGTTTAGATTATGCAAATGAAAAACAGCAAAGTCATACAGTCAATGTATTGTCAAACCAATCATAACCCTTGTCTATGGACAATACATTAGAACCAGCCGAGCCAACAAAACATAAACCTTGTGACAATGAACCCTATTAATAAACAAAAGAATATAGAAAACCCTATAAGTGCAATAAAACTAAAGCACCTGGGGGTTGAGAGAGGAAAGGAGCTACAGGTGAACAGATAATGCTTTATCAGATTTCAACCCATGTGGGATCTCAGAGTTCAATATAAGTATGTACCTAGATTCTAGCTTCCTGAGTAACAACTGTCTATTACCACCTCTAGGGTTCTTAGGGACAGTTTTGATTACAAAGTAGGATAAATCCTTTGCATTACCTCTATGGCATAGGTTGATGTGTCTGGCTACAGGGTAACTTGGATCATCATTAGCGATTGCCCTTAGATGTTGCATAATCCTGACATGTACAGGGTGTACAGTGCATCCTACGTACCTTTTGTTACAACTGCATTCTAATACATAGACGGCAAAATCGCATTTACAACTGAAAGTACCTCTGATTTCAAAAGGTGTTTGTACAAGTCCATATTGGAACCATGTGGACAAGCTTTGCATTTAAAGCACTTTTGGAAACCCCTGTGCACTCTCAGCAAATCTGTCACTTTCTTAACCTGTGGTGAGTTGCGTACTAGCTCGTTTCGCATTGATTTGGCCTTCCTGAATATTATGAGGGGGACTTTGGTAATATTGGGGCCAATGATGGGATCACTCCTGACAATGCGCCAATTTTTATAAAGGATGTTGCGAAGTTTGGCATGGTATGCTGAATAGCATGTAATGAGACTTGGTGTACCCGGGTGTGTGATTTTCTTC
Organism: Lissotriton helveticus; assembly: GCF_964261635.1. NCBI lineage: Eukaryota > Metazoa > Chordata > Amphibia > Caudata > Salamandridae > Lissotriton > Lissotriton helveticus. Next base: position 778,313,476 of record NC_136072.1, read on the forward strand.
CTGTTCTCACTTTGGCTGAACAGCATATCTTCTCTCGTGATAAGTCTAGGTTTAGCTTGAGCTATATCCACGGGACCTAAGTCTCTTAAAAAGTTCTTCTGTTGCTCCACCCAAACCTTCTTCAATACTACAATTACGTTTCATACGTAGGCATTCCGCATATGGAATATAATTGCCAGAGGTGTGCTTTCTATATATTCTGGAATGTAGTTGATAGTTGGCTACAAACACTTTCAGATCTAAAAAATGTATTGATTCTGTGTTGATGTTGCACGTGAATGAGAGATTTAGGTCATTTTCATTTAACTCAACTGTGAACTTCTGTGCTGATTCAGAAGACCCCTTCTAGAGGATGAAAAGGTCATCAATATATCCGGTACAGAGAATGACATTCTCAGTCAATTCTCTGGAAAAGTTGGGTTGAGTACCTGCTTCTCCCACCAGCCCATATGCAGATTCACATAGCTGGGGTTGAAGCAGGTACCCATAGCAGTGCCCTGTATTTGCTTATATGTAAGATGGTCATACATGAAGAGGTTATTTTTTAAGCACCACTCTGCCATGTTGAGTAGCATTTGTGTGTGTTGATACAGATGCATAGGTCTGCTACCTAGATAGTGTGCTAGGGCTCACCATCGGTGTGTTTGATGCTCGTATATAGAGCAGTGACGTCTAAGGTCATAAGCACAGATTGATCATTCCAGGCAACATTGTAGATCTTTTTAAGAACATCTCCTGTGTCCCTGATTTGAGCAGGAAGCTTGCAAACATGCTCTTGTAACAAAAAATCAATGTATCTAGAAGTATTCTCAAATAAACCCCCTATAGCAGAGATTATGGGTCTCCCAGGTGGGTTGATGGTGTGCTTGTGCACTTTAGGTATGAGATATAGTTGGGGCATAACTGGGTAATCTGTTTTCAAGAAGTCAAATTATTTATCCGCTAGCAGTATCCCCCGTGCATGCTCGCACAAACAGGACCACGGACTCCGTATATAGCTGTTGCCAATATTCGTGCTTTATTTTTCAAAAGTGAAAGGGTGTAGCCTCAGACGCGTTTCGGACACAAACTGTGTCCTTGATCACATAGTGACGTTCTCCAACGCGGGATATTTAAACAGTTATTGCACTTCCAGTAATGTGATTGGCATGTCAATAAACACTGAAAACATACTATACATTATAGTGCTTTGTATGGAAAAAATACTAAAATCATTACTTTGGACGTAAAAATACTAATATAGGATTGCATAAATATAGGGTAAAAAGAACATGATGTGTAAACAATTTTTAGCAAATAAAGTGCACAAATGCAAACAATGCATATATACTGGTGACTTTTTAAGACAGATCAGCAATATGGTGTGTCAGGACAATTATTTGTTCATGACAATGGACGCAACGACCTTATACACCAGCATAAAACATAAAGCATGATGAAGGCATTAAAGCTACTAAATATTACTTGGCACAGAGACCCACATTTCAGAGAGAACATAACATTATGCTCCTTGAGATGTTAGAATTCTGTTTAATGAACAAAAGTTTTATGTTCAATAATTTATTGTTTCCACAAACTAGAGGAGTAGCCATGTGGGCCAATTTCTCTACCAGTTATGCCTGTCTGCATATGGGCTACTGGGAGGAGCTGGTCCTCAGGGCAAGCACAGCCAATAAATCCCAAAAAAATGTCATGTTTGGCTACGCTATATAGATGATTTATTTGTGGTATGGCATGGCACACAACTGGGGGCAGGAACATTTGCTGAAGTTTTAAACAGCAATGAACTGAACCTACTCTTTACAACTAACATCAGTAGGGTTACAGTTAACTTGTTAGATACTCAGATTTACATCAACAATAATAGGATAGAGAGCTGGCTATATCATAAAGAAACAGCGGGAAATACTACCCTACACGCGACCAGTGCTACCCCAAGACATCTCATTAACAGTATACAATATGGTGAGATGCTGCGGCTACGCCGCATTTGTAGCAGTGAACATGATTTGAAAACAGCACAGGCAGAAAGTAGCATAAGATTCAGGGAAAGGGGTATAACAAACAGATAGTTAACACAGCTATATCGAAATCCATGTTACTTAGTAGGGAATCTCTGCTCAAAGATAAACAACTTAGGAGAGATCAGAAAGAAGAAAACAAAAAGACAGAAAACACTTTCAGAATGATCACGAGATACAGTAACCAGCACATGAGTATACAGAAGATTATTAAAGAAAACTGGCCTCTTGTTTTAAATGATGCTGTGATTGGACCCCTGCTACCACAGAGGGTGTCCATCACATATAGCAAATCACCTTCTATGAGAGATGCTTTAGTCAATACTAATCCAGAGGTGATTAAAAAATACTAGCGGGCTACAATCCAATAAAGGGTTCTTTAAGTGTAGGTCATGTAATGCGTGCTCCCACGGAATGAATACAAATTCATATAAAACACCATTTAGCAATAGGGAGTATAAGATACAAAGATTCCTCACATGTAAAACAGAGTTTGCTGTCTATGTACTGGTATGCCCTTGTGGCCTACAGTACATAGGCAGCACCAAGTTGCAAGTCCACAAGCGCATCTTACAACATCTGCAAGCCATCAGTAATCAAGATAATACCTACCCGGTGGCACGTCATTTCAGAGAGCTTCATCAATCTGTTCTCAAATATTATGTTATAGACAGTGTACCACCAAGCAGGCGAGGTGGTGACAAAGATTCGAAATTGAGAAGATTAGAAACAGGATACATTTTACAATTACATTCAATCAATCAATTAATCAATCAGAACATTTATAGAACGCGCTACTCACCCGTGTGGGTCACAAGGCGCTAGAGGGGGTGGGGGAGAGCAGCAGCTACTGATCGAACAGCCCAGTCGTAAGGAGCCTCCTGATGGTCAGCAGGTCTTGGGTCTGTTGCAGGTGGATGGGGAGGGTGTTCCATGTTTTGGCGGGGAGGTGGGAGAAAGATCTGCTACCGGTGGTCGTTCGGCGGATGCGTGGGATGGTGGCGAGGGCAAGGTCAGCGGAGCGGAGCTGGCGTTTCGGTGTGTAGAAGGTGAGTCATTTGTTGAGGTATGCTGGTCCAGCGTTGTGGAGTGCTTTGTGGGAGTGGGTGAGGAGCTTGAAGGTGAACCTCTTGTTGCCCGGGAGCCAGTGCAGGTCTCTTAGGTGGGCGGTGATGTGGATGTGGCGAGGGATTCTGAGGATGAGGCTTGCGGAGGTGTTTTGTATGCGTTGGAGTCTCTTCTGGAGTTTGGCTGCGGTTCACGCGTAGAGGCTGTTACCGTAGTCCAGTCTGCTGCTGACGAGGGCTTGAGTGACTGTCCTTCTGGTTTCTGTGGGAATACATCTGTAGATCTTGCGGAGCATGCGGAGGGTGTTGAAGCAGGAGGAGGAGACAGTGTTCACTTGCTGAGTCATAGAGAGCATTGAGTCCAGGATGAAGCCCAGGTTGCAAGCATGGTTGCTGGGTATCGGAGCGTGTCCCAGCGTGGTCGGCCACCAGGCCCCGTTCCATGCGGAGGGGGTGGTGCACAGGATGAGGACCTCTGTCTTGTCAGGGTTCAGTTTCAGACGGCTGGCCCTCATCCACTGTGTGATGGCTTTCATTCCTTCGTGGAGGTTGGATTTGGCGGTGGCTGGGTCCTTGATTAGGGAGATGATCAGCTGGGTGTCGTCGGCGGACGCGACTATGTTGAGATGGTGCGCCCGGACGATGTTGGCGAGTGGTGCCATGTAGATGTTGAAGAGGGTCGGACTGAGGGATGAGCCTTAGGGTACGCCACAGGTGATTGTGGTGGCTTTGGATCGGAAGGTTCTAAATCACCAGGAGGTCTCAACGCCACAGAAGATATATATACTTATCTGGGTTGAATCAAAGTGCCAATTGACTAATTGATTTTTAATTGATTGGTTTTATTTGTTATAAACTTGTTGGAAAAGGGGGACCCCAGAGGAACTACAGAAAACTATTGGCAAACAAAAAGATAACTGTTAACATTATACACTATACACAGCTGCCAATAGTCCAACGTTTCTGCAAATATTGCTTAGTAATGATTGCTATCAAAAAAATGGTGCATACTGTACGGTATTTTCCAGTATTTTGTTAAAAAAATGCTTGATTTGATTGTTTTAGGAATGTCTGAGAGGCATAAGTTACTTTTTTCCTTTGCTGGAATCCTATGCAATAGGAAGTTTAAAAATACATAGACAAAATTGTTGCTGTAGAGTTATTTCTATGTAATGTATACTTTCATCAAAACCCGTTAGTGTGAATATTTTTTCGAAACTGATTCACTGCTCTCACGTCAGAGCAGTACAAAAAGGGGTGTTGTGTTTTTTCACTCCTCTGATTACATAGCAACAAAACATCAAGTCTAAAGCATGAAGGGTCCAAGGGTGAGTCATTGCCTCCACTGGGTCTGTGGTAACCCCCAGTAGCAGATGGAATGCGGGTGCCACCCTACACCACCAGTTGTCTACTCCCTGCCATGCATGTGTCTCTGCAGGCCCATGATGACAGGGAACTAGAGGCTGCTTTCTTTGTGGCTCCAGCTCTCTACTCCAAATATAAAAGCAAGTAGCAGGGCTCCAGACAGGGAGGGGAGAGATATGGTCAGATTTTTAGGATGCCAGGTATGTTTTTTTCCCATTCAGAGCAGAAGAGTTATACCAGGTTGTTCGGGAAGGAGGCAGGACATTGGTTGTGTGCTTTAAAAAATGTGGTGTAGAGAGTGGTACTGATGGAAGCAAGGGATCATGGTAGGAGGTCTGGAATTTTGTTTTGTACCTGGGGGCTAAGGGTGGTGGGGAAAGGAGGGTGGAAAGTATTTATACTTTTCACAGTAAAAGGGTGGAGGCAGAGTGAGGCAAAGTCATGTTGTAGATGGCTTCATGATGGCCGCTCAGCCCCTGCATAGCTGATCCATTGATCAGAAGGTGGGTGGGAGCACACGGCCTCACCTCTCAGCAGAGCTTGTTCCTTAGCATTGTGATAAATGCAGTTAACGGTAAATGGTCACTTGAATATTAGCTGTAGTGTTTCACCAAAGTTGGTGCAGGTTAGCGCTGTAAATCTCTAGGCATTTGTTTCTGGATATTATCCTTTATCAGTAGAGATAAAAAAATGAATTTCATCAGGTGTTTCTGAGAAAGCTGCCACAATCCTCTCATTGATAATTTAGAGACAGGTAGTTGTCAATAACTGAGTTTTCCAACACATGGCTCCAAGTGTTAATAGAACAGAAGAGCTTCTCTTTCGTTTTCTATCTGATGTCAAGTGGAAACCCTCAGTGGAAAACAATCTTGTTAATTTACGGCAAGAATTGATCAACACTATAAATACATATTTTTGACATCATGTCAAATTCTCTCTATTGTACTGATTGCCATGTGGAGACAGGCACCCACAGAGGAATTCCCAGCCATTTACCAGAACCTAAGGGCAGATGACAGAGGTCACTTACAATCAGGCCAGCCACAGGAGCTACTCGCTGAGGGATAAGAGAGCTGATACAAAAATATAATAGCAGACATCACCTAAAGGGAAGTATGCATGCTGGTACGGAAGCAGGATGTCGAGGGGAAGCAAGAAGTAAGGCCAGACGGGGCAAAATATAAGTGTGGGGTAGTAGGAGGAGCAGTAAGACCAATAGGTAGAGGACCAGGCCATTCTGAGGGTCAGAATAAAAGGGGAGCATGAACATTAAAGGAACTGGAGTGATATAAGACGTGAGGAGTGTTAAGAAAGAGAAAACTACACACTACAATCTTACCATGAGACGTCACCAGCGGGATAGATTCATGGAAGGGAGACAATCCCATTTACACACCTTAGCTATGATAATATGATTTTTATAAAAGGTGAAGAAGAGTACACTGAGAATATACATTCTCTCTGGATGATAGACATCTTTACTCAATGGCCATTCGGCGACATCACCACACTTCTGCAAATAATGTGAAGGCTCAGTAACCATTTGCCAAAACAATAAACTTTTTGAGAGTTTTGTTTTACAATTATCAGTATTCTTTTGGGAGTGTTGATGGGGGGTAGATGTGTGGAGAAAGGTGAGTTCATTAGAACATAATCAAATACTATTGCCATTAAATATGGTCTGCATGGCTCCTTCTATACAGCGAAGTATGAATGTACTGAACTCAATGCTTTTCAAGTAAGCTTTATTCGGCTTTTGAATTTAAAACCATAAAAGCAACAGTGAAAAGATACAAATATACAAAGAACTAGTCCAGCGAATCAAAACATAATTAAAAGAAAAACAGACTGTTTAGGACAAGCTAAAACAGTTTGACAAATCAACTATTCAAGATCCTAATCCAAAATACACAGAATCCTCCTTTATCATCAGGTATGATAGTAATTTGGTACACCGGGGCCAGGATAAAAGTCATGCAGATCCCAGATACGGATGGAGCCATCTCCAACTTTGTGTTGGGTAGAACGTAAAAAGGGGGCAGTGTTTCTGTCTTTAAACTTAATTAAAATCAGATCTCCTGGAACATTTTTGGGCAGAGAACCAAGCCACCCCACCCTCCTGACGCTCAATATCCCGCCGTCTAAAACAGATGGTAAATGTCTATGGTTTTTAAGCCAGAAAATGGCTTTATTCATTAGGTCCTGCTGTAGTTCACGTTTACCCGGGGTGAGTTCAGGGACCCCAGAAAGCACGGTAACGTATGGCGCGGCTTCCGGGGGTAGGTCCATTTGATGCCTTCTTTCCAGGAGTCTGTGAGGGGTATGTTTTGGATTAAGAGGAGCGTTGCGACCACTTAGAGTGGGTGGTATAGGAGGGGGGTCACAAGTGGGAAGTATGCTGGAAGCATTGTTCATAGGCCTTTCATGGATGTTAGTAGGGGTAGAGCATGTGGATATCATGGTGTTGGCATTTGGTGGGAGGGACCTTATTACAGTGTTTTCAATCCTGGTCAGCCTCTCCCCCAGATCATTAATTTTTACGACCAGTGGTGATAGAGCACTGTTTAACATTCGTTCAATTTGGGCCAGCAGGGTCAAATGAAGGGGGGATACGGGGTCATTTGATCGAGTCTCCGCTTTATCCGAAGTTAGTGAGACAGGGTTTGGGGCGGATAAATGGGGGCTGCAGAAAATTGGTTCGGGGGATGCGGGAGGTGTGAGATTTACTTGTTCATTGTCTCTGACCACTATAGAGGGAGTTAATAAATCCTGGGCATAGTTTGTACCGCACATGGCATTCAATTCTTCCCAGATTGACATCGTGGTTGGGAGACAGGATACCGAGGGCAACAATGTACAGATCAAAGCAATAGAGGGGGAAAGGTTAGCATCTGACTGTACCTCCTCCTGTAGTAAAACCAAGTGTAGGGGCCCGTCCCGTCCTCCTCTGGCCTCTGAGGGCCACAGAGGGCCCGCCCTTTGCCCGGGCTTCGCTCGGCGTCCCGCGAAGCGAAGCACAGCGCTGTTTGTAGGCGCCTCCTGGCGCTTGCGGTGCGTGGCCAATCAGCGCCGCCGCTAAGGCAGCCGGGATTTGCAGTCCCGGGGCGGCGGCGCTGTCTCAAGACTGTGGTGACTCCTGGCGGTGGCGGCAGCGGAAAGGGACTCCCCTCGTCCCCCCAGCACAGGTAAGTGATGCCCCCCTGCTCCGCCAAGCAGAGCGCTGTTTGTAGGCGCCTCCTGGCGCTTGCGGTGCGTGGCCAATCAGCGCCGCCGCTAAGGCAGCCGGGATTTGCAGTCCCGGGGCGGCGGCGCTGTCTCAAGACTGTGGTGACTCCTGGCGGTGGCGGCAGCGGAAAGGGACTCCCCTCGTCCCCCCAGCACAGGTAAGTGATGCCCCCCTGCTCCGCCAAGCAGAGCGCTGTTTGTAGGCGCCTCCTGGCGCTTGCGGTGCGTGGCCAATCAGCGCCGCCGCTAAGGCAGCCGGGATTTGCAGTCCCGGGGCGGCGGCGCTGTCTCAAGACTGTGGTGACTCCTGGCGGTGGCGGCAGCGGAAAGGGACTCCCCTCGTCCCCCCAGCACAGGTAAGTGATACTGAACTCAAATTCTGATTCTGAGCCAGGATTAATTATACAGGTCACAGGATCTGTGAACATTTCCAAGCAGGGAACAAGTTGGGGTATGTGTGGGTAGACGGTATCCACCCACTATTTCCATAGTGCGGACGCCATGCACCATGCTAAGAAGTTGGGCCCCGCTGAAAGATGCTGAAGTCCTCCTAGTGTAATTTTAAGACACAATCAGTACATCTCTGTTTTTCTTCCAAGCAGCAATGTGCAGGTGTTGAGGTGCTGTCCTATTTCAGATAACAACTGGGCCCAAAACAAAGGCCGAATTTAAGGGGGCCATCAGGCCTCCTTTTGTTTGAATATCCTGTCTGGGAGCTATCTGGAGCATCACACCTAGATGCAAATGAAAAAGATGGGAAACAAAGGCACAAAGCTTTTTATCACTTCACAAGTACTTAAGAGAGCCATGGTTTTGACTTTGCTTTGAACCTGTATATAAGAGATTTGCATGCACTGAAAGATTTTTAGATGTGTGGGTCTGTCCAAGTATTTAAACAACTAAAAATGTAAATACCACTATTTTGTTTTATTTCTTTTATATTGCTTCTCATCCCAATGCAGTGTGCCAGATCGCTTTAAATCACACATACACATTATATATTGACAATAAATTATACAAATGTGTAAATCAGTGGACAGGATGTGCTACATAATACAGTGAGGGTTACAAGGTGTAGGAGTTACATGTCCTTCATAGCTCACTGTTCTATGATAGAAGGATTGCAATTTATGTACTGCAAGTAACACAAGTATTTATGTGTTAAAAACAGTAAGCCACTTACCTATCTACATAAAATAAAGATATGTCATTTGCATGTTACATGTTGTGCTTTGAAGGTGACACATTAACCTTCTAAGGCTACTTTGGTTCAAAACTGTGACCAGACAAACCACAGATCCCTCTAGCAAATGCGTAAATCTCCAGAGCTTTTTTACCATTATTATATTCCCTGAGATTTACTGGGCACACAAAGACCTTGCAGCAGGTGCCTTAATCTCATACGATATTTTAAAATACAGAGTTTGCAACCACTTAAGCATAACAGGTTTATTGCCACATTTCTCCTTGCTGCCAATGGAAGAGTTAAAAATAAAAGATGTATAGCTTGAGGCCAAGATTTTGTGTTGGGATTGCTTCACTTTTTCGGTACAACCACAATGCGAAATCTCATTTGTTAAATCTCATAATGTACCCAATTGTACCCGTGATAGGCATGCTAAACATATGTGTGTGGTCTTAAGATTTTATGTCCCTCTTTGGATGTCACCTTTTGTGAGGTTCTGGAGTGTGATCCCACATGCATTGTTACACACTGTGATTTTATGCTCTGTGATGTCACGTGCCATGATGTCACTTACATACTGCCTAACTTTGTTAGTCCCCCTCCACTTCAATCATAGGATATGCCCCTGTTTCCAAGGAAATCAGAGCAATACAGGTGTAAAAAAATGATAACTGCCTGAAAAAGCGCTCTCCAAGGTCATCCTAGAGGTTGGAGAACGATAACAACTCTCATGTTGTGTCTGCATTCCAGGCCCGACTGCACTGTATCTAATCATCAAGATTACAAGACTATGTCAGATGACATATGCTATTGGTGAATGACCTTTTGAAACCAAAGTCATTTAAGAAACAGTGAAGTGCATGAGAAATGAAAGGTAGACACATTGTTTAGCATCTGTGTTCATGTCAGGACTACAAATGTGCTTTAGACTTAAATCATTCGCACCAGAACCGTGTTGGCCAACAATACATAAGAAACTATGGCTAGGTCGTGGCCAAGATGGCGAGCTAGGAGGACGCTTTTCTCATGAGCTCCCGAGGCCCCGGAGCCTTTACACCGCCAGTCACCGCTGATCTTCCCCGGATCGAGTGGGAGGCGGCGCCCAGCACCGGTGAGCGAGTGCCGACGTGGTCTGGGGATCCCCGGTGCCCTCCAGGAAATAGCGGAGCCGGGTTGGAGCGATCCCCGGACAGGAGGCCTGCAGCCAAGCCGGGGGACGCCTGTGGGACGCCCTACGGAACCCGCCGTCGGAACCGCCGGGAGTCCTCGTAGGCTGCGGGAGCTGTCGAGGGGAGAGGCGCCCCCAGAGAGAGCCGTTAGCGGGGCAGAGGAGAAGCATCCCGCAGCGGACCATCGAAGCACCGACAGAGGCCTTAAGAGGCGGACCCAGGAACATCCAGCTACGCGACCCCGGGGATCCGGAGGGCCGTGAGGCCTACCCCGGAGCGCCGGCCTCTGGAGCCCCCCACTGCGCCCCGCACGGTCTGGGGGGTCGGCGCAGTGACCGGAGGGCGCTCCGAAATGCCCAGCGTGGCCCGAGCGAAATACGGGGACCCCGCCCTGACATAACTACCGGGCGGGCCCCGGTGGGCCTACGGCGAGACAGCGACGCTCAGCTCGAGGGCCCTAAATGCACGGGGGCCCTTCCCCCTTCGCCACACATGACACCGGAGCCGGACTGTGACGCTGAGACCCTCCGGCGGAGGCCTAGTGGGTGACGAGCTTTCTGCCTGAGCAGGACATTGTGGGGCACGAGAACAACAGTGAGGAGCATCGGCCTCGAAGGGGACTAGCCTGTGCCATTCCTGCTGCGGCACGGAGGGGGGCTACCCAGACCCTTCCTAGCGGACTGCACTGCTGCATCTCCTCCGGAGGCACGGAGGGAGGGCCGGGCGACACACCACTTGGGCGTGGACGCGACGGGGTGGCCCAGCTTCCGTTGACCCTGGACGCTATCCTCCGCGTGGTGAGGCGGGGGTGGAGCCCTGCTTTCGGCGGCGGGCGGCTGCACCCGTCCTGGGGACACGACGTGGAGGTCTGAGGGGCCCCGCCGCTGCGACCGGACTGCGGAGGGACGCATCAAGGAGAGCGGCCATGCACATCTCAGCCCCCCGCTGCTCGGGACCTTATCAGTGCCCTCTACATCGCGGGCCGCTCCTGCTGCTACGATGTCTGGCCACCGAGGGGGTAAGAAAGGTGACTGCACCTTGCCCGACATGCTGAGCAGGGCTGCCCCAAGACAAGATAGGAACCAGCCTGCCCCGAGCCCTCCATCCAGCTCCCGAGGGGCGGAGGGAGGGGAGCCTCCAGTGACCCGATCGTTTCTAGAGTCGTTGTTCAGCACCCTACGGGAGGACTTCCAAGCGCTGAAGCAAGAGGTGGCGGGGGAAGTACGTGAGGTGCATAGGGAGGTCGATTCCCTTGGTGAGCGTGTAACTGCTATAGAAGAGACTGGCCACACCCGCGACGATGAGATAACGCACCTGCAGCAGGAGGTTCTGCGGCTCAGAGACCAACAAATTGACCTCCAGGCCCACGCAGAAGATCTCGAGAACAGGTCCAGGCGCAACAACATTAGAGTCCGAGGCGTTCCTTCTGGAGAAGAAGGGGAGGACGTGACCGCATACCTGGGTGATATGTTTCGCGACATCTTGGGGGAACCTGGAGACTTGCCGGTGAGGATTGATAGGGCGCACAGAGTAGGCCCGCCGCGACGGGCTTCGGCTCCAGCCCCGGACATCTTAGCCTTCCTGCCGGACTTTCCCTTGAAGGAACGGATCCTACGCGAGGCTCGACGTCGGCAACCACTGAGTTTCCGGAGTCATCAGGTGGCGCTGTTTCAGGACTTATCTACGATCACCCTTCAAAAGCGCAAATCCTTCAAGATCGCCACAGACTTCTTGAGAGAACACGACACGCAGTACTCGTGGGGCCACCCTTTCCGGCTAATCTTCCGCTGGAACGGAACCTTGCATCAGCTCCGGTCCCTTCAGGACACTTGCGAGGTGCTAGGGATCACTGCGACGGACAACGACACTCCCACGCCTTCCCGCCGACGCAGTGCCAGAGATGGGTGGCAGACTGTCCGTCGGCGCCGGCCCGCTAACTTGCCATCGAGACCTGACTCACCCACGGTCAGGGCTGAAATGGACAGCGCGATAATGGTGGTATCCAGAGACACATCGTCTGGTGAAGTGGCCATGACGGCCTAAGCACACTCCGGGGGGAGATCCTGATGGCCTCATCTTCACAGCAGGTGCGGGGGTTCCGGGGGGGAGGGGGTGGCGGGGGGGTGCAGGAGGTGGCTGGACGTCCACACGAATAACTTACCGCAGACTTGTCCGATAAGGACCGGACTGGGACAATGTTTCTCATTCAGGGGAAGTTGGGACGGGGGGGGCGTTGGGGGAATGGGTGGGGTGCGGGAGGAGGGTGGTTGGGATCGGGGAGGAAGGATCCGGGGGCTCGCAGTTTGGGGTGGGGTAGCCGAGTGTTGGGTTGGTTAAGGGACGTTTGGGGGGGGCTTTGGAATTTGTGCTGGCTTATCCTGTCTTACTGCTGTTTTTGCTATGACCTCGCACCGCACGTACTGAATGGCGGGTATTGTGCTGTTGGGCTCTTGCACTTGTTCGGCTCTACGCCGCTGACGCACACGGCGATTACTGCCGACATAGATTCATTGAACGCTTTTCCTGGGATGACTGCTCATGGCCCTTAAGATAGTCACCCTCAACGTGAAGGGGCTGAACAACCCGGTCAAGCGTAGAGCAATATTATCCCTCCTTGAGAACACCCGGGCAGATGTCTGTCTTTTACAGGAGACTCACCTCCTGGCCCGAGACTGCCTTAGGATGAGATCACCGAAATTCCCAGTACAGCTTTTTTCCTCAGGGCCTACTAAAACGGCAGGGGTTGCAATCTTAATATCAAGAACGTTTAGGGGAGAGGTCCTACACAAAGTTGCGGAGCAGAAGGGGAGGCTCCTTGCTTACAGGGTCAGGCTGGGGGGCTTCTTGTTCACTGTGGGTTCCGTCTATAGCCCGAATGACCGCCAAGACCTGTTCTTACACTCAGCCCTCGAACACATAGCGACTGCACCGGACAGACACATGATCATTGGGGTGGGACTTGAATATGGTCTTTGATTCGCTCTTGGACAGATCTGCGCAGCGACGCCCGCACACCGGGGAGTTCTCGCAGCTGAGTCACTCCCGCCTGGGTGATCTCGATATGCATGATTTATGGAGACGCCTGCACCCCAACACCCGGGCCTATTCCTACTATTCCTACGCGCACAGGACTTACGTGAGATTAGATCATATCCTAGTTACGGGACCGATGGCCGCACTAGCGACAGCTTCCGACATAGGGGTCCTCACGGTGTCGGATCATGCCCCGGTGTCGGGTTCCTTTCAACTACCGCCGGTATCACCCTCTCGGGGAGTCTGGCGCCTCAGAGACACCCTGTTGCATAAGCAGGCGGTGGTGAAGCAGATACGAGGCGCGATTACTGACTACCGGTCCCATAACGATAATGGGGATACCACCCGAGCGACACAGTGGGCCGCCTTGAAGGCGGTGCTCCGTGGAGAATTCATCGCCACCTCGTCTGCGGAGAATAGAGAACGACAGCAAAAACGGGATGAGCTTACCACCAAGGTGCGGGAGCTGGAGCAGATACATCAGAGGACCGGGGCCCCCAGAGTTTGGAGGCAGCTTAAGGCAGCCCGGAAAATGCTCTCCGCGCTGGACATGGACAGAGCGGAATATGCGGCGCTGCGCCTGAAACATGCGTATTACACTGGTGGCGATCGGTGCGGCCGCCTCCTCGCGAACAAGCTCCGGATGAAACATCAGCGTCAGCGGGTTACGGAACTGTCGATTCCCGGCGGGGCGACAGCAACGGAGGACCCTCAGATTGCGGAGGAATTCCGCCGATACTACGCTGACTTATACGCGGGCGAACCTCCCTCGGCATTGGCTGAGTCTGATTACCTGGACTTGTACGAGCTCCCTGCTCTCACTCCGGAACAGGCGGAGCACCTGGAGCGAGACATCCGGCCAGAGGAGGTGATTGCGGCTATCTCCCGTCTTAAACATGGGAAGGCCCCGGGGCCCGATGGTTACACCCCACTATTCTACAAGACGTTCTGTCAAGAACTGGTCCCACTGTTGAGGCGTCTCTATAACTCCTTCACGGAACCGGGAGCTATTCCTCCGGATTTGCTCCGGGCGACGGTATCGGTTATTCCCAAGCCAGGGAAGGACAGAACTGAGTGAGGCTCCTATCGGCCAATCTCATTGTTAAACGTGGACCTCAAGCTTTACACAGGGATCCTGGCAGCTCGTCTGGCGCAATATCTGCCGGGACTTGTGGACCCGGATCAAGCTGGGTTTGTCCCAGGTCGGCAAACGGTGGACAACACTAAGAGAGTGGTACACATTTTAGAGAAGGCCTCTCGCGTCCCAGGGGAACGCATGTTATTGGCGGTCGACGCGGAGAAGGCGTTCGACCGCGTGCACTGGTCTTACCTTGAAAGAGTGCTCTGCAAAATAGGTATAGGGGAGAAATTCCGCACCCTCATATTTAACTGTTACAAACACCCTGCCGCGGTGGTGCGGGTGAATGGGTGCAGCTCTGACCACTTTGCGATAGAAAGAGGAACCAGACAGGGGTGCCCACTGTCCCCACTTCTTTTCGCCCTTTACATGGAGCCGTTTGCTCAGAGGATTCATCAGAACCCGAAGGTGACTGGCGTCCGGATGGGAGGCTACATTCACACCATTAGCCTGTACGCGGACGACGTGATCCTCATGCTTGATGACCCGAGGGAGGCTCTCCCGGCCTGCATCGCCGAGCTGGATGCCTTCGCCGCGGTAGCGGGCTTCAAAATGAACATGAGGAAATCGTTTGCCCTGGACCTCTCGCTGTCCACTGCAACGAGACTTGAGTTACAGAGGCGCTTCCCCATGAGTTGGTCTAAAGATCTGATCCCGTACTTGGGTGTCTTATTGGCACCTTCCTTGTCCGCCATGGTGACGGCGAATTACACGGCGTTAGGTGGAAAGATGAAGGAGGAATTGTCCCGCTGGAACAAGGGCACATTGTCGTTGTTGGGGCGGATCGCCGCGGTGAAGATGACTCTCTTGCCGCAGGTCCTGTACTTGTTTCGGGCCCTGCCGCTTCAGCCACCGAAGGGTTGGATCCGACAGGCTCAGGCTGACATCGCCCTCTTTGTCTGGCAGGGTCGCAAGCCCAGGCTTAAGAGAGCTTTGTCCACACTGGCTCCGGAATCCGGCGGCCTTGGCATACCGGATCTCCACAAGTACTTTCAGGCGGCGCAATTGAGGTATTTTGTGGAGTGGAGCAAATGGGAATCAGACAGGCACTGGCTGTTTCAGGACCAGGCGGTGGCGGGCAGAACCTTACAAGAGATACCCTTCATGCGCAGAGCTCATCACCCCCCCAATCTTTACGCGTCCTTTGTCACGCAAGTTCCGCTCAAAGTGTGGGATGCCGTGAATGCTACGCGGGAACTTACCACCTTCCCGTCGCCGCTTACGCCATTGATTGGGAACCCTGACTTTCAGCCCGGGATGGAATCTGGCGCGTTCTCGCTATGGCGGGCTGCCAGATGCTGCGCTTTGTTTCACATGTATGGCTCGGAGGGGATTGTGTCGTTCCAGGACCTCAGGCGAGATTACCATCTGCCGGAGACTGAACGTATGCGATATCTACAGGTTCGCCACTGGGCGCTGCAGCGGCAGGTACGGGACATGGCCGACCGGAAACTTACACCATATGAGATGTGGTTGGCGACACGCTCCTCGGATGCCAAGCTCGTCTCGGACCTGTACAAACTTTTGCAGCCCCCCACCTTTCACATCCATAACCCCGGACGGAATCGCTGGGAGCGGGAACTGGGGAGGGAATTAAGCCACAAAGAATGGGATGACATTTCCTACCGCGCACGTCACTCGGCTTACCACACTGGGCTCACCGAGACTTCTACTAAAATAACCACATACTGGTACTACACACCTCAACGACTGCATGAAATGAACCATAACATCCCGGACACTTGTTGGCGCGAGTGCGGACAGACTGGCACACTTACACACATCCTGTGGGACTGTCCATTACTGGGTCCTTACTGGAAGGAGGTCTTGGATGAGATTGACCAGTGCTTTGAAATTGAACTGCCTTGCTTCCCCGCCTATGTCCTATTAGGGTTACCTAACGGGTTGATGTATCCTCTGAGGTCCAGGAGGGGGAGACAGATAGCGATTGCATTGGGTTCAGCGATACAGAACATACTCATATATTGGCGCACCACCACCACTCCCAACACTATAGGCTGGCTACACAGGTTATGGCACGTTCTGGGTATGGAGAAACTGTCCCTTACGGTGGCGGGCGAGGTAGATAAGTTTGAGGAATTGTGGCAGCCTTTTCTCACCTTACTACAGTCGGAATTTATGGAAATTACTTGTCCCCGATACCTCAGGCTCATGCGGCTGACATCCCTGACTACTCCGCAGGTCTAGTTGCTCTGGAGGTATCCGTGACGAGGGGCGCGGTACCACCGCAGAGGTGTAGAAGGCGCGAGACATTCGCTCAGCACAAACGGGGGGGAGGGGGGGGGGCACAAAGAGGGAGGGGGAGGGGGGAGAGAGGGAGTTCGGGGGGAGGGCAGGGAGGGGGCAGTTGAGGAGGGGGTTGTTGGTTTTGGTGTCAGTCGTCATCGCCCTTACACCTAGCATGTGGCTCTACAACATGTTCTGATTGTAATGTCTGAAATTCTGATGGCGCTCATGGAACGGAGACTCTGAATAGCACCTCTTTGACGACAAGTTTCCACTGTATGTATTCTTTTCCTTGTTTATAACCTTGCAATAAAATCTTTTAAACCTAGAAACTATGGCTAAATGGTCATCCTGGACGAGCTTGCAAAAAATGAGCCTCTGAATATTTTCGGGTGAACTTTTTAAAGAGATTTGTGAATATCTGTGGACCAGTTTTGGATCTCACATCTATCCCAATGGACTTGAAAGAAATACTGTTTTCTGCAGTATTTCTGTCATACCTAGTATAACGGAAGGTCTCTTTTCTGCAATGCATCACACACATAAAAGAAAGACCGTCACCTTCAATGCAAGATATTCCTAGTATTTGCAAACACTGTCAGGTGGTGGGAGGGCTGTGGTTGTGGCTCCTCCAGCTGTGATAGAGGATCTCTGGGAAGGGAAGGCTGGGTGTCAATTCTGCACAAGAAATTAACTTTACTGTGCAGTTACACCCCACCAGAACTGTGTGATTACGAATGAATCCCCACGGAATAGGGGAATAACTGCAGACGTGTTTTACTGGGTGAGATTGTGTTTGGTATTGCCTGTCTGACATGGAATTACCAATAATAACGCAACTATGCATGCTGGCATGATCGCGAGTATTTTGGGGGGAAAAACCCCAACCTAAGTGCACATTTACACTATGCATCTTCAGTTGCATTTAGCGCTATTTATTAGCACAAAATGGATGCTCATGCCCATTTTGGACGAGAGGGTGCATTTTGCGCTAAAAAAAAATAGTGCTACATGCCTTAAGTAAGTTGGGGGAAATCCTAACCCAAGTGCTCATTTAGTGCTATTTTGTAGTGCAAAATGCATCTTTGCTTCCATTTTGAATGGAAGACCGCACTTTATGCATGCAAAATAGCTCTAAAAGCCAGTAATATGTTGGGGGGAAGTGCTACCCCAAGTGTGCATTTAGCACTTCGTGTCCATTTTTAATACAAAGAGGCATTTTGCAGTAATAAAATAGGGCTAAATGCAGAATTACTCTTTTTGCATAACTCTGCACAATCTTTCAGAAAGTTTGGGGAACTCTGTGTGATTTCGCTACATGCTCATTGTGATTTCGCTACACGGAATTACATGATTTATGCCTAAATCTAAACAATATCAATATACTCTTGCATTTACTCAAGGTTACAACATTCACATGAAAACTATCTTAAGCATGTTGCCCACTCACGCATTCACTTAAAAGCACTTAGGCTCACCAATTTAAAAGCCATGATAATAAAAGCCTGCTGGTACACCTAGAAGGCTCTGATCTTTGGTCTGCAGCTGTGGTGTGAATGACTATACGAAGATGACAGTAAAAGGTGGGAAGGAGGAAGCAAAAGAACAGCAGGAGTTGGGATTGGGATTGGAGCTGAAGGTGGGGAACAATCAGGTGGGTGAAGGTCCAAGTGCGTCAGAGGCAGGAGGTGTGAAAGACATAAATAAGGAACAGAAGGAGGTGGGATTAGAGATGAGGGAAGGTTGGGGCACATCTGGAGGTGTGAAGAACTAGAAGAGTGATCGGCAGAAGGTGTCAGGAGTTGGGCGAGGGCACGTGGAAAGATCCACGGCTCTATAACAGCAACTCCATTTACACCACCAAGCACTCCCATGACCCTACCTCATGCACTCATGCACTCACCTAAGCTAATGCAACTTTGCATTCATTCAGGTTTCCCACAATGGACCACAGCACCAGCTGATCTGAGACCTTGAGTCACAGATACACTATTGTTCTCTCTCTCACAAAGCACATGACTCAACACACGTACACTTTCACTCATTATACACCCACTCATATCAACTCACCTATGGTCCTCATGCATATACTCACATCAACACATTCCCGAATTAATTTACTGTCTCAGCATGCAACAATTCATACCAACTCCCTATAGTCACACCCTCTTGCACTCATTGACACCAATGCACTCTTGCATTCATTCAGTTTCAACATATACGCTCTCACACTGTGACCCTCGCTCATGCACTCGCTCACATATGCACATGAAAAGCATAATTGACAAGCACTGGCAACACCAATAGGTCTCATCTTTGGAACATTTTGGCTTTGCCAATGGTTTTAGCCATGCTGTACAGCATCCCTGGTGCTAGAATAGCTAAACAGAAAAAAAAACTATGATGTGGCCTGCTGCATCCTTTTGTAAGCGTGAGCACCAAGCATGCACACTCATTCAAAATGACTTACAAGGTTTTTTACTGATCTGAAATGGATTGGTAAACAAAAATAGGTAGCACATGTGGGTGGGGCGAGCAATGTGAGTGGGAAGAAGCAACACAGAAGGCTGGGGTGTGGAAGCAACAGGTGACAGGGGAAGCAACATGCTGGTACGCAGAAGCAAAACAAGGGCATGAGTGGGAGAAGTAACAAGGAGTTATGTGGGGAGCTAAGTAAATGGAAAGAGTGGAATTTGATATGTTGGACAGCAGACATGGGAGAGGGCAATGTGGAGTTGAGGGGGGGAACAAACTCACGAGGGCAAGAGGAACAAAGAGGGGGTGGGTAGAATCACACGAGCAAAGAAAGAGCAACACAAGCATGGCAGAGTACACATCAGAGACAGCAGGAAAGCACATGCACACTTGTGGAGTATTTAAGTAAAAAGAAAAAAGTATCACCCGTAAATGTCAGCAGACGAAGGGCACAAGTAGTGCATCCAAGCTTTGGGGAGGGACATATGCACAAAGAGGAAGCAGAGCCCACACAAGCTAAGGAATATGATGCAAGCATAGGAGTGTGACAAGGAAACCAACCAATGGTAAGCAATGGACGGGCTCTAAGCCCACTGTAAGCTCACAACACAATATATCTTTCATTTCATTTCATTTCAAATAAGCTTTATTCGATAGCTAGTATCATAAAAGCATTTCAGAATCATAAAAGGATATAAATTTAGCATTTCATATCAAAGTTAATATCAGAGTTAAGAACCTTTAAAAGCCTTACTATACAAAACCACTCTAAAAACTGAGCATCATATCCAAGTCGGCATTCTACCATTAAGTATAAATTTACAACGTTTTCTGATACAAATGTCTCGGGGATAACATACAACAACAGCACATTACATGACATTCCCATATAATACTTTACTCTCAAAGCCCTAAAATGAATACTATTTGTCTGGACATGCTTCCTTATTTTTTTGTGCTTTAGTACGGATAATCCACGCACATCCCAAGTACTTAGCAACGTCACAAACAAACAGTGACCTGGATGAATCTGTTCTCAGGATACGTAGGGCCACAAGGTGGTTTCTAGTGCCCAGTTGAAGGAATACAGGCTTCAGCCATTTGGCCCTGGCCTGTTTGTATGCTGGGCAAGCAAAAAATAGATGGGCTATAGTTTCTTGCTCGGCATCACAGCAAGGGCAGTTAGTTAGGATGGAGTTTATAGGATCCCGTTTTGCCAGAGTGGTATTTAGCATTAGGGACCCAAATCTAAACTGCATATATAGAGCCCTATCTCTGGGTGTCCTCATGAAATCTAAATAAGGTTCCTGGGAGCCAACTAGTTTGTGCAGAAACAATTCATCATCAAGTCTCCCAAGCCTGGGATTGAGTAAGAGCTGATGATTAACCCAGTTCCAATAGGTCTTTTTTTATCTCGCTCTTGGTCGGAGGGACCTAATTGACCCAGGATTCAGCTAAGCCCAATTTGGACAACAGGTCTTTCAAGTCCCTAAGCCATTTGACCCTTTTGTTAGTGTCCAGGGTAATCAACTCGGAGAGACCAGTCACATAGTTAGAAAGTTCTGGGGTGCGTCTTATTCTTACCCAATACAAGAGGGGACGAAGTCTGGCCACGTCACTAAAAGGGCGTCTAACCATATCAGAGAATAAAGGCTTAAGTGGGGTATTGATGGGGACAGATACCAGTTCTCTGAGGAATTTATTCTCTGATCTTCCAATCTCTTCAGTTTTTACAAAGCCCCAGAGTTCAGCACCGTACATTGCTGAACTCACCGCTTTTCCTTCATAAACTACTAGGGCTGGGGCTACCAGTCGAGATGGAGAAGAGCGTTGAGCTCTAGCGATGGCGCCTGCCACCCGCTTATGATTCAGTAACATCTTGTTCAGATGTGGGCCCCAATGCATTGTGTCCGAAAGTCTAATGCCGAGGTAGTCGAAGGAATGGACTCTTTCTAAAGGGGAACCATTAAGAGTAAGTTTATTTCTAAAATGTTTCCCAGAATTAAAAGCCATAAACTTAGTCTTTGAAATGTTTATTGTTAGGCCCCTTAATGTACAACATGATTGGAAGTGGGTGAGGAGTTTCTGAAGTCCCATTGGGGTTCTCGAGATTAGAAGAGTATCATCAGCAAACAGGAGGGTTGCAATTTTTTCCCCTGCCAGGGTTGGGGCATCAGCTGGAACTTGGCTCAAAAAACTAACCACTCCATTCACATAAAGTGAAAAGAGGGTAGGGGCCAGCACACAACTCTGGCCGACCCCCCTGTTTACCGGTATCTTCTCAGTAGTTTGCCCTTGGTCCCCCCATCTAACTCGGGCATAAGTATCCTCATGACGGCGTATTAAAAGATTTAAAATATAAGGGGAATTCCCATTTCCGGGAGCACTGCCTACAGCTTTTCTCGCGGCACTAAGTCGAAAGCGGTCTTAACATCTATAAACGCAAGATAAAGGCTTCCCTTGCCAATAATAACTACTTTCCAGTAGAGAAGGAGTAGTCTGAATACTTGATCTACTGTGCTTGTGGCTTTCCTGAAGCCTGCTTGGTAATTGGAAAGTATACCTTCATCCTCCATCCAGATCTGAATCCTATTTAAGAGGGCTCTGCCGACCACTTTCTGCATAGAGTCTAGTAAGCTAATAGGCCTGTAGTTGGCAGGGTCCTGACGTTCTCCCTTTTTAAATATAGGTATAACCTCTGCCTCTTTCCACGAATTCGGGACATCCACTCCTTCCATTATGTTGTTAATTAAGAATAAGATATACTGAGCCCACTTCTGTAGTTCCATTAAAAACAAATCACCCGGGATACCATCTGGCCCTGCCGCCTTTGCTGGAGTGATACAATTAATTGCTCTCACAATCTCATTCAGTTGGAAGGGATTGGTAGCGTCCAATACAGGTGGGGCCTGGTTTTGATGGAAGCATATTCTGGGTAACCGCTCATCATCCTCGGTGTATATCTTTCTACAGAGTGCAAGCGCTGCCTAGAAGGTGAGACTTAAAAATTGTCAAGCTAGAGCAATGAGTCAAGGATCTAATTCGCAGAGGACGGGGGAGTAACAGCGTGTGAGAAGGGCCAAGTATGTGGATAGCAGCAGTGGGAAGAAAGAAACTGTGGGGGGCATCTGGAGGTGTGACTGACCATGCAGGGAGGATGGACAAGCAGAAGGAGATGTGAGGAGAGCTGTTGATCTATTTTGCTACTACTACCATGGGTTCTACACGTTAGTAAGCGGAGAATATGTCACCACGTTATGCGCATTCGTTCGAGTCTCCTGACAACACTGAAAATGCTGGACAAAATTAATATATTTTCTCACATTGGTTACGGTGAAGCACATATTTGTCAAAATGCACCCTGGTTATAACCACAGACCCAATCCCGAAGGTTGTACAGCATTACAACGCCGGCTTTATACCCCGCATGCCATTACAACGCAGTTTATACAACGCAAGTCGTTACAATGACTTGCGTTGGGGGGCGCTGGATAGTGGAATAGTTTAATTTTCTATTCCAACTCCAGCCCACGTTGACAGTAGGGAAGGTGTTGGATAGAAAATTAAACTATTCCCTATCCTACAGTGCCATCCAGCGCAAGTTGTTGTAACGACTTGTGTTGTAATAGCAGCGTTGTAATAGCAGTGTGGGGTAATGCCCGCGTTGTTATGGATGTTTCCCAATCCTGAAACAACAATTTCACTCCTAACATCCCCTGATAGAGAATAGAGATACACTTTCCTACTATCATGACAGATGTGAAAAGCTACATCAATTAACTCGCCTGGTACAGTACAGACAAAATGTGGCATGAGGCATTCATCCCCTGCCACTCCTCTCCAATAGCTTTCACAGAGGAGAGCCCATTCCAGGCGGAGCCACTCTGCAGATGACAGCACGTGGTGCTGAAAGGACAGCGCCGCGCTTCGTATGGCCTGAGGTGATGAGCGCACTGAATACCACCCTCTGGTGTCTGCTACTGCAATGGGAGGGGGCACAGGAAGTTCACAGGGGACAAGCGCAGCTGCAATCAGGTGGACTGGGATTACAAATAGGCCCGGGTACCCCCAAAAAATGTGGCACACATTTGCAGATTGCGCCTTTTTGCAAAACACGGCTTCAGTGTTTTAAGTAGTATGAAAAGAAGGAGGGAGGTCTCTAAAAGAGGCATGGCCAAACAAGCAAAACTGAATTAAGTCCAAGAAGCATTGTCCATGTGATGAAGGATGTGTTTTAAAACAACTGAACTACATTCCTGTTCATGGTCAGTAGTTAGGCAGCTCAGCTGTGAGTTTTCTGTTAATGCATGAAGACGGTGTTTCCAAGTTCACCATTAGAAGATGAGCAGAAAACCACGAAAATCGTATCAATTAGGCAATCAGAAATGGAACAGTGATCGGCGTTCATTTTAACCCTGTTATTCCCAGCAGCGTTTTCCTTGTTAACCAAAAAGCCTCAGAAATCCACCGCCTAAATCTAGGACTTGGCGTTTGTGACTGTAGTACTTATTATTATAACTATGGCATTATGTGGGACTGAGTTGAACCTGTGACATTTTGATGATGAACATAATCATGCACTGGGTAAATGTACCTATGGGGCTGTCAGTGTAGCTGTAAAGATCAGTCCAGCACCTATTGACCCTCAAATTTCGTTTTCTTAACTTCATTGAGAAAAAAAAATGCAAACGTTCCTAGCACTTGTGCACTCGTGCACTCGTGCATCGATTAGTTCACAGAAGCTAACCACACCTGAATATCAGTGAGGCCACTACTGCTTAGGCCCCCTGCCCAATTGGCATACACTAATGTGACTGTAGCTTTTCCAAGACAGCTTTTTATATGAACGGGTTGGACTGGCTCATCAGGGGACTGGAAATGACATCTCCGGCCCATTGGTGAAAGAGGGGTAACAGAGGCCCATCTGACGCCAGCTACAGGCCTCCAGGAAGGCTACTCAGGCCCCACTGAGCCAGCCCACTGAGCCAGCCGCTGGTGGTAGCTGAACAGCACATGTCAATCCCTAATCGGCAAAAACGCTGCCCAAAAATCTGCGCACAGGTGCAACTCGGATACCGGCGCATCACCAATTGCCCGAGTGTCTGCCTTCCCAGGCTCCAAGCCCAGGAAACACAATGCACTCAGTGACTCTATCACTAACAGCTCCAGATGAATCTCTGTTTTGATTAAATTAAGCAGAAATAAAACGTAAAACAGCACCTTATCCACTGGTTTCCCCTGTCTGCTTGCTCAATTAATTGGGGTTAGAATTTTGTGTGGGGTGGCATCGCCTACAGACCACCCAAACCTGCATCACATACCTTCCTATAGTAAGGACCACTGGAATTATTAAATTGGGGAGGACCAGATCATGTGGCAGGACTGACTTACATTGTGTGGCAAGGAAAGGCAAAGAGACACATTTTGTGATAGTATTACTTCATTATTTTGTCAACGTTGTCTGGGAAAAGATTTCACCTCATTAGTACCAGTTTAGCCCTAAATACACCAACAAGCAACTGAAAGATGACTAGTCAACCTTTGAGAATGGCCTTCTGTGTTGTAATGTGTGTATTAACGTTTGATCAATTTGAGCAAGAAACACATTTTTTTGTTAAAATCTGTAGATTATTCAGAAGATGATAAATTATGTGGCAAATGTGGCAAACCTATACTAATGCGGAAAATGCCACAGAATCGCATAATTCCATTGGCCCTGCCTATAGTCCAGGTCTGTCTTTCGTGCAAGGAGCGAACTAGGAGTGCAACGGGGTAGATCCTTAGCTACGGGAGGACTGAAAGCAGACAATACACTTATTTTAAAAAGCTTCATTTCAATCACTCCTTGAATTAAGAAAGCGCTTTGACGCACCCAGGTTGCAGTTTGGCGACTCAGATATCGTATGTACTTAGACGCTGAGTTGCACGAGTTCTCTGCACATTTATGCCAAGGATGAAATGTCAGGGCACCACTCCCATCCTGCAAGATTGACCAACATGGTTGGATGATGAGGGCGCCTTTTGATGCACTTCATTGAAGTGTTGGAAATTACTGAAAAGAGATTTACCTCTCAGGCAGGAGATCATGCACATTGGCATTGAAGGCGATGGAGGGGATTCAGCATTAAAAGCGTAAAGGAGAGCTGGTGAGCCCTGGAGGTGCTTGGCTGTGCTGGAAGGGCCTCTCATGCGCCGTGCTACGCACAACTAAGCCATCAGCAGGGGTGGGGGAGAATGGGGACGAGCGGTAGATTTCGTTTTCGCCCACAGACAACTTTTAGGCCAATTGTGAACAATATCATATTCTAATATTGAGTGTCAGCTGGTGAACTTTGCAAATGGTAGGGCATAAATATTTACCTTGTACAGCACTGAGCAAGGGAACACATGAGCCACAGACCTTGTAAAGGGGATAGAGTGTAAACTCACCGCCAGGTGAGGAATTCCACAGTACAGTCTTCAAATACATTGGCTAAAATGCGAGAGGATTAAATAAACTATTCCAATAATTTTGAGGTGTGCCAGGCAAGTTTCATCATCCTCAGCAGCGTTGCACAGCCCTCCCCAAGAGAGCACCATTTTTCAAAATGTGCACAGTACCTTTCTTCGCTTCACTTTTCCATCCTGTGTGTTCGGTGTAGATTTTTTAGACACATGTTATAAATACATTTATACTTTGAAGGAGAAGGGTGCATATATGAATATTTTAATGAATATCACAATCGTAAGTTAACTATTCCAGGGTCACACAGAGGCCCAATGCTCATACAGATGTGCAGCTGAATGACACAGAGCTTAGAGGATGCGACAGGTCGCACCCCCTGTACAAGCCGGGACCTCACACATCCGTAGTGTTAACATGAAGACATTATCTCCAGTGAGAGGCGAAAGATACATTGTTCCTTGACAGTTACTCCATGTAATGCATCCGGTGGATGCCTTACCTAAAGCATCAGGAGTTGGTTAGCAAGGAGGTGGCATTTTGTCAGTCAACATCCAAGGGATTCATAATATCCCAAATGAAATCACTACTGGGGCTGAAGGAGGAAGCAGAGAGGATGAGGAATCAGCTCATCAGGGGTGGTAGCAGTGGAGCCCAATAATGACTGGTTTAGTCTTCACCAGGGACTGGTCTTCATCCAACCCCAGAACATTTTTACAGACGTGATCACCCTCTTCATCATGTCCGCATCACTTACCATTGCTCAGATTCTCAGCAATGGTACTTGTTCGCCACTGGCATTCTGCCTCTTCCCGCACTTTGGGGCCCTTTATGATGTCGGGCGGATTGCCACCGCCAGCCTGGCGGGGGCAATCCGCCCGACATCCACACTCGTTCCCCCACCCCGCCATATTAGTATGGCGGGGGGGACCTCGGCGGACGGCTTTTCCGCCCCGGTCACCTTGCGACCGGGGAGGAAAAGGAATAATATGGTGGTGGTGTCTATCAGACACCGCCAGCCATATTACGATGGGCGTCTGTAGGTGCCTTTCCGCGGTGGCGATGCCGCCACGGAAAGGCATGCGGTCTTCACTCGGGTGGCCCCCTGCGGGCCCCCAGAGTGAAGGAGAGGTGGGGGGTGCACACGGGGGTACCTGTGGAACCCCCCTTCATTTGCATAAACAAAGCGTCAGGCACCGCTCGGTGCTTGCGTTTTATGTATGCAAATGCATCAATGCATTTTTAGCAATGTGGCGGGCGGTGCAAAGAGCACCACCCGCCACAATGCTAAAAATGCAGGATGTGCCCGCCACTGTGGCGGGCACATCCTAATACCCCCCACGGAACCCCGCCCTTATGGCGGGCAGTCCCGAATTCCAACAGGATGGCGGGCGGACAAAGTCCGCCAGTCATCCTAATGAGCCCCTTTGTCTTAGAGATGCCACCTTGCTTTCCGGAGTCAGGACTCTGTTGCAAAGCATAATTAACATTTTCCACAGATAACTCTGCCTCACTCTCTGCTGTAAAATTGCCCTATTTTTCTTTAAAACATTCTCAATATCCCTTTTAAATAAAAGCTGTCAAAATTATGCATAGATATAAGCAAATGATAATACCATAAATTAATATAGATTTTTATAGCCATTACTAAATCCAATGTATTTGAAGCCGTACTGTACGTATTAATGCTCCTGATGACACTTTACTGCTAGTTCTGCTAGGCCCACCTGTAATTAAAATATACTGCCATCTGCTGCTGGACATGGGCAGTGCATACATGGAGAAGGCGCATAGACGAGCACACAGTCACGTATGCAGATGGGCTCGGCAGCTTCCCCGAGACGATTGGGATAAGCACAAGTCATCCGTTGACTGGGTGAACTCACGTGTACCTGTGCAATCTACAGTGAGATCTTCCCCGAGTGAGTGGAAAATGCGCAGAGCCTCACACATCTTGTGAGATTTTCTCTTCAAATAACCAGACTCAAAGAGATAAAGTGGATCACTCGATCTATTTAAATCAGCAGGCTGACTCAGCACAAATGCCCAGATTGAGGCGTCACTACTTTATGAACAAATCAATAAACCTCCATATGTTGGACAATGTGTTGCTGACCTTGTTAAGTTGTGCAATTGAATTCTGTGCTCTTGTTATATAATGAAGTGAGAGGCGGTAGTGATGTTAATGAACACACCATTCTTCGTGGACAATATAATGAACAATGAGTTGCTGTCTCTTCACCTTGAAAATTTACAACATATTCAGTAGAAGTGCTAAATGCATAGGGGACTGGGCCACATTTCTTATTATGTGAAAAATCACTTATGTCTGCCTGGGCTATCTGTTGTGCCAAGTTTTCAGTTTCTTTCTGAACGCCTGGGGGTTGGGGCTGTTCGTAGGTGGATGGGGAGATCGTTCCAGTGTTTAGCAGTCAAGTGGGAGAAGACGTGACTGCCGATTCTGCTTCTGAGGATGCACGGCGTGTGGGCAAGATAGAGGGATGCAGGCCATAGTAGTCTGGTGGGTTGGCGGAAGTTTACTCTGTGATTGAGTTAGGTTGGGCCTGTGTTGTGGAGGGCTTTGTAGGTGTAAATGAGGAGTTTGGTCTGGCATTGTTTGTTAACATGGAGCCTGTGCAGTGCTTTGAGTAGGATGTTATTCGAGACCATTGCTCCTTGGAAAAAAGATAGTTAAGAAAAATGGGGTGACACTGTGTCCCTCAGAACCTGGGTAAATAATGTTTAAGCTGTGGTAAATAAAATATTATCCTGGCAGAATTTCTAGGCATTAACAAAGTATCATGCATCAAATGAGAGACAGAATCCGTGGTGTCCAAGTTAAAATGGGCTTTATTCCAATAACTCGAGTCAAAGGGAGAATATGTTCCATCACCTCTGAGGTTCAGGAAGAGTCTTCTAACAATTATTTACTGAACATAGTATATATACATTTCTTGTACATAGGCTAAGCAGAGCAAGAAAGAAAATGAGATAAGAACATGTGGGTGTACATGAGGGTGTGTACTTTGATAAGTCATAGGTAGGTGATAGGTAGGTGTCATAGGTGGGTGGGTACTTAGGAGGAGTTTGCATGACCAGCTGGAACTCTGCCCTACTTGTGTGCAACTTGGACATGACGTGCAATTGACGCGTAATTGGGAGGAGAGCTGACTTTCAGTCTAGCAAGAGATCTCTTGTGTCAAGGCGACTTGAGCACGTCTTGTACAATCTGATATGATAGGGGATGTATTATCTGGAGCAAAAGTTGTTTGTCACTAAAAGACAGAAAGGGCATATTTATTCGTTCATTGCATGAGCTTTCTATGGATGCAAGCACTGTAATCCACTTAAACAGAGACAGAATGGCTGGGCCCTATCTATGCAGATGGGTTCTGTGTACCTTCTTCACCAGGCTGAAACGTGATTCTGTAAAGCAAACAGATAACTGTTATTCATAATACTGTCTTGGCAGGCCTCTTGCTGGGCTTCTCTCGGCTGAGCTAGAAGTATGCGAGGTCAGAGGGACGCAACTGCAGCTTCAGTGTGTCAGGAGTCATGAACTGCAAATACATGGGCCTTATGCTACCTTAACGTTTGGGAGACTTTGATGACTGGCATTTCTAATGCAGGACATGATTGCAGGGGCCTAGTGATTCAGGCCACTACGAGGAAGTGCATGGATGACATGCACACACATGTAACATAGGGTATATGTAGTGGACATTTTTGGTCAGGCAAAATATAATTTTCCTCATTCCCTCCTTGTCCCCTACATAACCCTTTAGGATACATCTATATTCATGAGACCGTATAGTTCATCATACAGAATCATTTGTTCATCCTTAACTCTTTGTTTACGTGGATGGGGAACACAGGCAGTGGCACACATGCCGCAAATCGCCGGGCCACACTGCAAACAGAGACAGCAACCAAATATCATAAGTAGAATTATTCCTAGGAAGGACATAACTTTCCATCCCCAAGCAGATATTATACCCCAGAGTCAACTGGACCAGGTCCATGTGCCTGGGTCTTGATGTATGGCATGAGCAATCTTGTGGAGCCTTGTTATTGCTTCGTACACAGATGGTGCATTATCTGGGATGAAAACGCAACAACTAGATCGGATGACTCTACAAGCTCCGCCCCTATCCGCCAAGATGACGTCTAGAACGAGGCGGTTTTGAAGAACGACAAGTCTAATAGCAGACTGTTCCTGGGTCAAGTTCGCCAGGGCAGATGCAGTTATATTTACAACTGTTTCAAGAGTCCTTGTTAACCTGCGTATCAGTTTACTGTTTTGGACGGGACCTATGAAGAAAAAGAATCCTTTGTTGAAATCTGTATATTGCTCCCAAGCTGTTTCAGTCTGATCGATCCCTGCAGAATCTGTCTCTCTCTTTTGTCTAACATGTTCTAGTCGTGAATCTCTATGATAATTTGATGGGGCTAGAAAAACGGGTGTCAATAAGAATGCTATATAACAAGTCCCACCCCAGTCTAAGGGCAGATGTACATAGGCTGTCTGACCACAAATGAAATAGGTATGGCGTGATGTTTTGAAAGAAGAAAGTCCTTTATCATTAAACTCTACTACAGTGTTACACTCGCTATGTCCCATATGTACTGAGCCTTTCTTACTAACACATAAATCACCTTTTGCTGGCAGGACTGAAATAAACGGTGGACCTGTATTTTGCTTGGGCTGAACGTTTAACATTATAAAATTAACGGATGCATTTCCCTGTTCGTACTCTTCATTCTCTAAATCGGTTCCCTTTCTTTGGGGGAATCCGTCTTTGTCTGGAAAGCATGCTTCATTCATCACTTTATTCAGGTTTCCATATATCCAGCCACCTGGATAAGCTATGTACCTTCTATCTATTGAGGTCATTAGAGCAAACCATGCTCCACATGAACCATTGTGTGAGAACGGTAAAGGGTAGAATGGCAGAACTCCCTCCGTTTTTTGATAAGGGGGCAGTTGGCCACATACCCAGCAATCAGTCGCATTGCTGGTCTGGTGAGAATGGTGTAACATTCGAATAAATGTATTGTTACGTAGTGCAAGTCGATATGACAATTCATGAGGAGGCAGGTCACTAAATGTATGCTCTGCGGTGCTATTACTGGAAGAATGTATATGTGAGGAAATGGGAAAGAAAACATGTAGCAATAAACTGATACCAATTATAACGATGCACAGAATAAAAAGAATGATCAAGGTAACTATACATCTACTGCGTAATCTCTTGCAGTATTTTTCCTTCTTATCTCTCTTCTTGCTATTCTCATATGTGATCCTATACATGTCAGAAATCGAGTCTAACCGATTCACCACCGGGTGGGCTTAAACAATTAAACTACGTCTGACTTACTAGATCGCAACTTAAACCTATACTCCTGCTGTGGAGTCTTTTCTAGCAAAGGTCAGTGTTCTTTATAAAAGTTCCAAAGTTCCAAATAGTCCAAAGTGTCTTTTGTAGTGATGAAGGTGAGTTCGGCCTTTACGTCCTTCCACCAACTTCGGCGTCTTCCAACGAGGCTCGAGGGGACTTGAACGATCAAAGATCCTGAGGAGTCCAAATTCTCCTGGTGCTATGGCATGTTCCTTGACCTGGGTGTTGTCAGGGAAGGCGGCAGCAACCTGTGAATGAAAAGAGAGTAGTGCAGAAATCAAGGAAGCCAGGTAATCTGTCAGCATATTACTGTCAACATCAGTTAGTTTTTTTTTTTAGGCATAGGCGTACCCCACATATATACTCCATAAGGAGATAGGCCTGTTCTGGAATGAGCTACCATACGCAAGTAAAAGAGGGCAACCGGCAAGGCCACCATCCAATCCACGCCTTTTTCTGTACAGATCTCAGCAACTTTTGTCTTAATTGTCTGATTATGTCTTTCTACAAGGCCTGCTGCTTCTGGGTGTCGTATACAATGGAATTTCCATGTATAACCTAACAGAAGGGACACTTGTTTCATTAGTTCAGAGGAGAATGGCTGATCGTTATCTGAATAGATCACATGAGGTAATTCATATCTGGGGGAGTTCTGCGCACTAATTGTCTGGCTGTTGTAACAGCAGTATAATCTGGAACTGGATATGCTTCTGTCCATCTAGACAGTGCACACACAACTACTAAGACATACTTGTAACCTCTACATCTGTCCATTTGGATATAATCCGTCTGGAGAACCTCAAAAGGGTGGTCAGGAGGATGAAATCCGCCTTGTTCCACCGGAATGCCTTTGGCTGGATTGAACTGGCAACAGATCATACATGTTCACAGATCATACATGTTCGCACTTTCTGTTTCACTGCTGCACGTAGGTGCTTGTTAAACCAAATATTCTGTAAGCTGTCTATCATTGCCTTCTCTCCTACGTGTGTGGGACTATGTGTTTAGCTTATGATTACTTGTACCATAGAATCTGAAAGAAACCATGTGCTTTTTCCCTTAGTCATCCAACCTTGGTCAGTCTGGACCCCTCCTTGTTCAGTCCAATTCTTTATCTCATCTGTTGTGGCATGTGTCTGTATGTCGAGTACATCTTGTGTAGGGTCCCTGACTGTCATGCTTGTTGTCAGTAACGGTACCTCTGTCCTTGTCGTGTCTGTTGGTGTCTGGGCAGTAAGTTTAGCTGTTCGGTCTGCCAGGTCATTACCCTGGGAAATGGTGTCTGTAACTTTGGTGTGAGCTTTGCATTTCAGGATAGAAATGGCTGTAGGTGAATGTATGGCTTCTAACAGGGCCTGAATAAGCTGGTCGTGCTGAATCTTGGTCCCATGGGAGGTCAAAAAACCTCTCTTTTGCCACAGGACCCCGAGATCATGAACAACGCCAAAGGCATATTGTGAATCTGTATAAATGGTTACTTTCAAGTGCATTGTTCTTATGCAGGCTTGTGTCAGAGCGATGAGCTCTGCTGCTTGTGCTGACAGGGTGTCTATTTTCTGTGTCTCTATGACTTATCAGGTCTTGTCTTGGTTTTGTCACTATATTCACAACTTCCACACAGTCATGTGGCGGTGCATTTACTGTACTTGAGGGAAAAAATGTCGCAGGATTCAGAATGTTACAACGTCTGATCTCTATGTGTGGCTGAAATAATGTCAGTTCATATCCTGTCAGTCTCGCTACAGTCAAATGTAAAAATAAATAAAAATATGGCGCGTGACATAATGCTCTTTTTAATTCCTCAAATGCCAAAGTGTGTTCTTGTGTCCAAGGGAGAACAGTCAAAATGGCTGCCTCCTGTGTAGTTAACTGTATGAGTGGTTGGCTAGATATGCATACTGGGGAATCCATTGCCTACAATAAGAAGTAAGGCCAATAAATGGTTATGTTAGCTGTATACCTGGTGTACCCTCCTTGGAAAGCAAGTGTTGTACACCACTTGCTTTTCACAGAAAGTGTAAGACTGTCAGAGATGCAACGTCACAGTCTGGTTCTGATCTTGCTGTAATTAGAATGTCGTTTATGTACTGTATCAGTGCTGTGTTGGTAGGCATGTAAACACTGACTAGCTGTCGCTCTAATGCTTGACTGCAAATGCTAGGACTATCTGTCATTAACCTAGCAAAAAACGAATTACATAAAAACAAATAAATAAATAAATAAATATTCTCAATGCAAAAGCACTATGTTTATTTTGGGGAAACCTCTTTCCAAAAGCTCTGCAGTTTATAAAAAAATCCTACTCTAAATCCTGGTAATAGTATGACCATACTACCTACAATATGCTCTCTAAATGTATTTGAATAAAACCAAAGTATTCTTGTCATAGACAGAAGGCCTAGAGCCTCGCCATTCCTCACTCCTTTGAGAAGCAGCCCCTCCCTCTAGAATTATGTTCGCGCTCGGAGTTTTGAATCAGTTCCAAGCCGGGCTACACTGTGAAACTAAAATTGAATGACTGCCAGATGCTGAACCCATCGCAAGAGCAAGACTCCTGCCAATTATTCTGTTTACACTATTTTAAACTATACATTCGCAAGCGTGACTTATCTGTAAGGAAGAGCAACTATTTGTACACAAGTCAGAGGGGCTGGGGAGGTAACTTCGCTACAAACTCACTCCTTGCTCACCTACCCCTCCCCTCAGAGCCAGGAGCTGGCTCAGTGTCAAACATCACTAAGAGGAGACAAGCCTCTCACTCGTCTCTGCTTCTCTAACATTGGGTCGCTGCCAACGCTGAGCTCATTGAAAGAGTCAAGCGTCTGCCAAGTTCCTGAAAGAGTGAGCTGCAAGCCTCCTCCCTCTACATTCGAAGGAAGCTAGTGTAAGTCGGAGCAGTAGCCCTCCCTTTACATAAACAAAGGGATCGCGGAAAGAATTGGGTTATGGCCAATATCAACAAGACAGGCACTGCTCGCTCCAAGAGGGAAAAGCCCTCCCTTTACATAAACATTTACTGGGAGCCAGGCCATCTCGGTCTCGGACGGACTGTCTCAAGGTCGAAAAACACATTCCTTGTACGTCATAACATATCTCTTCCCAGGCCAGAACCATTATTCTCTAACTAACTGAAGCACATTTTTAAAACGTTGTAAAAAAGTAAATTAATAAAGACATGTATTTTTCTGTAACTGAGTGACATGCTAGCACTATAAAATAATTCTGTTACAATGTACTGCTACTTAGAAGCTCCACTTTCTAAAAAACACTTTAGTCTAACTAATTCAGCTAGAAGGCAAGACATTTGAAACATGGGCATTTGTTTAGCATGCAAATTAATACACAAAAAGGGACAGTGTGCTTCTGCACACAATGCTAAGCACTTTGCAGTTGAGAGAAAAAAAAACGAATTATCATGGACTGTTGGGTTGGGACTGTTCTCTGCACATATCAATTGAAGCTTCTCCACTAAATGTTTATCTGAAACCATCTGTGTAAGCTTTTCAGCCTAACTGACCTCTGAATCAGACATAATAAATCCTATTTACAAAGGCTGGTGGACACATAACAGGCAGCATGTTAAATTAACACTGCTTTCACCGTGCAAGTATTACCTTTCTATCAGCAGCCTGTCAAAGTACATAGGTGAGCCTTGAAACTAAATGCATGCAAATTAAACTAATGTAGGGGACACATAGCAATGCATTAAGATGGTAGTGTATTATAGCTATCAAAAAGGGCCACGTTCATTAATTTACAAATAGCCACTATTCCTAATTAAGTGTGATAACTCTTCTATTCTACCTATTCAAAGGGCCAGATTCATAATTTTTCAAAAAAATAAAAAAAAAACATGTTTTCTAATTGAGTCTATTAACTGTCACAACGCTATTCTAAAGGGCAGCTTGCATTGGGAAAAATATTCTGTAGAAACATTCCTATTTAAAAAACACACTGTTGCATTACACTAATTTAAAAGCACATTCTAAGATGGGTCTGTTCTATAATTTCTTCTCAACCGTGAAAACATTAAAGCACTCTCCGTGCAAAAACCCTTATCTCAATAAGACTGGTTTATTTACAACTACCGACCTCTGAGTCAAACACATTAAATCAAGTGTTCCAAGGCAAACCCTTACAAAGACACTTCTTTACTCTCCATGCAACATTTTACCATTCAATCTGCAAACTGAATACGCCCATTGGATAACATGGCAAATCGCACCTCCGCACAAAACATGCTTTTTCCACCACTTCCACAGCTCAGATCCTTTTCAAATTTGGCATCACAGTAGTCCAAGCGATTCCCTAAATCCTCACCAAAAAGCAACCAAATCCCTCCACTGGAACGGGTACGAATTTCCGCTCAAAAACACGCCCCCCCACAAACACCAAAAAACGCCAAAATCCCTCAACACCTTGTTAAACAGCATGTTAAAACAAATACTGCCTACTCAGTACAAGATATTAACTCTTTGGCAGCTGAAGCACAATCATTCCCCAATGACTGCAGTACATGGGAAAGTCATGAACTCATTCCTCCACGTTATCACATAACACGTACGCACATCTTCAAAACGTTTTCTCCAAGTACTTGAAAGAGATCCAGCTCTCTCCTGCCTAACGTAATGGCTAGGGACCTGATGATAACATGCTCTGCACAAGCCATAACTACATGGCGCTATTCACAAGCCATATTTACAAGAAACTCAACAAGTCACAAAAATGACACGCTATTCTAAACCATATTTACAAGGAGCTATACTTGAGAAAATTCAACAAACTACTCACAAGTCTTAATCACAAGGCGCTATTTACAAGGAACTACAAGCCACTCACAAAACGTTACACACATGGATGTAACAAACTATTCACAAGTTCGCAAGTCTTAAGCACAAAGCGCAATTCACAAATAAACCAACTAGTTACTCACAAGGCACTTGCGCAGTCCAGAAGGGACTTGTCTAGATACAAGGAAATGAACGCTTCAGATGCTGTCTGCTTATTTTACATACTCT
Source organism: Lissotriton helveticus (assembly GCF_964261635.1). Classification (NCBI taxonomy): domain Eukaryota; kingdom Metazoa; phylum Chordata; class Amphibia; order Caudata; family Salamandridae; genus Lissotriton; species Lissotriton helveticus. The sequence continues at coordinate 778,349,261 of NC_136072.1, forward strand.
AAAGGGTACAGGCGGTGGCGTTCTCTACCTACTGGGTGTTACTGAGGTGGTCACTTGAACTAGTTCTTCTGCCAGGACGGGATAAATACCAGTAATGACGGAATTTCATTCTCTATCAGATTGTTCTGTCTTGACCCGTTCCCCCTTATCCCGTAGTTCTTTTTCTTTGGCTTTTTTCTCTGCTAGCTTATTTCTCTTTACTTTGTTGAATTCTTTCTCTGATCACCTATGTGACTCTTTGCGCCATAACTCTATGGCATCTTTCTGAGAGGGTCTTGACTTTTTATACATATGAGGACCAGGTGTATCTCTTGGCGGGATGTTAACTGACTCTTCTAGTATACCTTTCCTGGTCCCTATCTGACGTAATTTTGAGAACAGAGTTGCATGTTTGAAATCAATACAATGAAAACACAATACACAAAAAATAGACTGAAACAATCAACAACCATTCACACTAAACAACATAACATTGAAACACTAAAACAGATACCATTACAGAGAGTTAAACATGTACTTGAAAAACAGTTTTGTGCACTGAAAATACAGTACAACCATACCGGTCCCAAAAATTGAGACACGTCTTTACCGGGCCCACGTTTAACCGTGGACCCGTCTTGACCGTTCTCATTTAAAATGAGCCCGTCTTGAAACTTGATGCATTCCCCATAGTGGTACTCACCGGGAAAGCAGAACTTGAAACTTGAAGGCCTCGGAAACTTGACTTGACTACGCTTGCGCCTTGGAACAGGTGGACCTCTGGAGACCTCGGACCTTGCTCTCTCACGGGCTGGGCTCTGGTTGAGACGATCCGCGTTCCTCACCGCCTCACATGGATGCCTGGTCGCAGTCCGTCCTCCTCCTGGGCCTGAGGGAGTGGCAGGAAGTCCTGCTGGAGCGCTTTGAAGTCCGTCACGGCTGTAGAAGGGGGCAAAGACTAGACCGACAACTCCGGCGAGTGGGGAAAGGGATATGTCCCTGTAAGGGCGCCAAATTATGTGGTAAATAAAATATTACCCTGGCAGAATTTCTAGGCATTAACAAAGTATCATGCATCAAATGAGAGACAGAATCCGTGGTGTCCAAGTTAAAATGGGCTTTATTCCAATAACTCGAGTCAAAGGGAGAATATGTTCCATCACCTCTGAGGTTCAGGAAGAGTCTTCTAACAATTATTTACTGAACATAGTATATATACATTTCTTGTACATAGGCTAAGCAGAGCAAGAAAGAAAATGAGATAAGAACATGTGGGTGTACATGAGGGTGTGTACTTTGATAAGTCATAGGTAGGTGATAGGTAGGTGTCATAGGTGGGTGGGTACTTAGGAGGAGTTTGCATGACCAGCTGGAACTCTGCCCTACTTGTGTGCAACTTGGACATGACGTGCAATTGACGCGTAATTGGGAGGAGAGCTGACTTTCAGTCTAGCAAGAGATCTCTTGTGTCAAGGCGACTTGAGCACGTCTTGTACAATCTGATATGATAGGGGATGTATTATCTGGAGCAAAAGTTGTTCGTCACTAAAAGACAGAAAGGGCATATTTATTTGTTCATTGCATGAGCTTTCTATGGATGCAAGCACTGTAATCCACTTAAACAGAGACAGAATGGCTGGGCCCTATCTATGCAGATGGGTTCTGTGTACCTTCTTCACCAGGCTGAAACGTGATTCTGTAAAGCAAACAGATAACTGTTATTCATAATACTGTCTTGGCAGGCCTCTTGCTGGGCTTCTCTCGGCTGAGCTAGAAGTATGCGAGGTCAGAGGGACGTAACTGCAGCTTCAGTGTGTCAGGAGTCATGAACTGCAAATACATGGGCCTTATGCTACCTTAACGTTTGGGAGACTTTGATGACTGGCATTTCTAATGCAGGACATGATTGCAGGGGCCTAGTGATTCAGGCCACTACGAGGAAGTGCATGGATGACATGCACACACATGTAACATAGGGTATATGTAGTGGATATTTTTGGTCAGGCAAAATATCATTTTCCTCAAAGCTAAAAAAATTGGTTCTGTCGGGTAGAACAAGAATACAATTGAAGGAGCTTATTAATGCTATCAAAGAACAAGAAACGGCTCTCTCACACACATAGAATTACTTAATAACACTTCATGAAAAAGACATGGGATCGAAGGATTTGGTGCAATGTTATTTATATACGAATTGCTCCTTTCAATGATATATACATTAAATATGCAGACTGTAAAAAAAAAAAAGGCATCAATATAAAGTGCGAATGGGTGACATAAATGCATGGTGCTTAAATAGTGAACATTATATACAGTGAAAACAGTTCGATATATATACGTTTTTGGGGTAGGCCAGATACAGAATTCAGTCCAGAGATTCCTGTTTTGACTAGTATGGAATCCTGGTGTCACTGGTCCTATAAACAAGCGTCGACGTTTTAACCCTATGGTGCCCCAACGGATGGTCACGACGGGTCTTCTTCAAGACAGGTATAATAGGGATATCGTAAAGACAGTCCTCAGCTTAGGCCGGAGGTCTCAACATATGGTGGATTGGCGCATTGGCCAGTTATCTATACAGGAGGATGGATCGACGTGTAGGAGATGAAGGTCAGCCGTACCTTTCATCTGTTGCTCTAAGTCAGCCTTCATCTTTCTATCTTTCTATCTTTTCTTCACTTCACTTTTATCCTTTTGCTCCTCTAGATGGAATCATTAAAGACTTTTGGCTTCACCGATGAGGAATTTGCTGCGTTGGTAGGATCAAGTACTAGTTTCAGCAATAGTTCATCCACCATTCTGCGCAGCAATGAGGAGGTAAATGAATGAATTTTTTTGAAAAAGAAATTAGCCAGAATGGAGGCACATGGTGACTTCATGCTTGCATATCTTAAAGCGGGAGTCATCCCCCAAGGTCTTCGGATCCGCAACATACCTGGTTTATTTGTACATATCAAACAATTTTTTAGAAAAATGGAGTATCATTGCGAACAGGTGTTCCAGAGACTTCATGATACTCATTATAGAGACAGCGAAGGCACTTATAGCATCTCTTACTAAAGAATTATCAGAACTGGAAGATAAGTTTAGGAAAAACAATTCCTTAGAAGAGGCAAAAAAGAAAATAGAACAGGCAGATAAAGAATTGCTGTCTTTTAAAGATTATCTACTGAAGCGTAAAGTAGACAAGTTACAAAAAGAGATTAGATATAATACAAAAGAAAAAATGTACTCATATTTATCTGATGATTTTTACAAACAAAATCATTACATAAATGAGGACAACGCCAAGCAAAGCAGAATTAATACATTTTCAGACACCTCTGACTCAGATGCAGAAAACACAGAGAATCAATATGATCAATTAGGACCACATAGGAACTTTAATCCTAACACTCCCCAGCCTTTTTTAGGGCAGCACGGGGCCCGCAGAGGGAGAATCCGGGTCAGATTCCAGAATCAGCCCAGAGGCAATTATCAAAATGCTTATCACCAGCTAAACAGCAATCAGATGCTGGAAACCCGCAATGCTCAATACTGGAGAAAAGGAACTTAATCCCCATTTTTAACCTCTCCACCAGGACCCTAGATGCAGCTAGTACTAACCTTTTATCCAAAGGACTTTCTTTTGTGCCACACTCCACTGTTAGTGTCTTTGAACTCTATCAGGATATTATAACGTTCTTCCTTAAAGTTTGATTAAAAAAGTTCTTCTTAGACAAGGAACAAATGAATAATGGATCTATGAATCTTTCGGGTATGTCTAATCCTTCAATCTTTACACCCAGCTTAGATGTTCTTGGACCAGAAGTGCAAGTGTTTGAACATACAGTACTTAACTGTTTAAAGAAAGCTACTCAATACATACCCAAACCTTTGTATACCCTTACTAAGGAGGAACATTGTTCCCTGCAAACACTTTCTAAAGACAAGATCTTGATGGTCAAAGCCTGCGATAAGGGAGGAGGCATTGTGGTCATAGACACTGTCATGTATTAAAATAAAATGAAGTGCCTTCTTAATGACACCAACTTTTATATCATGCAAAATAAAGACCCCACTCTTTTAGTCAAAAAGAAAATTCAAACATTAACTAAATCTGCGTTGGAGAGTGGCCATATCTGTAATAAAGAATTTGATTATATAAATCAGTCTTCATTCACCATGCCTTGCATCTATGGGATCCCCAAGATACATAAGGATGCACTAGATCCTCCCTACCGCCCAATAGTATCCACTATTGGCTCAACCTCAACATAATCTCCTACGCCGACGACACCCAGCTGATCCTCTCCCTGACCAACGACCCCGCCGCCGCCAGAGCCAACCTGCACGAAGGGATGAGAGACGTAGCCGATTGGATGACGACCAGCCGCCTGAAACTGAACTCAGACAAGACGGAGGTCCTCATCCTGGGCTCCTCGCCCTCCGCCTGGGACGACTCTTGGTGGCCCCCCGCCCTGGGCACCGCACCCAAACCGACGGACCACGCACGCAACCTGGGCTTCATCCTGGACTCCTCCCTCTCCATGACCAGACAAGTCAACGCCGTCTCCTCGTCATGCTTCAACATCCTGCGCATGCTACGGAAGATCTTCTGGTGGATCCCCACCGAAACCAGGAAGACTGTCACCCAGGCCCTCGTCACCAGCCGACTGGAGTACGGCAACGCCCTCTACGCCCGAACCACCGCCAAGCTCCAGAAGAGACTCCAGCGGATCCAGAACGCCTCAGCCAGACTCATCCTCGACATCCCACGAAACAGCCACATCTCCGGACATCTGAGAGACCTGCACTGGCTCCCCGTCAACAAAAGAATCACCTTCCGTCTCCTCACCCACGCACACAAAGCCCTACACGACCAAGGCCCGAGCTACCTCAACAACCGAATCAACTTCTACGCTCCAAAGCGCCACCTCAGATCAACCAGCCACGCCCTCGCCGCCGTCCCCCGCATCCGAAGAGCGACAACAGGAGGAAGGTCCTTCTCCTACCTGGCCGCCAAGACCTGGAACTCCCTCCCGACCGACCTGCGCCTGACCCAAGACCACCTCTCCTTCAGGAAGAAGCTCAAGACCTGGCTGTTCGAGCAGTAACGGCACCCCCCCCCTCCTAGCGCCTTGAGACCCTACGGGTGAGTAGTGCGCTCTATAAATGTCTTGATTGATTGATTGATTGAATCACTGAGCCCCTTTCTAAATATTCAGATTCCTTACTGAGACCCTATATATACAAAGCACCATCATATATAATGGACACCACTTCCATTATTAATAAAGTGGAAGGACTCCCGTTCAACCAGTCAAACAACATTCTTGTCACCCTAGATATGGATGCCTTATATAGTAACATTCCCTTGCCCTGAGAACTTTTTGTTACAATGTATACAAATTGTACTTTCTGAAAACACCTTTCAATTTGGTAATAGCCTTTATAAACAAATCAAGGGCGTAAGTATGGGAGCATCGGTTGCTCCCTCTGTAGCGAATATTTTTATGGCACAATTTGAAAAAACCCATATACACAATCAAGTGGCCCGATTTTTTTAATTCATCTATATGGGGTCCCGATATATAGATGATATTTTTTTCATCTGGACTGACACGGAACCCATGTTACAAGAATTCCTTAACTGGCTTAATGTATGTGACATTAACCTTCATTTCACATCACATACCAGTAGAGAAAAAGTTAAATTCCTAGATATCCTGATTCGACATAAAGAAGGCGCACTAGAAGTGGATTTGTTTACTAAACCAACGACACGCAACACATTACTCCACTTTGACAGCTACCACCCTAGGGCACAAAAAGAAAGCATTCCCTTCAGTCAATTTTTGCGCCTTCGCCGTAACTGTTCGAATCTACATGATTTCGATAGACAAGCAGGCATTTTAAAGACCACATTTTTGGCACGTGGCTATCCCCACAGACTGGTGCGCATGTCACTCAAACACGCACGGTTTTATGATCGTGACTCTCTATTGCAACCTAAAATTAAAGAGAGTATAAACCAACTGGTATGTATAACTAAACATTCAACAATGAATAACCAGATATGCCAGATGGTCAATTCTAAACCGGCACATACTGAACAGCAATTTAGAACATAAGGACAAAATCCCCAAACCTATTTTTGCACATCGCAGAAATAGGAACCTTAAAGATTACATCAATCGGTCAAGATTTTCTGAGACTATCCCCTTTGTTCAAAAAACAATAGACAGCAGTACACCTATTAAACAACAGACAGAGAACTAGGGGTCTTTGTTACAAGAATTAGGTGCAATAAATCCTAATCCAATTGCAAACATTGTCAATACAATAGTGGGTAACAGATCACAATATGATCTGTAAGAATCAAGGGTACATACTTATGCTGCCTAACCAGGATCACAAGTGGTTGTCAGTGAGACTCACAAAGGTCGTAGTCATGGATTCCCATCAAAAATCTCTTGTAGATCTATATTCTCATCTGGTCATCCAAAACAACTGGGGTGGTCTGTCCCTCGATCATTGGGACCGTGTCCACACCCAATCGCTAGAAATTCTCAGTGAGTCAAACCCACACACACTATGTTGACCGTGAGTTAGATGACAAAGTATGGGAATATGTACAGTGCAAACAATGTGATAATGTGGTGACATTAAAATAGAGTGGTGAAAACAAAGATCAGTATATTTTATTTAAATGGTTGTTTCACCCTCTAATTAAAAACAAGAACAGTGCAAATGACGAGACAGTCATAAACAAATATCGACTATCTCAAAAAAAGGGGCCAGTACACCTATCACAGGAACATATAAATGTAACACATGTAAAGCCTGTGATATGGCTATAATAGGTAATAGCTACACCTACCAAGGATTCACCATTAGCCTATGGAAAACTTCAAATTGTAAATCTAAAAACGTGATTTATTTGTTGATTTGTCCATGTGGCTCCAGTTATGTAGGGGAGACAGCATGAGCATTTGGGACGCGTTCACCGAACACCGGTCAGCTATACACACTTCCAAAACCAATGCCCCCTTGGTAAGACATTGCATAGACCACCAACACAAACCCAATGATTTTCGGTGGTACATTTTGGAGAACTTAGATAGCGGCCTCTACAATAGTCAGGATGACTACCGAAAAAAATGTGAAGTATTTTGGATCTTTACCTTGTCAACCCACACAAATGGTTTAAACAATGAAATCCCTTGGGAGAACGCCGTCAAATTTAATACTAGATACGCCAGGTCCTTGAAACTTCTGCCCTCTTGCTTTTCAGCAATCAAACAGAGCATTCCACCTTAGCATATTAGTGTAACATCAGTTCAACTCTAAATTTCGGTGCACGATACAGTATAGAATAGGGACTCTTGAACTCCTTTTTTATATATTGTTCCCTTGTTACCATATCACCCAAATGATGTTTGTTACTTGGTAGCAGTTCTCTCTTTCGTATCATTTCCACGTTCTATATAGCTTGCATTATTTGCTGTGGCTCCATTCATGATCGCGCCAAAATACATCAATTCTAGCTCATTATAATTCATATTTCGACTGCAGCAATTTATTCTTGCAGAAACTCTTCGGATATTTGCATTTTTAACATTAGTATTGATGTGCGGGCCTTTGCACCATAGTGTTTTCTTTATGTCTATACTTGGGTCATTATTCTTATCTCGGGCTCATCAGTTAGCCTTCTAGTGGCTATCCTCCACTTGCCTGGGTTTACACACTTTTACAGCTTCCGGGTCACGTGATGACCTTTCACGTCATCGCGGCACGCCAGAACCGTTCCATCTGCCTTAAATTTGGCATCCCCTCGTTCGTTCGCATTTCCCCCCTGGCATCACTGCACCAAGGACTGGAGCGTATCATTTTTATGTAAGTTTTAGCAGGGACTCTTCTCGCGTTTCTCTGTATCCCGCTATTATATTTTAGTTTGTTTGGCTCAGGACGTGCTGAGCGTCTTCACTTATCCCAACGCTGTTCCGTTCCCTTTGGCAGATCTTTCACCACCAAGTACCTTACCCATTAGAACTCCTTCACTTCATGTGTGGTGTAGAGGATTCATATACCCTTGAAGTCCTTCTATGTTTTGTTATCCAGGTAATTTCTGGGCTCGTAATCATATCAGTGTATGATTATAAGTTAGCTCTAATACTGGTTTACAACTGTGTACGTTTTCTTGATTCCACCACAGATCCATATTTGCCAGTGGGGGCTGTAACCATATACATATTACGTTCAGTGGTCGAAGTGGGAAAAAAAAAGTAGGGGAAATGTGGGTGGAGAATCAGGGGGCGGGAATAACCGAAGATTGAATCAGTGGGCGGAGTCAGGGGTGTGGCTAGAAATAGCAAAACATACACATTTTTAGTACGTTTAGCATTTCACTGACCAGTTACAGCTCATAACGTTATTTAATTAAAACAATGGATAAACAAGTTTATTTGAGGTTTAATTCAGGAAAAAGCAAACACTCATAAGGAATACAAGTTTATGTAAAGCGTGTGAAATATAAGCCGGAACAACATGTTACCTTAATGCGTTTACTCTCATTGTTCAGAAATCCATGATTATTTTTTGTCTCAAACATTGAGGTCATGAATACAGGGCTCCTCCTGTACACATGTGTTAAGCAGGGCTCAGAAGAGAAAGGGACTCTTCAGGAGAATCTAGACTCACTGAAACCCACAAAGGCTCCTTCATATTCATGTCAGCCAGCTAGCTGCTCAATCATAAGATCGCAAAAAGAACAATTGGTGGACAGAATGCAGAACAATATCATACATTCTCCCCAGTTCAGAGACCTGGGACTAAATCCATTGTTTCTTTGCTCACCATGCCATTCCAGTTTGGACCCAGCCATATGCAAATCAGTCTTGATCCTGCACCCAATGGGAACATGGTCCTCCCTGGACTGGAAACAAGCATCCTAGGACCGGTTTCGGGCTTTCAGCCCTCATCAGCCAGGATAGCTTGATTCTAGTGGCAGGAAGAGCACGGGACTCATGTCTGACCATACCTGTCCCACTCAGGGTGACAAATGCAAAAAGAACAATTGATGGACCGAATGCAGAACAATGTCATACATTCACCCCAGTTCAGAGATCTGGGCTTAAATCCATCGTTTTTTGCTCACCATGCCATTCCACTTTGGACCCAGCCATATGCAAATCAGTCTTGATCCTGCGCCCAATGTGAACAGTCCAGCCCGAACTGCCAGGCCATATGTATTCAAGTGTCCTTTCATTTGGGAAGTGAAAACAAAGCAGTACCCCCTGAACTATGCACATAACATATTGCTCTTTGATATGCATGGTACATGTTCTTTGCAGGAGGCATATTACCCCTCTGCACTACCTTAGATGAGGCAAACAGCCACCAGACAAAACATGCTCCCATCTCTCTCCAGCAGATACATTGATCACCAAAGTTATCTTGGCACTTGTATTGTTGACCAAAACCTGCTGAATATATAAAGAAATTTGCAGTGTTTTTAAAACTCCTGCACTTATACAAGATCGGTCCCCCCCAAACTAAACTGGCCCCCTACCCTTCCAGGCGCCATGGGAAATGCCTGCTCCTGTCCTTTCACTGCTCCTGTCCAGTCAGTACTCCTGCTCGATCAACACTGCGGCTTCATCAATTCCCCTGCCCCCTCCCTTCTCCTGTCCTGTCACTGCTCCTGCCCTGTTTACTGCTCCTGCCCTGTTTACTGTTCCTGCCCTGTTCATTGCTCCTGCCCTGTTCATTGCTCCTGCCCTGTTCACTGCTCCTGCCCTGTTCATTGCTCCTGCCCTGTTCACTACTCCTGCCCTGTTCACTGCTCCTGCCCTGTTCACTGCTCCTGCCATGTTCACTGCTCCTGCCATGTTTACTGCTCCTGCCCTGTTCACTGCTCCTGCCCTGTTCACTGCTCCTGCCCTGTTCACTGCTCCTGTCCGTTCCCCGCTCCTGCCCTGTTCCCCGCTCTTGCCCTGTTCCCCGCTCCCGTCCGTTCCCCGCTCCTGTCCGTTCCCAGTGCCTAATCACTGCTTCTGCCCCGTCACCTCTCCTGCCCCGTCACCTCTCCTGCCCCGTCACCTCTCCTGCCCCATCACCTCTCCTGCTCCGTCACCTCTCCTGCCCGTCATGTCACCTGCCTGTCATGTTGCCTGCCCGTCACTTCTTGTACCCGATCACCTCTCCTGCCCCGTCACTTCTCACATCTCCTGTCCCGTCACTTCTCCTGTTCCGTCACTTCTCCTGTCCTGTCACTTCTCCTGTCCCGTCACCGCTCCTGTCCCGTCACCGCTCCTGTCCCGTCACCGCTCTTGTCCCGTTCACGGCTCCTGCCCCGTTCACCGCTCCTGCCCCGTTCACCGCTCCTGCCCCGTTCACCGCTCCTGCCCCGTTCACCGCTCCTGCCCCGCTCACCGCTCCTGCCCCGCTCCCCGCTCCTGCCCCGTTCACTGCTCCTGCCCCGTTCACTGCTCCTGCCCCGCTCACTGCTCCTGTCCGTTCCCCGTTCCCCGATCCCCGTTCCCCGCTCCTGCCCCGTTCACTGCTCCTGCCTCGTTCACTGCTCCTGCCCCGTTCACTGCTCCTGCCCCGTTCACTGCTCCTGCCCCATTCCCTACTCCTGCCCCGTTCACTGCTCCTGCCGGCTCACAAGAGAAAGGGACCGTTCACTGCTCCTGCCCAGTTACCACTCCTGCTCAAGCCTAATCATTGCTCCTGCCCCATTACTTCTAATGCTTCGTCCCTTCTCCTGCCTCATCACCTCTCCTGCCCCATCACCTCTCCTGCCCCGTCGCCTCCCCTGCCCAGTCGCCTCTCCTGCCCAGTCGCCTCTCCTGCCCAGTCACCTCTCCTGCCCAGTCACCTATCCTTTCCTGCAAAGTTCACATAGTGCCAAGAAGTAACTCAGTTCTGTGAGACTGCTGTACAGACTGCTCACTCAGAGTTACTAGCATCCACCTCAAGAGCTGTAGCTTTAAGCTCGCTGGCCCAATGCTGTTAAATTTCACACCTGCTGAAATTCGTTTTGGCAAACAGCCTTCTGTCCAGTCCACTACACAGCTCCAGACCTTGCTGTTCATATACAATCCTTGGGACAATGAGGAGCTTAGCAGGGAAGTGTCTGTTCTTTTGTGAAGTTTATCATACCCAAATCCCCCTCAACATGCACAGCTACCAAATTAAGCATTGATACCATCTCTGGTGGTACGTGCATAACACCCCAAATTAGTGATACATGCTGGGACGTTTGCTAGAATCTCCCATCCACCCTCACCCCCACCCCAGCCCTCCACACGCCCCCCTTGGCCCACGAGGCCTGCATGCAACATTTAGTAGCCCGATTGGCTCCTGTAAGACACAGCCCTCTACTGACTTCAGACAGAAACACTTTTCCTCAGCCATGAACAAAAATCAGGAATTTGAGTGCAGCTGGAGTTAAAATGCTAACAAACAGCATCAGTAATCTATGCGTGTGAGTGATGCAACCTACTTTCTATTGATGTCTATTCAAGGCAATTGGTTTCATATTGCGTGGTAAAAAAATAACGTATATTTTGCAGTGAAATACTCCTTACGAATGTGCTGCAGCTTCTGCCTTAGAGTTCAAACAGCCTTTCACACTGATGCATTCGTTGGCATCTCAGCACGCCCGGGCTGATGAGAAGTGAAATTTGAGCTAAAAGTTTACTCGAGACTTTGACTTAGAGGGCATACATAATTAATAATTATAGCATGTGTTCGCGACGCCCCTGTTTAGTTTTAAAGGCACACCAGGGTGCTGCACAGAATGGGAACCCCTGTGCTAAAGGCAAAGGGCAGGCGCATTGTCATTCGAAAGGGGCTAGTCGGCCTCAATCGGAATGACAATGGGCCTGCCCTCAGGCTGAGAGCGCTCAGGGAGGGGCTGCTGCAGCCTCTGGAGTCACAGAGAAGTGCGAGCAGCCCCTGGAATAGGGATGGAAAAAAAAATGTCTCGTTTTTATTTAGGACTATTCTTGCCGTCCCGGGAAGCTTTGTGGAAATAAGAAGTAGGGGAGCGGACTGAGAGAATTTTTAGAAGTAGGGGCACGCCGTGCCATTCCGTCCCCGCCCACTTCTATCACTGATTACGTTATCGCTGGACATTGCCTAATTAAAATACACAGAGGTAATCTTCGTTCACATAGTAAATTAAATAGAGGTTATCCTCACTGTTGTAGCCCGGAGTAGTATTTGATCTCTTACCACAGGCATGTTGGTTTCTCTCACCACAGATTTATTCACCATTTTGCTATATGAGCTAGAATATCGCCACAAACTTATCTACCGGCTCAATCTACTTACACTTGTCGAATACACCCCCCAGGTACCAGTATTATCTTTGGGGTACTTTGGCTCTGAAGCACGTCCTTTTTCATTTATCTGATTATCATGTCGCTATTTCCCTCAGATTTGCAGTACTTCACTTCGGTTTTATCTCGTTGGTTCCAAGCACATGGTTTTTTCATCTATCAAAGCAGTTCTAAAACATACGATCAGGTATTTCTACAGTATCCCCTATTAAACAGATTAACTCCTCAGATCACTTCTGTCAACAAAAAAACCCTTCATATTTATTTTTACTCCTGCTTTCTCCTTATTTCTGTACATTAATACAGATATCAAGAACTCTACAGTCTAGCAGAGCATCATTTACAGTACAGGCATTTTGTCCTGCATTGGTAAGACTAAGAACTCCTCTTTTTTCAATGCTTGATGGGTGTAACTTTGGTGATATCATGCTCCCCTAATGAGCACAGAGGCTTCCTCTCCTTATCTGCTTTGGATATATTAATATAAATTCATTTTTATACCCTTCTTGATCTACTCTACCATATTCCGATCCTTTTTTTCCCTGCTTTCTTTTTTATATATGTGACACATGACTACATGAATAGGTTAATCACATAACACTCTCTACTCTTGTCCTTTGTGTACCTATTTTTAGTTAACTAGCCTCAATACACTGTAGTTTGTATTATGTTAAGTTTTAAATGTATATTACTTATATTTTAGAACTCCAGTGATTCTGCTGAAGAAGGCGGTCCATCGCCAAAACACGCGTCGAGATTGATATCGACAATAAATTGACTGTTTGCTTATTTTGATTATTATTGTACACAAGTTATTTGATATTTCCGATGAAATGTTTTTAAACAATTAAGGTGATTATCCAATATGGTTTGCTGCTACCTTCTTTTAAACGGTGTTTTTTACTAAATGATGTGTATTGTCAAAATGTTATATAATCACGTAGTTTGTCAGTATGTTGAGGCTTTTTCTCATCTAGGGTTCTGGTCTAACCTGATCAATGACAGGTCAGTGGTTGCCTAGGAATATTTTCTTACAAAGGTTCAGAAGAAGAATACAATAATACTCTCAAACAAGTATTGTGTAGGCTAATTAAAGCAGGATTTACCATAAAAATGGAGAATTTTAAGACAGGTGGCAAGTCAGTGGAGTTCCTGGGACACACTATCTTGGAAGATGGCATCAAGCGTAAAAACTGAATAGTAGACTCAGTTAAAATTGTACCAGCTCCCACATTCAAGGAAGAACCTAAATCATTCCTAGGCCTAGTGGAATACATGGCCAAATACATAAAAAAACTTTGCAGACTATGTGCATCCTTTAAGGATCATACTCAAGAAGGGAGTCTCATTTGAGTGGAATGTGCAATGCCAAAGAGCCTTCAACGAGATAAAAGACGCTATTGCTAATACTCCACACTAGGAACATTTGATGTTAAGTTTAAAACATTGTTAACCACAGATGCTAGTATGAAAGGGCTACGAGTATCCTTATCCCATATAATCAATGGGAAAGAAAAAATCACTAGTGGCAGTGTTGGACCCGGCCTCATGGCGTGGTCCTACCCCTCCCGCATGGCGGGCCCAGGACGACATCGGCCCTCCACCCAGCATCGGGCAGCCCTTTTGCCCGACACTGCACGCCCCAACATTGCTGGTCCGGCCACCATCCCGGACCCCCCACTACCGACCTGGCTCCATCGTGGGCCCCTCACGACCTAAGCACGAGGCCGCGCCTGACTCCATCTTGGGCCCACCACGTCACGACCACGTGGCCTCGGCCCCGGCCCAGGCCCCAGCGAAGCCCAGACATCGAGGCACCAAGATCCACCCAGGGGGTCGAGTGGCCACTCGACAGATCCCGGAGAAAAGGGAGTTTCGATGGCCCTCCAGCCATCCCCGGACGCCTAGTATCGATCGCCCTCCGGCCTCCCTGGGCGTTGGCTCCACCCCCCTGCTGGGTGTCTGGACACCATCATCCCGGCCCCTCGGACCCCCAGGCGAGAGGGTCCAGACATCAAAGGCCTCCAGTCCTATATCTGGGCCAGCCCCGGAGTAGGACGCCAGTTGTATCCTGGACTGGAAGCCCTGCTGACGCTGTCACGGACGACACCAGAAGAACTCCTTACCCGTAACCTGAAGGGACCCTAAGAGCCTGCTGGCGCTGCCGCGGCCCACCTGTGCTGTACCATCTTGAGAGCCTGCTGGCGCTGCTGCGGCTGAACCATCTTGAGAGCCTGCTGGCGCTGCCACGGCTGAACCATCTTGGGAGCCTGCTGGCGCTGCCGCGGCTGAACCATCTTGAGAGCCTGCTGGCGCTGCCGCGGCCTCCTCTTCGATAAGACCACCTGTCGAGTCCTGCTGGCGCTGCCGCGGCTCGACCTCTCGGAACCCCCGGCTCGAGGATTGAGAGCTGTGCGCAGGGTATCCCTTCTTGCATCCATACTGAGACTGTCCCGCTACCCGGTCCCTTTTACGAGACTCTATAGATCCCTCGATCTGCCTGTATATACCGCTGAGACCCAGCAACCTTTATTCTTGATAAAGCCTAAGAACTTAACCTCTTGTGTGGTGTCCGTTTGTAGTGTTGTGGTTACCCTGCTGTACGATCCTAGGAGAGGATCCTCACCCAGGAGGCCTCTCGATAACGCTCGACTACTTCTCGACGGAGGGGTGGACCTAGGGGTGGCCAGTCAGACATCTTCTGCCTCCCCCGGAACTGCCTTTCTAACAGTGGTGGCAAGCGACGGGATCCGAGCCGACGCAGATCGTACAGAGGGTGATTCACTCACTACCGAGAAAAACACACTACGACCATGACTACGCAAGAGACAAGACCGACTACGGAATTCCAGAAAGAAAAAATGGAAGATTACAGTCACAAAGAATTAAAACAATTCTGCAAAGACCTGGGCATCGCTACCACTGGGCTAAGCACCAAGGAAGACTTTAAATCAGCCCTACAAGCATGGGTGGACACCGATGATACACCACCCCGGAATGAAGACAACCCGGGCCCGAGCGTACGCCCGGAGACCGACACGACCCCAGCGGGGGAGAGACCCGTCAATCCAGGCACGAGCCCCCACAAAGACGCCTGAGAGCAGGAGAGGAACCGGCTCCACGAGTTGGAGGTCGCCCGACTCCGGTTGGATGGAGAACTACAGCTGGCGGAAAGGAAAATCGCACTCGAGCAACTACGGCTAGAAGGAGACCTGGAGGAGAAGCGAAGACAAAGAGACCTCGAAGAAAAGAGACTCATGCTCGAGCATGAGCGCGGCCTAAAAGAACTAGAACTCAAGGCCAAAACGAATGATGCCAACGCCTCCGGGGGCAAGACCTCGCCCCCGCCCTTGGACACAAAGGTGCACATACCCAAGGATGTCGTCAAGGAATACTACAAGAACGACGACATCCAACAGTGGTTCAAAGCCTGCGAGGTCGCCATGACCGCACATCGAGTACCCCTCAAGGACTGGGGCGCCGGCCTGTGGGGGAAGTTCGTCAATGAGGGGAGAGACGCCCTGCTAGAGCTCCCCGACGCCGAGATGACCTCGTACGAGCACATGAAAACTGCTCTCCTCACTCGCTATGGACTCACCCCCGAGATGTACTGGCAGCAATTACGAGACTGTAAAAAAATCCCCGGTACCACTTGGGTGGAATACGTGAACTTTTACAGCAGAGCCTTCGAGGGATGGATCAAAGGCAGCAAGGTCACCACCTACCAGCAGTTGGTCGATCTCATTATATGGGAACATCTGTCCAACAACTGCTTCATCAAACTCCGGCAGCACCTCCTCGACAGCAAACTGACTGAGCCCCGAAAACTCGCTGTCAAGGCGGATATATGGGTGAGCACCCGAGTCCCCCGGAGTCCGATGGGAGACTACGGCCGGGGATCCCCGGGGAACCACCGACCACGAGGCGGCGGAGGAGGCCAGAGCAGGGGACGAGACACCCCCACGGGGTCCTCCCCTACCTCCACTTCACCAGCCTTGGGCCGAAGGGGGGTTCCCCTAGCCCGACCCGGGCCCCGCCCGAATGTGACGTGCCACAGATGCCAGCGACAGGGCCACTCCGCGAACGACCCCCTCTGCCCGATGAACCAGCGACCCGGCACCACCGGTCCTCCCAACCGCCAAATCGCGGCCGCCGCCCTGGGGGAAGAAAGAGGCGAGGAAGACGACAACGACCCCGAACAGGCCGAGTGGGAGCCCGCCGCCATGATCTTGGCCTGCCTGGGTGATCGAGACATGGTCCCCCGAGACCCGATCCCAGGCAACACCCAGAAATATCGCCAATGGGTCACCATCAACGGCCGCCAGGCCGAAGCCCTCCGAGACACTGGAGCCAGCGTAACAGCGGTCCGACGCCACTTGGTGACCCCAGAGCAAATTCTCCCCAATATCATGTGCCCGGTGCGGACGGCGGACAACTCCGAGAGTTTGTGCCAGCTAGCCCGCATCCCCTTCGAATGGGGAGGGGTGTCGGGTATGCTGAAGGTGACCATCCGGGACGATGCCCCCATGGACTGCCTCCTCGGGAACGACCTGGAAAGTTCCCCCTGGGCCAGCGTCGAGCGGAGAGAGCATCTGGGGATGCTAGGCCTTCCAGAGCGGGTCTGTGCGACCACCCGCTCCATGTCCGCCCGAGCCTTCGCCCCACCGGAGGATGCCCCGACTGAGGAACCTGAGTGGCCCGCACCGCCACCGGCCGCCGTCCTCGAAGACGCCGACCCTGAACCTGGCCCCCAGTGGCCCAACCATGAAGACCTCACAGAGCTCGGCCACCTTCCAGAACTATCTCAGTGGCGCCAAGAAGGTGGCCCCACCCGCGAACAATTCCGGCAGGAACAGAAAACCTGTCCCTCCCTCGAGGGAATCCGACAACAAGCCGCCACTCAAGCCGCTGGAGGCCCCTCGGGGTCCCACTGGGTCTATTGGGACCACGACCTTCTCTACAGCGAGCAGAAAGTTGCCGAACTAGGGGCCAGCCGAGTACTGGTCGTTCCCCTCCGTTTCAGAGACTTCCTCTTGAACTTGGCACACGACGTGCCCCTCGCCGGGCACCTGGGGCAGGATAACACTTACAGCCGCCTGGTGACCCATTTCTGCTGGCCGAAGATGCGCAACGATGTGCACAACCACTGCCGATCCTGTCCGACGTGTCAAGCCAGCGGGAAGAGCGGGGGAAAAGTCAAGGCCCCACTCCAGCCCTTTCCTGTGTTCACCACCCCCTTCGAGAGAGTGGTTATCGACATTGTGGGACCCTTGGACCCCCGCACCTCTCAGGGGCACCGCTTCATCCTCTTTCTGGTGGACAATGCCACCCGCTATCCTGAGGCCATCCCGCTCCGAACCATCACGGCCCCAGTAGTAGGCCGAGCCCTGATGGGGATCTTCTCCAGAGTCGGCTTCCCCCGAGAAGTCGTGAGTGATCGGGGTACAAACTTTATCTCCAAGCATATGCGATCCCTGTGGCAACAGTGCGGGGTCACATATAAGTTCACCAACCCGTATCACCCCCAAGGAAATGGACTTGTAGAACGGTTTAACCGAACGCTGAAGGGGATGATCATGGGCTTAGACGAGCCCCTACGAGGCAGATGGGACGTCCTGCTGCCCTGCCTCCTGTTTGCGTATCGAGAGGTACCCCAGAAGTCCCTGGGGTTCAGCCCCTTCGAACTATTGTATGGGCACCCGGTCCGAGGCCCCCTCAGCCTGGTCAAAGAAGGCTGGGAGACGGCTGTCCGAGGTGCCCCACCAGATGTCTACCAGTACCTCCTGACACTCCGCAACCAGACTCGGAAGTTCCGGGAACTTGCCGAGGCCAACCTCGAGGCCAGTCAGGAGGAGATGAAACGCTGGTATGACCAGAACGCCTCCTTCATCGAATTCGAGCCGGGCCAGCAAGTCTGGGTCATGTCCCCGGTTGAACCTTGCGCCCTCCAGGACAAATGGACGGGGCCCTTCAAAGTGGTGGAGCGCAAGAGCCCCGTCACTTACCTGGTGGACCTGGAATCCCCCCGGAACCCCCTCCGGGTTCTGCACGCTAACCGGCTCAAGCCACACTTCGCCCGCACTGAACTAAGTCTGCTGCTAGCGACCGATGACGGAGCTGAAGACGACTCCGAACCCGTACCAGATCTCATGAGCATCACCGAGAAAGACGGCTCCATCGAAGGGGTCACGCTCTCCTCGACCCTGACCCCAGAACAGCACCAGGACTCCCGGGAGCTGCTGGGGCAATTTGCAGACCTATTTTCCCTCACCCCTGGAGTCACCCGGTGGTGTGTCCACGATGTGGACACCGGAGACAACCCGCCTGTAAGACACCGAGCTTTCCGAGTGCCCGACCGCGTTCGGGCCTGCATTCAATCCGAAGTGGCCAAGATGCTAGCTCTGGGGGTAGTCGAACCCTCCGACAGTCCCTGGGCCAGTCCGGGTGTCCTGGTCCCTAAAGCCACCGTCCCTGGCACACCCCCGGAGCTCCGGTTCTGTGTTGACTACCGGGGGCAGAATGTAGTCACCCGGACCGACGCCCATCCCATTCCCCGGGCGATGAACTGGTCGATCGCCTGGGGGCCCCAAATATCTCAGCATCTTCGACCTCACGGCTGGGTATTGGCAGATCGGCCTCACCCCTGGAGCACAAGAGCGATCGGCCTTCTCGACCCCTGATGGCCACTACCACTTCAAAGTGATGCCCTTCGGCATGAAAAACGCCCCGGCCACCTTCCAGAGACTCGTGAACCGGGTACTGGCCGGACTAGAAGAATTCAGTGCCGCCTATCTAGACGACATTGCGGTGTACAGCCGCCACTGGGGTGAGCACCTGACCCACCTCAGAATTCAGTGCCGCCTATCTAGACGACATTGCGGTGTACAGCCGCCACTGGGGTGAGCACCTGACCCACCTCCGGGAGGTCCTGTCGGCCCTCCGACGGGCCGGACTAACAATAAAGGCCAGCAAGTGCCAGATCGGCCAAGGGTCCGTGACGTATCTGGGACACCAAGTGGGGAGCGGCCTGGTGGCTCCCCTCCAGCCAAAGATTGACGCCATCCGGGCCTGGGAGCCCCCGATCACCCAAAAAGCCATCTGAGCCTTCCTGGGGCTCAAAGCATACTATCAGCGCTTCATAAAAGACTATGGAAGCATTGTGGGGCCCCTCACAGAACTGACCTCCAAGAGGCTACCCCAGAAGTTACGCTGGACCCCAGAGTGCCAAGCCGCCTTCGAGGCTCTAAAGACTGCCATGTGCACCGCCCCTGTGCTCCAAGCCCCCGACTACAGCCGAGAGTTTGTGGTCCAAACCGACGCCTCAGAGCACGGCATTGGGGCGGTCCTATCACAAGTAAACCCTGAGGGAATCGACCTTCCCGTTGCCTTCATCAGCCGGCGGCTGCTGGCCAGAGAACAGCGCTGGAGCACCATCGAGAGGGAAGCCTTCGCAGTCGTGTGGGCACTAAAGAAGCTCCGGCCCTACCTCTTCGGCACCCACTTCCGGTTCCAGACCGACCACCGGCCCCTGCGGTGGTTAATGCAGATGCGGGGAGAAAACCCGAAACTGTTGCGATGGTCCATCTCCCTGCAAGGGATGGACTTCACTGTGGAGCATCGCCCCGGCAACGACCACGCCAATGCTGACGGCCTGTCCCGATTCTTCCGCCTCGGCGAGGAGAATCCCCAAGAAGATGTGTGACTCTCCCCTGCCTTCAGCTGGGGGGGACGCGTGTTGGACCCGGCCTCATGGCGTGGTCTACCCCTCCCGCATGGCGGGCCCAGGACGACATCGGCCCCCCACCCAGCATCGGGCAGCCCTTTGCCCAACACTACACGCCCCAACATTGCTGGTCCGGCCACCATCCCGGACCCCCCACTAACGACCTGGCTCCATCGTGGGCCCCTCACGACCTAAGCACGAGGCCGCGCCCGACTCCATCCTGGGCCCACCACGTCACGACCACGTGGCCTCGGCACCGGCCCAGGCCCCAGCGAAGCCCGGACATCGAGGCACCAAGATCCACCCAGGGGGTCGAGTGGCCACTCAACAGATCCCGGAGAAAAGGGAGTTTCGATGGCCCTCCAGCCATCCCCGGACGCCTAGTATCGATCGCCCTCCGGCCTCCCTGGGCGCTGGCTCCACCCCCCTGCTGGGTGTCTGGACACCATCATCCCGGCCCCTCAGACCCCCAGGCGAGAGGGTCCAGACATCAAAGGCCTCCAGTCCTATATCTGGGCCAGCCCCGGAGTAGGACGCCAGTTGTATCCTGGACTGGAAGCCCTGCTGACGCTGTCACGGCCGACACCAGAAGAACTCCTTACCCGTAACCTGCAGGGACCCTAAGAGCCTGCTGGCGCTGCCGCGGCCCACCTGTGCTGTACCATCTTGAGAGCCTGCTGGCGCTGCCGCGGCTGAACCATCTTGAGAGCCTGCTGGCGCTGCCGCGGCTGAACCATCTTGAGAGCCTGCTGGTGCTGCCGCGGCCTCCTCTCCGATAAGACCACCTGTCGAGTCCTGCTGGCGCTGCCGCGGCCCGACCTCTCGGAACCCCCGGCTCGAGGATTGAGAGCTGTGCGCAGAGTATCCCTTCTTGCATCCATACTGAGACTGTCCCGCTACCCTGTCCCTTTTATGAGACTCTATAGATCCCTCGATCTGCCTGTATATACCGCTGAGACCCAGCAACCTTTATTCTTGATAAAGCCTAAGAACTTAACCTCTTGTGTGGTGTCCGTTTGTAGTGTTGTGGTTACCCTGCTGTACGATCCTAGGAGAGGACCCTCACCCAGGAGGCCTCTCGATAACGCTCGGCTACTTCTCGACGGAGGGGTGGACCTAGGGGTGGCCAGTCAGACATCTTCTGCCTCCCCCGGGACCGCCTTTCTAACAGGCAGAAGTTAGAGGACTCTGTTATATGAATAAAAAAAGCATAGCTTTTGCGTCATTAACACTGAAAGATGAAGAGTTAAATTACTCCATCATTGAAAAAGAAGCATTGGAGTGTTATTGGGTCATTAACCATTTTAAGTTTTGCATCAATAACACTGAATGATGCAGGATTAAATAATTCCAACATTAAAAAAGAAGCATTGGCGTGTTATTGGGACATAATCCATTTTATGTTTTATTTGTGGGGTATACGGTTTATCCATAGGGCAGTAATAAAAAACCTCATTCCACTGTTTTTCACCAAATGTATTGAGAAAGCTATACCCTGTAAATCTAAGTGGGTGTAACTTTAACATTTAATTCTTTCCAGGGATGAGAAACTAAGTAGCGGACTGCTTGTCCCGCATGCCTATAGAAAGGGTTAGCCAGGAAATTAGAACTCCGGAAGAAGCAATTCTTTCCATGGAAGTCCTTTCAATTTATAAGGAAGAGTGAGAGCTGAGTGACAAAGATGATGGCCCCAGCATTAGTAAAAGACAAAATAATTAATGATTGACCTGATAAATATAGAGAATAACCAGAAAATCTGTCACTATATTGGACTGTAAGAGATTAATTTTATATTATGGTTAACATGGTTTTAAGATACAACAAAATTGTACTGGGATGCTGGTGAGGCAACACTCCTTCAAGTATCTTGAAATCCACATCTCTTGCCTCACTGACCTAGCATGGTCCCTCATTTTTCAGCCCCTTACATCAGCTTTAGATAGAAACTTGCGCAAGTAGAGCCGCCTGCGGCTGAACCCGATTGGGTGTATTGGCGTCTTTAAAATGATGTGTCTCCCATGCTACCTTTATGCGCTCTCAAATTACCCCCATCCAATCCCTCAAACATTTTTTCGGTCACTGACCTAAAAAATGACGGCCTTTTTTTGGGCAGCAGGTGACTCCGAGTGGCATTTGCCTCAGCGAGAAAGTCCCCATTATGTTGCTCTGCAACTTGTCCTAGTAAATGAGTGGTTTACCGGGGGATGGGATGATCGTGCGCATTGTCTTAACTGCACCGCATGGGTCTTGATGATCTTCTTGGCCTGCTCTAAGGTAATCCGATGTCTCCTGCCCTTCCCTCCTGTACCTGGGTGACATTGCTTTGCTGGAGAGTGGCTTTGCACTATATCCACTGGAATCGTCGCATTACAGGCATGACCCTTCTGTGCAGGGGACCTGGATCCAGCAGGTGGCTGATCTCCAGGGGTTCGCCCAGTAGGACAGAATAGGACTTGCGTACTTGGAGGATGTTTACCGAGGAGGGACCTTGATGTCCTTTCAAAAGCTGCGGTCCAATACTGTCTTGCCTACACATATTTATTTTTACGTTCAATGACATCATGCCTTACTTGTCTGCCTCTTGGTGGATACCAAGGTCCTCGTGTATAGTCTCTGGAGTTGAAGTTGTTAAAGGGAAGATTGGGCAAGGGAGCCATGCCTCACGATCTATCGATCCTTGATAATTAATGCACCTGATCCCTTCCTCCATCTGCAGAACAGGTGGGAGGGCCGGATGGATGAGTTTGATGATGATAATTGGAGGCAGGCATGTCTGACCCAAAAGGAATTTGCAATTTCCCTGCAGTTTTGAATGGTTTAAATCAACTACCTCCATGCAGCATATCTGACCCCCAGTGATTACAGCAGATGGGCTGCATGGCACAGGCCATGTGTGCGAGGTGTTCCCTCTCAGCCAGAGGCTTCTTCCATGTAGTCTGGTCCTGCCCAGCCCTATCATCCTTTTGGAGCAGGGTGGAGAATGAGATCTCTGGGTTGCTGAGCCGCTACACTGACTTGAGTCCTCCAGTTGCCCTACTGGGTCTCCTGGAGGAGACAGGGGGACCTAGGAACGAAAGGGCTTTCATAGAAGTGGCATCCTTCATGGCCAAGAGGGACATTGCCCGACCCTAGAAGCAGCCTGATTCCCCTTTGCTTGCACTCTGGAGGAAGGGAATGGACTGGTATGTGTGTGCCAGGAAAAGCCAATTTATGAAGCGAGGGGTTGCCCTCTAAAACATTGGAGAATATGGGTGTGTGGTGGGCATATCATGGACTGCTGATGAGATGATGGTGTTACTTATCAGTGTGAATGTTCCATGTTATGGTCTGATGTGAAAAGTGATGTTGTTTCTTGAATGTCGGTGGCTGCCACAAACTGTTAAACCTAATAAAATGTAGTTATCAAGAAAGATCTAACAAAATTGTACCTTCAAGCAATATGTGTGATCACATTATTGAAATTTCCCATGAAGGTTATTTGGGGAGGATTGTGACCAAGAGTAAAATCAGAAATGATTACTGGTTCCCCTACATGGATTCTATGGTAGAGAATAAAGCGAGGGACTTGTTGGCATACAGATCTAGTGACAAGTTCAAAGTCATACAAAAGTTCCCCTCCTCCCTGTAGATGTATCAACCAAAAAATGCACATACTAGACCCGATCATCATAAGGCCCATATATTTGCTTGAAGTAACTACCAAATTCATGATCGTATTGGTGGATTATCATTCTCATTGAGTCACTACTAAATCAGTAAGTAACATTAACACCTCTACACTGAAAGAGTTTTTATCAGCATTCTTTAGAGAAGGAATTGCTGGTATCATTGTTACTAATAATGGGGCACAGTTCACCTCTGAAGAAATGACACAACTCCTTAAAAACGTATCTATCACATAAAAACCCCACTCTATTTTCCAAAAGATAACAAACTAGTAAAGAGAGTAAACATAATGGTAAAGAGGTTATACAACTGGCCCATAATGCAGGGAACCTGTAGACAAATCAATAAGGAAAGTGTTGTGATCCTACCACACCATCGCAAATGCAGCTTTGGGAGTATCTCCTTTTGTCTCTTTGAAAGGAAGGAACCCAGGTTCTAAACTTACACACATTGGCTTAATGGCAGAAATCCAATTTGGGTCGACAGAAATTCAATCATAGAAAACGTGGAGAAAGCATCAAAATTAGTATAAAAAATGATATGACAACAAGTGGAGGGCTGTGTAACGTGACTGGATAAAGGGACAATGGGCTGTTGTAAGAAGACTGTCCTCTCTACACTCTAAATTCATGTCCGTCTCCAAGCCTGTGAGGATTAAATATGTCAAATGTAATCCTGTTATTTTTTAAGATGGAGGTACTCGAAGTATGGACAATATAGTTCATTGTCCAGAAGCTCTTACTTCTGAGACTAAAAAATATACAGAGAAACTGGATGCACCTATTGGAACCGCAACCCCTAGGGGAATCAGTAGAACTGACTTCACAATCGACTAGATGGCATATGCATTGTTTTAAATCATTTTGTGATAATAGGATATGTATTGAAATGTATCATACAGTGGTATGTTCCGCCCTTCTCCCCTGTCCATCCTAATCCCCCTCTCTCTTACCCGAGATGCACTGTTCCACACTCCAAAAACATGGTGATGTGTAGCTCACCTTAAAATGTTGGTGAAAGGACGCTAAGAAAGTAAAGGAAAAAGCTGAGATAAGGGATTCTGTTTTTTTTAATACAAAACCTTTCTTGTACTTAATTTGCTGTGTAGATTTACATCAAAGAGGTTATGTCTACTCACCATTTTAATATGAAGCACCTCATCTTAAACATAATCGCATCATTCACCCACGAGTTCTCTAATTTTGCTCCCTTATTTTTCAACCCCATGAATCAGACAAACTGTGCAATTTTGCCACTTGACATTTGCTAAGGCGGGGGGTGGTTCTTGAAAAATTCCATGCATAGAGAAAGTTCCTGTACTTCCGAGCTGACTTTCCGCCCCCACCAGCGAGAAAACGAATCCGTTTTCCCAGGCAGCGAATATCATAAACTTGCGCCCACAGCTGTGCACTGTAATCTTTGCAGGAAATACAGAAACGGCATTTCAGCGTGAATTAAATAATTGTGTTTTCATATCCTGTTTTCTTACCAACAGGAACTTTAAAGTGAATACTGCATTTGCTGCTAACACTGACCTTAAAACCTGCAGTTAAAATAACAGCCTTTCATTTAGGCTGTATGCACAGTGCCCTTGTGGAGATAACAGCCTTATTTCGTTCATGCTGGAGGGGTCGATGACTTGCTGCTGTGTTTGACTGGCAGGTTTACATCCAATCTGGGTTAGGGCACGATGAATCAGCCTTTCTTAATTTCTGGTAGGAAAATCATGTGGGGCTTGAAATGAAATTCATTAGCATGCCCTTCAGCCTAGATTTCTACAGACACCTTTTACATGCACGTACTTACTTTCCCCGTTTCCTCTTCCCACTTCCTCTCTCTTTTTATTTTACCTGCTAGAATACTTCATGTCTGCACTCTGTATGTCTCTTCTCAGCTTTCTGCAGAAAGTGGGCTCTACAAATCTCTCCATCCACACTCGAGGGGCCTAGCCTATCAGAATTCAAGATAGAGCAGGGGTCTGACCCTTATTCTTCCATCCTGTCTTCTGATAGGGTTTAGGGACAGTTTGCATCAACGCCCTTACAAACTCCTATCTATAGGCATGCTGCAGTGCACGGGCATGTGCAACATGTCTATGGACAGCTGATGCCAGAGGGGATCGCAAATGAAAAGCTCCCTTCACAGTCACAGCCGGCATGACTCGCGGGAGTGGGTGTTCGCTCTAATTCGCAGGGGTGGGGTTTTTAAACAAAGTTTACTTTACTGGGTCCCGCGCTCCTCAGCTCCTGGCCGGGATCCACGTTTTCCTGCTGCTCTCCTAAACAGGAAGCAGCCACAGGCAGCCTTCCTCCCCTCCCCTAAGACAATCACAACGCTGCAATGGCAGCGCTGTGATTGGTGGGGACGGCGCCCAGCTGGGCGCCTATGGGGCGGCCATTTTCTCTATGTAGGCTGCCTACCTAGAGAAAACACAGAGTGCGGGTGACTGGACCAAACAGTCAGGGCCCAAAGATTATGGGCAAGCCTCTCCTCATCGACCCGAACCAACCAAGCATTCATACCCTTTTGCTTTCTTGCAGTGCAAGAAGCAGAACCATAAAATGGTATTTTATGTTTCTGCTTCTCGTACTGCGAAAAAGCAGTGGGGCGACGCTCCTCCGCCCTAATGGAGTAGTCGCCCCTGGCCTTTCAGTAGGGGCATATCACAGGCCTCTGCTGCCTGTGTGGTCAGGGGGGGGGGCGGCACTCCTAAGCCCAAGGCCAAATAATATCCGTTAGATATGGGAGAATCTGGCCCCTGATCACATTCTGCAGGGGAGGGGCATCCTTTTGCATTATGCCGCTGCCTTCAGACCTCTGCTGTCAGACAAGTGCAGTTAAGGAAGTCCTGCTGATTTCATCTCTCCTGTGCTTCTGACATGCACACTCTAGCTGTCAACAGCATATTCCTCTAATAGAACTGTCAGCTCTTATGCTTACATGTTCTGCTGTCAGGAAGCTGACAGCTTCTCCTTCGGTGCCATGCTGGTGCTGGAGTGCCCTTTCGCCCCTAGGCACCAGGAGCCACTGCTAATATTGGACTCTGAGTCAGAATATTGCTCATCATTGGTTGTTTTTTTCATCAATTTCATTCTCTTGCTTCTTATTTGATGACTTTTCCTTTTCTTCTTGCATTTGTCCCTTCCTTGGAGCATTGCTTCTTTATCATCCTTTTGACTGGATCACTCGGGTCCTTCTGTATAGAGTGGCCTAGCACTTGAGTGATTTACAGGTGTGTCTTGTTTATTAACTGAATAAGCACTTAATAGTTATTTCATATCAGGCAGAAAAAACAAATGTGTATTATCATAGTTCAATTACCCTTTGGATGGAGTGTTTGGTCTGCAGATAAATAAAGACTGAGGGGCACATTTACAAGCTCCATGCGCCACATTTACGCCGCCGTTGCATCACTTCTATGACGCAGCAGCGGCGTAAACCATGCGCCACGTTGCACCCTATTTCCAATGTGATGCATCTAGGGAGATGTGTCACGTTGTAAAGCCCTGCACCACATGAAACCTGCGTTAGGTGTCTTGTGGTCGTTCTGGCGCAAGGTGGGCGTTCTGCCGCAGGTACGCCTTTTAAAAGTGATGCAGTGAAATCTACAAGCTTTCAC
Organism: Lissotriton helveticus; assembly: GCF_964261635.1. Taxonomy (NCBI): domain Eukaryota; kingdom Metazoa; phylum Chordata; class Amphibia; order Caudata; family Salamandridae; genus Lissotriton; species Lissotriton helveticus. Next base: position 778,376,580 of record NC_136072.1, read on the forward strand.
TGAGTCACTTTTACGTCCGTGCTACGGCAAAACCCTGTGCCTGCTTGAAGCAGGCATATGGGGTGATGCAGCATGTTAGGCATAGAGCGCCCCTGAGCATTGCTTGAGCCGTGTCGCGCTTGCGACATGACTCCAGCAATGCGCCACCCTTATGCCACAGGTTGCGACACGCATCACCCTATCCTTGTACCACAGTGCGCCACATTGTAAATGCGCGCATTTGTGGTGGCGCAGGGAGGGAATTGGCTGTTGCATCTTTTCTGGCGCATCCCTGCTGATTTGCAGAGATGCGCCAGAACTTGTAAATCTGCCCCAAAGTTCTTCCTATTTTCTAGGAGTTTAAATCTGCAGTACCTCTCTCTGTCTCTTTCTCTCAGAACTCTAATAAGTCTTTTTGATAAGGACAGGGTTACTGGAAGGTATGGGAAAAGGATGTATCAATAGAGACTCTCTAACTCCCATCTCATCCAACTTCTTGCCATCTCAGAATGGTGAATGTTCTTTACAGTCATTCCTTTAGTATTCCTCGCTTGCCTCGAAGGTGCAGAAAAAACAAGTATCGATGGAGAGGCCCTCACTCACATTTCCTCCAATTTACTAACAACTTCTTATGGGGAGGGCTGCACCGCCCTCAACTGTGTTACTTGGAAGGGAGGGATACCGGACCGTTAACTCCTCCTCCAGTTCTGCCCTTTCTTTCCTAGGTTGGCTGAGGGGTATTCTTTCTCCCTGGACCCTGCCCACTCCTAAAACACACTCCTCATATCTTTTTGCCATGAAATTCTATATGGCGTGCCCAGGTAAACCTCCCTTGGCATGAAGTCTGAATGGGTTTCCTCCCTGACCAAAGAGCCCTACTGCACTTTCCATGGGATCCCCAGGAACAGCAGAGTAAACAGAGCTCTGCTCTGCATTTACTGAGTTGGCAAATCTATCAGGATTACAGCAGTCGTCTCACCATGATTCCCTGAGATGTAACATGGTTTGATCTGGTAATGAGATGTAACATGGTTTGATCTGAAAGGGTTTGTGTATAAGTTCTTCACTCTTTCCTTTAGTCTCCAGTTGGGGAGGTCTATGTTTTGGTGGCATGCAGTCTGCCCCTTAGACCTTCCACTGTTTACATTCTGGGAACTAATATTTACTTTTGCTTTCAGCATACCATGCAAGTGCATGTATTTCCTTGCTATCTCTCTCTCGTGCTGTTCCCTCACTAAAATCACTGCTCCCCTAACCCAGTGCCGCTCCCTCTTTCCACCCACACCATGCCCATTGCTTCCCTCACCAATCCAGGATTTGTGCGATTTTTTAAAATGTTAACGCCCACACAACCAGTTCTTCCATTACACTTAGGTACCACCACTCATCAGTGCTTACTCTGCCCTCCCGCCCACCCGCAACACAATTTCTTCCCTCTCCCTGTCTCTTTTTTTCACAAAAGGCTACATTTTTTTGGGGGGGGGGGGCAACAGATGCAATTTGCTGCCAGCCTCTCCTTTAAAAAAAAACAAAACACTTTTTATAGTTTTTAAATGTATTCCTCTGCCATTTTGTAAAAGAAAAGGAAATTAAAAACACAAAATGGCCACCTTGCATGAGGGCACAGGAGTAGTGATGCATGGGTTATCGTAGAGTCATTGAACTGCCCTTTGCTATTTTGCATTTTAAAGAAGTCAGTGCTTGTTCAGAAAGCATCTATGAGCACTAAACATAGCTCTTGCCTCTGCCTGCAGCCCCGGCATATGCTTTACTGACAAGCCAACATTTATCTGCTGCTGTGGACTCAGCACAGACAACAGAAACAAGCCTACCTAGATACCACACTTCAAAGAAAACCGATTCCGACAGCGCTCCTGCCCTGTAGCCCGCTCTGCAGAAAGACCTGAAAGTTTCAACAATGCACCCGAGCAGGACAGGGTCAGTCAGAGAAGCACAAAAAAGGAGAGCAAGAGAGAAGCTGAGTATATCTATTTATATAGATAGATATACTCAGTCTCTCTCTCTTGCTCTCTTTTTTTGTGTTTCTCTGACTGACCCTGCTTGGGAGCATTATTTAAACATTATCTCGATCCTCATTTGCAGCTACTTATCATATATATATATATATATATATATATAGTCTCTCTTTTGTGTTCATGTAACAACTGATTGACATCAACTAAATAACTTTATTTAAATCGCAATGAACTGTGTTTGAGTAACAGCAGACGAAGGCGTGATGCCGAAACGCGTCCTGTCCTGTTTATGTGATTGTGAAATAAATTCTTGAATCCTGGATGCTGAGTTGTGGAGTGCCGTCCATTCTTTTGCCGCAGTAAAGGAATTTGGAGCGTTGATATATATATATATATATATATGGCTGACTAGCGAGAAATAAACGCTACTTCTTGCACTTACTTTGGGTTCGTGTCTGCTTTCGTGGTATGCTGGAGAACTACAATCGGCATCCGATTCTTTCAAGCGGCGCTTGGGATATATATCATGATCATGGCTAGGGGGAGGAGCTGGAATTTGTACTTACTTCATAACGGTGGGGCAGAACTGTGAGAGGCGTTTTCCTGTTTCCATGCTGGGCGCTGAGGAGGCCACACTCGGCCGAAATGCATACGCCCGCCCGTTTTTGCTGCATTAAAGGTTCTCCATTGTACCCCCCAAGCGGCCTCAGACTCTTCTTTGCTGAAGATCCTTGTTCATATTTCCGCACTACTTTGCCAGTTTAGTGCTTCTGGGGCCGCCGCACGTTTGCAGGCTTGATTCTCACTGGCTGCGATGTGCTCCGGCGCATCTGACTTTGTCTCCGAGGCTTCGGATAGAATCAAGCCCACCAGCGCATCTGGGAGGAAGAAACACGGTGGCAGAGTCACTGCATTCTACCCCGGACCTGGCGCACTGTCGCACGGGTCCCCGTGAATCAGCGAACCCGGACATGTTGGGAGTGCGCTTTTGGGGGGCGCGAGGAGTCCTTTTCCTGTGGCAGGCTAAGCGGGACACCAGACACAGCGCTTTCTTCCAGCCCTGCTATTTCCCCGCCAAAGATACGACGAACCCAGCAGAACACTGCATGCTGGGATTTGCAGTTCCTACCTACTTGGACTACCTCAGCAGGTGACATTGATCATGGCTAGGGGGAGGAGCTGGAATTTGTACTTACTTCATAAAGGTGGGGCAGAACTGTGAGAGGCGTTTTCCTGTTTCCATGCTGGGCGCTGAGGAGGCCACACTCGGCCGAAATGCATACGCCCGCCCGTTTTTGATGCATTGAAGGTTCTCCATTGTACCCCCCAAGCGGCCTCAGACTCTTCTTTGCTGAAGATCCTTGTTCATATTTCCGCACTACTTTGCCAGTTTAGTGCTTCTGGGGCCGCCGCACGTTTGCAGGCTTGATTCTCACTGGCTGCGATGTGCTCCGGCGCATCTGACTTTGTCTCCGAGGCTTCGGATAGAATCAAGCCCACCAGCGCATCTGGGAGGAAGAAACACGGTGGCAGAGTCACTGCACTCTACCCCGGACCTGGCGCACTGTCGCACGGGTCCCCGTGAATCAGCGAACCCGGACATGTTGGGAGTGCGCTTTTGGGGGGCGCGAGGAGTCCTTTTCCTGTGGCAGGCTAAGCGGGACACCAGACACAGCGCTTTCTTCCAGCCCTGCTATTTCCCCGCCAAAGATACGACGAACCCAGCAGAACACTGCATGCTGGGATTTGCAGTTCCTACCTACTTGGACTACCTCAGCAGGTGACATTGATCATGGCTAGGGGGAGGAGCTGGAATTTGTACTTACTTCATAAAGGTGGGGCAGAACTGTGAGAGGCGTTTTCCTGTTTCCATGCTGGGCGCTGAGGAGGCCACACTCGGCCGAAATGCAGACGCCCGCCCGTTTTTGCTGCATTAAAGGTTCTCCATTGTACCCCCCAAGCGGCCTCAGACTCTTCTTTGCTGAAGGTCCTTGTTCATATTTCCGCACTACTTTGCCAGTTTAGTGCTTCTGGGGCCGCAGCACGTTTGCAGGCTTGATTCTCACTGGCTGCGATGTGCTCCGGCGCATCTGACTTTGTCTCCGAGGCTTCGGATAGAATCAAGCCCACCAGCGCATCTGGGAGGAAGAAACACGGTGGCAGAGTCACTGCACTCTACCCCGGACCTGGCGCACTGTCGCACGGGTCCCCGTGAATCAGCGAACCCGGACATGTTGGGAGTGCGCTTTTGGGGGGCGCGAGGAGTCCTTTTCCTGTGGCAGGCTAAGCGGGACACCAGACACAGCGCTTTCTTCCAGCCCTGCTATTTCCCCGCCAAAGATACGACGAACCCAGCAGAACACTGCATGCTGGGATTTGCAGTTCCTACCTACTTGGACTACCTCAGCAGGTGACATTGATCATGGCTAGGGGGAGGAGCTGGAATTTGTACTTACTTCATAAAGGTGGGGCAGAACTGTGAGAGGCGTTTTCCTGTTTCCATGCTGGGCGCTGAGGAGGCCACATTTGGCCAAAATGCATACGCCCGCCCGTTTTTGCTGCATTAAAGGTTCTCCATTGTACCCCCCAAGCGGCCTCAGACTCTTCTTTGCTGAAGATCCTTGTTCATATTTCCGCACTACTTTGCCAGTTTAGTGCTTCTGGGGCCGCCGCACGTTTGCAGGCTTGATTCTCACTGGCTGCGATGTGCTCCGGCGCATCTGACTTTGTCTCCGAGGCTTCGGATAGAATCAAGCCCACCAGCGCATCTGGGAGGAAGAAACACGGTGGCAGAGTCACTGCACTCTACCCCGGACCTGGCGCACTGTCGCACGGGTCCCCGTGAATCAGCGAACCCGGACATGTTGGGAGTGCGCTTTTGGGGGGCGCGAGGAGTCCTTTTCCTGTGGCAGGCTAAGCGGGACACCAGACACAGCGCTTTCTTCCAGCCCTGCTATTTCCCCGCCAAAGATACGACGAACCCAGCAGAACACTGCATGCTGGGATTTGCAGTTCCTACCTACTTGGACTACCTCAGCAGGTGACATTGATCATGGCTAGGGGGAGGAGCTGGAATTTGTACTTACTTCATAAAGGTGGGGCAGAACTGTGAGAGGCGTTTTCCTGTTTCCATGCTGGGCGCTGAGGAGGCCACACTCGGCCGAAATGCATACGCCCGCCCGTTTTTGCTGCATTAAAGGTTCTCCATTGTACCCCCCAAGCGGCCTCAGACTCTTCTTTGCTGAAGATCCTTGTTCATATTTCCGCACTACTTTGCCAGTTTAGTGCTTCTGGGGCCGCCGCACGTTTGCAGGCTTGATTCTCACTGGCTGCGATGTGCTCCGGCGCATCTGACTTTGTCTCCGAGGCTTCGGATAGAATCAAGCCCACCAGCGCATCTGGGAGGAAGAAACACGGTGGCAGAGTCACTGCACTCTACCCCGGACCTGGCGCACTGTCGCACGGGTCCCCGTGAATCAGCGAACCCGGACATGTTGGGAGTGCGCTTTTGGGGGGCGCGAGGAGTCCTTTTCCTGTGGCAGGCTAAGCGGGACACCAGACACAGCGCTTTCTTCCAGCCCTGCTATTTCCCCGCCAAAGATACGACGAACCCAGCAGAACACTGCATGCTGGGATTTGCAGTTCCTACCTACTTGGACTACCTCAGCAGGTGACATTGATCATGGCTAGGGGGAGGAGCTGGAATTTGTACTTACTTCATAAAGGTGGGGCAGAACTGTGAGAGGCGTTTTCCTGTTTCCATGCTGGGCGCTGAGGAGGCCACACTCGGCCGAAATGCATACGCCCGCCCGTTTTTGCTGCATTAAAGGTTCTCCATTGTACCCCCCAAGCGGCCTCAGACTCTTCTTTGCTGAAGATCCTTGTTCATATTTCCGCACTACTTTGCCAGTTTAGTGCTTCTGGGGCCGCCGCACGTTTGCAGGCTTGATTCTCACTGGCTGCGATGTGCTCCGGCGCATCTGACTTTGTCTCCGAGGCTTCGGATAGAATCAAGCCCACCAGCGCATCTGGGAGGAAGAAACACGGTGGCAGAGTCACTGCACTCTACCCCGGACCTGGCGCACTGTCGCACGGGTCCCCGTGAATCAGCGAACCCGGACATGTTGGGAGTGCGCTTTTGGGGGGCGCGAGGAGTCCTTTTCCTGTGGCAGGCTAAGCGGGACACCAGACACAGCGCTTTCTTCCAGCCCTGCTATTTCCCCGCCAAAGATACGACGAACCCAGCAGAACACTGCATGCTGGGATTTGCAGTTCCTACCTACTTGGACTACCTCAGCAGGTGACATTGATCATGGCTAGGGGGAGGAGCTGGAATTTGTACTTACTTCATAAAGGTGGGGCAGAACTGTGAGAGGCGTTTTCCTGTTTCCATGCTGGGCGCTGAGGAGGCCACACTCGGCCGAAATGCATACGCCCGCCCGTTTTTGCTGCATTAAAGGTTCTCCATTGTACCCCCCAAGCGGCCTCAGACTCTTCTTTGCTGAAGATCCTTGTTCATATTTCCGCACTACTTTGCCAGTTTAGTGCTTCTGGGGCCGCCGCACGTTTGCAGGCTTGATTCTCACTGGCTGCGATGTGCTCCGGCGCATCTGACTTTGTCTCCGAGGCTTCGGATAGAATCAAGCCCACCAGCGCATCTGGGAGGAAGAAACACGGTGGCAGAGTCACTGCACTCTACCCCGGACCTGGCGCACTGTCGCACGGGTCCCCGTGAATCAGCGAACCCGGACATGTTGGGAGTGCGCTTTTGGGGGGCGCGAGGAGTCCTTTTCCTGTGGCAGGCTAAGCGGGACACCAGACACAGCGCTTTCTTCCAGCCCTGCTATTTCCCCGCCAAAGATACGACGAACCCAGCAGAACACTGCATGCTGGGATTTGCAGTTCCTACCTACTTGGACTACCTCAGCAGGTGACATTGATCATGGCTAGGGGGAGGAGCTGGAATTTGTACTTACTTCATAAAGGTGGGGCAGAACTGTGAGAGGCGTTTTCCTGTTTCCATGCTGGGCGCTGAGGAGGCCACACTCGGCCGAAATGCATACGCCCGCCCGTTTTTGCTGCATTAAAGGTTCTCCATTGTACCCCCCAAGCGGCCTCAGACTCTTCTTTGCTGAAGATCCTTGTTCATATTTCCGCACTACTTTGCCAGTTTAGTGCTTCTGGGGCCGCCGCACGTTTGCAGGCTTGATTCTCACTGGCTGCGATGTGCTCCGGCGCATCTGACTTTGTCTCCGAGGCTTCGGATAGAATCAAGCCCACCAGCGCATCTGGGAGGAAGAAACACGGTGGCAGAGTCACTGCACTCTACCCCGGACCTGGCGCACTGTCGCACGGGTCCCCGTGAATCAGCGAACCCGGACATGTTGGGAGTGCGCTTTTGGGGGGCGCGAGGAGTCCTTTTCCTGTGGCAGGCTAAGCGGGACACCAGACACAGCGCTTTCTTCCAGCCCTGCTATTTCCCCGCCAAAGATACGACGAACCCAGCAGAACACTGCATGCTGGGATTTGCAGTTCCTACCTACTTGGACTACCTCAGCAGGTGACATTGATCATGGCTAGGGGGAGGAGCTGGAATTTGTACTTACTTCATAAAGGTGGGGCAGAACTGTGAGAGGCGTTTTCCTGTTTCCATGCTGGGCGCTGAGGAGGCCACACTCGGCCGAAATGCATACGCCCGCCCGTTTTTGCTGCATTAAAGGTTCTCCATTGTACCCCCCAAGCGGCCTCAGACTCTTCTTTGCTGAAGATCCTTGTTCATATTTCCGCACTACTTTGCCAGTTTAGTGCTTCTGGGGCCGCCGCACGTTTGCAGGCTTGATTCTCACTGGCTGCGATGTGCTCCGGCGCATCTGACTTTGTCTCCGAGGCTTCGGATAGAATCAAGCCCACCAGCGCATCTGGGAGGAAGAAACACGGTGGCAGAGTCACTGCACTCTACCCCGGACCTGGCGCACTGTCGCACGGGTCCCCGTGAATCAGCGAACCCGGACATGTTGGGAGTGCGCTTTTGGGGGGCGCGAGGAGTCCTTTTCCTGTGGCAGGCTAAGCGGGACACCAGACACAGCGCTTTCTTCCAGCCCTGCTATTTCCCCGCCAAAGATACGACGAACCCAGCAGAACACTGCATGCTGGGATTTGCAGTTCCTACCTACTTGGACTACCTCAGCAGGTGACATTGATCATGGCTAGGGGGAGGAGCTGGAATTTGTACTTACTTCATAAAGGTGGGGCAGAACTGTGAGAGGCGTTTTCCTGTTTCCATGCTGGGCGCTGAGGAGGCCACACTCGGCCGAAATGCATACGCCCGCCCGTTTTTGCTGCATTAAAGGTTCTCCATTGTACCCCCCAAGCGGCCTCAGACTCTTCTTTGCTGAAGATCCTTGTTCATATTTCCGCACTACTTTGCCAGTTTAGTGCTTCTGGGGCCGCCGCACGTTTGCAGGCTTGATTCTCACTGGCTGCGATGTGCTCCGGCGCATCTGACTTTGTCTCCGAGGCTTCGGATAGAATCAAGCCCACCAGCGCATCTGGGAGGAAGAAACACGGTGGCAGAGTCACTGCACTCTACCCCGGACCTGGCGCACTGTCGCACGGGTCCCCGTGAATCAGCGAACCCGGACATGTTGGGAGTGCGCTTTTGGGGGGCGCGAGGAGTCCTTTTCCTGTGGCAGGCTAAGCGGGACACCAGACACAGCGCTTTCTTCCAGCCCTGCTATTTCCCCGCCAAAGATACGACGAACCCAGCAGAACACTGCATGCTGGGATTTGCAGTTCCTACCTACTTGGACTACCTCAGCAGGTGACATTGATCATGGCTAGGGGGAGGAGCTGGAATTTGTACTTACTTCATAAAGGTGGGGCAGAACTGTGAGAGGCGTTTTCCTGTTTCCATGCTGGGCGCTGAGGAGGCCACACTCGGCCGAAATGCATACGCCCGCCCGTTTTTGCTGCATTAAAGGTTCTCCATTGTACCCCCCAAGCGGCCTCAGACTCTTCTTTGCTGAAGATCCTTGTTCATATTTCCGCACTACTTTGCCAGTTTAGTGCTTCTGGGGCCGCCGCACGTTTGCAGGCTTGATTCTCACTGGCTGCGATGTGCTCCGGCGCATCTGACTTTGTCTCCGAGGCTTCGGATAGAATCAAGCCCACCAGCGCATCTGGGAGGAAGAAACACGGTGGCAGAGTCACTGCACTCTACCCCGGACCTGGCGCACTGTCGCACGGGTCCCCGTGAATCAGCGAACCCGGACATGTTGGGAGTGCGCTTTTGGGGGGCGCGAGGAGTCCTTTTCCTGTGGCAGGCTAAGCGGGACACCAGACACAGCGCTTTCTTCCAGCCCTGCTATTTCCCCGCCAAAGATACGACGAACCCAGCAGAACACTGCATGCTGGGATTTGCAGTTCCTACCTACTTGGACTACCTCAGCAGGTGACATTGATCATGGCTAGGGGGAGGAGCTGGAATTTGTACTTACTTCATAAAAGTGGGGCAGAACTGTGAGAGGTGTTTTCCTGTTTCCATGCTGGGCGCTGAGGAGGCCACACTCGGCCGAAATGCATACGCCCGCCCGTTTTTGCTGCATTAAAGGTTCTCCATTGTACCCCCCAAGCGGCCTCAGACTCTTCTTTGCTGAAGATCCTTGTTCATATATATATATATATATAAATATTCTCCAAGGGAAAATTCCGCCCAAAGCTGCGCGCCTGCCTTTTTTGTGCCGGTGCCTGACGTGGCGACGGACAGCCACAAATGTGCAAACAGGATCAGACGAGAGGAATGAGGCGGCACACCGATGAAGTATCACAAGTGTTTAATTGCTCAAAAAATAACAAGTTTCAGCCGAGAAGGCCTTTGTCAAGTTGTGCAACTTGACAAAGGCCTTCTCGGCTGAAAGGCGGTCGCCAGTAGGTAGTTATACTTAGGGATCACTGACATAATATTGACTACAAAAATATAGGCATTTGAAATATCGACTCCAAAATATCGACTACAAAAATATCGAAGTCCTATCTACAAACAGGTAAGTACAAAAATATTGTTTAAAAATATGTACTTTGTAAAAATATCGAATTTATTAAAATTAATGTAAAATAAAAAAAATATTAAAATTAAATAACTAAAATATACTTAAAAATACTTAAATAACCTTAAAATTATTAAATAATTAATAAATTATAAAAAATACAATTTTATTTGTTAAAACATATATATAATAACATAATATTATAAAAAAATATACAATATTATTATCATAGCATAGCAAGAGTGTTAAAACTACTATTCCCACTCCAATGAGTGCAACAGAAGGGAAAGCATTGGATAGCGTAGGGGTAAAAATTACTATTCACACTCCAGTGAGTGCAACAGTAGGGAAAGGGTTGGATAGCGTAGGGGTAAAAATTACTATTCCCACTCCAGTGGGTGCAACAGTAGGGAAAGCGTTGGATAGCGTAGGGGTAAAAATTACTATTCCAACTCCAAAGAGTGCAATAGTAGGGAAAGCGTTGGATAGCATAGGGGTACAAATTACTATTGCCACTCCAAAGAGTGCAACAGTAGGGAAAGCGTTGGATACCGTAGGGGTTAAAATTACTATTCCCACTCCAAAGAGTGCAACAGTAGGGAAAGCGTTGGATAGCGTAGGGGAAAAAATTGATATTCCCACTCCAAAGAGTGAAACAGTAGGGAAAGCGTTGGATAGCGTAGGGGTTAAAATTACTATTCCCACTCAAAAGAGTGCAACAGTAGGGAAAGCATTGGATAGCGTAGGGGTTAAAATTACTATTCCCACTCCAAAGAGTGCAACAGTAGGGAAAGCGTTGGATAGCGTAGGGGTAAAAATTGCTATTCCCAGAGAGTGCAACAGTAGGGAAAGTAAATACTTCATATATTATTTTAAAAAAATATAAATTAATATCTATAAAAAATTAATTAAAAGTAATTACCAATTTAATATAATATAATAATTAATCAATTAAAATTACAAATTAAAATTAATTATTACAATTAGTTACCTATTAATACAAATTAATTACAAATTAACAATTAATATAACAATTAAAAATGAATTAACAATTAATTCAAATTATATACAATTAAATAAATTGAATTATTTATTTAATTATAAATAAATTACTTCCCACCCTATTCCCCTATAAACCCACAACCCGCTACAGAAAATAAATTAGTAAAATTAACATAATTAGCAATTAATCAATTAAATAAAATTAATTGTCAATTAAAATTTAATTAATTAGCCATAAAGAATTAATTAACAATTAATTCTAAATAAATACCAATAAATAATTTTACATATTAAATTAATTATAAATTACTTCCCACCCAATTCCCCTATAAACCCACAACCCGCTACAGAAAATAAATTAAAATTAACATAATTAGCAATTAATCAATTAATTAAAATTAATTGCTAATTAACATTTAATTAATTACCAAATATAAATTAATTAACAATTAATTAAAAATAAATACCAATAAATACATTTACATATTTAATTAATTATAATTAAATTACTTCCCACCCTATTCCCCAATAAACCCACAACCCGCTACAGAATTAAATTACGCAAAAATTAAAAAAACAAAATGTATTAATTAAAATAAATTATAACATAAATACACACTTTTCACACATATAATAACATAAAAACACTATAAAAAATTCGATATTATTAAAAATTCGATAATTTAAATAACCTATATTATATACTTCGATATTTTAACTTTCTATATTTTTAACGATCGATATGGCATTACTTACCTTAAAAACGATATTTTTGATGTCTATATTCTGTCCATTCAATATTTTGTCCATTCTATATTTTAAACTCGATATTATGTCCATTCGATATTTTTTACTCAATATTTTGACTGTTTACCATACTTAGAACCTAGTTTCCATACGGAAAGCATTTTTTGACTTGCCTATATCTTAGGTGCTGGTTGATTAATCTTCATGACATTTTTCAAACAGAATGTCATGGTAAATATTTTTGTGCTTGGCAAGTTTCAGGGTGATCTGTCAAGTGGGTGCGGAGAGAAAGGGGCTAAAAAAAGTGAATTTTCGCATGTCAATTCCTATAGGACTCGTAGTCGAAACTGCAGCTCGCACCTCTAGACGGAATTACACTATATTTGGCAGAAAGGTAGATGTTGTTACGCAGATTGTGTATTTTGCTATTTGGTGCAAATTCATTCAGTAGTTGGGGAGAAATTGAAGAAAAAAAAGATAGATGTGTCTGTGGTTACAAAGCCTTCGGGAAAAAAGATGAGCTTGTGTAGGGAAATGCACAGCTCTGATTGGCTGCCAACACTTCACTGAATCCTTCAAAAAGTGAAAATAGTGGCTGTATGGGTGAATAAATGTTTGTGTAAGTGGCTGTATGATTGAGTGAGTGGGGGTGTGAGTGCTTATATAGAGTAGTGAGTGGTGTGTGAGTACTGATATGGGTATGTGAGTAGTTGCGTGAGTGAGTAGGCATACGAGTGGTTGTTTCAGGCTGTCAGAGTGGTTCTGTGGATGATGTCATCAGTTCAGCTGTGATGTCAGCAATGAAGTCACTGACCTTGGGGGAAACAACCTTTGCAATGCAGTCATTACATTGCACTACCTTTACATAGCAGTCATTACATCCAATATCCCTTACATCGCATGTCATTACAACACAGCCATTACATTGCATGTCACTACAACACATGTCATTACAATGCATGTCACTACAACACAGGCATTACAATGCATACCATTACAACGCATAGTACCCTTACACTATCCGACACTTACCCTACTGTTGCACTCACTGGAGTTAGAATAGTAAATTTTACCCCTACACTATCCAACACTTACCCTACTGTTGCACTCACTGGAGTTAGAATAGTAATTATTACCCCTATACTATCCAATACTTAACTTAAATGCAATGTAATGGTATGCATTGTAATGGTATGCGTTGTAAAGGTATGATGCGATGTAATGGAATGCGTTGTAAAGGTAGTCTCTGAAAACACGGTGTAATGGCATGCTATGTAAAAGAATGCATTGTAAAGGATGTTGCGATGTAAAAACTGCGTTGTAAAGGTATGCATTGTAAATGTATGCATTGTAACCTCATACATTCCTGACCATGTAATGAGTGATGTAATATGTGAGGTCATAAGCAGTACATTGCAGGGTCGTAAGGTATAGTTAGCTCAAGTAACTATAACTGCTGAATTTCACTTGTTTTATTCATCCTTACCATAACGTCCCTGTAACCTTTGTTTTTTTCAGTGAATTTCTAAGGTTTTTTAATGTTATTTCCATACTATAACGAACCTGTATCCTTCGGTTTTGTAAGTGAATATATATATATATACATATATATGCATCCAAGTAACAAAAAGTTCCTTCCGAAGTGCAGGGACCCGAGAAGGGCGGCGTACATGCCGGCAGAGCACACCAGCAGTATCAATTCCAACTACAACAAAGTTCAATAGTACACTCTCAGGATACGAGGAAAGACAGCAGTGTAGTTTCAACCAAGTTTAATCCACAACGCGTTTCGACTGAAAGACGGTCTTGATCACGTGAACAAAGCACATGTGCAGCAGTAGCTAATAAAGTTTCACACAAGTTTTGTTTGACTATTCAAACTTGTGTGAATTGTGTTTCAAAACATGATTAATCGTAATTCCGCCCGTGGCGATGTTATCGCAGTATGTACAACATATCTACACACTATGTACACTATATACAGTTAATTATTTTCCGCCTAAGTGGTGTTATTTGTAAGACGGCACACAGTACTTGTCACAAATAACACGGCTTAGGTGGAAATTAATTTATGTTATTTGTAACAATAGAATCGCCCACAGGGATAGAATGCAGTTTTTTTATTTGTGTTGCAATACAAAATGCCCACTGAGGCTGAACTGTATGCAGTGTACATAGTGTGTAGATATATTGTACATACTGCAATACCATCGCCACTGGCGGAATTACGATTAATCATGTTTTGAAACACAATTCACACTAGTTTGAATAGTCAAACAAAACTTGTGTGAAACTTTATTAGCTACTGCTGCACATGTGCTTTGTTCACGTGATCAAGACCGTCTTTCAGTCGAAATGCGTTTTATTGGTTTAATTTGCCTGAGAGTAATTGAAAAACGCTTGAACTCGCAATTGTTTTGATCGTTTCAAAATGGATGCCAAGTTTAAAAGTCTGTGCTTTGTGTTTGGGCAGGTAGTCCTACCTTTATTGCAATGTCTTTTGAGCACTATATGTTTCACTAGTAACAAACTGCAAATCACCAGTGACCAAGGTGCGGCTGCACCAAAACGCGCCAGGCGTTTGTTTGCTATTTTGTTCTAAATAAATTCACGCTAATGGAGTTAAGCTCGAGACTGCTTTTTTGACGAACATAAAAAGGCGCTGTGGAAAATATATATGTGTGTGTGTGTGTGTGTGTGTGGGTGTGGGTGTGTGTGTGTATAGATATATTTGCGTGTGCCTAATCAGGAGAGGTGCAGTTTGTCATTTTTTCACATCTGCAAATTGGCAATGGTGATAGCCATAATGGAAGAGAGACCTTTTCGCCTTTGTCTATAGACAACTGATTCACAGTAGCCAATAGGTGAAAGTGGCTGTCCCAAAGACCCTTTCTGTATATGTATTTCTGTCTATGTGTATTTGATGTGTTTTAAATGGTGGTAATAGGTCATGGCAGTCTAAATCTATGTGCTGACGAGCCATAAAACATCCTGCTGAGTTTGTTCTGCCAAACTTTGAAAAATTTGGGGTCAGTACAAAAAGGTTTCTGAACACCTAATTATACGATAGAGGAGGTAGTATCATCAGAACTTGGGGAAGAGGCATTTATTGCATGGGGGTTGAAATGTATTGACCTAAAAATGGCATGTTATTGCAACAGTATGTATTTTGATGCTTGTGAGCTACTCTCAGGAGATTTGTGGTACTAGAAAATGACAATGAGTATCTAATAATAGCGAGAACAGAGGGCGGTGCTGGTGGGCCTGTAAAGAGGGAAGGAAGAGACGGCGATGCATGAGAGAGCAATGGAAAACAGATTTAATGACCATGGTAGTGATGGAGCAAGGTTGCACACGTAAAGTGACTTGCCATTCTTTGGGAAATTGACCTTTACCTGTGGCAATTGTGTGGATTCCCCCTTCGCCCACTGACCAAGGGGAGACTGCTGTGCCGGAAGGGGACCGCCGAGACAAACGCGGTTCCAGCACGGACTGAGGGACTTCATTTCCCAGACCTCCTGCAGGCGCAGGCTCTCTGCGTCATCGGGAGCGCCATGAGGTGCTCAAAAGCACCCGAGCCCTCACACGGCGGGGACACGCGTGGGCGTGCCTGGGCCAAGGGCGGGCCCGTCCCGCGCCCGTCCGCGTCTGAAATAGGCTGGGCTGGGCCAGTCCTCTAATTCCTCACTTATGAACTGGGACTTAAGTAAGCCGCAGATATTTCCTTTTAATTGTGATACTGTGAGTTTGGTTGATTTGCTTACAGCTTTTCATATTGTGTGCTAAGTGGTTTTAGCTGAGGCATTTTGCTCTAAGTGTTTGCCCTTTCTTTTTCATCTAGAACACAGTTTGTATTGTGAGCAAACCCACACGTAAGGGTGGTACTGGGGTAGGGGCAGGGGTTGTGGGGACGCTAGATGCCTTCCTCAATTGGGCCGAATCGGTGCTAACAAAGGAGATAGAGCTCACAGAGAGGAGGCTCTCATTAGACCCACTTCACCCGCTTGTAAACCCGGTATCTGCACCGGAGTTAACTGCGGTAATACAAGCCTGTCCCTTAACCCCGCATGTGATTATATCCTCCACACAGCAGGGTTCTTTACAACCTACACAAGTGGCTATCACTCCATGTTGATCCCCATCCACTTCCCCTCCCTTTACACGCACTAGACAGTCAAGGGCTCCAGAAGCTAGTAGAGTAAGAGATCTGCCTACGAAAAGAAAAGCACGTAGTACACCCAAAGGAAGTTATCAGAATCCGAAGCAGGCTAGGAATAAAAATCCTGCTCATGGGTTAGGGGTACAAATGGACATAGCAGGGGTGGAAATAAACTCCCTGTATCCACATCAGGTCATAGCTCCCCAGGCGACAATCAAGATTTAATAAAGCAGCAGGAGGAAAAGTTTCTCGTATTAATCAACCCGGTTATGGCAAAACTCGAAGCAATCCACCTAAGATTAAATCAAATAGAAAAACATCACTGAAAGAGTACCCTATTCCAACCGGGACTCAACCCGTCGTTGAACAAACCATTGGAGAGCGGTTTACTGGTGTTGATGGAACCTCTAATATTGACCCGAAACGCCCCCCAACGACTCCAATGGTAAACCCACAGACCCCTCCAACTCGTATTGACTATTGACCCTAGAGTTAGGTCAGGGCCACAGGGCCCTACAGGGAGACTACAGGGAGTGGGGAAATGCAGGCCACCAGGGGTATTTCTTCATCTTCCTCCCGAGGCAAGTCCCTATTCTATTATTTTAGTAAATGTCCCGAAAATCCCAGATGATGAAGAGGAGCATTGGTCGTCTCTTAAAAATAAGGCACTCCACTTGTTGAATGGGAAAACAGGGCTCGGGGACCATCTTTTTATGGAGTTTAAAATGGTGAGGAGGGTGGCATGGGTTGGCCAATCGTGAAAGGGTATGGCAGGAGACTGTGTAGTTTTAAGTTTCAGGTCTCCCGAGATGGAGATGGAGGGGCATATCCTGAGGCAGGCGGGCACACTTAGGATCTGCTCCAATGGTATTTGTGTATTACCCTTGGGTTACTTTTACCAACTGTGCACCCCTTTTGGTGGCAATGTAGGAAGACAACAATTAATTCAGGAGGGTCCTATAAATAGCTTGACCTCATTGAATAACAGGTTTGAGGTCTTCAGTACGCTAGACACCAACGACTGACTACCATGTAGACTAGACGAGAAACTCATAGGGGCTCGAACACCACAAGCTCTTAGAGAATCAAGAGTCCGAGGACCTAATACCAAAATAGGGAAGCCTATAGTCCTGGTAAAGGATGCACCATTAGGTAGTGCCCCTACCAACTACATGGTATCGTGTCTGGAGGAGGAAAATAATTTAAATTTAAATATAGCCCCAAGGTTGTCCCAAGTATCCCCTGAAATAGGGAGAATAGACTTAAATAGGGTGCCAGGCGATAGTGGGTATTCGGGACGCTCTACTACCTGTATTGGTCCTAGTGTAACATCTCTGGTCTCCTGGAACATTGCCGGATTGAGAAGTAAGATAACATCTGAAGATTGTTTGTCCTTTATAGATAGTTATGACCTTATATTGCTCCAGGAGACATGGTTGATTAACTCAGAGTATAGACTGGGTTACTTAAATGTTCTAATCCAGAGATTCCCAGTCTGCGGGGGAGGCCAAAGGGGGGTTTAATAACTTGGGTAAGACAGGATGGTAGCTATAAAGTCAAACAACTGGACTCCAAAGGTAATGACATTTTATTAATACAAATCCAGTGTTCGGAGTCCAAGGATCTCTATATTTTCAATATTTACGCAAGGGGCCTGCCTGGGGGTAAAGCCTCGGATATTATTGTCCAGTTAGAAGTGCTCATTACTTTTTACAATGGGAAAGGGAACATTCTAGTTGCTGGAGATTTTAATTGTTGCTTCGAACCCCTCGATAGTAATGACATAGATCTTACCATGGAAGAAGATCTTTCATGGAATATTCTACAGCTGTCCCTACCGCCCATTAAAAAGTGGACCGAGGCAGCACTTCAGCTCAAAGTGTATGCATTGAGCAAGGGTTAAGGGCGGTGAATTGTAGAACGGCTTCGCATAAATTGGGGGCTCCTACCTGTAATATTGGTTTACGTAGGAGCCGAATAGATTACATCCTTATTAATATGGATAATTGGCCCTCTGTCAAGGACATGTCTGTGGTCGAACGAGTAGAAAGTGATCATGATCCGCTAGTCCTATTATTTCAGTTGTTTTTAATTAAACATCGGGAGGTCTGTATAGATGGTGCGGATATTCTCCTCTCTAATGATACAAGGAGAATTAAATGGGCAAATTGCCTCTCAAAAGATGACAACATAGCGGCAATGAGGGAATTAACGATAGAGGCAACACATGAGCTCCAGCAATGTATTACGCAGGAGGATGTGGTAGCTAACGTTATTCCCATCCATACTAAACTTTTTAATCAACTTAGGGGTTATTTTACTAAGAAGGTTTTTAATAAGCAGAAAAGGCCTGTAAATAGGGAAGACCAATGGTATTGGAAATCATGCAGGGTTGCGTACAACGACTTGGCAAAAGCAGTAAAACTAAAAGATAGGGAGGGACAGAATTAGGTATGCCCGTGCTTCATATAAGAAAGCCCAATATGATGCTAAACGGGCTTGCGTTGAGGAGTATTGGAGGGCGCTATATTGTGCCAGTAGAGAAAGGACTATGGGTACATTTTGTGATTTGATAAAATGGGGACGGGGGACCCATGGGGGAGAGCCCACTAACATGTCCAGCCCGATCTCTGGGTCTCACATTTTGCAACACAGTTTGCCCTTCCGGATCCTGACAGTGAGATAGATGCAGATCCCGTTTTTATTCCTATGATTGTATTCCGTTACACTTTGAAAGAACCGAGGTAGAAAGAATACCGAAACTCATCCCAAAGGGAAGAGCACCTGGGCTGGATCAAGTTCCAGCCGATTTGTTCATGCACGATAAGGAGGTATGGGCCCCGTATATACAGTCGCTTGCTAATGGTATTGTCAACGGCTCACCCATACCAGATACTTGGAGAGGCGCTGAGATCATTCCGATCTTTAAGAAGGGGGAGCGCTCTGATCCAGGGAATTATAGGCCGATAAGCCTAATAGATTGTATACAGAAGGTGATAGCCAGGCTTGTTTTGCAGAGAATCCAAAGGTGGATAGAGGAGGAAGAAATATTGTCACCTCTCCAGGCAGGGTTCCGTTGTCACACAAGCACAATAGATCAAGTTTTTAGATTTGTTTTAATATACTGCGTGTTGTATTGTTAGGAGGAGGCACACTTTTCGCTGCGTTTGTTGACCTTAAGTCAGTCTTTGACCTGGTGCCGCGGGCCAAAATGTGGAATGTTTTTGCAGGTCAGGGTATGCCACTGGACATACTGGCTTTTTAAATTAAATTACACAAGGACAATTTTGCCCAGGTCCGGTGGAACAAACAAGGGAAGGTTACAGATAGGTTCTCAATTTTAAGGGGGGTACGCCAAGGATGCGTATTAGCACCAACTCTCTTCTCTCTTTACATCAACAAGTTGATGCAGTATTTCGAGAACCAACCAACTGATGCTCCAGAGTTGGATGGTAAACTGATCCCCCTGCTGATGTTTGCAGACAACACCATGCTAATTTCTAAGACACAGCAGGGCCTCCAGAAGGTCATTGAAAGATTTGAGGCATTCTGTAATGACTTTGGCCTTTCCATTAATGTGAGCAAGACCAAGTTCATGGTCCTACATAAGCATAAGCATGTAAGAGGGAGGGTGGTCATGAATGGCGCCCAGTTAGAACAGACCCAAGTCTTCTCATATCTGGGCATAACGCTGAGCTCGAAACTAGACTGGAAATATCATACCAACCAGCTGGTTATTAAGCATGCCCAATTAGCAGGTGCACTAAATAAGGAGTTTTTTCTCTCCCAAACACACCCAGTTGCCCCAGTATTAAAAATCTACGACGCCAAAGTTAGCGCGGCAGCTCTCTATGGGGCAGAATTATGGGGGTATAGTAATCTTGCCCCATTGACCAGTGCCCCCAAAAAGTTTTTTAGGGGAATAACGGGTCTCCCAGTATCCACCCCATTAGTTCCCCTTTTTTATGACTTGGGATGTCAACGACTAGAGGATTTAGCTCGATATAGACCAGTGGCATGCTGGAGGAGACTGTGGATTACCCCAGTGCTCTCCCAGTATGCCCGGGCATTCCTCGAAGTCAGAGACGCCGATAGGGCACATAAAATCCCATGGATGAGGGAGGCAAGGGCAGTGTACATTGCCATGGGCTTGGGTTCCTTATGGGAAGATCACATGGCAAACTCTTTCCCGCCTAGGAAAATGTTCAGAGAGCTATATTGGAGCTTGGTTACATCGAGAAGGTTCAGGAATTGTACCGGCCCTTCACTCACAGCTGACTTCCTGGAAATAAAGCACTTAACGGCTCTTGAGGGATACTGGGACTTTATTACAGTTCCTGGGGACAAGAAGAGGTACCATCAGTTTAGGGTTGGGACGCTTCCTGTAAACTCCTTTACTTCTAAATGGAACGTAAATTATAACCCCAGTTGTCCCTTTTGCCCTACACAACGGGAAAGCATAGCCCACATTTTGTTTATCTGCCCTGAATACAATTCTCCAAGGCAGATGTGGTTGAAACCCATCTGTTTGCAGATGGGCATCACCACTGGCTGCGAGGCATTAAGAATTCTCAAAACCAACAGCACTGAGCCCGTGGCCATAGCCGTTGCCAAATTCCTACACTGGATGTGGATAATACGCGCACGCAAATTAAGTTTATAATGAGATATTGGGTTTTAGAAATGTTTTATGACTTTGCTGCTACGAATCCTATCTGGGATACAAACTGTATTTGGACCCTGTTTTTTTATCTTTTTAACCCTATGTAAAGGTGCTATCATGGATGTTTTCAAAACCAAATGTATTTAAATTATATTTTTAATGGATGGACTAAGTTAATTAGCATATCCCCTGATGTATCTTAATGCAACACAATTGGATAGATGGAATGTTATGTTTTCCACTTTCTTTTTCTTTTTTTTTTTATATATATGTGCATCTTTTATGATATTAATATCGAAATAAAGATTTCTGAATGAATGACTTGCTTGTATTCAGCCCTCTGGAAAATAATATGAATGTACTAACTAACATGTTTCGTTATAATAATATTACATTACACGACATTTTTAGTATCTAGGGGACGTCCGACAATGTGCTTTTACTAACCATAATCTGCTTGCATTAAAATGGCTGCTGCTATGGGGGATTTTCTACTGCGCATGCGTCTGTCACACTCACGTGACATGACGTGTTATTTCACTTGGTGGGAAACTTTTGCTTCTGCGCACTAGAACTAAGATGGCTGTTTTGTGTCTTAACATGCAAGAAGCTTGCATCGCTGCTTTTGCTAAGCTGTTTGTTTTGCTTAACCTTTAATGCAATAGTTAAAATAAAATAAGGGGAATAGAATAGAGATAAGTGGTATACAGTGCATTAATTTATTCTGTGTTTCTAAAACTGTTTCTCTTCTATTTTTGCATGTATCGCATTTGGGCCTGAAATGTATTTCTAAACTCCATCTTTGGAGGAACTGCGTCTGCGCAAAGAAACTCAAGCCAGTGAAGCCATGGCATTGAATCAGTGCCAGAATCAGACATGGACTGAGAAACTATGAGAAAACTGACCTCCTCACCCTGCCAGAGGAAGCTGTATTGATTAATTTGTTAAAACATTGTATGTTATTGTTACAATCACTGCCGGGTGGAATAAAAAGTACATGGGGAGATAAAGTTATGGGAGGGAACGTAATTTTAATACATGATTGACAGTTACCTCATATTAATATGGTGTGATGACCTCTCCTCGTCTTCTGACAAATAAAATTGTGGGATTCACACATTTGCAACATTGGGGGTGGTACACTGACCTGGAAAATAGTACAACTAGGGTAGGCTTACCGACTTGTCCGAATAGCTGACCTGTCACTGACCCAACGCACTCAATAGGTGATCGAGAGCAGAGGTGCTGGCGGAGCACTCTGTCAAAAGATTCAACGATAACCCAATCGGGGTTCTGGAAAGGAGTTTGATAACCCAATCGGGGTTCGACTGTCAGCTGCAGAGAGGGGTGTGACGCTGGCATTGCACTTTAGCTGTGGTGGTCCTGTCCTGATCCAATTTGGTCCGTAACCTGTCCTGATTCTGATCTGTACCAGTTCTTTCTCGCTGGCACCTGCACTTTGGGATTCTTATCCTTTGTCTCAGCCCGTGGCCAGGGTTGGTCTTCACAACATTCTAGGTTATTATTGTACTGTTTTCCCTTCTCTACCCACCCTTTATCTAATGCTTAACGATTTTTCTTTCCAAAATATTGCATATGTTGTTTCAAACTTCATTATTCTAAATAGACAAGAAATTATTGATTTCATGGTTTCAAACATTTAAAGTTTTACTTAGATAAAAGAACTTGTTGTTTAGGTGCACCTGATTCCAATAAAGCGGCCTTTATCACACTATTTTGGTGTCTGTGTCAGTGCTTCCCCCCCCCCACCTACTGGTGTGCCCCAAACTGAGGTAGGGCCAAAAAGAGAACTGAAGGATGTGAGGGGCCCCCTGTTAGCAGAAGCAGGGCTTTCAAATGTCTAAAGAATTTAGGAAAGAGGGTGAAAAATAGATGAGACTGTTCGTGATGCCATCCTCGACTCATCTGGACTAGCTCATTGATGGAGGAGGTCAGGTTTTAACAGCTGTAAATTATTAAAAGGTTCAGAAGACATGTCATTAGGTCTGAATAGCCTGGCTTTTCTGCTCATATGATTTGTAAGTTGCATCTTGAACCATCTTCTCACACACAGAAATTCCTTTCTCAACAAGCAAATGTTTCATGTTTGAAATGGCCCCAATTTAAATGTTTGTTTGGGGGGAAAGAAAGTTATTTCAGAGCGCACTACTTGCAAACCCAGTAGACCAGCATTCTTCATCTGTGGTCCGGGCTTACATTTTTAATTTAGTCCAATGTGTTTTCCGGTGTTTTTTTAGAGATGAATTACTCAGAAGTTTGAGCTTACAAAATGAACATCAAAGGGCGAACAGGTGGAGAAACATTCCTAGAACACTTCCAGCTGAACAGCACGCAATTAGAAACACACAATGCATATTCACCTGGCCCTCTGTGAGGGTGGCATATTTTAAAGACTCGACAGTCACTGCCATTATCTCGCGGCCTCTCCTCCCGATTCTGGCTGGAGCAGCAGCTGATGTTCTCATTCTCGCCCCTCTCCCTCCCCCCAGCTGCCCTCCACCTCTCCTTCCCGGTACCAAGAGGACAGGCGACGTTGGCTGTAATGAGAGCAGCCTAGATACCAGCAGGTAAATAACGGGAGACACGGTACAGGGGCTGAGCAGCGACCTGTGCTTGACGTCAAGTCTCGTGCACGCAGCCTTCAATTAACCAAAGATTCTCTGCGGATGTTGTCAGAATGTCAGACTCGACTCTCTGGCGCGGTGGAAACTAGGGCCGGCTTTAGGGCATTGCCGCGGTGGAAACTAGGGCCGGCTTTAAGGCATTGCGATTGGTACAGCCACACTGGGTGCTGAACTGTGGAGGGGGGAGCGTTGTGACCTCAGGGGCGCGCTGTGCTTAGCAATAACTTATGATAGGAGAGATGAGGAGAGATGAGTGTTTTTGCAGGTGGTAGAAGGAGTATCTGAGGAGGTGGTCAAGGGATGTGGGGGTGCCCAAAATTGCCTGCCGCACTGGGCGCCACCAGCGCTAAAGCCACCTCTTAGAGTGGTGGCAGACTCATAGCCCCTCCTAGATGGGCAAGTGCCACCGGCAACTAGGCCGATGCCAGATGCACCCTTTTTACCTTATTGCACACAAAAGCCACTTGTTGGTGCACAACAGCCTCAGTTTATTCACATACAACAAGGATCATAAACAACACATGCAATTATCCTCTGTGTATAACGTGACTTCGTATTTGCTATTTGACCTGCCTGAATGATATTCACATACTCTGTATTCTGGTGAATATTACTTTATGAGTAAAATGAGTTAATTCAAGACTAACTTTACTAATGGGATATTTAACCTTCATGGTTTGTAAATGTACTCCTCTCTGTCGTTACTGTGGGAAGAATATACATCACTGTCATTGATACTTTATTGAATAGAAGATTTCAAGTCTCAGTTCCAGATCACAGTTCATCCAAGTAGATCCTGCAGAGTCTTGTATTTGCATCAAAGTTGCATCGTTCAAACGCCATCCTCTCATTCTGCTATCAAATGTATAGGTAGTGGTATTGCTGTAGTGGTATCTTGAGGTGGTGACCTTCAAAGAATTAACATACAACATCATTTATTACCTTTATTTTATTCTTGGAAACATTAAAAATGTATATTCAGTTATAATATATTTGTAGAGAATTGTAAATCCACACAGTGTTTCCATGGTGCCGGAGGACCAATATAACCTACTCCCAAGTATTGATTGGGCAGTGGGAACTCTAGTGTTAAAAACATACGTTTTCGAGCAACTTTAAAAATCACTGTGATCAGGGAGTAGCATGAAATGATGAGGCAACAGATTCCAGACATTGAGACCCAAAAATGAGAACCTTCTACCTTGTCAATAGCAATGAAACTGGGACACATGCAAAATGCCCGGCAGGAATAGTGCAAGCATTTGACAGCAGCAGAGGTTTGAAGATGGTTGCTCAAAATAGAAATAGCTGGCGGAGAACCAAGTAACCATCATCACATTGTCAAAACACATTCCATATTATTGTGATGCGTTTTAAAGGCTGATTGCCCAACACATCTTCCATTTTCTATAGACATAGAAATATAAAAATTAATTCAATCCCCATACATTTTAAAATCACACATACCCACTATCTACATATTTCATAAGTAATAAAGGTTCATAACAGGAATTTAATGGCCTTCACTTTCAGCCAACACATGTTTCACCTTGATATCCACATGTTTTTTTCTGAGAGCCATCTTATAATACATGTATATGTCAAAGCAATATATATCCACTAAACAGTGGTGACATAATGCAGTCATGCAATGGGCTTCCGAAAATATTGGCCTTTATTGCATACTAGCTAGTCTAGCTGTGAACTACGGAAAATGTTGAACTGAAACAATTTCTAAAAATTTTCAACAATGAACCAAGTCAGAATTTTGGTGAGCACAGTGAAATTCCATTAAGTCTAGAAGAGCAGTGTATTTTATTGTCTGCTTCTACCTTTTTTAATTCAACCTCGGGCAAAAGAGCACTTTACAAAAAATCAAACCAGACTCCACATTCCTTTCAGTTAGAAATGGGGGTCTCTAGTTGGCAGAGGCAAGTATATTTGTCCAAATAGAGACCTTTGCTTCTCATCAGGGTAAGGGGGATACACTCCTAAAATAACCCCTGCTCACCCCCTTGGTATCTAGGCACAAGTGGACAGGCTTATCTCAGAGGCAGTGTGTAAAGCATTTGTGAACGCATACAGTAATACAGTGAAAACACTACAAATGGACACCACTCCCGTTTAGAAAAATAAGTAATCTTTATCTAAACCAAACGACAAAAATCCACAATACAGTAATACAAATATGACTTTCAGATGATAGAAATACTTCAGTTCAAAGCAAATTGCAGATGCAACACTTTTCACACAAAGTACCTTGGATGCATCACGCAAACAAACAAAAAGGACAGTAGGGAAGGTGATGCAACAGTTCCTTCCTCCGGGGGAGGCGATGCGTCTGGTCCTTACTGCTGCGCAGGGGAGGTGATGTGTCGGTTCTTTATTGGAGAGTAAGTGATGTGTCAGTTTCCTACTGCATGGGGAGGTGATGCAGTTGTTTCTTACTGCGTCGCTAAATGATGCGACAAACTTGATGCCTCGTTGTAATGAGGTGATCCGAAATGATGTGTGGATTCTTGCAGCCGCAGAGCAGCCTTGCGTCGACATCGGTGCGGTGATCTCGGACTTCGGAGATCGGTGCACTCGATACGGCATGCATCGATTTCTTGAGCCGCGGACAGGCGCTGCGATGATTTCTTCTGTGATGCATCGGAAACAGGTGTGAATGCATCTCGCTTCCCGAAGATGCGTAATGTTTCCCAGATCCCAGTGGTAAACAGCCTCCAGAGGTCTAAAACAAGAGCAGACACTTCTGAGCAGGTCAGAACTCCCAGCAAGGAAGTTCAGGGGAGCTGGTGGTGAAGTCTTTATGTTCCAGAGACTTTAGAATAGGAGTTAAGCTCAATTCAAGCCCTTGGAGATCTTCCTCAAGCAGGGTACACAGCAAACAGCAAAATCCATTTCTCCTTTCCTTGGCAGCAAGTAGCCACTGAAGGCCAACCCCAGACCGCAAACAGCACAGGTGTATATTCCTCCTCAGCTTCTCCGGCTCTTCTCCTTGGAAAAGGTTCCTCTTGATTCCCAGAAATAAACTAAAGTTCTGGGGTCAGGGCCCCAATATTTATACTACAAAATCCTTTTTTTCTGTTGGCAGAGAAGCCCAGTGCTTGGTCAAAACCAGTTCCGTCCTCTCTGGTGCAGCTTCCTGGCAGGAGGTGGAGACAGCATTGTGGACGGTAGATCCATCCAGGTGAAAGGAAATCTCCTCCCCCTACTCTAAATGCGGCCCAGGTATATTCACCCAGCCCTGACTCATCAGACTCTCTAAAGCCACTGCTCCTCCCTAGCCCCTGTCATCCAAAGCCAGACATGCAATACACAAAGCTAGAAGAGGCGCACTGGATAGTTAAGCAAGAAAATACCTACTTTCTAAAAATTGTATTTTCTAACACAGAATGTAAAAATTACCCTCACTAAAAGATGCATTTTTGCATTCTGAGTTCAGGCATACTAAACTTTATTTCCCACCTTGTTTCCAGGGGTAGTTATGTTTATACAATGTTATAAGCAAACTCCCCATTCTATCCCATGGGAACAGGTAGCCTTGCAATAGTGAAAAAGGAAATTGGCAGTATTATACTAACAGGACATGCCACACACACCAGGTCATGTCCTACCTTTCACATACACTGCACCCTGCCCACAGGGGTCTCTTGGACTTACCTTAGGGGTGTCCAACATGTAAGAAAGGGAAAGGGTAGGGCCTGGCAAGTGGGTTCACTTGCCAGGTCGACATAGCTGTACCAGACTGTTCACAGGCCCTGCAATGGCAGGCCCGAGTTACATTTACTTGCTGCTTATGTGGGTGGCACACTCAGTGTTGCAGCCCACTAGCAGCATTTGATTACATGCCCTGGGCACATACAATGCACTGTACTAGGGACTGACTAGTAAATCAAATCAGCCAATCACGGAAACACCAATCCATAACAACAATTTACAAAGGGAGCACTTGCACTTTGGCACTGAACAGCAGTGGCAAACTGCCCAGAGCATCTAGACTTAGCAAAACAGAGTCCAACACCTAGCACAAACACAGGAGGCAAAGGCAAAAAATGCATGGGCGACCCACGCCAATGGTGCCAGGTCTAACACTTTCCAAACACACAGAGAGATTAAGTGATATACAAGACTCACAGGCTGTTGAAGCGCATCTTGAACATAGTTCTCCATGTTTCAAAGCCAGCACTCCAACCACGATGCCACATCTCAAAGGGACCAGTTAATCAATCCACGAAACATGCATTGACTAAAAGAGAAGGCTGTTAAATTGATGCACAGTGCATTATTTGTATGCATTTTTAATA
The DNA here is from genome assembly GCF_964261635.1 of Lissotriton helveticus. Lineage (NCBI taxonomy): Eukaryota > Metazoa > Chordata > Amphibia > Caudata > Salamandridae > Lissotriton > Lissotriton helveticus. The sequence goes on from NC_136072.1 coordinate 778,404,106, forward strand.
GAACAGTGGTTGGCAAGGGTTAGACAATAATAATTCATATATGCAAATCACCAAATCTCATAGAATTAGATTACTCGTTACTCTTAAGTATTGGGGAGATCGTGTACATACATATGGTTATGACATGTTGCAGTGAGCTTCTTCAGAACAGGTATTCAAAGACTCTTCCTGAAAATGGGACTAGGACAAGAAATGCAGTTTGGAGATGATTTCCTACAGTTATCCATAGGGCATGAAGAAAGAGATTGATTCACACTGTACTGTACTCAGTTCATAAAACTACCACTGTGAGCTGGAGGCCTCCAGATGAGATAATACAGAAATGAACTATAGGACCTCACAAGTATGTTCCAAAGACTGGATCTACTTCAGAAAACACTGCCAACCACAAATGCCTGAGCAGTTTTGTGCTACCTACAACAATTTTGAATGATTGGCAGATTAATTGCCAGAAGCAAATAATAGAATGTTTTTTCATCTTTAAAATTTGTGCTAACACTTAAATGACGTACAAAAGGGGGTGGTGATGGACGGAGCATCTGAACCAATCAAACACTCACACCCAGTCAAAAGATATGGGTTTGATCCATCACCGTTCTTTAGCCCACTCTGCCACCCCAGTTCAGACATGGCTATATCAATCTGACCCTGTGCCTCATGGGAACAGTCCAGCCCGAACTGCCTAGCCATGCCTTCCCTGAACCGGAAACAAGCTTCCGAGGACCGGTTTCTGGCATTACAGCCGTCTTCAGCCCGGCTTGCTTGAATCCAGTGGCAAAGTGAGCAAGGGACTCACGTCTGAGTATACCCTGCCACACTTATGGCGGCCAAAGCGGTACAAAAGGGGGTGGTGATGGACGGAGCATCTGAACCAATCGAACACTCACACCCAGTCTAAAGATCTGGTTTTGATCCATCACCGTTCTTTAGCCCACTCTGCCACCCCAGTTTAGACATGGCTATATGCAAATCAGTCTGACCCTGTGCCTCATGGGAACAGTCCAGCCCGAACTGCCAAGCCATGCCTTCCCTGGACCGGAAACAAGCTTCCGAGGACCGGTTTCTGGCATTACAGCCGTCTTTAGCCCGGCTTGCTTGAATCCAGTGGCAAAGTGAGCAAGGGACTCACGTCTGAGCATACCCTGCCACACTTATGGCGGCCAAAGCGGTACAAAAGGAGGTGGGGATGGACGGAGCATCTGAACCAATCAAACACTCACACCCAGTCAAAAGATCTGGGTTTGATCCATCACCGTTCTTTAGCCCACTCTGCCACCCCAGTTCAGACATGGCTATATGCAAATCAGTCTGACCCTGTGCCTCATGGCAACAGTCCAGCCCGAACTGCCAAGCCATGCCTTCCCTGGACCGGAAACAAGCTTCCAAGGACCGGTTTCTGGCATTACAGCCATCTTCAGCCCAGCTTGCTTGAATCCAGTGGCAAAGTGAGCAAGGGACTCACGTCTGAGCATACCCTGCCACACTTATGGCGGCCAAAGCGGTACAAAAGGGGTACAAACTGGAATGGCATGGTGAGCAAAAAAACGATGGATTTAGGCCCAGATCTCTGTACTGGGGTGAATGTATGACATTGTTCCGCATTCTGTCCATCAACTGTTGTTTTTGCATTTGTCACCCAGAGTGGGACAGTTATGCTCAGACGTGAGTCCCGTGCCCTCCATGCCACTGGAATCAAGCTATCCTTGCTGATGAGGGCTGAAAGCCCGAAACCGGTCCTTGGATGCTTGTTTCCAGTCCAGGAAGGACCTGGCTTGGCAGTTCGGGCTGGACTGTTCCCATGGGGCACAGGGTCAAGACTGATTTGCATATGGCTGGGTTCAAACTGGAATGGCATGGTGAGCAAAAAAACTATGGATTTAGGCCCAGATCTCTGTACTGGGGTGAATGTATGACATTGTTCTGCATTCTGTCCATCAACTGTTGTTTTTGCATTTGTCACCCCGAGTGGGACGGGTATGCTCAGACGTGAGTCCCGTGCTCTCCATGCCACTGGAATCAAGCTATCCTTGCTGATGAGGGCTGAAAGCCCGAAACCAGTCCTTGGATGCTTGTTTCCAGTCCAGGGAGGACCTGGCTTGGCAGTTCGGGCTGGACTGGTCCCATGGGGCACAGGGTCAAGACTGATTTGCATATGGCTGGGTTCAAACCGGAATGGCATGGTGAGCAAAAAAACTATGGATTTAGGCCCAGATCTCTGTACTGGGGTGAATGTATGACATTGTTCTGCATTCTATCCATCAACTGTTGTTTTTGCATTTGTCACCCCGAGTGGGACGGGTATGCTCAGACGTGAGTCCCGTGCTCTCCATGCCACTGGAATCAAGCTATCCTTGCTGATGAGAGCTGGAAGCCCCAAACCGGTCCTTGGATGCTTGTTTCCAGTCCAGGGAGGACCTAGCTTGGCAGTTCGGGCTGGACTGCTCCCATGGGGCACAGGGTCAAGACTGATTTGCATATGGCTGGGTTCAAACCGGAATGGCCTGGTGAGCAAAAAAACGATGGATTTAGGCCCAGATCTCTGTACTGGGGTGAATGTATGACATTGCTCTGCATTCTGTCCATCAACTGTTGTTTTTGCATTTGTCACCCCGAGTAGGACGGGTATGCTCAGACGTGAGTCCCGTGCTCTCCATGCCACTGGAATCAAACTATCCTTGCTGATGAGGGCTGAAAGCCCGAAACCGGTCCTTGGTGGCTTGTTTCCAGTCCAGGGAGGACCTGGCTTGGCAGTTCGGGCTGGACTGTTCCCATGGGGCACAGGGTCAAGCCTGATTTGCATATGGCTGGGTTCAAACTGGAATGGCATAGTGAGCAAAAAAACAATGGATTTAGGCCCAGATCTCTGTACTGGGGTGTATGTATGACATTGTTCTGCATTCTGTCCATCAACTGTTGTTTTAACACTTAAATGACGCCACGTAGCAGGTCATCCAGAAGATGGTGTGGAGGCAGTTATAATATGCAATGTGTTATTTTGGTGAGAGTTAGGGTGGGAGGAATGAGTTATTGGCTTTCCTCTCTTTGCGTTTGTTAAAGCTAATGTATCATCAGGAGAAGGGCATACACAAGCACCGTGCTCTCGGACAACAATGTTCTCATCATAACATATGAATGCCTAGGGCACAAGTCCTAAAAAAGAAGTGGGGGACTAACCAAAATAGACAGTATGAAAGTGACATCATGGCGTGTGACATTACAGCATGTGACATCACGGTTGAAGACATTGTATATGGCATTACAGGAAGTGATATCACAAGAAGTAGCATCACAACCCATAAGTTCACAGGAAGTGACATAACAAGAAGTGACATCAGATTTTGAGAATACACATTTATGTTTAGCAGGTGCATTTGAACACATTACAATATTTTTCAAGTTAGATTTCACTCTGGAGTTGTGTCAAAGAACTGACAGAAACATGACACAAAACTTTGGCCTCAAGTTATGCATTTATGTTTTTTTAAACTCCACCACAAAAGGCACCAGGAGAAATGAGGCAGTAAATCTCTTCTATTTAATTGGTTACCAAGTCCGCATTTTTAAATATGTTATGGGATTAATACACCTGCTGCAAGGTCTTTGTGTGCCAAGTACATCTCAGGGAATATAATAATGGTAAAATAAATCTGGAGATTAACGCATTTGCTGGAAAGATATGTGGTTTGTTTAGTCACAGTTTTTAATCAAAGTAGTGTAGAGGGTTAATGTGTCTCCTTCAAAGCACAACAGGTAACATGCAGATGACAAATATTTATTTTATGTTGAAAGGTAAGTGGCTTACTGCTTTTTACAGAGAGATCCCTTTGTTACTTGCAGTTCATAAATTGTAATTCTTCTTATATAGCACAGGGAGCTATGAAGGATATGTAACTCCTAGACTTTGTAACCCTGACTGTCTTATGGAACGCATCCTATAAACTGAGCTGCACATTTGTCTAATTTATTGTCAATGTATAATGTATATATGTGATTTAAAGTGCTCTGACACCATGCATTGGGACGAGAAGCTATATAAAAGAAATAAAACAAAATGGTGGTATTTAAAAAAAATTATTTGTGTAAATACTGGGACAACCAACAAATATGACAAGTTGTCTAATGGAACCCCCCTGGCATTTATTCCGCACACCCTTACAGTGCAGTCAGTACCCCGCGTGTGATTTTATCACTCGTTACTTTAGCACGCAAGTCATTACAACGACTTGCTTTAGAGGGCTCTGGACTTGGGAATGGTAAATATTGCAATTCCAACTCCAGTCTACGCAACAGAAGGTGATGGACTTAATAACACAGCACCAGTCCAAACAATGCGCGCCCTACAGCAAGACATTTTAACGACTTGCGTGGTAATGTCACATGAAGGGTACTCTGTTGTAAAGGCTGTTTGTTCTAAATATTGCGGGGTAAAGGATGTTTCCCCATTTGGCATTCTTACAGTGCATGCATATGTCTTATATACAGGGACTGAAACAATCCAAAACCATGCCTCTCTTAATTACTCATCGAAGTGATAAAAAGCTGTGCGCCTTTGTTTCCCTCTATTGCATTTGCATCTAGGTGTGAGACTCCAGATAGCTCACAGCCATAATACTCGAACAAAGGGAGGCCTAATGTCCCCTCTAATGTGGCCTTTGTTTTTGGCCCAGCTGCAATCTGAAATAGGAAATCCCCTCGCCACCTGCACGTTGCTGCTTGGAATAAAAGCAGCCAACTGAGTGTGTCCCAGTGTCTGAAAACTACACTGGAACAAGCTCAGTATATTGTAGTGGAGGCTAACTTCTTGGAAGGGTGGAAGGCTTCACCCTGCGTAACTAGTTGTCTGACACCATCTACTCGTGTGTTCCCCGACGTGTGTCCAGGGAATGCCACTTTCCTTTTGCAATGATAGACATATTAATCATACATCTAGATCATGACTGTCTATTCAAGTTAACATCTGAGGTTTCTCTATTTTGTGCTTCTGCATACAGTTCATCTGTATGGATCTTTCAATAACAATTTAGCAGGCAAACTTGAAAAATATAGTGTGCCAGCCTACAATAATAATAATAATAATAATACAGAGTTTTATAAAGCGCGAACAGCTACCTCACGAGGAGGTGTCCCGGCGCTATAGCAACAGTGTTGTACCCGTTTAGGTAGAGAGCTGGAGTCTAACGTGGTGCCTAGCGTGGTTGGGCAAACAGCCAGGTTTTCAGTAATCGCTTGAAACATGCTTCGGATGGAGCCTGTTGGAGAGCAGGGGGTAGCGAGTTCCATAGTGCCGCCACATTGGCCGAGAAGGTGCGTCCACCTAACCTACAATATAAAACATTTATAGAAAGCCATGGTCACTCGTTAGACTTGACTTCCTAAATATTTGGAAAGTGGTGATAAGTATTGCTTAACCTAAACCTGCAGGTTAGGTTTCCTTTTACATTTCATTAAGAAACACAACTGTAATACCATTGAAGAAAGAAATTACGAAATCATTCATAATGAACATTTGCCAAATACATTGCTTTTCTTTGTGGATGGAAGCAATGATATGGCATGTCATTATAAGTTGAATTTCTCAAAGAGAAATCCCTATTATTCCTTTACTTGAATGAGCTCAGGTCATTTATTGTAAATAGAGAAATGAAATGGGGCAGAGATTTAAATGTGAGATTATTTCATTTACACAGTGATGTCTAATCGTATTAATCTCAAAAGACCGTACAGTTCTACATCCGGATCCACAATTGTTCACATTATATTCTGAAACAAATAAATACTTTATAAATGTGAAAAAAGCACCAACATTTACTGCAATTGCAAAAAAAGAAGAAATTGTATGATTGAGGGAAAAGGTTTGATCAAAAATCAGTAATTAGGTAAAGAAGTAGTCTGTTTTCTTTTGCAACATCAACCTTAAACTAAAATCATTATGCCTGCATAATAAAATCTTGCCCCGCCCCATCCCAGGAAATGGGTGTGATTCGAGACTACACACCAAAAGATAAACTACTCTAATCATTTATTATTGTGTTACCAAGAATATTACAGTGTGAATAGATATGATGAAAAAAACACATTTCAGCTTCTATGACATCTGGCATTTCATAAAATCTGTCACAAAACACAAACATCACCTTTTCCCATTTTAAACACACATCTTTGGTGCTTACTCTGATCTCACACAGCTGGTGCTGTAATATCGAACCAGAGGGCAAATTCATTAAAGAAGCTGTGAAGTAAATAGGAGTCAGTCCCAAGAAAATAAATTAGATCTTGCTTGACTCACAGGCAGGGCAGGAGACATATAATAAAGGAAATTGTGTGACTGTCAGAGAATTCAAATAAATAAAATTGAATGCCACCAGTAGTAAAAGAACTGCTGACTTTATATACAGCATTACAGCATTATTATTTACTATCAGAGATTAATAGTTGACCAAGTTGAGAGTTTCTCAATGGGTCCTGAAGCAGTCAGTGGTAAAATGGCCGGAATATGTGGTGGGCGGTGTTGATCAGCATCAGTGTCTTGGAGCATGAGGTAGTTTTACACCCCGGTTAGATAACTAAGTTATACCCATTAGATACTTCACTCTCCAATGGAAGCAAGCGGAGCAATTAGGGCTTTCCTTGTGATGTGATATCTGATAAATATGCTTTGACACTCAATATTATAAATACTTGCATTTAATTCAATTTCCAATCAAATCTATATTTTTGAAAAAGAATAAGTATTTAATTAAGGGAAGCTGCATGCAAATGAACACAAAGGTTCTAGATCCTTCTGAGATTGCGACTCTGTCAATAAACCATTACAATTCTTATGAGGTTGGGTGCTACAATAACATAAAGTTGCATTCTATGGCAATGATTAGTAAAGGTAAACAGGTTTTTTCCTCAATAACTTTTGTGAGTTTGTTGACTGCTTCAGTTGTTCTTTAAACCCTTCGCTGCTGGCCCGTTTCCGCCGCTGGGCGGTAAACAAACAAACAGGGCGGGGCCGTGACGAACCCCAGCCGTTATCCGCACATGAGCACCGCGGAGCGTGACGGCTGGGGTTCGTCACCAGCATGCAAGGGGTTAAGCTAGTCAGAAAATGGGGCAAAGATCCAGTAGAACACAACAAAATCTCCATTTGGGTATGCTACACTTGCTCTATTTTCCAGTTTCTTAGTGGGTTTTGATGCAAAACAGGGCGGTGGAATGTGTCTGAGACCAATTGGCTCGGTTTCCAGCAAAAATGTCAATCATTTCAAATCACACCATCCAAACAAGAATCAGTCTCCCACCAACATCTAAGGTAATATTTCATGGTCCCATTGAATCAGTTAACAAGTCTTGTTATCCATCTAATCTGGCAGTCTGAAATGAAAACTTGTTACTGTACCATTAAAATGGAGCTTAGTTAGAGGGGTCAATAGCTCTCAATGTAGGGAAACGGGTCTTGGAATGAAATTAGCAAGTGCATTCCTCAGGGATCACAAACGTCAGGGACCTGCACCACGAAACCAGGGACAAGCTGTGGACCTGTCAACTCCCCTGCTGATACTGGGGAGTCAGTCTATAACCTGATCGGATACTGAGTCAGGCTTTTCTGTGGACTAATGCCTCCACCGCAGAGATATGTGAATTATTCATGATCAGCCTTGTATAGCACTCAGATCAATAAAATGAGTACCATTGAATTGGATGATAATAAACATCTGTTATTTAGCAGGAAGAAGCCCAAACAAGAACGTGTGCTTTACAAATAGACTTTGGGCCTGATTCACAAATGTAAATGTACACTTTTGTGTAAGTTTACTCTTTTTCAGTATTCCCAAACCAAGATGTACATCAATAGCTTGGGAAGTTTGTTGGTAGACCAATGGCGAGATCTCCCAAATATTGACCATCGCCCGATCCCTTCCCTCCTCTATCACTGATGACGATCAGCCTGCAGGGCTTCAACAATTATTAACAAGCTTCACCAAATATATGCAGAATTTAGACATGTTCATTAACAAAGATAAGACTTTTATTATGAAGTGTGAGAAAAAGACCTTGAATTGCTGGAATATAACCATCGAAAATGTGAAGATTAGTTTTGCCAAGATCTTTTCCTATGTGGGTATTTTATTTGACCGGGAGGGCTCGGGGAGACAGGCTATTAGTGTAAGGAAGCTCCAATTTATGAAAAGTACCACAGCTTTGTACAATTTTTCAAGGAAACTTGGCAGAAAACCGCCCAAAGACTTATCAATGATCTATAATTCAAAATGGTTGCAAACAGTCTTATATGTTTTGGGAGTGTGGGAACATTCTGACAACCAAGCTTTGCAACTGGTGGAGATCGCCTTTTTAAGGAATCTTCTAGTGGTACCTAGCAGTTGCTACTCTTATGTATGCCAAGCTGAGTTGGAGCTATCTTTGTATACTACCCCTAATCGCACGTCCAATAGGCATTTACTAATATTTTTTTTAAAACTGATTGTCATTAGTGGAGTAATCAAGACTGTCTGCTGAACTGTTGAAGTCCACCATTTGTAATAACCAATTGACATTGGTTACGTACGACATGAAACTATATTAAAAAAAAAAAAATCAAACACACAAGATAGGTTTGTTTTAACTTGTTTGAGGCTAGATATTGTCAATTACTTGTCTAGTTTTCTAATGACCAATGATTGGTTGTTAAAGTTATGGAAATCTCCCTGTGATGATGTGTCTCCACAGACAACAATGCACACTATTTTGTTTTGTTCTGTAAATGTTACAGTGAACAGAGAAAGCATTGGATTGTACCAATATTGAGATCACATGGTTTCACACAAGGTCGACCTCCATTCCTATTCTTACAGATCTTACCCACTGTTCTGATATGTTATTTTATGTTGAGGTTTTTAAAGGCTGTGATTAGATGCAGAAAGGCCCTGATAACAAGAATACATATTTTGAGGCGTTATAAAAGTGCATGTTTGTCTTTGATATATGTAAATTTGTCATCCTTTTTTCTTTTAACCTGGTGTGTGCTTTTATGGTTTTCTATAATGAAATCGAATAAAGCTAATTTGATTTGATTTATTAGTAACTTCACTACTGCAGTGACTCAGCAGTCTGGCCGTAGAGCTCCTCACATAAACAGTTAGGTCTGTTCTATCTTTTTGTGTGTGGAGTTTTTCACCCTGACTCCAGAGTCTCCTCTGCCGTAAACTTACTCTCAGGTCATAGCTTGTGAATCCAGAAAGAGAGAAAGGATACACAAAGGTGTTATATTACATTTATGAGTCGGACCCATTATGCTATGTTTTATAGGCTTAGGGGCCAACTTCAAATAACAGTAAGTCAGAAACCATGAAGGCAAGACATCATATTACGAATATATTTCTGGAATTAGGGCGACAAACAGGACTCCATCCCAATGTTTGGGGGTGAAGAGAAACATATTCTGTACAGCTCTGGAGATGGGAAATGACAGATTAAGACTCTCCTGGGGTTTTGAGTAGAGCTGGATGAATAGAGAATGGGGATTCTGGCTCACCACATTCGGGGTCCTGAAAGATTTCTGGAATAGTCCTCAGCTTTTTGTAACACAAATGTTTCTTTGGTTGGTCCTGGCCAGCCAGGCTACAAGGTGTTTGTGTGGAAGCAAAATCTCTCACCAGAAAGTTTAGGGAGTGACCAAAGTCATAACGAACATCACAATAATAATTGCAAATAGTGCCACTGAACGTTCTCATAAATCTCCTATTTTCTCCCAAAAAGTACTACTATTTTGATGGTTAAATATTTGTTTTTAAAGATGGATCATAAGCAAGATTCCATGGCAGTGTTCCCATTTTGGCCAGCATAAGATTAGCATTCATGATATCATATGATATGCTAGTGCGCGATCAACAGTCAAATAACAAATGTGGCAACTTTTGCAAGTTCATGTGGAAGAAAGTTTTTTGCAATCTACATTAGCCTATCAAAGATACCAATTTAGAAAAAATGTGTGACTCAACACAAAATAAATGGATGTTGCTACTTTTGACGTTGAATTAAAGCCTTGGGTATTACACAGTCATGACCTTGAAACTATGGGCCTGATTACGATGCTGGCGGTCTTGCAACCACCAGATTTGCGGTGGCGCAGGAGTGGCAGTCCACCACTTTACAGAACAGTCTTTCCCTGGCAGTGGTGAAGTGCACTATGCTGAGCAGGGTCTGGTGCAGTCCTGCCCAACATAATTTGAGTTCTTGCCTGCCAGCCTTTTCATGGTGGAGCCGCCCAGCAATGAAAAAGCTGGTGGTGCAAGAGCAGAAGAGGCCGTACAGGGCCCCCATGACCCCCATGCCATGGGGACATATTAAGGAGGGCATGTAAGTAATATTGTTGCAAGAATATTATTGTTAACGCCTTAACCGTGTGGCAATTCAGCCGCGTTGGGGGAGTTCTAAAAGGCGGGCGGGCTGTGACGGTCATTGGCCGTTTTCAGCACCAGGGAGGGAGTGCTCCAGTTGGCCGTTGGCCGGCGGGAGCACGGAACGGGTTAATAGTATTTTGAATAGTATAGTTGTAAAACATAACTTTATTTTATCATCTTAATGTGTTTCAGTTCATATATTAATTTTATGTAGGTATTGATTGTATAATTGTTAATAATATTTTTAAATATAGTTTGTAATTTTAGGAGATTTATAACTTAATTGCAAATAGCAATTTATAGTGTTGTGGTGGGTTGCTAGGTTTGTAGGGGTATAGGGTGCGTAGTTACTTAAGTAATAATTATTTAACAATCAATTATTAATTTAATTGTTAATTATTTAATTGATTAATAATTATATAATTTGTGTGATAATACATTTTTTTTAGTAATATATTAGGTGTGGGCTGCTTGGGCTGTAGTGGTATAGGGTGGAAAGGTAACTAAGTAATAATGGGAAACCCTAGAAGAGATGAAGGTGAATCCAGCAATTGTCCTCTTTTTGAGACAACTATATATGAATGCTACTGCTAAAGTAAGGTATGGGTTGAGCGGGGAATGTACTAGGTCTTTCCGCATACAAAAGGGGGTGAGGCAAGGATGTGTGCTGGCCCCATTCCTGTTCTCATTATATACCAACAGTCTAGAGAGGGAACTGGGAGCCAGCGGCATTGATTCCCCCAAGGCTGGGAATAGACAGATCTGCTCCCTTCTGTATGCGGACGACGCTGTGTTGATGGCAAGAACTAAGGTTGGTGCCCAAAAAGCTTAAAAAAATTATGTTGATTACATGGGGGAGAGGGGCCTTATTCTTAACGCTAAAAAATCCTTTGTGATGGGATCCGGCAAAGGTGGGGCAAGATGCAAACAACTTAGCGTGGCAGATTGTCACTTACAGGCTACAAAAACATTCCCATACCTAGGTGTCACAATTGAGGCAACGGGGGCGTGGACCACTGAGGTGAAAAACCGATCCCTAGCATTTAAACGTTCGGTTGCGGCAGTAAAACATTTCGCAAGTAAATTAGGGAAAAAACAACCAGATATAATGCTTAGGATCTATGTGGCTAAATGTAGAAGCATCGCCCTGTACGGAGCGGGAATATGGGGATATCATGATGTAACAGCTCTCCAAATCATCGAAAATGACTTTTTTCGATACCTCCTGTCCCTTCCGAAAAGCATCTCAGTTTATAATTCCCACATGGAACTTGGAATGGCGCATCTGACAGACTTGATTAAAACACAGCCAATTCTACTATGGAGGAGAATCTGGGTGACACCAGAATTGGCTTTAAATCGAGAAATAATTAACGATGTCATGGCTCTGGACAATGTAAAAAGCATTAAATGGCTTGAGTACGTGAGGAAAGTCTTCGTGGATATTGAAAGGCCTGAATGGTATTATAAACCTGAGCTAATTGGGAAAATCCCCAAGAAATCTTTAAGAAATCTATGTATGGAGCACTTGAGGTTTGTGACTGAAGTCAGTAAAAGAACTGTGATGGATCATCAATCGTTACTGACTTCTTATAATATTCAACCATACTTGACCATCACGACCTTGGGGTTTGAATGTTTTGTCTTATGCAGATTCAGGTTTAACATTTTTCACCACCTGGTCTCCTATCCGGAAAAAAATGACTGGAACAGATCTATGGCCCCCTGCCCATGCGATAATGTATCTGTTCAGTCTACCTTCCATCTCGTACTATTATGTAAATTGTACAAGAAAGAGCGCGCTAGATGGTTGAAGCACTATTTGAAAAGTGGGGCATGGCGACAATGTAGGGTAGCTTACTTGAACCTCCAACAATTAGGAAATCCTCTATCTATTAAGATTATGACAATGTTTTTAAAAAGTGTGTTAAAACAACGGAATTCTCTATGTATCAAGGCCTAATCGATTGCTTATTTTTTCTAACAATTTAATACTCTTTTTAAACTATTGTGTGTATTTTGTAATTGCGAAGTATGAAATGCTTTTATGATTTTTTAAGTATGAAGAAAATCGAATAAAGCTTTGAAATTTGAAGTAATAATTATTGACATCTACTTATCAATCTATCATTAATTATTTAAGTGATTATTAACTGTGTAAATTGTGTAATCATTATATTTTTTAGTTATATATTAGGTGAGGGCTGCTGAGTTTGAAGGGATATAGGATGGGGAGCTATTTAAGTAATAAGTCATTATAAATTATTTATTTATTATTAATTATATAAATAATTATGTCCTTTATATAATATAGATGTATTTTAGTTGTCGGTTGCTAGGTTTGTGGGGGTATATGGTAGGATGTTAATTAAGAAGTAATTAATTAAGTAGTAATTAATGTACGCATAATTATTATTTGTTAATTAGTTGATTTATTTTTCAATTATGTAAGTTGTGTTATACTTATTTTAGTTTTATTTTAAGTGTGGTTGGCTAGGTATGTGGTGGTATAGTGTAGGCATTTAATTAAGCAGTATATACATTTATTTTTTTCAAATCTTGAAATTGTTTATTAATTATGCAAATTGTTCGTTCCTTTTTTGTTTATTACACATAGTTTTTTGTTGTTTAATCAAATATGTTCATATTAGGAGTTTTACATTTGTTCTAAATCAATAGGTTTATTCAAATATGTAATGTGTTTGAAGTGAAGAACTTTCCAAACGGTTGCACAGACTGAATGCGAAGAATAAATTGAACCCCTCCGAAGTCCAACACTTTTCGCTACTGCTGCACTGACTGGAGATGGAAGAGTAGATATCACCCCTCCGAAGTCCAAAGCCTTCCCTACTGTTGCACACACTGGAGTGAGAATAGTACATTTAACACATCCAAAGTCCAACGCTTTATCTACTGCTGTACAGAATGGAGTGGGAATATAAAAATAATACCCCTCCAAAGTCCAGCGCTTTCCCACAGTTGCACAGAATGGAGTGGGAATAGTATATGTCACCACTCTAAAGTCCAACACTTTCTCTACTTTTGCCCAGGCTGGAGTAGGAATAGTACATTTCATCTCTCCGAAGGCCAGTGCTTTCACTACTGTTGCACAGACTGGAGTGGGAATAGTAAATCTTACCGTACGAAGTCCAACCCTCTCCCTACTGTTGCATAAACCGGAGTGGGAATAATATATTTATTATTCCCAGACTTTAATACTTTTCTTCATATTGTTTAAATATATCTATCATTATCTGTTACTTTTTATTTTATACTAATTGTACTTATTTTGTATTGTAATTATACTAAATGTGTCCTCGCTCCCACCCTGTTTTCTCTTTATATTAACGGGGTGGTGGAGCACCTCTTAGAACACCCTTCAGATGAACCATCCCTGGCTGGTGAACGTATACCCACCCTCCTCTGCGCGGATGACACGCTTCTAATATCAAAATCCCCGATAGGCCTCCAAAGGCTTCTAAATAATTTCCAATCCTTCTGCACCAAACGGGGCCTCGTAATCAATACAGGTAAAACTAAATATCTTGTGTTGAATCCCCCAAAAAAATTAGCACGTCCCCCAATCCTGAATACTGAACCCTTGGAGAGAGTAGAGGTGTTTGATTACCTTGTTATCCGACTATCACATAAAATGCAATGGTCTTCACATTTGGATAAAATTTATTATCACACAAAAGGATCACAGGAGCAATTCTTAAAGAGCAACGCTCCTGTGTAATTAGACCAATAGCAGTTGTTCTTGACATCTATGAAGCTAAAGGGGTTAGTTCTGCTCTGTATGGGGCGGAGCTTTGGGGCTCATCCATTTCCAATGATTTGCCTGTATCCGAAAGAAAGTTTTGTAGGGCGATTATGTCACTCCCACAGGGTACCCCTACGGTCCCATTAATGCTTGATTTGGGCCGTCGCCCTATCGAAGATCTAGCAAGACTACGTCCACTCTTACTTTGGGCACGATTGTGGCGAGTGCCTGAACTGTGTAAATATGCGCAAGGCCTCACAGAAATCATGTCCTCGCCAGGGTGGCACAAAATTAAATGGCTGAGTGACATTAGAAGTTTACTATTTAATTTGGGTCTAAATGATTCATGGACTAATAGATCTTCTCCTCCAAAGGCAATTCTCAAGAAACTTTATTGGAATTGGGTTATGTTACAACGAAATACTAATGCTTCCTTGGGCAGACTTACTGAAGAGTTCTTAAAATTTAAGGACTCTCCAAAATGTGAACTTTATCTGGATGCTATTGGCAAACCTTTTGATAGGGCTCTTTATTTTAAATTTAGAGCTGGAACTCTACCATTGTATACTTTATCTTCAAGTTGGAAACCGCCGGCACAAACTGTTGAGCTTTGTCCAGTATGTCTAGCTAAACGAGAAACATTGGCACATTTTATGCTTGAATGTGGTGAGTACAATTTACCAAGGAAAATATGGCTTAAACATCTTTGTCGCCAATTGGGTACTAGGTGCCATTCAGACGCAATTCGTATATTAATGTCTGACAGCCGTATTACCTATGCTTGTGCTCTCGCCAAATTTTTATCTTGGGCCTGGTTAATCCGAGCCAAAAGGCTGAAATCAATTGTTTAATTTCTTTTTTAACTTGTGATGTGTAAATAATTGCTATGTATAACTTTTTCCTTTTTGTAACTTGTTTTTATTCTTGGCTTCCTTACTGTACCTATGAATTTTATGTGAAGCTTTTATGATAACTTTTTATCGAAATAAAGCCTTTTTGACTTGACTTGACTTGATATATATATATATATATATATATATATATATATATATATATATATATATATATATATATATATATATATATAAAAGAACCTCTCCAGTCAGGAAAAGGAGGAGGCCACACGGGGAGAAAGTGTGGAAACGCTTTAATCACACAGCTTTAAGGCATGATGCATTTCGGCTTACAAAGCCTTCTTCGGATGCCACTGTAGAGATTAGGATACTGCTCCACCTGCGCTTTAAAATAGTCCTGTGCTCTCCTATTGGTGAGAGCACCAGCACACCCCTGTCACATGACTGCGCATCTGAAGCAGTGTAATGTACACTACAACTCCCACAAACCACCTCACCGGGATGGATGCTGCACGGGGATGGACATGATGAATTCTGTCCAGGTGAAGTCTATTGCTGGGCAGGACTGGCGCAGAGTGTCCGAGATGAAAGGATCCTAGATGACGTAGTGTCCAAAAACGCCTCCTTATCTCCCCATAGACGTCCCAGCCTCATGAAATGGAGATCAATCAGGCTGTGAGCAGGAGAACAATGTAACCTGCCCCACGTGAAGTCACGAACTGTAGTGAACAGCAGCCCTTTAATTTCTCACTCCTTGAGGCGGGTTGAAGTAATCCGATTCCTCGGGAAACAAACAAACTGCAACAGCAGACTCCAGCAGTACTTCAACCTCTTGGCAGGACGGGACCTCCTTACACGCCACTGGACAGCGTGGAAACAAGCAAAAGAACCTCTCCAGTCAGGAAAAGGAGGAGGCCACACGGGGAGAAAGTGTGGGAACGCTTTAATCACACAGCTTTAAGGCATGATGCATTTCGGCTTACAAAGCCTTCTTCGGATGCCACTGTAGAGATTAGGATACTGCTCCACCTGCGCTTTAAAATAGTCCTGTGCTCTCCTATTGGTGAGAGCACCAGCACACCCCTGTCACATGACTGCGCATCTGAAGCAGTGTAATGTACACTACAACTCCCACAAACCACCTCACCGGGATGGATGCTGCACGGGGATGGACATGATGAATTCTGTCCAGGTGAAGTCTATTGCTGGGCAGGACTGGCGCAGAGTGTCCGAGATGAAAGGATCCTAGATGACGTAGTGTCCAAAAACGCCTCCTTATCTCCCCATAGACGTCCCAGCCTCATGAAATGGAGATCAATCAGGCTGTGAGCAGGAGAACAATGTAACCTGCCCCACGTGAAGTCACGAACTGTAGTGAACAGCAGCCCTTTAATTTCTCACTCCTTGAGGCGGGTTGAAGTAATCCGATTCCTCGGGAAACAAACAAACTGCAACAGCAGACTCCAGCAGTACTTCAACCTCTTGGCAGGACGGGACCTCCTTACACGCCACTGGACAGCGTGGAAACAAACAAAAGAACCTCTCCAGTCAGGAAAAGGAGGAGGCCACACGGGGAGAAAGTGTGGAAACGCTTTAATCACACAGCTTTAAGGCATGATGCATTTCGGCTTACAAAGCCTTCTTCGGATGCCACTGTAGAGATTAGGATACTGCTCCACTTGCGCTTTAAAATAGTCCTGTGCTCTCCTATTGGTGAGAGCACCAGCACACCCCTGTCACATGACTGCGCATCTGAAGCAGTGTAATGTACACTACAACTCCCACAAACCACCTCACCGGGATGGATGCTGCACGGGGATGGACATGATGAATTCTGTCCAGGTGAAGTCTATTGCTGGGCAGGACTGGCGCAGAGTGTCCGAGATGAAAGGATCCTAGATGACGTAGTGTCCAAAAACGCCTCCTTATCTCCCCATAGACGTCCCAGCCTCATGAAATGGAGATCAATCAGGCTGTGAGCAGGAGAACAATGTAACCTGCCCCACGTGAAGTCACGAACTGTAGTGAACAGCAGCCCTTTAATTTCTCACTCCTTGAGGCGGGTTGAAGTAATCCGATTCCTCGGGAAACAAACAAACTGCAACAGCAGACTCCAGCAGTACTTCAACCTCTTGGCAGGACGGGACCTCCTTACACGCCACTGGACAGCGTGGAAACAAACAAAAGAACCTCTCCAGTCAGGAAAAGGAGGAGGCCACACGGGGAGAAAGTGTGGAAACGCTTTAATCACACAGCTTTAAGGCATGATGCATTTCGGCTTACAAAGCCTTCTTCGGATGCCACTGTAGAGATTAGGATACTGCTCCACTTGCGCTTTAAAATAGTCCTGTGCTCTCCTATTGGTGAGAGCACCAGCACACCCCTGTCACATGACTGCGCATCTGAAGCAGTGTAATGTACACTACAACTCCCACAAACCACCTCACCGGGATGGATGCTGCACGGGGATGGACATGATGAATTCTGTCCAGGTGAAGTCTATTGCTGGGCAGGACTGGCGCAGAGTGTCCGAGATGAAAGGATCCTAGATGACGTAGTGTCCAAAAACGCCTCCTTATCTCCCCATAGACGTCCCAGCCTCATGAAATGGAGATCAATCAGGCTGTGAGCAGGAGAACAATGTAACCTGCCCCACGTGAAGTCACGAACTGTAGTGAACAGCAGCCCTTTAATTTCTCACTCCTTGAGGCGGGTTGAAGTAATCCGATTCCTCGGGAAACAAACAAACTGCAACAGCAGACTCCAGCAGTACTTCAACCTCTTGGCAGGACGGGACCTCCTTACACGCCACTGGACAGCGTGGAAACAAACAAAAGAACCTCTCCAGTCAGGAAAAGGAGGAGGCCACACGGGGAGAAAGTGTGGAAACGCTTTAATCACACAGCTTTAAGGCATGATGCATTTCGGCTTACAAAGCCTTCTTCGGATGCCACTGTAGAGATTAGGATACTGCTCCACTTGCGCTTTAAAATAGTCCTGTGCTCTCCTATTGGTGAGAGCACCAGCACACCCCTGTCACATGACTGCGCATCTGAAGCAGTGTAATGTACACTACAACTCCCACAAACCACCTCACCGGGATGGATGCTGCACGGGGATGGACATGATGAATTCTGTCCAGGTGAAGTCTATTGCTGGGCAGGACTGGCGCAGAGTGTCCGAGATGAAAGGATCCTAGATGACGTAGTGTCCAAAAACGCCTCCTTATCTCCCCATAGACGTCCCAGCCTCATGAAATGGAGATCAATCAGGCTGTGAGCAGGAGAACAATGTAACCTGCCCCACGTGAAGTCACGAACTGTAGTGAACAGCAGCCCTTTAATTTCTCACTCCTTGAGGCGGGTTGAAGTAATCCGATTCCTCGGGAAACAAACAAACTGCAACAGCAGACTCCAGCAGTACTTCAACCTCTTGGCAGGACGGGACCTCCTTACACGCCACTGGACAGCGTGGAAACAAACAAAAGAACCTCTCCAGTCAGGAAAAGGAGGAGACCACACGGGGAGAAAGTGTGGAAACGCTTTAATCACACAGCTTTAAGGAATTTTATGTGAAGCTTTTATGATAACTTTTTATCGAAATAAAGCCTTTTTGACTTGACTTGACTTGATATATATATATATATATATATATATATATATATATATATATATATATATATATATATATATATTCCAAAAGAGTGCCCCACTGGAGTTGGCGTACACACCGGCAGAGCGTGCCGGACATCAAAATTCCAAAGTGTTCAAGTATCGTACGCTCTCAATAAAGTAGCAAGATGCCAGCAATCGTTTTTAGGGTGTTTATTCCTACAACAACATGTTTCGGCTAAAAAGCCTTGCTCACGTCAAAGAAATTGTGCAACTAAGGATCTTAATAAAGTATTACACAGCCCACATAGTTGTTAAACAAAGAAATAGGACTATTTTTTTGCTATTGCTTGATTTGGGACGACAGCGGCCACCATTTTGAAATATGCAAAATTGTAAATGTCACTTTCAAATCCATGTCTAATATACAAAATATACATACATAAAAATATATAAATTGAATATATATTTAACAAGTATACACAATTGGTGACGAAATATTGGATAGACCCTGTGTTACCTACAGAAAAGGTAGGAGCATAAGAGATATGCTTGTCCACAGCGACATCACTAAGTACACGAAGGGAAACCAACATGGCCTCATGGGATTTTTCCCATGTGGCCATTGTAAAGCCTGTAAGAACAGTCGGTTTACCAATGAGGTCAGTTACAACGGGATCAAAAAAGAGGTAACTCCATTTCTTACCTGTAGTACCACTTTTGCTATCTATGTAATAGAATGACCGTGCAAATTGTGGTATATAAGAAGTACTACCTTGCTAGCCAAAAAACTTGTTTTAGAGCACTACCGTGCCATCCTACACAAAGATGAAAAATACCCTGTTGCTAGACATTTCAGGGACAAGCATTTCTCATATCCCTCTGGTATGAGATTCTTTGTCCTTGAACAGATTAAACGCAACCCGATGGGAGGGAACAGAGAACTCAAACTGAGACAGAAGGAATCAAAGTATTTTTTTTTTGTGAAAATTTTTTGTATTCAGTTCATAGCAACGATATAACAAATGCAAAACAACAATAGAACAATCGAAAAGAACAGTGTGCTGCAAAAAGAGAGAAAACAAGGTATTACACAAAAAATAGAATGGTTGAACAATAATCAAAGAATAATCATTCATAGCAAAGACATGGACACAAATCATGGACACTAATCAGGATACTAATCAGGACACTCACGTTTCATATGTTGTGTCATGGGCTGCCACATCTTAATCCCTAATTGATTTTTCTTCACAGATTTAATACGATAGAGGTTATATTCTAGATGGAATACATTATAAAACTTTGCACGCCACATTTCATATGAGGGCGCCTCGGGTTTCAGCCACAAAGAAGCAATACATAGTCGGGCGACTGACATAGCCATAAAGAAAAGGAACCTGTATGGATAGTACAACTGCGCTGTATCTCTATCTTTACACAGCCCGAAAAGCATCATCTCCCTAGATATCACCACATTAACATTTGTAATATAAGATAGAAATTGTGCAATAGATAGGAAAAAAGGTTCCAACACGCTACAATCAAAAAATATATGTACAATATCTGCCACTGCGTCCTGGCACCTAAAACATTGCCCATTGTACATATCGCCCCTTTTATTCATTTTAGCCGGTGTGTGGTGTAAATTAAATAAAGTTTTAAAATGTTTAGCCCGTAGATTGGCAGTCAAGGTGATTTTACAAGCCATCTCGATAGATTCTTGAACAAACAGGTCAGAGATACCGAGTCTAGTACTCCATGTTAGATCTTGAACATCAACAGCATCACAGTGCGTTTTCAACAGACTGCCATATAAAGTCCCAATCTTGGCCCGTTTATTCAAAGCTTCAAGGAGATCATTAGTAACTCTAGAAATATTACTGCAATGTTTAAAAAAAAATCCCGTAGTTGTAAATATTTAAAAAAATCATTCTGAGGAATTGCGTATTTGTCCATTAATTCAACAAATGTAGCCATGACCCCAACATTGAAAATATCCCCTAAACGGCGAATCCCTTTATCCGCACAAGTCCTCATCTTAGTGTCCCAAAATATTGAAGGAAATAATTCTATAGAGTCACAGGGAGTATAAAAGTTAATACGATTGAGAGCAATAATTTTACGTATCCATCCCGACCCTTTAAATGCGGCTAATACTGTCTTGAACCTTGTTCTCTTATAGTAGCTCAGACAAGATGGCGTTTGCGTGTAAGAGGCTCCGCTCTGCTGTCCCGGCGTTTTGGCGGCTAAGGCTCTCTGTGGCGTTTGTAAGCTGTTTTCAGTCGGCTTCGGGAGCCCTGGGTCTTTTTCGAACATCGATGTTACCGGTGGTCGGTGCAGGGAACCGTTGAAAGGTGCGACGCAGTACGAGAGGTGCGGTGGTGCGAGGAGCGAGAGACCAGCGAGGAGTGAGGGGCGAGGAGCCGCTGGGATTGAGAGCACGCCACGGTACGGACTGGGAGACCGCGGGGAGAACGTGCGGGCGGCGTATTTTGGAATACACCCGCTGAGCGTGGATTTTCGAACGCTCCAACTAACAGTGAGTTTTGGGCAAGTGCCTGAGTAATACAATGTGACATTATCGCTACAAGGATTAGACCGGTGGTATTAAGACAGTTACCTGGTGCCTTGTGCTGTGCTACTCGGTTGGTGTTGGAAGCCGACTGAAGCTCACCTGGAGGAATTTTTTATAGTGAGGAGCCATCTATAAGTATTATAAATCGGACTTCAAAGCTCATGGCTTACAGATTGGTGCGATATAACTGGTTATAAACTTCACAAAACTTTATAAAAATCTTTAAAAACTTACGGGAAACTTTCGGGAAGGAGGAGGAAAAAATCTCCTTTTTTTCGATCTTTATTAACTTGTTACAGCCATATTTTCATTAGCACGGACCATAGCTAGGCCCCTTACGCTTCTGCCTTTTTAGTTGCTGGCTATGGGACCCAAAACGGCACGTGATGGGAAAACCAGAGCTACCTGAGAAAGCCAGGTTGGAACTCGGGCTGCACTTGCCGCTAAACTATCTCAAAATTTAAATAGTAAGGAGCCAAGTTGTAAGGCCTCTGAAATTGATAAGCAGGGCACCCCTAAGATCCCGCAAATGTTTCAATCTGCTACTGGGAGAAAGGCTATGACTCCTGTAGCTATATCTGCGGATTCAAATGTCACTGATGAAGACAATATTGTGGTTGATAAACTTGATGTCTCTTCGGCTCAGCTACAGGGGTCACAGATATTACATGCTGTGGCAGGCGATACGGTAGTTAGCGATGGGGGTGAATACAATGTGGCTAATGTGGCTAGTGTGGCTGATGTGGCTAGTGTTGCTAGCTTTGAAGATGTAATTGACCCTGCGAGCGGCAAAGACAGTGAGTTCTTTTCTCTCTCTGAAAAGTCAGAAGGAACTGACTGCGATGGTGAACTGGAGGAGGACCTTTCAATTCATGAGGAAGTATCAGGAGATACTACACCTAGTATGAAGGTCATTAATCTAAGTGGGGAAAGCTCTGTTGTTATATCTGACGACACAGTTACTGTTCGGAAGAGAGATGCTAAAAGAGATCAGGGGTCTGCTGCTGACTATCGTATTGGGATCTCTCAGGTGGGGAACCACTTTTGGAGGAATTAGATTTATCTGATCATGCCAGTGGGGGCTCGGGTATGGAGATATCCAGCCAAGTTTCACTTGAGGAAATCTACAGGTCCATCTCGGAGCACAGGCTGGAGACCCGGGCAGAGCATTTAAAAACTCATACTGCTTGCCGGAAGCTGCAGAATACGGTTCGCCATTTGGCAAAAACCTGTAATGACTTCACTGATAGAATGGCAGAGGCTGAAGGTCGCATCTCTTCATTAGTAGACCAAATGGCAACGCAAAGGGCAGAAGTTGTGGATATAAAGGCGCATAGGGAAGATGTGCACGACAAGCTCGCTGATATGGAGAATTGACTACGGCGTAATAATTTGTGTATTCTTGGGGTCCCAGAAGGCCTTGAGGGGCAAGACATACATAAATTTGTAGCTGAGTTTTTCGACGAGGCATTCCCTGAGGTGAAAGAGTGGAATTGGACCCGGGAAATCCAGCGTGCGCAGCGATTTCCATTCCGTCAACGACCTGCCAGGAGTGGACAAGCTATCCAACATCCACGTGCCATATTGATCTCATTGAATAACTTTTTGGCAAGACAACTTTGTATGAACTCGCTAGACCGGAGAAAAAGAGGGCTGGCAAAGGAATTAAATTTTTTGTGCGGCCAGATTACTACCACTCTACCATGGAGAAACGGTGGCAGCTTTGCCAACTAATTGCACCATTTCAATCTAACGGCTTACAGGTCTTCCTTCTACAGCCAGCAACTTTGAAGACTGTTAATAAGGGACAGAATCATTTTTTTTACTTCTGAGGCCTCAGCCAAAGAATACCTTCACTCTTTGGGCTGATGGTTTAGTGCATTTGTATGGTCATTTTGGTTATCCATTAGATATGCATAATTTTGGTATAATGCACTTATATAATTTGTTCTAGCTTTGACTTATAATGGATATATTGCTTGAATACGGGATTGGCCCGAGCATGTAGAGAGTCTCTAACGTCCATCTAAAGGGCGATAGGCCCTATTGCCTTGATTAATGGGGAGGAACACGTATGGGGTCGGGGGGTTGTTGGGTGGGAATGTGGTGTAGGGGGTACTTTTGGGGTACTGGGTTGGGTGGTTACTGGGTTAAGGGTGAAAAGGGTAAAATATCAGTTCATAGCATGTGTTGCAATGATCCAGGAACAACTCTATTTTCTTCTTGTATATCAACGACCAGCGATTAATCGGAACAATGGCTAATAATAGTCTGCGTATATGTTCTTTTAATGTATGTGGGTTGAACAATGTGCTTAAGCGGAAACGTGTGATTGAGGAATTGCGGTTAATCAACTGTGATATTATATGTCTTCAGGAAACACGCGTACACTGGGTAAATCATAAAATATTGTCCGAATTGGGCTTTTCATTATTAGCAGCATCTAGGCAGGCTACCATGAATCGTGGGGTGGCAATTCTTGGGCGTCAAATAATAACTGCTACAGGTAAAGAAAGGGTGGATAACTTTGGGCGGTGGGCAATAGTTGAATGCATTATTGGGGGTGTTATGACTACAATATGTACTGTTTATGGCTTTAATTTAGACAAAACCGAGATTTTGGAGTTATTGAATGTTGAGCTTGCATTGTGGAGCACCCCCTTGTTATTGCTTGGGGACTTCAACATACATGGCGAATCTTATACTTGGGATCCCCAATTTACTAGTTACAGTGGCCGTAAGCCAAAAGTATTCAGAGCATTACGTCAATTATTGTCTCAACATGGTGTGGTTGATGGATGGCCATTGGTGAATCAGGGGGATCCTGGATTTACGTTTTTCTACTCTGCACATAATAAGCTTGTTCGGCTAGACTATATCTTTATGCCTAGATTTTTAACTATTGGGGCAAAAATGCAGGTAATGGCGCGGATCACGTCGGACCATGGCCCCGTAGTTATGGACTTGCCTCTCATTAACATCAAGCGGGTACAACGCTCATTTACATTTAGTAAAAAGTTAATAGCTGATGAAGAATATATAAGTCATATCCAAGCATGGGCGAAGCGGTTCTTAGAGTATAATAGAGGCACTGCTACTCAACCTATGGTTTGGGATTGTTTTAAGGCTGGGATAAGAGGTGAAACTTGTAGCTATGGGTGGGCTCAACAGAGGAAACGAAAAGCTGTAGCGGGAAAGCTGCTTTTAGATTTGAAAGAGGCCGAACATGAACTTATCCTGGCAATTAGATTACATAGAGATAGTCAAACTGCCCAGACCAAGGTTGTTTGTTGCAAGGCGAAGATAAATGGGGTCTGGAGTCAAAATATAGCAATGTAGAATAAAATGAACAAAACAGAGAGATATGAGTATGGTGAAACTGTTGGTAGATGCCTAGCTCAAAGACTTTGTGGCCGGCAAGCATCTCAACGCATAGAGGCATTGGAAAATAATCAGGGATGCCTGGTGGAGACGTTGGATGCTATAATGGATGTCTTTCACCAGTACTATAAAGAATTATACACCCAGGATTGTGTATCTCAAGATCAGATTGACCAGCTTTTGTCCATACTTGATCTACCTGTGGTAGGGCCCCTTGTAAGAGAGGAATTAGATGCCCCAATGTCTATGCTAGAATTAGAGACAGCACTTAACGACCTTTCGCTTGGGAAAGCAGCTGGTCTGGATAAATTGCCTTTAGAGGTTTATCAAATGCTTTTCCCAATTATTAAGGATGATATGTTAGCTACTTTTGTCTCTGCTCAGTCTGGTAACCCCCCTCCATCATGGGACGATGCGAATATTGTGGTGTTCAAAAAGAAAGATAAGCCCTCTAATCTTCCCGGGTCATATAGACCCATATCACTAATAAACGCAGATGCTAGGATATATTCCAAAATACTTGCTACTCGTTTAATTCAAATCGTTCCATCACTGGTCTCTGATCATCAGCATGAGTTTCCTCCCGGTAGAAGTACGGTCAATCATTTACATAGGGTTATCGCCGTTCTGGACTACGCTTTGGAGTATCATGAAAGTATTGGTCTGGTGTTTTTAGATGCTGAAAAAGCTTTTGACCGTGTGGCATGGGAATTCCTGTGGTATGTAATGAATAGAATGGGGTTTGGGCCCCAGCTTTTGCTTGCCCTACAGACCATGTATAAGCGACCAAGGGCTTAGATCTGCGCGATGGGGCAAGAGTCAGCTTTTGTTTATATTACACGGGGCACAAGGCAAGGATGCCCATGCTCACCGCTACTTTTCGCTATCTATATTGAACCACTGTTGCGAATGCTTGAAACTACACAGGGTATACAATCAATGGTAGTGGGTGATCATTATGTATGGGTCCTAGCATATGCCGATGATATCGTGGTAGTAACATTTGATCCATCCAGAACAAGCATTACGTGAAATTGAGCATGTGACACAAGAGTTTGGGAAATCCTCGGGCTATAAATTAAATATCTCAAAAACCCAGGTTGTGTGCACTGCTGGGCTTTGCCCTAACGAACAACGAGTGACGCAGGAGGCTAGATATTTGGGCATTAAAATTAGGATGTCTCTTCAGGAGATAGTAGCTGTAATTTGGGCAGACATATTAGGATCTGTTAAGAGGCAGCTGGAAAAGGTGGAATGCCTCCATCTATCGATGGTGGGGCGACGCAATGTTTTAAAGATGGTTGTACTACCCAGGATGCTCTATTATTTTCGATGTGTGCCATTGGAGCTGACACGGGTACAACTAATGCATCAACAATCTATTACGGATAAGTTTATTTTGGGCGGGAAGAAGGCCAGGCGGGCATCAAATATATGACCTTACCACTTTCAAGAGGAGGATGGGGGTTCCCAATTTTGTTTTTTATTATCTAGTTTGTCTTCTTCAAAACATGAAAATTTGGCGACTGAGGACGAGACATCGTTGTTTAAAAGCCCAAATATTTATTTGATGTTATTAGGTTGTCAGTCTCGCCAAGCGCTGCTTAGATTTCTTGAACCAAGCTACTATAAGGAATCAAAGTACATCATTGAGTTTCAAATAAAAGACCCGGGTGGCCTCAATCAAGATGAGGAACTAGCAATCCACCTGAGGACATAGAAATTATGCAATAATCTTGAGACAATGATAATCACCTGCAGGCAACTTGTTCTCTGCATACTGAGATTCTTGTGCCCTATTCCCAACCCCTGCCCTTACTATCCCTCTAGAAATCATTTTCTGACTGTCGTTCTTAGAAAATGTGGGCATTTTTCTGTATAAATAGTAATTCTGTAATGCTCAGATGATTCTGAATTTTAGATTTTTTAATATAACCTCACTCATTTTATTTATTCTTTATTTTATTTTTTCTTAACAGATGACAAGGAAGGGGCCCAAACACTGTATTCACTTTCACGGGCTCCTTATCCTTTCTACGCAGAATCACTGAGCACTTTATCACAGTAAAGCAGCCAGCAGTACTCGGATTGTTACTTGTACACAATAAATAGCACATTGAACACAATCGAATAGAAGACATGGGTACTTGGTACTATATGCCATTGAAGGGTCGCAATATCATGTGTTTCAGTATTTTGGCTTATGATTATTATTTCATTTGATAAAGGTTATTGATGTCTTTTACATAGTAACTGATTGGTAACAAATTTTCGTAAGAGGTGAACAGTATTTTACCTAGTGACTATCATGATTATCAATGAACATGCCTAATATTACAGGGAGGTATTTGTGAGCGAAAATTATATATTTTGAACATTATTGATTAACGATAATATTGCCCTGAACCACAAGGACCAGCATGCACTGGCCTCCTGAATTGGGTATTGTAAGCCAAGAGAGGACAATGCCTAAGAAGAGGCACCAAATGTGTTCAATATATGCTAAAAAGACAGAATTATTAGAAGTACCACTGTGTCTTACATGATATTATATTCCTGTTCATTATGTGGAAGGCAGCGAGCAACATAATATCGAGCATTTGCTGTCCCGACAGGACAAATCGAATTAATTGTGTATACTTGTTAAATATATATTCAGTATATATATTTTTATGTATGTATATTTTGTATATTAGACATGGATTTGAAAGCGACATTTACAATTTTGCATATTTCAAAATGGCGGCCGCTGTCGTCCCAAATCAAGCAATAGCAAAAACGTAGTCCTATTTCTTTGTTTAACACTTCTGTGGGCTGTGTAATGCTTTATTAAGATCCTTAGTTGCACCATTCTTCGACGTGAGCAAGGCTGTTTAGCTGAAACATGTTATTGTAAGAATAAACACCCTGAAAATGATTGTTGGCGTCTTGCTACTTTATTGAGAGCGTACAATACATGAACACTTTGGAATATATATATATATATATATATATATATATATATATATATATATATATTCACTGAAAAAACCATAGGTTATAGACCATATATAGTTAGGAATTAGCATTTAAAAAACCTTATTTTACTCACACAAAACCATTGAAATTCCATATATAGTTAGTTGCACTAACTATATATTGCGCACCCGCAATCCACTGCTGATGATGTCACATATTACATCATTCATGACATGGTCAGTGACATCACTGATGACATCACTGATGACATCTCAAATGACATCACTGATGACATCTCACTTGACATCAATGATCACATCACTGATGATATCATTCATGTGACAATACAATGCATCTCCTCACATTTTAATATAACCTCTGTTTCACCCAGTGTTAAAAACAGAGTATAATTTTTGAAACCATTGACACACCAATACTAGTTACTACATACGTACTCACTGATTCCTACGTCTACACACACATTCACTCATTCACCCATACAATCATTCATACATACAATCACTCATGTTTACAACACAATCATATGCACTCATACACCTATACAGACACTCACACTCTGCCACTCATCCATGGAGTTACTCACACACCTAGTCAGTCCTGTAAAGAATCAATCACACTTCCATTTTCTACTCTATACAGTTAAACATAGAGCACCTTACGTTTTCAACCATATACTAACACATACTTACTCTCTTATACAATCATTGATACAAGTACACATTGATCTGTACAGAGTCACACACCTCCCATCCAGCCACACACACACTCAGTCTCCCATGCAAATACTTGGGCAATCAATCAATAACCCATATAGTTACTCATATAGCTACTGATCAACACATGCAGCAGTTTACAGAACAACAGACATAATGATGCACAAATTAAGACAGTTTAGTCACTAACCCATGCACTCAGTGAGACACATTTAATCACTCACTCATACATTCAGTCATGCACCTACTAAATCCTTCGTCCAGACACTTATACATCCACTCATTCTTCAATATGTAAGACATATTTTAACTTTACAGAAACATAGTCACTGGATGTTGTCATCAGTGATGTCATCAGTGATGTCATTTGAGATGTCATCAGTGATGTCATCAGTGATGTCACTGACCATGTCATGAATGATGTAATATGTGACATCATCAGCAGTGGATTGCGGGTGCGCAATATATAGTTAGTGCAACTAACTATATATGGAATTTCAATGGTTTTGTGTGAGTAAAATAAGGTTTTTTAAATGCTAATTCCTAACTATATATGGTCTATAACCTATGGTTTTTTCAGTGAATTTTCAAGGTTTTGTAAATGCTAATTCCTAACTATATATGGTCTATAACCTATGGTTTTTTCAGTGAATTTCAATGGTTTTTTAATAGCAAATATCATAAGCTGTCGAATGTCAAGTACGTGGTAAGAATTTTTTTTTTCGTGTTTATGCACACTGATCTGCTTTGATTGCTGCCCCCCACCCCTCATTTCTATTAGGAGTACTCTCTCTTTGCAGATAGTGAAGGGTAGTTAACGCAGCCCTTTCCCCCTTTGTAATCCGTCGTGCCTGCTTCTCTCTCCATTTGATTGATTGTTCTCTTTGGTTCATTCTCTATTTACAAACAAGCACAGAGTCGCAATACTCTGTTTAGTCTTTGCAGATAGCGAAAAATCGTGTAAAAAAACAAAAGGAATCGAGCAAAATCAGTAGGCCACTAATGGGATCTCTTTTGACCTCGCTAAAATAGAAACATTAGGAACAACCTGTTGAAAATAGCAATGCGTATGTATATAAGCGGCGTTCATTTGTGTTCACAGTACCCCTTGTTGATTGTTTCAATCGAGCATTGAATTGTTCGAAGTTAATTCTCTTAACGATCTTCTCTACCTGCAAACGAGGAAGAATAGGAATATTCTATCTCCCTTTGCAGATAGTGAAGGGTAGGTAACGCAAGCCTTTAACACGTCGTACCTATTTCATTCCTCATTGATTGATTGATTGTCCGAACATTGACTGTTTGGGAATTAGTTCTTTTTGGAGGTATTCCCTGTTTGCAAATAAACGTAGGAAAATCTTTGCAAGTAGTGAAAGGGTACGTAATGCGGACCATTCTCCCCCGTTGTAATCTGTCATGCCTATCTACTCCCCACTGATTGATGCACCTTTTTCACCCGGACCATTTACTAGAGATACGTCATCTGGCCCGACCAGAGAGCACCCCTAGTGAAAAGGACATATGCAATAATAACGAAGTGATCACTGTATCCTGTTAACAGAAACTTTACCATGAAACAACCTGGAAAGAAAAAAATAGGAAAACGAAAATCAGTAGGCCACTGATGAACATGAACTTTTATTAAACAACGAACAAAGAAACGATAACATAACGTAATGATAAAACCTATTAATGTCCTAGAAACAAGAAAACGTTAAAATATGCCAGTGGTGAGAGACCAGAAAAACAGTAAGAGAAACCAAATCACCCCTCGCTGTCCCACCGCCTGCCACGCCAAAAAAATCGATAGACTAGGGAAAATGCAAGTCAGTAGAACATCCACCCCCACTCTGGAAACTTCCAAGGTGGGGCAGGGTTCCGGCTACGCCCAGCCGGGAGCAGCCCATATAAGGCAGGTCCTGCTGCCACGCCTCGGCCAGGAGATCCTAACGTAGGGTGTAGCCGGAGGAGAGGCCGAGACCAGCGGGACCCGGCCAGGGGATTGCCTTTACAACGCTGAACAGTTGCAGGGGGGGGGAATGTCTCCTCGACCCTCCCCTCTCTCTCCCAGTCCGGCCGCGGTGGCCCTTGAGAGTTGCAGGTAGTCCCGCCACATGCTCTTCCGGTCCGACCACCAACGGTCGGGGGGCCGAGGCCGACGGGATCCGGCTGCAGCCGATAAACCAAGAAACCCGTTCATGGGGCCAGAGCCAGGGGCGTCCGGCCGACATCCACCGGAAGCCCGGCCCGAAGACGGACGGGACACTTCTTTCTTTTATAATGGCTGCGACAACACTGGAGGGGGATGTCTTGCACATGCCTCCGACCCCCCCCTCGTCCTCATCGCCTGGTCCGGCCATAACAAATCTCAAGCGAGACGCCGTGGGGTGCACTGGGAGGGAGAGACGGTGCGAACAGGCCTCTCCCGCCTCCCCAGGTGGAGGCTTCCCAGCTGCACCCTCAGCGCTCCAGGCGGTGGCATCCTAACAACTACAGTGCTGCACAGTTTCGGAACGACCTAGATAACGGTTCTTCCACTGTGGCCATGCTGCAACGTCTCGCCCGGCAGGGTGGAGCCCGTCCGCTCATGTGACCCCGCGATCGCCGGTAGCTGCCGAACTCTCAAAATGGCGGTCGACCTGGCAAGAGCGGGCCCAACATAAAGAAATGGCCCGGTCACTGGTTGACTCCACCACCGTAGTCCTCCACGACCTTGAAGATTCTAGAGGAGCCGCGGGAGTCTCCGACCCCCGATGGGGAATGACTGCCATGATCGCCCGTGGAGTGACGAAACTGTATCCGCGGGACGTCGGCGCTCCCATGCTGGCGCCAGCCTCACTTTGAATTACTACAATCCTGCAGACCTTACTTCCGGTGAAAGCACAGTGTGACCCGGTAGGAAAAATTATTGCACCCCCTCCCCTTTTTGACTGATAGTTCAAACCACCGATCCTTTCCTTTGCCCTTTTAACGGAACTTTGGACTGCCTCCCCCTCTTTTACATTTTCTAGAGAAAACAAAACATTAACCACTACATTAGCATAGCAGTTGACACCAGAACTGTTTTCAAATTGAAAACCAACAACATCTTCAACAGAATCCTTTTTGTTTCTGCTGTGACCCTGCTACAGCACAGGCATTGTCCCCAGCAGTAATTCTGCAATGCCGGTAAGAATAGCTGTGGTGCCTACTGGACTCACTCACCCCCGCGGCGCCCCACGCCGTTTTTTGCTGGGCGGCAACTTACTAGACATCACTTTCGTGCCATCTAGATTTCAGCGCGTTCTGCTGCCTTGGAACTATTCGCACAACAGACCGCTACTGACAAGAATATTTCATTATTGGTGCTGTCAATTTCAATAAATCTATTGGATAATTAAAAAGAAATTGCCACGGTCTCTTCGTTGTTTAAATGTTTTTACTGTTTTTGTTTTGTTGTATATATTTATATGTTATTAAAGTTTTATATTCCTACTACTTTGTTGGAGTGCTATATATTTTTAATGTGACACATAATTGTAAAAACTTTGATGTACAAAGAGTCATTCCTGGAATCTTCCGCTTCAGGCTCGGTCCCCTCCCCAATCACAATACAGGATGGTTTTCAGATAGTAGGAACGCGTGTGCTGTGACGGATCACATCGGGTGTGGGCCTTGATCTACTATAACTCCTTTGAAGAGGGGTGATTCTTTACAGCTGGGGCCATAAACTACATCTGCAGGGCTAGCTGATAGCCTAGGACCGGCCTGGACATTCGGACACAGAGGAAGAGGAGTGTCAGAGGGTGCGGTAGTGAATAGGGCGAAAGGGAGGTGTCGGGCGGGCACAGAGTGTGATTCTCAGGGAAGAGCAGCGCAGATGGGGGAAGGTTTATTGCCCATGCATAAGACAGAGAGCGGTGGTGACCAGTGCCTGGGGGAGATGCTTACGAGGGTGAGGAGCCATGCTACGAATCGACAGCGTGCAGAGAGTGGGTCTGGTCAAGACATCTAAAATGGCTGCCGTGCACGACAAAAGTGTGGCATTTCAAAAAAGGCAAGATGGCGCAGACAATGTTTTTCAACACTTCCTCATTTCCTTCGAATCGAACGTTAACAGACGTTGGGGCATATTACCAAAGTTAAGCGATATTTATCGCTAACGATGCTTACCAACCAATTTTTTACCACTAAGCATCGTCAGAAATTATCGAAGATAAACCTTACTATTATCAAGGTTTATCGCAAATGCGATAATAAACGGCCGCAATGCATGAATATCGCTAAAAAGTCAGCGATATTCATGCATTACCGAGCTAATACTCTTAGCCATGTTATCCACCTCCCATTGGATAACATGGCTAAGAACTGCTCAGGGCAGGTGTTACTTTTTGGAGATATTCGCGCTTAGCGCGAATATCTCCAAAAGTTGGTAATAGGAGATAGATATCTTGCATGTTGTAATGCAAGTTATTGTGGTATATGGAACTCATACCATAATCTCTCAGGAAAGCAGAAACTGATCCTTTTGGGACCGCCTAAAAAGGCCTAGGGGGTGAGGAGTACTCTACTTTGCCCCCTTTTCACGTTCCGAACTATTTTATTTTACTCTCTTCTGTAATTACACAAAATACCAGCGATAAGATGCATCGGAGACACACAGTGAGAGAAAGGAGGCCGGAGATGAAGAAGACATGTCAAATACACATTGGAGATAATATAGTGGCAGAAGGGAAGTAAATATGAGTAAACTTACCATGTAACATAAAAATGTTGCACTCTATACTATAAGTCTCATTTTATACTACAATCACTTCGCTACAACCTCATAAATTAAAAATAAAAATAAATAATGTCTCAAACAATTTTTGATTTCTAAATATAAATTTATTCTTCAGAATTTTCTAAATTTGAAACAACTAGTAACATGTCCTCATCAGTAATTTCCTCTTCAATCATCTCATCTGGAATCTCCTCATTAAAAGTCTGCAATGATGATTCTTGTAACTCTATGGTCTCCAAACACTCGATAAATTCGCCATCAAGAGATTGATCAAAAAAATCATTCAAGTCATCTCCTCCTTCTGACAATATTTCATTATTGGTGCTGTCCATTTCAATCAATGTAGTGGAATCATTCAAGTCATCTCCTCGTGACAATATTTCATTATTGGTGCTCTCAATTTCAATCAATGTAGTGGAATCATTCAAGTCATCTCCTCCTTGTGACAATATTTCATTATTGGTGCTGTCCATTTCAATCAATCTAATGGAATCATACAAGCCATCTCCTCCTTGTGACAATATTTCATTATTGGTGCTCTCAATTTCAATCAATGTAGTGGAATCATTCAAGTCATCTCCTTGTGACAATATTTCATTCTTGGTGCTGTCCATTTCAATCAATCTAATGGAATCATACAAGTCATGTCCTCCTTGTGACAATATTTCATTATTGGTGCTCTCAATTTCAATCAATGTAGTGGACAATTCAAAAGAAATTGCCACGGTCTCTTCATTGTGAGCCATTTTATTTTGAAATTGCTTGCTGTAAATTGCAGAAAAAAATAATCACTTTCATTTATCGTTTTTAGTAATACATAATATAAAACTAACTTCATCAAGTATTTAGTATAACAGAAGGACTGCAAATAAATAACAGAAAACATTTTTCAAATTATCTTCAAGTGTACAACATAGTTCCCCTTACAAATTAACAACTCACCTTTTTAAAAGTAGCAGAAGTGTTAGTACTGTGTAAATCAAACACCAGAAATTCACCACCAAAAATTCCTCACAAATGTACCTCAGACAGTAGTATCACAAAATGGCTGTGGTTTCCTCTCATTTGACATATATACATAACCAATTAACTTTCATCACACACAAATACAAAACCAAAGTAACATTTTAATTGGTTCTAAATTTCAACACTTTCAAATGTGTTTTCCCCATGCAATTTTCCATAGGACATTTACATACGTCTACAGCCTGAATGGCTGAACGGAATTACACCAAACTTGGCAAAATGGTACATCAAACCTAAGAGGTCAGGGAGGATCTACTATGCCCCCTTATGGTCATTTCCCCCTTCGCTTTGGCCTCCTCTTGTCTCTCAATCCTACCGAGGGACAAGATGGCGGCCGCTACGGACTGTTTGGAATGTTGACAGACGCCGGAGAACCAATCAGCTTCGCAAAGCTCCGTAACGCGAAAAGTACGCGAAGCGGAGCGCTGTTACAGATATATATCTTTTTTTCAACGTTAATTTCTCAAAATCCACTGGAGCACATATATTGAGACCTAGCAAAGGCACATCGGGCTACCAGTCCCTAATATTTTGCCAAGTTTCGTGCAAATCCATTCAGCCGTTCGATTATTATTATTTTGTTTTTTTTTTGCCCCGCGGGGCCCTTTTAAAACCTCCACATCAAACCTAGGGGGTCAGCGAGGATCTACTATGCCCCCTTATAGTTATTTCCCCCTTTGTTTTGACCTCCTCTTGTCTCTCGATCCTACCGAGAGACAAGATGGCGGCCGCTACGGACTGTTTGGAATGTTGACAGACGCCGGAGAACCAATCAGCTTCGCTTCACAAAGCTCCGTTGCGCGAAAAGTCCGCGAACCAGAGCGCTAACCGGTCCGCTGTTACAGATATATATCTTTTTTTAAACGTTAATTTCTCAAAATCCACTGGAGCACATATATTGAGACCTACAAAAGGCACATCGGGCTACCAGTCCCTACAATTTTGCCAAGTTTCGTGCAAATCCATTCAGCCGTTCGGGCTAAAAGTGAGGCCAACCGCCCTATGGAAAACTCAATGTTAAAAACACGTTTTGGGACCCCCCTTTTTTCTCGGCCCCCACTGGACGAACCCCCCCCAAATTTTCAAGGGCTGCTCAGAAACAAAATGTGCCATTTTCCTGAAAATTTCAGCCGATTCCGTCCACAAACGCCAAAGTTATTAGACATAGAATTTTCAAAAAACCCATAGAGAAAAAATCCTAACTATATATACCTACTGGCGACCGCCAGTAGGTAATATATATATATATATATATATATATATATATTTATATATATATATATTATGCAAATTCTTCAAACCTCCACATGCAGCGGTAACAGCAGCGGCGAGAGAAGAGACAGACCCCACGTAGTCCAGGCAAGATGTTATTTATCCAAGTGCCTTCCAATATATATATATATTAAAATTTTATATTTTTAGTAAATGTAATTTTATATTTAATTAATTTGGTAGTTTATTTAATGTTTTGCAGGCAATGCACTCATTATAACCTCACATATTTTATCACTCATGACATGGTCAGTAACATCATTGATGATATCATTGAAGACATCCTAAATAACGTCCACCCGCGATATCCACTGAAATTTCTTTAAAAAAATGCTTTTTAAAAGGGCTAAACGGACAGTGTAATCCTACCCTGCCCCCTTTTTTTTAACATTCTGTTTTTGGGACTCGGCTGATTCCAAGTCCTAAAAATGACTGCGAACACTTCCTGGTTGAAGTTTTGGCAGCTAATCAGATTTCAACACGGGGACTGTTGGATCTGCAGAGAATTTGCATTTCTAAGTATACAACTTTGATTTCCCATCAATATCTCTAAAAGCTACTGAACAAATTCACACAAAAAGCACGCTTTCTGGACCAAGACCTTGCTTTCTGCCAAATGTGTTGTCATAACGTCCAACAGTTCGGGCTGTAGTCGTGTTCAAAATCCCTATGGGAGATTGTATGGGGAAAACAAGGTTTAGGACCCCCCTTTTTCTTGGCCTCTGCTGGAAAAATTACCTCTAAATTTCAGGCCAGCAATTGAAGTGAGTGGCTTACTAGTTTTGAAAATCCCAGGAAGATTTGTCAAACTGCGCCAAAGCTATTGGCGAAAAACCCTGTTTTGCCTGTGGAAACTAGGTCCTAACTACCGCATGTAAGATATATATATATCAAATAAACTCATAATCTGAATTATTTAGCCACAAAACAAAGCTGCTTTCACAACATAAGGATCGAACATTCATATATGTATATATATGCTTCCTATTGTAGTACATTTAAAACAATGACCCAGTAAAATATATATATTTTTTAAGTGTTAATTTATGTATTTATATATATATAAACATACACGCCCATATATGTGTATGTGTCTATATAAGTGTATATTTCGTTATAGTGTTACATATTATGTACATATATTTAAATTACATTCTGTAACGAGGAGGCTGCACGGGGGAACAGGGCACCCCTACCGTAGATTGGTGGGTTGTTGACTCTGATATTCCCCTCTCTCTCCCACCTAAGCAGAATGAGTGGAGCGAGGACAGGCAACCCCTATGGCCCACGCATGAGGAGGAATAACGGGATGGCTCCTTTAATTGGGCGCACGAGGAAGATGAAGACCCGCCTCGGGATGGCGTATGCTTGATAGGATTAGCCAAAAAGGAGGAAGACGAAGGAACAGCATGTGACATCACCCGGGAGGAGTTTGGTGCGGGAAGCGGAGTTCTTGCGGTATCGGAAGAAGGAGAGTACCGGAGCAGAGAGGAGGGTGGAGAGCCGGGCAAGAGTGTTGCGGCGCCAGGAGGCCAACAAGTCACCGGGCCACACTCCTGGAGGAGTGTGGTTTAAGCAGGTACGATAGCTGGTGTCGGGTTGGGCGGGGAGGCGGGGAAACCCGTCTCGCTAGTTGCTCAACCGACCTGGTAGTACCGGTTGACCTCTTTTGTAAATAGTCTTTCCTGACCTCCCTTTTCCCCGTTTTCCCAGACACGCTATCCTCACTACCGCTCCTTGCACTCCCCTTGTATATAGGTGTTGTGTGCATACACCTTCTCAGCGGTGCTCCCCTCACCCCCTGGTAACTCCCTAGGGCAAAGACACAAAGAGAACTGTGCCCTGACCAGTTGCTATATTTTCTTTCTGCATGCCCTACGGTAATGGAACCAAGGAGTAGAACCTGGTTGACCCAGCAAGAAGAGCAAGGGCGAAGAAGACTCCCTAAGGGGTAACAGTGACCACGGATCCCGCAGCCTATTCCCGGGATAGACTCACGTTGCGCAGTAAAAGAACCTTTACTAAAATAAAACCATACTTACCCAGATCGAGTCTCCGACCCCTTCCTACAACCCCGCCACACATTCTACTCATGTTATATATTTAAATGTTTAAAATTACCTAATTTCTCTGTCTCTCGCGCTCTCTCTCTCTCTCTCTCTCTCTATATATATATATATTCACTGAAAAAACCATAGGTTATAGACCATATATAGTTAGGAATTAGCATTTACAAAACCTTGAAAATTCACTGAAAAAACCATAGGTTATAGACCATATATAGTTAGGAATTAGCATTTACAAAACCTTGAAAATTCACTGAAAAAACCATAGGTTATAGACCATATATAGTTAGGAATTAGCATTTAAAAAACCTTTTTTTACTCACACAAAACCATTGAAATTCCATATATAGTTAGTAGTACTAACTATATATCGCGCACCCGCAATCCACTGCTGATCATGTCACATATTACATCATTCATGACATGGTCAGTGACATCACTGATGACATCACTGATGGCATCTCAAATGACATCACTGATGACATCACTGATGACATCTCAAATGGCATCACTGATGACATCACTGATGACAACATCCAGTGACTGTGTATTTCTTTAAAGTTAAAATATGTCTTACATATTGAAGAATGAGTGGATGTAGAAGTGTCTGGATGAAGGATTTAGTAGGTGCATGACTGACTGTATGAGTGAGTGGTTAAATGTGTCTCACTGAGTGTATGGGTTAGTAACTGAACTGTCTTAATTTGTGCATCATTATGTTTGTTGTTCTGTAAACTGCTGCATGTGTTCATCAGTAGCTATATGAGTAAGTATATGGGTTATTGATTGGTTGCTCAAGTATTTGTATGGGAGACTGAGTGTGTGTGTGGGTGGCTGGGAGGTGTATGACTCTGTGCATTGGTGAGTGAATGGATATCTCAGTGCTACATGTCAAAGTAAGTACATATGTAAACACAGTACATGTGAGAGTTGGCATATATAAATAACTGTGCATAAGAGCCAGTGAATGTGTGAGTGGCTGTATGGATGATTGTGAACTTGTATCAGGGATTGTAAAAGAGAGTAAATATGTGTTAGTATATGTTTGAATAAGTAAGGTGTGTATAACTGTATAGTTGAGGAAATGGAGGTGTGATTGATTCTTTGCATGACTGACTAGGTGTGTAAGTAACTCCATGGATGAGTGACAGTCTATGAGTGTCTGTTTACACTGAGTGTATCTAAGGTTATATTAGAGTCTGAAGAGGTTCATCGTATTATCACATGAATGATGTCATCAGTGATGTGATCAGTAATGTCAAATGAGATGTCATCAGTGATGTCATCAGTGATGTCATTTGAGATGTCATCAGTGATGTCATCAGTGATGTCATTTGAGATGTCATCAGTGATGTCATCAGTGATGTCATTTGAGATGCCATCAGTGATGTCATCAGTGATGTCACTGACCATGTCATGAATGATGTAATATGTGACATGATCAGCAGTGGATTGCGGGTGCGCGATATATAGTTAGTACTACTAACTATATATGGAATTTCAATGGTTTTGTGGGAGTAAAAAAAGGTTTTTTAAATGCTAATTCCTAACTATATATGGTCTATAACCTATGGTTTTTTCAGTGAATTTTCAAGGTTTTGTAAATGCTAATTCCTAACTATATATGGTCTATAACCTATGGTTTTTTCAGTGAATTTTCAAGGTTTTGTAAATGCTAATTCCTAACTATATATGGTCTATAACCTATGGTTTTTTCAGTGAATTTTCAAGGTTTTGTAAATGCTAATTCCTAACTATATATGGTCTCTAACCTATGGTTTTTTCAGTGAATTTCAATGGTTTTTTAATAGCAAATATCATAAGCTGTCGAATGTCAAGTACGTGGTAAGAAAAAACATTTTCGTGTTTATGCACACTGATCTGCTTTGAATGCTGCCCCCCCCTCATTTCTATTAGGAGTACTCTCTCTTTGCAGATAGTGAAGGGTAGTTAACGCAGGCCTTTGCCCCCGTTGTAATCCGTCGTGCCTGCTTCTCTCTCCATTTGATTGATTGTTATCCAAGCATTTACTGTTTTAGAATTGGTTCTCTTTGGTTCATTCTCTATTTACAAACAAGCACAGAGTCGCAATACTCTGTTTAGTCTTTGCAGATAGCGAAAAATCGTGTAAAAAAACAAAAGGAATTGAGCAAAATCAGTAGGCCACTAATGGGATCTCTTTTTGACCTCGCTAAAATAGAAACATTAGGAACAACCCCTCATGACAAATACGAAACTAGTGAGATGAACTGAACTCCACACCATGATGGCTGCAAGACAGCTCGGCTCCGCCACCCACCCCGCCCAAAATAACGATAAACTCTATGCAAATATATACAACACACCAGCAAAGTAACAGGGTAAAACATTTTATTAAACAACTATTTACATAACTATTTTAAACTTTTTGTTGCCCGATCCGGCTAGCTCAATCGATCGAGCATGAAACTCATGCACTCTGATGATTCAAAGTTTTGAAGAGTGCTTGTAACACTGTCTGAAGCCTATTTGCACTTGCTTCATCTTCACTATTCTAAAAGTAAGTGGGGGCTGTTTGAGTACGTTACTGCATTTGTAAACAATGTGATGCGGTGCCACCCTGAACCGCTTAACGGAGGCCCCCGAGGGACGGTGTGATGGCGCGGACTCGGAGGGGGCGCTTGGCTCCGGCCCCCTCCCCAAGTCGTGTTCTCCTGGTGTGGCCTGAGATCGCCCCCGACATAGGTGGCCGGCTCCCGGGATCAAGCGGAACTTTTTGCCTTTTGGTAACTCTTGCATTCTTGACCTTGTCCCACAATCCGTTTCACCTAAAGACACGCTGTAGTGGGGCGCCCCTTTACCATTTCAGTTGCCATTCCGCCCGCTTTTGCTACACTGTGCCTCTTCCGCTATTCAGCTGTTTACCGCCCGCTCTTTCGACTACAACGTCTCGCTCACCATGTAGTTGAGTTGCTCCCGCTCTTGCGGTGCAGCGATAGGCGGCTGCCACAGGACTCTCAAAATGGCGGCCGGCTCTTCAGATTTGGGCGTGGTCCACTAAAATGGCCCTGCGACACCTTGGAACTCGGACGCTTGTCTGCTAGAGCTTGGGCTCCATTCTCGAAAGCATCCCCTCAGCCTTGAAGATTCTACAAAAGTCTTGGGGGCCCCCGACTCCCGCAGGCTTTTGGTGGGGAGCGGCTAGCATGATTGCTCGTGGAATGGCCACGACGGAGCTACGAAATGGTGGTGCTCTCATGCTAACGCCAGCTTCAGTCTGAAACATCCAGAAACTCTGTAGACTACCAATTCGATCAGTTCCGGTAGCGCCCCAACGTGACCCGGTAGAGAAGAACTTGCCCTCCCCTCTTTGACTGATGGTTCTTGTTGCCTGTCCCTTCTGTTGTCATTTAACAGAACTATTTAGCCTGCTGAAAGGGGTTGTGTTCCGACCGCTGGTTGGTGGAGACATTTTGACTATATTCTGGACCTGCGTTGTCGCGTAATGCGTCATATGACGCGCCGCGTTAGCGCATCCGGAAGTGATCCGGCGCGCAGCGCGTAACGTAAGCATAACAGATCATGTAACTTGTTAATAAAACTTTTCATTGGTTCATTTTACTTTTCTTATTCTAATGATGAAAGGCTTGGTCATATGACCTAAAAATTACGCTTTTTATTACTTTCGAACATTATTTTTTCTTAAGCATATGTTATAATGTTCCAGGCTAATGTACTTTCCCGGAAAATTTACAACTGTCCTGCAAGTAAAATATATTCCTTTTTCGAGAAAAAGGGCGTTTCTTCGTCCCATGACGGAGCCGTTGAGCAAAAGAGGGTCGGCCTGCTGTCTTAGTCGCCGATACGCCAGAATATCAGATTCTTATCGATCACTTTATGTTGCAGGAGTAGAAAATACAACAACCCTTGACCATTTATCTTTACTGCGTTCCTGCGTATTATACCTTTTACCCTTCATGTAATTCGAATGCTTTATTTCACTTGCCTTTTACTGATTCTAAAACAGTGACTATTTTTAAAAACGTTACCAATGTAAATACTACTACCATGTTTTCTTTTAAAAACCTTTATTGTGAAAATGTCAGTATACAAATACGGGCCTATAACCACGTGGGCCGCCACGGAGCAAACTGTAATCGTATATGATGAGTAGACATTTACACTGTAGAGGAACGTAACGGGCGGGCCATTAGGTTGCAAGAACTAAGGTGTCTAACAGTTGCGGAATCGGTGGACGTACATTTTATAATTAAAATACGACAGGGCCAGTTAAAATAAAATTATCTAGATATACATTTGCGGGCAAGTACCATGGGTGACGTTAATTCAAACTTTCAA
This sequence comes from Lissotriton helveticus, assembly GCF_964261635.1. NCBI lineage: Eukaryota > Metazoa > Chordata > Amphibia > Caudata > Salamandridae > Lissotriton > Lissotriton helveticus. Next base: position 778,445,834 of record NC_136072.1, read on the forward strand.
TAGTACAGTAATCAATAACACATCAGAACTTAATATCAATAGGGATGTCGAAATATTCAATCAATTCTCGTCCCCGCCCGCCATGTGCTTCAAAACTGCATACGTATCTCGTGATTTCAAGGTTCTGCAACCAGTACACAACAACGAGTTACGAGTCCCATTTATTCCGGCGCCATTTTGGGCGAGGACGGGCAGGTCCAGGATATAGTCAAAATGTCTCTACCAACCATCGACTATGATGATGTTCATATGCTGTATTTATTAGAGTAACACTCATCTGTCCACATGAAATTAATTTGCCACAATCTAAACATGTCATTTTAATCTTTCCAAAGTTCTTCTAAATATTTGGGACCGTTTCCCTTGCCTCTGATGCTGTCAGTGCCAGTTCTTTGATGAATGTACTGGCAGGTCGGGGGTTCTCCTCCAAATCTCTCTTTTATGCAGCACTATAATTAATCAGTGCCACCTCTCCATATGACGATGCATGGTATAGTTACCATAACTATATTTTTTTTCGGTTCCTCTGGAGAGTACATCGTGGCAGATGAAGCGTGTAACGTACCGGGAATTTACCTTTTTTGCATGTAGAGGAAAGGAAAAAAAATGTGAGCGTCCGAGTTCTAAGGTGTCCCAGGGCCATTTTAGTGGACCAGGCCCAAATCCAAAGGACAGGCCGCCATTTTGAGAGTCCTGTTGCAGCCGCCTGTCGCTGTAGCATCAAGAGCGGCCGAAACTCAGCTGATTGGCAACTGAAACGGTAAAGGGGCGCCCCACTACAGCAGACGAGCCTCCACCTGGCAAGGCCCGTTCACGCCGCCTCCCCCCCCCTTCGGGCACCCCAAGCCGTTATTCGGAGCAGGATTGTAGGATGGCCACACCAATGCGGCAACTTACTAGACACCACCTCGGTGCCAACCGAATCTCAGCGCCTTGTGGTGTCTTCTATTCAGAAAACATTGTTGTGCTGCCTTCGACCCATTCGCCGCAAGTGCGCACGCAACTCAGCTGCATAGCTTGCTAGACACCACCTCGGTGCCATCCGGATCTTGTCGCGTTGCGCTGCCTTTGGCCCCATTCGCACATCGGTCCGCTACTGACGCCACCTCACAGGCCAACGGGGCGCCCCACGCCGACTTTCAGCATTGTAGGATGGCCACACCAGTACGGCAACTTGCTAGACACCACCTCGGTGCCATCCGGATCTTGGCGCGTTGTGCTGCCTTCAGCCTATTCGCACATCAGTCCGCTACTGACGCGAACTCACAGGCCAACGAGGCGCCCCACGCCGACTTTCAGCATTATAGGATGGCCACACCAGTACGGCAACTTGCTAGACACCACCTCGGTGCCATCCGAATCTTGGCGCGTAGTGAAGCTGCAGCAGCTGCAAATAAGCTTCAGACAGTGTTACAACCGCTGCTCAGAACTCTCAACTATGACACCACCTCGGTGCCATCCGGATCTTGGCGCGTTGTGCTGCCTTTGGCCCCATTCGCACATCGGTCCGCTACTGACGCCACCTCACAGGCCAACGGGGCGCCCCACGCCCACTTTCAGCATTGTACGATGGCCACACCAGTGCGGCAACTTGCTAAACACAACCTCGGTGCCATCCGGATCTTGGCGCGTTGTGCTGCCTTCGGCCTATTCGCACATCGGTCCGCTACTGACGCTGCCTCACGTGCCAACGGATTTTCTACGCTTTTTATACCCTATGCCGCATAACAGGTCATGTGACTTGTTTATAAAACTTTTCATTGGTTCATTTTACTTTTGGTTTCCTAATGATGGAAGGCTTGATCATATGACCTAAAAATAACACTTTTCATTGGATGAAAACTTTTTTTTTTCCCAAACGATGAAAGCCCCACCTTGTTTCTGGATGTTTCAGACTGAAGCTGGCATCAGCAAGAAAGCACCACCATCTCGTGGCTCTGTCGTGGTCATTCCGTGAGCAATCATGGCAGCCGCTCCCCACCGGAAGCCTGCAGGAGTCGGGGGCCCCCAAGACTTTTGTACAATCCTCAAGGCTGAGGGAACGCTTTCGAGAATGGGGTCCAAGACCTAGCAGACTAGCGTCCAATTTCCAAGGTGTCCCAGGGCCATTTCAGTGGACCACGCCCAAATCTGAAGAGCCGGCCGCCATTTTGAGAGTCCTGTGGCAGCCGCCTATCGCTGCACCGCAAGAGTGGGCGCAACTCAGCTGAATGGCGGATTTTGACACAGTGGACCAAAAGCGGACGGAATGGCAACTGAAACGGTAAAGGGGCGCCCCACTACAGCAGACGAGCCTCCACCTGGGGAGGCCCGTTCACGCCGCCTCACCCCCCCCCCGGGGCGCCCCACGCCGTTATTCGGAGGGCGGCAACTTACTGGACATCACCTTGGTGCCATCGTTCTGCTGCCTTGGAACTATTCGCACAACAGACCGCTACTGATGACCCACCCCCCGCGACGCCCCACGCCGGATACCGAAATCAGTGCGGCACCCAGGCAACATCACCTGGGTGCCGTCCAGAAATCTGGACGTTGTGCTGCGTTGGGACTATTCGCACAACCGACCGCTACTTCCTTCTTTTTCCCTAAAAATGTTTAAATGTTTTTACTGTTTTTGTTTTGTTGTATATATTTATAAGTTATTAAAGTTTTATAATCCTACTACTTTGTTGGAGTGCTATATATTTTTAACGTGACACATAATTGTAAAAACTTTGATGTACAAAGAGGCATCCCTGGAATCTTCCGCTTCAGGCTCGGTCCCCTCCCCAATCACAATACAGAATGGTTTTCAGATAGTAGGAACGCGTGTGGTGTGACGGATCTCATCGGGTGTGGGCCTTGATCTACTATAACTCCTTTGAAGAGGGGTGATTCTTTACAGCTGGGGCCATAAACTACATCTGCAGGGCTAGCTGATAGCCTGGGACCGGCCTGGACAATCGGACACAGAGGAAGAGGAGTGTCAGAGGGTGCGGTAGTGAATAGGGCGAAAGGGAGGTGTCGGACAGGCACAGATTTTGATTCTCAGGGAAGAGCAGCGCAGATGGGGGGAGGTTTATTGCCCATGCGTAAGACAGAGAGCGGGGGTGACCAGTGCCTGGGGGAGATGCTTGCGAGGGTGGGGAGCCATGCTAAGGATCGACAGCGTGCAGAGAGTGGGTCTGGTCAAGGCATCTAAAATGGCTGCCGTGCACGACAAAAGTGTGGCATTTGAAAAAAGGCAAGATGGCGCAGACAATGTTTATCAACACTTCCTGATTTCCTTCGAATCGAACGTTAACAGACGTTATCTCTACCACACTACCGGTCCCCCTGGGCTTAAATGCCGAGATGGTAGGGACTGCATCCCGTGGAGATAGGCCGAGACGTCACTCAGCAGAAAAAAAAGAAAAAAAAGTCTATAAACATACAATAAGTTAAAAGTCAATCATTCTTGTTTCCTTGTAGTACGCTCCCCAGGCCCGCGGGGCCCTTTTAAAACCTCCACATCAAACCTAGGGGGTCAGGGAGGATCTACTATGCCCCCTTATGGTCATTTGCCCCTTCGCTTTGGCCTCCTCTTGTCTCTCGATCCTACCGAGAGACAAGATGGCGGCCGCTACGGACTGTTTGGAATGTTTACAGACGCCGGAGAACCATCCGGTCAGCTGTTACAGATATATATCTTTTTTTGAACGTTAATTTCTCAAAATCCACTGGAGCACATATATTGAGACCTAGCAAAGGCACATCGGGCTACCAGTCCCTACAATTTTGCCAAATTTCGTGCAAATCCATTCAGCCGTTCGGGCTAAAAGTGAGGCCAACCGCCCTATGGAAATTAACATTGGAAAAACGCGTTTTGGGACCCCCCTTTTTTCTCGGCCCCCCCTTGACGAACCCCCCCCCCAAATTTCCAGGGGCTGCTCAGAAACAAAATGTTCCATTTTCCTGAAAATTTCTGCCAATTCCGTCCACAAACGCCAAAGTTATTAGACATAGAATTTTCAAAAATCCTTACAATCACTTCGCTACAACCTCATAAATTAAAAATAAAAATGAATAATGTCTCAAACAATTTTTGATTTCTAAATATAAATTTATTCTTCTGAATTTTCATAATTTGAAAGAACTAGTAACATGTCCTCATCAGGAATTTCCTCTTCAATCATCTCATCAGGAATCTCCTCATGAAAAGTCTGCAATGATGATTCTTGTAACTCTATAGTCTCCAAACATTCGATAAATTCACCGTCAAGAGATTGATCAAAAAAATCATTCAAGTCATCTCCTCCTTGTGAGAATATTTCATTATTGGTGCTGTCAATTTCAATAAATGTAGTGGATAATTCAAAAGAAATTGCCACGGTCTCTTCATTGTGATCCATTTTATTTTGAAATTTCTTGCTGTAAATTGCAGAAAAAAATAATCACTTTCATTTATCGTTTTTAGTAATACATAATATAAAACTAACTTTATCAAGTATTTAGTATAACAGAAGGACTGTAAATAAATAACAGAAAACATTTTTCAAATTATCTTAAAGTGTACAACATAGTTCCCCTTACAAATTAACAACTCACCTTTTTGAAAGTAGGAGAAGCGTTAGTACTGTGTAAATCAAACACCAGAAATTGAGCACCAAAAATTCCTCACAAATGTACCTCAGACAGTAGTATCACAAAATGGCTGTGGTTTCCTCTCATTTTAGATATATACATAACCAATTAACTTTCATCACACACAAATACAAAACCAAAGTAACATTTTAATTGGTTCTAAATTTCAACACTTTCAAATGTGTTTTCCCCATATATACATAACCAATTAACTTTCATCACACACAAATACAAAACCAAAGTAACATTTTAATTGGTTCTAAATTTCAACACTTTCAAATGTGTTTTCCCCATGCAATTTTCCATTGGACATTTAGATACGTCTACAGCCTGAATGGCTGAACGGAATTACACCAAACTTGGCAAAATGGTACATCAAACCTAGGGGGTCAGGGAGGATCTACTATGCCCCCTTATGGTCATTTGCCCCTTCGCTTTGGCCTCCTCTTGTCTCTCGATCCTACCGAGAGACAAGATGGCGGCCGCTACGGACTGTTTGGAATGTTTACAGACGCCGGAGAACCAATCAGCTTCGCTTCACAAAGCTCCGTAACGCGAAAAGTACACGAAGCGGAGCGCTGCCCGTTCCGCTGTCACAGATATATATCTTTTTTTGAACGTTAATTTCTCAAAATCCACTGGAGCACATATATTGAGACATAGCAAAGGCACATCGGGCTACCAGTACCTACAATTTTGCCAAGTTTCGTGCAAATCCATTCAGCCGTTCGATTCTTATTATTTATATTTTTTTTTTGCCCCGCGGGGCCCTTTTAAAACCTCCACATCAAACCTAGGGGGTCAGGGAGGATCTACTATGCCCCCTTATGGTCATTTGCCCCTTCGCTTTGGCCTCCTCTTGTCTCTCGATCCTACCGAGAGACAAGATGGCGGCCGCTACGGACTGTTTGGAATGTTTACAGACGCCGGAGAACCAATCAGCTTCGCTTCACAAAGCTCCGTAACGCGAAAAGTACGCGAACCGGAGCGCTGCCCGGTCCGCTGTTACAGATATATATCTTTTTTTGAACGTTAATTTCTCAAAATCCACTGGAGCACATATATTGAGACCTAGCAAAGGCACATCGGGCTACCAGTCCCTACAATTTTGCCAAGTTTCGTGCAAATCCATTCAGCCGTTCGGGCTAAAAGTGAGGCCAACCGCCCTATGGAAATTAACATTGGAAAAACGCGTTTTGGGACCCCCCTTTTTTCTCGGCCCCCCCTTGGCGAACCCCCCCCAAATTTCCAGGGGCTGCTCAGAAACGAAATGTTCCATTTTCCTGAAAATTTCTGCCAATTCCGTCCACAAACGCCAAAGTTATTAGACATAGAATTTTCAAAAATCCCATAGAGAAAAAATCCTAACTATATATACCTACTGGCGACCGCCAGTAGGTAATATATATATATATATATATATATATATATATATATATATATATATATATGAACAGGAACTCGCCAGACGCTGAACAGCGCCATCAATTATTACTCAACTGGAAAATGACGAAGAATGGAACCCAATTTGGTGCCAAAACAAAAGTGTCTATATTTGTGCATATTCTTGCTCAGCATGCAATATATATATTAAAAACCAATATTTTTGTGTGTTTTTAACAAAATATTTGTGAAACAATTTTTTAAAAATATTTTTGTACTTTCTAACATAAGTACAGGGAGACTATATTTTTGAAATCTATATATTTGACACAATGTTTTTATATTGCCATGTTGTTTGCGATATTGTGTCAGTGATCTGCTAAAAGTAGGGCTGCAAGAGATAAACTGCAAAGTGAGAGAACCTCAAGTGAAGTTTAGCAAAGTTGAAAAACTGCAAAGTTACCATACTGTGCAAATTGTGCAATTTGACAACTTTTTTCACCTTCGAGCCTCTAAGTGAGTATTACTTTCTCATGACAGTTTATGCTGACTTAGCAACAGTACTTGATTTTCTATGGGTGGGAACCAACATTGATGTTTTGAACCTCAACTTGGTTTTCATCATTAGAGTTTGACCCAGAGAGGGAGAGGAAAGGATAGAAAAAAGAGAAAAAAAAAGGACGGGAGATACAAGAAAACAGTGAGCAAGAGAGAAAACAGGGAGGAAAAGAAGCTGCATGAGTTACATAAAGAGAAAGGCATTGTGGGGTAGTAAAAGAACGTGGCATGAGGTGGATCAATGACTAAGCAGCATTGGCATTCGATTTCCCCGGGATTTAGCAGTGCCTGCAGCAGGTCCCTAAGAAAAACAATGAGCCGCTGAAGTTCTGTATTTATGTTACAAATTAAGCACAGTTCTTGCACTGTACTACCAGCACCTATGAGACGAAGACGCCATTTTCATTCCTTGTCTTAAGAGACATAAGTTCAGGACTTGGATCGTGCGTTCAGTTGCACCTTTGTCAGACCCATACTGACTAGAAGAGAGTCCCAACCACGATTTGCCCATATGCCAGCAAAGCACTGTCCCCAGTGGAACAGAGGATTAATAGATGTGAAAAAGCTCTGGTATGTGAAGCATTTTCACATTTACATACGAGGAAAAATAAATTATGGTGATACCGAAGGGTGGGCATAAATCGTGAAATTCGGTATAGTTTAATCATGTATAATTAGCTAAGATTATGTTGAATGTCTCAAGAAGAGTAATTCTGTGTTTAACACTATTTCTTAGTGCAAAAATGAGACACGAGGATACATTTTGAACTACGAAATAAGGCTAAATGCAACAATACATGAAGAGCAATCATGATCTGCCACTTGGTACATGTGCTCTTGGAGTTGGATTTTCACCCAACCTACTACTGGCAATTAGTGCTATTTTCTTACGGGGGCGTGGCTTGCGCGCCGCTTCAGCATGGCGGACTGCGCTTGAGCTCCGAGGCGAGTTCTCCCGTCGGGCTGTTTTCTTAGTTCCCCGACTGCCCCTGTGAGCGGAACAGACAGCATTCAGCAGCGGAATGTGAAGGGAGCTGATTTACGAGGTTTCCTGCTGCCTTTGTCACCGGCTACATGCTTTCTGCCTGACGCTCGTTTTTCCTCACAGACGGCCGCCATTTCCTGCTCCTGACGCAGATGACATTTCTCCTCAAGTATGCTGTTGGCGCTACAATGTTTCAGGTCGTGGTGTCTGCCGAGGGTGTTTCTTATATAATGCCTGCACTTGGTAACATTTTTTCCTTTTTTTTGCTATTTTCTTGCTGCTTGGCTGGGAATTAAGGTGCCTACGCGCTATTTTTCTCTAAGTTCGGCTATCTCATTCAGGTGTGGGTTTTTCTCCTGCGAACTCCATGGTGTGCCCTCCTGATTTATTTGTGGCTCTATCATTTCTTGGCTACATGTCTGCCTGCATATAAGTCCGCCGCTATTATCTTATTAGCGCCCATTGAGCTCAGTGTGTTATCTTTCTCATTTTGGACTGAAGTCTGCGCAGTTTTTGCTCTTCTCTTTCCTTCACGTGGCTGCATATTTTTTCTTTGTGGTTGCTTCCTCATGGCTGCAAGTATGGGTCGTTCCACGAGTAACAAAGACTCTAAAGATGTGCGCACGTCACTGAAGAGACTTAAGGCTGTGTCTCCTACGCCTGACTCTGCTCAGTCAGGCACTACCTCCACGCTGGACACCATTTTAACGCACCTTAATGAGGTGCATGATATTGCGCAGTCAACAAAAACTAATACGGATTTGCTGCAGGTGGAGGTGTCTGCTATCAGGAATGACTTTAAAGCCATCTCTCTTCGTGTATCTGCCACGGAATCACGAATCAGTTCTGCAGAGGATGGTATGCAGAAACACTCCAGATCCATCAACCACATGGAGCGCTCAATGGCGGCATTGCGAAGAGATCTCACTGAGCAGGAAGATCGCAACCGTAGATCTAACCTACGCATTTTTGGCCTGCCGGAAGATTCCGAGAAATCATCTTCATCTATGATAGAGTTCTTATCTCATTGGATTCCGGACACCTTACAAATCTCATTCCTCAGAGAGTTTGAGATAGAAAGGGCACAGCGTGTTCCAACGTTTCGGTCTAAATCGGCTACCCAGCCAAGAGCAGTTATTTTTAAGCCTTTGCGACATCAGCATACTCAACAGATTCTCTCTCATATGCGCAAAACTAAACAAGTCATCTGGAATGGTCAGCGAATCTCAATTTCTCAGGACTTTGCCAGAGATACGGTTATAAGGAGGAAGGGCTTCCTCAATCTTCGGAAGCGTTTGTCAGAAATGGCCATTCCCTTTTCTTTTTCTGGTCCATCGAAGTTCCGCATTACTTATAAAGGACGTTCTAGAATTTTCGATGAACCGGCTGATTTATCTACATTTCTGGACAACCAATTGGAGATAGAGATGGAGATTCAGAAAGCGACTTCGCAGGCTTCGGGTGCCTCGGGCACTTGATTTGTCTTTTTCTGTTGTTTGGATGTACTTTTTTGCAGGCCTGGGTCTCCCCTCTCTCATGTTCAGCTTCTATGATGCTCTTCACTTCCAGGGTTGTTTGCTAGACTATTTCTGCTCTTCTGGTGTTTACATTGCTTCCTGTTCTCTCCTTTTGTTCCAGAGTATTACTCTTTAGCTTGCGTTCTGTTTTTCTTGCTCTTTTTTCTGTCGTTGTTGAACCCAAGCTATTTTTCTCTTTTCTAGTCGCTTACTTCTTGCTAGTTACCTTTTTTTTCTCATTTTTGTCTTCTTTCGGTCTTTCTCTTCTTTATCTATTTTAATATCTTTCTTCCTTTCTTTCCTTCATAGGTATATGTTCCGGTTTTTCTTACTTCAACTATATATTCTTATCATATACAGTTATAGCTTGTTCGTTAACTATATTTTGAGGTTCTGCATTTTTGTTTGACAGGCATTCATCTACTGTTCATGAGTTATCTCAGGCTTTTGTTTTTCTAATTAGTTTTCTCTGCTAATATTAATTGGTATTGCTATGTCTCTTGATATTAGACTACTAACTAATTGTAATTCTACATTCTGTTTCGGTACATTATGCCTGTTCATGTTATCGATATTTGTCGGTCTTCCTTCCAAGGTTATTTGATAGACTTTTGTTTTCTTCTGGACCCTTACTGCTTTCTGCTCTCTCCTTCTTTCCAAAGTCATGCTATTCAGTTTTGTATTCTGCTCCTCTTGTTCTTATTTTTTGTTATTATTTATTTATTTCAAGTTTCTTTTCTCTTTTCTCGACGCTTATCTCTTAATAGTTACATATTCTTTCTCATTTTTGTCATCTTCTATCTTCTACTTTTCTATTCATGTTATTCTCTTTCCTCCTTTATTTCCTACTTATTTGTTTCTTCCGATGTTTTCTACTTCAATTATATATTGTTATCATATACAGGTATAGTTTGTTCATTAGATATGTTTTTTCTGTTAGGATGTGCATATTGCGCATTATACACTCATCTAGTGTTCATAAGTTGCCTATGTTTTTTGTTTTTCTAAATTAGTTTCTCTGCTAGTTTTACCTATTATTGCTATGTCTCTGATATTAGTCTGATGACCTAATGTGTCTATACTCTGTTTTTAAGTTACACTATGCCTATTCACATGGTTCTGCAGCTTTACGTTGCTACTTTTGTCTGTTAACAGTTCATATTTACTGCTATCAGCTTGTTGTATTTTGGGGCTATTATGATCAGTTACTTTTCCTCACAGTACGGGACCCGTACTCGCCTTTTCCACGTTCTCCCTAGTATGATGTTGGTCTTTTTTAGGCCTCCCTTACTGCTTCCTCTCTCCCTCCTTCCTTTTCTCTTTTCTTCTCTTCTTTCTTCCTCTTTCTCTTGGATTCCCCACATGGATTCTCCCTCCGTGTTTTCTGGGACTGAAGATTTGTTCCCTGTTTATGTAAGGTTGCTCCTTTTTCTGTCATCCATGTCATCTTTTTTGTGTTATTCTGTATTTCCATGCCCGGTTTAAATGTTTTATCCCTTAATGTTAAGGGGTTGAATCATCCAGTGAAGAGGTCAAAAGTCTTGGATTATTGTAAATCTCTGTCTTCTGACCTAGTTCTTTTTCAAGAGACCAAGGTCACTAACAGAGAGGCGTTGTTTTTGAAGAAGGAATGGGTCTCGGATGTTTGCTGTTCTGATGCCTCTGGTAAACGAAATGGGGTCATTACATTAGTTTAAAAAAATTCTGGTTTATCTATTCTGTCTTCTGATCATGATTCTCAGGGTCGCTGGCTGTTGTCTAAGTTGTCAGATGGTCAACATGACCTGTTTGTGATGAATATCTATGCTCCTAACGTTGATGATACGGCCTTTTGGAAGTCGGTTACCAAAAAAATAAATGACACCCCGCACTCTGGTAATCTTATTGTAGGCGGAGATTTTAATTTACCAATGGACCCTCTTTTAGACAGGAACTCTGCATTTCAGTTTTGTCCTCCTAAATCTCACAAACAAATGCTTAACATGTGTTCCTTTGCGCATCTTCAGGATTTATGGCGACTTCACAACCCTACTGGTAGTGATTTTTCTTTCTTCTCCTCGCCTCATTCTTCCTTCTCTCGTATTGACTATCTCCTGGTTCATTCTTCGCTTGTTTCGTCTTCCTCTTCCCCGCTTATACATCCTATTTTGATTTCCGATCATGCGGCGGTCACCTTTACATTGTCTTCCTTTGCCCCTAAAGGGCGCGGTCGTTCATGGAGATTGAATACCGAAGTTTTACAAGATGCTTCTCAGGTTGATGAATTTTCTAAAGCTATTGACATTTATTTTCATGAGAATGAAGGCTCTGTCTCTTCCCCAGTAGTTCTATGGGACTCATTTAAGTGCACTTTCCATGGTCAGGTGATTAAGTGTATGTCCAAACGAAATTCAGATATTAAACAGGAGCTTACAGACTTGTCATCTCAGATTAAAACTCTGGAAGCCACCTTTAGACAATCTAAAGACTCATCTTGTTTACAGCTAATAAAGCAACTGAAATACAAATATAATACCATTGTTACTAAACGAGCTCATATTGGAGTACAGGCACAGAAATCCAAGAAGTTGTTGTTACAAAATCGTGCTGGGAAGATTTTGGCTGCTACTTTAAAATTTCAGGATTTCTCTTTTAAGTCCTCACAAATCTCTTCTATTACTGACCACACAGGTTCTAAAAAATTTCAAACAGGGGAAATACTTGAAGTCTTTCGTGACTATTATGATAAACTGTACACTCCTTCTACTGTTTCCACCTTTGACCGGTGTCAGGCTTTTTTAACTTCGGTTCCGATTCAGTCGGTCTCTGATGATGATCGTACTTCTCTAAACAAGCCTATTTCCCCCGAAGAAATTATTTCCGCAATTAAAGCTACTCGTTCTGGCAAGGCTCCAGGTCCTGATGGTTATCCGATCTTATTTTATAAAACTTTTCTTCCTACGCTTGTTCCCAAATTACAATCTCTCTTTGACTCTTTTGTTAAGGATGGATCTGTTTCTGGTACTGCTGCTGAAGCTACTATAGTAGTGATCCCGAAAGAAGGGAAAGATCATTCGGATCCTAAAAACTTTTGTCCTATTTCTCTCCTTAACATGGAAGCTAAAATTTTTGCTAAAATTCTAGCCAAAAGATTAGAAGCCTTTATCCCTCATCTTGTTCATCCCTCTCAAACTGGCTTTGTGAAAGGCCGTCTTGCGCGGGATAATATACGCACTTTTTGTCACGTTCTTGGTGCTGCCAAAAGATCTCAACTCCCTGCTGCGGCCTTGGCCCTTGATGCGGAAAAGGCCTTCGACAAGGTCTCTTGGCCATTTCTTCGAGCTGTTTTGTGCACACACAAGCTTGGCGACTCTTTCATTAATATGATAATGTCCTTATATTCTCTACCTAAAGCTAACATTAGAGTTAATGGTGCTACAGCGTCGTTTTTTAATCTTCGTCAGGGCACTAGACAGGGATGTCCTTTATCCCCACTTTTATTTTTACTGTCTATTGACCCTCTCCTTCGACTGAGTGAGTTACACCCTGATATTAAAGGTTTTTGTTTCGGGCCTCACTGTATTAAAACAGCTGCGTACGCGGATGATGTTCTCATATTTTCTGAGGATATTGCTTTGGCAATCCCTGCTCTTTCAAATATCATTTCCCTCTTTTCATCGGTTTCGGGGTATACCCTAAATAAAGATAAGACTGAAATGTTCCCTTTGAATGCCTATTGTTTCCCCTCCCATATTGGCTCAGCGGGCTTTAAGTGGCAATCCACACATCTGAAATACTTAGGGGTTTATTTTTGTTCTACTCTCTATGCTACCACTGCCTATAATGAATCCCAGACTCTCCTTAAAGTCCGTCGTCTTCTAGATACATGGTCTCCGAAACATATTTCATGGTGGGGTCGTCTCCAGACTCTCAAAATGATGATCACACCGATTATTAATTTTGTTTCCTCCATGCTTCCGGTTAAATTATCGGACTCCTTTTTTCGCGAAATCGATGCTCTGACTTCTAAATTTCTGTGGAATGACAAACGTGCTAGACTTGCATACAAATTTTTGCGTCGGCCTTGCGATATGGGGGGTTGCAATTTTCCAGATTGGGAAAAATACCAAACTGCCTTTCTGGCTTCTCAAGGAGCTTTATGGTTCTCTCCTCCATCTCTTCATGTTCCCTCTTGGTTGCTCATTGAGCAAGCATTAGCATCCCCTTTACCTACTGCCTCGTTTTGCATGACATCTAGTTTACAAATCCTGTTTTCTCGTTCTATCATTATTGATACAATTGCTGCGGTCAGGAAAGTAGACAAGAAAGTGGCAATTCCTTTACACAAAACTAAGTGGTCGTCTATCTGGCGGAATTCCAAAATTAAACTCAACCTTACTCCCAACCTTATGGCCTACTGGGTAGATAAAGGGATCTCGCTTGTTAAACATCTGTATGATGCCTCTGATCAACCATTTCCTTTTTCCACCTTGGCTCAAAAGCATTCTTTAACAAATCTTGATTTTTATACTTTTCTAAAAATTAAAGTGGCCCTTGCTAAAGTCCGTCTTCATCCCACCTCTTCTCTTATCTCACTTTTTCATATTTGGATCAAATCTGGTCATGTGGCCTCAAAGATTTATAAATTTTTGTCGTCTGTTTCTCTACCCGCACAGACGGTTGCTCAGCAAAAATGGATACATCACTTTGATCCTGCTATTACAGATCATATTTCCTCGGAGACTTGGCAATTAATTGGTAAACTCTCTCTCCGTAATAAAATTGCACCATCTTTAATGCAATCTAAGTTTTTCTCTATCAATCTCCTCCATTGGACGCCTGTGCGTCTTCATTCGCTGAATCTTAAAGATGACAACCTATGCTGGAGTTGTGGCTTGTTGCCAGGTGATTTTCACCATATGTTTTTTGGTTGCTCTTTGCTTCAGCCTTTTTGGGACCTCATCCATAAACATCTCTCTCTTATTTTTGGTATTGAGTTCCAACTTTCTTTCCCTTTCATTCTGTTGGGTCCACTGGCTTCCCCTACTCCTCTTCCATTGGATCATCTGGATTTACAGTTGATGGATCTTCTCCTCTCTATTGCTGTGAAAATCATTCTTATGGAATGGAAATCCTTTTCTTTGGTTTCATATCATACATGGTGGGCCTGGGTTTCCTTTTTACGTAGTGCTCATACGTCGGTTGATCAAGCTCACCTTTCTCCATCTATTTCTAGGGGGGTTTGAAAAGCGTTGGATGATTATATGGAGTTGTCCTCAAAAGGGTTGGTTCCTCAGTTTCCTTTTGATATGTCTGTCTAAGTGTTGTCCTTTCATTTTCTGGGTGGTCAGTCCTGTGGGAATCCTTCCTCTTTTTCTTCTTTTTTCTTCTTTCTTTTCTCTTTCCTGTCCTCTACTCCTTCTCATCCTTCTATTGATCTCTCTCTTCTTTCCTCTCTTCTCTCACTCTATTTCCTCCCCTGTCCCCATCTCCATATTTGATAGTGATACGTTTGTTTAGTTCCCAGCTAATAGCTTTTCCTTATTGAATTCTCTACTTTATAACTGGCTACCTTTATTTTATATGCATTTACTTTGATTATTTCTCAAGTTTAGCCCCTGATTGTATAGCTCTCTTGCAGTAGTGTATCACTTGAATTGGATTCTGATCTGTTTACTTTTTATCACATCCTTTTAAATAAAATTTTCTTGAAATCAAAAAAAAAAAAAGTGCTATTTTCTTACAGCAAAATGCACCCTTGCATCCAAAATGGACACGAGGATGCATTTTGCACTAGAAAACAGTGTTAAATCCACAGAACAAAATGGGGAGGGCGAGCTGCCACTCATGCTTGCTAAATAACTAAGCTCTCATGGTAGGATTTCCCCCTAAAATTACATTTAATTATGCAAGCAGTAGTAATCGCTTAATTATCAGTAATTTCACATCAAAGAATAATGCAAAAATACCAAAATTGGTATGCTTGCTCCAGCACAATCGAAATTCTGCCAATGCCTGGAGATATCTCACACACCGCTACAGTTTTTGGAAGATTGTGCTCATGGGACTAACAATAGATGGCACGATAAGAACAATACTGTTGCCCAGGCACTTTCGAATTGGCCAGTGCAAAATGAGACAGGCAAGGCAAATCATATCTCAGAGGAAGGTGGCTCCTTCCTGGTATTAATGCGCAGAGTGTGTGATGAGAATGTCAGTAAAAGTACCAAGATGCCCCTTGAAGGGGGGTGAGGGGGATCATGCTCCTTTTATGTGAAGGAGGAGCAGTGAAATAGGATGTGTGCAGGTGCAGACTGTTGAATTCAACAGTACTCAGTGTGCCCCAGGGGATTTAAACAGGTGGAGAAAGACGCCAAGTCACAGAGCTAATGCCAGCTTCTCAGCTCTCTAAACTGCACGGGCACCTGGCATCAAAGAGATGTGAGCAACGGGCGTGCAAAACAAGCGCCTGCCAATGAGACGCCAGATTAGAGAAAAATAAATACGCATTCACGTAGGATGGACATCAGGGGCCTCATTTATGAGGCTGTGCGTCACTTTTACGCCACCGGGGCGTCACTTTTTGTGACGCACCAGTGGCGTAAAAAATGCGCCTTGTTGTGCCATATATTTTCAAAGTGACGCATCTGGGTAGATGCGTCACTTTGTAAACCCCTGCGCCACATTATACCTGCCCCAGGTATAATGTATGCAAGGGGAGGCGTATTGACGCAAGTAAGGGTCACAGAAGTGACGCGGGGAAATGTATAAAATTTCACTGCGCCACTTCTAGGATGCAAATGTGTCAATATCTTACACCTGCCTCACAGCAGGCGTAAGACTGACGCAGGCCCTTTCACATGTGAAAAGACGCATTGCTGGAGTTGCGTCACTTTTGTGACCCACTCCAGCAATGCATCACTTTTGCGCCATACAGATACGTCAGAAATACTGACGTATCTGTAACTCCTTGCACAATGATGCGTCATACTGTAAATATGATGCATCATTGGTGTCGCAAGGAGGGTGCAGTGAAAAGTGACGCATCGCTGTTTTCACGCAGCGATGATTCACTTTTCATAAATGAGGCCCCAGAAATCTTGCCCCCTGTTCTTTACTAAAGCAGCATGAAAGGAATTCCCAAGGAAAGGGCGCTAGGAAAGACCAGCACCTCAGCCTCTTGCTGAGCCAGTATTTTTCCCGCCTGTGCTCAAGATGTTTGTTTTACTACTTTATGTAGTTTTCTTCCATGTGCGTGGTCATTATGCCAGTGAATGTTAGAGACCTTTTACAGTAAAATGTGGTGCTCGATTCACGAAGCCATTTACAGCCTTAAATCTAAGTTTACAGACGAAAATGAGTTAAAGGTGACTACGTTCGATAGAACTACTGCAGCGTAATTGTGTGGCATTAAGCCAATTAAACCCCTAAAACCTACACTTACAGGTGAAGATGAGTGACAGGTGTGCATGAGCCATATAATTAGTATTGGGCTGCATTCAGAAAGGCAAAATAAACAGTATGCAAGGGTTGGCGAGCAGAAAGGTCAAGCCATGGATTTCCGTGAGAATGTAATTCCCACAAACCTGTGAGTTTGGTGGTATTGACAAACTCTTACTGGAGTAACTCTGCATCCAGGGTGGGAGGGAAACTAATATTCGCAGACTTCCTGTTGAGTAGAAAATGGTCATTTTTTTCTGAATGTTAAGATGTCCAGCACTTTAAGAAAAAAAGGAAAATATAAAAAATTTACTTTTGCACAGCGGGCTGCGTTTCCACGATACAGGCAGTGTCACATCCTGACTGCAAGTCTGCATTTATAAAATCGATGTTACATGTCACTTCCTGTACTGCTCATCGAAAGCTGAGACCCTCCCAGTGGCGGCAGGTGAACTCTGAAAGTGGTGAGGCTTAAGTCATTTCACTTTGTCAGCAAGCCTATCAAACACGCCCAAATTTGATCAGAGGGATGGAAAAAATTCTTCCTATGAGAATATTTATAAAAAGAAAGAGCACACGGTGCATTTTCAGTTTTCAGGCTGGCTAAATCACCATAGCTGTTACGTACAATTCTGAATGGACATTCATGCATTTTGACATGGCCTCATCAATTTTCCAAAATGTGGAAAGCGTCTCCTTTATCACCCTTTCCCTTTCCGCTCCATTATCAATCACATCTGACTGAGAATTTCATTGGACGGCATAAGATTGAACAATAAAAAGTTACACAGATCGTAAATCTCAGCCCTTAGCAGAGCTTTCTCTAGGTTAAAAATATTTTACAAGTTCTGCGAGAAGAGCAAATTCTCCAGTGCATAATGAGTCCTTAACTGACAATTAAAAATAATGACACTAAGGTCATATAAATCTTCACTGTAGATTTGGAGACTCTAATATTGAAAGAGCAGACATAGCAGAAATGTGAATTATTTTAGAACCCCATAATTATCATTCATTATGTGCTTTTCAGCGAAAAAAATATATATTTTATTTTATTTGTTGAGTTTTATATAGCGTGAACTTGACCCTAAGACATCAGACGCATCACGAGGTTTACATGGTAGTAATTGTGGGGCTTACATAGTACATATTGGGGTAGGTATAGCAGGCAGACAGGCAGTACATAGGCGAGCCAAATGATGGTCTTGAGATCAGTAGCTGGTACATTTTTGAGGTAGACACAGCTTATAACTATATAAATTATTTTAGAAGCATATAAAGCAGTACAATTTGTGTAGGTATAAAGGCATAACGACATAACGACATAAAGGCAATAAGAGGGTGAACTATCTAAGGCATTTTTGAGGTAGAGACAGCTATAAAAGGATTTTTTTTAGCAGCGCATAATATTGCACATACTTGGATAGGCATAAAGGAATGGAGGCAGAGCATTAGCGAACTACCAGAGGCATTGGGATACATAGCAGCTAGATTATTGAGGTAGAAACAGCATAAATGTATATATAACGTTTTAACAGTGCATTTGCCTATGGTTACACAAGGAGTATATACAAGCTTTACATTTCCCATAACAATATAAACCCAATTACGATGAGGCTCCGAAAGCCTCCGACCGCAGTCAGAGGCTTTCGCGCCTCATCGCGGTTTCATTTCACACCGCCGCATCGTACTGCAGGCGGTTGAAACTGAGCTCAAGCAGCCCTTAGGCCAGTCGGAGACCAGCACATAATCCCAATGGACAGCGTTTCTGCCATTGGGATTAACATGCTTGGTTTCCGACAGGCTTTCTATGCCAGGCTTTCCGACACGGAAAGCCTGTCGGAAAGCAAGTTTGGCGGCCACTAGCAGGGCCCCCATTCCTTCACGGCCTCTGTTTGAGGGCCGAGGGTGCCCCCCATATTTATCCCTGCACCGTGTGGCATGCACCTCACTCCTGCAATGCAGTGCAGGGATGAACAGAATCTCCCATTTCTCTATGGGAGCTTGTGCTATCGCTGGTTTACGGCCGCAGCACACGCTCCCATAGAGAAATGGGGATATGCAACCACACCATGTGCAGTCGCATTGTAATTGCAGTGTTGAGAGTGATGACCGTAGGTTGGTCGGTCCTGAGAATTCAATGGTGTCAGTCAGAGGCAACTCCGACCGACATCGAGATCGGGCCCTTTATGTCATTATCCCAAAATTAGCAAGAGTGGTCATTTAAATAGCAGTATGAAATATTCTGTGAATTTATTAATTTTGTCGCTATGTTCTGAAAAAAGCAGTGTAAGCTTTCCTAAAAACAAACAGGAATTGCATCAGCAGCAGCAAAGCAAGCTTTCATCACACACAAAATGGGTTCAGCAAAGGCAGCAGAATTACACACATCACTTTTGTATACATATTCAGCACATACAGTGGGTTGGAAACCTTACGTGTGCAAAAAACACCCAAGGTTCAACAGAACCATGCCCTTACCAGCCATGCCGAGTTTCCCAGGTCTATGTGTGACTAGATGTGCCAGTACAGTTTTTTTCTTTGAATTCTGGGATTTGTAGTATTGTGTATTCCATTACAAAAAATACTTCAAGTCCCAGAATTCAAAGGAAAAAAAAATGGACTGGAGCAGTACATAAAATGTGGTGATGTATGTGAATTAATGGAAAAAAATGGAAACTGAGAAAGCAAATTGGAGGAAACGAAATCATTAAAAAAAAATTTTAGGGGAGGAGCCGCGCCAGCGACCAAGATGGCCGCTTGAGCATCGGCTCCGCCGGCCGCCACATCCTGACCGCCTATCCGGCATACTATCCTGTACCCCGTCCCCACTATCTTGTGGGGGACTGTCACCTGAGTCACTAGTTGAAATTTGGAATCGATTGCCTGCTCTGGCGTCTGAGTATCGTCGTCGGAAGAATTGGGGCCTACGACCACAAAGACCGGGACCCCGGGTGTGCTTCCTTCCGGGGTGCAGTGCGACAACGTCGGCTGCTGAGACCGGAAGTGGCCGGTCGGTCCCTTGTTTGCTGTTCCCGGGTGGCGATCGAAGCTCCCTTGCCCGCTCTGCTCTACCCAACGGATAATCGCTACAAGGCCCTTCTTCGCTCGACTGAGGAGTGGTGGGTTTCTCCTGCGTTTGCGGTGGAGATGGCGACACGGGACCCTGACAAGACCCTCCCGAAGGCTCAGAAGCCGCACCGGCAAGTCCAATCGAATCGGATCGACAAATATGCTGTCTCAAGGGGATCCCCGTCGGAAGCGAAGCGTCCCCCTTCTGGAGGCCCAGAGGGGGATCCGGCCGGAGATGATCCGACCATGAAGGAACTGATGGTGGCCATCAGGGGGGTCCAATCCTCTTTGGGGACAATAGACACGAAGTTGGACACGGTTACTATCGAGGTGGGTCTTGTTAGGGCCGACCTCAACAAAATGTCCGAGAAGGTCAAGGACCTGGAAATAAAGACGGGGAGCCTCATCGAGGATGTGTCGGAGCTCCAGAGGGCAGTGTCCGATCTCAAGGTGGCCCGTACCCACTTCGATCAGAAGCTCGACGAGTATGAAGGTCGGGCACGCCGGAATAACATTCTCATCCTGGGGGTTCCGGTGCGTTCGGAAGGGGATACCCCGGACCTTTTCGTCGAGGATCTCATCCTGAAGCATCTCCAACCCAGGGGCCTGAGCAAGTTTTTCACTGTGGAGAGGGCTCATAGGGTGCCCGGTGGTCGCCCAAAAACTGGGGCGCTTCCCCGTCCCATCATTGCCCGTGTCCTGAACTTTCGAGACAGGGACGCCATTTTACAGTCCGCGAGATCCTCGGGCCCACTGGCCTACGAAAATGCTTCCTTGCTGTTTTTCCCGGACTTCACCCGGATGGTGCAGAGACAGCGGCAGGGATTTGTGTTGATCAAAAGGAGACTTCGAGATCGGGACATGAAGTACTCGATGATGTACCCGGCCCGCCTCCGCATTGAACACAAAGGCAAGACATGGTTCTTTGACTCTCCGGAGGTAGTGGCGGACTGGCTGGATCGACTCGGGGACCCTGGTCCCGAGGGACATTCTCAGGCGGAAAACGGCGAAGGATGAACTGTTTATTCTAGGCATTTACCATCATCGCTGTAGAAGGATTGACGGGGGGTTTGTTACTCTTTCTTCACCCCCTCCACCTTTTATTGTTTCAGCTTACTGTATACGTCTCTGAGAGGGGGGAATAGATGGGTCTGGGGTGGTGGGGGCTGGCGACCTGTTGTAAGGTCCTCCTCCGTTTTCTACTTTTAGTCCTTAGTTAGAGGGGGCGACAGGCACACTGCGAGTTGGGGATGTGTACATGTTACATGCAGGGGAGCAGGGTGGGGGGAGTGTTGTTTGGGGGTTGGGGGGGTTGGGATGTTGTTTTGTTTGTGGTTTGTGACCGGTGTGCCCAATGGGACTCTTAGAAACACTCTTGCTTTTCAATGTCCAATGGCTTCATCTAGACAGGGCTTGGGACTCTCGGTCCTTAGTTGGGATGTTAATGGCCTGGGAGACAGGATAAAGCGCACTGCTGTGAATCAATTTATTAGACGTCGTTCACCAGATGTCGTCCTGTTACAGGAAACCCACTTACTGGGAAAACGCTGCATGGCTCTGCACAGGGGTGGCTATAGGCTGGTGGCGCATGCTGGTTTCACCTCGGGCTCCATGGGGGTGGGCATCCTGGTCAAAAATTCATTGCCACTTACGATCCAGTCTACTTGGTCTGACAATTGTGGGCGTTATGTCGGTGTCTCTGGGGTTTGGGAAGGGAAGACGGTCTCGTTTCTGTCTGTCTATGTCCCCCCATCGCTGCAGACTGACACGTTTTGTGACTTGGGCCGGGTATTTCTTGCTTTGCCTATAGGCCTCATGGTGATCGGTGGTGATTTTAACGCAGTTATGGACGGTGAATTGGATAGGCTCCCCTCCCGTGCATTGTTGCCCTCCCGCAGGTGGCTGCCTGACTTTCTCTCGGTTTTGGGCTTGATTGATGGATGGCGCTTGCGGCACCCGGGAACGGTAGAGTACACGCACACATCTGCGGCGCATCGCTCTCTTTCTCGTATTGACTATGTGTTGTTGCCGGCGGCCCAAGCGACCACGGTTAGTGAAGTGACACACTTGGTGCGAGGGGTCTCTGACCACTCGCCAGTTTGGTTGCGTGTGTGTGGGGAGGAGGGACGTGGGTAGGATTGCCCCCATCCCCGCCTGGCGCTTGCGAGACCCTGTGGTGAAGAGAGAACTAGAGCGTGTCACCAACAGCTTCTTCAGTGAGAACGAGGGCTCGGTCGATTCCCGATGCTCCCTATGGGAGGCGTATAAGACAGTGGTCAGGGGGGAGGTTCTTTCCCTTGTTGCTGAGCAAAAACGGAAGAGCAGGGCAGAGCTAGATAGGGTGGAGGCGGAGCTCTTGACTTTGGAGACCGCTGTCTCCTCCGGGGGCGACCCGTGGGCGGACCACCGCCTTGGGCTGCTCCGGGATGAATACAGGTCTTTAACTCGAGATACGGCTAGGGCGCAGCTCGACGTCACTCAGGATAGGATCTACGAACACGGTGATAAGGCCGGGAAACTGATTGCTTGGCTCGAGAAGGGCGACTGGGGCACTAGGCTGGTCCCAGAGCTGCACATTGCTGGCTCTGCGGACACATCAGACCCCCAGTTGATTGTGGAGGAGTTTGCTCGCTATTATGCTGAGATCTACACCTCCTCGGATGCGTTCTCGGAGGCTGACAATTCGGACATGTTGCATAATATCCTCTTGCCAGTGTTGTCGGACGACGATAGAGGGTACTTGGACTCGGCTCTCACGAATGACGAGGTGGCAATGGCTATCAGGGGTGTCCATTGTGGTAGGGCCTCCGGCCCTAAACCTCATGCCGATAGACTAGCTCCGTACTTGAAGGACATGTTCGCGGAGAGCTTGGAGCGCGGTGAGTTGCCATATGACCAGCGAATCGCCAACATAGTCGTCATCCACAAGGAGGGTAAGCCTCGGTTGGAATGCTCTTCGTATCGACCGATCTCGCTATTGAATGTGGAACCCAAGGTGTTGGCGAAATTACTCGCCACGCGCCTTGTGAAGGTAATTTCCACCCTGGTCCATCCCGACCAATCCGGCTTTATGCCCAGAAGGAATACTGCGCTCAATCTTAGACGCCTTCACGGAGTTCTGGCCAGCGCACCTTATATTCACGAGCCCTCAGTCTTGTTGTCCCTGGACGCCACTATGGCTTTCGACCGTGTGGAATGGCCCTATCTCTTTGCGGTGTTGGCTAAATTGGGGTTCGGCCCCGGCTTCATCGGCTGGGTCCGCCTCCTTTACTCAGCCCCCTTGTCGCGAGTTGTCGTGAACAATCACAGGTCCGGTGATTTTGCTCTCGGGCGTGGCACCCGGCAGGGGTGCCCCCTTTCACTGTTGCTGTTCGCTCTGGCCCTGGAGCCCCTTGCTGCCTGGGTGCGCTGGGACCGCTCCATAAAGGGATTGCGTGGGACCCCGGACTGGGAAGATAAGATTTCGCTTTATGCGGATGATGTCCTGTTGTATCTGACTTCCCCCCGGGCTTCCTTGATAGTGTTTATGGACGTCCTAGCCATCTTCAGCAGATACTCTGGCTTCTTAATCAATTGGACGAAGTCGGTTCTGTTTGTACTAAGCGGGACCCCGCCCCGGGTGCCCGCGAACTGTCCCATGAGAGTGGAGCCGACCAGCTTTCGCTACTTAGGGATTCATATCTCTTTAGACCCCGCCGTGCGCCACCGCCTTAACTTGTTGCCCCCCCTGGCTAGGCTCCGGGCGGACTCGGCTCGGTGGAAGGCGTTGCCTCTCTCCCTGCTGGGTCGCGCTACCCTCTTTAAAATGATGGCCCTCCCACGCTTTTTATATGCTCTCCAGAACTCTTTTGATCCTGTGCCCCCCTCGTACTTCCGAGAGATTGAGTCTCTTCAGCGCGGCCTTCCGTGGGAGGGGAGGCCGCGTATAGCGCTTTCTAAATTGATGTTGCCCTGGTACGATGGTGGAATTGGCTTACCGAATGTTCGCAAATATTATTGGGCGTCACAGCTGGCTCCCATTATTCATGCGATTTATGGATCCCCGGCTGACCCGGGTTACGCCATGGACCGAGGTCAGCTGCCAGGGGGTGAGTTCACCCGAGTGTTGTACGCACGGCGTGGCCGCTTCCCGTTGCAGGGGCCCACCTTGTGCTCCACGAGAGTGTGGCATGAAGCCAATGGTGCCCTTCACTGGGCTGGACGTCTGACCTTGTCCACGCCGTTGTGGAACTCTGAAAAGCTTGGGATGCTCTGGAAGTCGAAGGGGTTTGATCGGTGGGACCTGATAGGCATTTCTCAGATTAAGGATATATGGGGCAAGGACAGGATATTGACATTTGAGGAACTACAGGCCAAGTACCAGTTGTGTGACACTGAGCGGTTTCGTTACCTTCAGATTAGCCATGCATTGAACGCGGTGGTGTCCGGTGGGGCGGAACTCCCAGGGGCCCTCCCCGCTGGAGGATCGCCTGCTTGACGGTCTCTTACCGACCAAAGCGATCTCCCTCACATACCGTAAATTGGTCAACCATACGGACGACCCGCTGGTGCGCCTTCGCGAGCAGTGGGTTGCCGACGGCCTTGTCCTGGATGAGGAGGACTGGAGGGAGGCGGTGGCATCCCCTAAGGAAGTGGCAGTTCCCATGAGGCTCCGCTTGGTTCAGCTTCGGATCTTGCATCGCTCTTATGTAACGGGCCTTGGCCTGCAGAAGATGGGACTGACTGAATCGAGTGATTGCCGCAGGGGGTGTGGGCTGCCGGGGTCATTTATACATATTCTTTGGGAGTGCCGGGAGGTCCGGGAGTTCTGGACCCGTATACATGCAAAGATGAGTGAAGTGTGGGGGCTGCGAGTTGATCCCGAGGCAAGGCGCTGCTTGTTAAATGTGTGGGAACCCACGGACCTGCCGACTCATGGTAGGGTGTGGGTGACTCTAGCGTGTGCGATTGTTAAAGGCAACATTGCGCAGCTTTGGGGGGCGCTGTGCATGTTTCGAGGGGGCGACCCCAGAAGTGGGTCAGGATATGGAGCGCATGGAATACATATCGTGGGGATATCTGTGAACCCCCTGCACTGGAATCAACGACTGTGGACCTGGAGAGTTCTTAGGCCTGGCCTTTCTACTATCTGTTAAGCACTGTATAACGCCTAGAAGTCAATGTTGGAACTTTGCTATTGTGGTCTCTGTATTCCGGTCACTGTTTATGTGTGTTTTTTGATTCAATAAAAAGAATTTTTAAAAAAACAAAAAAAAACAATTTTAAGAAAAGTTATTTTTAAGGAAATACAAATAAATCAAACAATAAAGGAAACCTTTCAAAAGACAGATAATTTTAAGGAAAAATCCAAAATTACATTACATTTGAATGGTGTTTAGGATGGGTGAGGATTTTTCTGGGTAATGTTCAGGAGTAATCAAGGATTTTTAGGGGTCAGGAATGGGTAAAGTCTAGGCATAGAAAGTGGTATTTAGGGTTCAGTGATGGGTGAAGTTTAGGGTTGGTAAAGGATTTTTAGGTATCAGGAATTAGTAGAATTTACACATGGTGAGTTTTTTAGGGTTCACGAAAGAGTGGAATTTAGAGGTGTGAGCACTCAGGGATGAGTGGGGTGTAGAGATGTTAAGGGTTTTTAGGGTTCATGAATGGGCAGAGTTTATGACTGGTGACGGTTTTAAGGTTTAGTGATGGGGTAGAGTTTAGGGGCAGTGAAGAGTATTTAGGGTTCAGGATTGGGTGGCGCTTAGGGTGGTGAGGGGGTTTAAGGATTCAGAGATGGCTTGAGTTTAGATGCAGAAAGGGAATTTTAGGGGTCAAGGATGGGTAGAGTTTAGGGGTGGTGAAAGGTTTTTAGGGGTCATGGATGTGTGGTGTTTAAGTGCAGTAAGCGTCTTTTAGGGTTCAGGGATGGGTGGAGTTTGGGTATGGTGAGGGCTTTTAAAAGGTCTGGTGTGGGTGAAGTTTAAGCATAACACAGGGTTTTTAGGATTAAGGAATGGGTGGGTTTTTGAGGTTGTGATGGGTTTTGTGGTTCAGGTATGAGTGGAGCATAGTGGTAGAAAAGGCCTTTTGAGTGCTGTGATTGGCGCAACCATTGTATTTACACTTTGAAAAATAAGCATGCAAAAGTCGATTTTGATTAAAAAGACATTCTATTACTTGGTTTCTGTGAAATGGTAAATCTAGTATTTCCATTAAGCAGTTTAGGTGAATTGGTTTCTATGGTATTTCATTAAATTATTTTTCTATGAAATCCCATACAATCCACACATAGATCTGGTAAAAGTGTAGCTATACTTTCTCACCTCATACAGAAAAATGTAGAACAAAGGCAGTCTTAGTTACAGAAAATAGCATCCAGCCAATCAACAACATTTTTTTAACACAGCCAATGTCGCAGCAGTAACAAACACAGTACTGGCAACAAAAAAGCAAGACTCCTTACCCATAAAAACAGGTGTTGCCTTATCAGTACCATGTTCAGTCTATATGTTGAGTGATCTGTTGTTAGAGGAGAATGCAAGTTTTAGAGGTGCAGATTTTTTTTTTTAATTAATAAAATGAAGCACTCTTAAGTGCACAGTTAGCCAGTGACTCAAGTTTCAATGCAACTAATAATGGTTGATTTTGGATTGTCCCTTATAGACAAGGTGCCTGGTACCTGGCTCAAGTTCTCTGCCTGTATGACTGAAATGATCCAATGGATGAAGGCCCACTGTCAGAAGATGAACACAGACAATACCAAAATTGGGATCACTGGGAAGAGCACTTCACCATTGGACTTCACCTGGTGGCTAACACAGGACTGACACCCACATCCTCACCCACACCAAGAACTTCAGGATTGTCATCAACAGCAAACTTGATATGTCCACCCAAGTCAACACTGCCACTGCCTCATGCTTCCATACCCTGAAGATGTTGAGGGAGATTTCAACTGGCTCCCAATCAGCACCAGGAAAACTGTCATGCATGCTCTCATCACAGGCAAGCTGGACTAAAGAAACACCCTTTATGTAGGGATCAACTAAAAACTCACCAGAAGGGCGAAGGCTATTCAGAACTCGGCTGCTAGAATCACACTCAACCGCCCATGAAACACTCACATTACACCACACCTAAAGAAGCTCCACTGTCTCCCTATACAAATAAAATCCTTGAATTTTGCAAGAAGCTGAAGATCAGGCTTTTCGAGTTTACCCAAACATAACTAGTATGTCTATAAATACTGTATCCATTGCTGAGGTAGAATTTTGCAAGTAGTCATTCATAGCTTGTATGCTTACAGCTATGCTTGAACCAGAGTTGTCTACATTTGGCGAGAATAGAACATAGGAGATAATAACATAGGATAGAGATTGAATTAAATGTGCTAGAGAAGAGGCAGTTTATTAGTGTGCCGGCCCCTAAGTTTAAGTGACAGTTACAACACTCACACCTTCTCCTCTGCACGTGCGTTGCTTTCACTACTGGGACAGCATAAGTCACAGAAAGAGAACATTTAATTATCAAAAGATTTGTCCTCTAATCTTGCTTCCCCCTGTTGTCACTGGGTGGGTGGGGTTGCTGAGCTTTGTTAACCCAGCCTCATTCTGTGTGGTGATGGAAGGTATTTGATAAGAGAGGGGGTAATAGGAGTCTGTTTTAAATCAATGGCCTTCTATTTTATTAGAGGGCTGTGGAGTTGTGCTTTTGTGGAATTATTACAAGGGGTGGCAATGGGTGCAGCTGCAATACATTGAATTACACCTAGGGGTGTTACTGCTCTGTGCAATAGATGATGGGTGGTTTACAGTTGTGTGTTGCCCCACATATGCGCAGTGTCACTCATGATCAGGTAAGAAAACATTGAAACTGATTAAGTCAGTTTGAGGAATATGAGCGAAACAGTAAAGACTTTTTTCCTGTATAAGGTGAATGTTTTTCCTCATTAGTGTAAGTCACAAATGGGAGATCACTGCCCATGAACCCTGGGGACAAGACCAAAATTGGGATAATCGGGAAGACCACTTCACCATGGGACTCCACCTGGTGGTCAACACAGGTAAGACAGACACCCACATCCCCACCCACATCAAGCTCCTCTGGATCGATATGAACACCTTCAGTTTCAGGAATATGAATGAAACATGATCTAGACTCTTGATGCTCTTAACTGTTCTCTCTTTTTCTAACTTTGGCAAGGGGGAGCACATTAACAACTGCCAAAGGAGAGTTCTGCACATTCAGACATCTTAAGAAAGTAAAGCTGTTTATTCCCCTGGCAATCTTACAATGATAGTGCTATCTCTTTTCACCTCAAAATTTAACTATGGCGATTCCCTCCTTACAGGAACTCCTAAATGTCACCTGGCGCCCCTTAAAGCTGCTTTTAATGCAGCTGCCAGACTCCTCACAGTTACTAAAACATTTGATCACATCTCTTCTGCCGTCAATAGTCTTAATCGGCTTCCCATCGAAGGAAGATGCTTTTTCAAGACAGATTCCATCATTCACAAAGTGCTTCATACAAAAAACTACCAATACTTACAAACCAGAACTTCAAGAGCTGGAAGAGCCCAAACAGTGAGAAGCTCCAACACTCTTCTTCTCATTCCTCCCAACTTCTAGAAGAATCATCTCAGGTTCGCTCCATCTCAGGTAATGCTCTGAAGATCTGGAACTCACTACCCAAAGATCTCCGCTGCAACTCTTCCTTTCCCTCCTTCAAATGGAACCTCAAATCTCTACTCCTCAACAACTACTTAAACATGTGCACTAACTGTTCTACGTTTCCCTTGCTGATTAATGTCTTCTAGATGGTCTCATGACTTGCTCAATCGCCTTTTTGTTCCTGATGCTATTCTCCTCCATGTGCCATGTGTTATACTTTGTGACTTTATAACAACTTAGTGCTGTACTGTCTTTTGACTTTGACATTATGAATACCCTAATTTACCTCTTGTAAACATAATCAAATATTCCCATAACCTGTAAAGCACTCTGATACTCTCAGGTCGAGTTAGCGCTCTATAAAACAAAACAATTAATAAATAAACTGTAAAGACTTTTCTCTGCAGAAGTTGAATATTTTCTGTTCATTAGCGTAAGTCACAAGTGGGAGAGTGCAGCCCCAGAGCCCTTGTGAAGCGGCCACCCCTGGACTGTGGCGAGTTTCCCAATCAATTACTGAGAATGTTGTGAATTCCAAAAAGTCATACATTTACACTCATGTGCGTTTGCAGATGTGCAACTTTTCTTTGTGAATCAGATGCATGAGGTGTGAGAAAGTGCCATCTTTCTTGCCTTGGTATGCCCCCACTTTTTTCTGAACTGCTGATGTGCTTTGACTGAGTGTGCCCTTGGTTCCTGCCAACCAGGTACCCAGGGCCTGTGTTCCTTCCCTACAACTGTGTTGAAACTAAAACCCAATTGGCATCTCTTGCCACCTATCAGCCCCTAGTAAATGGTACCCTAGGTACCCAGGGCATGGTGACCAGAGACGACCCCTGAGGACTGCAGCACTTATTGTGCCACCCTCAGGGGCCCTGTACCCTGACACCCAATCACTGCCTTTGCAGGCTGAGTGTCTAAGTACAGAACTAAACCAAGAGTCGACATGGCACATATCCCTGGGTGCCATGCCCACAGAACCCACTGCCCTGGCATACTTCAGTCACCCCTCTGGCTGGGTGCCCTATGCCAGAGGTGTGGGCACAGGTGCATGAGCCCTGTGCCCCTACAGTACCCAGGGCCATTCCTGGGCACTGTAAGTGCAGTGATGCTATTAAGAGTATATGGTGCTGGGAGGTCGACATTACGAACTGCACAGCACCATAATGGCTACACCGAAGACTGACAAGTTTGGCATTAAACCTCTCAGCACATTAAATCCACACCCAGTGCGGGATTTAATGAGAAATGCACCACAGAGGGCATCTTAGAGATGCCCCCTGAAACCTAACCACAATCCACGTCTGGGCTAAGTAGCTTCAGAGGCTGCCACACCGCAGACATGTTGCAGACAGGTTGCTGGACCCCTGGGTGGAGAGCCCCCGCTCTCCTGGGCCTGCAACAATGCACATCCTGCGCGAGGTGCTAGGTCTCCTACCCCAGGATGGGCAGGGGGAAGCTTCAAAGGCATTCCGCCTCTGTGAGCTTCTCCAGACCATTTGTTGTACCCAGCAACTGGCCCCCACCAGTCCTGACCCCCACTCTGGTGGGAAGACTGGCGGGAAAAACTACGTCAGGAAGGGGGGGGTGCCAGCCTGTGCCAACCCCACCCCTCAGGTGGGGGAGACGAGGTGAAGCACGACCCCAGGCTCCGGCCATCTTGAAGATGGGGAGCTCTGCCCAATCACAGCTAGGCTCCTGCCCCCCTCCCACAGGAGAGGAGCAGGCTAGGGGTGTACCCACACCAGGACAGGGACCTATTGCTCCCTGCCCTTGCCCTACCTGTAACACCGCTAAATTCAGTATTTAGGGGCTCCCTGAACCTTCCTTCCTCAGATACCGATACCAAAAGAAGAAAGAAGATCAAGAAGAAGAAGAAGACCCGCCGCACAGCTGCTAACAACAGGACGACAACAACTGACTTGGCCCCAGCCCTACCGGCCTGTCGATCCTGAAACCTGCTCCTGCCTAAATCCCGGAGACTCCTGCTGACAGCAACCTTGGGACACCCAGAGGACCTGCCTGCTCTGACCCTCCTAAAGATTGGGACTCCCATCTGCAGAGGCTCTGCTGCAACAACCCCCCTGGTGCCAGCCAGGAAGCTCCGGACCAGCCCACTCTGCACCCGCAGAGCCCGGGCCGAGCCCAACCGAACCCAGACCACAAGGACGTCCCCCCGGTGACTGGAACCCAAAGTCCAGTGCCCAAAGACACTCCTCAAAGAACTAGACGACACCTGCAGACTCAGAACCAGGGGCCACCCCAACGGCGACCAGCTGAGGGTAAGCTTTTCCGACACCCAAAGACACCCCTGCACCCAGCGCCCTACAGTCCCCTGTGCTTCCCTTTGGGGTACCTACCTGTGCTCCAAGATCCCAACTTACCTCTCGAAGTGCTGGTCGCCCCTGGAGAGTCCCCGTCCCCGAGCCTGCAACCTTTGTTCCTTTTTGACCTTTCCCTTTGGATAACATTGAGCGCCCGACGGCTCAAAAGCACCCTGCACCCAGCCGCCTGAGTGCTGCTGGCTGTGCCACCTTTGTCCTGTCCTACTTCTCCCTTTGCCCTGAGCAAGTGACCAGGAGCCCAGTTCCCACAGCCGCGTGGCCTGCTAGCCAGCAGCCACCAACTGGAGGGCCCCTTTCCCTCATTGGATAACATTGGGCCTAACTACCTCTGCACCTGGCTGCACCTGGCTGCCCCTGTGCTGCTGGGGGTGAACTAACCGTACTTACCTGACCCTGGCGGACGCATGAGTCTATGCCCAGAACCCTAACTTCACCAGCCAAGTACTCACCTGGAAACCGGTAACTCACTTACCTGCCATTGGATAACATTGACTGGTTTGACTCGAGAAATCTTCTAAGTGTAAAGTTTTGGAAACTAAAAATATTCATATAAAATCACCCGAATTCCGAAGTACTCACCTGTGATCAGGGGAGAAGCCAGTACTGCACCTTGTAGCCCAGTACTGAACCGCAAAAGTAATCCTTACCGGGTTTACTAGTAATCTGTATTTTCTACATAGGAATCTATTGTCTGTTTTTCTATGAAATTTCTTCTAAGTAGTGTCTACTTTTGAAAACTTGCAATATTCTTTAAAAATCGTACGAACTACTGAAACGCTATTACTTACCTGTTTTAAGTTGAGACCCCAGTGCTGGACTTAGGAGCCTAGTACTGGATTACAAAAGTAACGAGATCGTACTTTACCTGCAACCTGAATTTTCTCCCATTGGATAACATTGTCAGATTTTCATTGAAAAGTTTCTAAATGTGAACTTTTAAAACGGCTTTATATTCATGAAAATTCACTACAGTAACTAAAACGTTTTTACTAAATTGGTTTCAGTTTATACCCCAGGACTGAATCTAGGATCTAGTCCTGGAACTACTAAAGTAATCTAAATAGTAATCAACTGTACTTATATGCTGAAAACCCATTGAGCTCAATGCTAAAGTGTGTCTAGAATTGCGTTGCCTTCTGCAACCCCTGTATCTATTGTGTTCACAAACTTTATTGCTTCCTTGCAAAGTAATTACATGAGAGTACTCATTTCAAGAAAAGTATATTTTTATGCCTGTTGGTTCTCCAGGTAAATCACCTATATCTTTTGATATAAAAACAATTGGCCTGGAGTTCAGTCCTTGAGTGTTTGAAATCCTTTGCTGACTGAGTGTGTACACCAAATGCTTTACACTGTCCTCTGCTACTATTTTACTGCTCGACCAAGCTACCACTTTTGAGAGTAAGGTCAGTCCTGACTTTAACCTTTGTTATACCTCTGGGGTTTGTGGACTCTATACACACTGTACCTCATTCTGCTCCAGTATATATAGAGCCACTTTCTCACATGAGGGAAATGTACATTTTTGTGAATTACTTTGGTTTCATAAAGCATATGCTACATATGCATGCGTTCAGAAGGAAAGTAATGTGTTGACATTAATTTGGGGCTCCATTTTGAGTTCCATACAATAAAATGTGTACATCTGTCCCATGGCTGGACAAAACAAGAACTTTGGGTTGTCTCTAAAGAAGTGGCAGTGATAATTTTAGTAGAGAAGGGGGCTTGGAGCCACGCATGCATGCATGCACACTCACTCGCACTCATGCATTCACACATGTGCATACAAACACTCATTCAGAACACTCACAAATACACATTCATTCATACATACATACATGCATTCATACAAACCCACATGCATACACCAAACATAAAAGACATAAAGCTTACCTTCACTGGCGTCTTACCTGATTGGCTGACCTTAGATCAGCCAATCAGGGAAGGCTGCAGTCCCTCACTCGTCACAGCATGTGACGGGGTAAGTAGTGAGACTGATGACGCCACCGTGCTCTGGAACTAGGTGTCACTGATTGAGAATCAGCCCTGGGCACTTCAGGACTTAAAGCTAAAGAGCCCAGGTCCAAGACAATCAATGCTGCTCTCCCGAGAAACAGCATTTACAATGCTGCAGGAACCATGCATGCCATTACAAGGGAAGAGTTACCACTCACGTCTTTACCACGCATATGCCTTTACCACGACAAATGTAAGTATTTTACAGATAAGTCCAAAGCTGTTAGATATACATATATGTACGTGTGTGTGTGTATATATATATATATATATATATGTGTGTGCAACGTTTTCCAGGCAACCGACACTACTTCAGTGATCAGGCAGTATAAAAGACTGAAAATGGAGGACTGCAAGCACCAGTGGCGAATTTTAATACTGAAGGGCATTTGATAAAGGACACTTCCGAAATGCGTCATGCCCAATATTAATAAAGATTGATTGAATCATGAGCCCGCCGTGTCGCCTCAATCTGCTTCTGGTGAAGAAGATTACCTTGGGAAGATATATATATATATATATATATATATATATATATATATACAGTGAGCTGCCAATTATGTTCCGGTGCACTGATGCTGAAATTACTGGACTGAATCATGTGGACAACTGAGACGGTGGCGGTTAACCAAGAATCTGTGCGAGTCACTGCAGGACCTGGTGTACACCGTATCGGTAAGCCATTTGAAGTGTTTTATGAGTTATTTTTCACAGCGGTAGGACAAGGGGGTTAGAGGCAATATTTGAACAAGCTGCAGTGACAGCACACGATTACGTCATGTTTTGTGAATCGGAGCACCGGAAAGCGGCATTAAATGTTTTCAAGAAATGAACTAGCACAAGACCAAAAAGAGGAGACAAGGAGACACGAGAAGCGTCCAATCTGATCTCCAAATTCACAGCTTTAGAGTGAACAAATGAGCGGGAAATAAGCAAATGGTGGAAGGCGACTTCCTTACAAAGTTACATTGAGGTCAACAGAGTCCCAAGGGGGCTTAGGATATACACTGTACCTGCGTATGAAAGCCCAGACCCACTCCTATTGGAAGAGTGGACCGAACACACAGCCCAGTCATGCCACGGCATGTTAACCATACTGGTAAAGTTTGCCTGGAGTTTGCCTGGAGTGAAAGAAACAAAGCACTGAAGGATATCAGTGATTTGGAAAACAAAATAGTGAAAGATGAGGACAGGAGCAAACAATAGGAAATTAAAGATTTACGATCAAACAGAGAATACAAGAGAAGTTAGACAGAGATGAAAAAGATTATGCAAAAGGCAGAGTTTTGATCTTTGCCACAAAAAAACATACCCAGAAGAGAATTGTTAGCCAAAAAAACATATTCTGCTATTGAATCGAGGGAGACATCAAAGTCAGATGTAACTGACAATGAACAGTCGTGTGAGGAGAGCATGAGTTGATCACTGGCAGCTATGGGCAAGACTCCTTTTCATAAGGAGTTTCGCCTGATCCGCCAATCGTGGCAAAGAGGAGGCAGGGGGAAACTACCGGACCAATGAGTAACAGAAAAACAAGGCGAGGTGGCAGGGGGCACAAGAAGCAACATGTCTGCACCAGTCATGGGGAGCAAGAAGACCAACAGAAGAAAATAATCAATGAGACCCTCACAATTGTGAACTTGACCCCCAAATTCTATCCAAGACGGAGGAGTCAGTACTGAAACTTGGCCTGTCCTTTTGCCCCAGAAGAAGATGGAGTATACTCAAACCAAAATTGATTTGTTTAAATTTATACAAAAGCTCAAACTCCATAAATACTTCAAACAAAAACACCAGATGACTAGACCCAAGATTTGGGCAACAGGTCAATGGTCACAGACAGTCTGCCAGGAAGGACATGGAGATCATAGAAATCCTAGAGAACATACGTTCAGATGATGAATCGATATTGGAAACACCTATGAACATGGCACAACAAATTGTTTTGGCAGGGGTAGAACAAAGCAGTTGTAATAGCCCTTTTAAACCTGCCTCACATTTCCTACCCCAGATGTTTGGGGACGCCATCGATGTGTTCGCAGAAGCAGTGAACAAAGATCTCTTGCGTTTGAGACAACGAAAGACCACACAAGATCCTATCAAGAGAAATTTCTCCAAGGAACAACAACTAGCTTTGGACAGTCTCTGCAGAGACAAATCCATAGTATATAAATGGTCAAAGGCGGTAAC
Source organism: Lissotriton helveticus (assembly GCF_964261635.1). Taxonomy (NCBI): domain Eukaryota; kingdom Metazoa; phylum Chordata; class Amphibia; order Caudata; family Salamandridae; genus Lissotriton; species Lissotriton helveticus. The sequence continues at coordinate 778,480,573 of NC_136072.1, forward strand.
ATTGTGTTACAGACATGTGGCCTATATGACATGGAGGCACAGTGGCAGTTGTTCTTCCTGATTTGGAGGAGGCCACCTGAGTCAGCCATGGCATATATCGATGTTCTGAATGCCAATGAAGTCAACTGGAAATTTACGGGTGAAGTTAGTTACCAGTTGGTAAACTTTCTAGACTTGACAGTTTATGTCTTTGAAGGAAGACTGTGTACCATGCTGTATAGAAAACCCACAGCAGGTAATTCGACACTTCACACCACAAGCAGTCATCCCCACAAGCTCATTAGTAGTATTCCTTATGGCGAGCTTCTGAGACTAAAAAGGAATAATACCAGAGACCAAGATTTCCAATTAGCCACCAAGGTGAGCATGGCTCGGTTCAGCTCCAGAGGGTGTATCAAACAAACCTTAACACAAGCTATAAAAAGGGTTAACTCGCTACCCAGGTTAGATTTATTAAAAGATACACCAAAGGACACCAAAGATGCTGGCAAATTCAGAATGATTACAACCTTCTCTGGCAATGCCAATGACTTAAGGAGAATCATGTGTAAGAACTGGCATACTTTGAAAACTTCCATCATAGGTCAGGACATACCACCTAGCCCCTTGCTCACCTTTTGAAAAGCCAGGTCCCCAAGTAATAACTTGGTCTGTGTTCATCAGGCAAAAGAAACAATAGGGTCTAGATTGACAACATTACATGGCTTCTTCCCATTTGGGAAAGGCAAGGCTTGCTGCAATAGCAGGAAAATCCTGTCATTCAACATTCTAGGTCTGGACAAGCCTAGGCAGCTTAACAAATTCATGACTTGCACAACACCATATATGGTCTATTGCTTGACATGTGCTTGTGAATTACAATACATCAGACGCACCATACATCCCACTAAGGTCCACATACTAGAGCATATGAGGGCCATTACAAATGGGGATACCTTATATCCAGTGGCTAGACACTTTAATAGGGAGCACAACAGGAATAGGGACCTGTTGACCTTCTTCTGTATTGATCATGACCCTGTTGATTCAAGGGGTGGGGATAGAATCCTTAGATTAAGATGACATATATTTGATCTACAGACTAAGGCCCCAAAAGGTATAAATAGTAGCGAAGAACTGGTAGTTCCTCTGGGGGGAGTAATTTGCTAGGTGCCCTCAATAATTGGACTGATACAGCATGCACCTTAGATATCCTCTTTGGATTTCCAACATGTGCCAAATCCTACCAAGGAGAACTATTGCCTTTAATAAAACATTTTCAACAGAAACCCACTTAGGGTATACAGTTTAGCTCAGGAGTGGACTTCCCCTCTCAGCATGCAACTCAATCTTAGCACTATGCGGGTAATGCATGACTTTAATAGAAATAAAAGAGAGCCTGTTCTGAAGGAAATGGGATAAGCCAGCCTCTGATGAGATGCAAACGGCATTGAAACGCGTCAGGCTAACAATGGATAATTGAGGCACATCGTGGAGAGCCGCAATTCAAGACCGGATGGTGGGCTTCCAGCTGTGTGCCCTCCTGAAAGCTTCTGGGCATTTGGTGATTCCTTTTTGAGCGACGGCCTCCGTCGCAGGAGGTGCACCATCTCGATTATGTTTTGAAGAGGGGCTGTGCCGCGGAACTGGTCGGCGGCAGTTCGGCGCTGGAAGCCAAATGCGGAGACTTTCCAACATGTGCCAAATCCTACCAAGGAGAACTATTGCCTTTAATAAAACATTTTCAACAGAAACCCACTTAGGGTATACAGTTTGGCTCAGGAGTGGACTTCACCTCCCAGCATGCAACACAATCTTAGCACTATGGGGTAATGCATGACTTTAATAGAAATAAAAGAGAGCCTGTTCTGAAGGAAATGGGATAAGCCAGCCTCTGATGAGATGCAAACGGCATCGAAACGCGTCAGGCTAACAATGGATAATTGAGGCACATCGCGGAGAGCCGCAATTCCAGACCGGATGGTGGGCTTCCAGCTGTGTGCCCTCCTGAAAGCTTCTGGGCAATTGGTGATTCATATATATATATATATATATTTTCATCAAAGTGCCCAAAAGCTTTGGGAAGGAACACACAGCTCACCGTCCCTCCGGACTTCTGTTTAGCACTCGCCACCAGTTTCCTGGTATTCATTTAATTTTGCCTACGCGTTTCAAGTCACTCAGACTCTACGTCCTGGGCAGTTCACAAATGAAGGACTGACTCGTTTTCCTGTTTGTTTGCCTCTTTTATTCAATATGTGGCCCCCTGGTGGGCCTGGCTCACTCTGTTTTCTGCTGATTTGCATATTGGGAAACGAAGTCCTCAAAGTGAGTTCCAATTATCCCTAAGTAGGTGTACTCTTCATTTGACCATTAAAACAATTTCTTCTTCCTTATTATGAGGTCCAGTCACTTAGTGCAAGTGCGCGATTATCATTGGTTTGCTGTACTGTAATTAACCGGGAGTCTGTTCCCGATCACAGCCTCCCCAGGGATGGTTCTCTTCCCCATGGCTTAGGCGGCCGTGCAGTCATATTTTCATCAAAGTGCCCAAAACCTTTAGGAAGGAACACACAGCTCACCGTCCCTCCGTACTTCTGTTCAGCACTCGCCACCAGTTTCCCCGTATTCATTTCATTTTGCCTACACATTTCAAGTCACTCAGACTCTTCTTCCTGGGCAGTTTACAAATGAAGGACTGACTCGGGAAACTGGTGATACGCCTCAAAGGTTTGAAGCACCACGTTCTCCCCCTTATTCTAGGGTTTCACCACAATACTGGAATCCTTCACAATACTGTCCAGTGCCTTCTGTTGTTCCTGTGTGAGGTTATTCTTTTTCTTTCGTGCATGTGTGTTGCTTCCCAAGTGTGCCAGTTCCTTTATCACAGCATCTGAAAAGGTGTCAATATTGTTGATCGGCATTTGCGGCAAAAAAGTTGATATTGGTTTAAAGGGTGTCTCGCAGCTTGTTTGTTGTACTCCCAGCTTCAGTATCAATTCCTGACCTCCTTGCGAGACCCCAATTTCATTTGCCAGATCTCCAAGTGCCTTTAATGCTGGAATATCTCGACTTGTTAAGGCATCCGTCTTAGTCACTTGATTGCCTGTCCTTTTCTGTTGATGTTTCAATGGTTTCAATTCATAGAACTTGTTTAGATTTAATATCCTGGTAAACTTAAACAGGTCTATTCTCATTTGAGTATATTCTATGTCTCTTCGAGGGCAGAAGGTAAGGCCCAGTTTCAAAACCGATTCTTCGCTCGGTTTCATTGCTCTCGGTGTTAAGTTGATGTTGGTTAAATTTTCTTATTCACTCAACTCTACTTGCCTTTCTTGCCCTTCCTGCTTCTTGTTACTCGAGCCGAGTAGTTGCTTTTTTCTCCACTGGCCTCCTCGTCTCGTTGGTCGCTGCAGTTTCTCTCTGGTGGTTTGCCTCTGCCTCCATGACTGGCGGATGATTTGGAACTGGTCATGAAAAGGGAATTTCTTGGGGCCTCTGCATCCCGGTGCCCCTCTGCTTGCTTCCCCCAACAATTCTGAATCAGACACCTCTGATTCTGTAGGATCATATTGGTCCGGTGTAGTTGGAGCCTGTCTCGTCTCGTCCTTGGAGCATTATATCATTTGGCAAAGGTTAAAACCCTGCCCAGGGCATAATCTCGTTTGTTGCGCTCAAACTTTTCCTGTTTGCGCTGCCGTATTTTGCTCTCGTAGCTTTTCAATCGTTTCATCATTTGTGCCCTGAGTTCCTCATGCCTGGTCTTATTGCTATACTTTGCGATCTCCAATTCTAGCTCCTCAATCGCTTTATGTGCCTTGTCGCGATCGCTCCATGCAAATTTGATAAGGATGGTCATATAAATATATATATATATATATATATATAACTTTATTTCAATAATGAATGAATTTTGCTACCCAACTCCAACTTTCTATTTTTCTGCACTATGATGCAGTACTTAGAAATTATTTATTCTCTTCATAGCACCTAAAATAGTAATAGCTCGGCTACTTAAGCTTATTAATGACAGATAATGTAAGCCAATTCAGGGGGTAATGTAGTAGATATCAAATTTGAAGACAATGTTCTATAATTTTACTTGATATTGGAATGACTGGATACAGGGCCAATTTAGGGCGAGATATTGCAAGTTTATTCCTGATTACGGTCATGCATACAACTATCCTGCACCATGATTAGTCTTAACCTCATCGCTGCTTGAGAGTTTCCCCTTCTGTGCTGGACAGCAATAAAAACGGGTGTGGTCATGACGAGCTCAGCTCGTCATAAGCACACGAGCACTGTGCTGCATGATGAGTTGAGCTTGTCATGAGCATGGAAGGGGTTAAATGGCTGGTATAAACTATTGTATATTTATACAACAGAACGTAAGTGTTAAAACAAAACACATCAATCCCTATACCAATGTTGGAACATTGAAAATGTTGCCAAAATATTGCCACAATAGCCATACAGAGTATAAGTAACATCATGTTAAGATGGCACTACATTGTAAACTACGAAGAGATGCCTTTCTCCTTCTTTCATGTTAATGAATTCATGAATGTTAAAAAAACGAAGAAGGCGACAGCTGAAAAACATTTGGTTTTTTTGCACGAATTCTAAGAAAAGTACAATTAAGAACTCACCCCCATGAGAGCTTCTCATTCGATTTGATTGCCTAAGGCATGGGTACTCACAAACTTTCTCTCGGGGGCCAAAATTACAGTGTCGTTTGTGTCCGAGGGCCGCACCAGTGGGGGCGGGGTCAGTGGGGGAGGGTCGGGGAAAGGCAACAACAAAAAAATGTGACCATGAGGTTGGACACAGGTCCCTGGAGCAGACACATTCGTCCACTGAGCCACCACACCTGCCATACTCACTTCTCTCTTTATCTCTCTCTCTGTCTCTGTCTCCCTCCCTCTATCTCTCTCTCTCTCTCTCCCTCCATCCCTCTCTCTCCCTGTCTCCCTCTGTCTCACTCACTTTGACTGTCTCACTCCCTCTCACTCTCACTCCCTCTCACTCCTCACTCTCCCTCACTCTCCCTCACTCTGATGGTCTCACTCCCTCTCTCTCTGTCTCACTCTCTCTCCTTCCCTCTCCCTCTCTCCCCCTCACTCTCCCTCACTTTCCCTCACTCTGACTGTCTCACTCCCTCTCTGTCTCCCTCTCTCTCCTTCCCTCTCCCTCTCTCCCTCCCTCTCCTTCCCTCTCCCTCCCTCTCCCTCTCCATCTCCCTCTCTCTCCCTCTCCTTCCCTCTCCTTCCCTCCCTTCCCTTCCCCCCTCTCCCTCACCCTCCCTCTCCTTCCCTCCCTCCCTTCCTCTCTCCCCTTTACTCTCCCCCTCCCTCTCTCCTTCCCCCTCCCCCTCCCTCACTCCCCTTCCCTCACTACCCTTCCCTCACTCCCTCCCTCACCCCCCTTCCCTCAATCCCCAATCCCACTCCCCCTTCCCTCTCTGTCTCTCACTCCCCTTCCCTCTCTCCCTCCCCCACTCCCCTTCTCTCTCTCCCTTCCCCACTCCCCTTCCCTCTCTCCCTCCCTACTCTCCCTTTCTCACTCTCTTTCCCTCACTCCCCTTCCCTCACTCCCCTTCCTGCACTCCCCCTCACTCCCCTTCCCTCACTCCCCTTCCCTCATTCCTTCCCTCACTCCCCTTCCCTCACTCCCTCACTTCCACCTCCCTCCCTCCGTCTCCCTCCCTCCCTCCACCTCCCTCACTTCCCTCACTCCCTTCCTCACTCCCCTACCCTCACTCCCTTACTCCCCTTCCCTCACTCCCCTTCCCTCACTCCCACTTCTGCTTCCCTCCCCCGCCTCCCTTACTCCCCTCACTTCCTCCCTCAGTCCCCTTCCCTCACTCCCTTACTCCCCTTCCCTCACTCCCCTTTCCTCACTCCCTCACTTCCGCTTCAACCCCACCTCCCTCACTCCGCCTCCCACCCTCAGCCTCCCTCCCTCTGTCTCCCTCCCTCTGTCTTTCTCCCTTTCTCTGTCTCAATTTCTCGGTCTCCCTCTCCCTCCATTTCCCTCCCTCTCCCTCCCCTCTGTCTCCCTCGCTTTCCCTCCCTCTTCCTCTGTCTCTCTCCCTTTCCCTCCATCCCTCTCCCTCTGGCTCCCTCCCTCTACCTCCCTCTGTCACCCTCTGTCATCTCACCCTGCCTGTGTGTGCCTGGGATGAGACGGCTTCAGGGCACACACACACAGCGCACCTGAGCACTTCACAGGTCTTTAAAAGACCATTTGCATGCTAATGGGGCTTTGTGTCATTTCACCTCTTAGCGCCCCTGCATCTCCACGCTGACTATTGCTGGAATGAATCACCCGCCCGGCCCCCACAGAGCAGCAGAGTCTCGCTCCGGTGGCAGACACTCTTTAAAAATGATTTTTAAAACACGGGTCTGATGTCTGCAAGGTCCGCGGGCCGCCAGGGAAGGCTTGCCGGGCCGCTGGCGGCCGGCGGGCCGTGCTATGAGTACCCGTGGCCTAAGGGATAGTGGGGCTTGGATAATTAACGCGGGCACACCCTCGCGACAAGAGCACCCGCCCGCGAGTGCACCGGCTAAGGTGGAAAGGGAGCTGCAAAAAAAAATGTATATATATGTCTATATATATATATATATGTATAAGTATACTACTGAGTTGCGGTTTGCCCGGCAAGCGCCTAACCGCAGGTGGTACATCAAAAAGACATCACGGCTGGCGCCTTTAAACAACAAACACAAATCTCCTTTAGCAAAAAAGAGAATCTGCACTCTTATCAAAAGCTTTATTCGGTATCCAATGCATGACCATATAAGCAATTACAAATAGACATATTAAAAACCATCACAAATGCATAGTTATTAGTAATATTGCCATATTAATGATAAAAAAGATTAAAGTAAAAAGCAAGTCCTCTATCTATTGGAGCCTGGACGAAATGTTGACTCTATATGAAATAGTTCTAAAAATAAGTTAGATAAATGATGAGTATTCTTAACAGAAAAAGTCATGTGCAGATAGAGCAAAAAAGTCCTTTGGTCTCGGCTCAACAATGTGCAAAATTCGCAATTATATACCTCCAAGAGGTGCAGGGTAAAAATCTAAAACAATTTGAAACTCAAACTACAAAAATGGCAAATATTCTTAACAATGAACGTTGTGTGCAAATAGGGCAATAAAGTGCTTTGGTTTGAGGTCAGCAATGTGCAAACTTTCGGTTATAAAATACCTTCAAGTGAGGCAAGTTACGCAGATTGCGTCATAAGTACACTGCATGTTGTAAGTTCTGTAAGTTATAGATTTATCTGGGTACTTCCTTCAGTGACCGAATAAAGTGCGTTAGAAGTTTTTCTACTATATCATATAAAAAGAATGGTACAAATTACGATAGCATCCTAAAATACAATATTAGACTAATTTCTTAAAATGTTTCTTATCTAAGTTAAAATCGTCATGTATCAGTGTTTTTACAATAAAACAGAACTTGACTCAGGCTACAAGTTAGTTCGGGGCTGTATACAGAATTTTAGAAACCTTGCCATATTTATAGCTATAATGTCTGATTCTAATAATTGAAGAACCAGAAAGGCAGGGCGGCATTGACGATAACCCAGCAGTTTCAATAATGGGATGAGCCAACGTTTTCTAGGTTCTGAATAAAATTTACAAAAAAGGGTTACATGGAGAAGAGACTGCATTGAGATGCCATCACACGGGCATTGAATTAGGTGCTTGGACCAATCGTTTGGTACTGGGAAAGTTACAAGTCGATTAAAAATGTTTAATCTAAATCTAATCAGTAAAAAGGTATCAAAACTGGATAGCTTCAGAGTTAAATACGGCTCAATCGCGCCAGTTGTTTGGATTGACAGTGAGTGCTGCACAGAGATTTTATTCGCTTCAGCAGACAGCCGGAGGTCGGCTAGATGTTTTAAGCACTCATTCCTTAGAGATTTTCGAGAGATCGTGGCCATTTCCTGAGGATTATAGTAGTAATTCTGCAAGCCCAAATCGCAAAAGAACTTCTTAACAAATTTTAGCCATGGAATCTTTTGGGCGTGTTATAACTTTAAACAATCAGTAACAATTTCTTGTGTGAGCATTAATTTATTAGATGTCCAGATACAATGCCATAACAGGACTGGTTGCATCTGGATGATGTCTGAAATGTAGGATACACCCAGTTCTAAGTGGCAACTGTATGTTGACTTTGTTTGCGGCACAGCGATTAAGAATCTTAAGAAACTGTTTTCAACCTTTTGGATAGATTGGGCTTGCGCATGTCCCCACACCCCAGCCCCATAGATAGCTGTACTGACACATTTAGCGCGATAGATTTGGAGCATCTCTTTGGGCGGTCTTTTCCCAAGCCTCTGTGTAAATGCTACTAGAGCCATTGTGGCTTTTAGGAACTGCAGCTTTCTGACCTCAATTGCTCTTTTCCATGTGCCCTTTTAATCTATAACCACTCCCAAATATGGGTAAGTTGGAGTGTGGTCAATCCTAGAGCTCCTTATATAGATGTCATTTCCCTTTCTTAATTTCTTACCAGAGGTCATTATAAAGGTCTTTTTTATATTAATTTTTAAATCCAACTGCGACATAAATGCATTATATCGGTTTAAGGAGCGCTGCAGTTCTAGGGGAGTGCGAGCGATAATAACCGCGTAATCCGCGTAAAGAAGTGCGGGAATTGGGAGGCTCTGGACAAAGGGAAGGTCCTGGCATTCCTCCAACATGGCTGATTCCAAACCATTTGTATACATTGTAAAGCGGAAGGGAGCCAGGACACAGCCCTGTCTTACTCCCCGCTCCACTTTAAAAGGTGAGGATAGCTGGCCTCCCAGGCCGTATCTTACTCTTGCTGTAGCGTTTGAGTAGATTTCTCTCAGATAATTACCCAGTAGCTTATCAACCCCCATTTTTATCAAGATGTTCCAGAGTTTTACATGGCCCACGCAGTCAAACGCTGCAGTAAGATCAACATATGCCATGCATAGTCTGCCACCCTTAATATCCACATACTTGCCTCTAAGTAGCACCAGGTTTAGGACCTGCTCAATGGTACCAAGACCCTCCCTAAAGCCGTACTGGAGGTCAGATATGATGTTATTATCTTCCGTCCAGCACTGCAAACGCTCTAATAGAATTTGGCCCACCACCTTTTCCAGTGAATCAAGTAAGGAGATAGGGCGGTAGCACATTGGGCTGTTCCGATTTCCCTTTTTAAAAACCAGAACCAATATGGACTTCGACCAAGAGTCCAAGAGTCCAACCTTACCGGTAGCTTCCAGGACCCTGAGTAATAGGGGTACCCATAGATCCATTTTAAATTTACATAGATCCACGGGAATCCCGTCGGTCCCGGGGCCTTCCCTCCTCTACTTGCCTTTAAAGCTAGCTCAAATTCGGCCAAGGTGAAATCTAATGCTAGTGAGCTAGGAAGGTCACTTGTATTTTCGGGCCTTTGCCCGGGATTACCAGGGATTAATGTAACAGGGTCCGTGGAACTGAACATTTGGGAGAAAAAAGGCTATCCATTCATCTTCAGTGATTGTAACTTCTATGTTGCCACTTTCTCTTGGGCCTGAAAGAAATGTTGAGTTGATAACCTCCCAGAAAGCTGTATTATCTCTAGCTTTACAGCTATTATGGAAGGCAACCCAGAGTTCCTCTTTTAATTCTTTCCTTCGCTGGCCAAGTGTTTTATGATATGATTTCCTTAGTTGGGTAACCTCAGTCCTGTCTCTAGGGGATTTTTTGAGGGCTGATTTAAGAGCAGAGTAAGCTTTGGAACAAGATGAATTAAACCAGCCAGATGTACATTTTCTTTTCCCTTTTGGAATGAGGGTTAGAGCTTCGTGTACAGTTTTGGTTATTATTTTGAAGTTGTCTATGATCTCCTGAGGAGACGAACTCTCTGCCAGGCAATAACTAAGAGCTGTCTTGGACGTTTTAACGATCTTTTCTGTTATTATTTCAGGGTCAATACAAGTTCACTTTATTGCAAAGCCATTTAGTCTGTTCATGGTGAGATTTTCATCCTGGTAGAGTGTTTTTTGCTTTGTTCGACCCCCTATCATTTGCATGCTGACCGAAATAGGGAAATGGTCACTAAATACGCAATCCTGCGTGATAAAATTTATGATGAGATTAATAGCGCTAGTTGCCATGAGGATGAAATCAATGCAGCTAGACGCTCCTCTACCGTTATTAGTAGGACTTAGGCTAACAGCGGGTGTTAACAGCTCATTAGCAAAGGCCAATTGGAGGAGCGACATTGTCTCATTCATATAACCCCCTATCAAGGAGTGAGGAAAATGAGTGATGTTGTTCTCTTGAAGGTCCAGATAACCACAGGTAATTTTGTTATTTTTCTCACATAGTGGTAGATTAAAATCACCACCCCATATAATTGTGGGATTTTTCCCCTGATTGATATTAATAGAGTCTAAGAGGAAGTGACGAATTTCCTTCAGGATAACCATAAGATTTGATTCCTGTAAGTTATTGTAAAAATGTACTACCAGAATGTGAGCTTGTTTATTTACTTTTATGAAGATTATTTGGTAGTTCTCCTAATTTTTTAGAGAGCTAGTTTCTATATCTTGAATTAGGTTGGAAACATAGACTACTAATCCACCTTTTGCTCGCCCAGATCGTGAGGTGAGTGCCGGGGAAAGAAATGTTTTTTAGCCGTTTAGATGAATAGGTGATACTGCCCATGTCTCCTCAAGACAGAGGATGTCATAACAACGCACAAATGTTATCCACCCTTCATGATTCATCTTAGATCGGAGACCGGCAATGTTCCAAAATATTACACTAATAACAGACCCTCCCAGGGATTCAACCACTATCTGGGGAGAAGGATTTGTGTAATTTCTCTCTTTAGGTGGAGAGCTTTTAATTAAGGACACCACAGCTAATTCTGAATGTTTTATATCATAAACTCTTGGATGAATTGTGTTATGATCATAGTTAGGTAATAACAACTCCTGAGCCTGTGGTCTAGGGGGCGTGACTAAGTGAGAGGGCAAAAGCAGAGAGTTTACCAAGAATAGGTTATTTTGAGAGGGGTCTGGGTCTAACGGCCGTTGGGCTTCACTACTTGCTCTCTCAGAATTAAAGCAGGGAGAGCTTTTTGAGGGTGTTAGTTGTCAGTCCACCTCCTCTATTATTATTATTATTAATATTAAAGGGGTTTGTAGAGCGCCTGGTGACGCCTCCCGGCGTGTCCCCGCGCTGTGGAGATCGAGTCAAGAGAAAGAAAGGGGAAGGGGAACTAAAGGGCGAACAAATGTGTTTTCAGCAGTTTTCTGAAAGAGGACTCATCATTAGCTAGTCTAATGTTGATGGGAAGGGTGTTCCATCTGTTGGCTGCTAGAGAACGGAAAGAGCGACCTCCCATTCTAGCTTTTTTTGTGCGCGGAGTCTTGAGCAAACCCATTCCCTTGGAATGAAGGGATCTGTTGGGCTCGTAGGACATGGCTAAATCGGACAGATAGGATGGAGCTTTCTGAGAGATAATCCTATAGCACCAGAGAAGTGCCTTGAATAGGATTCTCTTCCTGATTGGCAACCAATGGAGGGTAGCCAAGGTGGGTTTAGAAGGTGCTCTTCTGGGCAGTCTTAGCACTAAACGTGCAGCTGAATTTTGTAAGACCTGCAATCTTCTGATGTTCTTTTCGGAGGTACCCAACAGAAGCACATTGCCGTAGTCTATACGGGAGGTTATAAGTGCCTGAGTCATGGTACGCCTGGAATCTAGAGGGAGAAGATCCAGGGTACGATTGAGAGTTCTCATGACTCCAAAGCACTTTCCTACAGTTTTTTTAACATGGCTGTCGCACGAAAGTTTGTTATCAATCCATATGCCTAAGTTCTTCGCTTCCCGACTGGGAGTGGGTAGAGGCCCTAAACAGGGAGGCCACCAGTCTTTGGTCCAGTTGGTGTCCTTACCTCCTATTATGAGTACCTCAGTTTTTGTGCCATTTAGTTTGAGGCAGTGATTAGTCATCCAATCTGCGAGATTGCTCATGCAGGATTTGAAGTTGTCAGCATCAGAGGTGGGAGCTTGGGACAAAGAGATCAACAGTTGAGTATCGTCGGCGTAAGAGACAAGCTCTACGCCGTACGATTGAACCACCTCTGCCAACGGTGCCATATAGAGGTTGAACAGGGTGGGACTCAGGGCAGAGCCCTGAGGTACCCCCTGTTCTAATACCATACTGTCCGAGAGAAAATTTCCTCTCTGGACCTGAAAGCTCCTGTTGGTAAGAAAGGCCTTCAGCCACCCCTCTATTAGTGACAAAAGTTCAAATCTGTTCTGCGTTATAATAGAACCGTTGAGTTTAGTGGTAAGATTGGTAGCCGGTCTATAGAAAAAGCCAAGTGGGACAGAGAGGATTGCAGTGGATGGGGTCAGTTTTTCCTCCTTGAAGGCTAAAAGAGAGCAAACAATTCTTGGGGTATTGAAATTTATCACTATGCAATCACCCTGGATACTTTTTAGGGAGGACCCAACCCATCCTACTCTCCGTACCATAAGAATTTGGTTAGTGTTTTGGGGGTGAAAATGTTTGAATTTTACTAGCCAGTCCACTACTTTATTCATGAGAGAGAGATTCTGAGACCCCTTGTTTTAGAGGTGGGACGCCTGTAAGGATCATAACATAAGGACATGAGGCAGGTGGAAGATTTAAACAATCTGTGTTTGGTTGAGCCCTACTGTTGGGAGCATTAAGCGTGGCCTTTGTCTGTCCATGATTAGTGGAAATCTCCTCCCTGTTAGTAGTCTTCGGAATAGTGCCCTCAACAGTTGGTTTTTGCTTCTCTTGTTGCGGTACCCTGTGGAGACCGGGCCAAACAGCTTTGTTAAGTTGACTGGGTGGATTCCTTAAAGATGATACAATGTTATTTACAAATGGGGATGAGTTGGGAGCTTCTAGTCGGACTCTAATTGAGTCGACATCCGCTTTCATTTCGGCCATCTTTTTCTCTATGGGGGCAAATTTATCATCGAGAAAGGAAGACAAAAAAGATACCATTTCCCCCAATTTTTGTTCTAGGATGATTTTTACAATAACTTCCATGTGTTTCCCTAAGTTGCGTAGGGTTACCTCAGGGTTGTCGGTAGGTGAACCTGACTGAACTACGGGGGAATGTTGAGATTCATCTGTTTGAGTTCCCAATGTACGAGAACCTGCCCCAACTAAGATCTTGCTCTCTTTGAGCAACTTACCTCCCTTCTGTTTTGGGCCCATGACTCGATTGTGTCTTTGTTTGGTTTGGCCCCAAGTTTGGGGGCCCTTTCCTCTTGGTATGGAAATATCAGGCTGCCTTGCTCTTAATTTGGGTGATTTTATTAAAGAGGATTCTACGGGTGAGGGAGAGAAAATTAGGGAGGGAGTGTTGGTCAATTATAAGGAGCTATTAAGATCATCCTCCCTGGTGGATGGGAGTTGTGAGGGATCAATTGAGAGCCTACGTTCTGTTAGTTGTATCTTCTGATTGATTAGAGATTCTGCTCTCAAAGGATATGCATCTAAGGTGCCCGCGGTACTCTTGCGTTTCTCCATAGTTAATAGGGCGTGATTACGCGTCTTAATAAACAGTCAAAATTTTGGCTTTACACGGTATAAAAGAAAATTCTTTACACAGCATTATAAGGATGAAAGTCCATTATTGAGTCCAGAACATACACGTTCTTACCCAAGGTCTTGATAGGTTCACCTGAATAGTATCCCCAAGGGACTGGGCCCTGCCCTGCCTCGGTCGGCCCCGGACGGCCACAGACTTTCCCGCCCTTTGCCCGGGCTTAGCCCGGCACCCGCCCGCGCGCGTCCCGCGCTGCGGGTGGAAGTAGATGGATAAACACTTCCGGTTTCAGGGGACGGGGCAAGGTCACAACTGTTGCCCCCACTGGCTCCTGGTTCTTGTGGTCTCCGTCGCGGCCCCAGCACCAGCAAACAACACCAGCGAAGTGTCTCCCCGAGAGCGGTAGGCGCAAGAGGTTTTTAAAGTCCCCAATTTCAGGGAGAGGGGCGAGTTCACAACTGTTGCCCCCACTGGCTCCTGGTTCTTGTGGTCTCCGTCGTGGCCCCAGCACCAGCAAACAACACCGGCGAAGCGTCTCCCGCGGAGCAGGAGGCGCAAAAGGTTTTTAAAGTCCCCGATTTCAGGGGGAGGGGCAAGGTCACAACTGTGGCCCCCACTGGCTCCTGGTTCTTGTGGTTTCCGTCGCGACCCCAGCACCAGCAAACAACACCGGCGAAGCGTCTCCCGCGGAGCGGGAGGCGCAAGAGGTTTTTGAAAGTCTCCGATTTCAGGGAGAGTGGCGAGGTCACAACTGTTGCCTCCACTGGCTCCTGGTACTTGTGGTCTCCGTTGCGGCCCCAGCACCAGCAAACAACACCGGCGAAGCGTCTCCCGCGGAGCGGGAGGCGCAAGAGGTTTTTAAAGTCCCCGATTTCAGGGGGAGGGGCGAGGTCACAACTGTTGCCCCCACTGGCTCCTGGTTCTTGTGGTCTCCGTTGCGGCCCCAGCACCAGCAAACAACACCGGCGAAGCGTCTCCCGATCTCCACTCGAACATTGGTAAGATCCTTTTATTCACTGGGCAACACCGTTCCAAACAGCTCTGAGATGCGCTTCGGCTTTGAAAGCCTTTCTCAATCAGAACACCATTTTCCTGTTGGTCCAATCAAGCACACTTATATATAGAGATGAAAAAAGACTATCATACTCAACACCTGCAGGTGCTATTCATTGTTATATCCCATTTTAAATATATGTACAATTATCCTTGATGATAATAATTAAATGTCTTTTTTGGATAAAATATCACAATTAATGAAATTCTTCGGTTGTCTAAATTACTAGAATAAATTGCACCGTTTTCAAAAATAAAGCTATTAATGCTCAATTGTCAAGTGCACTGTGCCAAGTGCTTTAATTAAAAGTGTCCGTGTATTTCGAATTTTAAATCTGTTTCTGCCATCCCACAGTTTGATATTGTCATTTAATCCAATTGTCGTAAAATACGTTTAATGCACTGGGCAGCAAAAATATGTTCATCCGAACCCGGGATCCGGTATAGTTCATTTAACCCAAAAACAATAAAAATCCAGTC
Source organism: Lissotriton helveticus (assembly GCF_964261635.1). Lineage (NCBI taxonomy): Eukaryota > Metazoa > Chordata > Amphibia > Caudata > Salamandridae > Lissotriton > Lissotriton helveticus. The sequence continues at coordinate 778,495,675 of NC_136072.1, forward strand.
CCCGCCGCATGGCTGTTGCCGCAGCGGTGCTTTACACCTTGACATCGGTCAATATCCACAAGCAACAGTAAAGGGCTTAATACATAGATGAAAGTCCCCGCCAAAAGAGTCCAATATCTCTGAGTGCCGAATTCTCAGCCTATGCATCAGCTTCTCCACTCTGCTTCCAGTGTTCTCCGTCTTGAGGGGGCTTGCCGGTTTTTGAACAACACTACTGAGTTGCGGTTTGCCCGGCAACCCCCTAATTGCAGGTATTTTTGCTGCCCAGTGAATAAATGACAATATCAAACTGTGGGATGGCACGAACAGATTTAAAATTGGAAATACGTGCACACTTTTAAAAGAATATGTATATATATATATATTACCTACTGGCGGTCGCCAGTAGGTATATATAGTTAGGATTTTTTCTCTATGGGATTTTTGAAAATTCTATGTCTAATAACTTTGGCGTTTGTGGACGGAATTGGCTGAAATTTTCAGGAAAATGGAACATTTTGTTTCTGAGCAGCCCTTGAAAATTTGGGGGGTGTTCGTCAAGGGGGGGCTGAGAAAAAAGGGGGGTCCCAAAACGTGTTTTTAACATTGAGTTTTCCATAGGGCGGTTGGCCTCACTTTTAGCCCGAACGGCTGAATGGATTTGCATGAAACTTGGCAAAATTGTAGGGACTGGTAGCCCGATGTGCCTTTTGTAGGTCTCAATATATGTGCTACAGTGGATTTTGAGAAATTAACGTTTAAAAAAAGATATATATCTGTAACAGCGGACCGGGCAGCGCTCCAGGACGCGTACTTTTCGCGCAACGGAGCTTTGTGAAGCGAAGCTGATTGGTTCTCCGGCGTCTGTCAACATTCCAAACAGTCCGTAGCGGCCGCCATCTTGTCTCTCGGTAGGATCGAGAGACAAGAGGAGGCCAAAGCGAAGGGGCAAATGACCATAAGGGGGAATAGTAGATCCTCGCTGACCCCGTAGGTTTGATGTGGAGGTTTTAAAAGTGCCCCGCGGGGCAAAAAAAAAAAATAATAATAATAATCGAACGGCTGAATGGATTTGCACGAAACTTGGCAAATTTGTAGGGACTGGTAGCCCGATGTGCCTTTGCTAGGTCTCAATATATGTGCTTCAGTGGATTTTGAGAAATTAACGTTCAAAAAAAGATATATATCTGTAACAGCGCACCGCTTCGCGTACTTTTCGCGTTACGGAGCTTTGCGAAGCGAAGCTGATTGGCTCTCCGGTGTCTGTAAACATTCCAAACAGTACGTAGCGGCCGCCATCTTGTCTCTCGGTAGGATCGAGAGACAAGAGGAGGCCAAAGCGAAGGGGCAAATGACCATAAGGGGGCATAGTAGATCCTCGCTGACCTCCTAAGTTTGATGTGGAGGTTTTAAAAGGGCCCCGCGGGGCAAAAAAAATAAATAATAATAATAATCGAACGGCTGAATGGATTTGCACGAAACTTGGTAAAATATTAGGGACTGGTAGCCCGATGTACCTTTGCTAGGTCTCAATATATGTGCTTCAGTGCATTTTGAGAAATTAACGTTCAAAAACAAGATATATATCTGTAACAGCGCTCCGCTTCGCGGAGATAAAATTATATCTGTATTACCTAGCTGTTGCTAACACCAGTTAGCGACGGCTAGTAGGAGATAGCGACCATCTTGGGCCCCACTTTGCATGTGAGTGATGTTTATCACTAATGACATGCAAAGTGGGCATGCCAAGATGTTAGCGACTGGAAACAGTCGCTAACATCGCTATCTCCTATTATCAACTTTTGGAAATATTCGAGATAAGCGCGAATATCTCCAAAAAGTAACAGCTGCCCTGAGCAGTTCTTAGCCATGTTATCCAATGGGAGGTGGATAACATGGCTAAGAGCATTAGCTCGGTAATGCATGAATATCGCGGAGTTTTCAGCGATATTAATGCATTGCGGTCGTTTTTTATCGTATTTGCGATAAACCTTGATAATAGCAAGGTTTATCTGCGATAATTTCTGACGGTAAAAAAATCTTTGCAATGCATCGTTAGGGATAAATATCGTTTAACTTTGGTAATATGCCCCAACGTCTGTTAACGTTCGATTCGAAGGAAATCAGGAAGTGTTGAAAAACATTGTCTGCGCCATCTTGTCTTTTTTCAAATGCCACACTTTTGTCGTGCACGGCAGCCATTTTAGATGCCTTGACCAGACCCACTCTGTGCACGCTGTCGATCCTTAGCATGGCTCCCCACCCTCGCAAGCATCTCACCCAGGCAGTGGTCACCCCCGCTGTCTGTGTTATGCATGGGTAATAAACCTCCCCCCATCTGCGCTGCTCTTCCCTGAGAATCACACCCTGTGCCCGCCCGACACCTCCCTTTCGCCCTATTCACTACCGCACCCTCTGACACTCCTTTTCCTCTGTGTCCGATTGTCCAGGCCGGTCCTAGGCTATCAGCTAGCCCTGCAGATGTAGTTTATGGCCACAGCTGTAAAGAATCACCCCTCTTCAAAGGAGTTATAGTAGATCAAGGTCCACACTCGATGAGATCCGTCACAGCAGAAGCGTTGCTATTATCTGAAAACCATCCTGTATTGTGATTGGGGAGGGGACCGAGCGTGAAGCGGAAGATTCCAGGGATGACTCTTTGTACATCAAACTTTTTACAATTATGTGTCACATTAAAAATATATAGCACTCCGACAAAGTAGTAAGATTATAAAACTTTAATAATTTATAAATATATACAAGAAAACAAAAATAGTAATAACATATAAACATTTTTAGGGAAAAACAACGAAGTAGCGGTCGGCTGTGCGAATAGTCCCAACGCAGCACAACGTCCAGATTTCCGGCGTGGGGCGTCGCGGGGGGTGGGTCATCAGTAGCAAACTGTTGTGCGAATAGTTCCAAGGCAGCAGAACGCGCCGAAATCTAGATGACACGAAAGTGATGTCTAGTAAGTTGCCACCCAGCAAATAACGGCGTGGGGCGTCGCGGGGGGTGGGTCATCAGTAGCAAACTGTTGTGCGAATAGTTCCAAGGCAGCAGAACGATGGCACCAAGGTGATGTCCAGTAAGTTGCCGCACTGGTTTTGGTATCCTACAATGCTGCTCCGAATAACGGCGTGGGGCGCCCCGGGGGAGGCGGCGTGAACGGGCCTCTCCAGGTGGAGTCTCATCTGTTGTAGTGGGGCGCCCCTTTACCGTTTCAGTTGCCATTCTGTCCGTTTTTGGTCCACTGTGTCAAAAGCCGCAATTCAGCTGAGTTGCACCCACTCTTGCGGTGCAGCGATAGGCGGCTGTCACAGGACTCTCAAAATGGCGGCAGGCTCTTTCCTTTTTGGGCCTGGTGCACTGAAATGGCCCTGGGACACCTTGGAAATCGGACGCTTGTCTGCTAGGTCTTGGACCCCATTCTCGAAAGCGTCCCCTCCGCCTTGAGAATTCATCAAAAGTTTTGGGGGCCCCGACTCCTGCAGGCTTCTGGTGGGGAGCGGCTGCCATGATTGCTCGCGGAATGACCACGACGGAGCTACGAGATGGTGGTGCTCTCATGCTGACGCCAGTTTAGTCTGAAACATCCAGAAACAAGGTGGGGCTTTCATCGTTTGGGGAAAAAAAAAAGTTTTCATCCAATGAAAAGTGTTGTTTTTAGGTCATATGATCAAGCCTTCCATCATTAGGAAACCAAAAGTAAAATGAACCAATGAAAAGTTTTATAAACAAGTCACATGACCTGTTATGCGGCATAGGGTATAAAATGCGGAGAAAATACGTTGGCACGTCAGGCGGCGTCAGTAGCGGACCGATGTGCGAATAGGCCGAAGGCAATACAACGCGTCAAGATCCGGATGGCACCGAGGTGGTGTCCAGCAAGTTGCAGCACTGGTGTGGCCATCCTACAATGCTGAAAGTCGGCGTGGGGCGCCCCGTTGGCCTGTGAGTTTGCGTCAGTAGCGGACCGATGTGCGAATAGGCCGAAGGCAGCACAACGCGCCAAGATCCGGATGGCACCGAGGTGGTGTCTAGTAAGTTGCCGCACTGGTGTGGCCATCCTACAATGTTGAAAGTCGGCGTGGGGCGCCCCGTTGGCCTGTGAGATGGCGTCAGTAGCGGACCGATGTGCGAATGGGGCCAAAGGCAGCGCAACAATATTTTCTGACTGACACCACAAGGCGCTGAGATGCCAAGATCCGGATGGCACCGAGGTGGTGTCTAGCAAGTTGTGGCACTGGTGTGGCCATCCTACAATGGTAAAAGTCGGCGTGGGGCGCCCTGTTGGCCTGTGAGATGGTGTCAGTAGCGGACTGATGTGCGAATGGGGCCAAAGGCAGCGCAACAATATTTTCTACAATATTTTCGGAGTAGAAGACACCACAAGGCGCTGAGATGCCAAGATCCGGATGGCACCGAGGTGATGTCTAAGTTGCGGACTGATGTGCGAATGGGGCCAAAGGCAGCGTAACAATATTTTTTGTATGGAAGATACCACTAGGCGTTGAGATGCCAAGATTCGGATGGCACCGAGGTGATGTCTAGCAAGTTGCTGTACTGGTGTGGTCATCCTACAATGCTGAAACTCGGCGTGGGTCGCCCCATTAGCCTGTGAGATGGCGTCAGTAGCGGACCGATGTGCGAATAGGCCGAAGGCAGCACAACGCGCCAAGATCCGGATGTCACCGTGGTGGTTTCATAGTTGAGAGGCACTTCATCTGCAGTGGGGCGCCGAGGTCCGGATGGCACCGAGGTGATGTCTAGCAAGTTGCTGTACTGGTGTGGTCATTCTACAATGCTGAAAGTTGGCGTGGGGCGCCCCATTAGCCTGTGAGATGGCGTCAGTAGCGGACTGATGTGCGAATGGGGCCAAAGGCAGCGCAACAATATTTTCTGAAGAGAAGACACCAAAAGGTGCTGACATTCCAAGATCCGGATGGCACCGAGGTGGTGTCTAGCAAGCTATGCAGTTGAGTTGTGTGCGCACTTGCGGAGAATAGGTCGAAGGCAGCATAACAATGTTTTCTGAATAGAAGACACCACAAGGCGTTGAGATTCGGTTACCACCGAGGTGATGTCTAGCAAGTTGCCGCACTGGTGTGGCCATCCTACAATACTGCTCCGAATAACGGCGTGGGGTGCCCGAAGGGGGGGGGAGCCGGCGTGAATGGGCCTTCCTAGGTGGAGACTCGTCTGCTGTAGTGGGGCGCCCCTTTACCGTTTCAGTTGCCATTCAGCTGAGTTTTGGCTGCTCTTGATGCTACAGCGACAGGCGGCTGCAAGAGGACTCTCAAAATGGCGGCCTGTTCTTTGGATTTGGGCCTGGTCCACTAAAATGGCCCTGGGACACCTTAGAACTCGGACGCTCGATTTTTTTTCCTTTCCTGTACATGCAAAAAAAGGTAAATGCCCGGTACGTTACACGCTTCATCTGCCACGATGAACTCTCCAGAGGAACCGAAAAAAAATATAGTTGTGGTAACTATAACATGCATCGTCATATGGAGAGGTGGCACCAATTAATTATAGTGCTGCATAAAAGAGAGATTTGGAGGAGAACCCCTGACCTGCTAGTACATTCATCAAAGAAGTGGCACTGAGAGCTTCAGAGGCAAGGGAAACGGTCCCAAATATTTAGAAGAACTTTGGAAAGATTAAAATGACATGTTTAGATTGTGGCAAATTAATTTCATGTGGACAGATGAGTGTTACTCTAATAAATACAGCATATGAACATCATCATAGTCGATGGTTGGTAGAGACATTTTGACTATATCCTGGACCTGCCCGTCCTCGCCCAAAATGGCGCCGGAATAAATGGGACTCGTAACTCCTTGTTGTGTACTGGTTGCAGAACCTTGAAATCACGAGATACGTATGCAGTTTTGAAGCACATGGCGGGCGGGGACGAGAATTGATTGAATATTTCGACATCCCTATTGATATTAAGTTCTGATGTGTTATTGATTACTGTACTGTTGAAAGTTCGAATTAACGTCACCCATGGTACTTGCCCGCAAATGTATATCTAGATAATTTTATTGTAACTGGCCCTGTCGTATTTTAATTATAAAATGTACGTCCACCGATTCCGTAACTGTTAGACACCTTAGTTCTTGCAACCTAATGGCCCGCCCGTTACGTTCCTCTACAGTGTAAATGTCTATTCATCATATACGATTACAGTTTGCTCTGTGGCAGGCCCACGTGGTTATAGGCAAGTATTTGTATAATGAAATTTTCACAATAAAGGTTTTTAAAAGAAAACATGGTAGTAGTATATACATTGGTAAAGTTTTTAATAATAGTGACTGTTTTAGAATCATTAAAAGGCAAGTGAAATAAAGCAGACCAATTACATGAAGGGTAAAAGGTATAATACGAAGGAACGCAGTAAAGATAAATGGTCAAGGGCTGTTGTGTTTTCTATTCCTGCAACATAAAGTGATCGATAAGAATCTCATATTCAGGCGTATCGGCGACTAAGACAGCAGGTCGACCCTCTTTTGCTCAACGGCTCCGTCATGGGACGAAGAAACGCTCTTTTTCTCGAAAAAAGAATATATTTTACTTGCAGGACAGTTGTAAAATTTCCGGGAAAGTACATTAGCCTGGAACATTATAACATATATTTAAGAAAAAATAATGTTCGGAAGTAATGAAAAGCGTAATTTTTAGGTCATAGGACCAAGCCTTTCATCATTACAATAAGAAAAGTAAAATGAACCAATGAAAAGTTTTATTAACAAGTCACATGACTTGTTATGCTTACGTTACGCGCTGCGCGCCCCGGATGACTTCCGGATGCGCTAACGCGGCGCGTCATATGACGCATTACGCGACAACGCAGGTACAGAATATAGTCAAAATGTCTCCACCAACCAGCGGTCGGAACACAACCCCTTTCAGCAGGCTAAATAGTTCTGTTAAATGACAACAGAAGGGACAGGCAACAAGAACCATCAGTCAAAGAGGGGAGGGCTAGTTCTTCTCTACCGGGTTACATTGGGGCGCTACCGGAACTGATCGAATTGGTAGTCTACAGTGTTTCTGGATGTTTCAGACTGAAGCTGGGGTTAGCATGAGAGCAGCACCATTTTGTAGCTCCGTCGTGGTCATTCCGCAACCAATCATGGCAGCCGTTCTTTATCGTTATTTTGGGCGGGGTGGGTGGCGGAGCCGAGCTGTTTTGCAGCCATCATTGTGTGGAGTTCAGTTCATCTCACTAGTTTTGTATTTGTCATGAGGGGTTGTTCCTAATGTTTCTATTTTAGCGAGGTCAAAAAGAGATCCCATTAGTGGCCTACTGATTTTGCTCGATTCCTTTTCTTTTTTTTTACACGATTTTTCGTTATCTGCAAAGACTAAACAGAGTATTGCGACTCTGTGTTTGTTTGTAAATAGAGAATGAACCAAAGAGAACTAATTCTAAAACAGTAAATACTTGGATAACAATCAATCAAATGGAGAGAGAAGCAGGCACGACGGATTACAACGGGGGCAAAGGCCTGCGTTAACTACCTTTCACTATCTGCAAAGAGAGAGTACTCCTAATAGAAATGAGGGGGGGGGGCACCATTCAAAGCAGATCAGTGTGCATAAACGCGAAAATGTTTTCACTTACCACGTACTTGACATTCGACAGCTTATGATATTTGCTATTAAAAAACCATTAAAATTCACTGAAAAAACCATAGGTTATAGACCATATATAGTTAGGAATTAGCATTTACAAAACCTTGAAAATTCACTGAAAAAACCATAGGTTATAGACCATATATAGTTAGGAATTAGCATTTAAAAAACCTTATTTTACTCACACAAAACCATTGAAATTCCATATATAGTTAGTTGCACTAACTATATATCGCGCACCCGCAATCCACTGCTGATCATGTCACATATTACATCATTCATGACATGGTCAGTGACATCACTGATGACATCTCAAATGACATCATTCTTGTGCTAATACGATAAACCTCTTCAGACTCTAATATAACCTTAGATACACTCAGTGTATACAGACACTCACACACTGCCACTCATCCATGGAGTTACTCACACACCCAGTCAGTCATGCAAAGAAACAATCTCACCTCCATTTCTTCAACTATACAGTTAAACACACCTTACTTATTGAAACATATACTAACACATATTTACTCTCTTATACAATCCCTGATACAAGTTCACAATGATCGATACAACCACTCACTCATTCAGTGGCTCTCATGCACAGTTATTTATATATGCCAACTCTCACATGTACTGTGTTTTACATATGTACTTACTATGACATGTAGCATTGAGATATCCATTCACTCATGCACACAGTCAACTGCCTATGTAGCTGTTTCCACATGCACTCTTGAACTCATACACCTAGTGAATAAACTGCTCACACATCTATGCATAGAGTCACACACCTTCCAGCCACCCCCACACAAACTCAATCTCCCATATAAATACTTGGGCAACCAATTAATAACACATATAGCCTCTCGTATAGCTAATGATCAACACATGCAGCAGTTTACAGAACAACAGACATAATGATGCACAAATTAAGACAGTTTAGTCACTAACCCATGCATTCAGTGAGACACATTTAATCACTCACTCATACATACAGTCAGTCACGCACCTACTAAATCCTTCATCCAGACACTTATACATCCACTCATTCTTCAATATGTAAGACATATTTTAACTTTACAGAAACATACAGTCACTGGATGTTGTCATCAGTGATGTCATCAGTGATGTCATTTGAGATGTCATCAGTGATGTCATCAGTGATGTCACTGACCATGTCATGAATGATGTAATATGTGACATGATCAGCGGTGGATTGCGGGTGCGCGATATATAGTTAGTGCAACTAACTATATATGGAATTTCAATGGTTTTGTGTGAGTAAAATAAGGTTTTTTAAATGCTAATTCTTAACTATATATGGTCTATAACCTATGGTTTTTTCAGTGAATTTTCAAGGTTTTGTAAATGCTAATTCCTAACTATATATGGTCTATAACCTATGGTTTTTTCAGTGAATATATATATATATATATATATATATATATATATATATATATATATAGAAGGCTTCAAACACCAACCAGTTGCACACGCGAGTGGGTGCACGCCAAATCGGGGGTGTGCCCGAGTTACAAATTAGCTCCAAAATCCCAGGAAAATCAATCCTAAAGGAAGGTAGCACACTCAGGGGAGGTTTCACAAAAGATTTAATGAGGAAACCAACAGCAACGACGCGTTTCGCCTTGGGGCTTCGTCAAGTTGTGCAGAGAGCCGAGGCGTGCGTCGGTTTAAAAAGAGGACAACATGCAAATTCAAATGAAATCAAAGTAGGACTGTGCAAACTGTTACATGGTCGCCATATTGGAACGGAGTTAGATACAATTACAATACAGGCAATTGAAACGTAATGATTCAAATAAATGCCAAAACCAGATAAAATGTATAAATCACAGAATATCCAAATTACGAATAGACATGATGGCACAGTCATGACAATGGATCATATTACAATAATCTAGCCCGGGATGGGCGTGCGGTTAAGACTGAATTAATCTGCATCCCGATGCAAAAAAATCAAGCACAATCACATGATGAAATATGTTGCAATAATCTGGCCCAAGATGGGCTGGCAATTAGTGCTAAAAAATCAGCCTTTAAATGCCTAATGCAAGAAATCAAGGAGCGAGCAATGACGACTAAATTCTGTCAAATTTCACAGCTTCACACCAATGATAACGGTGCCCGTATCATGAATGGTAAATACTACATCAAGTCAAACCACACAATAATTCCGCCCTGAATGGGCAATGCATCAAATGTAAGCATGTGTCACATAATTCATTTAAATATCATGAGTATAAAACTTTAAAAGAATATTTTACATGATCATAATTCATATAGACATAGCCAGATCGATAAGGCACAGTCATAGAAATATGAGGGAAATACATTATATTAGATATCTTGAACATCAGACCAACCGGTCAGCCTAGATGGACTGATAATTCTTCATGCATATTGAGGCCAAGCGGATGCTTACTCTGTAAGTCAATTATGTATCTTGATTCCAGTCGTCTGAGTCTAAGTAGACGATCACCTCCTCTAATGCTCAAAGGCACACTGTCTATGCATGTATAAGCTAACAGGTCCCTGTTACTTTTATGCATTTTGGCAAAATGCCTAGCCACTGGGTATGTATCATCCTTTTTAGCAATCGCACGCATGTGTTCTAGTATCCTAAGTTTTACTGCATTGGTAGTGCTACCGATATAATTCAGGCCGCACGGGCATGTTAAACAGTAAATGGCATATGGCGTGGAGCATGTTAAAAATTTGTTAATTCTTTTGGGGATGGTGACACCAGGTATCTTGTAAGTAAGCGTCCGCTTACTGAATTTGCAGGCCTTACAGCGGCCACATGGATAAAAACCATTGAGGACAGGCAACTTAGGGGTCTTTTCAGGTGCAGTGTAATGACTGGAAACCAAATGATTTTTTAAAGATCTCGCTTTTCTGAATGTAATCAGGGGGTTCGACGGTAGGTCTGCTTTAATGGTATTATCAGACAATAAGATGTTCCAATTTTTTCTTAAAATTTGCTTAATCTGGCCTGCATTATGAGAAAAGGTGGTGATAAGTCGAAAACTTCCATTTTTGGATTTATCTTGATTTTTGGATTTCAATAACTCTTTACGTTTCGTTTTTTTGACTCTCTCATAGGCCTTACTAAGCACACTGTCGCCATATCCCCTAGTTTTGAACCTTTGCATGCTGGCATGGGCTGCTCTCTCAAAATCACTGTCAATAGAGTTATTTCTACGTATTCTAAGTAGCTCCCCATAAGGTATACTCTCCACTAATTGACGGGGATGGCTGCTTGTGGCAAAAAGTGTGGAATTGCCTGTTGTTTCTTTTCTAAACAGTTTAGTCTGTATACAACCACAATTGTCTATGTATATGGTGAGATCAAGATAATCAACTGACGTGTGGCTGATTTGTCCGGAAAACTTGAGATTGATGTCATTATCATTAAGGGCGTCTACAAAACTGTTGGCAGTCTCTACTGGACATTCTAATATGATGAATAAATCGTCTATATAACGATACCACCTTATTATTCGGCTGTCCCACTCAGGATATTTCTCGCTCCAGGATGCCTGCTCCTCCCACCACCCCACGAAAAGATTCGCGAAGCTGGGAGCGGAGCAGGCTCCCATCGCGACACCGGACATTTGTTGATATAATTGCTTGCCAAATAAAAATATGTTATTGTTAAGGCTAAACATCATGAATTCCATCAGCATCTTGTTATGCTCATAAAATCTTATGGGCCGTTTATCCAAGAAGCTGGCCATAGCTTTGAGACCATCACCATGAACTATACACGTGTATAGACTGGTGATGTCAAGCACCAACATACAATATGTATCTTTCCAGACAATTTCTTCAACACAGTTTAGAAAATGTTTAGTGTCTCTTAGATAGGATTTAAGGGACATCACCAAAGGAGACAAAAATGAATCTACATAGATAAAAAGATTCTCAGTCAAACTACCATTGGAAGCAACAATGGGCCTACCAGGAGGATTTAACAAATCTTTATGAACCTTGGGTAGGTAATAAAAGGTGGGGATCACAGGACTCAAACACCTTAAAAATAAATATTCATCTGTATTTAGCATGTTAACATTATGCCATTTGGAAATCATCTCATGATAATTGGCCACACTTAAATTATATGTTCTTTCATTCACAGTGGCATAGGTGTCAGTGTCTCCCAAAAGGCGACAAGCCTCTGTTTCATATTGGGTAGCTGTGAGTAAGACAATGTTCCCCCCTTTATCAGAAGGCTTGATTACCAATCCCGAGTTTTCACAAAGAGTAGTGAGTGCAAGCTGTTGAGTTTTGGTAAAATTGTCTTTTTTGGGTACATATTTACTGGTGATGCGCAGTCTAGTGAGATCCCTCAACACGGCATCAGAAAAAGTATCGATGGCATCAGCACCCATAATCGGCATGAATGTAGAGGCCGGTTTGAATTCACTGGCTCCACCTTTTTGCTGTACATCCCAATTATCAAGCATTTGGGTGTTGGTTACCTCACCATCACCATTAATATTGCTTTCCAAACGGAGGCCTTCTACTGCTCTAAGGCCTCGCAGCTCGCTACAAATAAGTTCAGTATCCTCCACAGGTTTGCTGGCTACATAGCGCTCACTGGGCGGTTTGAGTTTGAAGAATTTGTGCAATTTTAATTTCCTCACAAATTTGAAAATATCAATGCGCGTTTGTGCGAATTCAAAATTTCTACGAGGACAAAACGATAAACCTAATTGAAGTGTTGAATTTTCTTCATTCGTTAACACTTTCTCTGTTAGGTTAATGATAGTTAGATTGTCATGGGGGTTAGTGGACTCTTGAATACTTTTCAGTTCCTTTTCTTGAAGAACTTTTTCATGCTGCGGGTCACAGGAGGAGAGCTTAAAGGATTTCTTCCAACGGCCCCCCCGCCGCGTCTTCCTCTTTGTCCTTGATTGTCCGGGGGCTTCCCTCTTCCACCCTCCAGTTGGTTGTTGCGCATTACTTGGTATTCCACTTGAAAAGGAGAAGCGTCATCGCTGCCATCTTCACTAACTATATCTTCTGGATTAGCATCGGACTCAGAAGTTGCAGGTTCGGCGGTTGTGGAGACGCCCATCTTTTTCTTAATCTTTAGTTGCCTTCTAGTGTTCTCATACTTCTTTGCGAAGGTCAACACTCTCCCCATTCGATAATCGTTCTCGTCCCTTTCAAATTTTTCTTCTTTTCTTTGTTTGATTTTTTGTTCGTATTTTTTCAAACGCTTTTTTAGTAGTTCACGTTTGTCCCCCAGGGTCTCCTGGTCTTCTTCTTTCAGTAATTCGTCCTCAATTTCCTTGATCTGTGCCAAAGCCTTTTCGCGGTCACTCCAGGCAAAGCGTACTAGGATTTGTAAACTCCCTTTGCACGATGCGGCGGTATGCTCTGCCCATGCATCTAGCAATTTAGGGTCTGGATTTTCGTACGCCGGAATAGTGTATATCCGCAAACCTCTGGGGACCCGGTCAACCTCAATGTAGTTCTACGAAAATCCGGACCCTAAATTGCTAGATGCATGGGCAGAGCATACCGCCGCATCGTGCAAAGGGAGTTTACAAATCCTAGTACGCTTTGCCTGGAGTGACCGCGAAAAGGCTTTGGCACAGATCAAGGAAATTGAGGACGAATTACTGAAAGAAGAAGACCAGGAGACCCTGGGGGACAAACGTGAACTACTAAAAAAGCGTTTGAAAAAATACGAACAAAAAATCAAACAAAGAAAAGAAGAAAAATTTGAAAGGGACGAGAACGATTATCGAATGGGGAGAGTGTTGACCTTCGCAAAGAAGTATGAGAACACTAGAAGGCAACTAAAGATTAAGAAAAAGATGGGCGTCTCCACAACCGCCGAACCTGCAACTTCTGAGTCCGATGCTAATCCAGAAGATATAGTTAGTGAAGATGGCAGCGATGACGCTTCTCCTTTTCAAGTGGAATACCAAGTAATGCGCAACAACCAACTGGAGGGTGGAAGAGGGAAGCCCCCGGACAATCAAGGACAAAGAGGAAGACGCGGCGGGGGGGCCGTTGGAAGAAATCCTTTAAGCTCTCCTCCTGTGACCCGCAGCATGAAAAAGTTCTTCAAGAAAAGGAACTGAAAAGTATTCAAGAGTCCACTAACCCCCATGACAATCTAACTATCATTAACCTAACAGAGAAAGTGTTAACGAATGAAGAAAATTCAACACTTCAATTAGGTTTATCGTTTTGTCCTCGTAGAAATTTTGAATTCGCACAAACGCGCATTGATATTTTCAAATTTGTGAGGAAATTAAAATTGCACAAATTCTTCAAACTCAAACCGCCCAGTGAGCGCTATGTAGCCAGCAAACCTGTGGAGGATACTGAACTTATTTGTAGCGAGCTGCGAGGCCTTAGAGCAGTAGAAGGCCTCCGTTTGGAAAGCAATATTAATGGTGATGGTGAGGTAACCAACACCCAAATGCTTGATAATTGGGATGTACAGCAAAAAGGTGGAGCCAGTGAATTCAAACCGGCCTCTACATTCATGCCGATTATGGGTGCTGATGCCATCGATACTTTTTCTGATGCCGTGTTGAGGGATCTCACTAGACTGCGCATCACCAGTAAATATGTACCCAAAAAAGACAATTTTACCAAAACTCAACAGCTTGCACTCACTACTCTTTGTGAAAACTCGGGATTGGTAATCAAGCCTTCTGATAAAGGGGGGAACATTGTCTTACTCACAGCTACCCAATATGAAACAGAGGCTTGTCGCCTTTTGGGAGACACTGACACCTATGCCACTGTGAATGAAAGAACATATAATTTAAGTGTGGCCAATTATCATGAGATGATTTCCAAATGGCATAATGTTAACATGCTAAATACAGATGAATATTTATTTTTAAGGTGTTTGAGTCCTGTGATCCCCACCTTTTATTACCTACCCAAGGTTCATAAAGATTTGTTAAATCCTCCTGGTAGGCCCATTGTTGCTTCCAATGGTAGTTTGACTGAGAATCTTTCTATCTATGTAGATTCATTTTTGTCTCCTTTGGTGATGTCCCTTAAATCCTATCTAAGAGACACTAAACATTTTCTAAACTGTGTTGAAGAAATTGTCTGGAAAGATACATATTGTATGTTGGTGCTTGACATCACCAGTCTATACACGTGTATAGTTCATGGTGATGGTCTCAAAGCTATGGCCAGCTTCTTGGATAAACGGCCCATAAGATTTTATGAGCATAACAAGATGCTGATGGAATTCATGATGTTTAGCCTTAACAATAACATATTTTTATTTGGCAAGCAATTATATCAACAAATGTCCGGTGTCGCGATGGGAGCCTGCTCCGCTCCCAGCTTCGCGAATCTTTTCGTGGGGTGGTGGGAGGAGCAGGCATCCTGGAGCGAGAAATATCCTGAGTGGGACAGCCGAATAATAAGGTGGTATCGTTATATAGACGATTTATTCATCATATTAGAATGTCCAGTAGAGACTGCCAACAGTTTTGTAGACGCCCTTAATGATAATGACATCAATCTCAAGTTTTCCGGACAAATCAGCCACACGTCAGTTGATTATCTTGATCTCACCATATACATAGACAATTGTGGTTGTATACAGACTAAACTGTTTAGAAAAGAAACAACAGGCAATTCCACACTTTTTGCCACAAGCAGCCATCCCCGTCAATTAGTGGAGAGTATACCTTATGGGGAGCTACTTAGAATACGTAGAAATAACTCTATTGACAGTGATTTTGAGAGAGCAGCCCATGCCAGCATGCAAAGGTTCAAAACTAGGGGATATGGCGACAGTGTGCTTAGTAAGGCCTATGAGAGAGTCAAAAAAACGAAACGTAAAGAGTTATTGAAATCCAAAAATCAAGATAAATCCAAAAATGGAAGTTTTCGACTTATCACCACCTTTTCTCATAATGCAGGCCAGATTAAGCAAATTTTAAGAAAAAATTGGAACATCTTATTGTCTGATAATACCATTAAAGCAGACCTACCGTCGAACCCCCTGATTACATTCAGAAAAGCGAGATCTTTAAAAAATCATTTGGTTTCCAGTCATTACACTGCACCTGAAAAGACCCCTAAGTTGCCTGTCCTCAATGGTTTTTATCCATGTGGCCGCTGTAAGGCCTGCAAATTCAGTAAGCGGACGCTTACTTACAAGATACCTGGTGTCACCATCCCCAAAAGAATTAACAAATTTTTAACATGCTCCACGCCATATGCCATTTACTGTTTAACATGCCCGTGCGGCCTGAATTATATCGGTAGCACTACCAATGCAGTAAAACTTAGGATACTAGAACACATGCGTGCGATTGCTAAAAAGGATGATACATACCCAGTGACTAGGCATTTTGCCAAAATGCATAAAAGTAACAGGGACCTGTTAGCTTATACATGCATAGACAGTGTGCCTTTGAGCATTAGAGGAGGTGATCGTCTACTTAGACTCAGACGACTGGAATCAAGATACATAATTGACTTACAGAGTAAGCATCCGCTTGGCCTCAATATGCATGAAGAATTATCAGTCCATCTAGGCTGACCGGTTGGTCTGATGTTCAAGATATCTAATATAATGTATTTCCCTCATATTTCTATGACTGTGTCTTATCGATCTGGCTATGTCTATATGAATTATGATCATGTAAAATATTCTTTTAAAGTTTTATACTCATGATATTTAAATGAATTATGTGACACATGCTTACATTTGATGCATTGCCCATTCAGGGCGGAATTATTGTGTTGTTTGACTTGATGTAGTATTTACCATTCATGATACGGGCACCGTTATCATTGGTGTGAAGCTGTGAAATTTGACAGAATTTAGTCGTCATTGCTCGCTCCTTGATTTCTTGCATTAGGCATTTAAAGGCTGATTTTTTAGCACTAATTGCCAGCCCATCTTGGGCCAGATTATTGCAACATATTTCATCATGTGATTGTGCTTGATTTTTTTGCATCGGGATGCAGATTAATTCAGTCTTAACCGCACGCCCATCCCGGGCTAGATTATTGTAATATGATCCATTGTCATGACTGTGCCATCATGTCTATTCGTAATTTGGATATTCTGTGATTTATACATTTTATCTGGTTTTGGCATTTATTTGAATCATTATGTTTCAATTGCCTGTATTGTAATTGTATCTAACTCCGTTCCAATATGGCGACCATGTAACAGTTTGCACAGTCCTACTTTGATTTCATTTGAATTTGCATGTTGTCCTCTTTTTAAACCGACGCACGCCTCGGCTCTCTGCACAACTTGACGAAGCCCCAAGGCGAAACGCGTCGTTGCTGTTGGTTTCCTCATTAAATCTTTTGTGAAACCTCCCCTGAGTGTGCTACCTTCCTTTAGGATTGATTTTCCTGGGATTTTGGAGCTAATATATATATATATATATATATATATATATATATATATATATATATATATATATATATATATATATATATAAAATATATATATATATATATATGTATATATATATATATATAAAAAAAAAATATATATATAATATATATATATATATATATATATATATATATATATATATATATATATATATATATATATATACATAATTATGTATAACAACCACAAACATGGACTGGCCACATGTCCACTATGCAGGGTTGGTGGTCTAGATGACCATGGAAATAGTAGAGGGTACTTTCACTTATCACTGTATTTAAGTAAGGTCTAGACCTGTGGACTCTATGGTCCAGTTAAAGGCAGGAGCCGAAACGTGTAGACCGTCCAATTGATGCACTTTCTTTTTTGCACTGGTGTGTAAATAAAAAACGCGAAGAAATCATCTGCTGCTGTGCCGTGTCTTTGTCTACTAATTGTGGAAAGAAGAAGCTTTGGTAATATTTGGCGTGTAAGCTGGAACGCGCAACACAGGCACTCCAGGACGAGGTGAAGCGGTCGTGATTGATCAGGAGATCGGAATTCAGCAAACTGTGTTTTGGGAAAGAAACGACCGACGTCTCTGCTGCTAAGCCGGGTGGCCCCGTGAAGAAACGCTGCGGGGAAATTCGCAGCGAGAAAATACCAGCGGGACAGTACGTAAAAGGCGACCGGAGCAGGGGTGAGTGAACCGGCGAGGTGTGTGTCAGTCTCACCTAACTCTGCAGCGCGGCGGAGGCGGCGCTCGGGTGGGGTGGGGGGCTGTCGCCCGTCGGCATAACAAACTCCTGCAAGGGAAGCCGAGGTGTAGCGTAATGTGTAGCGCTTGTAACGGACATTAGGAGGATAAACCCTGAAAATACACAAAACAACGCTCACCTTTTAAACAACGTACAGCCTGGCTAAACCCGAGGTAATCGGGAGGAATTAGAAAATCACCCAGAAAGGAAGCCGAGAGAGTACGTCATCGGCGACATTGAACATTCCTTAAAGGGGCCGTGCAGCATTTCTGGAAAACCGAGTGAACACAGTGTGTTTCACAGGTAGCAACAGACGCGTTTATTGGGGGTACAGCATACTTTAGGATTAAAGGAGCTGGTGGTCCTCAATAGAATTACGAACACTATACACACCTAGCAAATTGGAATTGTGTATCAAGAAGAAATTTAACAACCCAACCCTGCATAGTACAGTATACATATGGCGGATAAAACAAGGAATCGCCAGTTAAGGGTGAGTGAGCTTCTGAATGATGACAATCCACCCACGGAAACCTCTGATGCTAAAAGAAATGGGGGTGAAAAAACAAAGGAGAGAACGCTTGCCAATATAATACGAGAACTACAAACTCAGCGAATCCAAGAAGTAAATAAATGGTGGGAAAAAACATCTTTGGAAAAATATATTGAATTTAAGAGAGTCCCACGAGGTCTGAGGATTCTAATAATGCCAACCCTGAATGACCTGGTTACTGATTTGATAAAATTATGGCAAACTGACACAAATGAGTGCTCCTATAAATTAATGAGGACCCTAATCATCCATGCAGAGAGGAAACTGGAAAGAATCACGAGCATAATAACAGCTCTGGAATCAGAACTCGCAGATATTCCAACATCTGAAGAAAGCAAAGAGGCAATGGAAAATATGGAAAAGAAGGTGGCCAAACATGAAATGGAGGTAGAGAAGAGGAAAGCCAATAAGTTCACCAGAGATAGGTTGGACTATATGAACGGTCGAATTTACACATTCGCACGAAAGTATGACACCCTAAGAAGTCATGTTGCAATGGATAAGAATATGGATAGAACCAATGAGCCCACAGAGGAAGTAGACAGCTCAGAAGTGAGTTCTGTTGAAGGAGAATCCAATACAACACCACTGGATTTTCAGGGGGAGATCAAGCTAGCACATATGGTCACGCGACAAAGAGGAAGAGGCAGATCCAACGCTTGGGGAAGGGAACAACGTCCACCAAAGAAACCCCCGACAAACCAAAAACCAGAAGGGGTGGAAAAAGAAGTAAAAGCAAAGCGAGGAAAAGGAAAGCAAAAGTAATATCAAAGAAGAAAATGTCCGTGTCTAACAACATAGTGGTAAACTTATCGAACAAGCAGCTTTCGGACACCCATTTGAAACTTTTAAATAAAGGCCTTTCTTTTTGCCCGACAAAGACTATAAATGTACCTAACTCTCGCATAGACTTGTATAAATTCTGCAGGAAGGTGAAACTCAAAAAACATTTCGCTGAGAGAAATCAGAACAATAAAAAAACATATGTCTCAAAGACGAATGTAATCACTTCAACTGTCGAACAGAAAGATCTAACCGTGATGATAACTCTAGCATCAATTAAAGAGACCCCCTCTACCAGCCAGGAGGATAATACAATTACCCCAGAGATGGAAATAAACTTCTGTAAAAACATTGGTCTGTCCACAAACCTAGGAGGAAATAGTGGATTGAAAAGAAGTTCAAAATTCTGTCCACAACTCCCACCAGGCAACAAAGTGGACCTATTTCAAGAACTTATGGTCGAGGAAATAACAAAAATTTCTGACAAATCAATGAAGAATGGACGAATGAGAAAACAAAACCGTCCTTTGGAAGAACAAAAGGCGATGATGGATTTGAAAAATGATACGTCCATAATCATAAAATCCTCAGATAAGGGGGGCAACCTCGTTATACAAAATGTTTCTAACTACATCGAGGAAGCAAACAGACAGCTAAACATCCAGGAACATTATGAAAAACTAACCACGAATCCGATGGAAGAATGGACAAATGAATACCACTCTATGTTGCTAACCTGGAAAGATAGAGGTCTATTAGATTTTGACGAATACAGTTATTTAAAGACAAGCAACCCGATCATGGCAACCATATATTTTCTACCGAAAATTCACAAGTCACTAGATCATCCACCAGGGAGACCAATTGTAAGCTCAATAGGTTCCCTTCTAGAGTCTACATCAAGATTTATAGACATTTTTCTTATGAACTACGTGACAAGCTTACCATCCTTCTTGAGAGACACAATGGACTTTTTACATAAAATCACCACATGTGAATGGAAACCATCTTACCAAATGGTAACAATTGATGTTACATCACTTTATACCTCAATCCGCCATGAGGACGGTATTGAGGCTGTGAAAGAAGTACTCAAAGCACGATCTGTAAACTTTCTGGAACATTCGAATATGTTACTGGACATGCTCCGATATTGTTTGACCCACAACGCTTTCCTGTTTTTGGGGGGGACATATCTCCAGAAACAGGGGACCGCTACGGGGACTTCATTTGCGCCCACTTATGCAAATCTTCTCATGGGGGCATGGGAAAGTGACGTGATACAGAAAGATCTAGATAACTCTGAGGGGCCAAAAATCAAACTATGGTGTCGTTTCATTGACGACTTGTTTGTCATATGGGACGGAAATGAAAACTCATTGAAGGATTTTATTGGCTCTCTCAATAACAACAGATATGACTTAAAATTCACGTCCACAATCAGTTCCCACTCTTTGATATTCCTAGATGTGGAAATTTTCGTCAAAAACAACAAACTTTGTTAAAAAATCCACAGAAAACCGACTGCATGTAACAGCATTCTACATGCGAACAGTGGACACCCAATAAAACTGAAATGGAGTATCCCCTATGGTCAAATGCTGAGGGCGAAAGGGAACTGCTCTGAGGAAGAAGATCTAATTGAGGAGATGGAAAAAATGAGTACTAGATTCCTTGAAAGAGGATACCCAATGGAAGTGGTATCTATTGCACAAAATCGGATGCATTTGAAAGAGAGAGAGGATCTTCTAACTCCAAAAATAAAAATAAAAAGATCAAAATCAAACCCGGAACAAGATCCAGATCAGGAAAATTAAACTACCAGATTGATAGTGGACTATGACAACCAAAGTGCAAGTATGAAGAAAGCTTACAAAAAACATTGGCAAGTCCTCCTTCTGGATAAAACTTTGAGAAAAACCCTGACAAGAAATCCAAGCATAACATATCGAAAGACCTCCTCTTTAAGAGACATTTTAACGCAGAGTCACTTAGTACTGCGTGAGGAGAAAAAACAGACATGGCTAACAACACCAGGCTTCTGGAAATGCCACAAATATAAAGCCTGTGAGCATGGAGTAAACATCAAACATTATCAATTACAAAATGGTCAAAAGGAAACTATACGAGACCACATTACCTGTGACTCAAAATGTGTGGTTTATAGGCTACAATGCCCTTGTGGAAAGTACTACATTGGGAGCACAGTGAACAAATTAAAACTGAGAATACTGCAACATCTAAGGGCGATAAAAAACAAGGACCCTTGCTACCCAATGGCCACACATTTTGCTCAATATCATCAAAGTGATCCCACCCTTTTTAAATACTCGGGGATTAAGATGTGTAAAACCCCAGAACGAGGTGGAGATCAGTTGTTACAACTGAGACGTCTGGAATCCAGAATGATACTGAGCATGGGAACAGAGGTACCATTCGGCCATAACTTGGACGCCGAATTACATGTACATTTATAATAATTGGTATAAGAACAATGAATGACATTATAAGAGTGGAATCCTATAATTTAGAACTATATAAGAACTTACACATGGTTAAAATGAATGATGGTGGACTATGTACATGTTTGGAATTATTATGTAATTAGGAACCAAAAAACTCAATCAGAACATATATGTGGAAATTGAATGAAAGACATAGAATGATGGGGGAGATGTGAATCAAAGAACAAACATTTGAGAAAATATAACAATAAGGGCACATAGTCAGAGGGAGTACTTCACCTATATCATGCTCTGCCGCAAAGGGTGATGGATGATGATGAAAATGTATATAATTGTAAATAATAGGTTGTATATAGACCTTAATCACTACATTATACATTGTCTAGAACAGATCCACATAGTAATTTATACTTTATAGTTTATAGAGTGCAGCGGGCATCAGTTTTTTATAGTTTTTTATATATTTTTTTAAATATTTTTTTTATATTTTCTCCCCTCTTCTTCCCTTGTTGTCATTTGATCAATCGTTCAATGGTTAAATGGATCAATGGTTGTAGATAATGGAACATCCATGAATATCAATGTGTTCTAGGAACTACTCCTCCCCATCTCTACCCTCACCCCGCCTTCTCTATACAGACCATTGAGAGTACTTTACAGAAATAATTACAATTCAACATTGAATTACTGTATATAGACGGAATTGGATCTGACTGTAAATACTTCATTTAAGATTGTTGGTTCAGGGTAATCCATCCCTACCCTCACCCCGTCTTCCCTATACAGATTAGTGAGAGTACTTCACAGAAATAATTACAATTCAACATTGAATTACTGTATATAGGCGGAATTGGATCTGATTGTAAATACCTTATTATACTTTAATTATAATTATTGGTTCAGGATTACTTTTGTACTTCACGTTAATTACACATAATTATGTATAACAACTACAAACATGGACTGGCCACATGTCCACTATGCAGGGTTGGTGGTCTAGATGAGCAGGGAAATAGTAGAGGGTACTTTCACTTATCACTGTATTTAAGTAAGGTCTAGACCTGTGGACTCTATGGTCCAGTTGAAGGCAGGAGCCGAAACGCGTAGACCGTCCAATTGATGCACTTTCTTTTTTGCACTGGTGTGTAAATAAAAAACGCGAAGAAATCATCTGCTGCTGTGCCGTGTCTTTGTCTACTAATCGCGGAAAGAAGAAGCTTTGGTAATATATATATATATATATATATATATATATATATATATATATATACAGATACTTTCTGTCTCTCCCTAACGGCAACACAGAAACAACGGACCACCAGGAAGTGTGGATTTTCGCAGGTAGGTTTATTATTCCTCCTTCTCACTCAGCATGACGGGTTTCGGGTACCCTTGTTCACATAATGGGCATGCAGTACATATTGGTTTATATATACAAGTTTTTTTCAATTTCAAAACCACGTGACCAAAAACAGTGAAGAAATACTTCTGTGCAAAACAAGCAATTTCATGGAATCTCATGTCATTTTGGATCTTCGTATATTCTTCATTTGTATATTACAATTCTTGACAGAAAAAGACATTGCCATAATTTCTATTGTTGGAGTATAGCAGCTTAAATGCTTGGTTGTGTGTGCAAATTTCGCAATAAATATTGTTACAAAATTACGCAATAAATACTACATATTATATAACACAATGCTCATTCTAAAATCACATAATACTATGTGATTTGTGCAAAAAATGCAATTATCACATTCTTTTGGTTCACATTGGTGAATCCATGTGCAAATAACTGCCTAAATGCTGAAGCGTTGTGCAAATAAAGCTATTAATTCAATGGGCCTATCTGTATTCACAATAAGACCATTCATCTGTCCAAAATACGCAAAATTTCAACATATGATCGTGTTAACAGATCATTGTGCACATTTACTGCCTGAATGCAGTCGCATCTGTGCATAAAATACATATAGCTGCCTAGATTGTCCCAAAAAAAACTATTTAACAATTTATATTGTCAAGACTAAAATTCAATTTTATAAACAATAGATCCAAAGTATAAACCCTATTTGTCTAATCCAAACTCATACGATGCCATAGAAAATTAGCAAAGTGCTTAGTGCTGATCATATGTGCAAATATTAATATGAAAAAAATGGTTAAAACCAATGAATCAAATTTAGAACAGGAGACTGTATGGTGGGGTTAAACGAATGTAAATACCCGATACCATATATAGTTATTCTTTAAAGTATCAGCGTAATTAGGAGGCCTCACCCATAACAAGCCTGTATGAGTGAATAGATCTTACAAGTTTCTTAAAAAGGTCTCCTAAACATAATCAAGTGATAGAATAAAATCATTTATCTAAAGGAAAGTATGTAAATCCTCCGTATTATTAAGACCATTTGGATATTTACTGTCCAAATTTAAAATGTATCTCGTTTCTAATTGTCTCAACAATTTTTCCTATTACCTCCTCTACGTGGCATGGGAACTGAGTCAATTACATAATAGGATAAACAATTAATATCCTTATTATGGACAGATTTAAAATGTCTTGCGACCAGATAAGTTGGATCGCAGTTCATCATAGCTCTGATATGTTGTAGTATTCTCACGTGCACCTGGAGCTTTGTACTTCCCACATACCTAAGCCCACAGGTGCACGTGAGAACATAAACTGCGAAATCCGTACGGCAGTTGTATTTGCTCTTAATGTCAAATTCTTTGTCTCTGAACGGAGTGCTGTATTTTGTAGCACGACATGTGATGCATTTGAAGAAGCCCTGTTTAGTTGTTAACCAGGTTTTTATATATATATATGTATACATACAAATATGTATTTTCTTATATGTGTATATATATATATATATATATATACATATATATATATATACATATATATATCTGTCTAACTACAAATAAAGATGTATTTTAAATATATATGTGATAATACATACACACATACATACATATATGTATGTGTGTATAAAAATACATATAAATATACATTTATTTTTAAAAACACATATGCCTTTACCACGCAATAATAATGTACATATTTCACAGATAACTATAAAGCTTCCAAATATGAACACACACACACACACATATAAATATATAGATATATTTATTTATTAAAGCCATAATACTTACCTGCCTTACCTGCTAAATACTTACATTTTTGTTGTAAAGTCATGCATTGTAAAGGCATATGTGTGGTAAAGGCATGCGTTGTAGAAGCATGAGTGGTAAACATGCGGTCGTGGTAATGACCGCATTGTAAAGGCATGCCCTGTAATTGCACGTGTGGGTCTGTCATACAACCCACTACGTCTCGTCACTAGGGGGTGGACTTTGAGGAACTTTTGCCAGGCTGAGGAGGTGACGCCCACAGGCTGTGAAATCCTAGGCCTTGCAAAGTTCAGCTCAAGCAGCCAGGGGCCTGCACATTTAGCGCATGTCTAATTCCTGTCTGCCTGACCTGAATGAGAAGCCTGTCTCTTAGGCTGACCTTTGTTCAGCCTGACAGACACTTTTTGTTGGGGAAAAAGGTGGGAGCATGGCCTCTCCAGCCCTAATGAAGAGCTGCTGCTGCTCTGTCTTATGCAGAGGACATTGAAATGTCCTTGTCAGTTAAGAATGAAAAGGCAGCTACCTCCAGTTTTCATAAATGTATGCCATCCGTGGCTTAGTGGATAAGCAGAAACACACTAAAGCTGAAAAGGGATAGGACAGAGCTTCTGTACTTTGATTCTCTGTCAATAATATGTTCACCAAACTGGTGGTCTCAAGACTTTGGGGAGCCCCCTCTGCCATCATCAGCAAAAATCCTTGGATTTGTTATTGACAGGGGCTTAAACCTGGTAAACAAATAAACATGGTCTCAGCTTCTTGTTTTCTATATTTGAGGATACTACCAAAGGTCCTTTCATGTTACGAAAATAAATCACACAAACTGGTAGTACAGACCACATTTTTAACACCTGGTTTACTGTAATACACTATATTTAGGGCTACCCGCCAAAGGGACAGTGAGACTGCAAAATGTCCAAAACTAGCCGGCTAGGCTTTTGACTGGAGCAAAACATCAACATGAAGTCTCTCCAGCATTATAATCATTTAATTAAACGTAAACAAGATAATTATGTTTCAAATTACATGCTTGGCACATGGGGGTTTCTATAAAAAAGGACCAAACAAACAAGCGATTTACTAGATGTCAAGCCTGCAAGCCTAAAAGATCACTGCTCTCAGCAGATACTTTCCTCCTTAGTGTTCCACAAATAATTTTTTGCCTGCAAGGGTGGGAGAGGTTTCTCCTTTCTCGCACACAAGTTCTGGAACAACCTGTCCTTATACATAAGAGTTGAAATCAACCATGTGAGGTTTCGCAAAAGCAAAAAACTTGGCTATTCGATCAAAGGTAGACTCTATCCTGCTTATCTTCTAACTTGATGACCTGGTGGTTGTGGCAATGAGACTATGACTTTCAACTGCTTTTTCCAGAGCTAGGACATCCTTGTGGGGTAACCTACGCAATTTAGAAATATTTATCATCATCAACTTCATTATTCCCGTCAATATATACAATAATTTGTGCTGTACGGTGGACGCGCTAAATGATTTTACAATGCAGCCTGCTGTCGGAGCTAAAGTTGCCCTTTTCAAAGTCTGTTGATGGAAATTGATTGGTGCATACAACATCTGTTGAGCCTGGTGCAAGTTTGTGTGACCCTTTGACAAGCATTTTCACGTTTTGTTCCCTCTCATCACTGAGTCCTGATGATGGCCTCGTGGACCATTTGCGCCATCTGAGACCAACACAAACCCCCCCCCCCTGCCCACGAAGCCAGGCAGCCGGGCAGGGGGAGAAGAGAAGAAGCGTACGCCACCCCAGCCCAGCAGGAGCAGCACCAGCATCCAAGACCATTCTGTCGACAGACAGAAAAAAAGAACAGGTGAAATGCTGGGTAAGTACCCCTTAAGTACTCCCGGTGGGAGGGGCGGGGTTAGTGTCCCAGCATTCTTCTGATCTTTTTTTCTGTCGGGAGATGGTTATCTCCACGTATTTATGAATGGGACGAGGACATAAGGGACCAGGGGGTAATGCCATATGGTGCTTCAGTCCTCTCTGAACATTTGAAATATGAAGATGAAAACCACATGGGACTGTGGATTTATAAACCTGTATGGTTAAGAGGACTTCGGCTTTTCTCAGATCCATTGAGTAAATACATACTATAAAATGTACAGGGGTTATGTGGTGGTGTCAGTGTTGTTATAGTAAGTATTGCTGTATAGACTGACCTTTTTCTGAATTTTGTACAATGTATATGATGCAATATTGATTCATTTCCGATAATTTATTAATTTTCGATCTAAAACTCCATCTTTGTCAATAACAATATGCCGTTGATGGAATGCGTAGGTGATTTACTGATCACTTGCAGTCGGATCATTATATTGACCAATATACTACTGATTTGATTTGATTATAAATAATTCCTCCAGGAACACATTCATTTCCTAACTATATTACCCAGTTCCCTGGGGGAAGATTGGGTTGCCCTTTTGTATAAAGAATACTGTAAGGCAGATATAGGCATTTAAAGTTAGAGGATGGAGTCCAGTACAATTTACCCATTTGTTGGACAGAGACATGCCAAAGAGATGAGTAGGATTCCCTTTAGGACAGTAGCAGTTGTATCACACCCTAGTTACCTTAACACTTAGCAGAAGAAGTGGGAGAGAAACGGAGTTTGCAAGTAACCCCTAAGATAGAGATCCTTTCTGTGAAATAGCAAGCAAGAGTCGCAGAGAGAAGTCGATGCTAATACGCTGTTAAAGTGAAGAGTTAGCATTGAGCAGCAGTGTGTGGAATAGGGGAGATCAATCAGTCCCCTGGACTAAGACCTGCGACTAAAATGAGAATCCTCTTATGTAGTAAAAGCAAAGAGAAGCATGCAGATGCACACGGATGTATGTCATTACAACGCATGCTTTCACAACGCATGCCTTTACCACGCAAGTTTTACAATGCAACTCGTTACAACGACTTGCGTTGGGGGGTGCTGGATAGTGAGTAGTTTAATTTACTATTCTCCTGTCCCCGTGGATAGTAGGGAAGGTGTTGGATAGTAAATTAAACTATTCCCTATCTTAGAGCGCCCCCCAGCGCAAGTCGTTGTAATGACTTGCGTTGTAATAGTTACGTGGTAATGGTATGTCGTTGTAATAGTTGCGTTGTAATGGTTGTTCACCGATGCACACACGACTAAAATCATAAATAGAAATAAAAGAAGCAAGATTTCACATGGATACAGGGACAAAGGACAGACGCCTGCAGCATGGATGGCATTTCATTAAAATTCCAGTGATAGAGAAATTGGCATCACGTGTTTAACTCCACCCCTCCAATGACATCACAGGACGTGACATCACACACACCTTTAGCACTATTGACAACACAGGGAGTGACTTCCTGCAGCCTTTGAACGTGATCAAATTAAGTGGATAAGTACATTATATCTGTAGTGTAAAATTACTAGACCACTAGAATACTAGACTAAGTTTACTGGAGCAAAAAGAAGAAAGCACCATTATTAATACAGATTCTCCAAAACCTACCCAGATGGTTTCTGTAGTGCTAGGATCAGCATCCCAAGACACAACAAAATATACATGTGCCCCAAGATGAATAAATTACAGACGCTGACAATGAGGTACAGTTACCAATAATCCCACTGGCACAATGCCCACTCTGCTGATGCTGTTCACTCACAGTAATCAGAGGGTCAAAATCACATAGGTGGGGATATCGGCCATTACCACCACTAGTAAGGACACAGCAATTGGGTATAAAGGCTGCGACCACCTTTATTAATAAAAACATGCCAAAAATTGAGAGAAACAAATCCAAATATCAACACATATTGTGATTCCTAGGGACGATGCATTCCATGCTATGAACATTAAATTGTATACAAAATAATTCAGTCAATAACAAATGTCCCCTGTCCATATCTAGCTTCCAACCAACAGGAGCTCAGTGAAAAATCTACGGCAAAGTCCAGAAATGAAGGCAGATCTCGTTCCCGGACCAGCTCTCTCTCACAAAAATTCTGTACAAAATCACCATTCCTGTTATACCATGAAAGTCAAATGGTTTTATACTAAGGCGTTGCCTCCCTACCTTTAAACAACACACACAAGACACTCGAAGGGACAGCTGAGTGTTCAAGTAAGCCCATGCAAATCAATTGATGCATCAAACAAATCACACCTGCAAATCAATTGTTTCATCAAACAAATCATACCAGCTCAAGTGGAAGGAGAAATACAACTCCAAGAAGATGGGATGGCTCAAAGAGGGCTGTTCTTAGGATAGACTGACTTAAACAGCCCTCTGCCCACCACGCCATGCAATGAGAATAGATGGCCAGACTCCCACAATGGGACTGTGCAAGCCAAAACCATTAAAAAGTAGCAAATGAGATGGAAGCAGCAGGAAAAAAGCTCCAACATGCTATAAATAAGACCTTTCACCAACCTAAGGCAGTGGAAAGCATAAGTAAGGTGGTGCAAGTGCACTATCATTGGTGCAGATAATTCTCAATAGAGGTGTAGAATCAGAATGCTCTGCAGATATCAACAGTACTCGTTTTATCAACCGCTCGAGAATAAATTGTTGAGTAGACCAACA
This sequence comes from Lissotriton helveticus, assembly GCF_964261635.1. Lineage (NCBI taxonomy): Eukaryota > Metazoa > Chordata > Amphibia > Caudata > Salamandridae > Lissotriton > Lissotriton helveticus. Next base: position 778,524,989 of record NC_136072.1, read on the forward strand.
AGAATTTGAACCTTTGACCATGGTGTCAAACCATGGACTTTTATTCACCAAAATGCTTGGGGTAGTGGAAGTGACATCACTCACCCATTGAACCAGTGACATTACAGGAGGTGACATCATATGGCCTTTGGACCACGATAGGCACCTCTAGATCCAAAATGTTATCAGCCACCCCATGAGTGTCCCAGAAATATATCCTCTCTCCCATCCCTAGAGTGAGGCCTAGGTGAATATAGGCCTTTCCATCACGGTTGTTACAATGACTGTGTTGTTACATCGCAGTACCATTACAACGCAAGTTGTTACATCGACTTGCTGTAGGGGGCGCGCTGGATTTAGGAATAGTATAATGTACTATTCCAACTCCAGTGTGCGCAACAGTAGGGAAGGTGTTGGAATAGTAAATTATACTATTCCTTAGGTTAGCGCGCCCCCTTCAGCAAGTCGATGTAACGACTTGCGTTGTAATGGGACTGCGATGTAACAACGCGGTTGTTGTAACAAACGCGTTGTAATCGCATGCGTTGTAACACGTGCGATGTGATGGCTGTTTCCAGGCCTAGGCCCATGGAAGAGTTGGGCCAGGGGATCTTACAGTGAGAGGACAGTGAAGTTCTGAGCAAAAGAGGACCATGTGGCTAGAGTAATGAACATGAAGGAGATTGATCCCTAGGTCCATTAAAGAATGAGGTCAATGTGGTGATTGAAGCCCCAATCAGGGGAGAGTGAAACTAAGGGTATAGTGAGGACCAGGTGGAAAGTGAGGCCCATGGCCATGAGAAGAATAAGGCCCAGGTGTAAGGGGAGCCTGAAGCAAAGCAGTGTTAGATTATTTGACCTTGAATGAAAGGCTGTGACACACCTGGGGAAAAGTGAGTTCAACTTGGGTAAAGCAGAGCTCACCTGGGGAGAGTGAGGTGAAGGCATGACAATGAGAGCGATTCCTCTGAGCTCTCAAATTTCTCAAATCTTTGAGCGACTAGCTCACCCAGCCTAGTTTTTCACTTTGCATTCTGGTACCTGTAGTCCTGATTTTATACTTGGATAAACAGCCTACAAGTTTCAGAATGTCAAGAAAAACATGAGTTTGATTTGCTTTTCTCTTTGGTTCTGGGAATCTATGGAGCACTGAAAATGAAGCAAAGAGATTGAAGCTCAGACGTGAAGAGGGAGGGCTGCGGGAAGAGTGATTTCCTTGGGTGGAGAGTGAAGCTCAGGGAGCAGTGGAAAATCCAGGGAGAAGAGTGAGACTCGAGAGGGAGGGGGCAAGAGTAGAGGAGAAGAAAGCGGGTATCCTGGGGTCCCTTGATCTAAAAGAATAAATACTCTAGTTTCATATGAGAGTTCACAAAAGTTTTGCCCTTTGTGCGTGCTAAACATAACATGTGTTCATATAACCTCATTTAAATGTACTCATGTATCATCTTCAGAAGGAAGAAATGCTGAATTAGCTTTGCCAATATTTTATCTCCTGGTACACAGGTGGAAAAGAACTCAGAAGCGAGTTCTTTACTGCGCTAAGTCGATAGCTTCTCTCATTCTAAGAAAATGTGTACAGGGGTCTAGCTTGGTCAGTAAAATTGGGGGGGGAGGGTGAGCTTAAGATTTCCCAACAATCACGCTGGCACATAGTGTTAAAATACATTATGCAAGGAACACGAAAGGGGTTTGAAGGGCAGTGGAAAGGGAGAGGAATGCGTGTTGGTAGGGGTATTAAGTGAGAGAAAACACATTATGTTGTGAAATAACCAACATTTTTTAAGTCTTTCGAAACAGAGATAGGGAGAAAGTGCAAGTCTGTTGTTGTCTCTGTGTGTAACACTTCCTGATGAAATCCAACAGGCACCTCACCGTACCGACTGAAGGTACCTGTACCCAACTATTTATCACAAAATACATTTATTAAGGGGGTGTAGCACCCCAACCCCCCCCCCCCCCTGAATCTACATCCCTGTATGAGTATCCTCTCAAACTCTGCCTTTTCCAGTGGGAAGTAATCACCTTAGTGAAAGCACCATGCTGCTGCTTTCGTTGTTAGCTATGACAGGTACAGTTTGTTGCACCCCTCAGTGGTGCAACAAAACTTCACACCCCCCCCCTGGCAAGGTACATGGAGGGCCCCTCCCCCACGCTCCTGACCTAGCCAGGAGCTCTCAGGCCACTGGCCTGCCAACCGTGCACAGTGCTGCAGGGGGCTCCCTGGAGCGTAGCCCCCGCGGGCTGTTGTTACGCCGCTGGCTCCGCTATGTAGGCCAGTATACAGGTATTGAACAAAATGAAGTGTCCTGAATATTGACTCAACTGCAGGAATCTCTCACTCTGCTGAACACATTGCGCCCACAGCAAAATGAAAGGAGGAGGAGGGTGGCTATGGGTTTATATCTTTGATATCTGAGAGAAATATTAAAGACTGAGCCAACAACAGCTGCTCACTCACTACAGCCCCCGGCCAATCCATATTCAATGAAAGGCCGCTGGTGCATGGGTACAGGGCATGTGCCACAGCACAGGCAGCCCTGCCTTGCATCAGCCCTGATGCCTTTGCCTCCTCTGAGCTCAGGGGTCGCAAGGGAAGTGCTTGGGGATGCAGCTGTGACCTCTGGCGACCTCTAAGTGACATCCATGGGTCAAACGCAGACCCCTCAAGTGGAATAATTAGTCCATTGAGTGATCAGATGCGGATAGTTATTAATGGGTCTGTGCTGTGCATGGAGCTGAACAGTGCATCAGGTGAAACATGGGAGGGACAGAAGGATACTGACAGAAGCAGAGCACAGAGTGTTTTCCTTTATAAGCATATGTTAATCTGTCACTAGCAGAGCCTCCAGACTAATGATGCATGACACCGCCATCGGTGATTGGCCTTCAGGCACTTTCTCCTAAAACATATTTCATGATAGAAAGAGGAATCAAGCAAAAAGTAGCCACACCGAGAGGCTGGAGAATTATTTGCCTGGTTAGGCTGAGTGTCATTAAATTAGAAGATTAGGATTATTGAAAAGGAATGGTGTGCCTTCAATTTGTGCCCTGTAAAGTGTTCTAGTCCAATTCCTCACCTGTGTCTTGAGGATTCAGATTTGTGCAGGCAAAGTTGCCTTATTGAAACAGCTGGTGATACTAGTTGCTCACTCACACAGGGCTGGCTTTAACACTGGTGGTGCCCAGTGCGACAACTTTTCTTGACACCCACCCCCTCTCCAACTGACCTTCTCTACGGATTCCCTCACTTTTATCCTCTACCAGAGCCCCTCATCTCTTTATTGATCCTCTCCCACATACATTTCAATTGTTTTAAAGAGCTGGCTGTGGTTGGCCTTACTAATAAGAATGTGTTTCACCCTGATAAACCCCTTTGAGCAACATTAGGAACAGATAATGAACGACTTGGAAAAAAAAACTGCCTAACCTATACTATGCAGTCTGTATGAAGCTGACAGTTTAAAAGTCATTGTGCTATAATAAAATTGTATCTTATGAACTGCAAGTAACAAATGGATCTCTGTGATGAAAGCAGTAACCCACTAGCTATCCACTATCCACTGAAAATAAAGTTCAGAGATCTGTACAGTACGGGTTCTTTCTCCTCTACTTTATGATGAGCCAAAACTGACACTAGACAAAACTCAGGGCCATATTATCAAGAAAGGGCGATATATTATCGCCGCTTTTATCGGCAGGAAACTTCCGCTAAAGCGGCGATAATGGGCTTGATAATATGCCCTTGTGAATTCCCATAGAAGCCCAGGTTCTGGTGTTAACCTGGGCTTCTAAGGGAATTCACAAGGGCATATTATCAAGCCCATTATTGCCGCTTTAGAAGCAGTTTCCTGCCGATAAAAGCAGCAATAATGTTTCGCCCTTTCTTGATAATATGGCCCTCAATCTCTTTACAGCAGGAGAATTTATCACCAGAGTTATCTTGACATTGTTATTGTTGCCTGAAATCTGCTGGACACCCAAGGAACTCTGCAGCAGGTGCCTATAAATCCATAAGGTATTTCTAAACACAGCACCCCACACCCCTCCCTGCACCCCCACCCCCAGGCCAGCACCAGGTGCGGCAGCACTGGTTGCACCACCCTAAGGATGGCTGTGGTGTAACATGTCTGGGCTCCATTAGAAAGAACAAAAAAAACAGGGTTGATTTTATTGGAATAAGCACTCCCAGAAAAAAAAATCATCATGTCTGTTCAGAAAACAGAGATTTACTAGTTTACATATAAACCACTTTCATTTGTTTGGCCTTTGAATGTTTCTTAAAAGTTGCTGCTTTGTTTGCCAGTCAATAACATCCTAACGACCGAAATCATAAAATGGCAACTAATAAAAAGGGGGAAATCAACTTTTCATCCCCAGGTGATTGAAATTTGCACAGAGCTAGATATGGGAAAAAAAACTGGCAGAGTAACAACTATAGCCAGTGAGTCCCGGCCTCCCTTGCGGCAGTCCCAGGCTACCAATACGTCTTATCATGAGAAGGTGGGAAGGACACGGGAATGAATGAAGGCAGTGGCCTACAGTCAAAGGGAGTAGGCCAGTCATCCTATGTCTCAGGATGAGGATGCTCGAACTTTTGCTCATATTCCATGCCTGCTAATTAAAATGTTTTCTGAGCAAACTGAATGTCGCTAAAAGTATAAACGAATGTAATATATTCACAGAACAAAAGTATTTGAATGTATAATGAGTAGAAAGTGTAGGTAGCAGTAAATAGCACAGGTTGTGTTAATCTGAGCATGAAACTCTGAATGCTTTATAGACGAAATCAAGCACATTTTTACAGGACTTTTGCCATGCCACTCTGTTTCTTTCGGACTTCTTAAAGAACAGATGTACTCTCTGGTCTTCAGTCTTTGCCGGTGGCTAGTAGTGGCAGTCTGTCGCTTCTGTCTGTCGACAACGACAGCAAGTGTTGTTCCAATCACTCGCCTACATTGCTTCTGCTGACTAGCTTATTTTAATTTAAAAATATTGAATGAGGCCAGTGCTTACTTTGAGCCGGTGGATTCTGGTGCTCAGCACCGAACACATAATTGTCAGTAGCAGTACCTATGACAGTCTGCCACATGGTGGTGCTTTTTTTTAAATTCAGAGATAAACACAGCTGTTGTTTATTAATTCAATATATATTAAGAATGACTAATACCTGCTGCCAAAGCCACTCTTTTAACTTTGTGGGCCTGAAATTGTCAGAATTGTCACAATTGTAGGAATGTGACTTATTAGTTATGGAATTATTGTAATTGACAGTGGCAATGGGCAGTGCAAGCGGAAGAGGCCTGCTTAATAGAGTCGTGGCACTTAGTATTATTTTTTTTTACAAATTAAGCACTGCACGAGGCTCAATCTTTCCTGAGAACAACAGCTGCAGGAGCTGTTTGGTATTGACACACACGCCTTAAAGCAACAGAGAGCTGGTGTCTTACGAGGGCAGCGAGCCTGAGAGCTGGAGCTGCTGACATTTTTTCTTGTATTACGTCAGCAGGGCATGTTAAAAGTCCCAGCAGCCAGGACCGGACTGGGAACAGAAACCGGCCCTGGCAAACTGCTTACCTGGCCGGGGGGATGTAGGGTGGATGCGGCCGAGCTGTGCGCCAGGGCGGAATGCTTGGAAAAAGTTGGAATTGCCCAAAGAAGTGGTGCAAGTAATCTAAAAGCCAAATCAAGTTTCATTCACCAGACACCCCATGATGTGATTGATACGTTTCAAGATGTGGTAATAGAGGAATACAAAAATCTACAGTCAGAAGGTCCCAATTTAATGAGAAATAACATCACTCCAAGCCGATGGAACTCCATTATGGACCTTAAAAATGATGAGACTCTAATAATTAAACCCTCAGACAAAGGTGGTAATGTTGAGGCTCACAGACAGTTGTCCATGGATGAATGTTACACACTAATTACCAGATCGACATATGATGACAGTGTACAAACTGCTGGTTAAATGGAAGGAAAAGGGAATTTTAAGAGATCAAGATTTCAATTATATGTATTGTGAACCTCCAGTATTACCCACTTTTTATCATCTTCCGAAAGTGCATAAAAATCAGGTGGACCCCCCTGGGCATCCTATTGTATTGTCCAAGAACAGCCTATTGGAAAATACTTTGATGTACATAGATTGTTTTCTCAGCCCTTTTGTCAAGGACCTCAGTTCGTATGTCAAGGACACAAAGGATTTCTTAAGGATCATTGATGACATTCAGGGGGAACAGAACATGTTGCTCATCACAATGGACATAACAAGCCTTCATAGATGTATTACTCATGAGAAGGGAATGGTTGCAGTACAATTCTTTTTGAATGGAAGAGCCCTCAAAGGGGATCTTTACCGGCAGCAGCAGGGAACTGCCATGGGTCGGTGCTTTGCCCCCCAGCTATGCTAATTTATTAGTTGGCTGGTGGGCAAAGCACGTGGCCAGGGGAGATACAAATAAGAAATGGATGGATAACATAGCCCTATGGGCTCGTTATATAGATGATCTCTTTATCATTTGGAAGGGTACACGTACTGAAGCTGAGGATTACATTACTGCCTTGAATCAAAACAAATGTAATTTACACTTCACAGAATGTATCAGCAACACACAGGTGGCATATCTTGACCTGACAGTCTATGTAGAAAATTAGAAATTGCAAACAACATTGTTTTGGAAGCCAACTGCAGGCAACAGTATTTAACACGCAGATAGCTTCCACTCTCGAAGTGTAATTATTAGTATTCCTTATGGAGAACTTCTGTGTATTAAACAAAATTGCTCTACAGCAGATGCTTACAAAAAGGTGCAAGGTCTAGCCCACAATAGATTTAGAAAAGGGGGTTGCTCTGAAGGAATTCTACAAGAAGCGGCCATAAAGAAAAAGAAAATACAAAGGCAACATTTGTTATTACAGAAAGACAAAACGTCTGAAGGGAATGATTACTGATTACACTGTTAATTCCTCAGAGGTATATCAAATATTCCATAGAAATTAACGTATCCTCAAGAAAGATCATGTGATAGGATTACATCTCCCACATTCTCCCTTTATTACATATTGGTGAGGTTCTTCTTTAAAAGACCATCTGGTAAGAAGTCATTTCATGACAGGAAGAAGAAAAAAGTTCGGTCACAGGTTTTTATCCATGTATGCGATGCAAAGTGTGCAAAAACAGTCAAACAATTTGTGAATTTCAAATACCTGTCAGGAAAACTAAAAGCAAAATAAATAAATTGCTCAATTGCAATTCTGAATTTACTCTATATTGCATCACATGTCCATTTGGAAAGCAATATGTGGGAAGTACCATACAGCCAACTAAAGAAAGAGTGCTTGAACATGGGGAGAGGAGTTGGCCTAACGGCTAGAGCGGTCGACCTTGAATCTGGGGAACCGGGTTTGAGTCTCGGCAATGACAATGAACATCCTGTGATTCTGGGCAAATCACTTAATCTCCCCGTGCCTAACAAACATGAATGTGTCCTCATGAAACGCAACTGGTGCTAGGTAAAGCGCTCTGATACCCTATAACGGGTCAAGTTTGCGCTATATAAAACTCTGTAAAAATAAAAACATAGGCGAACAATTACATTGTGTTGCATGAACTCTTTGTAAATCTGGCCCTCATTCTCCCCATAGGCTGCGGTGCATCACAGCTACACAACAAGAGGAACAAGAAAAGGAAAAGAACATTCACTTTTGAACGCTAATGCAAACACTGCTGAAAAATGGAACCATGATTGACTTGTCTGTGTTAGTTAGTTATTTAGCAGATGGTTTTCTTTTAATTAGTAAAGTTTGCCTATGTGAGATAGTTTCGAAATGAAGAAAGTAAACCATCTGCAAAATAAATGTAAAATAATCTCAGCTGAAGCTTTATTTTTAATTCATCAGAAGGTGTAAAGCACATCCGTGTAACAGGGGAGGGTTAGACTTCTTTGCCAGATAGTCTGTCACTGTACAACTAGGGCCTGGTGAAATTTAAATTACGCTAGAGTTTTTTGCATAATTTGGTGATTTTTGCATTATGCTTGTTATGCAAATTTCTGAAATAACGCCATTACACCACATTTTGTAATTATGCCACCGTTCGTGGACATTTTTAGCTGGGGGGCAAAAGAATATTGCAAACAATGAGAAAGTGACTGGCTTTTGTACATCCTCGTTTCAAAATTAGAGACAAGGATGCATTTCGGAGTCAAACTATAGCACTAAATGACAAATTTACATTTCACCTTAATTATGCATAATTTTACGCAATTTACACGTAAGCAAATAATGCGTATTTCACACGCCCTTAATTTAACGCATATGGGAAGATTTTCTGGAAAATGATACGCCTTGAATAAGGAATATGTAAAGTGCTGTTGTTCACAGCAAGTTCTCCTAGAATCCAGGTAATTGTTTATGCTCACTATTATGCTGCCGTTGTAAGTGGCTATTTTAGCTTTTCACTGCTCATTATATGCATCAAATTCATCTTTTAAAATGCTGTGTTATTTTAGGGCAGCTGCTATTGTGTTGTGTTAGGAGTTTTTTTTTTGTATCTCCACATTTTTGTGAAACAGAGTATTGTGACATCAATGCAATATGTTTTATCTATTTTGAAGCAAAGCAGTATTAATATTTTTACAGCATGGTACAGAGACAAGGGACTCAAAGCCAGCTGCTTTTCTCAGAATTTCAAGAAGCATTCTGCAAGCAGGAGTATTAAGAGTCTAGCTCATAAAAGGCTACAGCGTAAGGTCATTTTGCAATATTAATCTCACCAAGTTACTGTGACCTCGCCCCGTCTGAGATACATTGTTCTGCGACAGATGCCCGCCGGGAGGCCATTTGAACACAGCCTTGTTCTGTTCTCTGTTATATCTTCAGCTGGTATAACTAATCCTGCTTTATGCCCTCCTGTATCTTTACATCTCAAGAAGTGAACTACTACTGGGAATGCTGCCAGTAATTGTCCTTCTTCTTCATTTTCATGTTTTTAGTCTCATCCTTATTTTATTTTTGGACATGTGTACAACATTTAGAACAGGCCATAATCTACTTAAGGCGTGCCATCTGCCACGCAAACATTCAGCCTCCAATAGATGACAAGCAGGGCCAGCTGTGCAGTGATGCCTACTCACAGCAGCACTGAGGCTATACCAGGTGACATTAAAGCACTTTTGCATCTCAAATGTAATCTGTAGTTTGTAGTAGCAATAAACAAGTTTATTGGGACGATTGTCCATAAAACAGTAAAACATGGGTACAGTAAGAATGACTTGAAACCCAGCCAACCAATCCATGAACGGACCAAACAACTGTAACCCATCCTACACGTATAAAACAAGCAATTCCTACTACCACATCTAAATGACGCATTTCGGCCAACAGATCTATTGCATCCACCTTTTAGCACCGTTCTATATTTTAATAAAGGTCTTAAAAATGTAATCATACCAGGAAACAAAAATGCACAAACCACAAGTAAAGGTAACAAAGTACATTTTACATTCAAAGGACAAAGGCAAAACCATTATTATCGTGAATCGTAGCTTGTTGGCTGGTGGATGAATAAATAGGATTGCAACCCACTCTCACTCTTAAAATCTACTACTGTGGTGAGGGATTGAGTAGCTGCATCAGGTAGGAGAAGACTGTATCAAGGACAAGAGTATTTAATGAGAAGACCAGAGTGTTAGAAGGTGGTTGTGACACCATGGGCCGTCTGGATTTTTTGCTTTTTGAGCACCTAATTGTTGAGCTTTTACTGTGGGGGAGCCTCATAAGTTGGGACTCACCCACAGGGAACTCATAATGAAAGAGACTGCATGGGGATTTTACTGGTGTTCCCCTGGCTTGACCAGGCTACTGCGCAGCAGCAGGAGTAAGGGACACCGGGCTGGTTACATGCAGACACATGTGTACATGCGTGTGCACACGTGTAGGGGTTGCGCAGGGGACATTCCTAGCATGCGCAGCCAATGAGCAGGGCAGATAGACTGGTGTGGCAGGACTTATACAGAATGGGGTGGTGACATGGAATAGGCTTTATACAGTGGGAAGAAACATGCCAGGGAAAGTCAGTGTGCTTTACAGTGTGTATTCCAGTATTCTCCTATGGGGATAGGGAGCACATGTGCTAGTTTTACTTTCCTAAGGCCTACAGATTCCAGACACGCACTAAAGTCCGCTATAACAGATGTGAGAAGGAGTATTCTGCAGAGTCCAAAGTCATATTTGTAGGGCTCTTGGGTCATCCAGAAATGTCACATTTCTCTGAGTCAGTCATAACCAGGGCCTGGCTGAGGGCTGACCTCAGCAGGATGGATTGATAACCTTTCTTCCACAAGCTACGGCCTCCTCTCCATGAAGAGAAGATGGGTTGGGCTACAGGCTCATCCATGTAAATGTAAATGTAAATGTAAATGTAAATGTAGTTGTGCTTATATAGCGCACAGCTACCCGCAGTGGGTGTCCCGGCGCTTGCTTAGGGAACCCTTCCTGATATTCCCCTGTGAGATAGCAGGGTATCCACAAGGTGAAAGTCAGGCATCCCGCCGCGAGGGGCCGTTGTGGAGATTAAGCAAGCTGTTGCCCAGAGTCGCAGAGTGTGAACCCATGAGTAGAGGAGGCACCGGGGCGAGAATTATCGAGTCCGTGGAATTTTTAGCCCAAGACCCGCCGGGGCGGGGAATTGAACCCTGGTCCAGGACCGATCTCAGATTCCGGGTCTGCCGCCTCTAACCCCTGAGCCACACTTCTCCATGAGCAGCTATCACTGGGTGCCAGGCACCAGGCTGCACCAAGGAGGGAAGGCAGCAAGGGGAGGAGGGACTTTTTTAGAGATCATGTGGTAAGAGACCCTGGATGATGCCATTTTGAACAAACCCAGAGGCTGGGCAGGAACGAGGGAGCAGGGGCAGTGAAGTGATGTGTCGCGGTTTGATAGGAAAAACAGAGACTTCCTGTCAGCCCCCTACTCAACTTTTAAAAAGTGCTTGCATGGGAAGAGAAGCTCTCTCTGAGGTGGGGTCTGCTGAGGCAAAAGGTGCTGGAGCCTGGAGCAACGGGCAGTTGAAAGGAGGAAGCCCCTGTCTGCCCCCAGGATCCTGAACAGCGCCAGGAGAAGAGTCCAGGACCAGTGTGCAGAAGCAGGGGCCTCTGAGCAGGGAGAAGAGAGGCCCAGGAGGAGAACTGGCAAAAGGCTGGCTCAGGGAGCCAGTGAAGACATCTCCCTGCTGAATCCCCCCTCTCAGAGACTCAGAGGGTAAAGGAGAGGGCTCCCAGTGTCTGGGGAGCGCCATGAAGAGCAAGAAGAGGCCAAAAGCAGGAAGATCGGACTCCTGGGGGCTGAGATATGCCCCCCAGAAGGTGAGTGACATTTGACCTGTGGCAACCCGACGATGAAGCGCGTGAGGCTCTGCCAACGGTTCAGAGAATGCCCCCGGGGTGGGTCAGGTCCCGGGGCTGCCCCCAGAAGGAAGTAAAGTCAGGGACCACCGTCGCGCTCCCCGTGAAAGTGCCCAAAAGGGGTGCCAGGAGCCCACCCTGGCCCCCGATGAGTCTGGAGGGAGGGGAGTACCGTTGCGCCCCCTCGTGGGAGAGCACAAGCTGGGGAGCGCTGTCACGCTCCCTGCAAAGAATTCCCCCAGGGTGCAGGATCCCAACTCCGGGCCCCATCGCTGCGAAAATAAGGCAGGGAGCACAGTCGCACTCCCTATGAAAATGCTCAAAAGGGGTGCCAGGAGCTCACCTTGGCCCCCGAAGAGACTGGAGGGAGGGGAGCACCGTTGTACCCCCCTCGCGGGAGAAAACAAGCCAGGCAGCGCTGTTGTGCTCCCCGCAAAGAATTCCCTCGGGCCCGGGATTCCAACTCCGGTCCCAGTCGCTGCGAAAATAATGCGGGGAGCACGTCACGCTCCCCGTGAAGAATGCCCCATGGGGTGCTAGAAGCCCATCCTGGCCCCACCGAAACGAGAGCGAAGGGGGGGTACGGTGTTGTGCACCCCCATGAAGAATATGCCCAAGGGGCCCGGGACCCTATCCCCGGGACCCTATCCCCGGGACCTGAAGAAGAGGAAGAGGCTCGCGCGGGGTGCCAGGAGCCCACCCTGACCCACACAGGAGTGGCTGGGGGATCGCTGTTGCGCTCCCCCAGAAGCTGGCCGGGGGCCGGGACCCCATCCCCGGGCCCTGATGTCCGGGAAAAGGAGGGGGAGTGCCGCTGTACTCTCCCGAGGCCCAGGAGACCAGCACGGGACTTTGAATCTGCTCGCCAAGGCGTGCAGACAGAACTGTAATGCCGGCTTCTGAAGCAGCACACGAGGGTGCTGGCTGGGCCGGGAGCAGACGAGGGCAGTAGAGGGTGGGCTCCCCGGGCTGTCCTCCAACAATTTGGGCAACATTGGGGCTCAGGTGGGACAGAGCCCTGCGAAAAGAAGGGCTGCCGGGTGTGGACTCCCCGAGCCGCGGTAAAAACTAATCGAGGCAGGAGCAGCCGGATGTGGGCTCCCCGACCTGTGCAACGTCCCCTGGGGTTCTGGGTGGGACCGGGCCCCCAATCAAGGGCAGGATATGCGGCGAAGCCACCAGCAGTGCTATCTCGGCTCTCCCCAAAGCAGCGGGGGAGCCGCCGCTATAATATGCACAAGAGAATGGCAGAAGCGCCCCATAATGCCTTGCAAGGCATGGGCAAATCATCGTTTATGGTGCATGGTGGCCCCCGGAGGAGGGGGGTCACGCTCATTTGTGAAAAAGGTGCTAGGGGAGTTGCTGGAGAAACGCAGTCTCTCCCCCCAGCACGAAGAGCAGTCCCTTTCTAAGTCACATGGGGACTTGAAAAGAATAACCCTCATGGGCTCAGCCAGAATGTAACATTTTCTAGGCTGGAGCTTTTGGTTCTACAGCTGAGCCTGTATTGAGAAGTGCCTCACGGAGTGGAGGGCTGAGTTGGGGATGTCTGGAGAAGGGCATCCCTTGTAGGTGAAGGGGTGTAATTGCACCGGAAATGTATTTACTGAGGTTATTTCTTTTAGAGGGACTGAAGGCCACATATGTAATGTGAAGTACTTGTGTAAGGTGATGTCATAAGCAAAGTGGGGTTATGTTGCCAGACATTCCTGCTAGGGTGTCTGGCTGTATATGCATAATCCTGTGATTTCATCTGTGATGCCTTTAGGGGCTGTAATTGCAATGCACTCTAATGATCCACAAATATGATGAGTACTGTCAATCTAAAGTGATGCTTGAACATGTATTCTTGCTGCTGCGCTTAGGTGAAGAACCCAGACTGCTAGCCCTTAAGATGTAGGGGTATACACTTCATGATCAGTAGGAAATGCTCAGTCAGGGTTATGTGTCACCAAGGCAGGGTTACCTATTTTAAATTTTTGTTGAGATAATGGGGTGGGTCCCCACTGGGATGGTGCCAGTGAGCAGGGCCCTCACTCCAGGTTATGTTCAACTAACTGCATTGGGGGCAAGATGATGTGCAAACTAGACCCCTCCACCGTGTGGGAGGGTTGGAGATGTTATGAAATGTCACAAAGTAATTCCACCAGCTTATGTACATTTGTAAATTGGTGCATAGTATTAAGTAGTCTGTGTGTTTAATCAATGTACTCTTACTTTTAGAAAGCAAAGTACAGACTGGAGAATCTATCATTGAATGTTATTTCTGTGCCCCTGCAAATGGTGATTACTAGCCCATACCACCTCCCTTGAGTAAGCCTCAGACTGTTCTGCAATGCTACCCCCTGAGAGTCAGGCATTACAATTGGGTGTTTGGTTCCCAGTGAAGGACAAATGTAGTCATGTTGTTTGTGCAGGCCTCACAGATGCTGCCTCGTTTTCCAACATAATGATGGTTCCTTTCTCAGGTGCCAAATCATAAAACTTAACAGCCTTTGCCGCAGACTCTTTCAGAGCTTGTTTACTAGAAAAGGGCAACCTGGTTACAATTGTGCCATGCTCTAGATGTAATTCCTGTAGGACCCTTAATCTTTTTCTTTCTTGTCTTTGTGTTCTGCCTCCTTGTAACCCTTTAGTACAGAGTGATACGATCTCCCTTCCATCTACACCCTTCCCCTGTTAGTGCTCTGGCTTAGGATGACCATCTTGTCACTTCAGTCCTTGGACAGCGCATGAGACTATATAGAGCTCTCCTACCAATTGGCTAGATTTGCGCTAAAGAAATATCACATACATATGTGCGTTCCAAAAATATACCACCTCAGGTGGCACTTCGCCTGCCTGGTAACATCACAATGCTTAAAACAAGCTTGGGAAGGAAACAAGGGAACACTAACACTGAAAAGGGACAGGTCAAAGGCAAGGCTATGTAGAGGATGTATGTCAAGATCAGGCAACATAAGGGAAGGTAATGGCCATGCCATTTCTTAACTATTGAATATTACAGTGCTACCTCAAGTGAACTATGTGTGTGCCTATTTGCACACATCTGCAGTGCTACACTAAATCACAAAGCATATTAGTGATGCTATAGCATAAGATTATCAGGTATCTCAAACTCTACTGGGTCAATTTGTATGGCTTTCCCTCATGGAGGCTGAAAAGTTAAGAAGCAAACATGCCTGCAGATTATGCAGTGAAAAAAGGATCTGCAACTAGAAATATCAGACAGCAAGTTCTAGTGTAGACGCCCTTGCTTGGATGGTGGAGGGAGGAAGAAAGGTGAACTGAAGAGGGTTATCTGGGCTGTGGGTGGCGGAAGAAGCAAAAAAGATCACGTCTTCGGAAAGGGAGTAGCGAGAAAGACTATCTGCAAAACTATGCATGTTTTATTTCTTTAGAGTCAATGGGTGGTTGTTGTGGAAGAAGCTGTCAGATTGGTGCATCCCAAAACACCTGCTAAAGCACAGAATCAGATTGGTTAGGACAATAAAAATAAATCACAGTTGAAGCAAGGAAAGAGTATGTGTTATCAATAATCTTATTTAATTTCTGCATGACAGACATCGCAGATTCCCTCAGCGGGGATGTATGATGGCACATCGCAAATGGTAACATCGCATTCCCTCACATCGCCGTTTTTAGATCGCATGTCCCTTTACATCGCAAGTAATTACAACGCACCCAATCACGTCACATCCCAATTGAAAAGCATGCAAAAGACATTCACACTGCATACCAACACCCCGCATGCTTCAAAATCGCGATTTTTACCCCATGCGCATTCCCTCTGACCCTAAGACCTAAACTACACTGTAAGCAACGTAGCAAACACACTACGACCCCCTAAAGCCTAAGTAGTGTATCATTCATGACCTTAACCCTAAGCCCTAACCCTAAATCTTAAAACACTACCCTACACGCCCCTTAACCATAAGCCCTAACCCTAAAGCCTAAAACACTACCAGATCCGAACCTTAACCCTAAGCCCTAACCTAAATGTCTAAAACACTACCATATCCGACCCTTAACCCTAAGCCCTAAAAGCCCTAACCTAAATGTTTAAAAAACACTACCATATCCGACCCTTAACCCTAAGCCCTAAAAGCCCTAACCCAAATGCCTAAAACACTACTGTATCCAACCCTAAGCCCTAACCCCTGAAACACAACCATATACTGCTATTAAACCTAAGCCCTAAAGCCTAAAACCCTGCCCCTCCACTACACTCCCTATCAACTACCTAAAAGCCTAAAACACTACGGGTACATCGTCATCCTTACTTGTCTCGTGGTTCCAGCATTGTCTCCCGTGTCCGTTGTAAGCGCCCGCGATCTAATGGCGCCTCTGATGTAATGGCGTGCGTAGTAAATGCACGCGTTGTAACGTCGCGTGCGTTGTGACGCCACGCGACGTAAACGCATGCGATGTAACGCATGTGTTGCGATGGCCGTTTCCCCACAGCAGAGTTAGATAACTTCCACCGCATTTGCGAACACTCATGTATCACTTCTTCATTGAGCGAATGGCCCAATCATTCTTGATATATATGTATGTATGTATGTATGTATGATGTCACCCCAATTGGGCTGCAGCACTCTCTGATGTCATTGACATACACAACATTCTAATGATCTGATTGTCAACACTAGTATAACAAAAATATTTACCATCGGGAAACTTCCTAATAAACGAGGTTTGCCTATGGACAGAGCAAACACTGTGCAGACCAAAATATTTATCAATATTTGGGTGTATGGCAAAACCGGAGGAGCAATTGTTGGTCCAACCTCCAAGCAGCAAAAATATAATGCCTTCATCTGAAGTTCAAACTTGAGAAACTATCATGAATTTTTATAGCCCAATGGGGATTTCAGTACTAACGGTCTTTGTGAGCAAATTCATTCCAGCATGAACCTGAGGTTCTTTTACATTTGCCAATAAAAATAATACAGGCTTAGATTTCATAATGTGCAAAGAAAGCACTCATATTTATCTTCTGATTGCCTACTTTTTACCATGTATCCCAAGAGAGGCTTAAGTTTGATGCTAATGGGGATGAAAGACAGAGTAATCAGGTAGTATATTAACTATTGGTGGCGTCTAAGAGGGGCACAAGTAGGATCTTTAAAACAATTCTTTAGAATTAATGTATACATCCCACTTCCCAGGGGCCCTCTCTGTGTCTAGCAGATCTGGAATATATTTTATCAGACTTGGAATTCATTGAAGAATGGCAAAACATATTGGGTATGAAAAGGAAGGTAAAAGAGAAATTCTAATTTGATAATTTGTGGAAAGACTTGAGTGCATTTTAGAGCTGAAAAGAAGGTCATCGCTGATTGACTTCTTTTATATCCTGGACCCTAAACCACGATTGTATCTATACCATAATTTTAAACTAAGGGTTCTATCAAAATGCATGAGATTTCCCTTTAGTTGCTCTTAGGGGGAGTTGGATTAAGGCAGACAACCTCAGCTGTGTTACAGACTATGTGGATCCAAAGAGGATTCAATAGATGACGTAATATGCATTTCTCAAGGAGCGAGACATCTTGCTGTACCCCGCCTTTAGTGCCTGGGGCGCGTCTTCTGGCGCCCAGGGGTACAGACTATTAGGCATGCACTTTCAGTATGCATTGATGGAAGAAACATTCACTTTGGTCTGCTTTCTAGATAAAGTACTGGATGTCACTATAAAGGCATTAGATTCTACTGATCCTAACTTACATGATGTAGAATATAAAAATATGAATTATTTGATGCATCATGTCCCTGCTCAAGATGTGTCCCTCTTTAATGTTTAATGATTATGATTTAATTTTATATCAGTTCACTAGATGATGTTTTATCATTTTTTTCTTTATATTTATGTTGATTTGAAAATAAACTTGAATAAAATTGAATTGAATTTCGTTAAGTGATTTTTAATAAATACACAACAAATTGAGGAGCTTGCTCTAGAGTTTCCTATCTGCCTTATTATCAGTGCCATGGGATATAATTCACTTCTTACAAAGCAGATAGGATATCTGCCACCTTTGTGATCGCGCCACCTGTCCACCAAACTGTAAATCAGGCCCGTAGTTATCTCAAGGCTTACCCTGCCATGACTGTTCCCAATGATCCTAACTTTACCTGGGAAATTTACTGTCTTCATAGGTGAATTAATAGAAATGTTTTGTGGATCATTCTCAAAAATCAGAGAATTGCTTGAGTGTGTCCGATGATGTCTACTCTATTGGTAGAATAATTTAAGGTGGGAATAGTCTAACCCTATTGCCTCAACAGAGGGTGGGGATAGCTCCTGCTCAGACAGACCACAGTCACATTGTGGGCCAAGATAGTATCTCCTAAGTACTGTTTACAGCCATTGTACAGGATTGGGGTAGTGGTTACTCCTGGATTAGCCCACAGCCATATTAGTAGGTGAGGATAACCTCTCCTCATTACAACTCAGAGTCAGCCACTGTATATCTGAATGCCTTTGTACAGGGTTGGAATAGTCACCACTCATAGGCGTGGCTCGCAGCCTATACAGGGTAGGGATAATTGCTTGCCAGTGGGAGTTGCTTTGGGCCTACATTATAGGGGTAGTCATTTCTGAGCTTTGCCTTATGGCCTAAGGTATAGCGGCTCCTGGATATAGCCCACCGACATTCTTCAGTTAGTTTTAGTCACTTCTAGACAAGGTTTCATTATCTCTAGAGGGTAAGGATAGCAGTTATCATTGGACAAAGCTCATTTCCACCCTAGTTGGTGAGGATAACGTCACCAGTACAGGATGGGGACTATTGCAAGTGAACACTGCTAACAGCCATGCTAAAATATGGATTCTGAACGTAGCCTACTTCTACCATGCATTACAAGCGTTCATAGGGTTAATCCACAGCCACAAGTTCAGGACAATCCAAAGTGTGGTGAAGTAGGGGGTCCTGGGTTTAACCCAAAAACACTTTACCAGGCGATGATAGTAATATGTGGCAACCATGTTTTCTTACTTACCTGGGTAAACAATACATTATAAACAACAATGTTTCCGACGAGATCATTCAAATAAAATTAAACAAATTCAATGTACATTTGATAGAATAAATCTTAATTTTAAAAAACTCACAATCAGCCGGAATTATCAAATTATATTGTTATACACAAAAAATGGACAAACATATGAAAAGGTGCCCCATATGTGTGAAAGCGGCAAAGTCTGCATGATCTGCGAAACGTGTACACTGAAATCTCAGTCAGCCCATTTAGAATTTTTGGCTGGAGGAAAGCTAATATCTTTCCTTTGCCCTCTTAATAACAGTGTTCATCTAGCAAAAAGCATTACATTCACTCCAAAAATCATAATCTGTTGTTGTTTTAAGGTGGACTTTTCATCAGGACAAATTGGATACACCCAATAACCATGTGGAATTAAGTACAACATGACAAGAGGTGTATGCATCATATGATTCGTTAATTGGAATAGCGAGTAAACCATTCTGGACTTAGTGTATTAGCTTTAGGTCAATTACGAGAAAATGATCAGGCCCGGCATTTGTACTTATAGACTGTAAAAACAGAATTACCCAATGGAGTGGGACAGAAGAACCACCTCCAGGTTCTACACAGATTAGGCTCTCAGGATGAAGACCACAACCCAAGACGTGGTCTTTTTCACAAGATTTGATAACCACAGCCCTGCGGCTCCGTCAAAACCACCAGATTTGAACGCCACTAAAATTCTGTCATTTCCAGCCACACTCAACAGGTCAAAACGATTCAAAAGGGGGTGGCGATGGACAGAGTATCTGAATTAAGCAGAACACTCCTACCCAGTCAAAAGATCAGGGCTTGATCCATCACCATTTTTTAGCTCACTGCACCATCCCAGTTCAGAACCTGGCTACATGCAAATTAGTCTGACCCTGGCCCAGTGCATCATGGGAACAGGGCAGACCAAACTACCAAGCCAATTCTTTACTGGAAAGGAAACAAGCTTCCGGGGACCGGTTTCTGGCATTACAGCCGTCTTCGGCCCGGCTTGCTTGAATTCTGATGGTGCAGTGAGCAAGGGACTCACATCTGAGCATACCCTTCCACACTTGTGGTGGCCAAAACGATTCAAAAGGGGGTGGCGATGGACAGAGTATCTGAATTAAGCAGAACACTCCTACCCAGTCAAAAGATCAGGGCTTGATCCATCACCGTTTTTTAGCTCACTGCACCATCCCAGTTCAGAACCTGGCTACATGCAAATTAGTCTGACCCTGGCCCAGTGCATCATGGGAACAGGGCAGACCAAACTACCAAGCCAATTCTTTACTGGAAAGGAAACAAGCTTCCGGGGACCGGTTTCTGGCATTACAGCCGTCTTCGGCCCGGCTTGCTTGAATCCTGATGGTGCAGTGAGCAAGGGACTCACATCTGAGCATAACCTTCTACACTTGTGGTGGCCAAAACGATTCAAAAGGGGGTGGCGATGGACAGAGTATCTGAATTAAGCAGAACACTCCTACCCAGTCAAAAGATCAGGGCTTGATCCATCACCGTTTTTTAGCTCACTGCACCATCCCAGTTCAGAACCTGGCTACATGCAAATTAGTCTGACCCTGGCCCAGTGCATCATGGGAACAGGGCAGACCAAACTACCAAGCCAATTCTTTACTGGAAAGGAAACAAGCTTCCGGGGACCGGTTTCTGGCATTACAGCCGTCTTCGGCCCGGCTTGCTTGAATCCTGATGGTGCAGTGAGCAAGGGACTCACATCTGAGCATAACCTTCCACACTTGTGGTGGCCAAAACGATTCAAAAGGGGGTGGCGATGGACAGACTATCTGAATTAAGCAGAACACTCCTACCCAGTCAAAAGATCAGGGCTTGATCCATCACCGTTTTTTAGCTCACTGCACCATCCCAGTTCAGAACCTGGCTACATGCAAATTAGTCTGACCCTGGCCCAGTGCATCATGGGAACAGGGCAGACCAAACTACCAAGCCAATTCTTTACTGGAAAGGAAACAAGCTTCCGGGGACCGGTTTCTGGCATTACAGCCGTCTTCGGCCCGGCTTGCTTGAATCCTGATGGTGCAGTGAGCAAGGGACTCACATCTGAGCATAACCTTCCACACTTGTGGTGGCCAAAACGATTCAAAAGGGGGTGGCGATGGACAGAGTATCTGAATTAAGCAGAACACTCCTACCCAGTCAAAAGATCAGGGCTTGATCCATCACCGTTTTTTAGCTCACTGCACCATCCCAGTTCAGAACCTGGCTACATGCAAATTAGTCTGACCCTGGCCCAGTGCATCATGGGAACAGGGCAGACCAAACTACCAAGCCAATTCTTTACTGGAAAGGAAACAAGCTTCCGGGGACCGGTTTCTGGCATTACAGCCGTCTTCGGCCCGGCTTGCTTGAATCCTGATGGTGCAGTGAGCAAGGGACTCACATCTGAGCATACCGTTCCACACTTGTGGTGGCCAAAACGATTCAAAAGGGGGTGGCGATGGACAGAGTATCTGAATTAAGCAGAACACTCCTACCCAGTCAAAAGATCAGGGCTTGATCCATCACCGTTCTTTAGCTCACTGCACCATCCCAGTTCAGAACCTGGCTACATGCAAATTAGTCTGACCCTGGCCCAGTGCATCATGGGAACAGGGCAGACCAAACTACCAAGCCAATTCTTTACTGGAAAGGAAACAAGCTTCCGGGGACCGGTTTCTGGCATTACAGCCGTCTTCGGCCCGGCTTGCTTGAATCCTGATGGTGCAGTGAGCAAGGGACTCACATCTGAGCATACCCTTCCACACTTGTGGTGGCCAAAACGATTCAAAAGGGGGTGGCGATGAAAGAGTATCTGAATTAAGCAGAACACTCCTACCCAGTCAAAAGATCAGGGCTTGATCCATCACCGTTTTTTAGCTCACTGCACCATCCCAGTTCAGAACCTGGCTACATGCAAATTAGTCTGACCTTGGCCCAGTGCATCATGGGAACAGGGCAGACCAAACTACCAAGCCAATTCTTTACTGGAAAGGAAACAAGCTTCCGGGGACCGGTTTCTGGCTCAACAACACTCAACAGGTCTGCCACCCATCCAGAGGTGATATCATTCGTGCCCAGATTCCTACCCCGTCCTGTCATTCATTAATACTCCGCCACTTGGAGGGTGTGCAATGCGGCCAACTCTAAACCAGTATCTGCTGCATTATAATACACTTTGCTGCATGGCTCTCTTATCACAAATATGAGCAGACCTTGTCTACAATCTAATATCCTTTTCAGTTAGCTGAATCTAAACACTCCACCCACCATCTGGCCAGGCATGGGAAAACTTTCTTAAGAGATCTGTTGTTCATTGCTGGCCACTCTAGGAGTCTGCAGTCTATGACCTCTGACCCTCTCTCCTCCTCTCCCACCCTTGGCTGCTTCAGTCTGTGTTACCTCAGAATAGACAAGCCTATGAGGTAGTCATCAAGGTTTAATGTAACATACAAGAACACCACAAAGGGACCTGCACAGATGATTTGTTTGCTATAACACTTTTCACCCTAAGTGGGATGGGTATGCCCAGACTTGGGTCCCTTGGTCACTGTGCCATTGGATTCAAGCTAGCCTGGCTGAAGAAGGGTGACATACTCTGAAGCCGGTTCCAGGATGCTTGTTTCCGGTCCAGGGAGGACCTGGCCTGGCAGTTCGTTCTGGACTGTTCCCATGAGGCATAGGGTCAAGACTGATTTGCATATGGCTGGGTCCAAACTGGGGTGGCGTAGTGGGCAAAAGAACGATGAATTTAACCCAGATCTTTTGACTGGGGGAGAATGTTTGCATTGTCAGCATTCCGTCCATCATTTGTTTGCTATAACACAGATTACCAAAGCTGCCAGCATGCTGCTTACCACAAACTGTGCATCCACAACACCTCGTCATTCATCGCATACCTGAGCATTGCATCCAGTAAAATGGTACCCTTGCTTGAAAATAATCAGCGAAACTGGGAAGACTAGTGTTAATTCTGACTGTATCCTTTTCACCTCTCTTCAACGTTACAGTCCTTAAATCTCGAGTCACTGAACAAGGGTATGTGTAAATGCCACTTTTGTAATTCCAAAATGCACACATTGACCTCTGCTTGGATTCTGGTTGCTTTTCTGTTTTTATATTTACCATTTATTGTTTAACTATGCATCCCTTCTGTGAGTTTGTGCGCAGTGGTTGAAACGCTGCATATTGAGGGGCTTATTTATTAGCTCTTTGCGTCGCTGGTTTGTCACTTTTTGTGATGCTCTGGTGGCGCAGGAGCCTGCTCAATATTTACTAGGCTGCAATAAGCCACTTATTTTGGCCTAATGCTGCCTTGTAAATATTGTTCCCTTTAACGCAGTTTTCTGTGTTAAAGGGGTGTGCAATGGTAGTTGCTGGGGGCGTTCCCAGCAACATCCATGGCTTTTTGACACTGCCCCAGATTTACGAGAAATTGTAACTCTGAGGCAGCACCAAAAAAGTTTGCGTCCCCAGGGGAGGCGTAATGGAGGCACAGCGAGGAAAAACTTCTTTATTTCTCCTTGTTTGTCCTCCTGTGATTGTATTTGTGCGGGAAGGTTTCCCTTCCTGCACAAAAACAACCATCCACACAATGCAGGCACCCTTGCACCATGGTGCAAAGGTGCCTGTGTTGGCGTACCGTAGCCCATTGTGCACCAGCGCAGGGGAATAGGACAGGGACGCGCTGTATCTGATAGATACAGCGCATTCTTGCCCTTCTCTTTTGCCGTAGGGCAGTGCAGCAGGAAGGCCTCCGGCACTGCAGTATGTCAAAAACTCATAAATGAGGCCCTAACTGTTAACCAACTTTTTCCAAGGCCAAGTTAGAAAGTATGGTTTGTATACGACCCATTATGTTTTTTGCTCTATAGAACTATTGTTTTTCTAAATGCGGGTCTGTCTCTTGTTTCGGATTGGAGTTTTTTGCAGTGATGTCTTGTTTCCTTTTTGAAGTTTTGTGCCCTGACAATAAATTGTGGGCTGTTTGTGTAAAATCTATCTATTCGTTCTATAGTTTCGACTGGGACTTCCAGTGGCTCTATTGCCATGCTCCCCTCATCAACTAGTTAGGAATCACTTGCACTGACAGAAAGAATGACTGAACAGCTTCTAAAAAAGATTCCTATTGTGTGCATTATTTTTCGGGCCCTCCAGGAGCCAGCACCTCTCTGTGCAGGGTTATACTTCTTACCTGTGGTAGATCTCTGGGATTGACATCACAGGCGATCTGCTGTTTTTGGACGATGATGTTTCTTTTCTATCCTTCCGGGAAAGGGTATTTTATACGTAAGAGGAACTGCCTTGACTTTATTGAAATAATTGTCCTCCTATCCTGTCTCTGTTTTTTACAACTAGCTTCAAACAATTATTTGATGCTGGAAATAGTTCTCAACAATAGACACACACACACATTCTGCGATATATGCGTAGGCAGCAGTATCTGGTGAGTTTCTGGGTCCTCTCCATAGGATTGCATTTGAGGTGCTTAGAAGTTGTTTTCTGTAGATGTATTTGAATTTACTGGTTCCTGCAGCAAGCATATGGCCTGGCACTCCCCCAAATCTCCTTTTTTACCTTTGGTACCCACAGCCCTTGTCCAGATGGGGTCTCCCTCCCTCCTTCTAGGCAAGAATGGAGACCACACCAATTTTTGGATTAGGGGGTGTAATCCCCCTGCCGTATTTATTACAAAATTAAAAAACATTATTTATTAACATTATGTACAATTACACAGAAAAGCCAGAAACATTGTTAGACAGATGATGTCACATGGCTAACCGTAACTCTAATACACACGACACCCCTACCGTAAATCTAACAATGCATATATTCACTTTCTGCGTGTCCCCTCTAGAGCCTACGGCAAGGTCAATGACTGCCAGCTTCCAGATCCCAGCAAACTACGAGAAATTACTTGCCAGAGTCGGCTTGCGCAGAGGGTACAGTTTATCGGACGGATACTTTCTCCCAGGCCCCTCCTACGCCCAGTGCCTTAAATTCCATAGTGGGGGCTGCAGGAATTGGCATACTTGTGCCCTGATGCGCATGCGCGTGCGGAGGTGGCCAAAGGCCCACTAGGAAGAATGACTCCCCCGGCAGCCTACCTACGGACTGTCACTGCCCTTGGAGTTACATGGTTCTGACGGTTAAGAACCGAAGACTATGCTTACCGATAATGACCTTACCGCCTGACCCGAGACACACACAACTAAATACGACATTATTACCTGAAATCAAATAACATGTACTGACATTTATTAAACGTTACACATTTCAATTACATAACTCTGTATTAACCAATCCTGTACTTGACAAGCTTACACATATTGACACTTTTATTATAAAATCACCAAAACATAATATTTACATTAACTCTATTCCCTGAGTAACCTGCAATAAAAGTGAAAGAACAAAGCAAATGCATTACTGCCAAACACATTTAAAATGTACCAATCATTGTCTTTACATTACTCCTATCTCCTGAGATACCTGCAATAAAAATAAACGAGCAAAGCAAATACATTACTGACAAACACATTTAAGATGTACCAAATCATCAAATTTACATTACTTCTATTTCCTGAGATACCTGCAATAAAACTAAAAAAACAAAACAAACACATTACACACAAACACCATTAAAATATAACAATCACCAAGTTTACATTAATGCTTTCTCCTGAGGTACCTGTAATGCAAACAATTTTAAGAGAACAATCGAAATACATTCCTGACCAACACATTTAAATTGCCTAACTTAGGGGATGGTGGGTGGGGAAAATAAACTACCGGCCGCTGGTGGCCCGGGTGCTGTGCCCGTGGGGAGCGTAGGAACAAGAGGCTGTTCTGCTCCCTACACCCCCTTTTAAGGGGGGGGGACGAGTCAGGCCGGTCTAAACTGGTCAGACCCCCATGCTGGATGTTCGTGTGAACCGGAAGCACTAAAGTGCTTCCGGTTCATGCTCCCCAGAACGCAACCCATTGGACGCTTATGGGGGAGGTGGGAGTGCTCCCACCTCTTCCTTTTCCCCCGGGGACAGGTCCGACCACCATAATGTTGGTGCACGCTACTAAGCGCTTGGCCTTGCCCATGACCTTTGTGGGACAAAAGCTACTGTATCTAGGTAAGGCTGATTCAGTACCAGGGGTGGGCGGAATGTTTCACTTCACATGTGAAATTGGCAGAATTTGGCGACTCTGCGTTACTCTTGTAATGTAGAGTTCCGGCCAAATTCTGCCAGTCGCTGCACCACTGAAGTTTTTCCCCATGAGGCACCAGAAATGCGAGAGATATTTGGCGTCCCTTAGTACGATTTCGTAATGCAGGCAGCTAAGGGTGGTTACGGGCGGTCGTAGTCAGAGGGCTGCTTCTCAAGTACATTCATTGCCCCTCGAGTCGACTCGATTTGCTGCTTGAGTAGCAGCAAAATCCACTTGAATGGCTGTGCGCTTTTGAGCACCACATGGTGCAGTTCATGCTGAATTTTCAGCGTTGCTGATGCTACTTGCACTAAATTGCAATGTGAGCGGCGCAACGTGTATTTTCCGCCTGTGGGTGGAACTCCTTGGGATCTCATGGAGGTTTTATGCAACTCTGTGAAATTCCGCAGAGTCAAACTCCGTGAGTTCCAACCACCCCTATTCAGTACTAAAAATGGATACAGACACAGCATCAGATGTGTGTATGGGAGCCTGCTTGCCAGTGTGCACTGATTTGCCACAGCCTTCTGCCGCAGCCTTCTGTTATTCACGGACGTTGGAGAACCTCAGGATGCACACATTTGTGGGTAGTTCTTGGAAGTAAAGCTTCAAATCTCAAGTCATGGAATCTTGTATTAGTGGACAGCCTTTTTTTTAAAAAAAGGTCGCACATAGATTTTTCTGCCTCAGGATTCCACTGAAAAGGCTAGAATTCTAAAGTTGACCATGCTTCCAGAGCAAAATCGATGGGCATCATTTGAAGATTGCAGATGCAAGTCCTGAATGATTGACAGCCACCAGCCTCAGCTTGCTTCTAACCCCTGGCCATAGAGCTACAAACACTGGCTTTTAGAACTCTTGACTTTGAAATCTTCTTTGAGGATGCTAGGGATGATATGCTTTATAGAGAAGTGAAAAGTGCAACATATTGTCGGGGCATTTCGCTTTTTAAAATGGACGAGGGATGCATTTCTTACAGGGCACTGCATAGCATAAAGTTGTGAGCACCATGTCATTGCCGACCCAGTTTACAAAGTGCCAGTGCAGGTAAGAGCGGTGGCGCCTGGTGGGGTGGTATTTCGACAGAAGATGACGAACGAAAATTAAATAAATAATCTGTTTTCCCCCCATCATCGTCCGTCGAAATCCCCTCCACCCCGCCCCACCGCCTCACTGCTCTTACCTGCATGGGCCGCGGCTGCAAAGTGCACAACACACTGAGCAATCAGGTGGTGCATTATAAAGTGTGTGTGTGTGTGGGGCATTGCACTAAGCTTTTGGGCACAATTCTTTGTGAATAATGAATAGCTTGGTTCTCTGGAGACAGTTAAGTTCAACTTGTGCACTTAAAATGTGTACTGTTACTCAGTCTCTGGTTCTGCAACGAACTTCCACATGTATGGAGTGATGTATGCTTATCTGTGTTTTTCCCAGATTGTATGTCTTGTGGCGAAGTTTATGTCTTTATTTGTGCCAGTCACGAAATGTCTTTGTATTTCTGCTATAGGGGGGCCTGGCCACCTCGAGCCATGTCATCATGACATTTTTTCCAGTCTTTGACCTTGAAGCCACAAATCTTTAGGATCAGCTGTGTTATTGTGATTTCCTCAGTGGAAGCAAGCTAAAACCCAACACCCAGAATGCGTTTAGCTGCAACATCAGAAGCCAAGGACAGGAAACAATGTCCATGAAGACACTGAGGCAGATGGACAACATTTCCTGCTCTGAGGGTTTACCTTCCTGATCTGTGAATTCTTTAAGGAATTATAGCTGCTCATTGAATTATCTAGCTTGTAAACCTTCCTGCACTTAATGTTACACATTGCTCAGGTGAATTCCCATTTAAAGTTGGCTTTTGCAGGCATTATCTATGTGTGCTTTGTCTGTGTTTGTATTGGTCAGTGTGCTGACCACTGCACAATACAAGGTGCAACATCAGAGTCACAGAGCATGTGGTGTCACATTCTGTAATGTCATCTAGGTGTCAAGTTAGATGACATCACTTCCTTCGATGTCACCGAGTTCAAAGGTCACATGCATGAGATAACATGTAATGTAATCAAGGGTCACAAGACGTATGATGTCACTTTCGCTACCCATGGCATTTTGGTGATTTGACGTCCATGAAGAGGGGGTGCATTCCCCCACCTTTTCTTCTTTACCCAGGCCCTTAATTAACAATAAATATCAGTGTCCACTTTTTTATTAAAAGAGAGAGATATGGTGCATCGAAAGGAAAAGAGACAATGAGAGACAACAGCAGAAGGAGAAAAAGATAGAATGATAAAAGATGGGCGTAACAGAAACGCTAGGAGTGAGAAATATTAACGTAAAGAAAAATAGGAGTACCAGTGGAAAAGAAGAGATGAGAGAATAGAGATTGGAGAAAGTAAGCAATAAACAGGGGGAGATTAACTGAAACTATGAGAAATGGAGAGGAAGAAGAAAAGCTAAGGAAACAGCACAAGAAGTAGGAAGAGCAGCGTGCAACCACCCAAATTACTTTCATATTTTCACTATACTAATTCACCACTAATCCTTTATAGGTTCTGTAGTAGCGTGCTACTTACTGAAAAAGCACTTTGACGCCTCGTCAGGGGTAGGAAGCGCTATAAATGCAATTGCAATACAATACAACACAATGGGGGCAGATAGATCAGAAAGGAGGTGAGCAAAAGGTGAGAGACAGCAACAAAGGGACTGTGCAACAAAGAAGAGACAGATCAATGAAGAAACAGAGGGGCGAGGTAGACAGAGAGAGCAAGAGTGAGAGATTGATTCAGACTAGCGACGCAGGATCTCTGTGGCCAGGACCGCAGTTGTGTAGACACGCAGATTCACCCTGAATCTGGCACATGATCAGCAACAGAAGCCGGGGTTCCTGACTCTTATAATTGCAATTTGCAGTTGTTAGTCCTTGTCCTTATCCTAACTCGTCAGCAGCAAATGACAGCCACTCTCGGAGCTCCTGGAGAGATAAGGCATCCATGACATCACTTCCGATACTCCTGGTATTATAGTGGTTCAATGTCCATATCTGACCCTGGCCTTTGGTCTAAAATCATGACAGCATCATTGCCGTGTTGGAATGTGATCCGGGTGTAGCTGGGATCATGACAAAAATGTTTGAGATGTTTGTGTGTCCCGAGTACCATGGAGTACGGAAGTTTCCTTAAGTTCAGAAGCATTTACACAGGTGCGTAAAATGTGCCTAATGTGCATGAAAGACATAGCGAAATATGATCACAAGAACTTCCCCCTGAAAGAGATACAGTGGCAACCTCTACAATCCTGTATTGTCTTCAAGACATACTACATTGCCTACAGAACTGTTTCTACCAATTTATTGCCTAACGTACCCAGAAAACTCACCATCCCAAGAGGCCGAGCCATTACCGGGAAAAAAAAGTAATCCGTAACTCACCAGAATCAACCCCTGCCACCATCACTTGTGAGAAGAACTCAGGACTCACCTCCTCAAGAGGACATCATCCTTCACCATTAGGGTATCTGGTTCCTCTAGTCAATAAAGTGAAATAATAAAAGATGTAAGGCCCTTCCCATCCCAGCCCACAAGTTGCTCAGGATGTTAATGTTACTGGGTCTTTGAATAGCCTCAAAGTGCTTTTGGGTTGAGGTTTGGCTAATGGGGAGGACTTCAATCTCCCTGGACCATCTTGGTGTGGGAAATACAGCTTGAAGAGTTTGAGTTACCCTTTTGGAGGTGTTCCTTATTACATGGGCTACTTTAGCAACCCTCTGTTTAATCTGTGTCAATGTGGAAAACATTGTAGCTCATCTGTGTGTGGTGGTTATCAGTGTGGTTTGGGTCTTGCAACCCTGTCATGTATTGTTTTTGCTGACAATAGTTAAATCCTGATGGCCTTGCATCAATTGGCACTGGAATTGTATTCATTTGTTGGCAATGTGTAGCAGAACTGAAGTCCTTTACAAGGAAAAGGCAGCTGTTATGTTTCTTTATGTTCCTGATCCTGAGATGTGTTTCAAGACATAGCTCTGGTTGTTCTGGTGTGCTGGTGCCTTTGTGAAACACTGTTACAGGATTCAACCCCAAGACTTGGTCCCTTACAGAATGAGGATGCTGGCATGCTGATTAAGAAGGGCGCAATGCCGTTGCATTTGGTCCCCACCTTTTCCTGCCCCAAGTGAATCCTCACCCAGACAAGATAGGGATGTGCTTTATCTCTGTCAGATCCCAGGCTAATAGTATTTTGTTTCTGGGTTCCCTGTCATCTTTTTACATCATATTTTTGCAGCCTGATTTAGACTGGATATGTTTTATGGCTCCAGTCTGTGGGATATGGTACCCAAATATTGTGGTCAAAATATCATCTGATATAAATATCATGCCCTGAATATAGTTTACAAAAACATAGCCCCCTAAATGTAATAATAGAAATGCTACACCCAAAGAGCCAATATTTTTGTAAAAGGATATTTGGGACATTGGATTTATGGCAGGCAATATTTTTGCATACAATGTTCTGAGATAAACCATCTGTAGGGGTGACAGTTGTCGGTTTGTGACATTGCTGTCCATTGCCAGTTTCGAGAGTGTCCTAGATGGGCATGGCACTACATCAAAAAGTATGGAGTCTAGTTTGAGAGTAAACGACTACGGGGTGAATTTCAGTTGTAACAGTGATAGCAAAAGTGTTGATGAGCAACTCCCCTCCCAAGGCAAGAACATTGCCATGACTTCAGTCCCGATG
The DNA here is from genome assembly GCF_964261635.1 of Lissotriton helveticus. Taxonomy (NCBI): domain Eukaryota; kingdom Metazoa; phylum Chordata; class Amphibia; order Caudata; family Salamandridae; genus Lissotriton; species Lissotriton helveticus. The sequence goes on from NC_136072.1 coordinate 778,555,339, forward strand.
ACTGAGTTTTGGTGAAGAAGCACGTTAGGAAGTTGTACCCGGATCCCCAATGGTGTGGCTCCTACCAAGTGATTTTGGTCACGAACATTGCTGTTCAATGTGGAAGCATTCCAAACTGGATTCTTGCCTCGCACACTTTGAGAGTGAGACATGCTGGAGAATAAGTGGTGACGGCCGCTACTGATTCACAAAACCACAATCCAGTGCAACCAAAAATCTCAGAGGAAGAAGAAGAGTGTGCACAAGTGTCTCAAAGTCAACCTGAGATTAGTGCAGGTTCTGTGGTGATGAGCCAAGAGTAGCCACAGTGACACGAGCTGAAGACAGCATGAACCCAGATTCTGAGCTTGAAGAAAGGAAAAGCAGGTTGGTCAGAGGGGGGTTGTGAAGTGAGAGGTGGCCGAGGAGGTGTGAGAGACTAAGAGTTTCTGTATCTAGAGAATGCATCCCAGACACCATCAAAGCGGAGACCGAGACAAGTGAAGTGACAGTGACAGTGGACAGTCAGTAGACAGACAATTAAGAAGAACACAGGTGCCACGTCGAAGGTACTCAGCCTTTGAATGGACGTACTTTGCAGAAAGTGAAACTGTCTTGAGAAGACATGAGCCTGGACATCAACAAACTGTTTTTGAAGCATCTCCTTGATTAAAGCTTCTTTAATTTGACACACTTTTAATTTTGACTGATCCGAAGTCAATTGACATTGCTGACCAATGAAAGTTTAGACTGAACTTTGTGATGAGACTTAGGGCCAAGGCACCAGTAGAAAAAAATTGTGTGTCATTTTAGAAGATTGATGTAAGGTTAGGATTGACTTTGCCTAAAACTGAACTTTATAGTCATTACCAATAAATCAACAGTTTCTCCAATTTGCAGAAGAAGAAGCAATTTGTAAAAACTTTCATTTTGTTACTTTTGAGGTTTTTTTCTGGTTCACGAGAAACCATGTGGATCCTTTCACTTTATCAGCATAGAGCAACAGTGGTCATAGTATAAATCATTGCTATTATTTTAATGATTTGTTTGATAATAAATATGAGTTCTCCTACAGATTAAGTTACTTCTAAGCTTAAATCTGAAACTCCTAGCGTTACCAGTGTAGAACAGCAGCCTAGATTTGATCTGACAGTATTAAATACTATTAAATAGAGATAGTTCTGAGGGAAAATGTTCACCTAATGTTTTCTTTAGTCTTTTGAATGAGTATTTCGTCTATTGCATGCAAAGCATTGCTACATATACACCCATTTGCCTGCCTGCATCTGTAGATGATGGTATGACCTATCATCATTTTCCCCTCACTTACCACATATCCTATAGTATAAGTTTGATTATTCTGCATCATTAAGGTCATTTAAAATATTATGCCCATGTATAACTTTTGAATTCTCACTCCATTGCCAAGTATATGGACACTGTGCAGTACTTCTTTACGTTGCAAGTTAAGCTTGACACTGCCTGAGCCTACAGACAGATTTTGTCCTATAAGTTAAGTAAAGCTGTTATTCATGATTTAGAAGACAGAAAGGAAGAAATTGCGCAGAAAGCAAATACGGTAGCAGATTAATCAAAGGGGTTTGGGGCAAGGAAGAGGATATTCAATCAGATATTCACTTGAAATGAATCTGTCATTCCTGGAATTTACTATTTATGTGGAAAAAATGCCTATTTCAAGCTTCCTGCAAATTGGGTTGGAATATGCTATCTAGATTTGGTGTTTCCAAAACTGTATCATGTAGGTAAATTAGGTGACCATGGAATTGGTTCTTGTGTGAGCTAAGTGTAGTGCTTCACAAATAGTAGGTGACTTTTTGGGGCTATAGCCCCTTCTTTGGGAGTAGCTTTAATAATTTGAAGAAAAGAAGGCTGTTGACATTGATAGAAAAGTTTGTGACCAATACTGATGCTGCGCAATTTAGACATGAATACAGAATTAGTTGTCATTAGAGCTATGGTTTTGCAGAATAGGCTTGCTTCAGACATTTTTCTCATGAAAGAAGGCAACGTTTGTAAAATGCTGCGCTTCCAACAACGCTGCACTTATGTGCCAGATAAGAGCAGGGATATCAAGTATGTAAAGAATATAACCAGTATATCGAAAGACCTTAAAAAGTTGGAAGAGACAGGTGCCTGATATATGCAAATAGCTCAGTGGAATTGGCCTGCGCACCCTGTGAGCCCCGCCCCCGGACCGGCAAACGAGATAAAAACCCATGCTCTCCCTCCTGTGATTGGGACATTTGAAATTTTACCTGCGCTGAGTTGAAGAACGCCGAGGATCTTTGAAGCTCTCTCCTTTGGTTCTCTGCCCCGTGGTCCCGTGGGCTTGCTACCGCCTCCCCTCCTTGCCGCCACCGCTTCGCGGGTGCTGTTTTCATCTGGCTGGAGGCTTGTCAGCGGTGGGGTGGTTGGGCTGACTGCACACAGGTGGTGGTAAAATCGCGCTGCAGGGACTCGCTCTCCCAGGAGTCCCTGCACGGCCCTAGTCACCTGGCCTGCGCACCCTGTGAGCCCCGCCCCCGGACCGGCAAACGAGATAAAAACCTATGCTCTCCCTCCTGTGATTGGGACATTTGAAATTTTACCTGCGCTGAGTTGAAGAACGCCGAGGATCTTTGAAGCTCTCTCCTTTGGTTCTCTGCCCCGTGGTACCGTGGGCTTGCTACCGCCTCCCCTACTTGCCGCCACCGCTTCGCGGGTGCTGTTTTCATCTGGCTGGGGGTGTGTCAGCGGTGGGACGGTTGGACTGACTGCACACAGGTGGTGGTAAAATCGCGCTGCAGGGACTCGCTCTCCCAGGAGTCCCTGCACGGCCCTAGTCACCTGGCCTGCGCACCCTGTGAGCCCCGCCCCCGGACCGGCAAACGAGATAAAAACCTATGCTCTCCCTCCTGTGATTGGGACATTTGAAATTTTACCTGGCTGAGTTGAAGAACGCCGAGGATCTTTGAAGCTCTCTCCTTTGGTACTCTGCCCCCTGGTCCCGTGGGCTTGCTACCGCCTCCCCTCCTTGCCGCCACCGCTTCGCGGGTGCTGTTTTTATCTGGCTGGAGGTGTGTCAGCGGTGGGGCGGTTGGGCTGACTGCACACAGGTGGTGGTAAAATCGCGCTGCAGGGACTCGCTCTCCCAGGAGTCCCTGCACGGCCCTAGTCACCTGGCCTGCGCACCCTGTGAGCCCCGCCCCCGGACCGCCATATCCTCTATTTGTTTGGACCGGCTCCACGTTTCGCGGGACGCGAGCGGGACGCCCGGACGAAGCCCGGACAAAGGGCGGACAGTCTTAGACAGTCCGAGACAGGCCGTGACTGGACCGGGCATGACATACTGCCCGTGTTGATATAAAGATACTCCCTTAAAGTAAGACATATTGCATATGATCATTACCTTACTGAGGAACACTATCTAGTCTTACTCTTTCGTATTGTACATTACTATTGTATGGTATTGAAATCGCGCTGTAATTAATATTATACAGTATGCCAAAAAAGATTACTGCCGCTGTGTCTAACACTATGGATAATTATTTGGTTCAGGTAGTAACAAAAATTAATAGTGAAAGAAGGCAGTCACTAGGATTAAGCCAATCCCCCATTCTCCATTCCTTGAGCCCACCTCCAAATTCTCCATGGATAGATATACCATCCCAGGCTGTAGGCAGCGAAGTCCCTGACACTGATCTTTGTGACAGCGAAACTCTTAATCAAAGTGTACTTTTAGAGGTTGACCCAGAAACTGATCAAGAAACTGACCCCGAGTCACAGGTTGATGTTATAATAGAAGATTCTCCCACACAGGTGGACGCAATAGTAGAGGAACCTCCCATTCCCGTGCCTGTAATTAGGGCGGTTAGAACATGTAGAAAAATCCAGTCTAATCGCGGAGGGTCACGATCAGGGAGAAAAAGGGTTGCATCACCAGTGAAAACAAAGGATAAAAGTAGGGGGTATGGGGAAGATAGTTACAAACAAATCATGGATGATGAGTTATTCTATAGGATAGCGGACATGATCGACTGTAAGATCAAGGCCATCATCAAACCGCTAGTGGCTAAAATAGACAAACTCACCGCTGAAGTAAAGAAATTGGGTGGGGCCCAGAACAAGATAGCGGAGGAGGTGGCTAACACAACAACCCTAGTCTCAAATCTAGCCAACACAAATAAAGAGCATACTGTGAGTGGGACAGAGGGAGGTGAAAACGTGGCTCCGACTATCCCCCTTGGACAGGTACCAGTAACAGAACATAATCAGCCAGAGATAAGAGAAGATCCCTTACTAAGACCAACTGTAACGACCACACCAGGTTTAGAAAAAGATTCCTTACAATTCATAGTAGAAGCCTCACCCTTGGTGTTGGTACTGGCAAATGTACCTTCTTTGGCACCTGGCCAATCGGAATCTTCAACACCCCTGATAAGCAAGGCTTTGCACTGGCTGTCAGGTAATATGCAGATGGCTCCCTGGGGGAAACAACAGTTAGCAGGGGAGATTAAGATGGCTAGAAGGGTAGCCTGGATAGGGAACAGCCCAAAAAAGTTCAAAGGAGATTGTATAGTATTGAACTTTTCTAATTTGGCTGTACTCCCCAATGTCTTGTTAAATATACTCCCCCCTCAACATAGGAGTGGTACTATCGTTCCACTTACTTTAGAATTTTTTTGTGGAAAACAGCGAAGCATGACATATCCCAAGACATACCCTAATACTACAAGGCCAGGGTGGAATGCAACGACAAACAGATGGGGCATATGTGCTCCTGTTAACGATAGGGGGATTAGTTTAGAAAACAGGTTTGGCGTTCTTTCAGGGTTAAATGACTGTGATTGACTCAAGAGGGATCAAACCTCGGCATATAATAGACCACATAATGCCCCTAGAATGTGTGACCCTTTAGTTCAGAGAATGAACCCCATAAGCAATAATCCCATGCTCGAGAAAAATAGGATGGACGATTGTAATAGTCTGTGGTATCTGGGAAGGGCAAATGGCTTTGATCAACCTTTTAATTTAAGCATTCCAGATCCATTTAATCATTATGGAAAAGAACTACCAGAATTTTCAAAGGTACTGGGTAATCCGCCCACTGACGTAACATCTATCCCTAGAATAAAGGGTGGTACCGAACGTATCTTAGGAGCGATTGATCCAACCAGCCTAGTGGTTCGTCCTTCAGATACAGATCTAGTAATATCAGGGACCAGTGGAAATGCTACTATGGCTCCAGGACAGGTTTATTGTAGCAGAATAAGGGAGGCAAAATTAATTTCATGGAACATCGCAGGAATAAAAAAGAATTTACCCGACCCAGCTTGGCATCAATACCTTGATAATGTGGATCTTATTTTATTCCAAGAAACCTGGGGGGTAGAAAACTTTCATAAAGTTGGCTATAGGTCCTTTTTTATCCCAGCTGTAAACACACATGGGGGTAGACCTTCTCGGGGCTTGATGACATGGGCCAGAATCACAATGGGGACTACTTTTAAACAAATAGATTCAAATAGCCCCGATATTCTGATCATAGAACTGAAAAAGCCAAAAAATGGGTCACTTTATGTGATCAATATATACAACAGGCCGCACAACCCATGTAGGGAATCAGAAGTAATAATCCAGCTATGTAAAATCATTTCGGACCTAGGCCACAACCCTATTTTAATTATCTGTGGCGATTTTAATAGGAATTGTAAGCCCATATTGGGCTTGGAAGACATTTACAGGGATGAGGATAGTGCTAATGACATCCCATATGTTGATGCAAATCACAAAGTAGCCTGCACAACTAGTGTCCTACAAGTATTGAGTATGACACTGGAATATGGATTACGTTCATGTAACGGACACTTGCCCTCTGACTGTCCTAGTCAGCCAACGTTCACTAGAGGGGGCTGTTCAAGCCACCTAGACTATATTTTAGTCTCCTTGGCCTTATGGCCAACGCTGGTGGACATAATGGTGGATACGCGTATAGAAAGTGATCACTTTCCACTTTCCTTGACTGCCCAGAATCTACTCTTTGCCTCATCTAATATTAGGGATAGCAAAGATCCCAAACCATCACCTGAACCTATAGAATCAAATAATCGTAGGTCCTTGAGGTGGCCCGTAGTCTTGGACAATGGGGGAATCATTAAACAGATTTACCAACTTTTTGTCAAACACATGACCCCGCTAGCTGATACTGATACTGATAACTCCCCTATGATTGAAACCCATGGTGAATTAATTACCCAACTTGGTGGAATCCTAACAAAAGCTATAAAAAAGCTAGAAGCTGGTCGCCATCCTCCCCCACAGGAACATTTCTGGTATAACAAAGCTTGCCGAAGTGCTAAAACAGATCTTATTAAAGCAGTGAAGGGGAATCAACTAGATGTTGTTAGAGCTAAAATGACTCATTACAAAAAAACTGTCCAATTAGCTATGAAAGAGTGGGATGAAAGACTATGGTCAGATTTGCTCGAGGCTTGTAAGTCAAATGACCAGACTTCCTTTTGGAGCCTCATTGCAAGATTCACCAAAGGGGCTACAGAGTCAAAAGATAGATTCCTTGAGGAAAGTACCTGGGTTAAACATTTCTCCCTGCTTTACTCTTGTGAAGTAGATGAGGAAGATTGGGCGATAAAACAAATTAAGCTAGCCCCTTATGATAGCCCTTTAACATTTAGCTTGAATGATACTATCCTAGCAATCAAGGCGGTGAAATCAGGCAAAGCTCCAGGTCCAGATAGAATACCCGGGGACCTCTGGAAGCACGAGGATTTTATTTGGGCACCCTATATTAACTTGCTTACAAATAAAATAGCACGGGGGGCTCCAATCCCGGAGACCTGGAAGGGTGCAGAAATCGTGACAATTTTTAAGAAAGGCGATAGGTCTAATCCATCACACTATCGACCAATTAGTTTGATCGATGTTCTGCAAAAAATCTTTGCCCATCAAATTCTTAGTCGGCTTAATGCATGGGTCGAGGACCATTTTATTCTTACAAAGTACCAGGCTGGCTTTAGAGCGAAAATCAGTACAGTGGACCAGGTTTTTAGGTTTTTATGCATACTTTGGAAGTACATTAACATAAAGAACTCCCACATATATGTGGCCTTCGTTGATCTAAAAGCTGCTTTTGATCTTGTCCCCAGGGGGAAATTATGGCAAACGCTAAATGATATGGGTGCCCCTGGGAACATCCTTCAACAGCTGATTAGAATACATGAAAATAATTATGCAAGACTGAGATGGAGGCCCTATGGGGAGCTAAGCGAGAAAATAGATATAGTGAAAGGTGTTAGGCAAGGATGCGTTATGGCGCCAACCCTATTTTCTCTTTATGTTAATGACATCCCAGACACCCTCTTGGGCTGCGAGCATGACTCTCCCAAGCTGTGTGGTCAAGCCGTTCCGGCATTATTATTCGCGGATGATACGATTTTAATTTCCCAAACCCCTAAGGGACTTCAGAACCTTCTTAACAAATTTAGGTTGTATTGCCAGGATAAGAAACTTGAAATCAATTTTTCGAAAACTAAAATAATGACAATCAACCCACATAAAGGTTTTAACAAAATGTTCACTATAAATAATGAAAAAATTGAGGAAGTCCAAAGTTTTAAATACCTGGGTATCACCTTAGACAGCAAAACAACTTGGAAACCACAATTAGAAATTTCAAAGATCAGACTAGCCCAGAATCAAGGCCCTATTTTAAGGAAACATAGAAATAGTCATTTTAAGTCAATCTCGCCAGCAATTAGTTTGTTTAAGTACAAAGCGCAATCAGCTTCTCTTTATGGGGCGGAACTGTGGGGACATATTTCGAAAAGCACCTTTTTAGTTCCAGAAAATAATTTTATTAGACAGCTCTAAGGTGTACCTGATTCTACTCCCCTTATCCCTCTTTTATGGGACCTTAACTTTCGCCGTTCTGATGACCATGCCCTATTACGTCCTCTGTTATACTGGGTTCGTCTGTGGTCCACTGATGAGCTAATTGACTACAGAGAGGCGTTAAAAGAGATAATATCTATAAAAAACTTCACGCATTTAGCATGGTTGGCTTACATTGAAAAGTGGCTCATAAAACTGGGGTTAAGTAGCTTTTGGTCAGACCCGGATTCAATTATACATAGTTAAAAAAACTGCTTAAGAACAGATATTGGGAATATAAAAGAGATTCCCTATTGGAAAACTCCAAACTGGGGACACTGACACTTAAGTTTTTTGAACTAAAAATGGATATGAAATTAGAAAGCTTTATGGATGAAATCTACCCGCCTATGGCCAAATCACTACATCTAAAATTTCGTTACAGTGTCCTTCAAATAAAATACAGGACCTCGAAATGGCACTGTAACAAAGGCCCAGGGGGTAGTATTGGCTCTGACCAATGCAAACTATGTGAAATGGGCTTGAGGGAAGATGAGGCTCATGTGCTATTTATATGCCCTGCTTATTGACATGCAAGGAAAAAATGGCTAAAACCAATATGTCAACTTCTGGGCCTCCGCCATATCAAAGATGGTGAAAGAGTCTTTAAAGGAGACACTTCACGACCAATAGTATTTAGCTTGAGCCGTTTCCTCCTATCGGTAGCGATAGTTAGAAAGAGGAATGGCTACCAATTGTAAATAAGATAGCTGGTATTTACAAAGAACAGCTACTGAAATACACTTTGATTTGCACTTTATATTGTACTCGAACCAACTATTACAATTGCAATGTATGCTGAAATAGATGTGCTATATGTAATGATAAATACAATTATATTGATAATTATTAGTGGGGCGTGAAATGGAATTTGTTTTTTAAACCTTTAGTGTGTTTAGAGTGTATTGTCCAAATTTAGGATAGCGACAAGTGGAACTGGTCTGATAGTAGTGATTAGTGTTGTGCTTCTTCTTAACCCTGGTGCCTTGTTTTTATAGAGTTATGTATTAACTTATTAAATTATTTAACTTTATTTATTAACTGTTCCTCGATACATGGATGTTAATCTTACTATGAGGTACTGTTGCTGATAGTGATTCCTCCTTAATTATAATTTTTCTCGGGTGGTCAAATATTGTCAAATATTGTACTAGAGTATGTAAGAAATGTAATGTATTATTTTAAACTGTTTCTTTTAAGGTTGTTAACCGAAATAAAGAATAAATGAATTGACAGTGGGCTTTAAGGTGCTATATTTTGACCTTTGTTGATTATTTGAGTTTGTGTGATTTGTGTTTTTAATGGTAAAGAGATTCAAGATGATGAAAGGAATGGAAGGATTAGAAAGTAAATCAGGTAAAGGAGCAGTAGAAGGCAAAGGGATTAAAAGAAAAAGAGGCTGAATTAGAGGAGAATCAGGGCTTTGTCTATGGCGAAATTAAAGGAGCTAGAGGAATCTACACATAAGCAGTAAAAGCTGGCAACTGATTTTTTGAAACTGTAATGAAGGAAAAATGTTAACGTTTTGAGTGATGACTGGAGCCATTGGGGGAAATTGGAGATACAGTGTCACCTTTTTCCGTTTTGCATTTAAATGACATACTAATGCTTAACATGTATTATCATTGCTTCCATATATGCACATATGGGGACATATTATCAAGAACAGGCGATAAAATTATCGCCGCTTTATCGGCAGGAAACTGCCGCTAAAGCGGCGATAATGGGCTTGATAATATGCCCTTGTGAATTCCCATAGCAGCCCAGGTTAACACCAGAACCTGGGCTGCTATGGGAATTTACAAGAACATATTATCAAGGCCAATATCGCCGCTTTAGCGGCAGTTTCCTGCCGATAAAGCGGCGATAATTTTATCGCCTGTTCTTGATAATATGGCCCTTTGTTTTATATTTAGGTTGATTATAATTAGTGATTTGTATATTAATAGCTAAGTATAGTTAGATTGTGTTCACATTAACTTAGCAAGAGTCATTGAAGGCCTCAGATAAAAGCTGCATATTAAATTAAATGTTGTATTCTTGCTTGCTGTCCATAATCTATTTCTCACCCCATCCAAGAGTTGATGTGGTCTTGTTAACTGTAATGCTATTTTTAGAGCTTGTGGAAAGGTCATTGTTGCTGCAGTTTAATGGTTTGGATGATGAATCCCAGCAATTGCATGAGAAGGAGAATACTCCCTTGTGCAATATCTATGAATGCCACAGTGATGGAATATTCTGCATTGCAATAACTATAAGCAATGGGCCAACACCAAGCACATCATGAACGTTAATTTTGATTGGTTCTCTTCTTCTGGGAACCTTAGGTGTTGGCTCTTTCTTCTGCATTTTATGTTTAAATTGATTTCTTTTGGTATTACACAGTTAGACAGGCTCCCATCCACCCTAGCAGGTGAATTTCCCTTACCCACTCTTGTAACCTAATGCTCCTTCTATCTCTGGAGTAAGCATATGTTTTCTTGTCCTGACTAGAACCTTAATTTCATGCTATTTGAGATCTTACATTTGCAGACACCTGCGGCTTATGAATTCTCCTAATTTTGTCCACAACTTTAGATTATCATTAGGGAATTTCCATTCTAGAGAAATTAGCACTTTATAATTTGCCTACTTAAGCTTTAAATACATTGACTTTGCATTTTCTGTATGATTTGCCTGAACTATATTCACATGTGCTGTAATGAAGTTAATTTGACTTACAACTAATTTGATTGATTTGAGATTGTAACTTTACTATTGTGTTATTAAAAACGTTATGGTTTGTAAATCTACTCCTCTTTGTCAATACTGAGGGGCACATGCGTGCTTCACTGTCATTGATTTGTTATTGAATTGATGACCCAAGCCTCAGTTCAAGAAAAAGACCCTTTCACATTGATATTGCGGTGTTTCGAATTAACACAAAATGTGCAAAGTGCAAACACCATCCTTTCCTCCTGCTATCAAGTGTATATTATAACAGCAATCAGCCATGCTGTAATGAATTGTAGTCCACTGGCTATAGCCACTTAAATGCTGAAAAAAGCATTTGACAGGATACGCTGGATTTCTGGGGGCCTTGATTAAAGGAATACTACTAGTATGCAGTATTTACAAGCAGTTCAGACCTTGTAACACATTCCAACAGCAGCGTACCACTTCTCTCTGGCAACAAAGGATGCCCCCATTCTCCTCTGTTATTCGTTATATTTATTCATCCCCTTGTGGAATTTATTAGGTTCTTGTTACATACTATTCTATATCACTTTCAAGGTGTCTTTCTGCAAACTGAGCTTAATGTGTTGATTATAAGAAATTCAAATGTGCATTGCACGAGACTCGTGTAATGTCCCTTTGGCGCACTCTTGCAATAATTCTTCTTACTCTTTTTTCATCGACAAATGATTTTTATTTTCATGGTAGTTTTTCTTTTCTTTTCATATATACTTCTTCAATACATTATTCAATTTTCAGAACATATCGATTTTTTGCCCAATGCATTTCGGGCTGTGGCCCTTCTTCAGGGGATATGATCCTACAAATGAATCCAGAATTGTGCAAATATAACTTTGGTATGATAGTATTGATTGAAAATGTCAATTGTTACAACATGTCTTCACATTTCAGTGCCTTCAGAGGAACGTGCGGTGTAGGTCTAAAAAGACAATCTGATGAATCATGCATGCAGTGAAATTCTATTCAACTGGACTGTATGATGTTGCCTTAAAGGGCATGAAAAGCTCGTATCTTACGCGTGCACTGTGTGCGAGATTCAGAAATTCGGGGAGGTGATGAACCATGCATAAACCAAACGACGGTTTGTGCGTATTAATGTGGCGTGAAATAGTGTGTACATTATTCTTATTCAGAAGTGCCCAAAACTCAAAGGTTACATGCCTAAGTTTATAAATCCACCAACCTGAAGCTTGAACGGGGGTCTAGCTTCGGAGATAGCGTTCGCGTGGTATCTCTAACGGGATAGTGAGGTTGGTTAGCGGTCAATTAAACCGCAACTGACATAGTATAACGGGGAAAACTCGTAACGTGAATAAGGTTGCTAGTTAAAAGCTTACCTGATAGTTCTTAGCATTCAAGGTTTAGGTACGGCGTCCGGAGGTGTGCGATCGGGAAAAGCATAGTTTTCGTGTAGGTGTTCCGTGTTTCTTAAAGAAAGTACGTGAGTTGTAATAGGGTGATTTCGGTCACGTGGTGAACGATATTTTAATCGGTCTAGTGATTCGTCTATGGTAGTTTAGGGATTCCTGAAGGCGTCCTGATTTTGAACAAAGAACTTTATGAATAGCCGTGAATGCTTGCAAACAAGGCAATAGCGGGTTGCTTGGAAACGAAAAATCGTAAAAAAATGAAAGAATAGAAACGAGTTAAAAGAGTGACTGTAGTTGATGGGAATTGTAGGGTCATTGAGAATGGTGACGGGTGTGTTACAAATCAGTTAATTTACAACACTTCTAAGTGTACACAATTCAATGCATGATTACCGTTTCACAAACATCCCACAATTCCTCCATTCCGTCCCATCGTATCCACCATAAATTCAATTCACGAACCTGTCGGCAAATTCGTAGACAGACATTTACAGCCCTTGGTACAGAAACTACCTACCTATGTGAAGGACACGACACACTTCCTGAACTTACTAGAGGAACACAAACCGAGATTTACCACCAATATGATCATGGGAACAATTGATGTGAAAGCATTGTACACCTCAATTCCACACGACCTAGGAATGACCGCCATAGAAATAGCGATGATCAACAGTGATAAAGAAGAAAATGTCAAATTACTATTGATGGAATTAATGCATTTCACATTATATCACAGTTATTTTCAATATGAAGACCAATTTTTTGCTCAATGTTCTGGAACTTCAATGGGCAACTGTGCGGCACCATCGTATGCCAATATCTTCATGAGTCAATATGAATCTGAACACATCCTATCAGACAAAAAATGGCAAGACAACACAATCATGTATAAAAGATACATAGATGACATATTTGTGTTATGGAAGGGAACCTCAAAATAATTATCTCAAGCCATAGACCATCTTAACTCAATAAACGACAGGATTCAGTTCACACACAATATAAGTGACACACAATTACCATTCCTAGATGTCCTTATCATGAACAACAATGGAGAATTACTAACCACCGTCTACCAAAAATCAACCGATAGAAACAATCTACTACATTACCACAGTTTTCACCAGCCATCCTTAAAAAAACATCTCCCGTTCTCACAACTGTTAAGGATCAAATGCATCGCATCCAATTCACAACTATATGAAGAAAATGAAACCAAAATGATTAAAAAATTTACAAACAGAGGATACCCAAAGTCAACGCTGGTACAAGCTGCCAACAGAGTAAGCGCAATAAAACGTGGGAGGCGGGAGCGGGGAGGGGAGCTGGATTGGGCCGGTTGCGCTGGGGGGGGCGCGGGGGCAGCAGCAGCGGGGAAAGGTAAAGGGAGGAAAGAAGGGATAAAGAGAAAAGGGAAAATAAGCAGAAATAAGGCACAAAAGAGCAGAGATGCAGAAAAGAGCAGAAAGGTGAAAGATAGAAAGGGTTGAAAAACAAGTGAAAACGAGTGAAGGAGCAGAGGTAGAGTAATGGAAAATGGGCAGAAATAAGGCACAAAAGAGCAGAGGTGCAGAAAGGTGAAAGATAGAAAGGGTAGAAAAACGAGTGAAAACAAGTGAAGGAGCAGAGGGAGAGAAAGGGAAAATGGGCAGAAATAAGGCACAAAAGAGCAGAGATGCAGAGAAGTGCAGAAAGGTGAAAGATAGAAAGGGTAGAAAAATGAGTGAAGGAGCAGAGTGAGAGAAAGGAGACAGAGGTCCACTGGACCACCAGGGATGAGGCGCAGGGAAACCTGCGGGTGGAGGAGGGCCTCGATCACCAACACTCAAGAGTGCAGGGGCAGGGGCACCTCACTTAATGGTGGAGCTGCGAGGGTGGGAGAGCAATTTCACTGACAATGAGTCAGATCAAACATAGAGCCAACAGTTAGGTGATAACAGACTTGTCTAGGTCTCGGAAAGTGGTTAATTCTAAGTTCTCTTTTTCTGAGTTCTCAGGCTTTGTACCCATGTGATCTTCCTCTGAGATGGGTATCTTTTCTCAAATGTTCCTGCTACTCCTCTTGAAGAGCATGGCTTTAAATTATTGGGGAATCTACGTGATGATAATCAGTTTCTTTCAGCGTAATAAAGATTTTGGCCTGTTTAAATTCATTCATTTAAAAACAGGACTGGAGAGCTTACTAGCACTAGCATGGGACAACTGGGGAGGTCTGCTATATCATTCAAGTTGGTCTCAGAGAATTTGGAGGCTTTTTGGATCATAGCATAGCAAAAAATATCCGGCTAAGATACACTTGAAGAGATGTCTGGAAATGAAAACGTTCAATAAGTTGACAACAAGGACAGGAAAACCACTCTGAAGCACATTCCCAAACTGCTGAACAAAATTTCTGGGGCTAAAAGACTGTCCCCTAAATAACAAGAGAATAGAGAAGTAACAAGGGAAACCTGAGAATCACCAGAGACCTTGGGTATTGTATGAAGTAAACAAACAATGTGGTCTCGAAGAAGACAATAAATGTATATAAAAGAATGGTGATTTAATTAGTACAAATTATATAAAATAAAGTATTACAAAAATAGACAAACTGTTTTTCAAATATTTCCGGGACCCTATGATTTGTTTTGTATTTTACTGAAAAAGACTTGCTGTTCTTTTTAATATGATCCACACTTGATCACTTTTCATCACATGTGTGTATCACATATAAAAGAGGACTGAAAACTTTGGTCAGGGGCACATACTGCTTCGTTATTTTGCTTTATTGTTTATAATTTGTTGCGATTAAATTACAATCCTTTTGCCTATTTTTAAATGCTTCCTGAGCCCCACTATGTTTGTTTACTAAATAACAAGATGGCAGTGCTAATATGGATCATATGTTCTACTCATTCCACTTACTAGGAAAACATATGTTCTATCATTGTGAGTCAGGAAATCAAGATAAGACACACACTCCCTATTCTGTATGCTGATCAACTGACTTACCGGTAAATACCTGTCAGTATATTTACTTTGTTATATTATCTAAAAATGTAATTGTAACTTGGAGGGTAGAACCTGAATTCCAAGGACGGAAGATGGGTGGGTGGAGATCATTAGGTAGAGAAACTTTGGTATGAATAAATATGACATTAGGGAGAACAAATTGCAAAGAAGGAGTTTGTTGTTGGTCTGCTTATGACTTGGATATGGTTGTATATCTAGATTACCACTAGATAAAGTGATGTGGTCCTTTAAAGATGTCATACTTAACAGACAAATATGTCCGTTGTCGCTTATCACAATTGACATTATGATTATATTGATCCACAGTTGATTTGCTAGAGAGTCATTTGCCTTCATATTCCTGCTGTCATTGACACCATATAAAGTTAAAAAAGGAGTTATAAAAAGTGTAAATAAATGCATAAATAAATATCTAAAGATTTTTTCATGGGCGAGGGGCTGTGAAGCCCACAAAGGTCAAGTGGACACCTAAACTCAAGAAAATGTCTAGTTTTTTTTAATCATTTACTACTTAGGTTGTGCAGAAGCTACAACAAAGTCAGATAGAAGCTGTTTAGTTCAGTGCACTCAATTCTTGACTACTGTGATTCCAAAGCAAAAGTTCTGAATACTGTAATAATGTAATGGCAGCGTTGACTGAAAGACATCTTTGTCAACCACACATAACTCACAATCACAGGCGCATTTTGTCCTGTTTTTGTCATTTGTTTGGAAATGCTGAAGCAATAAAGCCTGCATTCCTTACTCAAAATGAGTATCTCCACATATTCTGCCTGTGCCTTGAATTTGGGGGGGAAAGGCCCTTCTTTAAGTGCTTAAGAGTGGCATGTGATGAAGAAGATCATGGTAGGTGGTGTTTTATCACAATATCAAAGTTTTAAAATTAAACTTCACTTTGATCAACTCCATAATATTGTCTACAAACATACTGGCCTCAGAACTGTGACAGCCAACTTACATATCGAGGAAGATATCTTTTACTTCATTTCTGTATCAAATGGTACTGTTTTTATATAGAAGCTTGACGGGGGACGCCTGAAGATATTTATACAAATGGTTAATTCTGCACTGAAATGTAATAAACACCACATCAGGATATGAAACAGAAACTACTCACAGTTATTAGAAAAAGAATATCAGACCTGACATCCAGAAGTGAAAATAAATAGAATCTCAAGACATAAAAGAATCATTTCACACATGTGTGGTTCACTCATTATTTGCTGTAATAATTGTTGTGAGGAAGCCAACCTATATCAAATTCTGGTCAAAACATGGGGAAATCTTGTTAGTTTGAGTCGATCTGACCGCAAACTCATGTTCCAATTTAACCGTATGTAATCACAGTTTCACACTGTTTTAAAAGTCACTCAATAAATTATTGTTTATATAAAAATAGTTTTAACCACTGTCCTTCCGTGTGCCTTGAAATGTATGTATATTTTTAGAACTGGCATTCATGAACCTTCTCATTATGGGCCTAATTACAATGCCAGTCGGTAAGCAGAGGTTTACCAACCGACGCTGTAGGTTTAAAGTCCAAGCGCCATATTATAATGACGGCGGTCGGTGTTTAAACCAGCCGGGGAATCCGATTCGGTTCTGACAGGCTCAAGGAGCTTGTCGGCCAATCGGAAATGCCTCATAATCCCTTAAGGATGGCGTTTCCACTGTCAGGATTATGATGGCACTTTCCAACAGCAGTTCCATGTCAGCCTTTATGACATGAAACTGCTGTCGGAAAGTGCCTTTGGGGCCCCCAGCAGGGCTCCCCCTGGCCTTCCGCTTGTGGCCCAGTGAGGTGCCTCCCACACAGTTCATGGATTTTCACAAAATCCCATTTCTCAATGGGAGCCTGTGCTGCAAATGGTGTGTGCCCACCGCACAAGCTCCCATAGAGAATTGGAGTTTTATGATCGCTCCATGTGCGGTCGCATCCAAATTAGGGTGCCGGAACAGCCGACCTATGGTTGGTCAGTATCTTTCCAGCAATGGTGTGGAAGGACTTTGTGTTCTGATGTGGTTCTGATACATTTATGTAAAGAATAACATATTTTGAATGATAGTTTTGTGTTTGCCACCCAACAAAATGATCCAATGGAATAAAATAGCACTATTTACCCAGGACCAAAACTTAAACCCGAACTATCTGCGAGGTAATGAGAGGACATTGATTGTTGACAAAAACATCAGTCACCTTGGGATCAGAGGGTGCTTGTTAAAAACATCAGTTTATGTACTGGCACCCTGAGATGCAGCAGGGGATGAGCACTACAAAAACTGGCATAATTAATAATGCATCATTATAAATAAGAAATCACTTCACTCCACAGGCATAAACACATTTAATGTGCATACTGCTTCCAACTATCAAAGAGAAGAAAAACAGGGAAGCAAAACTGTGAAGGGTGTTTGCAGAAGTTCGTGCTGCAAGCTTGTAACATAAGAGAACTTAACAATATTTTCAACTTTATATATAGCGCTGGTTTCATACGCTTGAAAGTCTGTAGATACGCAAATAACCAGTAATAATAAACAACAAGCATTTACAATGCAACGGTTTCGCCTTTGTAAAAGTTAGAGCTATTGGCATTGTAAATGACAATTTTTTTATTTATGTGTTGGTTTTGAAAACAGATAAATACATGGCATTGTCATTTACAATGCCAATAGCTTAATCTCTCGCAAATGCGAAACCTATTGCATTTGCACCCACACGCACACACACAGAGAGCCACACACACACACACAGAGCCACCCACACATAGAGCCACCTACAAAAAAAAGCTAGCCACACAGACAGAGCCCCAACACACACAGAGCCCCAACGCGCACAGAGCCCCAACGCACATAGAGCCCCAACGCACACAGAGCCCCAACGCACACAGAGGGAGAGTGTGTGAGAGTGAGGGAAGGAAGGATAGAGGAAGGGAGGAAGAGAGAGAGGGAGGGAAGGATCGAGGGAGGGAGGAAGAGAGAGAGGGAGAGTGGGAGGGAGGGAGGGAAGGATAGAGGGTGGGAGGAAGAGAGAGAGAGGGAGGGAAGGATCGAGGGAGGGAGGAAGAGAGAGAGGGAGAGTGGGAGGGAGGGAGGGAAGGATAGAGGGAGGGAGGGAGGAAGAGAGATAGGGAGGGAGGGAGGAAGAGAGATAGGGAGGGAAGGAGGGAAGGAGGGAGAGAGAGAGGGAAGGAAGGAGGGACAGAGAAAGAGGGAGGGAGGGAAGGAGAGAGAGAGAGGGAGGGAAGGAGGGAGAGGGAGGGAGGGAAGGAGGGAGAGAGAGAGAGGGAGGGAGGGAAGGAGGGAGAGAGAGGGAGGGAAGGAGGGAGAGAGAGAGGGAGGGAGGGGAGCCCAGCAATTCATTTACTTTGATTTCCGCTTGGCTTTTATGATTAGGTGACGAAGGCCTCGATCGTGGATCAAATACAAAAAAATATAATTTTATAACAAGGCACAAAGACATTTCCAAAACGAGATTGAAGCATTGTTAGTTTTCCAAACGGCACAGGCCCTCGTTTAACCCTGAGCGTTGTATATCACATGCAGTGATGAACCTATGAAAATGGAAGCTCGGCACACGAAGGACGGCCTTGTGTTACTACGGGTTTTTTCAGTCCCCATGCAGAGCAGCGCATTTAAAGAGCCCGTTCTGCAGTCTCAGCACACAGCTAAGAGCATCTGACAGCAGCGTTCACCTGATGAGCCCAGAGTGATGGGTGCAGGGAGGGCCACCGCCACCCTGTCCTCGCGGGATGACTGACCTCAGGCACTATCCGCCAGAGATGTACCAACCACTGCCCACAGGCCGGGAGGTGCCCTCCGCAGACTGGCACACTGCCAGGCGCCAGCGATGCTTCCGCACGCGACTGATACGAGTCTAGATTCTGACACAGGGACAACACAGGCAAGGCACAGTCTGCACGGGGGCCATATCTGATCAAACCCGTCTCCGTAAACTGAACCTGCAGTCGATGTGCGATGGACACACGTCTAACTGCAGAGCAGCCTCAGACAACCGCAGCGCCCGGCTCGGATGTCCAGTCCTAACAGCGCCTCGTTTTTATTTTTAAAGATGGGGCAGCTATCCTCTTCCAAAATAACATCCAGCCCCCTCCCCCGGTTGGATTCATAATCACAGCGAGGACCCTCTGTTCTTGCACACGCGTGTCTGTGGGTGAGCAGCGTGCTGGCTGTGGTACGTACACTGCGTTGTGTGCGTCTCTGCAGATGCAGGCTCCGCCGAGGCGCTAGCTAGCCACCGCTGCGCCGCGCGCACACCCTCAAGATTAGCGACTGAAGCCCCTCTTTGTCCTCTCCCTCCTCCCACTCCCTCTTCTGACACAGACATCAGGAGCGGCAGGGGGTGGGATGCTCACACACACAGAAGCCTCTACACGCACACACGCACGGCACGTTTCACTCTGACAATCCCCCGAGCTCTGCTAACCCCGGCCTATCAGTATTTGGGTGCTGATGCAGCCGCCGTGTAATATCCACAACGTGAAAACACTCGGGGTGTCAATGGCGAACACCGCACAGAGATGGTACGCTGAGCACCTCGGGGCACACGGCAAAGGGCAGGCTCACGGTGCACGCACGCACGCACGCACCAGATAATTAGCCAGTGCGAATAACAACAAAAGGGAAGGGGACAACTGACAGCATATAAACAGACGGCATATGCATGGAACAAGACCCAAGGAATCCTATGTGATCCCAAGAACACCACCCATCATGGATGCATTGATAAATGAGCACGCGCGCAAAATGAATGGCATGTAAACAGAGGAGTGACTGAATAAACAAAAACCTTAAAAAAACATTTACGAATTAAATACATATATGCATAACAATTACAAAGGGGGTAATGAATGCAGGAACACTGGTGTGATAGTGTGGATTACAGTCACATCCTGCTCCAGAACAAAACACAAGTCAGGTCCCGGGCCGGCCAGCCAATCACAGCGCGGCCCGGGGAATGACGTCACGGGGGTGTCCCGGGCCGGCAGCCAATGACAGCGCGGCCCAGGACAAAGGGGCGGGACTTAAAAAAAGACCGAGAAACGCCCCCGAATCGCGGCCTCTGTCTCCCAATGGCTAGCCTCCATTTATGGAGCTAGCCAATGGGAGACAGAGACGGAACCAAAGCCCATATGTAGGATCATGAGATTTCGCCGTGTGCGGAGCAACTGCTACGCAGTTGCAACGCCCAGGGCGAAACCTAAAAAAGGACAAGTCGGCTGTATGCAGGTCTTGGTAGTATGTGCATTAGTGAACAAGTAGGTAGCAAGCAACATCTGGTTGCTATAAGTTCCTGCTGCACCAGTAGGTTACCTCAGGCAGGACGGTGGCTACCTATGTGTAAAAAGGCACTTGCTATATTACAGCTGGTAGGGCTGGGGCGACGTCAGAGCATGCTGCACTCCATTTTAAAAGTCATACTTGGATGGGGAAGTCAGCCGGGCTCTTTGGCGATACTCCTCTTTTGTGTTAATACTATATTGAAGTCAGCCGGGCGCCATGCCTCTTGGCCGTCATGTTCCTCTTTGAAATGCTGAGAGAGCCGGGACCGAGCAAGTAGCAGTCCGAGAGGCCGCATGGTAACAGAAGACGTTTAAATAAATACATTTAAACCAATGAATGAATTCATTTTACGTCTCGAAAGGCTGGAAAATAGCCACATTTTTGGGACAAAAACTGTAATGCGCTTGACTCACTTCTGCAAAAGGCTGATAACGGAGAGTTATTTGTAAGTCATGATATGTATAACAGGCCAGAAGGATTGGGGAAGAGTCCTTCGCATATGTAAGCACTATATCCGATCGTGCGACTGTATCCACTCTGTCCCTCTGGTCTTCAGAGGCGCTGGGCTGTCGTAAAACGTTTCCACCGCCAGCCTGTCTCGTGGAGGAATAACATTACGAGCTCTGATTCATGGGGCGAGCGGCTCCATAGGGCCCTGTACTTTCTCCCGCCAGACAAGCATTAGCAGAGGGTAATTGGAGTTTGGGATATATCGCTATTATCTATTGACCATGACAGGCATCTGTAATTTCAGACTCAGTGATTAAAACAGGAACAGTGGTTTATGGGGTCATCCCTGTCTGGGAGGCCCAGGGTGTTATAAAACATCAAACTGTCAGTGATGCAACAAAAGGTTATGAACGGCGAACCCTCATAATGTGTGTATTAAAGGAGGTAACACATGGCAAAGCTGGCAGTCTGTAGCACCGACAAGCACCTCACACACGAATGATACGGCAAGGGCAGCGGACCCCTGCTCAACCTTCCCTCACGAGGAACAAGTGCAGTCCACCTCTGCCAGCGCAAGTTTCCCTCACGCAGAACAGGTACAGTCCACCACTGCCAGTGCAAGCTTCCCTCCCGCAGAACAGGTACAGTCCAGTGGTGGCAGTGCAAGCTTCCCTCACGCAGACCAGATACAGTCCACCACTGCTAGCGCAAGCTTCACTCACGCAGAACAGGTACAGTCCAGTGGTGGAAGTGCAAGCTTCCCTCACGCAGGACAGATACAGCCCACCACTGCCAGCGCAAGCTTCCCTCACGCAGAACAGGTACAGTCCAGTAGTGGCAGTGCAAGCTTCCCTCACGCAGAACAGATACAGTCCACCACTGCCAGCGCAAGCTTCCCTCATGCAGAACAGGTACAGTCCAGTGGTGGCAGTGCAAGCTTCCCTCACGCAGGACAGACACAGCCCACCACTGCCAGCGCAAGCTTCCCTCACGCAGAACAGGTACAGTCCAGTAGTGGCAGTGCAAGCTTCCCTCACGCAGAACAGATACAGTCCACCACTGCCAGCGCAAGCTTCCCTCACGCAGAACAGGTACAGTCCAGGGGTGGCAGTGCAAGCTTCCCTCATGCAGAACAGATACAGTCCATCAGTGACAATGCAAGCTTTGCTCACGCATAAGAGGTACAGTCCACTAGTGACAGTGCAAGCTTCCCTCATGCAGAACAGATACAGTCCACCACTGCCAGTACCAGCTTCCCTCACATAGAACAGAAACAGTCCACCACTGCCAGTGCAAGCTTCCCTCATGTAGAACAGATACAGTCCACCACTGCCAGTGCCAGCTTCCCTCACGTTGGACAGATACAGTCCAGTGGTGGCAGTGCAAGCTTCCCTCATGCAGAACAGATACAGTCCACCACTGCCAGCTTCCCTCACATAGAACAGAAACAGTCCACCACTGCCAGTGCAAGCTTCCCTCATGTAGAACAGATACAGTCCACCACTGCCAGTGCCAGCTTCCCTCACGTAGAACAAATACAGTCCAGTGGTGGCAGTGCAAGCTTCCCTCATGCAGAACAGATACAGTCCACCACTGCCAGTGCCAGCTTCCCTCACGTAGAACAGAAACAGTCCACCACTGCCAGTGCAAGCTTCCCTCATGTAGAACAGATACAGTCCACCACTGCCAGTACAGTACCAGCTTCCCTCACGTAGAACAGATACAGTCCAGTGGTGGCAGTACAAGCTTCCCTCACGCAGAACAGATGCAGTCCATCAGTGGCAATGCAAGCTTTGCTCACACATAAGAGGTACAGTCCATTAGTGACAGTGCAAGCTTCCCTCACGCAGAACACATGCAGGCCAGCCATAGCAGTGCAAGCTTCCCTCACACCGAACATGTACAGTCCACCACTGCCAGTGCAAGCTTCCCTAACGCATAACAGATACAGTCCAGCAGTGGCAGTGCAATCTTCCCTCACGCAGAACAGATACAGTCTAGCAATAGCAGTGGAAGCTTCCCTCACGCAGAACAGGTATAGTTCACCACTGCCAGTGCAAGCTTCCCTCATGCAGAACAGATACAGTCCAGCAATGGCAGTGCAAGCTTCCGTCACACAGAACAGGCACAGTCCACCACTGCTAGTGAAAGCTTCCCTCATGCAGAAGAGACACAGTCCAGCAGTGGCAGTGCAAGCTTTGCTCATTCATAACAGGTATAGTCCACTACTGCCAGAACCAGCTTTCCTCATGCAGAACAGATACAGTCCATCAGCAGCAGTGCTAGCTTTGCTAGTGCATAACTGGTACAGTCCACCAGTGTCAGTGCAAGCTTCCCTCATACAGAACAACTACAGTCCACCAGTGGCAGTGCACTCTTCTCTCATGCGGACCAGGTACAGTCCATCAGCAGCAGTGCAAGCTTTGCTCACACATAACAGGTACAGTTCATCAGCGGCAGTGCAAGCTTATCTAATACAGAACAGACACAGGCCAGCAGTGGCAGTGCAAGCTTTCCTCATGCATAAGTAGTTGAGCAGTGCCAGTGCAAGCTTTCGGCGCATATAACAGGTACAGTCCACCAGCAACAGTGCAAGCTTCTTTCACACAGAACAGGTGTTATCCACCAGTAGCAGTGCAAGTTTGCCACAAGCAGATCAGGTATAGTCCTGCAACGGCAGTGCAAGCTTCCCTAACAGAGAGCAGGCACAGTCCACGGGTGGCAGCGTAAGCTTCCCTCATGCAGAACAGGTACAGTCTACCAGTAGCAGTGCAAGCTTCCCTCATGCAGAACAAGTACAGCCCAGCCGTGGCAGTGTAAGCTTCCATCATGCAGAACAAGTACAGTCACCACTGCCAGTGCAAGCTTCCCTCGTGCAGATCATGTTCAGTCCACCACTGCCAGTGCGAGCTTTCCTCACACAGAACAGGTACAGTCCACCAGTGGCAGTGCAACTTTCCCTCACACAAAATAGGTTCAGAACAGGTACAGTCCAGCAGAGGCAGTACAAGCTTCCCTTACACAGAACAGGTACAGTCCATCAGCTGAAGTGTAAGCTTTCCTCATGCAGAACAGGTACAGTCCACCAGCTGCAGTGCAAGTTTATCACAAGCAGAACAGGTACAGTCCAGCAGCAGCAGTGCAAGCTTTCCTCACGCAGAAGAGGTACAGTCCACCAGCCGCAGTGCAAACTTTCCCCATGAAGAACAGGTACAGGTCAGCAGTTCCAGTGGAACTTACTTCGTGCAGAACAGGTATAGTCCAGGAGCGGCAGTGGAAGCTTCCCTCATGCCGAAAAGCTGCAGTTCAGCAGTGCCAGTGCAAGCATCCTGCGTGCAGAACAGGTACAATCCACCAGAGGCAGTGCAAGCTTCCTGCACAAAGAACAGGCTCAGTGGACCAGTGGCAATGCAAGCTTGCCTCATTCAGAACAGGTCCAGTACACCAGCGGCAGTGCAAGAGTCCCTGTAGACCAGGTGCAGTCCAGCATGGGCAGTGTAAGCTTCCCTCATGCAGAACAGGTACAGTCCACCAGTGCAAGTGCAAGCTTCCTGTGTGCATAACAGATATGGTCCAAAAGTGCTGGTGTAAGCTTCCCTTATGCAGAACAGGTACAGTCCACCAGTGGCAGTGCAATCTTACCTCACGCAGAACAAGCACAGTCCACCAGTGGCAGTGCAGATTACCCTCATGCAGAACAGGTACAGTCCAGAGTGGAAGTACAAGCTTTCCTCTCACCGGACAGATACAGCAAGGGCAGCAGGCATTTAAGCTGGCCTCACACAGAACAGGTACAGTCCACTAGTAGCAGTACAAGCTTCCCTTTTAGAGTCGAAAAGGGGGTCAGAAAGGGGTGCGTCCTGGCCCCCACACTTTTCTCCCTTTTCCTTAACGGCCTGGTAGATCACCTTCTAGGATCAAAGGACTTAGATTCGCCTGGCAGACTGTCGTGTACCAGCTCTAATGTTCGCTGATGATACACTACTTGTATCTAAATCATCTATGGGCATACAGCGAACACTGGAAGTATTTTGTAATTTCTGCTCACTAAGGAACCTGGAGATTAATCTCTCCAAAACCAAATACATGGTTTATAACACCAGAACGGTAAATTGTCCCCACCCCCACCTGAACGGTCAGGCGCTGGAAAGAACCTCTACATTTGATTACCTGGGGATAACTTTGAACGATCATATGGACTGGCGGTCCCATGTGGCCAAAGCTAACCTAAAACTTGCACAGGTATCAGGGGGTATCCTGAAGGTACACAATTATTGCCCCCAAAAAATTCTAGGTCCCCCACTAGAGATATACAAGGCCCAAGCAAAGGGAGAAGCGCTGTATGGAGTAGAACTCTGGGGTCATGCCAATTCAACCTCTCTGGAAGTGACCGAGAATGGTTTTTTGAGACGCTTATTACGTCTCCCCCAGAGTACTCCTCTACTCCAACTGGGTCTAGATGTTGGCGTGATCCCAATTAGGGATATCATTTCTAACCGCCCCTTACTCTATTGGAGACGTCTCTGGAGTAACCCTGAGCTTATCCATTACAGGGAGGAATTGAAGGACTTCCTACTTTCTCAGAGTGCAGGGAAGATTCCTTGGCTTATGCACATCAAACATCTATGTCATTCACTAGGAAGGACTGATTTATGGCTTACTCCAGAACAGACTTGTCCCCATATCTCCAAAAAATCTCTTGCATCAGCACTTAAAGAATACCACCTGGCCAATATTCTTCAGAATAGTGACACAGGGGTGCTAAGCTCAAGATTTTTGGAGGGCAAGTGTACATATCTCTTTGAACAATTTTTGGACAGTATCCATCCACCCCTTGCAAAAAAACTTTATGTGCAATTTAGACACGGGACACTACCGGTAAGGGATTTATGAACAAGTGGGCAGGTGCAAATTCTATATCTAAGGGCTGTCCAGGCTGAACTGCCAGTGTAGAATCCGACTTACATGTCTTACTTTTCTGTCCTTCCTATGCCAATGCAAGAGCCAAATGGATCATCCAACTCTGTAAAAATCTCGGCACCAGGAATTACCAGGAAGTGTACCGTATTCTAAAACATGACTCTTCTCCCCTACTGGTATTCATGACATCTAGATTCCTATTTTCCATGTGGTGTCAAAGAAGGGCTAAGCTTAATGTCCTTGATACAGTTCACAGCGCCTAGGTGGTTCTCATCTCCACAAAAAATGAGGGCCGGCAAGCGACTAGACTCACAAATCCAGCTTTCTTTGCTTGTATTTAATGCTCTCACCCAAGAAATAGATCTTTTTGTGACCAATCATTATTAAGATTAAAAAAAATATTTTAAAGGATTTTATTGTTACTATCCAGTTATAACTATAACATTTTACGTCAAAATACCGTTGTTTTTAGCTTTGCATGTCAGACAAGTCTAGTGTTGTTTTATCATGTATTGCTTTTATGGCCTATGGCCGAAATAAAGTTTATTGACTGACTGACTGATGCAGAACAGGTATAGTCCAGTAGTGGCAAGACAAGCTTTTCTCGCACAGAACAAGCAGAGCCCACCAGTACCACTGCAAGCTTTCCTCATTCAGAACAGGTACAATCAGGCAGTGACAGTACAAGCCTTGTACACAGTAAAGACACAGGGTGGCATGAACTGTTTAAGCGTCTTTTGCACATTCAGCCACGGTACAGTATGCAAAGCATGAGTGCAAGTGTCCATCACACACTTAGAACTAGCATCCTAGAAGCAGCATCAGTGCAGGCTTCACTCACAGATTCAGTCTAAAGTATAACGATGCCTTAGGTCTAATTCAAAAAATCTTTTTCTGAAAGAGCAATATAAATTATCTCCTTCTAAATGCAATTAATCATTTCCAAGAAAATAAATTTTGCGTCATTTATGTACCCCCAACCCCAATTCCAACTCAAAACACCAATTTCTAACTTATGCTTTATTTTTGCGTTTGATTAGAAAAATTCTGTACCACAACGACTTATTGATTTACCAAACAATATTTAGGTACAATCACAAAATAAACATCTATATGCACACATTACTTCTATACAAATATATATATACACACATATTTTTTATCTCTTTCAAAACAAGTTAGCCCAACAAATTTTTTGAAAATAAAGGATGCTATAAACATGTACAACAGCATTCCTAAGCAATAAGATCTAACCAGAAATCAACAAAAGAGCAAACCAGGTCTATATTCTTTCGACCTAACTTCTTCTTATACTCTTTTAAATATGTATTTTCACAACGTAAACTATTTTTAGCACTGGTGTCTTTTCATGGGTGTCGACGCGTTTCAGCCCATTCACTACGGGCCTCATCAGGACAAGGGCTAATAATAATCCGTCAAATTTTTTTTTTTTAAAAAGTCGTGTATAGCTATATACTTTCAGGATTGAGAACATGTTCAGAGAAAGGGATATATACATATTTACATATGTTACATATTCACATTTTATATATATGTTTTCCTTCAAGTGGTCAGACACTGCCCCAAAATAAATAAATCCATTCATGCATGACACCCTGTTGTGAAAAAACCGATTACCAAAAAAACGTGCTTCCTCGTAAGTATTTTCTATCCAGCAACTACCACTACAAAACTTTCTCCCGAAAAGTGAAAAAGAATAAGGATAAGTGACAACTTGAGATCTTCCACCTCCATGTCTTATCTCTGTTACTAATATAATGTAAATAACTAACTGCCTTGAATACGGGAGGGGCTCTATTACCGTAATGGGTGAGCTCAAATCAAATTGAAGACAACAGACGGCGAAGTTCTTTTCCAAGTGAACTATTCAGACACTGTAAAGCCAGGAAAATGAAATAAATCTCGTAAATTAGGCGATCTAAATGGAACCTAATTAGTGGTACATCTAGTCATACTTTATTTATGCTTACCGAGAAAAACGGGAGGTAGGGGGCTTCTATTTTCCAAACAGTATGTCCTATCCAATTCTCCTCTATCGATGTTATAAAGGCCGCTCCCTCTGTTACAATTGTAAAAACATACATCAGTACTCCTGATTGAATCTGACCACCTAATCCGGTAGACATATGGTCTAGTCGTAGGGGTTGAAATTCTTACCTAGTCAATGTGGGCCCAACTCCAACTGAATTCGTGGGGGCAATCAATTCCTTTTTCTTATTTTCCACAGGTTTCTAAATAATAAGGAAATACCATGAAGTACTATAAATCAGGTCACTAACTAACATGCTGTAACTAAGGTTACTAACTGAAATCCATCTTACTACTAATCCACGGAGTGGTGCTTACTTTAGTAAAAGGTCGCCCCTTGTTCGTCCTAGTGCTTGTTCGACATCGTCTTAAGTCCATCGCCATGATCGATCTGTGGCGTCTAAATGCCGGTCACATGGCGCGGAAGTTAAATCCCACTGCCCTGGACATAGAAGACAGACTGCTCCTAAGGGAGTCTCGGGTTAAACGAAATGATACTACGGACCTGTGTCTCCCGGTCTCTTTCCCTAGTAGTACCTCGTGTATCTAGATAACGGAGAACTAAATTAAGAGATAAAAATAAATAAATGCCACAGCGCGCTAATCCAAAAAATAACAAAGTAAAAAAGTGAAAATAGAAAAACCATCACCAACTTGTGCAGGGTCTGCCACTCCTCACATTAAAAACCAAATCGTTCAAACTCCTTTGAACGTAGTGAATAATATCACCTAATATTCAGTATCGGCGTTACAGTTGCTTAAATACAGAAACAAAACAGAATACTGCCAATTAACAGAAAATTCTATATCAATGTCCCAATTTCATCTCTGTTATACATCATATTAACAGCATATTCTATATCAGTGCCCAAATTTCATCTCTGTCATTTAAACCATTGGTTGCTGTCTTATATTTTTCAATTAATCTGGCCTCTAACCTATCTAATTTGGATTCTATTTCTTCTGGTTTACCTTTATTCACCCCTCAAGGACTGTCCAAGTGATGTCATTCTCCGTATGTTGGTAAGTTTCAAAATGTTGTACTAATGGTGCTCCTTGGACTTTGCATTTCACCCTTGATTTATGTTGGAGAATGCGCTTTTTCACTATTTGTGTTGTTTGTCCAATATATGCCTTATTGCACGGACATTTGATACAGTATACTGCATTTTTTGTGTTGCAATTAGAAAAACTTTTGAGATAATGTTTGAAACCGTTTATTTCGACCTCCTTTGTATCTGTTGTTAGATTACACGCCACACAATTTTGTCATCTATAATGTCCTATTACAGGTGGTAAATTAAGAAGTGCTCGTAAATCTTTAGGTGTGGAGTCTTCCTCTCTCACTGCTCTGACCAGGGATTGTCTAATATTTTTACCTTTTTTGAAAGCGAACAAGGGTTTTTTGATTCCCAGATGTTCAATAAGTGTCCACAGATTCAGACACAGTATGGCTTGCAGAGCGGGAGGGCAAGTTTCTATCACACTTCCAGAACAGATATTGCAGTAGCAGAAACAG
Organism: Lissotriton helveticus; assembly: GCF_964261635.1. Lineage (NCBI taxonomy): Eukaryota > Metazoa > Chordata > Amphibia > Caudata > Salamandridae > Lissotriton > Lissotriton helveticus. The sequence goes on from NC_136072.1 coordinate 778,584,625, forward strand.
TGCAAGCTTTACTAACACTGAATATGTATAGCTTAGACATCAGCAGTGCAAGCTTCACTCAGCCATTAGAAAGGGATACAGCAGAGAGGCAGATGAATTGCAAGAGTTATTCACAAACGCAGTTCAGGGTACCGGCAGTGCAGGTTTTTTCTCAAAATTGTACAACAGGCACAGAGCACAGAGCCAGTGCAGGCTTCCTTCGCACACAGAGAACACAAACAACAGAACCCACACCAGTGCAGGTTTCCTTAATGCACTAGAAAAATATACTGACCTGGCAAAAGATCTGCAAGCACACACCCCCTAAAGAGAGTAGTTACAGCATGAGGAGTAGAGAGGAACGTTTCCAGCTCACATAGAACAGACCAAAAAAGTGCAGAAACTGCTCTAGCTTTTCTCTAACACCCAATTCAGGTATGGCAGCAGTAGAAGTTTAGGCATCCACCCCAACTCACAGATCAGATACAAAACTAGTAGACGTGCAAGCTTCGGTCATAGACACAAAACAGGTGCAGACTAGACATGAGCCATGCAAATATCCCATGGAAAGAAGAGAAGGTGCACAGGGAGCAGCAGGGCAAACTCTTTTCAGGAGCTAGAGTACACATTTAGCTTACATGCACACACCATGTACAGCATAGAAAGACACACACAAACAAACACACACACACATCAGATGTAGTAGAGAAGAGAGTAGTGCACATGTCCTCTATATACCCAAACAAAACAGCTACTGCAAACTCAGCAGCAGTACAAGCTTACTCATCAGAGAAAAGATGCAGTTTAGCCTGCAGCAATGGAAGCTTCCCTCACACACCAAACATGCACAGCTGTGACACCAGTGCCTTTACCACATAGCTTTTACCACACATGCATTTACCAAGCAGGCATTTTTTGGTGCTTTTATCATGTATTCCTTTACCATGTATGATAAGTCTAGTTATGATGAGTATGTGTGTACGTGTGTGCTGTGTATGTGTGTGCATGGGTGTGTGTATGTGTGTGTGTGTGCATATATATACATATATATATATATCACCAACAAACTCCTCCCTTTTGAAAAGAAGCAGAAGCCACACAGGGGAACTAGAAGGAAACGCTTTATTCGACTTGGACAGGCATGATGCATTTCGGCCTCCCGGCCTTCCTCGGATGCCTCTGTGTCCCGGATACTCCCCCACTCGCGTTTTCAAATGTCCTGCCTCTTTCCCATTGGTGGGAATCTGCTCCCTCCCCGATCTTGTGTTCGTGCCACTACTTGCCGCTCTTGGGAACAGCAAGTCCCAGAATCCATTACACCGGGTAAGTGTGCAGCGGGAGGTCTCTGATGTTTAGTCCCAACAAGTTGTTTAATGGTAACAATTGAGATCGCAATCTCAATTGTTACCATTAAACAACTTGAAAAACTATCTCTGAGTGGAGTGCCATCAATACTTGAAACTTTCGTGTTGGATGTAAGCGGGAGACTGCCTCGATCCCGGTGATGGCACCAGCGCAAATGAGCTCCCCCTGCGACGAGGCAGAGTGCGAGGGAATATATATATATATATATATACATATATATATATATATATATATATATATATATATATATATATATATATATATATATATATATATATATATATGCACACACAATTAAAGGTTTAGGTGTAGGTAGGGGTATAGAGTCGTAAGGGTATTTTTAGGGTTTAGGGCAGGGTCAGGGTATTGGGTGGAAAGAGTATTTTTATGGTTATGGGGTGGATAAGGGTATTGGGTGGTTAGAGTATTTGAGGGTTTAGGGGTGGGTAAGGGTATTGGGTTGTAAGGGTGTTATAGAGTTCAGGGGTGGGTAAGGGATATTGAGTGGTATGGGTATTTTTAGGGTTTGGGAGTGGGCAAGGGTATTGGATTGTAAGGGTGCTTTTAGGGTTTAGGGGTGTGTAAGCATATTATGGAAAGGGTATTTTAGGGTTATGGGGTGGGTAAGAGTATTGGATTGTAAGGGTATCTTTAGGGTGTGGGAGCGGATAAGGGTGGTGGGTTGAAAGCGTGTTTCTAGGGAATAGGGTTGGGTAGGGGTTTAGTTTGATAAAGGTATTTCGAGGTTTAGGGGTAGGCAGGGTATCAGGTGGAAAGGGTATTGTATAGTTTTGGAGGAGTTAGAGGTATAGGGTGGTAAGGGAAATTATTCTGGGGGTTTGAAGGGCTTCCTCCTCAAAAGTAAAATTAACATATTGAACCCAAAATAACTTAAATTATTTATAATATATATATATATATATATATATATATATATATATATATATATATATATATATATCAACGCTCCTGAGGTTCCCAAACATACAGGAAGGCACTCGAACAGCAGGTAGGTTTCACCTCTAAAACCTTTAATCTTTGGTACAGGCGGGTTTCGAAACGCGTCAGGCGAGACGAAGGAACTGCTGTGATTAAAACCTGTGCGTGTTGGCTGTTCATACCACGAATTAAAGGTTAAATGGTCTAACCTTCTCGGCTGTCTCGAGTGCTCCCTCATTTGTGTGGCAGACCAGTGAGCGTGATGTATAGCGGTAGCCAAGCCGCGAGGCGAGCAACACCCCGACTACAGGCGGGGGCCCCGAGGATGGATTTCTTACCTCTTTGTGGAGCAGCGCGAGTTGGATGAGAACAGAGACGCGCTAAGGGGCTCATCCAGAGCTTGTACTCATACAGAGTGAGACGCAGTTAAGAAAAGTGCAACCATTCAGGAACCATAAGACTACAACTCCCACAATGCTGAGAGGCGTGACACTGCCCATTTAGCCAGTGTGTGGGAGTGTGCACGTATTCTTCGTACCAAAGCCTCTGAAGAAGAAAATATTTCGAAACGCGTCAGGCGAGATGAAGGAACTGCTGTGATTAAAACCTGTGCGTGTTGGCTGTTCATACCACGAATTAAAGGTTAAATGGTCTAACCTTCTCGGCTGTCTCGAGTGCTCCCTCATTTGTGTGGCAGACCAGTGAGCGTGATGTATAGCGGTAGCCAAGCCGCGAGGCGAGCAACACCCCGACTACAGGCGGGGGCCCCGAGGATGGATTTCTTACCTCTTTGTGGAGCAGCGCGAGTTGGATGAGAACAGAGACGCGCTAAGGGGCTCATCCAGAGCTTGTACTCATACAGAGTGAGACGCAGTTAAGAAAAGTGCAACCATTCAGGAACCATAAGACTACAACTCCCACAATGCTGAGAGGCATGACACTGCCCATTTAGCCAGTGTGTGGGAGTGTGCACGTATTCTTCGTACCAAAGCCTCTGAAGAAGAAAATATTTCGAAACGCGTCAGGCGAGACGAAGGAACTGCTGTGATTAAAACCTGTGCGTGTTGGCTGTTCATACCACGAATTAAAGGTTAAATGGTCTAACCTTCTCGGCTGTCTCGAGTGCTCCCTCATTTGTGTGGCAGACCAGTGAGCGTGATGTATAGCGGTAGCCAAGCCGCGAGGCGAGAAACACCCCGACTACAGGCGGGGGCCCCGAGGATGGATTTCTTACCTCTTTGTGGAGCAGCGCGAGTTGGATGAGAACAGAGACGCGCTAAGGGGCTCATCCAGAGCTTGTACTCATACAGAGTGAGACGCAGTTAAGAAAAGTGCAACCATTCAGGAACCATAAGACTACAACTCCCACAATGCTGAGAGGCGTGACACTGCCCATTTAGCCAGTGTGTGGGAGTGTGCACGTATTCTTCGTACCAAAGCCTCTGAAGAAGAAAATATTTCGAAACGCGTCAGGCGAGACGAAGGAACTGCTGTGATTAAAACCTGTGCGTGTTGGCTGTTCATACCACGAATTAAAGGTTAAATGGTCTAACCTTCTCGGCTGTCTCGAGTGCTCCCTCATTTGTGTGGCAGACCAGTGAGCGTGATGTATAGCGGTAGCCAAGCCGCGAGGCGAGCAACACCCCGACTACAGGCGGGGGCCCCGAGGATGGATTTCTTACCTCTTTGTGGAGCAGCGCACTGAAATGCTGTTGGAGATGGCATTTCTATGCCTCACCAACAATTACTTTCTCTTTGATGGCAACATCTACCATCAATTGTTGGGGACCCCGATGGGTACTTGTTTTGCCCCCAGCTTTGCTGGCCTTTATTTAGGCAGGTGGGAGGAGCTGGTAGTCTACCAGTCCCCAAAATACCTCAATAAAGTGGTTAGATGGCTCCGCTACATTGACAATATTTTTGTCATATGGAGCGGAAGCCAAGAAGAGGCAACTGACTTTGTTGAAACCTTAAATAACAATGACTTCAACCTCTCCTTCACTAGCCATATCAGCCCTACAACCATCGACTTTTTAGATTTAAAAGTTGAAATTAAAAACAACAGTTTGACAACTATTTTATTCAGAAAGGACACGGCAGGCAACAGCCTGCTGCATGCCCATAGTTGCCACCCAGCTAATCTCATCAATTCCATCCCTATGGGGGAATTTCTGAGAGCCAAACGAAACTGCTCCAATATGGCCGATTACACAAAAGAGACCCTCATTATGACAGAACGGTTCAAACAGAGAGGCTACAATCCTAGGTGCATATCCAAAGCCCTAGATAAAGTAAATAACAGAGAAAGGTCGAGTCTATTGAAACCCAAAGAGAAAGATTGTGAGACTGAATCTAACATGACAAGTAGATTCATCACAGACTATCATTCCCAATCCAAGGAAGTAAGAAAATCACTGGGCAAGTTCTGGAATGTGCTCAAACTTGACAAGGAACTAGCCCCTGAAATTTCTGAATTTCCGCAACTGACCTTCAGGAGACCGAAATCCCTTAAAGATCTCCTCTGCTCAACACTGTTACCAGAGAAGAGTGGTCAGAGAAACCCAGTGCAAGGTTTTTACATTTGTGGCAGATGTAAGGCCTGTCGCAACAGTAAAAACCTTAAGGAAGTCCAGCTGTCCAAAGAAACAGACAAATTTAAGATAACGAAACATGTCACATGTCTGACTGACCATGTGATATATGCACTTAAATGTCCTTGCCAATTACACTACATTGGCAGCACCAAACATCCTGCCAAAAAGAGAGTCCTTGAGCACATGCGGGCCATAAACCATGGGGACAAACAATACCCTATTGCTAGGCATTTTGCTATACACCATAAGGGTAACGCTAATTTACTGTCATTCTTTGTCTTGGAAACTGTTCCTAGTAGGGAAAGAGGAGGTGACAGAATTAAGGAAATGAGGAGACTTGATAATCAAATACAGGACCACACAACCAGGTGGCCATAATTTACACGAGGAACTAGCCGTGCATCTAGGTTAGCCTTGACAGAAGAATTTTGATTATCATTACTGCACCCATGTCGTTTTTAGGGCTCGGACTCCTTCCCAGTGAAACTGGGAGGAGTTTGAGAACTAATGTTAAAGGAGAAAAAAAAGAAGAAGAGGGCCTTGGAGAGAGAAATTCCAGACATTCCTTACCGTTTTCTGGCATCTGGTCAGTGATTCGTCTTCCCTGTGCTGTGTATGTAGTAGCCTTGAAGTGATAGGCTGTAAGTAATGTACGCGTGCCCGATGTGGCATTTTGTGTGCGAGAGCGAGCATGGCAGAGTGATTAATCTTAATTACGAGCTGTCAGAGTGCCCGTGTAATGCAAGCCAGATGATGCGAACGCGTTCACAGCGGTGAGCGCGTTCAATGTTAAATGACGAGAGGCAGCAGGCGAGGCTCACAGAAGATGACTCATACATGCTCGTCCACACTGTAGTTCTTCTTTTAAGTTGCTACGGGGTGTCTTTTTTCTGCCTCTGCGTGACAGTCTGTAAGAATAATGAGCGATGGTGTGCTGACTGTTTAGCATTGCGTGGTGCCGAGCGTCGCTGCGCAGCGCGCGGGGACGGCAGCCGAGGGCACGCATTCTGATACACGATACAAATCAGGGATAATGCCATGTTAACAGTGCAGATTATCAGCCAGATTAGAGCGGGGGCTGCTCGCAGTACACTCGGCGTGGAGAAGCGCTCTCTCCCGGCGCCTGCCGCCTCTAGGCGCTGTGCCTGCCTGTCTGTGTGACCGTCATCACCCTCTGTGAAGGCCTCACTCTCGGGGGCCTCTGCTGGTCCCTGTGTCTTTCTGTGTTCGCCCCTCGGTCTCGTGCTTTCTATGACGTTGGCCGTTTATCTGTCTCTCGCCATGCCCCCCCCCCCAGTGTCCCTATGCCTCTGTCTTTCGCTGTCTCTGTTTCTTTGTCTCTGTCTATATGTCCGCCTCTCGCTGTCTCTGTGCGCTTATCTGTAAAGCCTGTCTCACTGCCCTTGTCTCGCGCTGCATCAGTGTCTCTGTCTATGCTTGCGTATCTATTTATGCCTGTCTCACTGCCCGTGTCTCGCCCTGTCTATGTTCCTGTGTCTATACACGAATTTCTAGGTTGCTCATCTGTGTTTGCTTGTCCGTTCGTCTTTCCCTCGCCATGTCTTTCTGTCTGGCTGCCAGCGGTTATGCAACTTTCTGTAAACAGAAAAGAAGAGCGAAGTGTATTTCTGAAGCAGTTTATGCACGAAGCATGTATACCGTGATTCCAAGGCGCTTGTGCACTTTTCAGTGCTTGTGGGGGTGTGTCAGCTGGTGAACAAGATACAGTGAAAAGGGATAATGAGTGCGGTGGTTAGGACTATAGAGCGGTTCATATATATATATATATATTGTGTAAATGTGTGCTGACAGTTGAGCTGCTCCACAGCACAGTGCTTGACACATTAACACGCCTTCTGCATTTGAGAATGAGTGCGTGTACCTTCAATAATGCGCCAGCCACCCCCTTTCAACTACTTCGGAGCGCTTTACGCAAGTTGACACAGCCGAGTTAATTATTCAGCGTAGATGTCTGGAGCACTGAGCTCTCCGAAGTCTGCAAGGTCAAGTACAAAGAAAGCGAGAATAGTTTGCACAGGATCACACGGTTTGTTCAAGTGGGCGAATTAAAATATGAGGCAATGTGGGCTTGCACCGAAGGCCACCACTTTTCAGCTAAAATACAACTGTCTCTGAAATCACAGACTGGCATCCCAGCCGATGTCTGACCACACCAGACAGTACGTGCGTAAAAAGAAAAATTTTGAAGAAAATCCTGTCAATATTCTGACCTCCTTGTGAGGCTTGCGGCAGAGGAAGCTGCTTTAGCTTCATATTTATATAATCTTTATTAAAGCGGTTCTGCTTTCAAAGAGGCGGCGGCACCTTTAGTGTCTGGTAACATCACCCCCATGTGTTTACCGTGCCCTGAGCCGGGTGCCAGGAGAGGACATCTCCACTGTAAACAAACATCCCCTTGCAGTGTTCGAGGGCATTGTGCGTGAAAGTGTCACACGAACTATCCGCGCTTTGATCCGCAGCCACTGTAGCTCAGCGGGCTGCTGCACCTGCTGCTGCGTTCTGCGTGCGATCTACCTGGCGCTGCGTCCAGCGCAGCCTTTCATCTTCCAGTGGTTGATGAAAGTACGGCTAGTGGGCTGCGAAAGGGTAATGCTGCTACTGGCAGTGCTTCCACGCTGCAGCCGCTAATTAAAACACGATCAATTAGCCAAGGTCCTTCCCATCAACACCCAGCGCTAAAGCAACGAAGCCTCGTCTCTTCTGCAAACAGGACCCGACAGAGGACAGAAGACACAAGCGCCGTTTGCAAACCAACAACATTGTGATTGTGTAAATGTGTGCTGACAGTTGAGCTGCTCCACAGCACAGTGCGTGACACATTAACACGCCTTCTGCATTTGAGAATGAGTGCGTGTACCTTCAATAATGCGCCAGCCACCCCCTTTCAACTACTTCGGAGCGCTTTACGCAAGTTGACACAGCCGAGTTAATTATTCAGCGTAGATGTCTGGAGCACTGAGCTCTCCGAAGTCTGCAAGGTCAAGTACAAAGAAAGCGAGAATAATTTGCACAGGATCACACGGTTTGTTCAAGTGGGCGAATTAAAATATGAGGCAATGTGGGCTTGCACCGAAGGCCACCACTTTTCAGCTAAAATACAACTGTCTCTGAAATCACAGACTGGCATCCCAGCCGATGTCTGACCACACCAGACAGTACGTGCGTAAAAAGAAAAATTTTGAAGAAAATCCTGTCAATATAGCGCCTAGACAGACGCATCGCTGAGGTACAGACCACACACAGATGCAAGAGGGCACTTACAAGCTTCCTGGGGTACATTTTGGGGTGAGGGGAAGCAGTGTGCCCTGCCTCACAGATCCTCATGTAAGTATGTATAGACAGATCAGCAGGTGGCAGGAACGGCGGAAGAGCACACAGCGGGACAGCGGGATGCGCCGGGAGAGGATGCGTGGCGGAGGGAAGGAAGGGTCTTTTTAAAGAGACGGTCTCCTCAGTGGCCTCCAGACTGTCAGTCAGTGCGCAAATACGCACCCAGGAGGGACGCCGGAGCTCACAAGTGCTGTGTGTTGTTGAGTGCTGTGTGCTGTTGAGGGCAGAGTGATGTGTGCTGTTGAGGGCAGAGTGCTGTGTGCTTTTGAGGGCAGAGTGCTGTGTGCTGTTGAGGGCAGAGTGCTGTGTACTGTTGAGGGCAGAGTGCTGTTGAGTGCTGTTGAGGGCAGAGTGCTGTTGAGGGCAGAGTGCTGTTGAGGGCAGAGTGCTGTTGAGTGCTGTGTGCTGCTGAGTGTGTGACTATGTGACAGTGTGTGACTATGCAGGGTGACATTGGGAGTGTGCGGGTGAGCAGTGTGTGAATGTTACGGGGCAGTGTGTGAGTGTGCAGAAAACACCACACACACATACACCACACACACATAACGCACACACAAACCACACACCTCAGTCTCTCAACACCACACACTTGTCACCACTCAACACAACACACTCACCACCACACTCACTCCCCAGGCTCACCCCCACAGACTCACCAGCACACACTCACCAGCACACAGAAAACAACACACACAACAACACACCCCCAGCCGTCAATGAATGCTTTCACCATGCACAAACACCAACAGCCATCATCCATCTGTGCACACTTTTACCAAGCACACACCCACCAGCCGTCAGTGCACCCTTCCACCAGGCACACACACCTCCAGCTAGCAGTGCACTTTTCCACCAAGAAATCGCAGTATGGTACACTTTACTTTTAAACATATTCATATAAAGCACAGCATGTCACCATTGGTAAAATTACAATTCAACTAACATACTTCCACTACACACCACATGCACACACTCCATAACACATGGCAAAAAGACATTGGCATTTACAATGCCATTTGCTCAAACTCAAATAAATCCGAGCCCGATTGCATTTCTAATGCTTGTTTAACTCTGCTTTTAACAAACTGTAATGTCATGTCTTTGCACTTTAGTCACAAATTGATTTTATTTTATTTCTTCACGTTTACAGAACTTGGTGGTGACACAATATGGGAATCTGCTCGGCATTTATGAGCTACTACACGTTTGAATGAATTGCAAGACTGGAATCCTCACTGTCTCAGATTAAATGAACCCGGCGCTCATCACCTATGTTGGCCTTTGAACTTTAATTTTGTGCCCACTGGGGCTGTATCGAACGTATGGATGGCCATTTGTTCATGGCGCTCCTGCCCACTTGGGCGTTACTATATACTTTTACACGCTTGCCTGGACTTTCAGAGGGACAATAGCTTGTAATGAACATTTGGTTCTCATTATTTCCCCAATTGGGGGTAGCTATGTCCCGTTCACAGGGTGCACGATTTATTATGTGAAATAAGTGTGGCGGACGGCCAATGATTTTGTCACAAGCCACTAGGCTGACTTTCTCACTCACGAACACTTTAACATTTGGTCATTGAAGTGCACTGGTAACGGGCGATTGTCCGGAAGCGTGTGTCTGAACGCATATTACTTGTCTGACACGGTGAATTTCACGCAATTTTGAACGAACTGTATTACCCAGTCATGCCTCAAAAGCAAATGTTTATTTAACAAATGTCTTATAATGTTTGATCACAGCCCGAGTGTACACCACGAAGTCTGTTGTTTATTACTTCTGGTATGACGTTAATACCATGTGACTATATATTTCACGTCATTCAGTTTGCTCGTTCTCGTGAGAAAGCAGGTTTCACCTGCGAAACGCGTCGAGACAAGCCGTTTTTAAATTAAACACGCTTTGCAAACTTGAAGTGGCCCGGATTTCTTTCTTTCACACTAAAGAGAGTATTTGGCTGTAATATATATATATATATATATATATATATATATATATATATATATATATATATATATATATATATATATATATATATATATATATATATTCGAACACTTTCACTCCAGTTCAGGCTGAAAAACAGGCCAGCACACAGATCTCCGATTATAGTATTTTATTACAACCCCGTCAGCCTTAACAGACGCGTTTCGCTTAAAAAAGCTTCGTCAGTGTCAATTTGCGTGTTTGAACTTGCGCCATTTAAAGACATTTTTTCACAATGTTATTCATCAACATAGAAGATGGTACGTGACCAAGCCTTATTGGTGAAACGCGTCGGTAGGGAGCTGCTGAATTCGTGTGAATAAAACTTCTCAAGCATCATGAGTAGCCTGTGAATTTCTTCGAATTGGAGGAAAAGGTTGTGTATACATCGAGGGTGGCCGGCACCCGCACAGGCTCGCCGTGAACAGAGACTGGGAACAGCCGGAAATGGTTGTCAGTATATATATATATATATATATATATATATATATATATATATATATATATATATATATATATATTCGAACACTTTCACTCCAGTTCAGGCTGAAAAACAGGCCAGCACACAGATCTCCGATTATAGTATTTTATTACAACCCCGTCACCCTTAACAGACGCGTTTCGCTTAAAAAAGCTTTGTCAGTGTCAATTTGCGTGTTTGAACTTGCGCCATTTAAAGACATTTTTTCACAATGTTATTCATCAACATAGAAGATGGTACGGTGCCTTTTACATTTCATATGGCGGCCATCTTATAATGTGTTAATTTACATGTGTTCTATTCTATTATTTTGTTTATGGCGTTTCTTAACCGCATGCTTGCGGTGCAGATTCCCGCGGTGCGCTGAGTTTTAAAAAAACCCGCGGTTCATTACGAGCTCAGCTCGTCATGAGTGTACGAGAGGCGTAACTCATGACGAGCTGAGCTCGTCATGAGCGTCGAAGGGGTTAAATAAAGTGCTCAAGTGTAACCCTCTTTAAAAACGTGTGACAGCAAACTGATAGTTTTTCATAATTTAATTGTTACTCACTTTGAACCTCTAAAATATATATATATATATATATATATATATATATATATATATATATATATATATATATAAATATATATATATATATATATATATATATATATATGTATATGTTTGTGATTACCTCCCCTCTTGTGGAAAAGTAAGGTGAGTCGCACTCGCTTCACTGTGTAGAAAAGTTCTTTATTTAGAGCAGTAGGCAGAATCTTTCAATGCTGGTATTCCTGACGCGTTTCGTTGCTAACTTCCAACTTCTTCAGAGGATCAGACCGGCAAAAAATTAAGAAGCTGCGCAGGGTCACGCTCGTACTTTTCTAGCGTCGCCATTCACATCAGCTGATGTTTACCACTTGGCATGCTGGTACATGTGGTCCTGCGCCGTCCCTCATTTCTGTTCTGCCGATGTTTTTCCCTGCTTCTATGGACATATACATATATATACATATATATATATTCACTGAAAAAACCATAGGTTATAGACCATATATAGTTAGGAATTAGCATTTAAAAAACCTTATTTTACTCACACAAAACCATTGAAATTCCATATATAGTTAGTTGCACTAACTATATATCGCGCACCCGCAATCCACTGCTGATCATGTCACATATTACATCATTCATGACATGGTCAGTGACATCACTGATGACATCACTGATGACATCTCAAATGACATCACTGATGACATCACTGATGACAACATCCAGTGACTGTATGTTTCTGTAAAGTTAAAATATGTCTTACATATTGAAGAATGAGTGGATGTATAAGTGTCTGGATGAAGGATTTAGTAGGTGCGTGACTGACTGTATGAGTGAGTGATTAAATGTGTCTCACTGAATGCATGGGTTAGTGACTAAACTGTCTTAATTTGTGCATCATTATGTCTGTTGTTCTGTAAACTGCTGCATGTGTTGATCATTAGCTATACGAGAGGCTATATGTGTTATTAATTGGTTGCCCAAGTATTTCTATGGGAGATTGAGTTTGTGTGGGGGTGGCTGGAAGGTGTGTGACTCTGTGCATAGATGTGTGAGCAGTTTATTCACTAGGTGTATGAGTTCAAGAGTGCATGTGGAAACAGCTACATGGGCAGTTGACTGTGTGCATGAGTGTATTGATGAGTGAATGGATATCTCAATGCTACATGTCATAGTAAGTACATATGTAAAACACAGTACATGTGAGAGTTGGCATATATAAATAACAGTGCATGAGAGCCACTGAATGAGTGAGTGGTTGTATCGATCATTGTGAACTTGTATCAGGGATTGTATAAGAGAGTAAATATGTGTTAGTATATGTTTCAATAAGTAAGGTGTGTATAACTGTATAGTTGAAGAAATGGAGGTGAGATTGTTTCTTTGCATGACTGACTGGGTGTGTGAGTAACTCCATGGATGAGTGGCAGTGTGTGAGTGTCTGTATACACTGAGTGTATCTAAGGTTATATTAGAGTCTGAAGAGGTTTATCGTATTAGCACAAGAATGATGTCAAATGAGATGTCATCAGTGATGTCATCAGTGATGTCATTTGAGATGTCATCAGTGATGTCATCAGTGATGTCACTGACCATGTCATGAATGATGTAATATGTGACATGATCAGCAGTGGATTGCGGGTGCGCGATATATAGTTAGTGCAACTAACTATATATGGAATTTCAATGGTTTTGTGTGAGTAAAATAAGGTTTTTAAATGCTAATTCCTAACTATATATGGTCTATAACCTATGGTTTTTTCAGTGAATTTTCAAGGTTTTGTAAATGCTAATTCCTAACTATATATGGTCTATAACCTATGGTTTTTTCAGTGAATTTCAATGGTTTTTTAATAGCAAATATCATAAGCTGTCGAATGTCAAGTACGTGGTAAGTGAAAACATTTTCGTGTTTATGCACACTGATCTGCTTTGAATGGTGCCCCCCCCCCTCATTTCTATTAGGAGTACTCTCTCTTTGCAGATAGTGAAAGGTAGTTAACGCAGGCCTTTGCCCCCGTTGTAATCCGTCGTGCCTGCTTCTCTCTCCATTTGATTGATTGTTATCCAAGTATTTACTGTTTTAGAATTAGTTCTCTTTGGTTCATTCTCTATTTACAAACAAACACAGAGTCGCAATACTCTGTTTAGTCTTTGCAGATAACGAAAAATCGTGTAAAAAAAAAGAAAAGGAATCGAGCAAAATCAGTAGGCCACTAATGGGATCTCTTTTTGACCTCGCTAAAATAGAAACATTAGGAACAACCCCTCATTACAAATACAAAACTAGTGAGATGAACTGAACTCCACACAATGATGGCTGCAAAACAGCTCGGCTCCGCCACCCACCCCGCCCAAAATAACGATAAAGAACGGCTGCCATGATTGGTTGCGGAATGACCACGACGGAGCTACGAAATGGTGCTGCTCTCATGCTAACCCCAGCTTCAGTCTGAAACATCCAGAAACACTGTAGACTACCATTTCGATCAGTTCCGGTAGCGCCCCAATGTAACCCGGTAGAGAAGAACTAGCCCTCCCCTCTTTGACTGATGGTTCTTGTTGCCTGTCCCTTCTGTTGTCATTTAACAGAACTATTTAGCCTGCTGAAAGGGGTTGTGTTCCGACCGCTGGTTGGTGGAGACATTTTGACTATATTCTGTACCTGCGTTGTCGCGTAATGCGTCATATGACGCGCCGCGTTAGCGCATCCGGAAGTCATCCGGGGCGCGCAGCGCGTAACGTAAGCATAACAAGTCATGTGACTTGTTAATAAAACTTTTCATTGGTTCATTTTACTTTTCTTATTGTAATGATGAAAGGCTTAGTCATATGACCTAAAAATTACGCTTTTCATTACTTCCGAACATTATTTTTTCTTAAATATATGTTATAATGTTCCAGGCTAATGTACTTTCCCGGAAATTTTACAACTGTCCTGCAAGTAAAATATATTCTTTTTTAGAGAAAAAGAGCGTTTCTTCGTCCCATGACGGAGCCGTTGAGCAAAAGAGGGTCGACCTGCTGTCTTAGTCGCCGATACGCCTGAATATGAGATTCTTATCGATCACTTTATGTTGCAGGAATAGAAAACACAACAGCCCTTGACCATTTATCTTTACTGCGTTCCTTCGTATTATACCTTTTACCCTTCATGTAATTGGTCTGCTTTATTTCACTTGCCTTTTAATGATTCTAAAACAGTCACTATTATTAAAAACTTTACCAATGTATATACTACTACCATGTTTTCTTTTAAAAACCTTTATTGTGAAAATTTCATTATACAAATACGAGCCTATAACCACGTGGGCCTGCCACAGAGCAAACTGTAATCGTATATGATGAGTAGACATTTACACTGTAGAGGAACGTAACGGGCGGGCCATTAGGTTGCAAGAACTAAGGTGTCTAACAGTTACGGAATCGGTGGACGTACATTTTATAATTAAAATACGACAGGGCCAGTTACAATAAAATTATCTAGATATACATTTGCGGGCAAGTACCATGGGTGACGTTAATTCGAACTTTCAATAGTACAGTAATCAATAACACATCAGAACTTAATATCAATAGGGATGTCGAAATATTCAATCAATTCTCGTCCCCGCCCGCCATGTGCTTCAAAACTGCATACGTATCTCGTGATTTCAAGGTTCTGCAACCAGTACACAACAAGGAGTTACGAGTCCCATTTATTCCGGCGCCATTTTGGGCGAGGACGGGCAGGTCCAGGATATAGTCAAAATGTCTCTACCAACCATCGACTATGATGATGTTCATATGCTGTATTTATTAGAGTAACACTCATCTGTCCACATGAAATTAATTTGCCACAATCTAAACATGTCATTTTAATCTTTCCAAAGTTCTTCTAAATATTTGGGACCGTTTCCCTTGCCTCTGAAGCTCTCAGTGCCACTTCTTTGATGAATGTACTAGCAGGTCAGGGGTTCTCCTCCAAATCTCTCTTTTATGCAGCACTATAATTAATTGGTGCCACCTCTCCATATGACGATGCATGGTATAGTTACCACAACTATATTTTTTTTCGGTTCCTCTGGAGAGTTCATCGTGGCAGATGAAGCGTGTAACGTACCGGGCATTTACCTTTTTTTGCATGTACAGGAAAGGAAAAAAAAATCGAGCGTCCGAGTTCTAAGGTGTCCCAGGGCCATTTTAGTGGACCAGGCTCAAATCCAAAGAACAGCCATCTCACAGGCTAATGGGGCGACCCACGCCGACTTTCAGCATTGTAGAATGACCACACCAGTACAGCAACTTGCTAGACATCACCTCGGTGCCATCCAGATCTCGGCGCCCCACTGCAGATGAAGTGCCTCTCAACTATGAAACCACCACGGTGACATCCGGATCTTGGCGCGTTGTGCTGCCTTCGGCCTATTCGCACATCGGTCCGCTACTGACGCCATCTCACAGGCTAATGGGGCGACCCACGCCGAGTTTCAGCATTGTAGGATGACCACACCAGTACAGCAACTTGCTAGACATCACCTCGGTGCCATCCGAATCTTGGCATCTCAACGCCTAGTGGTATCTTCCATACAAAAAATATTGTTACGCTGCCTTTGGCCCCATTCGCACATCAGTCCGCAACTTAGACATCACCTCGGTGCCATCCGGATCTTGGCATCTCAGCGCCTTGTGGTGTCAGTCAGAAAATATTGTTGCGCTGCCTTTGGCCCCATTCGCACATCGGTCCGCTACTGACGCCATCTCACAGGCCAACGGGGCGCCCCACGCCGACTTTGAACATTGTAGGATGGCCACAGAAGTGCGACAACTTACTAGACACCACCTCGGTGCCATCCGGATCTTGGCGCGTTGTGCTGCCTTCGGCCTATTCGCACATCGGTCCGCTACTGACGCCATCTCACAGGCCAACGGGGTGCCCCACGCCGACTTTCAGCATTGTTGGATGGCCACACCAGTGCGGCAACTTACTAGACACCACCTCGGTGCCATCCGGATCTTGGCGCGTAGTGAAGCTGCAGCAGCTGCAAATAAGCTTCAGACAGTGTTACAACCGCTGCTCAGAACTCTCAACTATGACACCACCTCGGTGCCATCCGGATCTTGGCGCGTTGTGTTGCCTTCGGCCTATTCGCACATCGGTCCGCTACTGACGCCATCTCACAGGCCAACGGGGCGCCCCACGCCGACTTTCAGCATTGTTGGATGGCCACACCAGTGCGGCAACTTACTAGACACCACCTCGGTGCCATCCGGATCTTGGCGCGTTGTGCTGCCTTCGGCCTATTCGCACATCGGTCCGCTACTGACGCAAACTCACAGGCCAACGGGGCGCCCCACGCCGACTTTCAGCATTGTAGGATGGCCACACCAGTGCTGCAACTTGCTGGACACCACCTCGGTGCCATCCGGATCTTGGCGCGTTGTATTGCCTTCGGCCTATTCGCACATCGGTCCGCTACTGACGCCGCCTCACGTGCCAACGTATTTTCTCCGCATTTTATACCCTATGCCGCATAACAGGCCATGTGACTTGTTTATAAAACTTTTCATTGGTTCATTTTACTTTTGGTTTCCTAATGATGGAAGGCTTGATCATATGGCCTAAAAACAACACTTTTCATTGGATGAAAACTTTTTTTTTTCCCAAACAATGAAAGCCCCACCTTGTTTCTGGATGTTTCAGACTAAACTGGCGTCAGCATGAGAGCACCACCATCTCGTAGCTCCATCGTGGTCATTCCGCGAGCAATCATGGCAGCCGCTCCCCACCAGAAGCCTGCAGGAGTCGGGCCCCCAAAACTTTTGATGAATTCTCAAGGCGGAGGGGACGCTTTCGAGAATGGGGTCCAAGACCTAGCAGACAAGCGTCCGATTTCCAAGGTGTCCCAGGGCCATTTCAGTGGACCAGGCCCAAAAAGGAAAGAGCCTGCCGCCATTTTGAGAGTCCTGTGACAGCCGCCTATCGCTGCACCGCAAGAGTGGGCGCAACTCAGCTGAATTGCGGCTTTTGACACAGTGGACCAAAAACGGACGGAATGGCAACTGAAACGGTAAAGGGGCGCCCCACTACAACAGATGACACTCCACCTGGAGAGGCCCGTTCACGCCGCCTCCCCCGGGGCGCCCCACGCCGTTATTCGGAGCAGCATTGTAGGATACCAAAACCAGTGCGGCAACTTACTGGACATCACCTTGGTGCCATCGTTCTGCTGCCTTGGAACTATTCGCACAACAGTTTGCTACTGATGACCCACCCCCCGCGACGCCCCACGCCGTTATTTGCTGGGTGGCAACTTACTAGACATCACTTTCGTGTCATCTAGATTTCGGCGCGTTCTGCTGCCTTGGAACTATTCGCACAACAGTTTGCTACTGATGACCCACCCCCCGCGACGCCCCACGCCGGAAATCTGGACGTTGTGCTGCGTTGGGACTATTCGCACAGCCGACCGCTACTTCGTTGTTTTTCCCTAAAAATGTTTATATGTTATTACTATTTTTGTTTTCTTGTATATATTTATAAATTATTAAAGTTTTATAATCTTACTACTTTGTCGGAGTGCTATATATTTTTAATGTGACACATAATTGTAAAAACTTTGATGTACAAAGAGTCATCCCTGGAATCTTCCGCTTCACGCTCGGTCCCCTCCCCAATCACAATACAGGATGGTTTTCAGATAATAGCAACGCTTCTGCTGTGACGGATCTCATCGAGTGTGGGCCTTGATCTACTATAACTCCTTTGAAGAGGGGTGATTCTTTACAGCTGTGGCCATAAACTACATCTGCAGGGCTAGCTGATAGCCTAGGACCGGCCTGGACAATCGGACACAGAGGAAAAGGAGTGTCAGAGGGTGCGGTAGTGAATAGGGCGAAAGGGAGGTGTCGGGCGGGCACAGGGTGTGATTCTCAGGGAAGAGCAGCGCAGATGGGGGGAGGTTTATTACCCATGCATAAGACAGAGAGCGGGGGTGACCACTGCCTGGGTGAGATGCTTGCGAGGGTGGGGAGCCATGCTAAGGATCGACAGCGTGCACAGAGTGGGTCTGGTCAAGGCATCTAAAATGGCTGCCGTGCACGACAAAAGTGTGGCATTTGAAAAAAGACAAGATGGCGCAGGCAATGTTTTTCAACACTTCCTGATTTCCTTCCAATCGAACGTTAACAGACGTTGGGGCATATTACCAAAGTTAAGCGATATTTATCCCTAACGATGCATTGCAAAGATTTTTTTACCGTCAGAAATTATTGCAGATAAACCTTGCTATTATCAAGGTTTATCGCAAATACGATAAAAAACGACCGCAATGCATTAATATCGCTGAAAACTCAGCGATATTCATGCATTACCGAGCTAATGCTCTTAGCCATGTTATCCACCTCCCATTGGATAACATGGCTAAGAACTGCTCAGGGCAGCTGTTACTTTTTGGAGATATTCGCGCTTATCTCGAATATTTCCAAAAGTTGATAATAGGAGATAGCGATGTTAGCGACTGTTTCCAGTCGCTAACATCTTGGCATGCCCACTTTGCATGTCATTAGTGATAAATATCACTCACATGCAAAGTGGGGCCCAAGATGGTCGCTATCTCCTACTAGCCGTCGCTAACTGGTGTTAGCAACAGCTAGGTAATACAGATATAATTTTATCTCCGCGAAGCGGAGCGCTGTTACAGATATATATCTTGTTTTTGAACGTTAATTTCTCAAAATGCACTGAAGCACATATATTGAGACCTAGCAAAGGCACATCGGGCTACCAGTCCCTAATATTTTACCAAGTTTCGTGCAAATCCATTCAGCCGTTCGATTATTATTATTATTTTTTTTTTTTTGCCCCGCGGGGCCCTTTTAAAACCTCCACATCAAACCTAGGGGGTCAGCGAGGATCTACTATGCCCCCTTATGGTCATTTGCCCCTTCGCTTTGGCCTCCTCTTGTCTCTCGATCCTACCGACAGACAAGATGGCGGCCGCTACGTACTGTTTGGAATGTTTACAGACACCGGAGAGCCAATCAGCTTCGCTTCGCAAAGCTCCGTAACGCGAAAAGTACGCGAAGCGGAGCGCTGTTACAGATATATATCTTTTTTTGAACGTTAATTTCTCAAAATCCACTGGAGCACATATATTGAGACCTAGCAAAGGCACATCGGGCTACCAGTCCCTAATATTTTGCCAAGTTTCGTGCAAATCCATTCAGCCGTTCGATTATTATTATTATTTTTTTTTTTGCCCCGCGGGGCCCTTTTAAAACCTCCACATCAAACCTAGGGGATCAGCGAGGATCTACTATTCCCCCTTATGGTCATTTGCCCCTTCGCTTTGGCCTCCTCTTGTCTCTCGATCCTACCGAGAGACAAGATGGCGGCCGCTACGGACTGTTTGGAATGTTGACAGACGCCGGAGAACCAATCAGCTTCGCTTCACAAAGCTCCGTTGCGCGAAAAGTACGCGTCCTGGAGCGCTGCCCGGTCCGCTGTTACAGATATATATCTTTTTTTAAACGTTAATTTCTCAAAATCCACTGTAGCACATATATTGAGACCTACAAAAGGCACATCGGGCTACCAGTCCCTACAATTTTGCCAAGTTTCGTGCAAATCCATTCAGCCGTTCGGGCTAAAAGTGAGGCCAACCGCCCTATGGAAAACTCAATGTTAAAAACACGTTTTGGGACCCCCCTTTTTTCTCGACCCCCCCCCTGGACGAACCCCCCCACAATTTTCAGGGGCTGCTCAGAAACAAAATGTGCCATTTTCCTGAAAATTTCAGCCAATTCCGTCCACAAACGCCAAAGTTATTAGACATAGAATTTTCAAAAAACCCATAGAGAAAAAATCCTAACTGGCGACCGCCAGTAGGTAATATATACACACATATATATATATACACACACACACACACATATATATATATATATATATATATATATATATATATATATATATATATATATATATATATATATATATATTGCAAAGGCATGTGTTGTGAAGGCAGATGTTTGCTAAATGCATGAAATGCAAAAAATGCCTGGTAAAGGCATGCATGGTAAAACCGTGTGATGTGACGTCGTACAATCGACATCAGGAAGGCAAGCTTCACACAAAAAATCTGTACAAGGGACTACTGTGTTCACTTTGGTCATTCACAGAACAGGTACCACAAAGGCAACAGCATTCCCAGCACCACTCATACTCAGAACAGGTACAGATGAGGCAGCATTTTGCCAACAGACCAAGCGAACCATAGACAGCAGCATTACACGTTTCCTTTACATACATACAAGTAAAGAATAATCAGCAGCAGTCCAAGGTCCCTTCATTGACTCACAGAATAGGTGTGGCATAAGTGCCAGCATTGCAAGCTTCCTTCACCCACTTTAGAAGTATAGCACAAGCAACAGCAGTTAGAAGGTGCCCCTCTCTCTCTCACACACACACATACACACTGAACTTGTACAGCCAACACATAACTGTGCAGACTTACATCGCACATGTAAAATGAAAATACTGCACAACTCCTTGTCAGCTCAGAATCCACTGCCTGGCATGGACTGCCTTTGCTACATAGCAGAGATCAAGGGCATATTGCTCTCGGTCTGTCTGCCGAAAGTATAGGCAATTTGTCGTTTTTCTTAAAATTAACAAAGAAGACTAGAACAAGGGATCATGTGCATGCCACTTAAAAAATCAAATCCAATTAAAAGGATGGGTGTGTGCCAAGAATGTGAAGGAGAGTACAGAGCATCTTGAGAGGGTATGGAGAAAAAAATGATGGGGCACAGAGGAAACAAGCACTGGCAAAATGATTAATCTCGCTTTTCCAGACCAATGCTTTTTGCCGACTCCATCCATTCTTCATTAGCCCAAAAAAAGTTAATACAAAAGCTGACCACCGCTGCCAAAAAAAGTTTAAAAAGCACTCTGCCCATATGTTGGAAAGCATAGATGCATGCACAGCTATGCATTGTGACACTCAGAGGCCGTAGTGCCACTATGCATGGGTGCCTGCATCCAGAGTGCTGACCAAAAGAAATAGTTTCCTGAATCTGAGAAGTGGGAGGATACACAACGTTCTGTCAAAAGAATGGTAAAGAAGATATGCTCCCAGAGAGGGACAAACACAAATAGTGGATATAAAGCTATTGAATAAGAAATGAGAATCACAAGAAAGCCAACTTATTTTAAGGGGTGTGTTGCCTCTAAGCCCACGATGGTTTTTTGGAATGGTCCAAAAGAGGTCTTTCAACAGCAGACAGTTAAAAGCTGTCTGTAAGGGAGACCTAAACAACAACCCAGCAGCTGTTTACAAAGAAAAACACAGATCTTTTGGCACATGGGCATACACAGAAATCACATAAGCGACAAGAACACAGTGAGAACACATAAATTAAGGATGACAGGGGCACATGGACATTATTTAGGGGTTGCCCTTTGCTACCCCTAGCACTGCCTTTGCGACCCTTAGCCTCAGAGGTGGACAAGTAGTGCCAGGAACGCTGGGGAAGTTGGGGCTCTACTCTCTTTATTTCCTGTCAATGTGCTATTACACTAATAGTGAATAAATAACATATATTATTGGCTAATAGTGCAATAAAAATGGTGTACAATAAGTTGGAATATACCCTTCCATAACAGCTGAGGTAAGTAAACAATATTTTAAATGTATGTTGTGTGCATCCTTGAGGTGAGAGTGCATTTATGTGTGAGAGAGTGTATATGTGTGAATTTGGGTGTATGTGTGAGTGAAATTGTAGGTCAAAGGGCATGTGATGCCACGTACGCTACCCCTGACATTTCGGGGAAATGACGTCCATGCAGGGGGATCAAGAAAAAACACACCAGCAAAGGTACATAAAATGAAAATACCACACAATGAGGGCATTGATCCAACAGAATAGCGATTTAAAAAGGCCACTAGCACAGAGTAGAACAAAACGTAACAGAAAAAGTGACACAAAACGTAGACAAAACAAAAGTACAAAGGTAAAACAAAGCTGAAAAGAGAAAGGGTTACACAGGAAAACAGTTCTCATCTGTAACAGTAGTACAAAGGAAAATACAAATCAAAAGGGACAAGGGGCACACATCAAACGCTTAACTCAACAGAGGAAGGGACAACAAGAGAAATAAAACTCAAAATTAGAGCAAAGAAAAACTTTGCAGGGATGTGGGGAGCAAGATGAACACAAGGGAGAGTGAAAAAGGGAAGGACAAAGTAAGAAACACAGGCAAAAGAAAGAAAAGAAAATTCAGCAGCGACAAAGTGCTGAATGGATTCACAGTTCAACCCAGACAGGGACTTAAAGGGAAAATCAAACTCAAGAATGATGAGGTTATTTGGGGTTTATTGGGGTAGGGTAGACTGTGGTGGGGGGATTGGGCATGGCAGATTAGGTTGGGCAGATTTGGGTGGGGAGATTAGGGTGGGGTAGATTGGGGCTGATTGGGGGAGACAGGGGCAGATTTTGGTAGGTTGGAGTGGGTAGATTGGGGCAGGTTGGGGTAGATGGGATGAGGTAAATTGGGGTGGGGCAGATTGGGGTGGGTAGATTGGAGTGGGGTAGTTTGGGCAGGTTAAGTGTGGTAGATTGGATAAAGTGGCTATAAGCGGGGTAGGTAGATGTTGGGTAGATTGGAGTGGGGTGTTTTGGAGCGAGTTAGATTGGGGTGGAGTAGGTTGAGGTAGATTGGAGTGGGGTTGATTGGGGAGATTTGAGTGGGGTAGATTGTTCTGAAGTAGTTGAGAGTTGGGTAGTGTGTGGTAGATTGAGGTGGATTGGAGTGTGGTGGGTTTGAGAGGGGGTTAGGTTGGAGTAAATTGGAGTGAGGTTGATTGGGGTAACTTGGAGTGGGATAGATTGGTAGGGAAGATGGGAGTATGGTAGACTGGGCTGGGTAGATCGAAGTGGGGTAGGGAATATTGGAGTGGGGGAGATTGTTCTAGGGTATATTGGTGTCGGGCAGATTGGAGTGGGGTAGATTGGGGCAGATTGGAGTGGGGTTGGTTGAGGTAGAGTGGAGTGGGGTAGATTCGAGTGGGGTAGACTGGAGTATTTGAAATGGGGTAGATTAGGTAGACTGGAGTGTCGTAGATTGGAATGGAGTAGATTGGAGTAGGGTAGTTTGGGGTACATTTGATGGGGTAGATTGGAGTGGGGTGGACTGAAGTGTGGTAGATAGAGGTAGATTGGGATACATTGGAGTGGGGTAGATTGTGGTGGATAGGAGTGGAGTACATTCGGGTATATTGAAGTGGGATAGAAGTGGATGGAGTATATTGAAGTGGGATAGATTGGATTGGGGTAGAGTAGAGTAACATGGAGTGTGATTGGGGTAAATCGGAGTGGGGTAGGTAAGGGAGACTGGAGTGGGTTAGATTGGGTTGGGTAGATTGAAGGGTGGTAAATCGAGATAGGTTGGGTGGGGTAGATTAGAATGGGGTACATTTGGATGGGGTAGATGTGGTAGATTGGAGTGGGGTAGATTGACTGGGGTAGGTTGGGGTGGATTGTGTTGGATTGGAGTGAAATAGACTGGAGTAGGGTAAATTGGGTGGGGTAGTTTGGGGTAGGCTGGGTGGGATAGAATGGTGTAGGGTAGATTGGAGTGGGATAGATTTAAATGGGGTAAATTGGGTAGATAGAAGTGAAGTGAATTGAAGACTGTGGCAGATTGGGGTAAATTAGAGTGAGGTAGGTTGAGGTAACTTGAAGTGGTGTAGATTGGATAGACTGCAGAAGTTGGAGTGGGGTAGATTGAGGTAGGTGGGGTAGATTGGCGTAAATTGGAGTGGGGTAGATTGTCGTAAATTGGAGTGGTGTAGATTGAAAAGTGACTGAGGTAGATTGGAGTTTGGTAAATTGAGGTAGATTGGAATGGGATACATGGGGTGGATTGAGAGGGGTAAATGGGAGTAGATTGGAGTAAAATATATCAGGGTAGATTGGAGTAGGGTCAATTGGGCTACACTGAGGCAGATTAAAGTCGGGTGGAGTAGGGTAGATTGGAGTGTAGTGCAATAACGAATGGGAGCAGTAGCACATGAAACAAAGGGGAGTAGCATGAGGAGGAAAGGCGAGAAGCAGTGCCATGAAGATGGAGAAGCAGTGGGGTGATGAAGAGGGAGAGGCACCAGCGCCATGAGGACGTGGGAGCATTATTATGATGAAGTGCACGTTCCTGTGTATTCTTAATAGATGTGTAGGCAATTTATTTCGAAAAGTGATAAAAAGAAGACTTTTTCAGACAGGACACATTTATACCCGTGCAGGTACACAGAGAAAAACCCAATTATCCTGTTTCAAATTCTTGGCAGCTGTTTTAAATGTGGGTATTTTGTTAATAAAACATATTAATTTTTTGTAATTTGTTTTGTCTTTGCATAAAATGTGTGTTGCTCCAGGCGAACAACTGCAATACTGGCAAGTCTGTTTCACTGAATATCATCTTCATTTCTTACTAGTCCGTAAATGCAATGTTGAAAAAGCAGTTCCAGGGTTCGTTTGCCATTTGCTCTATTTGCTGGTTTAAGATGCTTACTCCTGTTTAATTGGCTTTTATCCACACCAGCAATATGCTAGGAAGTTGCCAGTAGAAAGCGCAGAGTGCGTGTGTAGTAGGGCCCTAGTTTTCAAAATCACTCTCATTTTAAAATCTTTTCAGATTAGGGCTCTCTACATGCTGTTCTGTTTGATTTTGCTGTAGTTTATGTTCTGTCTGGAAAATATTACAGCTTCTCTTGCTTGCTGCTCTCCAATTGCGAAGGGGAAGCAACAACAGCGATTGAGAGGGAAGGTGGTGTGGGGGAGGAGAAGCAACATGGAATACTAAGTCAGTGGCATTTGCTTGTTATTGTAAAAGAAATTGGCACGGAATTGTATGGAGTGCCTAAACACATAATTAAAGGGCGGCATGGGTGGGAGAAGTAAAGAAACAGACAAAACAGATGGGAGCAGGGGGTGAGACAGAAGATGAGCAACAGTGATTGGTGGGAGGAGTTGCAGGAGAAGGAGTGAGTAAAAACACAAGTACTCGTATGGAGTGTTTAAGCACAATTAAAAAAAAGTAACTCAAAGCATGGGAGCAGTGGATGGACCCAAGTACTTGGTCCATGCTTTTGCGGAGGGACAAACACAAGAAGAGGCATGACGCGTGCATGCTATGGACAAACTGAAATGTAGGATACGAAAGCAATGTTGAAGTGAACAAATGGTAAGCTATGGGCAGGCTGTAGCGGTAAACAACATGTCTCTCAGAGACATCACATGGGCTATCTAGCCGCGGCCTAAAAACATCCCTCAAGAGGGATAAGATGGAAAATGCAATGCAACAGAGACAGGGCCACAAAGAAAACCACAACTCAGCAGGCACTAAGAAATATAGAAAAACACCGAATGTGCATCCTGGTGGCTGAAAAATGTAGACCCTTATTCGGCAGTTATGTTTTTCAAAACTGCTCTTGCACTGTTTTTAGTTTGTATAGCAGGAGATTCACATTAAATAAAGTTTTCTCTCTTGTTATTCAATTTTAAATGGCACTTTTCACATCTTTACATATTGCACTACACCTTTCACTCTTAAATACTCTGCTCATCACACTGGATAGATACTAAAGAACTATTAAAAAAGAAGCTCATCACAAAACATCCGTGAACTTCCTTCTGGTAGACAGAAGGTCACAGCCCTTGGTTACCGCAGAGTGTAACCTGGAGCAGATCCCAGATGATGAAACATGTCACCTAGGTGAGTGATGGGAATCCGTCCTCCTTTAAGGATTTTCCTTTAGGTGGTTCATGGACATTTAGGTTTGCTGTAGTAGAACACATTTTTTCTCCTGTATCTTTCGTCCTCGTCACTTTACATAGCCTTTGAGATTACTGCAATTTTGTAAGGTTACCTGGACCTGATAGACCAGTGGACCTCCAATCATGTTTATTACGTGCTGAAAAGCAGCCACACTGGTGTACATAATGGCTAAAATACATTGGAAAAACAAATAGCTCTCATAGGCAAGACCTAATGGCTTTGCCAATTTCTTGTCTTGTTAAGGAGCTTGTGGAAACGTAGGTATTATGGGCTCTGGCACAAATATATAATGAAGGAAATCTGCCCCATACCCAGGCACAGTTTGAGTTTTGCTCAGGTGATGTCTAATTAAAATATTTAGTAAGTTGTGTGTGAGGAAACACCACAAACACAACATACAAAGTCACTGCTTAGCGACAAGGATAACACCACTCACGACTATCCAATTTTAGTGAATAGGGGCACTGATTGATGGCAGAGAATGGGGATAGTCCTCATTTGCCACCCATCGGCCACAGGCACCTTAAATAGGGGTAATTTAGTTTCACATCGTGTTACACTTTCTGCACGTAGTGATTGCTCAGTGTCTCATAAACGGATTTTGCAGCCCTGGGAAGACATATTTTTGGGCCTTCTTTTCAGAACAATTTAAAATTTTAATAACCATTTTGTGCTGGCATAATGCAGATAAATGATATTAAACTATGTGAAACTTTCATAAACTGAATCACTCAAAACAGCTGACACATCTTACCCTAACCCTCAAAAATCCCCAACATTCATTGGCGTGTGGGAGCAGCTGAGGTGGGTAAATAGGCAGAGGTGGTATATTGCGAAATATCACCTTGTTAGCGGGCCCTTTACAGCTTGGGGCCCTGGGGCACTTGCCCACTTTGCCCATTAAAATGCCTCTGTCGAGGTAGGCATTGTCTGCAACGCCTGAAGTATTGCTGGGGCTGACTGATGAAATCAATCAGCAAGATCAATCGGCTTGTTTCCCCCGGTATGTACAGGTATGATATACCTGCATCAAATTATGTTTCAGGCTTTATAAGTGAATATCACATTGAAATATTACTGATATGTAATCAGTATCACCCACTATCATTAAACGCATGCTGCACTGCCCCCAGCTGTTTGCATTAAGGGATGTTATGTGCTTTTTAGGTCTGGCTTTAAGGCACAGTTGTCTGCAAACGTATGTGATCAACAAATACGTTTCAGAAGCACTATGGAAGAGAGGAGCTTTGTTTCTTCCACATCTTGATTGCCCTGAGTGCAACACCTGATTAGGCAGAAGTTGTGTTCTTCCATTGAAAAGGAGTGCTTGTATTGTACTTTTTGCCTTGTGGGAAAGCGTATGCCCTATACAGTTAGACTGTGCAAGCATTGATCAAGGCTATAGACCTGATTCTGATTATGATGAAAAGTTACAACAAAGGCAGTAGGCATGTTAATTTGTAGTGAAAAGTACATCATATAGTCAATATGCATTAAAGGGTAGATTGTTGTAAATCTGTAGTACAGCCTGCTGAGAGTTATTTTTAAAACATGGAATATTAAAGATGACCATAGTAGACAAGGGTTTTGGTGGTGGTTATCACCATTGAAAAACCTGTGTATAGAACACTTGCACTGTGATAACCCTTTCTATGTTTTCTTAGCAGAGGTAGACATTTGTTGTGCCAACTCTAACTTTGCATATATTTGTAATTATATGACTGTATGGCTGATGCTTGCTTTGTGGAAATGCTCCATACAATAGGCACTTGTTGATTATGGCACCAATTCGATGATGAAAGCTATCAGCCTGAACAGTCATATCCAATGCCATAGGTACAATCTACTCTGAAAGGTTATGACAAAAGCAACAGGCCTGGCTTATGTATGGTGAAAAGCATTCCGGGGAGGATTGTTATTACACTCTGTTGCAGGCGGTATACCGGTATTTTGTTCTATGAAATCTCATTGGTTGCCATAGCTGGCAAGGGTTGGGATGTCGATCACTCCTTTGGTAAACTCTGGGGATAGAATATTTTCACTATTATAATCCATACTAGACCCTTTTGAGAGGGGTAATAGATTGTTTCTTCAATTGTAATTGTGTCCATATTTTTAATTTCTTAAGAATATGCCTTATGGTTGGCAGGTTATGTGCAATCGAGTAGGACTCTGCTGGTTATGGTAGCACAACAATGGTAAAGGATATAGGACTTATTGTGTCATTGTGAAAGTATGTATTAAGGGTGGATGTTATTACATTGTGCTGAAGCCTTCAGTACTCTATTTTGTTACATGGAATTTCACTTTTTATCATAGTAGGTAAGGGTTTTGGTGTTGATGAGCTTCTTTGATGGCACCAGTGTAGTTATAGTTAGGTGTGGGTCTCAGCTAAAACAGCATCATTTCCTTTCTTAATAACTTTAGTGGAGTTTGATGAATCGGCAGGCAACTTTCCAAAACGGAAGGCCATCCACTATATGTCCTTGATGGATAGTTTTGCTCAGATCCATCAAGTGGGGACAAAGAATAAGGAGGGGTCCCAAAACTGATTTTCCCTTTAGTACCTCTAGGAAGGGTTGCTCTCAGATAAAAAAGAAATGGCTGAATGGAATTACACTAAATTTGGCATGAAGGAAAAAACGTACTCAAGAAAGTCTGGGGCTAATATACAAGTCTGATACCCCACCGGTGTGTCCCTTTTTTCGTGCCTGCCCATATTTACAAGATCATATAAAGCCGCCCTCCGTGGCTTTTCATGGCCTTGTAAATATGGCCTATTTCATGAAGTACTCTCTGTGAAAAGGCCATTTCATGGGTGTTGCTGTTAGTTTTCCCACGGAACATCCATGGAACCTGATGCATTACCAGATTTACAAGGTTTCGTAAACCTGGGAATGCGTTAGATTCCTACGTCTCCCCAGGGAGGGGTAAGGCAGGTGCAAAGAGGAGAAATACCTTTATTTCTTCTCATTTTTCCTTTTTCTGCATTCTGCAGCACAAAGAGGAACACATCTCTCATGACTGTTTTTGTGAACAAAAAAGCACCCCTACAACACACAAAGCCTTGCACCTTGGCACAACGGTGCTTGTTTTGGGGCAAGGTTGCCTGTGTTGGTGCATGGCAGCCAATTGAGCGCCACCACAGGGGAAAAGGACAGGAATGAGGTGCATCTTATAGATACAGTGCATTCCTGCCTTTTGCTTTCGATGCACAGCAGCACACCAGGAAGGCTTGCTGCGCTGCCGTGTGTGGTCAAAATATTATAAATGAGGCCCTGTGTCTGCTTGGCTTGGTTTAAATCCATTTAGTGGTTTGAAAGACATTTGTTTTTAACAAGGCACTCAGGTGGGCATAAAGATTTTGAAGCTTTTGCTCCCTTCAGCCATTTCATATTTACAGATCCTGAGGAGGGACTGTGGATCCAAAAGGATCTGATTGGCTGGTCGCAGATGAAAATGTTGTGCCCAGCATTGCAGGTCTTGGGTACTCAGTCCTTATGTCCTAAAAACGCAAATGAAATGGCACGTAGGGGGGCAGGGTGTGCACACCCTGACCCCCAGGCTTATGTGGTTACATATGTAAGTATGATACATTTTCTCACCAGATCTGTGGATCCATCTCATGAATTCATAGATTCCAGCAAGTCTCTTGGATGTGGATCCAAGGATCTTCATCAGATCCTCAAATCCAAGGAGGATCAATAGTTGGATCTGGTCATATGCCAGAAACTTCAGCCAACCACCATTCTGCCAGGTCATGTGCAGTTGGGTTGGCTGCCCTTAGAGACTTGGCTGCAGGGCTTGGTCTATAGTAAAGATCTGTAGCGAGGCACCACTATGGGTTGGATACAGGGCTGGCTAGAGCGCAGGCCCTGTGGCCAACGTCCACTGTGCACGACTGAAGTCAGTGAAAATTTCAGTGGTTTTTAGTTGTTTTTTGTTGTAACCAAAACTGCATTTTAACTATGTTTTTACAGAGAATTTCTTTTTTTTAATGTATGTTAAGATCATATTACTAGGTAGCATATTTTAGCCACAAAATAAATCATTTTATGATGGTACCGTAATATTTTTGGGAACTGTGGTATGTTCTAAGGTTCACAATTGGCACAACAACCGAGATTCAGTCAGAGAGTACCATTTGCATTGACACAATGTGAAGCATACTTGGGGACACACATTTACACACCGCTGTTTGTGGAAAAACAGCACCCCCCACAAACATCAAGACAATTGCACTTCAAGCACAAAAGTAAAACTGAGAGACGAGCAGTCTAAAAATCATATTTGAAAACAAACAGTCATAAAGCAAAATTTGAAAAAAATGAATATACATTGTAAATTACACTTGGGCACATAAACATTGCAGACCACAAACATATACACAGCTACACACTACACACTACACATAATTTCTACTGTAAAAAAGAAACTTGTTAATTTACTGCAGTATCCTTAGTAGGAAATGCTTTCAGTTTTACAGCATTGATTCCATCAAGAAGGCATTCAGGTGTGCCATATGTTTGTCATAAATTCAAAATTGCAGAATGTTAGTACTCTCCGTTTTCCTTAGAACACTGTGGTGAAGCTGCAGTGGGGAATCAACTGACAGACAGCTGGTGCTGATGGAAGCACATATTATACTCAGAATTTCAGACTTTTATCACATGGTTGATGAAAATGGGCTCTCATTTTAGCTTCTGGAGCACCTTCCATAACTTCTAAGATAATATCATGAGAGAAAACCGAAAGTTTTCACTCAAACATGATTCATCAAACCCCAGCAGAGGATCAGTCTTGTTCAGAAGGTAAAATCACCTTAGAACACACCACAATTCCTAGAGGTAGTGTGGTACCACCGCCAAATGATTTATATTCTGACTAAAATGTGTTATCACCCTTTAAAGTGCTCTTTTTGTGACCCTCAAAAACAGGCATTTACTAAATTTCTCTTCAATGGAGACCGTGCCCCTGGGTGCTGTAGCTGCTGCCACAACGTGTTGCCCATGTTGTCATCAGCCAGTCAAGCGAGGTACATGCAACCAGTCCACTTATATTTTTTTTATTCATTTTCAGGATGCAAGGGCCATATCCCTGATCCCTATGAAGGCTGCCAAAACATATTGTTCAGGCTATGGCCAGCGAATCAGGAATTAATACTCTCTTTTAAAGTGGCCAATCAGAGGATATCGGACATCAACATCAACGTCACTTTTTTACCCGCTTCCTGAGAATCCTTTTAAACACAACTTTCTCAAAAACGCATGAACATATTTACAGAAAATAACAAAAAGCCAGTGTTCTGACTAAAGTTCTAACTTTCTGCCAAATTATGGAAATTCTGTTCAGACATTATCGCTTATATTGCTTCCAAAAATGTCCTATAAGAATGTTCATGGAAAATCAATGTTGTATGACACTCCACTTTTTCTGTGGCCCCCCCACTTCACAGATCATCCCAAGACATTCCAGGTGAATAAACTTTTTTTTGGAAAGTTTTGTGCAGATTTGTCAAACAGTGCCAAAGTTAATAGAACACACTCTTCATATGGAATTCTGACCAAACTTCATATTTTCTATGTTAATTTCCATAAGAAGGTCTGCTCTCCAATACAGTAAAAAGTGCTATCAATCTGTGTTGATATGGGCACATATAGCTGAAATGAGTATGCTTCTGTGCCAGGGATGGTCGGCCTGTCCGTTAATGTACTATTTTCCACTTTTATATCTTCTCTTTATAAGTCCCCAATCATTTCTTTCTGCCTCCTCTTTTTTATTTTTACTTCTAGAGTGTAGTTACAGCTCTATAGACAGTGCTATCAGGCTGCTTCCTTGACTGTCATTTCGTTGCATCCTGCATGACCACTGCCTCTAAACCAAGTGACCATTATGGAATGGTATTGTGTATTTTGTATCATTGTTTTATCATTCCTAGATGGCATACACATTGATTCTGCATGTGGTGGGCATGCTGGAACTTTCACTGTACTCCATGTACACTCAAATTGTAAAATGGCTGTCCACTTCTATGTTTAATTCATTTTATTTGTTATTGCATGCATTTGCCTATCGTGATCAGGCAGCAGCATTTTCTAATTTATACTTTTATTCTTTTAATTTATCTTGCATATGGTGTTGAGTTTGTGTGTGTGTTCTATTTTGGTTGTGTAAGCAGGTAAGTAGAAGACACGTCAGTGGTGGATGAATGAATACATGGGTGCATGATTAAATAATGAGGGCTATATTTACTAAAATCTCACACAGTGCGTCAAACAAAAATGCTGCACTGTGATGTGCAAGAAGGAGGAAGCAGGAAAGTGCCATATGTACAGCGACATGACACTTTCCTGCTCTCTCCCCGGAGCTGGTGAAGAATCATGCTTAGCTAACTTTACAACTTTTTTTTACTTTGTATGTGTGCTGTACGGTGCAGCACAAATACATAGTCGGTAAAGATAGGAGAAATAAAAGCATTTCTCTTAGATAGCACCTATGTCAGAAAAGCGTTATTTTTTTATGTAAAGCCCTGTCCACTTTTCTTAGTAGATGAGTTTGCATCAAAAACCATGCGTACTTGCATGTTTCACTGTTAATACCATTAGACTGTGATCTGAAGCTTACAAGGCTAAATCCTGCTAAAGCCAATTCAGCCTTACGTCATTCCAGGGCCTATGAACTGCATGCTGTTCACTTGGATAGAAGTGACAACGTTTAATTATAGAGCCTAGAAACGACAGAAGAGCAGCAGTAGGAGCTATATTAAAACAGTTGATTATTATTATGAATATTTATTTGAATGTTTCTGCAATCGCATTTTATGCAGCTATGGATGTGTACTCTGTTTGAGGGACAGTTGCCAGTTTCTAAATCCATGAGTAAACTATCTTCCTCAGCTCTCCGTTTGCACCCTAGCGGGGAGATTTTTTTAAATGTTATAGTTGAACAATATAATCTGATGGTAATCTTCCTGCATGCTCATCCAGGCCCATGTGTCCTCGCAGGGGGTCTTTGTGATGGTCTTTAAATAAACTATGACAGCTACCAATAATCGCTGCTCCATGCATGTGCTCTCCGACTGTGCCTCTGTGACCATTTTAGATACGTGTTGCTCAAGCCACTGTGTTTTTTTCTCTGCCTGTTCAATGTTTTTGCAGGTTCTCTCATGTCGGGTGCTTGGGCTCACCTGCCCACACTGTATTCATAAATAAATAAATGGCCTTTCAATCTGCCATTGTGTTTATCGAGCGTCTAACAGCGTTCAGACACTTAGAGGTGTCCTGGTGTTGAATTTTAAAGTCAGGCAGGGAGGAGAGTCCTAGGCAGAAAGACATAACCCCAAGCAAAGCCACTGGAATTATGTGGCTGGGGCTAACCAAATTATATGGCAAAGTCAACTAAATTATGTGGCAAGAAAAAGCAAATTATGTGGCCTAATGCAGCAAATTTCGTAATAGTATAATTTCATTATTTTGTCATTATTACACATTGTAACATTGTCTGGGAAAATAATTCACCTTATTACTACCGTTGTAGTATCCAAAAAACAACAATAGGCAACTGGAAGTTGAACAGTCAACCTTTGGGAAGAGCCACCCACTGAAGAGGAACACGAGTCACTATGTTTTGGTAACTTTTGATTCTTTTTACCTGGAAACAGTTTTTTGTTAAAATCTGCCAATTATGCAAAAGATGATGGATTATGTGGCACATCTATAATTATGTGGAAAACGCATCACCATCTGAATAGTATGATTCTAGTGGCTCTGAGCTTAAGATGTTTAGTGAACGAAAGTTGGTTATTAGGGTAGCAAAGCTTGAAAGATGGAGATTGCCAAAAGATTACTGCGCAGTGTGGAAAGGAGCAGCCACTTAAAGGGGTGCCCTGAAAGTGGGGACCTGCAGGAGGGCTTTGAAAGTCGGTCTGAGGGAGTATGCAGGTACATAAGGAACAAACGCTCTGTTCAGATTGAAGGCAAGCAAGAGATATAGATCTCTAACATCATGAGTAGGGTATTGGCTACACAGGACTCATGACTATGCCTGGCCTAGAACCCAAAACAAATCTTGTACCAGAATGATAGGCACCAGGTTCTGGTGTTAACCTGGGCTTCTATGGGAATTCACAAGGGCATATTATCAAGCCCATTATCATTGCTTTAGCGGCAGTTTCCTGTCAATAAAAGCGGCGCCCTTTCTTGATAATATGGCCCATGGTTTTTATCACTATACTTTACATAGTTCTTGGACACCAAAGGACAAAAAGTGAGTTCTTTGTTGCTTCCAACCCGGAGGGGAATTCAAAACCTTGGAATATAATCTCGGAGCACGTTCTTACTGTGGTAGCATTGGCTAAGGTGCATGAGTAGGCTTCAATCTACCCAGAGAATATGCTCACTAGTACTAGAACACAAATATAAGAACAACATTGAGGCATTTGAATGAAGTCTATTTGCCCAGGAACATATGGGACCTGTGGAGGTCAGTGATCCTTTACCATCATTGAAGGATCACAAGTGGAACAGGCATGACAGTAAAGTCGGCCAATTTAAGGGAATTATGGAGTACCTGTTGTGTCTTTATTCTATCCTAAATGGTGAAGACGTGGTGAGGGTGTATGATGCTGTCCCAGAGTGCCTTGAAGCACACAATGATACTACTCTCTCCTGATGCAACCACGCCCCCCCTTGACTTTGCCTTTGAGCAGTGCTTAATTTGTGCCCGTGATTTGCATAGATACTTACATGTAAACACTGGCACTTATGTATGAAAGTTCACCATATGGTGCCTGTCTATGATTTAACAGAGTAAATCAGCAGATAATTTAACAATTCAACATAGTTTTGAAAAAATAATAATACCAGTAGCACATCCCATTATTACATCAAAAGCTGACCAGGAAAAGCTCAAGATGTCCCTCTTGTATGAGTGGGTAGGGCAGACACTGCTGTTCATGCAGCTCTGGCTTGAACAAGGGGTGGTGGTAGCCACGAAGGCACCCTAAAAATTACGTTGGGCCCTGGATGTTATGTATTTTTTTTTAACAAATAAAGCAATGCCTGAGTGCTTCTCCACCGGTGAATGATCTGGGCTGATCCAGTCTTTCTGAACATGAAAAAAACGTGAGCTCACCATGCCTTGCAACATTTCCAAGCCTGCACACTGTGTACTAATCGACTACTAAGCCTTGTGAAATATTGTTCATTGCACTTTCTTTAAAAGGCCATCCAACTTAAGTGTCACCAATTGTGCTTTTATGTAAAAGACCTGGCCGTGTAATGGCCTAGCTAAGTGGCCCATCTAAGTGTGATTTGTTTGAATTTCTTTGAATGGCACATACCATAAAAGAAGTTGTAATTGCGTTTTATAAATAGATCGGCACATTAAAAGGCGGTTCATTGCACTTTTCTCTCCAGTGAGGTGACCTTTATGGTACTTTCAAGTACTTTGAGTCATCACAAGTAAAAAATAATATATTTTGCTGTTCGTGTCAATGGAGTGTAGGCGGATGCCCCCTCCCACGACATTGTCTTTGCAAAAAGGAATACAAAGTCATTTTAGCATGTTAAACCACACCACAAGTCAGATGATAATAGGATTTAAAGAGCATATGACATAATAGGCGGTTCTGAAGGTTATCCCATATGGAAACCGTAAAATTAGAGACAAATGCACATTTGTGTGCTTGTTTAGAAGAACAATGCATGATACACACATTTCCTAGTTTGCTTAATGCCCAAAGCACAGAAGTTCGGCGAGTTTCATAAGATTTTAGCTTGCATATTGTTCTCTTTTGCATTTTGTTCTTTTTATGAACAACTGAACAACCCATTGGTCTGCTGTGCAACGGCCTCCTACATATAGTAGATCTTAAAAATTACGAAAGGCGTGAGACTAGGACCTCTTTTTTTATCTATGTGTCATTGTGATTTATTATTATATATCGTATTTCATTTTATGTTCTGTTATGTTACTGAAGAGTAACAAAACAAGCATTTGCAATGCAATAGGTCTCGCATTAATTAAGTTTGAGCTATTGGCATTGTTAAATATTGCAACACCAATTGCAACAAAAGTCTATTAATTGTAGGCCAAAAAAGTGTGTATTTATTTTTGTAGCAATGGTGGCATGCTGCGCTTTAGATGAATATGTTTAAAAGTAAAGTGCGCCATACTGCGATTGCTACAATAGTTAATTGTGGATGCGTTAACAACTGATGGCTGGTGGTGTGTGTCTGTAGAAATTGTGCACTGATGGCTGGTGGTGTGTATGCCTGGTGGAAGCGTGAATTGAAGGCTGGTGGTGTGTGCCTGGTGAAAGCGTGCTCTGACGGCTGGTGGTGTGTGCCTGGTGAAAGTGTGCACAGACGGTGTGATTGTGTGTGTGATTGTGTTTTGTGGTTGTGTGTGTGGTTGTATGTGTGGTTGTGATTGTGTGTGTGGTTGTGTGTGTTGTTGTGTGTGTTGGGTGTGTGTGGTTGTGTGTGTAGTTGTGTGTGGTTGTGTGTGTTGTGTTTCTGGTTGTGTGTGTGGTTGTGTGTGTGCTTGTGGTTGTGTGTGGTTCTGTATGTGGTTGTGTGTGGTTGTGTGTGTGTGTGGTTGTGTGTGTGTGGTTGTTTGTGTGTGGTTGTGTGTGTGGGGGGTTGTGTGCGTGGTTGTGTGTGTGTGTGGTTGTGTGTGTGGGGTTTTGTGTGTGTTGTGTTTGTGGTTGTGTGTGGTTTGTGTGATTGTGTATGTGTGTTGTGTGTGGTTGTGTGTGTGTTGTGTGTGGTTGTGTGTGTGTGTGACTGTGTGTGTGTGTTGTGTGTGGCTGTGTATGTGGTTGTGTGTGTGGTTGTATGTGTGTGGTTGTGTGTGTGGTTGGGTGCGTGGTTGTGTGTGGTTGTGGGTGTGTGTGTGTGTGTGTATGTGTGGTTGTGTGTGTGTGGTTGTGTGTGTGTGTGTGTGTGTGTGTGTGTGGTTGTGTATGTGGTTGTGTGGTTGTGTGTGTGTGTGGTTGTGTGTAGGGTTGTGTGTGTGGTTGTGTGTGGTTGTTGTGTGTATATGTGTGCCTGTGTGTATGTGGTTGTGTGTGTGTGGTTGTGTGTATGTGTGTGGTTGTGTGTATGTGTGTGGTTGTGTGTGTGGTTGTGTGTGGTTGTTTGTGCTGTTGTGTGTGTGGTTGTGTGTGTTGTGTTTCTGGTTGTGTGTGTGCTTGTGGTTGTGTGTGTGATTCTGTATGTGGTTGTGTGTGTGGTTGTGTGGTTGTGTGTGGTTGTGTGTGTGTGTGTGTGTGTGATGTTGTGTGTGTGTGGTTGTGTGTGTGTGGTTGTGTGTGTGTGGTTGTGTGGTTTTGTGTGTGCTGTGTTTGTGGTTGTGTGTGGTTTGTGTGGTTGTGTGTGTGTAGTTGTGTGTGTGTTCTTGTGTGCAGTTGTGTGTGTAGTTGTGTGTGGTTGTGTGTGTGTGGTTGTGTGTGTGTTGTCTGTGGTTGTGTATGTGTGTGTGTGTGGTTGGTTGTGTGGTTGTGTGTGTGTTTGGGTGTGTTGTTGTGTGTGTGTGGTTGTGGTTGTGTGTGTGGTTGTGCTTGTGTGTGTGTGTGTGGTTGTGTGTGTGTGTGAGCTTGTGTGTTGGGTTGTGTGTGTGGTTGTGTGTGTGGTTGTTGTGTGTGTGTGTGCCTGTATGTATGTGGTTGTGTGTATGTGTATGTGTGTGGTTGTGTGTATGTGTGTGGTTGCATGTGTGTGGTTATGTGTGTGTGGTTGTGTGTGTGCGGTTGTATGTGTTGTTGTGTATGTGTGGTTGGGTGTGTTGTCTGAAAAATGTAGGCAACCTGAGGGATAGCACCTCTGATCTGAGTAAACTGTTAGGCCACCAACCTGAAGCCTGAACCACTAAGATCTGCTGAAAGAGATGGTTCTGTTGCTTGTTCAATGCACTATATACATGTAATGCCAATAAGCTTCGAGCCTGTAGCACCAATGCCACCTGATGTATACACTATTGTATTTGTTACGAGCCTGTATATTCTGATTGAGTTGAGAGATAACGCTGCTGTTGGAGGCAAGAGATGATTGTGACTGGAAGGGCAGCCCTGCTATTTGAAGCCTGTGTTACCTGAAGGATAGTTCTGCTTTATAGGGCCTGAACCTGTGTACCTTCAGGAACAGCTGTGGTTGCTAGGGGATACAGAGGAATGCATTTTCTGAGTTATAACTCCACTGTTTGAGGACTGGTAATTCCATGTGAGCTGCAAGATATCTCTATGGCCTGTGGCTAGAAGGCAATGCTAACCTGCGAGCTAGATCTGCTGTAGGACGCCTCTGTGATCTGTAACCTGAAAAACAACGCTGCTGTCTGAGGACTGAGCTGTACGTGCTCTGTAACGTGAGAGATAGCGCTGCTTCATGCTGCTACTTGTACCTTGTATAACTTGAGAGCCATCTTGGCTGTCAGAAAGCCTTATAGTCATTCTGACCCGAGACTCGCATCTTGAAGTGCACACAGAGGAAAGCGCTATGCACTGGGTGATCTGCAGTGGCAGGAAATGGTCGATGGATTATCTAGGCATTTTATCCGGCACCGGTATCTGACACAGCAAGGGAGAGAGACAAAATGCAAAAGAGGAAAGAAGAACCAAGAGAAAAGAGCAAGGATTAAAAAATACCTGCAAGAGTGAATTAAAGTGGCCAGGGTGTTACACCCCCCTCCCCCCAACTGGCTTCTGAGCAATATTTTGGGCCCCAGCACTTATTATTTTACCAAATCATATGCATGCGCCCTCTAATACTTGGAGGGTGGGCTCTTCTAAGATAAAGCATAGATAATACCAGCCACAGGGGCGTGAATTCGACTCCGTTGCAACATTTGACCTTCCAAATTCTGATATACCATTCCGCCCAGGCATTTGTATGTGCATGAGTTTATTACCTGCATATCAACTGATGGGCACGTATTGACCCGCATTGCAAGTTACATGCATCTTCTGTGCAATTTACATTAATATGAAGCACCTAAAT
Organism: Lissotriton helveticus; assembly: GCF_964261635.1. Taxonomy (NCBI): domain Eukaryota; kingdom Metazoa; phylum Chordata; class Amphibia; order Caudata; family Salamandridae; genus Lissotriton; species Lissotriton helveticus. The sequence continues at coordinate 778,623,666 of NC_136072.1, forward strand.
GCTCTGCACAAAGCACCTGGTGATCGTCTTTCACAACTGAACTGCTGTGTGGACGAGCATGTGTTTTCTCTCATTGCGACTGGATTTGGGTGGCTGGGACTTTCTTTTAACGTGGTTGGAGTTCAAGAGATCCAATATATCGGTTTACATTTTAATTGCATTTGTATAGCGCTTACTACCCCTAGCGAGGTGCTGAAGGTAACGTATTATAGCATATAGCATTTTGAGAGAAAGAAGAAAATAACAGGAGGGGGAGGGAGAGGAAGAAGTGGATTCTGTCTCCCCTAGTAATTCGTATAAACAAAAAGGAATCCACTTACGGTGGTGTCGGTGATCCCTACAGTGGTGGGGAGCAACCAATGTTGTTTAAATACCCCTCACACACCAACAGGCCCCTTGGTGTCATGCTTCATCATCGGGGTCTTCGCAAACCTCTACGGGATGCGGCGTGCTACAACTCACGACTACGTAGGAGCACTAAAGGTGAACTATGTGTTGGTGTGTGTGGAATACTTTAGTGTGAGTGGTGAGGTGAAAAAGTGATGGTTAAAAGATACCTGGCTCGTAGGAAAAAAATAATAAACTCTCTTTATTAAGCCCTCGGCTGGTATCATTAAAAAAGTGCAGGTGAGGTTGTTTTTTTACTGGTTAGGGTATGTCAACCTCAAAAGTGCGTCGACATGTTTCGGAGTCAAAGGACTCCTTCTTCAGGACGAGGATATGCACAGTGATCCTCACCTTACTCACATGGAAATGTAGATGTCAAAGTGTGCTCTACAAAAAACAGAAAGGTGAAATGTACCTATCCGTGTTATAATGACTAAAGTCCGTTGCGCCCAATAGGCGTTATTTTACAGAACTTATGGGTAAAGACTTATTAGCCTCATGAGCCAAAAGCGTGGTATTGGGGGTTCTTTGTTCCTGCTCAATCTAGCAACGGTTACTGCAAGGCCAGGTAGGCTGTCCTCCCCTCAAACCCGGCTCCGACGATATGACGGAGTCCTTTGACTCCGAAACAACGCAGCACGCCACATCCCGTAGAGGTTTGCGAAGACCCCGATGATGAAGCATGACACCAAGGGGCCTGTTGGTGTGTGAGGGGTATTTAAACAACATTGGTTGCTCCCCACCACTGTAGGGATCACCGGCACCACCGTAAGTGGATTCCTTTTTGTTTATACATATAGCATTTTGAGTAGATTAAACGGGACTTTGCAGACCCGGGCACGCTGGCGGCCTCAACAGAGAGGTCGCAGCAGTGGATGGTACAGAGCTCCGTGCACCGGTCTCTAACAGATTAATCCTCAGAAAGGCCACCGACACCAGGGCTGCGTCGGCAGAGAGGCCAAGCAGGCTGCTTATAACAAGGGCATTTAGAGAGAAGCAGACCTCTGCGGCGGGAGCTAGGCTGAGACCCCCGGTTCCATACGGACACAAGCAGACCCATCAGGCACAAGTGGGGGTGACCAGAGGCCACCTGGGTGGGAAGCTGATGGACCTGCCACAATTGCCCGCGGACGCTTAGCAGCCTCCGCTCGTGTGCTCGGTGCCAAGCACACTTCACGGGACAGAGCCAGAGTGAGGCGCGAGGACGGAGGGTCTATGCAGAGAATGGACAAGGGCGCAGGCATACCGTGGCAAACAGCACAGCAGCACCATTACAATGAGGAAAAGAGCGTGCACATGGATAGATGGCACACAGCAGTCTGCTTCAGGGTACTGAGCATTACTCTGCAGCGTCCACGGCACCAGTTCACCGAACCTACTTAGGACATGACTGCATCAAGGGCTCGGCACTGCTGCGCACCTTTATACAACAAATTGCACAGGAACCCTCAAGATTTTAAAAGGTTGTTTACGAGGTCGATGATGGGCATACGGCATGTTTTCTGTACATAACTAGGCTTCTCGGCACTGCACACGCCCTCCGTCGGTGTTTGCTCAGCTGAACATAAGAAGTTCAAACCTGTGTCAATAAACAACTAGCCGCCGGTCCGATTTGGCGCGAATTCCGGAAGCATCATGCCTGTTGTGGGGAGGGACTTCCGGGGGAATCCTGTGCCCATGGAGTGGCTGGCCGATTAGAAAGTGGTGATGCAGGGCTCCCATGCCTGTGGGAGAGCCCCACGGTGGTGGCAGAAAGTGGCGGCTGAGGCCGTCAATGCAAGTGCAGTGAGTGGGGCTTGGTTGTACCATGGGGGCTGGTGCGTGTGTTTGTCCTTGAGCAAAGCGATCGAGTACGTGTGCAGTGGCTGGGGGCGGCTGGGGTGTGGGTGCGTGGCTGGGGCGTGTGTGCGCGGCTGGGGGCGTGGGTGCGTGCGTTCAGATTGCAAGCACGTCTTCACAAGCACGTGATCGAGTACGTATGCAGTGGCTGGGGAAGGCTGGTGCGTGTGTCCGCGCATTCAAAATGCAAGCGCGTCTTACAAGCGCGTCCACAGACCACAATCTGCTCGTGCACCTGTCTGTACCACTTGGGAAGCAAAGTCAATAACAATAGATCTCGTTGATGACAGCACTTTCGCGCTGCATCACCAGGCGAGACCTAAAAAGGATTTTATTGATTGATCGAGTTGGTAAGGAAGTTGGTATTTATGTGTTTTGCTATTTTTCAGATGTATTGCCCATTATTACAATGTTTTAATGCAATAAAAAGTTGTGTGTTTCATGTTTATTATCTCTGTACAAAAGCGAAATGGCCAGAGCCCATTTTAGAAATTACTGAGCTATAAGCATATTTCTTTTTTAACCTGTTTCCACACCTTGTTTATCTTTAATAAGTAATGCTTGTCCCTCGACCCTATTTTGTAATGGAAGGGTATGGTGTATTTATTGAAATATAGTGGTGAGAGTTATACAAACACATGAGTTGTAATTTACGACAGTAACACAAACCAGTCAGCAATTCTTTTCAGAAGGATTCATATTCCTACACACACACAACTTTGCTGTGTGATTACATTTTATTCTTTTTTACATTAAATATTGCAACTATAAACGGAGGAGGTAGTCCTGATTAGCCCTGATCTGTGCTTTAACAATTGAACACTAACTTGCCCAGCAGTCGCTCAACACATAGCCACTGTCGTGCACAGACTTTTCATGAAAACATCTTTTACTTCCTTGCAGTTAAATTCGTTTTCCATACTGAGCTGCACAGTAGGCTCTTAATCCATCGAGTTGCCATAGCGGACACATTGCTTTATAAAGCATATCCTGGATGTTGGTTTAAAGGCAGTGCGGAGGGGGGCCTCTACATAATGTTTGGGGTTTCTTCTGCGGCTACAATAAGACAGATATGTGGACACAATAATTGAATGGCTGTTTTTACCTTACTTTTTACCTTAATTTGAACAGCGGATCGTTATTGAAAGCAAGCATGTTCGGTGCCACAGTAAAAGAAACACGCTTACATAATTGATGCTTGCACCTGATTTTGTCTCAGCTGCACTACATGCAAAAGTGCCGATTACTAACAATTTCCTGGTGTAATTTTCCGCATGTTCTGGAATACATTTTCTTTCTTTAGAGGATGCTAAAACGCCTTCTGCTTTAAGGAGGTACAAGATATGTTGACCCATTTAATATGAAGAATATCTTAACGGTTCAATTTCAACACATATGGTAATACTAATGCAGTGTATTGGATGGAAGGAGTGTTTAACTGAAAGAGATTTTGTTTTATAATATTTAAGAGTGGACCCGAGGTTCCCTTCCATTGAAGCAATGTTTGTACTGCCGGCATGTTGTACTCCACTATGCACACACATATGGCTCTTGATAATAATAAAGATATTTTATTATTTGCCATGTATGTGTAGCATCAACTTGGCTCAAGGGCGTTGGAGCGCTTTACATGAGCACCAGTTACATTACACAAGGACACATTCATTTTATTTTAGGCACAGGAAGATTAAGTAATTTGCCCAGAATCATAGGATGTTAAGCCGAAGCCACCGGGATTCAAAGTTGATTCTCCACAGTTCCAGTGTGTCAGCAGCCCTGCCATTAATGCCACTTCTAAAAATTAACATACTTGTGCTAAAGATGGGTGGCAAAGGATATCGGTAGACAGGTGCTGCCTGAGAACTGGAAAGAGTGCCTGTGCCAGTCCCTTCTGGTTATTTTTTTAATTTTTTTTTTAAGAGTCAAGGGGATCCTGAGTCTCAGTTAATACAAAAGAGGGGCCCCCTGTAGAAGATACGGGCAGACGTCAGGGGAAAATTACTCTACTGCAAGGGAGAAAGTCCACCCTAGCGGATCAAGGAATGGCCCATAAAGAGTCCAACATTAATTAACATACAACAAGGACCTCACCAAGGGGCAGCAGAAAGGTCACAAGGTACACAAAATGTCAAATATGAAAGTATAAAATCTTTATTTTCTTTTAATCATATTTTGTTTGTGTAAACTTCATACAAAATACTTTGTGTCCTAGTACATAGATTAATTAATTAATAAAACATACTTCAATAAATACACAGTACAATCACCCCACAAAACCTCTCAACAAACACACACATCCTTTTCTTTCAGTCACACTCAAACAATCACTAATATACCAGATACTAGATACACATTCCTCAACGTAATCCCCAGAGTGACAACAATAATGATTGGATCCTGCGGGATCTTCATAGCAAATTGCCAGAGAGTCCAAGTTGATGGGAGAGGATCCAGGAAACACGTAATGCCAATGCGCGTTTCGGTGCACAGCCTAGATCTACAGGCGCACCTTCATCAGGGCTCTCACGCCGAAGTAGTGGGGGACACAACACATAGGAAAAAACCCGGGGCCAATCTGTCATCAACAGAAAAGTTACATTTTAGAATCAACACCCTCATAAACTGTTGCATAATTATTCAATTTATACTTCCCATACGTCAAATATAACATGAATTTCATTCAGTTAAATATACATCTATAGTTCCACACAGTATGAAATCAGATATATAACACAATTTATTTTGAGACATGCTCCTAAATTGGTGAGCTCCAATGTTGAGAGAATAAATAATAACACAATACATATAGAAACCGTGTACTCAATACACTAAAGAGAATTCCTGGAAATAAGACATCTCATGCATTTCCTATATCAACAGTCATACTAGCGTCTCATCGCTCAAGAATATCCAGATGGTCAAAGAAGGCAATATTCAGAAAAGAAGAGAAAGGCAGAAGCATTTGACTCAGTCTGTCAGTGTGGTACATTTACCTCTACTCGAGGTCCCCAGGTCTGTATAGTTCCGCTGGGTAATCAGTTAACGATAGCAGGCCCAATGTAGATGGCAAGGTTAAACGAGCTAGTCAAATAGAACCTAGTTGGGATTAGGCAAGAAAAACAAGGGGAACGTTTCCACCGGGTTCGGTAGGTAGAACCGATTTACACATATATCAGAAGGTCAACAGCAGACCCTCTTTTTCACATGACTTACCCGCTGTACCAGTATCTTTGGTAATGCGTTTTTCAAAGATCTCGCAGAAAATTCAGCTTCAACTTACGGGCAGGCTCACGATTTTACCTAAACAAAAATATACATTCATCAATGTGGCCTCTACATCCATCGTTCAAATTTTGAAGAAGTTGTTTAAGGATTAGTAGTATAGCCAAATGCTACACTCAAGCGGATTAAAAGTTCCCTCGTTCTTCCTTTCAATTCCAAATGACTAGGGAGAAAGACTAACCCGGCATCCTCGTCAGAATCGGTAAACATGCAGCTGTAAAAAATGGCTAAGTCAGACGAATTAAGCATACCGCATAATTGCCGGCATGGCATGCTTCACTCTTTACGACCGTCCACAACGGAGGCTCGGCTGGAGTTCCTTTATTGGCCTTAATTTCACACATGCTCTGTAAGATAATCAAGAGAGCATGAAAGAAAATTAAATATAGTGAATCTACGCTAGGTTTTTCACCCGTCTACAGCGAGACAACTTGTAACATAAAGCAACCTCGCTAGCAAGAACGGATGGTCACGTAGATACGGGCGGGATCCCAGAGAAGGGTTTCCCCTACAGGCAAAATCCCTTCCAAAGGCCGTATTCGTTGATCATTAGAGAACCCCTCTTACCTAGCAACAGCGGCAGAATCAACGAAGATCGAACTCTTCTCTGCAGATCCGGTGCTCACGGGTATCAGGCGACCGTAACTCGCGTGTTTCCGCCGTTAAAGAAGGGTGGTGAGGACACGCCCCTCATCTTTAATTTGAAACACCTGCCCGCCTCTCTCAGGTTCCTCAAGGTTATCGGCAAGACCCGACATGGGTCAGTGTATTAATCCAGTCACGGACCCACAATAACAGTCTGTCCGTGCAGGATAGCAACTCTGTCGAACATTGGCAGAAATTGCAAAATGTTGCCTCAATAACAAAAAGATCTGGCACTCTGCACCAATGTGCGCTACATAAAAGAAGGAAATAAAACAGGCTCTTCAAATTGCAGTCATGCGACAGGAAGGGTAATGGCTATAGGAAGACCCGCCATCAATTTCAGAATATAGGAGAAATACCCGAAAAAAAGGGGAAGAAACAAATACATCTCATAATAAGGCATTCTCCTAGGGGCAACAGTCGTTCAGACCCGTTCTCACCGAGTCAAGAAGGAAAATCCAAAAAACTTCTCTTTTCTTCCTTATCAGAGTCAAATCTTTCCCAGGAATGACGCAAATTTTCTCAAGTATTGGCCATTTCAGGTCACCATCACTGTGGTTCGCAGTGCCCCAATGGCTACAAGTGGAGCCCCACTTTTGCAGTTTTGAATGCAGGATTTGTGCTTACCAATCCTGGAAGCTTGTTTCCTTTCCAGTAAAGAATTGGCTTGGTAGTTTGGTCTGCCCTGTTCCCATGATGCACTGGGCCAGGGTCAGACTAATTTGCATGTAGCCAGGTTCTGAAATGGGATGGTGCAGTGAGCTATAAAACGGTGATGGATCAAGCCCTGATCTTTTGACTGGGAAGGAGTGTTCTGCTTAATTCAGATACTCTGTCCATCACCACCCCCTTTTTGAATACCAATCCTGGTTCTGCACTCACGTCCCGTCTCACCCGCATAAGGGAGTCCACAAGGGCAAATAATGACATAAATCACATTTGAGCTCCGACAATTGCTCATGCCATTAAGTTGAATAGTCCGGTTGCCTATCTGTAGCGTACTGCCCGTTAACGCTTGCGGACATGCATGGCGATTTCCGCAGCGGTGATTCCCAGTCACAGGGGGAAGACCCAGCACTCCAACTTGTTTAGACTCCCTCGTGGTCTTCACAGTTCCTCTTACTAGATAATTGCGCAGATTTTTATTGCGTCAAAAAGCGAAAATGGGTTTAGGGATCTGTTGTTCTAAATCATTTGCATTGAGAATATACCACAGCGAGTTAACAACTTGTCTGATCTTATTGTTCATTACCGAATGTTTCATGATGCATCCTGAGTCTCAGACCAAGGGTACCTGCTGCACTAACACATTGCACTCATGCATTTCAACCTACAACACTAGTCGGGGAGGACGACAAACCTACCAAGAAGAATTTCATAGGTATTTTCCCAAAAGCATGAACGGTTGATGCCTCTTTAGATGTTTGAATAGCAACATTGTCACAGCATGTTGCTTTTGTTAACACAAACATTTTCACTAGGATACCAACTTCTTTTTAGGTCGAAGCCTGCCAGACAGAGCAGCTGTCTGGTTTGCTAACAACATCTTGAGGACATTCAGAAAGCTTCCCTGGGAATGTGTTCCACCCGTTTTTTACCATTGGCTTTGTTGTTTGTAACTCACATGTGCTTGCTTTCTATTTGCTGGCTATTACTGTTTTAGGATGTCCAACTTGAGTTTGTCCCTTCCCTTGCCCAAAGCCCATTTACTGTATTCTTCCATCAGTATTGGATTTCTGTAGACAGACTTTCAAATCTTGTTTTTATCTTGTCTCATTTGCTGTGCATTCAAAGGCAGAGGTCAAATGTCAGGCTCTGTATTCCAGGGAGCTTGGTGTTTACTTTTCTTTGGATGACTTCAAAGTGAGAGGATTTATGTGACAATCATTCTGCCTCTGGGGAGTGCTTGATGAAGGCTGTACAATGTTAGTTTTTTCTAGCACAGAACAACATTTAAATACCTGTAAATGAACTGTGCAGATATTTCAGAATTAGAAAAGCCCAAATGAAGCAAATTTTTCATAATTTGGAAGTGTGGTGGAAACAAATATTTTAAAGCGATCAAAAAAATCATTATGCTAGGTGATGACATATCCACACAATATATAGTTTTGCTCTGTACATTTTTAACAGTGAAACTGTATGTATGTGCAAATGTAATGGTGATTTCAATTGAAGATGTGTTGTCGGTAATGGAAGTCTGCTACCACATCATGCATTTTCCACTCCACGCCAATCCACTCTACTCTGCACCACTCAACGCAAAAGCACTCTACTCTGCACCACCCAACTTTACACCACGCCACTGCACTCTGAGCCATTGCACTCTACTCCACTCTTCACTACTCCATTTTATGCCACTCCACTCTATGCCACTTTACTCTATGTCTCTCAACTCTTCTCTGTACCAGTCTATACCACTCTACACCACAGCACACTTTGCCTCTGTTTTCTTCTCCACTGCACTCTACACCACTCCAGTTTAGGCCACTCCACTCTACTCTGCACAACCCCACTCTACGTAACTCCCTTCTGTGCCACTCTGCAATAGTTCACTCCATGCCCCTGCACTCTATGCCAATGCACTGTATGCCACTTTGCACCATTACTCTACATACTCTACTCTACCCTGTACCACACCACTCTATGCCACTCCACTCTACTCTGAAACAATCTACTCCATGACATTGCACTCTACGCCACTCTGCGCCTCTTCACTCTGTGCTACTCTACTCTATGCCATTGCACTGAACACTCAACACTATTGCACTCCACAACACTCTTCTTTGCAACACTGCACTCTCTGCCACTGAACTCCACAGCACTCTACTCTGCACAATTGCTCTCAATGCTACTGCACTCTGTAGCACTCCCCTCAAGGCCACTGCACTCTGCAACACTCCACTCAACGCTACTGCACTCAATGCAACTGCACTCTACACCAATGTACTCTACTCTGAACCACTCTACGCCACTCTTTTGCTCCACTCTACATCACTGCACTCTATGCCACTCTATTCTGTACCACTTTATGCCCCTACACTCTATTGCACTCTTCTCTATGCTACTCTACTCTGCACCACTGCACTCTATGATACTGTATTCTATGCCTCTCTGCACCACTCCATTCTGCACCACTGCACTCTAAACCACTGCACTCTACTATGCACCACTCTAATCTATGTCACTGCATTCTACTACGCTGCATTGTACGCCAGTTAATTTTATGCCATTACACTCTATGCCACTGTACCTTGTACAACACTCTACGCCAATGCACTCTACACCAGTCCACTCTAGTCTACTCTATGTGAGGAACTTGGTAATTTTCGATCTCAGGGAATACTTACTAATATAACAAGAACTTGGCACAGACTCTGAAAATATGAAAAGACATCTTTATTAAACTTAACATAGTGAGGCCACGTCACCCAGAAGCCGTAGCAAGTGAATGAGGTAGTCTGAGGAATGAAGAGGACATAGGCCTTTTATATGTTTTTAGCGTTACATGAGTCAGTACAAAAAGGAAAGGGGCAGTTCTAGCTTTTGCAAACATGCAAAAAAAAACAACATTCCTTCTTACACAAGCTGCAGAAACCCATAATAAAAACCCGGCACATCCCCATCGTAAACAGGCCATAAAGAAGGGAGCAGAGACAGGTGTGAGTAAGATAAGACAGGGTGTGTGTGCGATGAAAAGGTTTATGGCATGTTGTGCCTTGATGCTATCTCGCTCGGCCACTGGGAAAGGAACTGGCCGGGCAGGTTCGGCCTGGGGCAATGGTTTCAGCTTGCCCAGGTCACAGAGAATTCAATTAAGGTGTACATGTCCTTTGGAATTGAATTTGGCTGTAGTTATAAGCCTATGTGAGGGCAACTCACAAAATGGCTGCTGTACACAAAATGGAAGCCAAGGGTTCAGGACGAAAATGACGATTTCGAGGTGAAATCGTTACTGGAATATGACGAAAATGCTTGTACATAGTGTACTAGCCATTCTCGGTCTTTTGATATAAAAATCGTCATGCTACGACAAAGTTTATTACACGAGTCCAGAATTTTTCAGTACCACATATGCCACTCCACTCCACTGTAATCCACTCTATGCCATTGCACTCTACTATGTCCCACTCTACTCTGCACCACTCTACCCCACTGCACTCTATGCCATTCTAATCCATGCCAATGCATTCAATACCACTGCAGTCTACAACACTACTCTGCAACACTGCACTGTACGCTACTGAACTCTATGCCAGTCTACTCTGTGCTGCTGCATTCTTTGCCAGTACACTCTACACCACTCTCCTCTGCATCATTCCATTATATGCCCCTTCACTCCGCAGCAATCTACTCTACGCCACTGCACTCTACGGCACTATACTCTACTCTGCAGCACTCAACATCACTCTACTCTGCACCAGTCTACACCACTCTACTCTGCACCACATTACTCCACTCTACTCTGTTCCACTCTTGCCACTTCACTTTACACCACTGCACTCTATGCTACTCTACTCTGCACCACTGTACTCTATCATGGAACACTCTAATCTGTGCTACTCAGTAGCGACTCATAGTGGGAGTGCTGCCAGGCGCTGACGTGGGGTGGGGGTTGTAAACTACAGAATGCGGCCTCACAGAGGTAAGTACACAAACAAATAAATAAAACGAATTTCCTTGCATGCGGTGCATTGCCAAATGCAACAAAATGAAGGTCGGAAAACAGGCGAGGGATGGCAAAACGTTAAGGGATAACCGTGCAAAAAGGGCAGGTGGAACAGAGTTTATTGTGAGATTTCAATATTTACAGGAGAGTATTTTCACTGTAGCTTAACTTCATTATGTTATGTTAAATGGACATGTGAAACCTTTCAATTTCACTGGCCTTGGTTGTGTGATTTATAACGCACACAGAAAATTCAGACCTGCCAACTTCTAAACATTTTTCATAGAGTGGGAGGAAGGCGGAGGGTCTTTAGAGGGACAGGACTTTGTGAGCGCTTGTGAAGCAGTCCTATGGTCATTAGACTGAATATCGGAAACAGAAATTTCATGGAACACAATATTGTGTCAAGAATATCGAGGGCAAAATTATTGTGAAGGTAAGATTCTATAGGTAGGCAAAGTTTAACTATATATAATTTCACATATATGTACCATGTCGATATATATACGAGCAAGGTAAATAGAAGTAGAGTTAAGACCAGTAAATCTATACTTAGCTATTTGCACTTACCTTCTTGATATTTTGGCCCACTATATTTTTCACACAATATTTTTATTTCTGATATTCTGTTAGTGATCCACTTCTACTCCCCTCCTCCCTAAAAAAAACCAAGAAAAGCTCCTCAGACTGTTACTGGTGTACTGGGTTGTTTATGGACATCAGCTGTGCAAAGGCTCCACAATGCAGCTGGAAACCCGTGCTTAAAATGGATTTCTAGAACACCCTTTGATCTACCAAGTGATAACAGTTCCTAACCAGGTGACCGTGTGAAGGCAGCCCATATCATGTGACTCATTGTAGCACTGTGTATGTTGGAAGATCAGAAAATGCAGCTGTGTATAGCTGGCTTTGCGTGTTGTTAAAATGCACATGAGCAACCTTTGACTTTAACTGTGCTTTTTGTGTGATGTCCTTCAAGAGAAACATATAAATCTAGCCATCCTTAACTGTGTGATGTAAAAATGTGCATCAGAAAAATTTGCACTGTAACTGGACCTTACTGTGTGAACCCATAATTTCCTAAGAAACCTACGACTGTGCCTGACATGTATTCCTCAGTGATGTGCGTGATGCACATGAGACACTAATAACAGTCACTGTCCAGTATTGTGTGATATCACAATGAGAATGTGTAAATGAAAAAAGGAATTGAAAAATACTTAACTGTTCAGAAGTAGTATTAAAAAGAGAAAAATTGGCGGAGGAGGTGTCATAGCCGATGTGCTAATAATTCCTATTTAAAGTCCTGATGTGAATGTTTTTTTTAAAACGTCTTTTTAAGGTGACAAGAAAATAATACATATTGCGAGCCTCCGTGGCTTTAATCGAATACAGAATCTCTTAACACATACTTTGAGACTTGTCATTCTTTAAATCCCTGAGGCATGCAAGGAAACTTTCATTGTAAATGGCCTTTATTATGTGATTATATCCACAATTGGGATTTAATGGGTTGAGTTGGACTAGAAGCATACTAATCCCTAATTATCATTGAAATCAGAAATATGAACGCCTGCTTATATAGTGAATCAGAACAGGCGGATCTCATACATCTAAGTAGTGTCCTATATACTAATTTGTGTATATGTGTTGGAGCTGCGAGAGAAAACAACTTTTTAGGACAAGAACCCTTACTCACCTGACAGTGACATGCTTCAGCATTGGGTTCCCACCTCAAACCCGGACTGCAAGGTCCATGGTGTGGGCTTCAACTCCCCTATGGAGAGGAGCTGAGGTGTTTTTCAAAGATGATCTGGGCAAAGGGGTCAGTGGGGCCAGAGTGCAAAGAAGTAAAAAGTGGTGGTGAATAAAACTTTCTCTAGGGGGCCGCATCAACTTTATTCAATGGACCACTGGGATAGAAAAAGGGAATATATACGTCCAAAAAGAGATCAAAACACTGGGTAGTCCTTGCAGCACCCAACTTGTTAGTTAGTGCAGCTCTGAAACAGATGTCCCAGCTAGAGTCCATTTCAGAGCTGCACTAACTAACAAGTTGGGAGCTGCAATACGTACCCAGTGGTTTGAGACTGGACAGCACATCTCTTTTCATTAGCAAGACGGTGGACACAGAATATACATGGGTCATCGCTAACCTGGCTGCTTTGATCTCTTGTTGGCCACTATATTTTCCTTTTTATTTATCACAACTTTAAACAGAGTGACTATTATTACTCTAAGTCCTGACAAGTGCACTAGTACCCCTTTGGGGCCATAGAGGGTCAGAGACATGTTGACCAACAAGAGGGGTATACAATTTCAAAAACCCCAGTCCTCTTTTTTTACTCTATCCCCGTGGTCCAAAGAATAAAGTAGACCCCCTGGAGATAGTTTTATTCACCACCACTTTTTCACTTCCTTGTCCCCTGTTCATCAATGCAGTCCGGGTGTGAGGAGGGAGCCCAATGATGAAGCATGTCACTTTCGAGTGAGTGATGGTTCTTGTCCTAAATGGATATCTTCCCTGGCAGCTCCATCACACATACACTATTAGTATATAGGATACTACTTGGATGTATGAGATCCGCCTGTCTGGATACCCTATATAGCCAGGTGTACTTTATTATGTGATGCCATAAGGCACATGAGAACCTTTTTACTGTAAATAGGCCTTTATTGTGTGATGTTAAAATGCACAGGAGAACCCTGTAAGGAAATATCTCTTTTTTCATGATCACCCCCAAAGTTTTCGATGGATGCTGCTGTTTATTGTTTACTCTGAGAGCGCACTGAGGCCTGCTAACCAGACCCCAGTGCTCTGACCACTAAAAATATATGTTTGATCAGCTTATATCCAACTGGCATGAGGTAACTTACTAATAAGTCCCTAGTAAATGATACCTGGGGTACCCAGGGTCTCTAAGTTAAAGTGTCCCTCAGGAGCTGCAGCACTCATTGGGCCAACCTGAGTGTGACAAAGTAAACCATGTCTCCCAACCTGCCAATGTAGACTGATAGAGCAGTTTTAAACTGCTAAATCAACTTCCCAGATATCCCTTTTTATTATCTGTAAGACACCCTTACGTTAGGCCTATCGAGTCCAAAGGCAGGGTGCTGTATATTAAAAAGTAGTACATATACTTTTCATGTGTTCTAACATTAGAAAACTCAAATTATCATTAAGAAGAGTTGCTTTTGATACTAAAGACTTTGTGCTAAGAAGAAACCGTGCTTGAACTATTATTTTTCCTTCCAAGAGTATTTATTAAGATTGTGGTATATTTTTGTCGTTATTTGGTCTTGTGCTAAGCCTTATATAAAAATACTTATTTTTATAATACTACTGTGTCGTGTCCATTTGTAGTGTATTCACTTTATTACTGTATGTGGTCATAAATGCTTAACGCACTGCCTCTGAGATAAGCCTGTCTGCTTTGCCAAGCTACCAAGGGGGTGAGCAGGGGTTATCTAAGTGTGTGATCTCCTTGCCCTGACTAGAAAAGGTGTGTCCCTATTTGTCAGAAGTATATACCTCTGCCAACTAGAGACAGCCGCTTCTAACATTGGTGGGTCAGCGGTGGGATTTTGAACTTTGCATTTATGACCCATGTGCAGTGATTAGTGTGCGCTACATAGTGAAAGCAGACCATAGCGCAGCCACAATCTGTTTTGGTTGGATATTCTATTTTTGTTCTCCGCTTTTCCTGAAGCTTGATTTTTGAAACTGCCAGTTTTAACCATGAGTGATACCGGAGTCACTCCCCTTGTTGTTGTTGTGGAGGAATTTGATAGAGCCAAGATAGGGACATACGAAAAGAAGCAACTGCAATACTTTTGCAAGCAGTTTCAAGTTCCTACCAAAGGCATCTCCCGGAAAGGAGACTATTCCAAAGCATTGGAGGCCTGGTTAGAGGCCAGAGACCCCTCTGCCCCGGTGGTGGTACCGACAGAGGAAGGGGAGGAGGAAGTGCCCGTGACTGGGCCTGTATCCCCTCCTGGTAGCAGTGTTTCCTCCAAAGGTCTTTCCCCTGAAGAAAGAGAAGAAAGGGCGAAGGAGCGAGCCTACAACGTGGAAATGGCCAAACTTAAGATAAATGGGCAGTTGGAGATAGAGAATGCAAGAGGCAGGAGAGAAGCTGATTTGGAGATCAAAAGATTAGAGTTTGAAAGAGAGAAGTTAGCTTTTGAGCGTGAGAGAATGGTGAGGGACATGGAGCTCAAAGCTAAGGAGTTAGAATTGAATCCCTCTGGTGGCAGCGTCCCATCTGTGCCTGCAGAAAGTAGGTTTTATTTTCCCAAAGATGTGATCAAAGATTTTCAGAAGAATGAGGATATTGGTCAGTGGTTTAAAGCATATGAGTTAGCATTGTTGGCCCACCGGGTCCCTGAGAAGGATTGGGGAGCGGGGTTGTGGGGTCGCTTTGTGAATGAGGGAAGAGATACCCTGTTAGACATACCTGTTGAGAATAGGATGTCTTATGCTCATATGAAAGATGCTTTAATGTTAAGGTATGGCCTAACCCCAGAAAAGTACAGACAGGCCTTTAGAGAATGTAAGAAGTTGCCTGGTACCACGTGGGTGGAGTATGTGTCATATTTTTGCAGAGCCATGGATGGTTGGGTAAAGGGCAGCAAAGTGGAAAGTTATGATGCTCTTTATGATTTGTTTGCTTGGGAGCACTTGTCTAATAACTGTTTTCCAGAGCTGCGCCAGCACCTTATTGATAGCAAGATATCTAACCCTAGAAAACTTGCTGAAGAGGCGGACCGCTGGGTCAGTACCAGGGTCCACAAGGGTCCAGTGGGAGACTCAGCCAAAGGTGGGCAGGGTCCCCAGCAGAGGAGTGGGGGGGACAAGGGTAAACAGAAGGAGTCCCAGAAAGGGCCCCAAAGTAGTCCCCAAGGGAACCAAGGGAAAGGTTCCCAGCCTCCCCCTGTGAAGAAATCAGAGCCCCCGCCAGGTAAACCTGGTCATAGGGGCCCACTGACCTGCTTCGTTTGTAAGCAGGTAGGACACCGTTTTTATGACCCTCAGTGTCCCTTGAAGAAGTCTGGTGCACTACCCAGTGCACCACCCCGTCAGTTGGCTAGTGTAGCTCTGGGAGGGGAGGAGATGGTTGCCCATGGTGGGGAGGGTCCCGCAGAGATGTCCCTGGTCTCTCTAGGAGACATGGAATTGGTCCCTCCACCCCCTCTGCCTAGTAACACTAAAAAATATAGGCAGTGGGTGACCATTAATGGCCATAGAGTGGAAGCTCTCAGAGACACCGGAGCGAGTGTGACAGCTGTCAAGTGTCACTTGGTGTCCAGAGAGCAGGTTGTTCCCCACGCATTCTACCCTGTGATAGCTGCTGACAACTCCCAGAAAGAGTGTGAGGTAGCTCAAGTTTCCTTTGAATGGGGGGGAGTTTCGGGTACTCTTCAGGTTGCTGTGAGGCCCGCCATGCCTGTTGATTGTCTCCTGGGCAACGATTTAGAAGACTCCCCTTGGGCTAAGGTGGAGAGGGAGACACATTTGAAAATGTTGGGTGTGCCAGAGTGGGTGTGTGCAACCACTCGATCCATGACAGCAAGTAAGGGGGTTGATGGAGTTCTGGAGCCTGAAAGTATGGCCCAGAACCCAGCTGTGAAGAGAAGAGGCAGGGGGCGCGGGAAACCGTCCCCCGTAGTTCCCGTGGTCCAGGAGGAGGCAGACCTCGAGGGGGATGCCCTGGAACCCACAGGTGAACAAGTTGCCGAACTGGGAGACCTGCCCGAGCTGACCCATTGGCAGCAGGATGGTGGTCCCTCCAGGGAGGAATTCTGTGCAGAACAGAAAGTGTGCCCTTCTCTTGTGGGTATGAGGCAGCAGGCCTCAGCCCAAACCTCAGGTGATCAGTCAGGGTCACATTTTGTGTACTGGGAGAACGACCTCCTGTATAGCGAGCCTAAGGCTGCTGAGCCTGGGTCAGCCCGTGTGCTGGTGGTACCCCAGCGCTTCAGAGCCTTCCTACTGGGTTTGGCTCATGACGTTCCTTTAGCTGGACATCTGGGGCAGGACAAGACCTATGACAGGCTTGTCACCCATTTCTATTGGCCTCAGATGCGAAGGGATGTAGACATCCAGTGCAAGACCTGTCAGACTTGCCAGGCAAGTGGGAAAAGCGGGCGGAAGCAGAAGGCTCCCCTCCAACCTTTTCCCGTGGTCAGTACCCCCTTTGACCGGGTGGGGATTGACATTGTTGGGCCACTGGACCCCAAGACAGCCCTGGGCAACAGGTTCATCCTGGTCTTGGTGGACCATGCCACACGGTACCCGGAAGCCATCCCTCTCAGAACAGTGACTGCCCCCGTGGTGGGACGGGCGCTGATGGGTGTTTTCTCCCGAATGGGGTTCCCCAGAGAGGTGGTGTCAGACCGGGGCACCAACTTCATTTCCAACTATATGAAGTCTCTGTGGAAGGAGTGTGGGGTAACTTATAAGTTCACCACTCCTTACCACCCTCAAGGTAATGGGTTGGTTGAAAGATTCAACCGTACCCTTAACGGCATGATCATGGGTCTTGAAGAACCAATGAGGCGTAAATGGGACGTCCTCTTGCCATGCCTGTTGTTTGCTTACCGTGAGGTGCCACAGAAGTCTCTAGGGTTCAGCCCCTTTGAGCTTTTGTATGGTCACCCGGTAAGAGGACCTTTAAGTCTGGTCAAAGAAGGCTGGGAGCAATCTCCCAGGAAACCTCCCCAGGATGTATACAGTTACATGCTGGCCTTTAGGAACCAGACTAGGCGCTTCAGGGATCTTGCTCAGGCAAATCTGGAGGCCAGCCAGGAGGAGATGAAGCGGTGGTACGACCAGAGGGCCACTCTGGTAGAGCTTCAGCCTGGACAGAAAGTTTGGGTCATGTCCCCTGTGGAACCTTGTGCGCTCAAGGACAGGTGGACTGGACCATTCGAGGTTGTGGAGAAGAAGAGCGATGTCACCTACCTGGTGGATTTAAAGTCTCCCAGGAACCCCTTGCGGGTCCTGCATGTCAACCGTTTGAAGCCCCACTTAGAAAGGTCCGAAGTGGGCATGCTCCTAGCTACAGATGCTGGAATGGAGGAGGAGAGTGAGCCTCTTCCTGACCTCCTGTATGCAAAAGAGCAAGATGGGTCAGTGGATGGTGTTGTCCTCTCTGACACACTGACCCCTGAACAGCAGCAGGATTGTCGCCATTTGTTGGGGCAATTCCCTGATCTGTTTTCCTTGATTCCTGGTGTTACTCAGTGGTGTGTCCATGATGTAGACACCGGGGACAGCACTCCTGTCAAGCACAAGGCTTACAGAGTGACTGACAAGGTCAGAGCATACATCAAGGAGGAGGTCTCCAAGATGTTTGCCCTAGGGGTGGTTGAGTCCTCTAGCAGTCCTTGGGCCAGCCCCGTGGTCTTGGTTCCAAAGGCTGCAGCGCCTGGTGCTTCACCGGAACTTCGGTTCTGTGTGGATTACCGAGGACTCAATTCAGTCACCAAGACTGACGCGCACCCCATCCCCAGAGCTGATGAGCTCATCGATCGGTTAGGGGCTGCCCAGTACCTTAGTACGTTTGATCTAACGTCTGGGTACTGGCAGATCGCCTTGACCGATGGGGCAAAAGAGAGGTCAGCATTCTCCACACCAGATGGGCACTACCAGTTCCGGGTTATGCCCTTTGGGATGAAGAATGCCCCTGCCACCTTCCAGAGGTTGGTCAACCAGGTCTTGGCTGGGCTGGAGGATTTCAGTGCTGCCTACCTGGACGACATCGCAGTGTTCAGCGCCAGCTGGGAAGAACACTTGTGCCACCTCCAGGAAGTGTTGTTGGCCCTGCGCAGAGCAGGCCTCACAATCAAGGCCAGTAAGTGCCAGATTGGGCAGGGTTCAGTGGTGTACTTGGGGCACCAAGTAGGGAGCGGCAAGGTGGCCCCCCTGCAACCCAAGATTGATACCATCCTGGCATGGGCACCGCCCAAAACCCAGACTCAGGTGAGAGCCTTCCTGGGTCTCACGGGTTACTACAGGAGGTTTGTCAAGGATTATGGTAACATTGTGCACCCCTTGACTTCGCTGACTTCCAGGAAGCAGCCAAGACTTGTGAACTGGACTGACGCCTGTCAGACGGCCTTTGACACCCTGAAAACTGCAATGTGCACAGCACCCATACTCCAGGCACCCGACTTTTCTAAAGAATTTGTTGTTCAGACGGACGCTTCAGAGCATGGCGTGGGGGCTGTTCTAGCTCAGGTGAATGAAGAGGGCCGAGACTTACCTGTAGCCTTCATCAGCAGGAGGTTACTTCCCAGGGAACAGAGGTGGAGTGCGATAGAAAGAGAAGCATTTGCTGTGGTCTGGGCACTGAAAAAGCTGAGACCCTACCTGTTTGGGACTCACTTCCGGGTGCAGACAGACCACAGGCCCCTCAGATGGTTGATGCAGATGAGGGGTGAGAATCCAAAGCTGTTGAGGTGGTCCATTTCCCTACAGGGGATGGACTTCACGGTGGAACACCGCCCTGGCACAGATCACGCCAATGCTGATGGTCTGTCCAGATTTTTCCGCCTTAGTGATGAGGACTCCCTAGGGTAAGGGTAGTTCTCCCCACATTTCAGCTGGAGGGGACACGTGTTAGACCTGGCATCATTGGCATGAGTCTCTCCTCCATTTTTTCTGTTTGCCTCCTCTGTTTACGATGTTTTTGCTGGTATATGCTTTGGGCACTGTGCCACTGCTGATCAGTGCCACAGTGCAAGTGCTCCCTATGTGAAATTGCTGTATTGATTTACTTCCATGTTTGGCTTATTTGGTTTACTATCAGTCCCTAGTAGAGTGCACCAGGAGTGCCAGGGCTTGTAAATACAAATGCTGCTAGTGGGCCTGCAGCACATGTTGTGCCACCCACAAGAGCGGCCTAGTAAAAGTATGTCTGAAGGTCTGCCATTGCCAGACCACGTGCAGTCTGACTGTCACGAGGACTGCGCAAGTACACCTACTTGCCAGTCCCTAAAACCTTCCCTTAACTTCATGTTAGTCACCCCTATGGTAGGCCCACGGGCAGGGTGCATTGTAAGCATAAGGTAGGACAAGCCTGACAAGGTTGGCATGTCCTAATAGTGAATTACATCCATAGTCGTTTTTCACTATTGTAAGGTAGCCTGCTCTCCATCAGTTAGAATGGGCTGCCAGGATTATTAATGTTATAATCCTAGCGGGCTCGGGGAGCATGGTGCAATGTCGAGTTTGGTATCCCTGAACTCAGGGTTTAATAATGCATCCGTTTGTGTGGATGGTTTTTGGACTCTGTGTTTGAAAATAGCACTTTTAGAAAGTAGCTATTTTCTTGTCTAACTGTCTACCGGTCTCTGCTGGTTCTGGTGTGTGTGTGACAGGAGCTGGGTGGCTCCAGAGAGTCTGAATGAGTCAGTGTGGGATGAGTGGGGCATTTGCATTGAGAGTAGGGGAGAGTAGCTCTTGATAGCCTGCCCTGCCTGATACAATGTTGGCTCCGCCCCCCTGCCAGGCGACTGATGACTCTGTGCTTGCCTGGGACTTCCCTGGCCCGCCTCCTGCCGGGCAGCTGATGGCCCTGCCCCTGCCAGTGACAATGCTGGCTCCGCTCCTGCTGAGCGGCTGAGGACTCTGCCCTGCCCCGTGAATAGGCCAGGTGCTCTGGCCTGGCAACACCCACAACAAACCCAGGATGGGGGGAAATTCCCCTGCATGGACAAAGGGATCAAAGCCAAAAAGGGGTATAAGAGAAGGACCCCTGAACCAAGAAATCAGATCACTTCTGACAAGGAAACCTGAACCAAGGACAAGAAGCCTGCTGATCTAAGGACTGCCTACCCCTTCTGCCAGAGTGCTGTTTGTTGGGGGAATCCTGCATTGCTTCTTTATTTTTGCCAAGGAACCAGGAGAGAGGAACTTTTGTGTGTACTCTCACTCTTTGCTGAGAAAATCTCCAAGGGCTGGAAGAGTGCCAGTCTCCTGTTGAAGTCACAGGGCTAAAGGACTTCATCTGTTAAAGTGCTATTTGCTGGAGTTTGTGAATCCAGCACCTCTGAAAGAATCCAGCAATCTCGACGCCGACGGACGCCGCCGAATCCAGCTCGACATCGTGAGTAACGGCTCCAGTGTCCCGCTTCCTCGACGCCGGCCGCCGGGCCCGATCGACGCCAGCAGCAACGCCAGTGAGTAGTGAGTTCGGCTCCAGCTCCAAGTGACCCCGTGTCTGCACCGCCGCTGATCGCATCGACTTCGAGCCCTCTCGACGCCGTGAGCGCTGCTCACTCTTGCAACATCGACATCGACGACGCCGTATCCTGCTTCATCCCGTGAGCGCTGCTCCCGCCTGACTTCGGTCGACGCCGCTGCAGATCGCCCCGACTCCGAGGCCCGATCGACGCCGAAGACGCGACGCCGGACATCTCGACGCCGCTGATCATCGAGTGCTTCACTTTTCCAAGGTACTGTGTTGTTGGGGTCTGTGCGACTCTGGGCTCGACGTAGCGCTCCTCGCGGTCGACGCCGAACCTTTGGATTAACTTTGCCTCGACGTCGTGTGACTCCCGTGTGGGTTACATTGTTGCCAAGAACTGTGTTTTAGAGAAGAAGAGTTGCTTTTGATACTAAAGACTTTGTGCTAAGAAGAAACCGTGCTTGAACTATTATTTTTCCTTCCAAGAGTATTTATTAAGATTGTGGTATATTTTTGTCGTTATTTGGTCTTGTGCTAAGCCTTATATAAAAATACTTATTTTTATAATACTACTGTGTCGTGTCCATTTGTAGTGTATTCACTTTATTACTGTATGTGGTCATAAATGCTTAACGCACTGCCTCTGAGATAAGCCTGTCTGCTTTGCCAAGCTACCAAGGGGGTGAGCAGGGGTTATCTAAGTGTGTGATCTCCTTGCCCTGACTAGAAAAGGTGTGTCCCTATTTGTCAGAAGTGTATACCTCTGCCAACTAGAGACAGCCGCTTCTAACACAGTGGAAAGGCAATGAACCCCATTCGTGAGTACATGATTACATGCTGACAACACAGCTAACTCATGAATGGGACTTCTAAAGCTGGTACTTCAAGGTATCAAAATAATCATTACATTAAACCAGACTTGAAGCACAAATCGAATTTAATGTAACATTTGAATAAAAAGCAACTCTAGAAAGTTGCCACTCTGTTGTCCAAGTTTTCCAGTGGCCATTCACAGATGCTGGCCACAAGACAGCTATCAGCCCTACTAGGGAGATGTGTGAATGACTCCCAGGAAAGGATACAATAGAGACCTGCCATTGGAAGATGTTGGTTTTCCTTGTCAGGAAGTGAGCCCAAAAGACAAGCTTCTAAAGAAAAGTCACCTTTGAAGTGAAAATGGTGAACATAAAGTAGAGGGGTGACTCGTTTATTTTGGTGGATAGGTTGGTGATGGAGACAGAGAGAGTAGAACAGTTGCCATTTTCCCATTGGTGTGTAGCCCCTAGGCAGCCACACATCTTGGCTGGTTTACCAAGCTCCACACACCGAGAGTAGGGTCCTACCATCTTGGCAGCAGGCAGAATGTTGCACTCTGGGAGAGCTAGATGCCATGTATTGCAGGAAATCATCATCAGGTGGGAAGGGAACTATTAGCCCATTGGCTAGTAACCACCACATCTCCTGAGGACCGTTTCTGGGCATACGTATGGTACCCCTGGCACTCAGACCTGAGATCACATCTTCACTGGAGAGAGAGAGGACTGAAGAAGGACTGCCCTGCTATTACCTAGACCTGGCAAAGTGAGGCTTCACAAAAGACTAGACTGTACCTACTGCTCCTGGGCTAGCAAAGACAGGACTGTGCCTGTAGTACCCTGTTCGAGAAGAAGTCAGTTGCTTGACCGCCACTGACTGCTGATGTGCTGATGGTTAAAGGTTGCACCCAAGTTCGCTAAACTCGAAAGAGTAGCTGGAGTGCAGTTTGATTGCCCAAGAAGAACACTAGCCTTCACTGAAGTAAACCGCTTGTTTTGCTCTGACTGGAGACCAGTAGACCAATGGCAACTGGACTTTTGCTGGACCCATCAGGACTTCGAGTGACACCGACCCCTGTGACAAACTCAACCCACCAGGAACATAGACTGAGGAGTACTCCAGTAAACCCCCATCAACCGGGCAGCATCCTCAGCATCTTGCAGCATCTTGCAGCATCTTCAGCATCCTGGTTCCCTTACTTCAAGCCCACTACATTGATGTCTTTGGCGGTTTTCTGAAAGAGCCTGCAACTGGATTGGAAACTGCTTTGGTGACAAGTTAACTGCCTACAAATCCTTATTGACCCCCTTGACGAGCTCTTTGTTCGAGTTGGTCATCCAACTTGGGTTGGAGTACCTGAACAGAAATTTATAAAAGATTTACAAAGTTTTCACTATCCCCAGTAGTAGCCACTGCTTGTTTACAACTTTAGTGAAAAGCTGTGAGTTATGCTTAACTGAAAATACTATACCTCCTGAACCCTCAAGACAATTTTGTTCATTTTGGTGTCTAAAGCTCACATAAATAATATATAATTTTATAAATTGGCGTCAGATTTTTTCCGTGTGGTGTTCTTATTATGTTGGTATGATACTTCTAAATGCACTAGCTCCTTTGTTTAAGCCTGACTGCTCAAAGCCACAGCTGCCCAGGGTTGCAATAAGGTTTAACAAACGAGCCTGACTGGACTCAAAATGGTATAGTGGGTGTTTCATATGGTGAGATCGCAGAGCCACACCACATAATACTCCACTTTCCTCACAAACCCTTTTACTGTACCTGGCCTTTGTGGTGTGATCTCTTAAAGTAATTGGGAAATCTTCCTCAGTAACTGGTCTTCACTATGTGATGTCGCAATGTACCTGGCGGACATGTCACTGTAACTGACCTTTAGTGTGTGGTGTCATAGAGCATATCAGAACCCATGATGGTACCTGCGATTGACTCTCTGAAGTTATGATGCACTTGAGAAACCTATCAATGCAGCTACCTTTATTGTGGAGAAGCCAAAGGTTTTCACGATACACTTAGGGACATGTATTTACTGCCCGAAAGAGACCAAGTATTTTTAATTGCTGCTGGGTCTGAGACCATGCTTATCCATTCAGAAAAAAAATCCACCTACTCCTGAGTTTCTGACTGGCTGATTTCACTGAGTTACCATAGGACATGGTCAACATTCCATGTGGCATGACGTTATCAGGCAGAGAAATTGAAGAAAGACACAGAGGAAAAGCCGAAACACCACAAATGTCCATCACAGCAAAGTGTTCTCTGTCTCTAGCCTTTTTATTTTTCATCGTGTCTCAAATTGCAATATACTTTTTCTCAAGCACCAGTCTTCAACCTTTTCCTAACTGTTCCTCTGCATCAGAATCTGACAAAGAGGAAATGGTATCATGATTTCCAAGTTCATTATCTTGAGAATATTCTATATGAACTGTCTAATACCTGCCTGCATACAATTCCCGCCTCCAGGCTTGATATGCAATCAGCGGCCCTTCGTCTGATAATCTCACTGTACATTATGGTCATTAGAGTTGGACTCTCTCTTTAAAATGGCCTTGCACTGGCCCACGAGGTAGCAAGTGCATAGATGAGCAGGCTGAGCGTTACTTCTAGCAAATGGCTGAGAACTATGTCTGGGCAAATTTTAATTATGCTAGAGTAATTGGAATAATTTTGGAAATGTTATGTCAGTTGATGCAAAATTACAAAAAAATATGCAATTAAGCGGCTTGCGTACATATGAGTGATTTGACATGAAAATCCTACCTTATGAGCACAGGAAAAGTGAATTTATCAAGTGCGATCATCTGCTGGCGGCCGCTGTTCTTATGCTTTTAGTACTATTGCTGTAGCACAAAATGCATCCATGTGTCTATTTTGAATGCATAGATGCATTTTGCGCTAACAAAATACCACTAACAACACTAAATGCTGGGTTATGCTCCTTGTGTAATGCTGCATAATGTCACATCATTTTGCTAATCATGCTGCAGCAAATTATGTGAGTTAAGGAAACCCCTACTGAGAACAATGGTCAGCCATTAAGGAGTTCTATGAGCTAAACTCAACCTTGCAACGATAGGAAGTTAAATCTCTGCCATAAAGACAAAGCTTGTGACAATAGACCACATCAAACAGTTCATGAGAGAAGCAAGTTGACAGTATTTCACTGTACATTAAGTCTGAGGAAAAGTTGTGTGGGATCTCTAAAAGGGGCGTGGCCTCAGAAGCATAACTAGGAATTCTTTCCAAGAGGTGTGGCCTATATAATTGGAGCGTGGCTTAACCCCTTGGGTGGTCATGACGAGGTCAGCTTGTCATGAGCTACGGCGCTCTGGTGCTCATGACGAGCTGAGCTCGTCATGACCGCGCCCGTTCCGTGGAACGCTCGCACGCTGGGCTGATTCCCCTGCTGTGCTGAACCTTCCATGGGAACGGGTGTGACCATGATGAGCTCAGCTTGTCATGAGCACCGTAGCGCCGTAGCTCATGGCGAGCTGACCTCGTCATGAGCACCGGGGCGCTGTACGCGCCCCCGCCTCCCAGCACAGTGGGGGAAACAGCCCCGCACGGAAGGGATAAAACGTGCAAACTGAAATCCTGTGCTATCCATTGTGTACCACCCGACCAGTTTTGGTGCCTCTGTTTCAGCTTTCATCCATATATTTAACACAGTAGCAAACAGGCAATTAAAACAAGCCAAATGTCCTTGCTTTTTCAATGCTTGCTACCAGTATCATATAAATGAGTAGCAAGAATGATTTTGTTGTGTACATTAAGAATTAAAAACTGTTTCAATTTTGAAACTACAAAACTGTGTAGTCTGCGGAGTGTCTCAATTACTCCAGTTCCTCCCTTCACAGTGCTTACCTCTGCATTCTCTCTGTTAGACACTTATGCCCCTTTTCTCTCCACAACTTCTGAAAATTCTCCATCTGCATATCTCACACCTTATCTTGTTGCGGGGATTCTGCACATATACAGAACTATGCACAGGAAAACAGGACCTCAGTGAATAGGTGGTGTATCAACCTACCACATCCGTACCCATAATCCCAAACCGACTAGCTATAGTGTCTCATTCGTTCTCCGTCTACAGCGAAGCTACCAACGATTAGACAACCCAGAACACGTCACTCTATCTTGGGAATCACGGGAGCCAGACACTCTTTCGCTCACTCATACCTGTCCACAATGCGAGTAATCGGAGACCCGGTATAGTTTAAAATGTTTATTTTAATTAACGTGCTTTATGGCGCAGTACACGAGCCAATACTAGCAGTAAAATGCATAAACACAATATAGTCAGCATTGTTACAATACCATAGAATATTAACAGGGATAGCATGTTATAAAAAAACAGTGGAAAAGGACTGAACGACCTAACCACCCTGCCCGTGACAAGAGAAAGTTTATTAGGAAATGGAAGACCTCTGGGCTTTGTCAGCAGCAGACCCTATACCTCAAGGCCTAGATACAATGTTCACATTGCAGGGTTAGCACAGCTCTTCCTGCCAGAAAGGTGTCTCTCCAAGTGTGTCAAAACAGGTTGCGGTTGCAATAAAGTACACTATTTCCAGGAGTGCATCTGCGTAGCATGTTATGTCTGGGTGCGAGGGACTGATCAGAACAGAATAACAAGGGGCATTGTTGTTTAACCTTGAACATCGTGTGCAGACTAAACCTCAGAGCACAGCAAAGAACTTGCAAGGTAGACAGTTCTCATATGAAAGGGGCACAAACAGAGTCTTGTGAAATATATGCATGCAGTGTTGTGCGCAAAAGCAGCCTCATGCCAACGAGGCTCATGCTAACTTAGCAAATGTCGACAATGGACCTATAAGCCTTACTACAATCTCTTTCCTCTTCAGTCCCCTGTTTTCACTCTTCCCTGCATGCTCTTCCTATCTCCCTTTCTCTTCACCACCCCTCTACACACAATGCATCCACTTATCTGCCTTACTGTGATCAAATGATATCATTGCACACCTTCTATGCTTATTAGCTACCCAAAGTGTTTTAGGGATTATGTCCTCTTTTTTTAGTTCAAGGGCAGGTTGAGTGCCTGATGCTGATTGCACAGGGCCATACAAAATGAGCATATGAGGGTTTCTTGTATGTTCCACAGGTGAGTGAAGTAATTCCCAGGTCTATTCCACCGGACATGGGGCTCATGCATCGGGACATCCTCTTGACCATGCACCGTATCAAGCCTACGTGGAGCAACTAATAAGACCTAGGATGGGTTCCACCAAAAATGAGGTGAACCTGGCTCCCATGTCTCTGACACCTAAGCCTAATGTGGCAACTTTTCACCTCAAAGGAATAAGCTACAATATCCTATGACAGAGTACTTAATGTATCCCCTGATCAAAAATATTCTCTCTCAGAGTGAGGTAAAGTAGGTGTTAGACTTGGCATCTTTGGTGTGGTTTCCCCTGACTTATTACCTCTACTTACAGTATTGTTGATGGTCTACTGGATTTCGTTTTTGCTGGCTTAGATGCTTTGGGCACTTTGCCACTGCTAGTCAGTGTCAAAGTGCAAATGCTTGCTGTATAAATTACTATTGTGATTGGTTATCCATGATTGACATATTTGATTTACTGATAAGCCCCTACTAAAGTGCACTGAGTGTGTCAGGGCCTGTAAATCAATTGCGACTAGTGGGCTTATAGCACTAGTTGTGCCACCCACATGAGTAGCCCTGAAAAGGTATCTCAGATCTGCCACTGCAGTGTGTGTGTGCGCAGTTTTAAACTGCCATGTCAACCTGGCAAGTGCACTGACTTGCCAGGCCCTAACCTTCCCTTTTCCTACATGTAAGGTACCCCTCAGGCAGGGCCAGGGTACCTCCAGGGGCAGAGTGGAGTGTATATGAAATTTAGGATATATAAATGTGTGTGTGGCATGTCCTGATAGTGAAATACTGTCAATTTCGTTTTTCACTATTGAAAGGCTATCTGCCCATAGGCTAACATAGGAGTTACTGTGTAACATCTCACAAGTATAACTTTCCATTGAGACAAGACAGAGACGTTGAGTTTAGGCTCTCTTTAACTCAGAATTTAATAACAATCTTTTAGTAAGGATGGTTTTTAAACTGTATGTTTAGAAATGCCCATTTTAGAAAGAAGGCATTTTCTTGTTTAACCTTTCAGTGGGCCTCTGCCTGTTTGTGGACTGACTGTTTGGTTTTGGAGTGACAGGGGCTGGGGGTGTGCATTCACTGTAGACAGTCACTGTCTGGCCCTTCCTGGATGACTCAGAGCTGAGCTGAATAGACCTTGCCTGCATTTAGAGTAGTGGGAGGAGGTTTCCTTACACCTGAATAGGGCTTGTCTCCCTTGCACAATGCTGTCTCCATCCCCTGTGGTCAACCTGCACTAGTGAGGACAGAATTGGTTTGGACTGGGCTCAGAGACCCTGGCACAAAGAATAACAAAGACAAAATATTGTGTAAGTAGTGGACCTTAAACCCTCGAACTTTAGATCACTTCTGGACTCAAGAGGAACCTTTGCCAAGGAGAAGAGCTGGAGTGCTGTGAGGAGGAGTACTGCCCCTTTGCTGTGTGCTGTGTGGGTTTGGCCTGCAGTTGCTGCTTTTCCTGAGGAAAGGACAAAGACTAGAACTTTGCTGAGAAACCTGCTTGAAGAAGAATCTCTAAGGGTCTGTGTGTGCTGACCTCCTGTTTTGAAGCCTCAGGCGTACAAAGACTTCATCCCCAGATCCCCTGAGCTCTACTGCTGAGAGTTCTGACATGCCAGGAGGTGCTTGTTCCAGTTTTGTGCCTCTGGACGTTGTTCCTGCTGTTTGGAGCTGGAATAAACCAAAGAGAAGCAAGAAAAACAATCTCCAATGCCGTCAGCGATGCCCTGTGATGCTACAACCTGCACTGAGACCAGGGGCACCACTTGTGAAGTGCACAACGCACATCCTGAGCTCCTTCGCAGCTCTGACACCCTTCGACTCCTGCCGATGCCTGCAGTTATCGTCTTTCCCGATGTCAGCGCTCACACCGACTCCATCACTGCCAGCTCCGATAACCGCTGAGGGTGACTCCACAAACTCGCTGACTTCGCATCGCTTCACCGGAACCAGCGAAACATCGCCGACGCAACTGACTTCCCTTGTCCTGGATTCAACACTTCGCCTCTTCATAGACACAGTGATGTGCCTCCCCCATGGCAGCCAGGGAGCCAGCCTCGACCTTGGCACTAACGCCTCACCTCCACAACAGCGCAAAATTTAATTTAAAATAATTAATAATTCCTAAAAAATAATATTTAATTTACTATAATTAAATTACTTCCCACCCTATTCCCCTATAAACCCACAACCCGCTATGGAATTAAATTACGCAAAAATTAAATAATATAAAATTCATTACTTTAGAAAAATTCAAACATACATTACAAAAATAATACATACTTTTAACACATATACTAACACTTAAAACCCTATAAAAAATGTTTACATTTTTAACAACTATATTATGACTGTCGATATTACTAACTTTGATATTATGGAAATCAATGTTTCTTACCTGAATTTCGATATTCTGCACCACTATATTTTTGCTATTCGATATTCTGTCTATTCTATATAAAAAACTCGATATTCTATCCAGCCGATTTTTTTTAATTTTATATTCTGACTTTTCACCAAGTATATGGTAGTGGGGTATCTGTTGTTGGTACACAGCTGGATCAGTTTTCTGGTAGCAGAGCTATGGTTATTATTGACTAGTTTGGTGATAAATATTGATTTTTGATTATTGATTATTGATTTATGTTTAACAAAAAGAGGTAACGTCTTATTTTATGTTGTCCGGAAAATCCTGGGGAAATGAATAGCGGGAAGTGACAGAAGCCACACTGCAGTGAGGT
This sequence comes from Lissotriton helveticus, assembly GCF_964261635.1. Lineage (NCBI taxonomy): Eukaryota > Metazoa > Chordata > Amphibia > Caudata > Salamandridae > Lissotriton > Lissotriton helveticus. The sequence goes on from NC_136072.1 coordinate 778,653,396, forward strand.
TACTCATCTGTTGGAATAATACTGAGAAGCTACGTAGGGCTGGTAGTATTAAACTAGGGACAGTTTCATATAAAAGTAGAGTGTGAGAGATAGCAGAGGGTTCGCTGGTGAAACTTTAGTCTTATTTCCCAGTAGGGGTAACACTGAAGGAGTAACAGGTTCTCCCGAGCTTGAATGAAGGGTAAACAGAGATTTTTACTCGCAGTAGAAGAGGAGCAATTCTGATCCTCCAGAATAAGCAAAAATCTATCTTTGTTTTAGTGGAACAGGCAGAGTAGCTAATGTTTTTATGTTGTTACTAACAGATTTTATGCTAAGAAAAGTAAAGAAATTAGTTCTTGTATTACCTTGTGAAGGGAGGGTCAGTTGCTAGAGTTGTGCTGACGTCACAGAGAGCCACCCCGGATTGGTTGAAACAGCGGGCGGGAGACAGAAGCAGATTGTAAAGGAGGGGGTCAGTAGTGAGGAGTAATACTGATGTCACAAAAGGCCACACTGACATTGGTCAGACCACAAGTTTGAGCCTCAGTCTGATTGGTTTATAGATAGAATTTGTGCTAGGATTGGCTGGAAAAGGAGTTGTATGCTGGATTCTGATTTGACTGCTGGTGTGAGTCTCACTGATAGAAGACTTCAAGGCTTTGCAGAGTATTCTTTCATATATTGTGCATCTAGAATGTATGGAGAAAAGAGAAAAATGTTGTTAATAAAGAAAATTAAGATTTTTTTTATAGAAGGATAAGCCTGTGTTGACTAGAGAGGAAATTCCTATTCCGCCGCTGAAAATGCCTGCTTCCTTTCTGTTGATGGAAAGAGGATATCATACTTGTGTGTGGTTGGAGAATTGGATGGAATATACAAAAGGTGATGATTGATGCACTGAGGTATTCACTGCAGCCACTTATGCTTGTGGTGGCCTCTAATGTAATCTTGCCCGATGTGGTCACTACTATAACGCTAATAACATCAGTAGCTCAGGATGACTTTCATTCAAGATAAGTAGCTCTTATTACGGAAAAGGTTGGACACCCCTGGATCACGTTGGATGCCTTCTTTTGCAAGCAAGGGGTAGAGTTTGGCTAGTGAATTTGACTGCTGTTTACTTTGCTTTTGCTAGAGTTACATGTGAGTCACAGCAGTAAACGACTGCATGAATCTTTTGTTCTCCGACTTGTCATTTCTTCGTATGGTTTAGCAGCACATCTCTCTGTACACCTATTTATACATAGTGTGGGCTTTGTTTCCACCCAAAAGGATTTCTATCTCTTTCACCATATTCTATTGGTTGTGTGGTGTATCATTTCGCCTAATATGGAATTCTTGCATTGCAATGCAAGGACAATTATAGATTTCGAAAGTTCAAAGAAACATCACACATTAAAGTTTCATTTCAGAGATTAATTTGATACTAACAGTAATTGTTTGTGTTTTGTTTTTTTCACTGCAACATAATTCTTTAATGCTGTTGTTAGGTTTGAAAATGCATGTCAGGTCTATTGACTTTTCAGGTCCTATTCTCTCATTTCTAAGTACGAACCATAAAAGGTTTTCTGTTTTCTGAAATATTCCAAAAATATGCATGAGCATTTATAATAAATATGTCAATTAAATTGTGAGACTGGTGCTATATTAAGGCCACTGAAAACAGCTCGCTTGTGGCCTCACTCCCTAAAATCAAAGGAGAGCGCATGATTACAAGAAATTACTTAAAAGTGAATTGTTACTAAGAGGAAGAGAGGAAGTGGCCACATTTTCTTTTTTTTGCCAGGGATCCGAAAATCCTTGCAATAGACCTGATAACAAGTGCACTTAATTAAATTAATATAAAGTAACATTGCATTGAAACTTATTGGTACTTGTTTTGCACTTTTTAAAATGGAGGTTGCATTTAGTTTAGGTCACCAGTTGTCCATGCTTTAGATACTGAGTTGGGGCCTTTGCTTTTGATTCGAACAAGTAGAATTGGGCATAGAAATTCACAGAAAAGTACATCAGGCGAAACCCACATTTTTGGGGGTTATCTCTGTATGGAATTTGATCTAAAAATCTAATCTAATGTAAAACTATTACTTTTTTAAATTTATTTATTTAATGCATTTCTATAAAGCACAGACTTTACCCGAAGGTGTCAGAGTGCTGTAAAATAGAACCAGTTACGTTACATGAGAGAAATGGTACAAAATGGAACGTCACAAAAATCAACAGGAGAGGTAGAGTAAAACCATATAGGCAATCACAAAATATCGGACACAGCAATCAAGGGTGGGGAATAAATAAGAAGATGTTTCAAATTTACAATGATGACTAACTTTCTGGGGGGGTCTGAGAATGAGGGTATTAGTTCTGAAAGTGTCTTTGAAAGAGAAGAGATTTGAGGTCAGTTTGAAAATCTGGATGGAGGTAGTGGCATGGAGCAATGGCAGAAGCGAGTTCCAGATTCTCACCGCATTACCTGAGAACGATTGAGCCATCGATCTTTCCTTTTTGAAGGAGGGGGGCTTAAGCAGAAACTTTTTCGCATTCCGAGAGGGTCTCGAACCTCCTGACATTTTCAGTTTATTCGCCAGGTAACGAGGGGAGGAAGTTTGCAAGGCTTAATGGGTGATGCAGACAGTTTTATAAATGAATCTTGCCTCGATGGGAAGCCATCGAAGAGAAGACAGGATAGGAGTAATGTGGTCACTTTGTTTGGATCCTGAAATAAAGTGAGCTGCTGAGTGGAGGACGGATTTGAGGGGGGAGAGATGAGATTTGGGTAAGCCAGTCAGAAAAGAATTGCAGTAATCCAGTTTAGAGAGAACTAGCGATTGGACAAGTCTTTTTAGGTCTTTCTCCAGGAAGAACCGACGGATCCCCCACAGAAGGCGGAGCTGGTAACGTGTGTTCTTAGCAATGGAGTTGATGTGGGAGATTAGGTTGAGTTTTTTGTCAAGTATGACACCCAGGGATTTAGCGCTGTCGACAATTATGGGTTTATTGTTTATTTGCCATATATGTATAGCATCAACTTGGCTCAAGGGCGTTGGAGCGCTTTACATGAGCACCAGTTACAATACATCACATTACATTACACAAGGACACATTCATTTTATTCTATTTTATTTTATTTTATTGTTTATTGTTTATTGTTCAGTATCCATTCGATCCATCCAGGATTGAACCGGAGGAGGGGGGAGAGAGGTAGATAAGAGGAGGAATTCAGTTTTGGTGGTATTGAGAATGAGTTGGTGAACTAACATCCAGTTGGTGAACTAACATCCAGTTGTGAATAGAGTTGAGAGTAGAGTTGAGTAGTGAAAGATTGTGTGCAGAAGACACCTTGAGGTAGATTTGGGTGTCATCCGCATAGAGATGGTAGTGGGTCCCAGATTTACTTAGGAGGTCCCCCAATGGTTCCAGATAGATATTAAACAAAGTGGGTGCAAGGATAGAACCTTGAGGGACGCCTTGACCTACCACCAATGGAGATGAAAGACTGTTCGCTATCATGATCATTTGGGATCTGTCCGAGAGGAATGAGGCAAACCATTTAAGCACTGTGCCTTCCACGCTCATTCTCTGTTGAAGAGTGTTAAGGAGGTTGTTGTGATTAACAGTGTCAAAGGCTGCAGAGAGGTCAAGAAGAATCAGAAGGCACGATTCCCCAGAATAGAGTATATGCAGCGCATCATCAATCACTTGCAGCAGGGCTGTTTTAGTGCTGCAATTTTGGATGAAGCCAGACTGGAACACGTCAAGGAGATTATTGTCCATATTATGTAGGGAAAGTTGTTTCGCAACACATGTTTCTGTGATTTTAGAAAGAATAAGGAGATTGGTGAGGTCATTCGCATCTGCAGAGGTTTTTTTAAAAGAGGGGTAACCTGTCCTGTTTTAGGGCAGCAGGGAGGGAGCCTTGACTGAGGAAGAGGTTAACTAGCCTGGTCCAGTAAGAAATATCGATTTCCATAATATCAAAGTTAGTAATAACAACAGTCATAATTTAGTTGTTACAAATATCACATTTTTTTTCTAGGGTTTTAAGTTTTAGTATATGTTTTAAAAGTATGTATTATTTTTGTAATGTATGTTTGAATTTTTCTAAAGTAATGAATTTTATGTTATTTAATTTTTGCGTAATTTAATTCCATAGCGGGTTGTGGGTTTATGGTGGAATAGGGTGGGAAGTGATTTAATTATAGTCAATTAAATATACATTTTTAGGAATTATTAATTATTTTTAATTTAATTTTGCGCTGTTGTGGAGGTGAGGCGTTGGTGCCAAGGTCGAGGCTGGCTCCCTGGCTGCCATGGGGAGGCACATCACTGTATTGGTGTAGAAATCAATGGCAATGCCACTAGGGATGGGGTCAGAGGAATGGTCGGAGGGTTTGGTTTCAAGGATGCATTTGAGAAGGTCATCTTCAGAGATGGCGGCAAAGTTCTGTCAAGTAACTAAGGATTTTCGTTCCTCAATGGGGGGGGGGGGGTGACCTGATCCACTAGTGATTTTACCTTTTCATCAAAGAATGGGGCAAATTCTGCTGCTTTCTTTGAAGAATCCTCAGGCTCAATGGTTTGGGGAGAGCAGTTTGGGCTTTTGATGAGGTCAAATAGTTTTTTGGGTCTGTTTTTGGCTGAGTCGAGGAGGAATCTGAAATGGGATGCTTTTTCATGGAATATGTGCTTGTGGTATTTGGATCTTGCCGATTGTAAAAGAGAGAGATTGGTGGTGGATGTAGATTGTCTCCACTGTTTTTCCAAGATTCTAAGGTTTTTCCTTTCATCATAGAGAGCTTTATTGTACCAAGGTGCTGAGGGCGTGGGTATTTTCTTTTTGCTTTGGAGTGGGTAAACTATATTGATTTTGACTGCTAGGATTGAGAGGCACTAGGAGGTGAGATCATTGACATCCCCGCTAGGGACTGGTCTAGGAAGTGATTGCAACACAGAGTCACACAGAGTATCAATATCAATGTTTTTAGTGTTGCGGAACAAAGTGGTTGCCCTTTTGGGTTGGCCGAATGTAATAACGTGCAATAGATGAAAACGGAAGGGAATGAGGAAGTGGTCTGACCAGTCTACATGGACAGGGGGAGCAATAGTGAGCAGATCTGCTTTGGATATGACAAGGTCCAGAATTGATCCCTTAGAGTGTGCAGTTTCCGAACAGTGTTGGAACAGATCATTGGCTGATAGTAATGTGGCAAGCTTGTTGGCAGCCGAGTCTTCCAAAGAGCCCCAGTGTAGATTGAAGTCACCTAGGAAGATCTGTCTGTCACTTTGAGACAATTGGTCACTAAAGAAGTCGGTGAGATCTCCAAAAAGGGAGAGGAGTTACCGGGTGGATGGTAGATGACATGGAACCTGAAAGGTGAGACGTCATGTACTTGAAGTTCTAGGGATAGGCATTCGAATGTACGGAAGAGGATGGTAGGAAGGACTTTAATTTGAAGGGAGTTTCTGAAAATTATAGCGACACCTCCCCCAACTTTGTCAGTTCTGTCATTTCTGAGGATAGAGTAGTTGGTAGGTATCAGAAGATCAAACAAAGTGTGCGAGGAGTCATTAAACCAGGTCTCAGTGAGGAAGAGCATGTCAAGATTGTGATGGATAATAGTGTCGGAAATTTCCAGTTTGTGCTTGATTGCAGATCTGCAGTTGTGGAGCAAACAATCCAGTTCTGACATAACTGTTTTGGTGATGGGGAAGTTTGGGCTATTAAGGGAGATAGGGATACGATTCTTGTAAGAGGGTGCCAGGGGAGAAGAGGGGGGCTGGATAGATCTGACAGAAGAGATGGTCTGAATAGAGAATTGAGTAGGATTATTAGGAGGGGAAAGTGGAAGAGGATTGACGTTGGTAGTCTTGTAGCTAGTCAGTAAGTTGGTGATGTCTGTGGAGGACAGGCTATGGTTGGCTTTATTGGGGCGTGGGAGCAGGGAACTCCTTGGAAGGTTGTTAGGGAAGTGAGATAACTTAGTACTTACAAGTGAGATGGACGCTACAAGCTGGGAAATGAGAGAATCAAGTTTATTTTCCAGGGAGAGGAGGGCTGAGCACGAAATGTTGGGAGGCTTTCTGGTTAAGGGAGAGAGTGCAGTAGGCGAGGGAGGACAGGGAGAGGTGGGGGTGGGTGGTTATTGGAGTGCAGGGGTCAAAGATAAGGAAATATGGTGGTAGAGAGGAGTGGATGGTGTTACAGTGATATTTTTACTGGTGTTGAGCATAGGGGTAGAGTAGAGATTAAAAGTGGGAGGAGGCAGTTGAGGAGTAGAGAGGGAGGGTGGAGTGGGGATGGAGGGGGTTCAAAGGAAGACCAGATATATGGGAGGATGACAGGAGAGGGGGCTGTACAAGGAGGGGAGAGAGGGGGGGCCAAAGGAAGGCCAGGGGTAAGAGGAGAAGATAGGAGACTTGACTGTACAGGGAGGGGAGGGAGTGGGGTCAAAGAAGGGCCAGAGGAATGGGGTGAAGAGAGGAGAAGGTGTTGGATAGGTACTGTATGCTAGGAAAGGTGTATGTAGGGGAACAGGCATCAGGCAGAGTTGGGGGCATTGGGCTAAGTGGAAGTTGGGGGAGGAGTGTGGGACTGTAGGGTCAGAGGGAGGGAAGAGGGTGGAATTACTGATCAGGGATACAGGGTTGTGAAACATAGGAGTAAGGGGAGGTAGAAGAGAGATGGAAGGTGAAGTAGAAGAATTAATGATACGAGGGAAGGGGAGAGCAGAAAGGGATGAGGAGAAGGAGATAGGAAGAGGATAGGGGGGGAAAGTTGACTGGTAGACCAGGTTGTAAGAAAGGTTGATTAAGTAGGGGGGAGATGGGTAAGATTAGGGGGATTAGGGGGCGGGAGATGGCATTGGAATATTGGCAGGGTGGGGAGGGGAAGCCGGAGGTAATGCAGATGAGATGGGGGAATATCAAATTGAGAAGGGGGAAGAATGGGAGGGGAGGAAGCAAGAGAAGGGGGGGACAAGGGATTGCCCTGTGTCCCACGGAGAGCGGCCTGAAGTAAGATAGGGGGCTCATGGGGGGAGAAAGGAGAGGATCTAGCAGAAGAAGAATCGAGGGAGATCGTAGTCGGATGGATGGGACGAAGGGAGTGGAAAATGTAGTCAAAGCGAGAGAGACAGGAGTCAGTAGCTTGGATCATGACAGTGCCATTGTTATAAAGTGTAATGGTGAGGGAACCATTAAAACAAGTGGAGGGGGACATTTATAGCCGCTGCCCATGAGGGATAGGGGAGGAGGAAGAGACATTGAAGGAATTGAAGAAGCAGGTAGACCAGAAAGAGATGTTGTGAGTGAAGAAAATTAGATTGTTTTTTAGCTTCCCTAGACGCCCATTGTGGAATTTGTCAACAAAGAGGGAATCAGGGAATTGTTCAATGGTGTCATGCTTAAATCGTTTTGCAGCTACTTTGGACATATTAGGGGGATAAATAACTTTGAAGCAGTTAGCTCCAGACCTAATTTGAATGGGAGCCATGGTAGGGAGATGAGGTGATGGTGGTAAGGGGTGGGGGTAGAAGAAGGGGCCACTAGGGTAGCGAAAGTGAAAAAAAGTATATTAAGAGGGGTGAGCATATTCCGGAAATCGAGTGATTATTGTGGATTTTTGTTGTATGGTCTTGTGTTAAGTCTAATAAAGATTACTTATTTTTCTAAACTGGTGTGGTGCCCATTTGTAGTGTTTTCACTGTATTACTGTCTGTGTTCACAAATGCTTTACACACTGCCTTTGGGATAAGCCTCTCTGCTCTTGCCAAGCTACCAAGGGGGTGAGCAGGGGGTATCGAAAGTATGTATCCGCCTTACCCTGGCTAGAAGCAAGGGTCCCTACTCGGTCAAAGGTACATACCTCAGGCAACTAGAGACCCCCACTTCTAACACCGGGTTAAAAATGCATGTGCATTGATGATGCTAGAGTCATGGAAATTAGAGATCTCAATATTGGCACTGAATTGGTCCATCTGAAAGATAAATAAAAACCAACCAACTTCAATGTCCCATGCTGACATGGGGGCAGAAACACTGTCGAACAGAGGCCAAAATCCACCAAATAGTAGCACAGGATGTAAATATAGGCAGATGGTGATATCTCTGCCTTACAAAGCTCTCAAAGGACACTTGGAACAAAAAACAGAAATATACTGACGAAAAGTACCAGAGAACGTTGAATGTTACGTTGTGTTGTCCCAAGTCTATTTTCAAGCCAAGATTTATGGTTTCATTTAGAATTAGGTGGGAATTGAATATCCTCAGATGCCCTACCTGTGGAATTCTTCCCTCCACAGTGACAGTATGGTAGACAAAACTCCACCAATGAATTCTCCTACTGCATAAGTCAAGAGCAGAGAGAAGACATAGGGCATCTAGCCTTAGTTGCACCCTTGCTTTGTTAGTTAAGCATTCTGTAAATTGGTTCACAGACTTGCCAAATCAAAAATATTTCCCCATGTGAGAAGAAGCGGCAACTTGAAGTAGGCAAGGTTTTGTGCCAAGAACTACCTAAAAAGGGGTACTTCTGCACCCTTGCCCCACCAATCTCCCTGCTTCTAACAAATATCTTGTTGAGGCTGCTGCCGCCAATGTTCTGGGGGTGTTGTCACACTCCTAAATGATCATCGACAGTTCAGAGCATCCAAAGGGTGTTGGAAGCCCACTCTGTTCAGTAGTTTCCAAATCGTCTTCATGGTCACTGAGCAATATCGACTTCTCACTGGGTGACTGTGTGAAGGGAGCCAATATCGTGTGACAAGGGTGAGTTGGCAGGTTAGGTTTCAAGCAGTACAACGGACCTATAAAAGCAGAGTTATGAAACAGCATCCCTGCCCGCCAGTAGAATGGACCATCTCTCTGCACTACTACACCCTCAACTCCGAGTCCTTCATGGAGCAAGGAATGCTTAGGACCTCCCAGTTACATGTTCTGTGCATTACAAACAATTAAGGGTCTAAAACTGAGTTTGCAGAGCATTCAAGCATGGCACCTATCTGCATCATGTGTGGGCACCTAATTGAGGAGGAAGAGTGATTGGGGAGTGGTAATGCACGTGAAGCTCCTAAGGGCACATGGGGTGACCTTGACCATGCGTTTACATTACAATTAACATGTGTCTACCTCTTACCACGGTCGGGACTGTTAGAAGGTGGGTAGTCATTATTCCCCATTCACAAGCTTTTTAAAGGGCCCGCACACATTCAACACATATTTATACAATTTAGAGCATGCCTGCTATTCCCTAATGATGAGGTAGCCCACATGTCTAATCCCTTAGATGTTATAGATTCTGGACCTACTGTGTTTTATCTTTTCCTGAAGAACGTTTGTTTTTTTAAACTGGGTCCTTGTCCTTTTGGGGCCCCACTTTAGTTTCTTGTTCCAAGCCCTAAAATAGCTTCTAACATGATGCACTTAACTGTGAACAATTTGGTTTTGGTGCTGCTTTCATAGGTCGGTTATACCAAACCATTTTACTAACCTGACAAAGCACAGGTGAAAAATACATCCTCGCATATAAAATGGGCACAAGAATGCATTTTGCGCTCAAATATATAATCAAGTAAAGATTAGTATTTGAAATAATTACACATGATTTTCTTGAAATTTCATGTATTCACGCAAAAGAAAAATATACGAATTTCACACACCCCTAGAGAATACCGAATTCTTCTCTAAAAACCCTCAAGAATCATTAACTTTGAATAAACGTCAGAAAACACGTTTTTTACCGAATTATTCTAGTACCAAAGACTCAGTAGGCATTGTGCAGCTCCAGGACACCCCTTGGGGTAATTGAGCTGTTCCATGAGCTCATTTTCGTTCATTCTCTGAAGGCACAATGATGAAAATGGTGTGAGTCAGAGAGCAGCGTGCATGGCATGTATTTAATACTGCTATGGCAAAGTATGCTGTGGGGGCAGCTTCCGGGTGGGTATAGAGCCACAGGCGACAAGGTCTCAAAGGAAAGGAGATGCATGCTCCATCCTGAGGCGATCTCCACCTAACACATTTCTACTAGAGAGAAATGTCTGCAAATGGTTTCCTCCCTTCATTGAAGAACTCAACCACTGCAAAGCGATCAGGCCTTGCTTTGTGCTAATGGCGAAATGTACTCGTGTATTGAGCACATAGATGTGTTTGTGTTGTGCTGCAGTGGGATCTTTGTAGTGGAAGGTACATTCTGACAAATGACAGTATTGCTGTGGATCTTGTGTTTGACAAATAATGAATACAAATCATTGTCGTGTTTATGGGCCAAGAATCATATTATAAGTGTATGAAGGGATGGTTTTCAAAGATAATTATAGCTCTTGGTGCAAGATCAAAGAAAGAGCTGGAGACTAATGGGGTCCTTTAGAGGATGGTAGATGGTGGCTTCTTCTATTACTGTGGCGCCAACGTGGCAGTAATCACTTGCAGAAAGTGCTTCAGACGGCAAATTCGAAATACCAGCCTTTGCCATGGTCTATGGATGACCAGCATATTATTTTTGTTTCGCAGAAAGTACTCCCTCAGCGGGGATTTACAAAACATCAATTACTGTGACCTGCCAGTAGTGCTTGCAGGTCATTTGTCTGGTTTCTTGTTCCAGAATTGCCTGTGTTTCCCTGGCAGTCCCGAACCCCTAAAAGCCAATGGCAAAATCCATGAGGTCTGGCTTTGATGTGCAATTACATGTCAACACGGGCATTCACAAATGCTGTTAACATGTGCTGAACGCACAAATGCTGTTTATCATCTTAAAGCCTTCCCTCTTGGGTTTGCCAATGCTAGGAACAAAGTATTAAAAAATAACTACTTCCCGTATGAAATGCACAATGGAGATAAAGAACCGAGGGCTATAAGTACGAAGGCATTTTGCATTTCCTAACAGTGCAAATAACAATATCGGGCTGCTAGGAAATGAAAAATGCCATTTCGGAACATACAAAATGCATTTGCGATGGTGCAAAATGCAATTCCTATCTAGTAGAAATCACAGTTTGGAAATCGCAAAATAGGAAATTGCAAACAGGGATGTCCAAATTGCAAATCACTAACCGTATGTACTTCAGATTTCCTAAAATGCCCATTTGGAAAATACTATTACTATTGACTTAGGCCAGGTGGTAACCAGATGCAACTCTATAAAAAAACACCCAAAATAAATCAGGCTATTTCGCAATGGCGGCTTGTATGTTCTGGCAAGGAGGATGCGGATTATGGCTGTGAAACAGAGAAGAAGGAGGAGACAAGGGAGGATATTCAGGGTGAGGGTCACCCTGTTTGGACAGACTTAGATTATTTATGAGAGGTAGAGACTCAGTAGTCAGGTGATGCTTGATTTAATTGCTGAGTTACAACCTCGGATACAGACTCCAATACTCAGAAGCAAAACAGTCCAGCCATGTGTGCAGGAAACTATTGTGTTGCATAAACCGCTTCGTTTCTGGCAGTTAGCTGGGGGTCATAGCAGTGGCTGGGGGTCTCAAAGTGCCTTTTTCCAGGTCCTTTCACAGGTTTCTGGATCTCATGGTGAGCTAAGCTAACCAATATATATGTATCATCCTCCAATACCCCCACACTTATTGCAAAAAAACAAGTTGGTGTTCTACAGGGTAGCACAGTTCCCCAATGTCATTGACTGTGTTGTTGGCACACATGTTGTCGTATGTCCCCCCTCCGCAACTGAATACATATGCAGGAACAGGAAAACCTCACACTCACTCCATGTGACGGTAGTGTATGATGCCTCCTGTATCATAACAGACCTGACTCCAAGTACAAGAAGTGAAAGGCAGTACAACAGGGCATGTAGAACAATACAATCCAACATTGAGAGGACCTTTGGGATCCTGAAGTCCCGATTTCGCTGCCTCCACAAGACCGGCGGGGCACTACTGTTCAGACCGGATACATGATACAAGATCATCACCACATGTGCCATACTGCGCCATATTGCAATAAAGAAGGGTCTGCAAAGCATCCACGTAGAGCATGATTCCGACTCTGATGATGAGTTACCACTTTTTCAGGTGCAGCAGGAGGGTATACATGCACGTTGCATGTTGATTTGATCATCATCAAATCTTTCAGAGGTAAAAGTACATAAAACTCTAGATATTCTCAAGGGCTGTGGTCACTTGCACTAGCCACGTTCAAAGTCCTAACAGCAGTGCCCCATCCCATGTCAGTCTGAATGTTCACAGTCCCCCTTGCTTGCGTTGGTGTGTCTACTGCCAAGAGGTTGATGGACCGGGTCAACAAACCAAGCCTTGCCAGGTACTGCTTGTGACTCTGTCCTTCTCCATTTCTGCTAGCCACTTGTCCTGCACATTCATAGCAGATGCCTACTGACAGTCTGTATTTGTTTTGTCTGCAGGCGCTGGGCAGAGATGATGGACCTCTCCAATCCACCACATACAAGGGAAGTCTCTGACATGTCATGGGACATATTATCAGTATAGACTGCTGATGTTTGGCCTTTGCACTGTCTGTGTGTCCTGCTCTCCGATACTTTGGGGCCCCTTGCACAGCGATTGTCCCTCATCACTACCCACAAACTCTGCCAGTGGTGACATGGCAGCTCTCGTGGCAGTTGGAGTAGTGGCGATGGGCCAAGGGGATGGTGGTGAGTTCCCCAATGACCCCATCAGTGTCAGTGGCCCCTTCGGTGCAATAGTTCCTGACACGCCTGGGCTGTGACCTGTAAAAATGCATGTAAATGGTTTATGTAAATAAATGATTGATGCTTTTCCACAATGATTTCATGACTCTGCTTCATGTGTTAGTGACATGTTTATGTTGTGCACACATGTTTGGTGTTGTAATCAGCATACAGTACAGCAAGCAACTGATGTGTACTACAACTCTCATGATGCATTGCCAGAGTGGGCAAGCATCTCAATGAAGTTATTTGTGATGTGATATATGATATATGGATTTGATAACATTATGTTTTGCTAGTTCAGTAAAGGGAAGATGACTCACCCTGGCTGGTGTCTACTGGATTGGAGGTGTCGGTGTCAGCTACTCACACCACACTCTCTAGTTTGAGAATCTCATCTTTGAGTGTCTCCATGGGAGTTGGAAGGGGGTGTTTTGAAGGTCCTCCAGCTGTTCCAGGTCCCTCAGTCATCCTGCTTACCACCTTCTCCTTTGTGCGAGACCTCAGGTCATACCACCTTTTGCGGATCTGTGGGATGGTCCTCTGGATGACTCTGAGGGAGTTAACCTTCACCAGGATACTGCTCCAGATCCTTGTTTATTTGGCTCTCTGGGACTGTGAAAGAGGCCTTCCCAAATAGTTGGTCCATATGAGAGACACATTCTTCTGTAAGGCGATCCAGCTCATTCTCAGGGAATTTTATCTTCCCCTTCCTGCTCCCAGAGTCCTTGTTCCCCTCTTCTGTAGCCATGGTGTTATCCAGGATTGGTGTGATGCACTGGCAGGGGTGATGCAGGAGAACTCTTCCTTCCAGCATCTTTCAAGTGCTCTGGGCTGTGGCCACACCCTAAATGTGTAAACTTTGTGCCCTCAAATCATCATTCTGCATCCAGAATGCTCCATTTCACAATTACTGATTTCCTATTAGGAAATTGCAATTTTACGATATCCTATGTTGCGCTTTCCTATTTGCAAACATGAATCCATAGCTGTTTGTGTAATCAACGGTTACATGCATACCATTTTGCAAATCCCAAATAGGGATTTCTACGGATTCAGTATTTGGAAAACCCAATTAAGTCCAAATTTTCATACATAAGGCCTTGAAAGCTGCAATCAGTGTGATGAGTGTCATTTTCAGATTTAAAATAAGCCTACATGCTTTACAAATGGAGCTCTTCCTAGAAGGTGGAATGATACACCAAATTGCATGCATGTGGTGAAAGAGTTATACTCTGCAGTTTGGAGCCAAAGCTATGTTTTAAGAATTGATAACTATACGCATGCAGATACTGAGAAATTACAATTGTGTTACACAACCCAACGAAAGACAATGCAACATTACACAAATGTGGTTCAAATAAACATAAAATCACCCAAAGAAATAGAAATACATATTTTGTCATGCATCACAATGTGGCACTCTGTTACACAACACAAATGCTTTCAAAAAATACTATAAAACAGCGCAAGTTCAAATTATGACACTTTTCAAATAAAAAATATATTTAATCCTTGACGTGCTCACTGTAATACATCACATATTACAATGAGTTCAAGAAGGAAGCAGAAAACTTCACAGTGAGACTACTAGAGCGTGAATATCCTAGACAGATCATTGAGAGGGCTAGGAAACGAGCATGGAACAATCGGCGGGTGGCCCTGTTAAAAGACAGCAACAAAATTGAGAAGTAAACCTTATTCAGCATCACATATAAAAATTCCTCCAATCAAGTTAAGAAAACCATAAACAAACACTGGTGCATACTGACATCAAACAAGCTATCCTTTTTTCCTTCAAGAGGAATAGAATCATTAAGGACAACTTGGTCCACACCAGACCTACAAGAAGGAACCTCATTAGACATAACACTCTAGAATCTCCCTAAAATGACATGCCATTTTCCTTGTGGCCAATGTACAGCCTGTCCTCTTACTAATTACTCAGACTTTAGACTTAGGCCTATTAACACCCTGGGAACAACGCACACACACTAACTGCAACTCAGAAAATGTTGTTTAGTAGTCCTAAAGTTAGGAGTCCTAACTTTACTACTCCTAAACTGAGAAAAATCCTAACTTTAAGACTTTCGGTATTCACAGAAGGCTTTTAGGAGTCCTAAAGTTAGGACTCCTTACTTCTGTGAATACCGAAATGAGTAAGTGCCTTCTGTGAATACCAAAATGAGTAAGTGCATTCTGTGAATACCAAAATGGTAGTAAGTTTAGGGTTTTGTCTTAAGTTAGTTCAGTGAGTCGGGCCCCTTGTTGCTGACAAAACAGCTATTTTTCTTTACCATTGGAAGCAAGATCTATTTTGGTGACTAAACGGTGAGTAACAACTCTCATTGTATGCAAGATGCAGCTGCATGCCTCTTGAGTGTAGGGACTGTGTATCTGGGCTAGTGTGTATGTGATGTCCTGAAGAAAGTCTTGGAACCAAGTGGCCTTAGTGTAGGGGCTGAAACACTTTGACAATTATTAGTGTTGGAGAATCATGTTATCTTTACCCCCTTTTTGAGATTTTTTAAAACCATACTCAAACAGCCATTAATAAAGGGAACCCGAGACTGGTCTGAGGTATTTTAATCTTTGTAGGTAGCCCGGCAATGAAAATATCCTAAATAAATGAAATATGTTTGAGCCCATCCTGGTTTTTAGGGAGCAGGATGAGACCCGATGATGAAGCATGCCACTAATAGAGTGGGTGAGAGCCTAACCGATAAAAAAAATCTTTTCTTTTTCTCTATTACCGACAGGGTATTGTCTACAAGGAAAAACTTATATTCAGGCAGTGGATAGCCAACTGTATTTTTCTGTATGAAAATGCTATTAAAATCGATTACATATTTAATACTAAAATATTTTAATTAATACCTGAGCATTAAAACAGTTCCCCACCCATTAGCCCAATATCCCTTGCATCCCAGCCCTAGAACTGTATTTGCATAGTTTAAAATCATATGCATAACTGATAGTACAATTAGTAAATGCTCGTAAATTAGACTACACATGTAATACTTTGATATTTTAATTAAAACATGATTATTAATATACTTCCCTACTAATTACCACTACGTCCCTTACATCTTGCTTCTAGAACTTAATTTTGAACTTTTTAAAATATATATTTATATATAAATATACTACAGTACTATATCTAAATTGGTTAAAAATTAAAATTAAAAATATAACTTTAAAATCATAGACGTAATAATACTTACCTATACTTACATATACGTACCATCTGCATAGAAAAGGGAAGCATGGTAAAAGCAGGCATGAATGGTAAAGGCATATGCATGGTAAAACCATGCATGGTAAAAGCATATGCGCAGTAAAGACCGTGGGGCCAATTCCGATGTCGGACGGACCTAAGTCCGTCTGACATCGGCCAGGAGCTGTAACTGACCGACCTGCTGCCGTCGGTTACAGTCCTGCTAATACGATGCGACCGAACAGGGTTCAGTCGCATCGTATACTTAACAATACAGGCATGCTTTCTGAGCGGAATGCATGCCTGCATTGTTGAAAGCAGGGGTGCAGTTCATCCCTCCACCCTGTGGCCGGCACCCCAAGGTGCCTGCCAATGGGTGCAGGGATCAACGGAGGGGCACCATAGGTGTCCCCAGGCCGCCATGCGGCAGCCTCACACCCATGGGGGCCCTGCTGGGGGCCCCCAGAGACAGCTTCCAACTGCCTTGTCGTGCCAGACACACCGGCACGAAAAGGCAGTGAAAAGCTGCCGTCAAACTCCCTCGGTCGTAAAGAGGCGACCGGGGGAGTACTGAGGGATTTCCGGACTGCGTACAGAGCCTGTCGTCCGCAATCCGGAAATCTGAGTCTGAGTCCTTTCCGAACTAGCCCATCGGAATGGCTCGGTCGGAAAGGAATCCGGCCCACACATTTCGGTTCAGTCGGAAGGGCTCCGACCATCGTTCGGAGCCCTTCCGACCTAAATCGGAATCGGCCTGTGTCTTTATATTCCATATAGGTACTATAATATAGGCCTCTGTAAACTTGTTACCCTTCACTTATATTCTCTCCCTACATTACACTTGTCACAGTTTACAGGGACTGACCTTTTAATTAGATATTGCACTGCATTCAGAATGTGGGTTTTGCCTAATTCAAAATCTCGTACATTATGCATGAGGGTTCTTGTAAGCACAGCAGGACTGCCGTCTCCTATATAAAATCTATGTACAAATATCCTACCCAACGTCATCCTTAGGCGGACGCAGTAACACCGCAAGGTAGGACCCCTGGGGAGACCTATGGATATATATACATCACATCTTGCTAAGATAGCTAGAGGAGATCGAGACTTCCCGGCCGAAATACTGACCAGAGATGCTGAAGTTCCTGCATGCAGACGCTCCAGCTCACAGTGGTCTAACATTCCTCGCGGGGGTCCAACTCGAGACCAAGACGGGGTCCCACACTCTCACTTAAGGTAATGGGGATGACTAGATCCTATTGGAATTATTGGCTTAACACCTACACCTATGCTTGGTACATTTAGGTGCATCTAGACAGGGAGGCATCGTAGGAGTACGCATCTTTTATCATGTGTTTTATATACTTGAATGTATTCATGATTTTAGTAAGATGGTAGAACTATACCATCCTTTTATCATTATAGTACTGTTAATCATTTATATCTTATATTGTCTAACGGTTGTTGCAGCACATCTTTTCTACACCAGAATAACAACAGTTCAATAGATGATTATTGAAAACGCCCAGCTTGTTTTATTCGGTGTGCGTCTCTGAGACAAACTAAGTAAGCACGAGTGACTGAGCGAAATGTAGTACATTGTTTCCACAGTCCTGAGGGATCAGGGTTGTCATGTTCGATGGTTGCCAAGAACTATTCTCTCCCTGGTAAGAGGAGATTCTAGTGGCACTGTGAGCTAGTTGATACAAGAAGGCTGACATACCGGGTGGGGGTGATCAGAGTTCGTCTGACACCAACCCTACAGTGTGTCTTGTCTAAATGTGCAGATCATGTATATTTTCTTTAGGAACTACATGACAGTGTAGTAAAGGTATTGAGTTGCAAAGATTTTGTGGTAAAGGATGTTTGCCCACAGAGATTCAGTCCACCCCTGACATGAGCAGCCAAAACAAGATGGGCTGAGCGCCCCTTCATGCATTTTTGTTTTAATTTTTTTCGCAGTCCCCAGCAGACAGGGCTGCATCAGTTTTCTATCAGAGTGTGGTGCAACTACTTCTCCAGCTAATCATTCTATATCGCAGGCATTATTAATTTTTTCCTCACATGTGCAGTGTGACTGGCAGCGCAGACCTTGCTACTTGTGGCCAGTCCCAATGTAGCTTACAGGTGTGTATGAGCTTAGAGCCTGCAGAAGATTAGGAGGATGTTGCTGCGCGACTAATGGAAAAACCATGACCTCCAATCCGATTGCTTGCTATCGCAGAGTCTGGATAGTGCAGAAGGTGGCACAGGCTTTGGAAGGTAAGCAGCCAACTCATAGCTAAACAATATGTGGCTCACTGTGTGACAGGTTGTTATTGGCAATGTATGTTAGGCCTTACACTCTCAATCACACCTGTATATACTAGGTCTATATAAGGTGTATACATATTTCCAGTGTGGCGCAGCTTCACCAGATTTTGGTACTAATGTTCAGATACAACGCTCACTGGATTGGGAAAGTTGCTATGTGGGAAAGGAGGATACACATGACTGTGTGTGTGTGTGTATGTGGTTGTGTGTGTCTGTATGTGGTTGTGTTTGTGTATGTGGTTGTGGTGGTGTGTGTTTATGTGGTTGTGTGTGCGCGTGTGTGTGTACACACACGTGCTGTGATCCTCCTTGGCATATTGTGGGCATCCACGGCATAATAATGTGTCTCTTCTTGACATGCTGTGTGTTTCCTAAACATTATGGTTTACCTTTGCATTAGGTTCCCCTCATTGTCTTGCAGTGGGCGTCCTATGCTCTGTGATGACCCTGGCATGAGGTGACCTATTCTCCCTCAATGGATGGCGGCCATTAACAGTTGTTAGGTCTCGGTCTGCGACAGGCTGCGCACATGCGCAGTCGAGCTGGCGAGATTTAATGATATTCAGTACGTTTCACTAGCAAGGTTAAGCCCCGCCCCTCTTTTCCATTGGCTGGCATCACCGTTCATGCAAAACTGTGGCCAGCCTTTGGAGAAGAGGTCCTTGTGACGTTCTTCTTTCTTTTTAAGCCCCATCCTTTTCAGACTGGCTTACTTGACTTACTGCTGGCGTAAAAGGTTTCTTATCTTCTTCATGGGTCCAGATGGCCCCATAAAGAAGATAAGAAACCTTTTAAGTCAGCAGCAAGTCAACCCGAGCCAGCGCAATCTCTCCCTCCCCTTCTTTGCCTCTTCCAGCACCAATGGCCATTTTGAAACGGGATTATGTCCGTATGACGGTGTTCGCTCCCTTCTCGAAATTGCCATTTGCACCCCAAGGACTTGTACATTCAACAAACCTTTTTTAGTAAAAGAAAAAGGTCTTGGCTAACGCCAAACATAATAATTTTGTGTAGATCGGGAGCTACCACTGATGTGTGTGCATATGTATGCTTACAGTGCAAGGCATTCTCGGCAGATGAGTGGTTGGCACAGATGTGTATGGTTTCTGTGGCTCCCATGATTACAGGTGCTGTTTGCGCAGGTGGCCTGTGTTGGCTATTCCCGTACTTAGGAGGACGGTTAGCTCTCTGACTGGTACAGGTGGTCGTGTCTCCCCTCCCTGGAGCCGCAGGAGCCCCTGCGCTGGTAGATTTCTCACCCTCCTCCCTCCCTCCCTCCCCGCCCTCCTGCAGTGACGCGGCCTGGCTGTGCGCGGTGACGTTGCAGCTGCTGGAGCCGAGCTGTGCGCCCGGGCTGAGCGGAGGGCGAAGAGCATGCACTGAGCCTCGGAGCGGGAGGCATGGGATTGCAGGGTCGCTGCTGACCAGGCAAGGAGGACGTGGCACCCATGAGCTACAGCGGGACGAGTGGCAGAAGCCCGGCGTCCGGTAGCCGGCATGGAGAGCGGGGCTGGGCCGCCCGGGCGCCACTGCTAATGATGCTGTGCTTGGCCGCCACAGGGACAGCCTGAGTGGCAGTCCAGGCATACAAACCCGATATCCCTACAGCCGACGCTTGCAGCTCCGAGAGGAGAGAAGACTCGGGGGCTGCCGCAGCACCTACGGCCACAGGTGAGAGCTGCAGGAGGGAAGAAGTGAGCACTGGTGTCAGCATCCCACAAAACCTGGGACATATCACACAACACTCCTGGCAAGCTGAGTGGTGGCTAAAACCCAGGTGCAGTGTGAGTGTGGGGAGAACGGGCAGTACAGATAAAGTGGGAATCACCTCATTGATGCTGTCACAGCGTGAGGGTGCCCCCCTCAAGCCAGTCACAGTGAGTTGCCTGCCTATAGTTGTGGATCTTGGTACATGGCGGGGAGGGTCTTCCCATAACAGTGCAATGGGCCTAAATCTTGCTGTATTGGGGGTATGTTCCATTATACAGTGTAGGGGCTTCTGGCCTTAGAGATTGTGTGGCTGGGAGATGGGACCCCCATGGAATTGTCAGCTTGTGTGCGTGTCTTGGGGTCCTCCCCATTGTACATTGGATCAGTGCCTATGAACAGTATACGAGGCTGTTACTTCTGAGAGAGCACAAGTTTGAAAAAAATGTATAAGTACGCCATATTTACAAGCACGTAGTTAGTTTAAACATGTTTTGCACACGAGTGTTTTATATTCAGTAATGAAATGTATAGAATGTTAAGTAGAGTAACTATAATTATAACGGTGTGAGATTAAGGTAGAAATGTTGGAATATATGTGAAAACCTCATGTTCTCATGTTAAAAGAATCATGTCCGAATTAAATGTAACTTTGAAAATCCAGTATTATGTGTAGGCCTTAGGGCAATTCACAGCAAACCTGAACGTGCTGCTAAATTAATGTGAGATAAGGTTGACATGGTTCTTCCAAATGTACTATTGAACTTAGGGTTAAAAGTATATGCTTTATAGATGTGTTATTTTAGAAACGTATGCTAGTTAAGAATGTTTGCTGTTTAAATCAAGTTAACGTTTTAAGAGTGCAGGGACCTGCTGCATGTAAATCAAGTAGGCCAGAGCCGATAATGTCATGTAGTTTAAATTGTCATGTGCTCGTTAGGGAAGAGGTCGAGAGGTGTCCAGCACAGAGCTTTGAGAGTGTTTTATGACTAAAGATATGGTGGAGTCTGGAATTTGAGGCCCACTGCAGGATGAGCTGTATGCAGGTGCGAGGGTCCTAATCAGCTCGAATGAAAGGGACTTTGTTCAGTGGCGCCTTGCGCAGGCCTGTAGGAGTTTCCAGGAATTTCAGGGGGTATCAGCGCACTGAAGAAGAAGCCTGGGAACCAAGGTCAACTATAACGAGGGTCTTCAAGAGTACCATCATGGAGTTTACCGCGCAAAGATGTACCACGTGAGGGGCGTCCCAAGGGGCGTTCCTATCAGAAATGTGATTTGGTATTAGGGAAAGAGACCCGGGAGGAGAGCAGAGCAGATGATTTTGGGAGCCTAAGGAAGCGGATGGGTAGGCAGATAGGCTGATCAGGAGAGACCCATTATCAGAGAAGAGACAAAGAGAAGTGCGTGATCTTCTTAGGAAGTCACCACGGCTGACACCTAGAGGGTAAAGATCTTGTTAAGTAGGGATGTCATTTAGTGTAGTGTAGGGACAGACTAACCTTAATTTTCTTTTCTGTAATGACTTTGAGGTTGCAACTTGTATCCATTTTGGCAACCCTGATGGTTTTCGAGCTTGTACTTATTATTCTGTTTTTCAGACTCAGACTATTCAAAAAGTTCATGTTCATAGTGGTACCGATTTATCTTCTTAATCTCATTTTGAGAAGTTTGTATCTTCAGTTATCTTTGACTTTATATTAAAACTTTAAAACTTAAATTTGGTCAGTGGTCATTTAGAGTGGTGTAAGTTCTTAAATTGATTGACTTATTGCGAGATTACCTTTTACTCAAAGACAGGTACCAACGATTCAGTCGACATAGTTTGGGATTTGGTAAGATAATTAGTAACCAGTAATCCCGCGTTAGCAGTTGGTAGCAGAGTGAGGATGGTTATCTTCTTGAGGAAGGTAATCTAGAGAGGTTAGTTTACCCCAAGGCCCGAGACGCCGAGAGACGAGCAGCGGAAGAATCGTGTGCCGAAAGGTGCAGACGGTGCGAGAAAAGCAGCAGTATCGGAGAGTGAGTATAAAAAGGGTCATGCGTGAACAGATTGCGGTGTTTTGTGTTGTATTTGTATTGTAATGTCTTGCGGAGTTGAATGCCTGTAGTGTGAATGAGAGAAGGTTGTGAGCGCGCGCAACCTGGTAAACTGGTAACCTGGTAAGCGGGTGAACTGGTGAAATCTTAAGTTCAGGCCAGAGCTTAAGTGGTTTTGGGTGTATCGAACATCCAGGGTAGTTGTCGACCATAGTACGGAGGTCACGAGGTACCATTGACCGCCGTGGATCCAAGATAGGGGGAGTGTAAGAGTGAATGTATGAGTAACGGACGCTGGTCGAAAGTTACTGCGTGTGAGTAACCTATCGGAGAAGGCGATTGTCTGGAAGTAAACGGAAAGACATCTTGCCAAGTTAAGGTGACAACTACAGAAAGACTGTGGGCGTACAGTCAAAGAAAGGTGATCGCTTGGACGGAAGTAATCATTTTTCAGAGTATGAATGGGACGCGTGCATGACCGAGGAGACGAGCTGAGAAAGGAGGGGAACTGCTGCGAAGGGGGACGGGTGACGTCGGCTAGAGCCGCGCTGTGATTGAGCGGTTGGTGTGACGTTAGCTAGAGCCGCGCTCTGGTTGGGCGGCTAGCATGACGTCGGAGGAAAGTCGCGTACGGATAGGCCAGTTAGTGAGAACGGCGCTGAGATTGGTGGAGTGTCATCAGGAAGTAAACGAACGCGGAGAAAAGAGAAATCATGAAGTGTTTTAAGTGTTTGAAAGGGATTTTTAAACGTAAACGAAGTGAACATTATTACGGGGAAGAGGCTCCCCCGGAGGGTACGCCAGCTCATTATATGGCAACGAATGTTGGGCTGCATACCATATTATGGATTGGGGCTTGGAATAAGCTTACGGAAGGGAATGAGGAAATGCAGTTCCCGAGGTACGGGACGTTTAAATTAGAGGTGTTACATCGGCTAAAAGCAACCATGTCCTCATTGAAACCCTCGCCCAGACCAACACAGTTTGAGGCTCTTAATGCATGGATTAAGGCTGCACACGACCGAAATTTGAACAGGCGTCAACAAAGGCTGACGCGATCGGTAAGGGCAGTGCGAGATTCCAAATGGGATGAGGAAGAAAAGCGTTGGAGGGTACAGACTATTGAGGTGGAGAAAATGTATCCGATGAGGGAGGTGTCAGGAGGAGGAAACCTCATGGAAGAAGACGAGGAAAGCGAGTCGGAGGACAATCTGATAAACAGATTGTTAATGGATAGACCACCTCCGAGAGTGGAGTTGATAGAAGATAGAGGGCTCGCAAGGGAAGATGGGAATGACATAGAGGGATATACACCACTCCCTATATCGGAATGGACACCTATCAAAAGTGGAGAAACACCTCCAAACAACACTGTACAGAGTGTAGTGGGAAGGTTTGTGGTGCAGAAAACGCCAAACACCGAAAGGGTTGAGTCTGTGGGATTGCCAGACGCTCTTCAAGTGCCTGTTACCATAGGACCCATAGTTTCGATCTATAATTCTGAGAGAGATAGGGGGGAACAACAAAGGCAATTGGATAGAGAAAGGATCGAGATGGAAAGGAGGAATAACGTGACAAATGCATGGAAGCAATTGCCAGGTTCGGTAACATGGAACACCCCATTAGACACAACTGTCGGTCCCAATTCAGAACAGGGAGGTCCGAGAGGACCAATGGATCTAAGGGGACCGCGGCCAAGACCCTATTCAGAATTAAGAGCTGATTTGAGGGAATGGGACGGGTCCATAGTATCCCCGAGTAACAGGACAAGAACGGAACAAGAGTGGGATACCAGGGGCAATGGGACAGTATCTCATTGTGGGGCCAGCGAAAGTAGTCAGGGCCGGGAAGGCCAAAGTCAGGAGAATAGAGGGGATGCATGTCCTACAAATCAGAGAGAACAGCCGGAACAAAATACTAGGATTGTAGAATGTGAGGAAATGTCCCGTCTCTGGGGGAAAGGAGGAGATGAGGCGGTACGGGCTTTTCAGAATAGGTTTAGGTGCCTTCATCATACACTCGGGGAAGATGTCCAACATTGGAGGAAGGAGAATAGTGACAGGTCCCGCCATGCTTCGAGTAATCAAGAATCACAGGGAAACAGTGAAGAGAGGGGGAGCAATGGGATGCCTTACTATGCACCCAGAGAAAACAGGCAGATCGGGGAAGGCGGAAAAATGAGAAATAAGGAAGTATTTCATCATCCACCCCGAGAAGATGGGAAGGCATGGGACCTAGAGAGATGGGAACAGGGGAGAACTCCCTTTAACTCACCAGTGCCTAGGCGCAGAGCTAGGAGCTGGGACGGGAGGGAGGCAGAAGGTACATCTGGACCAGAGGTGCTGAAAGCTGCGATAAAGGTTAAAAGGCTTGATGTCTCCAGCCTAAAATCCGATCTAGACGAGATTATAGAAGGAACGGTGCCTTTAGAAAGGATCGATTTGTACGAACAAGATGAGTTGCTGTTCATAGCGAAGGATACTACTAGGAGAGCTAGAGCATTCCACGAGAAACTGTCTAATTTGGCCGACAGATATGCTGTAGATTTATCTAGGACAAGGGCACTACAGAGTAACCATAGGTTACAATACTCAGATCAAGATCTAGATGAGAAAAGGACTACTGGATTGAAAACTCACATAAGGGAGTTGATAGCTGGGATACGAGTGTGGAGAGATCTGGATAAATGGGAAGAAAGGTGGTCGAAAAAGGGCACGGTTAGGCGAAGTACAAATGTGATGACCCCTGAGGGAAGGGTAATGCAGATGGAGGCATTCCCTTTGCGAGAAATATCAAATGGAAATTATGTACATGTGCCCTGGAGTAGAGGAGACTTAGCCGCATTTACCAACTCATTTCCGAAGTTGCGGGACAATCCAGTAGAGTGGTATAAGCAGGTAGAGAGGTTTGTTAAAATTTCGAAGGTATTGTGGATTGATTTGAACACGTTGTTTGACATCGTGGTCCCATCTGATCTGTGGACCCCTTGTAAGACTAGTGTCGAATGGCCAAATGCTGAACCATTGAGGGATGCTCGGACTAATGGACCGTCTGAGATTGTCATGCGAAAGTATGAAAGGGTAATAGCATGGCTGAAAGATAAGGTACCACCACAGGACATAGATTGGGTAAAAATAGACCGAACAAGGCAGGAACCCAAGGAGACAGTTCACGAGTTTTATGAAAGATTATTGAAAACATTCAAGCAATACAGTGGACTAGATGTAATGGATCCCAAAGATATAGGGCAGTTTGTGTCAAAGTTTGTCTTGGGGTTGAGACCTGATATTTGTTTGATGATACAGCAACATTTAATCTGTTGGCAGAACAAACCACTAGATGAGATTTTACGATATGCGAGGTACTGCAGTGACGAGATAGATTCTAAAGCCAAGAATCTAAAGGAGAAATTGATGGTGGTGCAAATGCAGTCCGCTGGGAAGGGTGGCCAGCAGAAGCAGGGGATGGGACGAAAACCAAATGGTCAGAGCAAAGATAATGAAGAAGGGCAGAGACCTAGGATAGACTTTGCCACTTTAAAGAAAACGACAAAGTGTCATCAGTGTCACCAGGTGGGGCATTGGCGACGCGAGTGTCCCTTTAACCCTGAAAATGGAGAGCTAGAAGTAGAAGAGCAGGTCCAAGAAGACCCAGTGCAAAAGGTGACAGTTCCGAGCAGTAAGGTGGCCAAAGGGGGGACTTCGGCTCCACGGGCCCAATTCCCACAGCCACCGAAGATAGCAGCTGGAGGAAAGGTCTTTAAACAAATGCCTCTGTTTATCGAGGAAGAAAAATGTTATTACATTGATCCATTGACAGGACAACGGGTGAGCAGTGAAGAGGACTGTACCCTCGGGGCAGTTCTAGAAGTGGATCAGAGAGGGCCATTTGTTGAGGCAGAAGTGGCAGGGTGTCCCACTACGTTCTTAGTGGACACTGGGGCTACTCGTTCGACTCTGAGATCAGCGGTAGTTCCAGACTTGCCAATGTCAGGGGAAACAATTCAAGTGGTAGGAGTCGCAAATAAAAGAATGACTAGTCCCTTGACAGAACCAGTGTCTGTGAAAATTGGAAACCACATGAACGAACATCAGTTTGTGGTTTGTGACTCGAGTCCGGTATGTCTGTTAGGAAGGGATTTGTTGTGCAAATTGAACTGCACCATATACTGCACCCCGCAAGGAGTGGAGGTACAGACTACCGACGAAGATGCTACTTTTAAGGTGGCCAATTCCAAATCTTGTGTAGAACTATATCCTACTCTGACAATAGAAGATCTTCCCCAAGACCTACGAGATGCAGTGGCGTCAGAGGTATGGGATTTCACAGGAGAAGAAATAGGATTGATTAAGGGGGTAGAACCGGTAAAAATATTGGTAAAACCAAATGTTGAGTTTCCAAGAACGCCTCAATACAAATTGTCCCAGGAAACGATTGCGGGAATAAAACCTGTGATCGAGTCAATGATACAGCAGGGAATACTGAAAGAAATCGTGGGTAGTCCTTGTAACTCCCCGATTATGGGTTTGCAGAAACCTAGTGGGAAATTCAGGATAGTACAGGATTTACGAAAGATTAACAACATAGTCGTTTCATGTTGTCCCGTGGTACCGAATCCATCAGTGATATTGTTTCAAATACCATGTCAAGCAGAATGGTTCACAGTGATAGATCTTTTTCAGGCTTTCTTTTCAATCCCATTGGATGAAGAGAGCAGGTATCTTTTTGCTTTTAAAATGGAAGATCGCGTTTTAACATGGTGTCGAATCCCACAAGGATTCACAGATAGCCCATCCATCTTTAATCAGTTGCTGAAAAAGAATCTTGAGAATCTAGTACTGCCACAGAACTCGGTTCTGGTACAGTACATAGATGACCTACTTGTTGCGTCAGAAACAGAGGAAGCTTGTAAAGCAGATTCAATTGCCTTACTGAATCATTTAGCTGAAAATGGACATAAGGTATCTCCGAGCAAGTTGCAGTATTGTTTGACAGAAGTACAGTATCTAGGGCACAGGTTAGAAAAAGGGAAACGTAAGGTGTCCCCGGAGAGGATTGAGGCGATAATGAAAATGAATGCGCCTACAACACAGAGAGAAGTTAGAATGTTCCTAGGAATGGTGGGTTACTGCCGACAGTGGATAGTTAACTTTTCACTGAAAGCAAAGCCCTTACAGAAACTGACGCACAAGGAGGTGAGTGATCCGGTACCATGGGATGAAGAATGTCTGGTGGCGTTTTTACAGCTGAGAGACGATTTGTGTCGTGCCCCAGCTTTGGGAATGCCCGATTACGAGAAGTCATTTTCACTGTATTGCTGTGAGAGAGAGGGATGTGCTTTGTCAGTCTTGGCACAGACCCACGGTAATGCCCGTAGACCAGTTGCATACTTTTCGGCTACATTAGATCCAGTAGCCGCAGCGTTGCCCGGATGTCTCAAATCCGTTGCTGCAACGGGTGTCAGCATTGAAAGGAGCGAGAGTATTGTGATGGGACATCCAGTAGTGGTGTATGTACCACATTCAGTTGAATTGTTAATGACCAGGACGAAGACGCAGCATCTGACCAATAGCAGGCTCACGCGTTACGAGCAAGTTATACTTGCCGCAGAAAACGTGACTCTCAGGAGATGCTCTGTCTTGAATCCTGCTACTTTGATGCCATTACCTACGGTAATAGAAGGCGAAGGATGTGAAGACCACGATTGCCTTGATGTGACTGAACTATGCACGAAACCCAGACCAGATATTGTGGATGAGCCATTGTCAGACCCCGATGAAATTTACTTTGTTGATGGCTCATGTTTAAGAGACGATACTGGTCGGTTGAGAGCAGCTTATGCTGTTTGTACCATTACTGGAGTTGTGGAAGCCGCTTGCCTGGAAGGAGTACATTCCGCACAGGTAGCAGAGATTATTGCCCTAACTCGTGCCTGCATAGCAGGAAATGGAAAGAGAGTCACCATCTACACGGACAGCCAATATGGTTTCGGTGTGGTTCATGATTTCGGGCAGTTGTGGTCTCAGAGGGGTTACATGACCTCCTCTGGTTCGCCCATTCGAAATGGAGAATTTGTGCGATTGCTGATAGAAGCATTACAAGGTCCTGTTGACATCGCGGTAGTGAAGTGTGTAGCTCATACTAAGAATACAGATTTTGTGTCACAAGGTAATAGATATGCTGATGAAGTCGCACGCTATTGTGCGGAACAAAGTTATTCTTTCTCAAAGGTGGAAATAGAAGGTGCAGAAGAAAAGACTGAATTAAGTATGATGTTAGAAACTGTAGACACTTGGGAGGATTTAAGAATAATGCAGGAGAACGCACCTGAAACAGAGAAAAAGGCATGGGAAATAGCAGGTTGTGTGCGAAGTGAAATGGATTTTTGGGTTTCAGCAGATGGGAGAGCTGTGTTACCTGAAGAATTAGCTAATCCCATGGCGAGAGAAATACATGGTCCAGTACATCTAGGAAGGGATGCTATGATGAGAGTTTTTAGGCAGACTTGGTATTGCCCGAAATTCAGAATAGCAGCAGAATCAGTATGTAAGCGATGTGTTACTTGCCAACAGCTGAACGTAGGCAAACGAACACCAGTCACACTGAGTCACATTGGGAGGTCGGGGGGGCCTTTCAATAGAATGCAACTAGATTTCATCGAAATGCCAAGAGTCAATCGCCTTCGGTATGTGTTGGTGATTGTATGCGTATTTTCCAGATGGGTTGAAGCGTACCCTACACGTAGGTGCGATACACTCACAGTGGCTAAATTGTTGCTCAGGGAGTTGATACCGCGCTTCGGGGTGCCTGCCTCTTTGGAATCTGACAGAGGAAAACATTTTAACAGCGAAATAGTGAAGATGTTGTGCTCCACACTGAATATCGATCAAAAGCTGCATTGTAGTTATCGACCAGAAGCTTCAGGAATTGTGGAACAAGTGAATGGCACTTTGAAGAATAGATTGGCTAAAGTAGTGGCATCCACATCCTTGAGTTGGCCAGATGCTCTTCCTTTAGTGCTCATGAGCATGCGCAGCACACCTGATAGGAGGACAGGTCTCTCTCCCCACGAGATCCTGATGGGGAGGGCCATGAGACTTCCTACAGTTCCAACTACTGCTCTATTGAATATTACAGATGATCTGATCTTGGATTATTGTAAAGGACTGTCTGACGCCATCCATTCTGTGTCCCTTCAGGTGCATGCAGTTGAAGTTCCAGCAGCGAGGAACCTGTGTCATGACCTGAACCCAGGGGACTGGGTCTTAGTTAAAAAACACGTCCGGAAGAACTGCCTAGATGTTCGCTGGCGTGGGCCCTTTCAGGTAATCCTGATAACGAACACCGCGGTGAAGTGCGGGGGGCTGCCAAATTGGATCCATGCTTCCCATACTCGCAGAGTTCCAGCACCTCTAGAAGGAACAGCTCCCATCCCAGACGAAAGCCCGGAAGTGGAAGAAGAGTCGCAAGAAGGGATAGAGGCGGCTGAGGGGGTGTCAGAAGAAGTTGGGAACGCAACGGATTCAGAAGAAGAGCAAAGGCAGGACGGCAGTGAGACAGAAGACGCAACTGAAGGAGAGAGCAGAAGTGAATACGACTCAGACTCAGATCCGTATCGGAGCGACCAAGAACCAAGTGGGAGGACAAGGAATAGGAGAATAAGGCTTGGAGCTGCCACTTGGCCAACTAGGAGAAGAAGGCTAAGTTTGAGGTCGGCCCAGGAAGAAACGCTTACTCCTATATCCGAAGACTCAGATCCAGAAGAAGATATCCAGGATCAAGCCGAGGAGGGTCTTAGAAGATCAAGGAGGGTGCGAGTGCCTAGTAGAAGATACTCTACTCCCGACTGGACCTACCTCGTTGCAGATGTCTGGGAGACACAGAACAGGGAGGATCAGGGAAGTGGAACTGATCAGAACTGACCCGATCATCACAGTGCAAATAAGGTTTCTACTACCAGGAGCGGAGACCGAAAGGTTGCTGACACTCAACATCGTTCATCCTGCTCTCCTGAGTGGAATAAGAAAATTGATTTTAGAGACAGTTGAGTTTCCAGTTTGCTGTTCACGATATCCAATATTGGAGGGAACTCTTCTTCGTTTGGAAATGCTTGAGCGAGTAGTAGAAATGCTAGGAGCGCTTATTGTTGTGGATTAATACCATATTGTGAATGTCTTCAAAGGGGCGCAGAACTGGAAAGGTGAAGAAAGTGATCTTGATTAGAACGGACCCCTTTGTAATTGTGGATGTAGAACTGATAGTACCAGGAGTGGAAATTGAAAAAACGCTAACTCTCAAGTTTATCCGTCCACTTGTCTTGAGCGAAATAAGGAGAATAATCCTAGAAAAAGTTGACTTTCCATGTTGTGGTACGAACTGCCCAGAACCTGAGGGAATGATACTTCGGATGGACATTTATGAAGACGTAGTGTCACTCCTTGAGTCATACATAACTTCAGACGAAAATAAGACTGTTGAAAAGAAATTGTAAAAACTTGTTGCAAGATAACCTAGCGCCGAGTGGAAGAAGAAAAGTGATAGGGGTTTCATTTTAGTGGATGGAGAAGGGCTAGGGTTGTCTATTTTCTACTGGACTTTGAACTGTTTTGCGGAAA
The DNA here is from genome assembly GCF_964261635.1 of Lissotriton helveticus. Classification (NCBI taxonomy): domain Eukaryota; kingdom Metazoa; phylum Chordata; class Amphibia; order Caudata; family Salamandridae; genus Lissotriton; species Lissotriton helveticus. The sequence continues at coordinate 778,683,922 of NC_136072.1, forward strand.
CAAATTGTCAAGCTTCCAAGTGTTCAAAGAAAGACATTGCAAGAGAGAAAGACTTTGTTTGAAAAGAAGAGGAAGTGAATGCTGGAAGAAAGTCAAAAACTACACTGTTTGAGAACATGGAGGCTGGCAACCCGAACCGCAGGGCAAAATGTATAGCTGTTACACTTTTAGGAGTAGTGGTTTCTCTTATAATTTTAGTGGTAACTGTTTCATTCCTAGCGGGACACGAAGGGGATGAAACCGCAGTTAAGGAGGATAAGGGAGTATCAACACCGAAAACTACCATTATTAAAGAGAAGGGAAACATCAATGAGAAAGACAAAGCATTGTTAGATGCAGAAATAAAAAGGCTTCACACCGACGAGTCACAGGGAAATTACAAGTCAAATGCTTATGCTAAATTGCTTTATGAATATGTTGATGCCATGGAAGTAAAGGATTGTTACGTTTGTATGCAATTACCAGCTTCAGTGGAGGAGGGTATCAGATACCATCATCTTCCGTTGACATATGGAATAACGTGCAGTTTATTGTTGAGCATGTTTTATGGACGAGAAGGATTCGAGTATTATTTCTCGAATTTCGACTCGACATTGCCAGAGGTTCCGAATTTCAAGCATTTGAACAAATGGGACTACTACAAAAGCGAAGACAGACTACACAAATGGTTTATTCCATGGAAAACGTTAGATACTTCACATGCTCGAAGGAACAATCTGACTTGTCAAATATCAGAAGTTGAGAAAAAGTTTATAGCACAGGTAGATACTAGATATAGGAGGCAGAAGATTTTGAAAGCATCAGGACAATGGGAAACAGATTGGACCAAGGAGGAGAGGGCACATCAAAGAAAAGGTAGTATTGGTCCAATTGCTTTGGATAAGGATAAACGGGGAAAACTGTGCATTCACAGGAGTTACTCATATTATGAAAACTTTTATGTAGGTCAAGTCCATTGTGAACATGCCTTTCAATTGGAGTATTACTCTAAGAACTTTATGAAAGGGATGCAAGCAATACCAAATGTATATTTTGTATGTGGAAGATATGCCTATGTGAAGTTACCAGATAATTGGTACGGATCATGCTATCTGGCTGTTGTCTTCCCTAAAATATATCATGTTGAGAATTTAGACACGCCTAAGAAAGAAATATCAACTAGATGGAAACGAGGGCTGGGTGCAGCAGAGGTAGTTGGAGATGTACTAGGTGCTGCATTCCCTTTCTTAGGATTGATAATGAATGACATTAAGATCAGGAGGTTAGCTACAGTCGTAGATAGGCTATCTGCCAGTACTGCAAGATCCTTGATGCTGATAGAAGGGGAGATGCAATCGATTAGGGCGATGGTTCTTCAGAACCGACTTGCTTTAGACGTTCTGTTAGCAAAAGAGGGAGGAGTCTGTAAGGCTTTGAAGGTCCAGGAATGCTGTACTTACATTCCAGACAATTCAAAACCTCTAGAGAAGTATATACAAAACATCACTGCCATACACTACGAAATTGAGGACCTGGCAAAGGTAAATGTGTGGGAAAAAGTAGGCCATGGAATGGGTAAAGTTGGAAGTTGGTTTGCCAACTTAGGAAAGGGTATCGTTTGGTACATATTGAAACCCATCATCATAATTGTGATTTGTGTAATCACTTTGTGGGGATTGGTGCGTTTGTATCAATGTTATAGAGCAAATAGGTTACAGAGAGCTATGAAGAAACAGGAAGAAGAGTTGACAGCGATGCAGGACACTCAATATAAGAGTCTGAAAGCATTAGAGAATATGAAAAGAGGTGGAACTGCCCTGTCTTCACTTTAAAAGGTTCTACATTTTTAGTGTCTTGGTGATGATGACCCCTGAAGGTCATCAAAGGGGGGACTGAGAGAGCACAAGTTTGAAAAAAATGTATATGTACGCCATATTTACAAGCACGTAGTTAGTTTAAACATGTTTTGCACACGAGTGTTTTATATTCAGTAATGAAATGTATAGAATGTTAAGTAGAGTAACTATAATTATAACGGTGTGAGATTAAGGTAGAAATGTTGGAATATATGTGAAAACCTCATGTTCTCATGTTAAAAGAATCATGTCCGAATTAAATGTAACTTTGAAAATCCAGTATTATGTGTAGGCCTTAGGGCAATTCACAGCAAACCTGAACGTGCTGCTAAATTAATGTGAGATAAGGTTGACATGGTTCTTCCAAATGTACTATTGAACTTAGGGTTAAAAGTATATGCTTTATAGATGTGTTATTTTAGAAACGTATGCTAGTTAAGAATGTTTGCTGTTTAAATCAAGTTAACGTTTTAAGAGTGCAGGGACCTGCTGCATGTAAATCAAGTAGGCCAGAGCCGATAATGTCATGTAGTTTAAATTGTCATGTGCTCGTTAGGGAAGAGGTCGAGAGGTGTCCAGCACAGAGCTTTGAGAGTGTTTTATGACTAAAGATATGGTGGAGTCTGGAATTTGAGGCCCACTGCAGGATGAGCTGTATGCAGGTGCGAGGGTCCTAATCAGCTCGAATGAAAGGGACTTTGTTCAGTGGCGCCTTGCGCAGGCCTGTAGGAGTTTCCAGGAATTTCAGGGGGTATCAGCGCACTGAAGAAGAAGCCTGGGAACCAAGGTCAACTATAACGAGGGTCTTCAAGAGTACCATCATGGAGTTTACCGCGCAAAGATGTACCACGTGAGGGGCGTCCCAAGGGGCGTTCCTATCAGAAATGTGATTTGGTATTAGGGAAAGAGACCCGGGAGGAGAGCAGAGCAGATGATTTTGGGAGCCTAAGGAAGCGGATGGGTAGGCAGATAGGCTGATCAGGAGAGACCCATTATCAGAGAAGAGACAAAGAGAAGTGCGTGATCTTCTTAGGAAGTCACCACGGCTGACACCTAGAGGGTAAAGATCTTGTTAAGTAGGGATGTCATTTAGTGTAGTGTAGGGACAGACTAACCTTAATTTTCTTTTCTGTAATGACTTTGAGGTTGCAACTTGTATCCATTTTGGCAACCCTGATGGTTTTCGAGCTTGTACTTATTATTCTGTTTTTCAGACTCAGACTATTCAAAAAGTTCATGTTCATAGTGGTACCGATTTATCTTCTTAATCTCATTTTGAGAAGTTTGTATCTTCAGTTATCTTTGACTTTATATTAAAACTTTAAAACTTAAATTTGGTCAGTGGTCATTTAGAGTGGTGTAAGTTCTTAAATTGATTGACTTATTGCGAGATTACCTTTTACTCAAAGACAGGTACCAACGATTCAGTCGACATAGTTTGGGATTTGGTAAGATAATTAGTAACCAGTAATCCCGCGTTAGCACTTCCACAACGGAGGCAGTGTGGGGTTTAAACCCAGGCACTGTGGTTGGTAGTCCGTGGGTAATGATAGTGTGACTTTATCAGAGAGGAGAAGTGGGGGGATTCCTAGGTAAAGTGGGCGTTGTATACCCCTGGACAATGTGCCAGTACCGCCCACGTCATGCTAGTTTTCACAGTGTGGGACGGGATGGAGACCAGGACTTCGTATTGTTGTCCGCACGAGTTGTAAAACCCAGGACAGCAAGCTCTCTTGTGGAATCAGAAGGCCTTGGCCTTTCGTTGTATGCTCCTCTAAGTGCTTCGCTTTCCACTGGTGATCTGGCCTTTCGTTTTAGTACACCACCTTGTGTGTACCCCCGAATTAAGTCTCGGATTCGAGGCTTTCAGGAATGTCGCCGAGGCCTGAAGCTGCTGTGAGGGGTGCTCCTTCCCTCCAATGCATTGGGAAAAGAAGCTTCTTCCCGGCTATGATGACCTGACGACCAGATTGTGTGTGGCTGTGTGTGTGTGTGTGGCTATGTGTGTGTGTGGCTCTATGTGTGTGGCTCTGTGTGTGTGTGGCTCTGTGTGTGTGTGGCTCTGTGTGTGTGTGGCTCTGTGTGTGTCTGTGTGGGTCTGTGTGTGTGTGGGGGGGGTCTGTGTGTGCCTCTGTTTGTGTATGCCTCTGTGTGTGTGTGTGGCTGGGTGTGTGTGTGTGTGTGTGGCTGTGTGTGTGTGTGTTTGAAACATAAATAAAACGCGTTGTTATTTGCAATGTCAATAGCAACCTATTGCATTGCAATTCCAATAGGTCTCGCATTTGCGAGAGATTAAGCTATTGGCATTGTAAATGACAATGCCATTTATTTATCTGTTTTCAAAACCAACACATTGTAAATGCTTGTTCATACTGTCACAAGGTTGACATCCCTGACGTATGTCAGATTCTATGTGACAAAGTAGTATATGCCAGTATCAAATGTATGATAACAAGCTCATATTTGGGTCCCAGGTGATGAATTTACTAAAAGCGAACATTGTTAGACAGACTACTGCGTTTTCTTTGATGGGATTTTTCATAATCACCCCCAGTGAACGCTGTAATTTAGCAGCAGAATATATTAAACCTAGGGATGTGAGTGAAAGGGCACGCTGAGCTGGGAACACTTGCTGCCGATTCTGCGGCTAAGGCAGATTTCCAATCAAGCATGTCTAAGAACTTCAAAATCTGTACCCATAAAGCGCTTTATGGCCTTATCATCGTATTCCGCGGCCGTAGCCTGCTAGATGAGGTATTCTCGCTGATATGTCAGCATTCTGCATCTGTGAGGTCTCGGTAACCTGAGCAGGAGCGTCAGAGCCTGGACTATCCGAGCTGTCAAACCAAAGTGAGAATTATTCATTTTCTCACACTGCGCCTGTCACATAGATTCTCACTCATAATGTATGTCTGACAATCTATTTGGAAGGAGCAGGAAGGGAGAGAGAAAGGAGGCAGAAGACAGAACGAAAATGTAGAATACATCATGAAAAATGATGAGGAGACAGGCCAAACATGCATCCACAGATTATTATATCTGTCTGCTGGAATCTACGACTTTTATTGAATTGTTAGGCAAATTATGCAAGAGTACACCATTTTGCCACCTATTTTGTTAGGTGCTTTCTTGACGGTGAGGGTATTACTTGCTTGGCACTCAGTAATAAAGTACCATAATAGGGAAACAACCGTTACAACGCATGCTTTACAACGCATGCTTTTACCCTGCATGCCATTACAACGAAATGGCTTGCTGTAGAGGATATAAGGTGTTGGATATAACTCCAACACCTTCCCTACTGTTGCACAAACTGGAGTTGGAATAGTAAATTATACTATTTCAAACTCCAGCACACCCCTGACAGCAAGTTGTTGTAAAAACTTGCATTGTAACGGCATGCGGGGTGAAAGCATGCGTTGTAACATCATACAACTGCTATAATATTTGACGTGGTCTTTCAGAGCTGCATGTATGTCTCTATCTGTGAAGCTAATTTATTTGTTGATTGTGTTGTAAAATGCGCAATATACTCCATTGTTTTCTAAATTAGTTCAAGAATTGAACATTACAAAATATTCTGAGGAAAACTGTAAAAAAGCTAAGCATTTTGAGCCAACTATTTGCGCCTCAACACAATGTGTCACTACACACACAGAGGATAATACATAGCATAACAAGTAATTTTTTTGTAGGGGTGCACATAACTCGGGTAATTCAGTGTAGCTTAATCACAGAGAACTCCCTAAGAATTCCAAGAGATTATGCATAATTATGCATGACAAGTAATTCTGCACTTAGTGCTATTTCTTGGTGTAAAAATGCCTAAATGGGCACAAGAATGCACATTGCTCTAAGAATATCGCATTAAAGAACACTGACAGTAAGCAGCTGCTCAGGATTGTTTCCCCCCAAATTACTCTTAATTGCACGAGCAGGAGTAATCGCTTTATTATCGGTAATTCTGCATCAAAGAGTAACAGTATAACCTTTTAGTCATATCACTACACCACTTACAACCCAGATTCAGGTGAAATCAGCGTTAATGTCTGCAGGTGGTGAACACCGGCACACATTTTTGAAGAGTGGAAATTTTTTTTTATCATCAGATTTTGACCCAGAGAGAGAAAGGCATGAAAGGGAGAAAGGGGATACAGAAAGATAGGAAAACAGTGACAAAGGGAGAATTCAGTAATGAGAAAAACCGGTAAGAGTGAGCTTTAGAGAGCCATTCAGTGTGAAGAATAAAAGCTATGTTCTTATGCCAATACTTCATCTCTATACATAAGGCATTCTAGAAAATTGCTATGTTTGAAGATGCTAGCTAGAGCTTTGGGGTTTAGTGTGGCAATCTCCGCTGGATGACCCTTTTAATATACAGGAACTGTAGAGGTGAAAGAAAGAGGTGTGAGCTGGAATCAAGGCAAGGTAACCTTGCAGTGGCGTAACGAAACTTGAGGGGGCCCCCCTGCGAACTACATGGAGGGGGCCCCCCCTCCCATCCTCGGTGCCAGTCTAGAGCACTCAGGCCAGCGACCCGCCATTCTGCAGGGGATGCGGGGCGATTGTTATGCCACTGTCACCAATTCAGTCTCTCTCAGTCAGTCAGTCAGTCAGTTTCTCTCTCTCTCTCTATCAGTCAGTCATTCGGTCTCTCTCTCCCTCTCTCTCTCTCTCTCTCTCTCTGTCAGTCTCTCTATCTCTCTCTCTCTCTGTCAGTTTCTCAGCCAGTCTGTCTCTCCGTCAGTCAGTAGTCAGACTCTGTGTCAGTCTCCACTCTCTCCACCACTCTCCACCACTCTCTCCACCACTATCTCCACTCTCTCCACTCTCTCTCTCTCCACTCACTCTCTCTCCACTCACTCTCTCTCCACTCACTCTCTCTCCACTCACTCTCTCTCTCTCCACTCACTCTCTCTCTCCACTCACTCACTCTCTCTCTCTCTCCACTCTCTCTCTCTCTCTCCACTCTCTCTCTCTATCCACTCTCTCTCCTCTCTCCACTCTCTCTCTCTCTCTCTCCACTGTCTTTCTACTCTCTCTTCACTCTCTCTCCACTCTCTCTCTACTCTCTTGACTCTCTCTCCACTGTCTCTCTCTCCCCTGTCTCTCTCTCTCCACTGTCTCTCTCTCTCCACTGTCTCTCTCTACACTCACTCCACACTCTCTACACTCACTACACTCTCTCTACACTCACTCCACTCTCGCTCTCCACTCTCTCTCCCCTCTCTCTACACCCTCTCCCTCCATCTCCACTCTCTCTCTCGCTCCACTCTCTCTCGCTCCACTCTCTCTCTCTCTCTCTCTCGCTCCACTCTCTCTCTCGCTCCACTCTCTCTCTCGCTCCACTCTCTCTCTACTCTCTCTCTCCACTCTCTCTCGCTCCACTCTCTCTCTCTCTCGCTCCACTCTCTCTCTCTCGCTCCACTCTCTCTCTCTCTCTCTCCACTCGCTCTCTCTCTCTCTCTCTCGCTCCACTCTCTCTCTCTCTCTCTCTCTCCACTCTCTCTCTCTCGCTCCACTCTCTCTCTCTCGCTCCACTCTCTCTCGCTCCACTCTCTCTCTCGCTCCACTCTCTCTCTCTCTCGCTCCACTCTCTCTCTCTCTCGCTCCACTCTCTCTCTCTCTCGCTCCACTCTCTCTCTCTCTCGCTCCACTCTCTCTCTCTCTCGCTCCACTCTCTCTCTCTCTCGCTCCACTCTCTCTCTCTCTCTCGCTCCACTCTCCACTCTCCACTCTCTCTCTCTCTCTCTCGCTCCACTCTCTCTCTCTCTCTCTCTCCACTCTCTCTCTCTCTCCACTCTCCCTCTCTCTCTTGCTCCACTCTCTCTCTCTCTCTCTCTCGCTCCACTCTCTCTCTCTCTCTCTCTCTCTCTCTCCACTCTCTTGCCTTGCACCCTTCTCCCCTCTGCCTTGCACCCTTCTCCCCTCTGCCTTGCACCCTTTTCGGCCTCCCCATGGCCCCCCCCCTGCGGACGCCCACATGGTGCTTCTAACAAGAGTGCTTACCTGAGGGCCCATTTTGCTGCCTCATCCCTTCTCGTATGAGCTTTGCCCTGGAGAATGCTCTCTCTGGGGGGCCCCACTCCCACCCTTGTCAGGGTCCCGAGCACTGCTCTATGCTGCCTCCTGCTCTCTCTCCGGGGCCCCCACACCGTCCTTGTCAGCATAGCTGCCAAGGTTTCAGGTTGCTCTGTGTGACATTTTTATAATGTCAGTGTAATTATGAGTGACATTCCAACAACTATGAGTGACACTTTCTCTAGAACAAAATCAAGCAATGGAAACAAATAAATATTAGGAAATGACACCCATTAGAGCAACAATAAACTCTAAGAAGATGTTAAAATTGCCAGAAAGCACCAGAAATGGAAGGGCACACACACAGGTAGGGGTCACAATTCGGCGGCAAAGTGTAATTTTTTTCAAAATTGAGCAATTTAATAAAAATCAATTTGCTGATTACAGTACGGCGCCACCAGCTATCATTAACCTGTGGCTAAGAGAGTAAGTAGCATGGCTATTCTGAGCACATAACATTACAGTACAATGAGGCATGATTGGGAGGGGGTTAGGGCACGCCTCGGGAGAAAAGGCTGACTGAGGTACAAATAGCCTACCTATGAGGTTGTATTATTTAAAAAAGACATTTTAGGAGACACGGAGTAGCAGTAATAAATCCAAAGCTCATCGTCCGACACAGTTTGCGGGGCTCTTTGTGAACTTGCCTTGCCACCTTGCACTAACCCCTGGCTAGACTCGTAGACCTGCTCTTCATCTCTCCCACGGAAGCACCAAAATTAAATATGCCTACGATGATCATCCCCGAGCCGGAACCCCTCTTTGCACCTGGCTGGGAATAACCCCTGCAATTAGGCCCTGCTCCCCACTCCTGACTGTGCACCACTGAATGCTGCTTTTGCCTGTCCTGGGGAGCCGCGGAGCACGACTGCTGCTGTGCCTGTCTTAAGTAATTCGGCCTCATGGAAGCCATAATGAAGGGACCGGCACTTGCTAAAACAGTATTAAAATAAATACGTTGCACACCAAAATAACAATATTTTGATAGTGTAAGTGACTGTTATGGTGAGTTCACTTACAGTTGACAGTTCGTCTTCGTCTTCGCCTTCTCTTCCCTGGCTAAGGCAGCGCCGTAACTCTGCACCGGGTGACGACAGCCCCACAGCCTCGCATGAGGGTCTCCACTGTAAACACGCACCTGGCTGTGCCGCTGTGGAGCCACTGATCCCACCTGACAGAGGAGCGGCTGATGCCCAGGACAGGTCCTCCGCCTGGCAGAGGACTCGTTGATGCCCATTCGGAGCCCTTCGCCCATTGCATCCCGTAAGCAGCTGCTCCTCTGGCAGAAGTACCACCGGTGCCCTGTCCGCGCCATCCCTCTGTCTGCACAGCACCGGTTTTCCGCCGGAGCCCTTCACCTGAGAGAAGAGACATCGCCTCAAGTGCAGGAGCCGCCGTCTCGCACGTGACCCCTTCCAGTGCCAAGAGGACGACGGCCCCAGTAAAGGCCTTTCCTCAGCCCTAGAGTGACTGTTCGCAGTCTAGGCCCTTCAGCTGAGAGAGGGGCAGAGGTGCTGTCCTGTGCGAGCCCCTCGCCTGCTACAGGGTCCCGTGCCTCCAGCCTGACCCTTCACCGTCCCGGTAGAAGACCCCCTCCCCTGGCAGCAGGGCCGCTCCCCCCGTGGCCCATTGCCCCCCCTGTCCCTCAGCATGTTCCTCCTGGAGATCAGCTACTTGTCCCTGTTCGAAGGCGCCGCCACCTCGCTGCTGTCGCTGCTGCTGGCCCTGTCCCGCCAGCTCTGGGTGCTGAGGTGGAGCAGGACCAGGGACAGGGAGTGTCCCCTGCCCCTCCCCAGGGGGTCCATGGGCTGGCCCTTTTTCGGGGAGACCCTACACTGGCTCGTACAGGCAAGGACGCCTGCAAGAACAGTATGTCTGGTATGGAGTCATTTCTGTTGTCTAACTGCTCTGGTTAAAATAGTTTGTGTATTTAGTAAGTGTGGTTGTAAAGCGCTGCGTGTAGCCTCGCGGTTACTTCAGAGCGCTTTGGGTGAAAAGAAGAGTGGACCCTGCAGGCCCCGCCGGTGACCGTGACCCGCCGTGACGGACTTACTTCGGGGTTCGGACAGTCACACTAGAGTCCTTTCCTGAGCGTGGGCGGGCGCGGGCCTGGCTTTTTGTCTTCGAATCTCTTTCTTAAGTTCTCTGTCTTCTTCTTCTTCACTATGGCTATGCGAGCGCGCCCCCTGGCCACACACACACCACGTGACGCCACACCTCACACCTGACCTTACTGCTTATTGGGCCGCCGACAGTGTTGTACCCCTGGGCCCGGCTGCCTGGCATTGGTCACCACTCACCAGCAGCCCGCCCCCCACACGGCTCGCGCATACGCGGCGGCAGAACGGAATGGAAAGTGAAAGGATTGGGAAGTCTACTTTGTCCCTGTCCGCCATTTCATTGATTCGAGTGGCAGTGGCGGCTCAGTGTAATAAATGCTCACAGTAGTGTGCCACACACAGACACTCGCACACCCCGGCCGCCCCCCCCACCACCATTTCGGACTTGCTCTCTCGGGGGCCCTGCACCATTTCGAACACTAAGGCCCCGGGGCCTTGCCTGCCTGCACCATTTTGAAGACTCCTCTCTCCCAGTCCCAGGGGCCCCGGCCGGGGCCCCGCACCATTTTCAAACACTCGCAGGGGTCCCGGCCGGGGGCCCCGCGGCCCGCACCATTTCAAAAGTGGCAGGGGCCCCGGCCGGGGCCCGCGCTGCGCAACATTTTAGAGCCACAGAATAATGTATTGTATGACGTGAGGAAGGGCCCGGCCGGGGCCCCCAGGAGCGCGGGGCCCCCCCGCAACGCGTGGCCTGCGGGGGCTTGTGTTACGCCCCTGTAACCTTGGTGCTTGGCAACCCTCTCATTCCACATCACCCGCAGCAGACCCCTAACATAAATCTTGGGGCTCTTGCACAATTTTTTTTTTTCACTTAATCTCACGTCTGCACCGAATCAAGTTTATTAAGAGACTTAGAATAAGGTTAACATAATTCTTTACAATGATTTCTATTACTCGGGGAAACCAAATTTAGGGCCCTATTAGGATGGCGGACGGACCTGCGTCCATCCGCCACCCCAGAGGTGGAGGGACCGTCCGCAGGGGCAGCGGCGGTCCCTCCGTGCAAATTAGAATGTGACCGCCACCCTGGCGGTCACATCCTGTATGTTTAACATTGCGGCAGGTGCTGCTTGAAGCAGCACCCGCCGCAATGTTAAAAATGCAAGCAGTGCATTTGCATGCACGAAGCGGCAGGCACCGTGCGGTCCCATAGGTACCCCCCATGTGCACCCCCACCCCCCCTTCACCCTGGGGGCCCGCAATGGGCCCCCAAAGAAAAGACCGTATGCCTTTTCGTCGCGGCATTGCCGCCGCGGAAAGGCATATCAAAATGCAAATCCTAATATGGCTGGCGGTGTCTGATAGACACCGCCACCATATTAGAGCTTTTCCGCCACGGTCTCGCGGCGGAAAAGTGGCGGACGGTCTTGCCGTCCGCAGATGACCTCCCCCGCTGCCATCCTAATTCGGCAGGGGGTCATTTCTCTGAACGCAGCGGTGAATTCGCATCCTCCGGGCCGGCGGTGGCTTCCGCCGGCCAGGAGGATGCGGATTCAACACAATCGTAATCGGGCCCTAAGTGCATCAGAAATAGATTAAAACACATCTCTTCCAGTTTCATAAACCTACATTTCTTGCTCTTTCCACCTTTTCCCTTTTCTGTCCTAATTAAAAGTTTTTAGTGAGCATTTCACTTCTCAAGTTTCTTAAATGTGCATCTGTAATGCTGTAAATGTACTCATAACGTGGAATTTACCCTGAAAAGTCGGTCCCTCTCTAGGTTCTATATTGAATTGTTGTTTCCATCAGTTAAACCTGGCAGTCCAGTAAAATAAACCTGGTTCCATTGAAAACGAACTAGTACCAAGTAACAGTCCTCATGAGTGGCCACCACCGGAGAGAGCTCCCACTCCTGGACCATGGTGATATTATTTTTCCTAAAATGTGGAAGCAGGAAAAAAAAGTGTCAAATTGCTTCTCCCACATCGCCAAAATGTCTCCAGTTTGTGGGTTGTGATGTGTTGCTGTGGCTCGCTAACCCAATACTTTAAAAGTAACCATTAAGGTGCAGGTAAAATTCTATTGGTCACAAATCTCGATTCGGTAAAATGCATACTTTTCTATGAAGATAAACCATTCTTTCCATGGCGGTTTTTCATGGAGGTAACTCTGACAGAGATGGCGGAAGATCAACCAATGTATAGTGGGCAGTAAAGCCTCCACAATTACCGGTGGAGTTACCACCACACATTCTCAGGGCAGATGGCAGACCTGGATGCATTTTGGCATGAGGACCGCCAACCTTCTGCCTCACTTCAAATAGGACAGATATGAACAGCCACTCCACCGGATTGACCGCAGACTATCAGATGCCATCCTGGTCGAAAGTAAGCTCAATGTGTTTTACCTCACTTAAATACCTTCTAATGTGGGGCGCACAATGTAAAAAATATATAGATAATATAATTAAAAGATCACAACATGCAATAAAAGGATTTAGATGTGCTAGGTGTATTTTTTGCAACAGGAATTGCAGAATATCATGAAAAATAAAGAACATATGAATTCTGTATAATATAGGAAGTAAGAGCACTTGTAGGCAATGCGACAGATTTGTAATTTGAAATTCAGAGAGTCATTGTAGATGAATGGGACTCAGTCACTTTAAGGCAGGTGACCAAATTCAACCCAGCATGGAGACATTATCCCAAGAAAAGAGCAGGAGAAACACTAATGGAGCAGAGGTGAAACCAAGATTGTAACATCGAATAAGTGCTTCATTATAGACAATAGAGTGAGAAGGGTGTTGGACTAATGATATTTCAGCATTCTAGTGTGTCCCCTCTGCCTCTCCCTCTTTTCATTAGAGCATACCTTGCTCAATGAATGGAAGCATGGAATGTCCTAATATAATTAAAACCCTTATACTGAAGGATTCATTGATGTCATATGCCTTTTTCATTGTGTCAGGACCTAATATGCGGTTCAAGTCCTAATTCTAGCAGCGGGAGCATAACAACCAAGACATCCTCCAGCAATAGAATTTATTAGTAGCAACATTGACACGGGGCACCACGCGACATCATCTAATTAGACCTCTCCACCACTTTCGACACTGTGTCTCACAAGATCCTTTTACCAAGGGTGAACAGGCGGGAATTAAGGGCCGCGCTTTGAAATGGCCCGCTCCTATCTAGCTGACAGACAACAGGCGGTATTCCTCTCTCCTTCACCTCCAATTTAAAGCTATAAGCTGTGGTGTTTGTAAGGGATCATCATTAAGCCCAACCCTTTTTAACATCTGTCTGGCTCCATTAGCTTTAATTGCCTAAAGCTGGGGTATGAATAGCGTCTCATACGCTGATGGTACACAACCTATGTTAGCTTTTAATCAGCTCACTGAAACTGTAATTGGGAATTTTGAGGGCTGTCTTACGTACATTGCTCAATGGATGCATAACAGCTGTCTTCAAATTAATTCCACCAAGTTAAAATGTTTGATGTTAGGTTCTTCCTCCCCCCTCGACACAATGCGACTCTGGCCCTCTGATATAGGGCCTGCCCAACTCCTTTCTCAGTGGTCAGGAATCTGGGGGTTTTGATGGATAGGTTCCTCTCTTTCAAACCCCATGTTAAGGCCACTGCTGCTACTTGCTTCGATCTGCTTAAATCCTTAAGCAAGGTCTTAAAATATCTTCCCCTAGATACGTGGAAGGGGTTTGTACATGTGCCAATCACCTCCTGGTTGGATTATGCCAATGTTCTTTATCCGGGTGCTCCCCAGAATCTGCCCCCTCAACTGCAGAGCATTCAAAATGCCGCAGCCAGGCTCATTTTGAACATCTCCAAACGTCACTCCATCAGATAATGGCTAAAAGATCTCCACTGGTTACTGACTAAATCTAGGATTACATTTAAAACTCTTATGGTCACACACAGAACCCTTCACCATAAGGGTCCCAGCAACTTCCAAGACAAGCTGCAACAGTATTCTCCTGCAACAGCACTTCATTCCTTGAGCCTTAACCTATTATGCATCCCAAAAGTTTGCAAAGCCAGGGTTGGAGGCAGGTCTTTTTCTGGCTCCCAGGTTTGAAATGTTCTCCCTCCCTTCCTTCAAACCATTTCTAGTGAAAGCCTGTTCAAGGCACAGCTGAAGACAGTGCTGTTTGGTGAGCTGTAATCCTGATTCTACCTGACTTCACAGGCACGAGGATGCTACTCTAGAAGCAACAGTTGCGCTTTACAAATATCTATTCATTCATTCATTCAATCAATATTCTATCTATCTATCTACCTATCTATCTATCTATCTATCTATCTATCTATCTATCTATCTATCTATATATCTGTGCGCCATGGCGGTGAAAATAAATGTAGTCCAATTAACACAGTATTTACAGCAATGATATTAATAAATACATCTTCACACCCTCATTACTACAGTGAAAAGGGCAAATTCAAGTTTATTACCACTGTACATCAAACTTGATCTGAGAAAATCACTGTTTACTGCCGCAATATGTCACAGATGGTATATTACAATTGCCCTATACATAGAAACACCACTCCTTATATTCAAAAGACCTCCTCAATGTAATTTTAAGTTACTACAGAAAAGTAAAACATTGTATCCTGTTTTGCTTAATTATTGTTTTTAAATATATGAACATGGGAAACCACCATATACACAGATGCTCTGAATGTAATTTGTGATTGTTACAACATGCTACCCTTACACCTTTTGTAAGGCTGCACATGTTAATTTAGCAGAACAAGCATAGTGCAATATTGCCATGCAAAATGGAAGTTTAAGGAGGAGTGTTTTAGGAACCTGATTTCCTTCACAAACACTTTCCATCCTTCACTTATTTTAATCCTGACCTTGGAACCCATGAATAAAGGTTTGACAGGTATCCATGAGACAGTTTTATTGAGCACTGCTAACCTACTGCACTTCTGTCTATCACCATACCCAGTCTTGGGGTAACACTTTATTCGTGATCACTGTTAGTCACACTTGCGTTTGTCCTTGTTTTTGTGTTTTATGTTCCCCCCTCCATGTGCTCCGCCCCATGTGTGGCTACGCAGGGGCGTTTTGTAAGCAGACCCGATGATGAAGCATGTCACACACATTAGTGTGTGAGTGAGGGCAGGTTTTCAAAACACACGTCTGTGCCACTGCTTGTCTTTCTATCTTTGTTGGGTCTTGTCTTCTCCACCCCTTTATGTGTTTACATGTGATACTAGGGGGTTCGGGTGGTAGAGTTTATTTTTGAACCTCTCCCCTCTTTTGTGAATAACAAATGCAGTAAACCCATAACTAAGCAGTTAATGCTGCAGCCACAGAATCACCTAAATCCAAATGAACCCCAAAGCATAGTGCAGACACTGCTTGAACTATCTGGTGCTATGTTCCCTCACTCCATCCTATTTTGTGGGAAAGACCAAAGGACTACACACCATCCCTGCTCAAAGATATCAGCAACTACTTCACACTCCCAACCAGACCTGAAAACACGGACAACAGACAGAAGCCCCTAAAGGTTCTTCTCCCCAAATTTGTTTCAATCCTCTAAAGGATATCAGGCAGCAGAAAATCTGGATCACCATCTCAGTTATGCCTCTTGCAGTGTTCAAGCATATCTGTGCATTATACGTGTAGTGGAAGCTATATGAAGATTTCCACAGTCAGGCTTAATACGGGCACTATGTTAAGTCAATCCCAAGTGTTCAGTCATCAAACCTCTTCTATAGACACCAACTCTGGATGCAAATAAAACTGTCACCTACAGACAAGCAGGAAATGGATGCTTCTTAGCTAATTATTAATATTTATTATTATTAATATTTGAATTTGTACAGAACTGGAATCGCCCGAAGCAGTTTCTCTGCGCTAGAGGAGCAAAACATGCAGAGCCAGGGCAGTCAGTTCCTGAACAGTTCTGTCTTTAGAAGTTTCCTATAGAGGAGGAGATTAGTGCACTTCTGTAGTTGAATGGGCTATGAGTTCCAGTACACTGGAGCAAGATATGCAAAAGCTTTGGCCCCCGCCCAAAGTTTTCTTTAGCGGGGATAACTAGCAGAGCTTTTTCCCCTGAACAAAGAGATTTACCAGGTAGATAGTGCTTACATTTTTCCACAAGGTAGCTTGGACCTCTGCCAAGTATTGCCTTATGGACTAGATCGCAGATTTTAAACGTGATTCTCTGACAGATGGGAAGCCAGTGGAGCTGCTGCAACAGTGGACAGGAAGGGATTCTGGGGGGCATGTTAAGAGCCAGGGGGGCTGCTATGTTCTGAACCACCTGCAGTCTATTCAGCATGGATTCATTAGCGGACATAAGAAGGGCATTGCAGAAATCAAGGTGGCTGATTACAAAGGCTTGAATCAGGGTCCTGCGGACAGATAAGGGATGGAGATGCAACACTCTACGAAGAAGACTCAACATGTGGAAACAGGAACCTGAGGTGGCCATAACTTGGTCTCTAATGGTTAGAGAGTAGTCCAGTCTGGCACACAGGTTTTTAGCCACAATTTTAGGGGTAGGGGCTGAGCCCAACTCTGTGGGCCACCAGTCGGGAGACCACAGGGTTTGAGTGTTACCGAATAGCAAGATTTCAGTTTTAGCTGCATTAAGCTGGAGGAAGTTATCCGTCATCCATCTGGAGATTGCTCGCATACCTTCAGCGAAGAGAGATTTGGTTGAGACCTTTTTGTTATCAAAAGATAAGAGGAGTTGGGTATCATCCACATAGGAGTAAGGGGTGAACCCATGGTCTATGATGATCTTGGTGATAGGGGCGACGTACACATTGAACATGGTAAGGCTGAGACAGGAGCCCTGTGGTACCTCCTTAGTTTTCTCCAAGGTGTGTAACCGGAAAAGGGCCCAAGCTGACAGTTTGGGTACGCTGATCCAGGAAACTCACGAGCCATTTTAGGTCCAGTCCCTGGATACCTATCTCATTCATTCTAAACTAACATAAAAGTCTGCTTACACACAGACAACATAATTTACTGCAAAAACACCACCATTTCAGCTGCATCCGCCCATACAGAGGAGCAGAATCAATCCTGGTCATTATTATAGTTGAATTAGGAACACTTACACTAATCCTACTAGAACTTCTCTGCATATGCAACTGACCACTGCCCAACAATACTGACCAGAAGGACAGAGGAAGATGTGCGCCAAGGAAAAAGCCAGGACTTAATTTCTTTCTTCTCTTCTACCCATAACTACATCATCCCCTTGCCACCATATTTATCTGGTCCCTAATGCATGGATAAAGATGTCCCTCAGTGCTCTGACAACTCTGTCCCTTTTTTCAACATATGCCAAAGATCTCTGCCTTGATTGATTCAATCCTGTGATCACACTTGTTTTAACTAAGCAGATAACACATGTCAACCTTAAGTTTAAAAGCCGCTGTAAATCCATGACATTCATGCTGGCACCATGCCTGGTCTCTGTGGAAGACTTGATCACTACCAACCACCTAAAATGTAACTCTGGCGAAACAGACATCCTCACAGGTGTACACTGTATACTGGCACAAGAGATCACAGTCTGCCCCGCAGACATAGGACAACTATCCTTTCGATGAACAATTACAATTACAAAAAAATAGACATTTTTCTAGATGCAGATCTCACTTAAGAGGCAATAGTGACATACCCGAACAACATGTTCAGGACAATGAGATGGCTATTCGCCTACCAAGCTCCGTCCCCCAAAGGTTCATAACCACAGATCTACTTGTGCTCTCTTGCTTAGATTACAAAACATTTTTATACCTAGGACCACCAATATGTCTTCTAAACAAATTACAACAATTACAAAACTCAATGGCAGTATACTTCTACACACTTCACTTGGGGCTGGGACCTTATCTCAACCTCGCAACCGGATCTATGCTTCCTAACGGAGACGTGCTTAAAACCTCACTCGGTGCCTACCATCACCCTGGGTATTCCAGAAGGGTACAAAATATTAAGGCTGGACCGCCCCTCCAAGATGGGTGGTGGTATTGCTATAGTTTACAGAGGTGGCATAACCATCTCCATACTGGATCTATGTTGTACCCCGGGTATGGAACTGATGATTTTTAAAATCAACATCTCGGCCAAGATTAGCTGGAAAGGGGCTTTGGTTTATCGCCCTCCGGGCCCTTGTACAAATTTTTCCATCTCTTTAGTGGAAGCACTGGCCCCATATGTTATCCCAGGCAGTGATTTCTTACTTTTGGGGGACTTTAATGTCCATAGTGAAATACAGGATAATGGGGAGGCCCAGTCCTTATTGGCCGGTCTCTCTCCATTAGAGCTAATACAGCATAATACTGGCCCCACCCACCAGGCGGGACACACATTGGACTTAATCCTCTCTAACTTGACCAAGCTAATATGTCATCCGCCAAGGCAGGTCAATTGGACTGATCACTCTATTTTAGAATTTGTGATGCCCAATCTGGCCAAACCGCCCTGCCAGCCACTATCCCTACCGCTGTGGCGGAGACAATGGCACAAAATGTTGCAGGAGGTTTTTCAAGAGATATTTGTGGAACCACATATTGCTCCCACTGAAAATATCAAAACGGCCGTATCCAAATATAACCTTGCCCTGCAGTCAGCAGTAGAAACCATTGTCCCCTTGAAATTCTGCAAACTACGTTCTACACAAAGGCAGGAAGTATGGTTTTCTGATCAATTACAGGCCATTAAACGGGCTTGCAGAAAGCTCGAAAAAGTCTGGAGATCGTCTCACTTAGAGGCTGACAAAAATCGCTACTATACTGCCCTGTCCTCCTATCACAAGGACATTAGAGTGGCACGCAAGAATCATATTGCCGCCCAACTTATGGAGGCAGGCAATGCCCCTAAGGTTTTGTACCAGATTCTCAAAACCTTTACTAAACCGGCTGCCTGTGAGAGTTCTGAGACATCATCGCAACAGTTATGCGACGACATTGCCCTCTACTTTGCTAATAAGATAGACAGAATTTATGATAAGATCACTGATTCTAATCTGTCCATTGGTCGGCCGGTTACATTGCCTCAAGTAGAGAGGGTAGCGAACTCCACTGTGCTTACCAGATTTCCTGCCATCTCTTTGAGTGAAGTAGAGGACCTTATGGGTCAAATCAAGAGTGGCTGTCCCGCTGATCCCATCCCGGCCAGAATTTTGCCAGTGGTTGGCAAGGTGCTCGGTCCTGTGATCCAGTCCCTTGTCAACCTCTCGCTTGCTGAAGGCCAAGTCCCGCGTGAGTGGAAGAAGGCATTGGTGACTCCCATTCGAAAGAACTCTTCCATTCCGTGGACAGATCTGTCCAGCCTCAGGCCTATATCTCTGCTCCCGTTCCTGTAAAAACGTAGAGAAAAGCACATTAACGTACATCTCTCGAGTTTTGTCGCACGTACAGGAAGTGTGGACTATTCTCAGTCCGGCTTCAGGCCAAATTACAGCACCGAATCTACCCTCCTCTCAGTAACAGATGACCTCCGCATGTACCAGGATAAGGGGTACTCGAAAATTCTGGTTCTGTTAGATCGATCGGCTGCGTTCGATACTCTATCCCATGACATCTTGCTTAGACGTCTCGCAGAGATTGGGCTTGAGAGTATAGCACTGGCCTGGCTGAGAAGCTTTCTATCTGATCGCACTCAGTGTGTGCATATAGGCACTTTCCGATCTGCTGCGGTAGAGATCACAAAGGGGGTACCACAGGGCTCATGTTTGAGCCCCACCCTATTCAATATCTACGTAGCCCCCTTGGCTAGGATTATGAGAGCTTTTGGTTTCATCCCAGTGTCATATGCTGATGACACTCAGCTCCTTTTTCCATTCAAATCCATCTCTCCCGCGGTAAAGAAATCTTTTTCCGATGACATGAAGGCGGTCTCTCAGTGGATGACCTCGAACTTCCTACAGTGTAATGTGGGAAAGACAGAGGTCATGCTCTTTGGGGCAGCCAAAATGACATGGACCCCTGACTGGTGGCCGTCTGATTTAGGTCCTGTCCCTAGTCCCAAACAGGTGGTGAAGAACCTGGGGGTACGTTTGGACCAGGATCTATCTCTAAAGGAGCTTGTTAACACCGCAGTGGGATCCTGCTTTCATGTGATCGGTCTCCTCCGCAAAGTGTTCCCCCTTCTTCCAGACACAACCAGGAAAACCGTGGTGCAGGCCCTAGTGCTTAGTCTCTTGGACTATTGCAACGGGTTGCTGATATCGGCCACTGATGGAGTGATTAGCAGACTCCAAGTAGAACAGAACACCGCTGCAAGGTTGGTCCTGAATACTCCTCCCAGATCACCTTCAAAACTCCTCCTTGAGAAGTTACATTGGCTCCCAATTCGCAGAAGGGTCAAGTTTAAGATCTGTTGCGTGGTCCATAAGGGTCTACATGGCTTGGTTCCGTCATACCTGGCCGAAAAATTCATTCCCTATATCCCCGCCCGTACCCTTAGGTCCAGCAACCAGCTTCTTCTCCAAGTGCCTACTGTGAAAAAGGCAAGACAGGGTGGCAAAGCCCTGTCTGTTGTCGGCCCAGCACTATGGAATAAGCTTCCCTTTTGGCTTAGGCAGTGCACTGACCATCTCATCTTCAGGAAAATGCTGGAAACTCTTCTATTCTAGCCTCAGCATTTCAATTAGATTGTTGCTCCCCTCCTCCATCTATCACTAGCGTTGGGCGCAGAGATACTCCTCCGGGAGTCGATTCAAGTGCGGTATAAACCCATAAATAAATAAATAAATAATGCTGCACTGGCTTCCAGTGTGTTTATGGGTTTACTCACAGTGCTTTGTATAACAGACTGAGCACTGCAAGGAATAGGATCGCCATTCCTCCAACAGAATTTCAGACCCCAGGCTTAGATGAAGCGTTGCATCCAACATACTAGTGCAACTTGAAGTGCCAGGTTTCAACAAAATCTGGCCCAGCTATTGCCCATTCTGAGTCCAAACCAGCAAACTTTAAAACACCCTCCCCATCCAGATAAGGAAATGGCAAAACCACCTGAATTCTAGAAGGCTGTCAAAAAATGCGTCAATAATTTTCAAATTCTGAAGTGGTCCTCAATCAACCCACAAGACATTGATCAACTACTAAACCACTACTGAGCCTTGACAGAAAGGAAACAAAAGTACATCTTCTAGGTGAGGAGTCACCCTTTCGAGTATTTAAGAATAAAGCTGCATGAAGCACTATCTACCAGATATCAAATATTTTATAAAATATGAGTGCACTTAGAAGCAGCGTCAGGTTTACTGTAGGATAACTAGATCACGTGATAATCTCACTCACCCCACCCAACACTTCCTACAGAGGACATCTTGCAACCACTCACCTCTCCAAGTAAACTGACAGGTCCACTTTTAATCGCGCCAGGCAATTAGAGTGATTCAGAAAAGTCTTCCAAATTACATTGTTCAGACCTCCTCTATGTTTTCTCTAATGTCATAATTGTTCAGACAGTCAGGTAAAACCCTGCCTCTTGTATTACAAATAACTGAAACAAATAACTCCGCTAGTCCCCACAGTAGACTAAGTCAAAATCCAGTGGAGGCATTCCTAAATAAAGGAAGCATAAGGAAGAACGATTAACTAATAAACCAAACAGTACTGAGCATGTCCTACAGGTATGTGGTCATGCTGAAATGGAGTAGAGCAGAGTCCACAGCGCTGCACAGGGAAAAAGTTAGGGGCTTACGTAAAATCCCCATTGCACATGAGTGGGATGCCCTCAGGTGTGAGCTACAACTCTACTCTGAGAGATCTGAGGAGTTAGAGTCGGATAGGGAGCAATGCCCTTCCTCCCCCACCTTGCCTTGCATTTAAAGACATGCCACAAAGGCCCCTGCCCTCACCAAATCTCGCTCTTCATACTGTGTGCAAATGGAGTGGTACTAGACTGCTGTGTGTGTGTCTGACGTGGGCCACGGTGAGATAGGGGAGCTTGATGCCCGCTCCATACCATCATTGCACCTCCCACCTGGGAGCTATATATACCAGTACTGGAACTGCTCGTGCCCTGCTTGTCGTTACGGTTAACCATGTCTTTTGTTGTAACTAAGCTGAGGTATGCACATATGCTCCCTATGGTTGTCATCACAACCCTGTGAAAGGCATCACTACATTGGGACACTAGATATATATCACCTGTATTGATTTGTGTTACTGTACTCAATATGCCGTTCTCTGGCATGCAAATGCTCAATAAAAGTGTTTAAAAAAATTAAAAAAATGAAAAGACAATTGCTTGTTGGGAATTACCTTGGATGACATTACTCCACACCAAATAATTTTGCTAAAACATGAAATTATAGCCTGTAAATTCTATATTCCAGAGTTAAAAATAGAAAACACATTTTAATACATTTAGAATCTACATGGCAACGTTTCTGCAATCAGCCAAACAAGATTTCCCATTGTGCAGATGAGGCGACTTAATTATTTAGTGCGCCCAACCAAGAAGGCTTATTACTCCCAGTCAAGCTTGGCAGCAGATCACACACTGTGCATTACATTTTGAACTCTGGACTCTCCTGCCAAGCCCAGAGAAACGATAGTGTGACCTAATCACTGGAGTTGGCGGATACCATGTCCACCTTTTTCTATGAGAAACTCAGAACGATCAGGAGGAAATTACTGCACATGAGGATATGCCCCAAATATTAGTGATCATGGAGAAGCCATTTATGTGGCAGGATTTACCAACATTCAGCTTGTGTCACTAAGTAGTGTGCAGAACATACAGTTAAACGTAAATCTTCAGCCTCCCCCACATAATTCCTGGCCTGACAAAGGTATGACATGCATAAAGAATAGAACTGCACCACCCTTAGCACAGAAAACGAACTTTTTTCTAAGTATTGGAATTGACCCTAATGACTTTGGGACAGCAATAATAATTATCATTGGTAATTATTGAAAAGTCTTGCTTAATACCAATGATCCAATCAATTTGATGTAAATTTTCCACCTCTCATAAATATCTCAACTATTATTACATGACATCTTCAAAATGTTGTTGAAGACAATGGTTGGTTGGATGAATGGCATCCAATAATTTTTTAGATTTGATAAAAGTCACAATAACCTGAAAAGACAAGCCTTCACAGAAAACATGCAATGGTTAAAAAAAAAACAATACAGAGCAGAGTACAAGGCAATGAAATTAGATCTAGGTAAAATGTTTAAAATAGTTAAAAATTCTGTAAATATCAAATCGAATTAACTATAAAATGTAAACTTATTAGATGATTATCATCCCATGGTCAATAAACATCTTGGGGATAGTGATGTGTAAGAATCTTTAAGGGAGACAAATAGACTATGTTTTAAATCTTGGACTGTTTCAGTATATAAACAGCAATGTGAGGAAAAACCTTTACCTGGATAACATTTTATCATTTTCTCCGAAAGATTGCCAATGGAAATAGTGTTGGGGCGGTGATCTTGCTAGGTTACACCAACACATTCAGCCCTGTCAATCTTTTGGTTCTCATTCAAGCCCTGACAAACTGCACATTTGGTGGCATAACCTACGGTGTGCAGCCTGGATTGCTGGCAAGTTTTGCAGAGATCCCCAATCTCCCCTATAATCATGATAAATATATACGAACTGCAGAATCTCTACTACATGATTATAAAACATTGATATATACATGACTGCAGATAACAAACAGATCTTAGTAATCAGGAGCATTCTTTTAAATCCAGATAATACTTTGCTCCAGCACATGAAGCAACCAATTTAAGAATGAAATAAAACATTCTGAAATGAAATCCATCGAAAACTGAGATTGTTCTCATCCACAACCACATTGGTAAATGGGATGGAATGCTATAACGCGAAAGCACGGATATGTCCTATCTACCAAGAAAAGTTGTTTGATTCAGAGTTCTCACTTCATAAAGAGCTGGGGGCTATCACCACAGGATGCTTCTATCATCTGTGTATCCTTCGCCGAGACTTTCATTTCTCTTTTCTTTCTTCAAAGTGCTGTTTCTGGTCATTTGCGTCAACTTCCTTGACTACCTATTCATAAGAGAATCTTGTTTAGGATGAACTGCATAATAGAGAGGATAATATGCATACATGACTCTAGTTTACTATTAAACAAAATCTCAAAATATGCATCGAAGCACACTCTGAGCTCAGGGAAAGCTCATGGAAAGTGTCCCGGGGTGCAACAGGTGTATGTGCCTGCTTTGTGCACCTCCCAAGGCACTTTGGTAATACAGAAGGGGCTGCAGATGCTGGTGTGTTGCCTTCAGAGCAGAATCACTTTGCCTTTGTGCCTGTGCTGTATTACCAATGCAAACCCAAGGGAAACACAAGGAGAACAAAGCAAACACAAGGTATTACCAATGCAGGCACAGAAGAAAACCTGCCCTTAGGAGGTGCACAAAAAGGTTGCACAATGCCAGTGTGCCACCTGAGGGCAGCCCTCTGGCTGCATCAAAGGTTGTCCCATGGAGTGCTCCAGACTTCCCCTCTAGCCTGGTGCAGTCCCTCAAAGCACCTGCATGCATGGTGATCTCTCTCGAATCTTCAAGGTACGGGTGGATTGTTGCCTGCACAGAGAAACATGGAGTGGCTTTGAAGCAGATTGCTTTGTATTTCACTGTAGGTGCTGCCTCCAACGTCGCACGAGTTTGCGGCTGCCCAGTGTGCATCACATTCATCATAATACAGTGCACTATCCCAGTTTGCTCCTGATGCACCTGTTTAAAGGTGTGCTGTGTTGCAAACAGGTACAGTGCGCCCTGCGCTATTTGTAGCATGGCCTTAGGTGACTGTTTTATTGCTTGCAATCCCCAAAGTAGCTTTTATCTGGAGCTCCCTGCCTTTTAATCTTTGTTCTCATAAGATCCTTCTAAAGAACATGAAAAAAGTCACATTTGGATGTTTGTCTATGAACTGAGCTGCCAGCCATATAAGAATGTCTTCGCATCTAACTTTCAATGGCACCAGGAGGCTCTTTTTGAGTGGATGTTGAGCTTTGGAAATGATCAATTAATAATATAGTACTACAATGCCACACTAATGCCAGACAGCATGACATGACATCTAGACCCTGTGCTCCTTCTCCGCAGACCCTGCACTGCACCCCATACCACTGTACTTGGCGCTGCTCCATCCCAAGTCCTGAACTACCCTCCCCTTAGAGACTGCGCTGCTCCACCCATGGGACCTTGTGCTGATCCAGCTCTATGACGCTTCACAGGTCTGCCCTCAGATCCTCTGCTGCCTACACCTACCAGACCCGGTGCTGCTGTACCTTAATACCCTGCGCTTACCCAGACCCTAGATATGGCAATGACCTACATCCTTGTGACCCTGTGTTGCTTCCATCCTTTGTACACTCTGCTTCCCCACCCCAGTGCCTCGGGACTTGCACCAAGATTCACAAAACAAAAACACAGATACAGAATGAGTGTCACTATATGTGTGAAATGAGCCTCAGTACTGGTCCCCATGTGCTATCTCTCCTATATTTTCTGTCCTTCCAAATATCTTTTTGATGTACAAAAGCTCAAAAGATTGGCATTGCCAATGCTTATTTACATTGTGCCGTAAAGGCGGATTCGAAACTCTAAAGGTATATTTTATGCCTGGGTATTTAGCATTGCCAGCTTTGCTTAAAGTTAAATTTGACGTTTAAGCCCCACCCACGTGAAATTGTAATGTCCTTTGCTGCAATATGTGTTTAATATGTGTAGGAAGACCCATAGGTACATGTTTTGCATATCACTTATAAGGAGAGTCTTGCGGTTATCATTACCTAATTCACCGTGCTTATTATATTCACACTAGAAGACTGAGTTAGCAGTAAGAATAAATGAGTCTGTGTCTTTCAAGTTGGACCCATAACTTCCAACCTTTTTTACCTGCTTCATCTTCTGGCCAGGTGTATCCACTATATATTGGCATAGAGGGGTTAAGAATTCCCTTGACAGATCTATTTGTACCCAGCAACATACAGGATGTGATACTGGAAAAGCAGCACTCTTGGTTAATGCACTTGCTGGAGAGATTTTGATGTAATGCAGGTCACAAGATAGTGCCTTGGTACACTGTTCAGGTGGACATGTTTATGATGCTAAAATTGGCATATAACTAACAAGGCATACGTACGGATTCTTACAGATTAACTTTTAACTTTCAATGCCCTGGGTTGATAAAATGAGTGACACTTTTTTGTTTTTTGACTTTATATCTTGAGCAATTTAAAACTGTCACACGGACACGAGTGTATGGAATGTTAACGTATTGTATCGTTATTGCTTCTGTGCTTTGACGGCTCCGGCCAAATAAAGACTTGTTTGCCTTGTCTTGAGTGACACTGACTTTGGAAGAAATATCTTCCTACCACGGAGGAAAACAATTGTTTGCAATCGTACCTGATTGATGTATGTATGTTCATTGAACAATCTTCTTACCTTGTATTGAATATGCATATTCAGTTCCCTGCCTGCACTAAAGTCAGGAAACACATGCCAAACACATGCTTGCTGCAGCAAGCAATTGCTGTCTCTCCTAGTTCTTCAGGTGTAGTTACAAACATTTGCTTTAGAAATCAAACGCTTTGTATTTTTCATGGTGATTGAAAACCTAGGACTCTTTCATTTCAGTTTGTCAGGTGTGGTTAGAGTGTTGCTCCAGCTGTGTCTGGAGGAAGGAGGCGCAGCAGTACACCCAACTGAGCTGACTGACCCATTCTTCTGTGGGTGCTCTTGGAAGGCTTTGGACGCTGACAGAATATTGTTCACATGAAGCTGCAGTTTCATCGTGTATGACATCAACTGTCTTCCGTGTGAAGGGACTTTGCACCACAGCTTTCTGTTGTGTGCCTGTTCCATGTGAGGGAAGCTTGCAGTACTGTCTATGTGCTGCACCTGTCTCTGTAAAGGAAACTCACAGTGCTGTTGCCTGTTCTGCACCTGTTCTGTGTGGAAGAGAAACGTGCACCACTGCTAACCAAGCAGTGTCAGTTTTTGACATCTGGGTCACTTGCACTTCTGGTGTCCGTGCTTTTTATATATTTTTTCTATATAGCACGAACTCGACCCGAAGGTATCAGAGCAATTTACATGAGCACCAGTTGCGTTACAGACGGACACATTCATTTTGTTTGCCGCAGGGAGATTAAGTGATTTGTCCAGAATCACAGGTTGTTGGGCGTCCCTGCCAAGACGCAAATCCGCTCCGCCATCTTCGAGGTCGACCGCTCTAGCCGTTAGGCCACATCTGGGTGAGTGAAGATGACACAGCTAATGCCTGTGAATTACATGTTCTGTCGGAGCTACGTTTGCACTGCTTCTGCCTGTGTTGTACCTGTTCTGTGTATTGATAAAGTTTTCACTGCGGTACCAATGTTGTAAGTATGTCTTTGAGGTACGCGTGCACTATGGATCACTTGCAATTCTGATTGTGTGTGGATGTTTGTGAGGGAACCTTGCGCTTCTAGTCTTGCATCTGTTTTGTGTATAAGTGAAACGTGCACTGATGCAGCCAAGTGTGTGTTTGTGTGTGTGTGGTGTGCGTGCGTGCATGCATGTGAGTGTGTGTACCTTGTGCCAGTTATGCAACAGAGGAGAAGCCCCCATGGGAGTTGCTTGAGGACAGGTGCTGGCCCAAGTGGAGTGGGAGAGGTATGACCAACAGCAATGCAGTTGGTAGTTTTAGGTCTGGCCTAAAGATAGCTTTAGCTTGCCTTCCAGCCATGTTTCCCTAAAAGATATCATACAAAAATAGATACATAAATAGGGGCTGTCAATCAACATCCTTTTAGCATTGGTCTGCTGCAAAGTGACTCAAATTATACTCTTTCACAAAGTAAAGCTTAATGGAGCAGCCCACTTTTCCCATTTGCACAATTTCCATAACACTCAGAATATTTATTGCAACTTGCAATGGTAATTCATCCCTAAAAAACTGTTTTGTATTATCCTATGGCAAATGAGCACCAGTCAACAGAGCAGAAAAGAGTACATGCAGATTTTCTAGGTTGAAGACACACTCCCTCAGCTTGGTGAAGGTTATTTGAAGCGGTTGCATCTGACTTGACATGGAGACACAAAGACATCAAATATCTTCATCTATTGTTTTGCATTTTGTTTCTTCTTGCAACTCCCCACACCACAGCATAAGGCACTAGGCTTTTATAAAAACAAAAACGTTTACTGACACACACGTATTGTGCCACTCAGGCAAATTAGTGTGCAAAAATTACTGTAGAAGGAACTCGACTTAACCAGTCATTGTCAGTACCTATATTTAGTAGACTGTCTTCACAAATGTTCCATAGTATATCAAGACATATGTTGAAAGGTGCAATATTGATTCATCATCATATATCAGCATTGCAGTATTGACTTGTTCTATAGACAAACAGGCACAATTCATTACAGTAGCAAACGTGTACGGGAAACATCCTTTACAACGCAACTTTTACCACGCAGTGCCTTTACGACGCAACTATTACAACGCATGTCATTACAACGCATAGCGCTGGGGGCGCTCTAGGATAGGGAATAGATTTAATTTACTATCCAACACCTTCCCTACTATCCACGGGGACTGGAGTTGGAATAGTAAATTAAACTATTCACTATCCAGCACCCCTAAGCGCTATGCGTTGTAAAGGCATGCGTTGTAAAAACTGCGTTGTAAAGGCATGTGTGGTAAAAGCATGCGTTGTAATGTCATACATCCGACCTCAGAGGGACATTTAGTAACAACCTCAGTTATTGCAGCTTTGTGATAGACTTGTATATAGCAGTAGCTTCTAACTTGAGAGGGACAGTACATACCGTTTTGCAGGTTATAGCCTTGCTAATGACTTCAACCTGTTGCTTCTGACTCAAGAAGGACATCTAGTAGAGGCTTGAGGTACCTAGATATGCAAATGTCCAGACATATTGACTTTGCCAATGAATTGTGGCTGGAGTCAGAGGGTGCTGCAAGAGCGAATCCTATTCCGTATTAATAAACTCTTTAGCGTTTCTATTACAAATTTAGCATTAAGAACGGACCTTAGGCTACATGGATTTCATTCTTCCTGTTAACTGCCAGGAATGTTATAGTGCCATGGGGTGATTGATTATATTAAGCTTCCACCATCCTCAAAAGCACATGCAAAGCACGTTCACTTCTGGAGCCGCTTCTGTTTTCAGATGATCCCAGTTACATGAAAACAATCATTTAGAATGCAATTGCTTCTAAGTACTAGATATTGAGTATATACTGGCACAAGCATGATGGTTTCTTACCCAGTCATATTTGCTTTTAAATGCTTATGCAATATTAGTTGGTTGGTAGTTCCAACCCACTGGCTTTGCACTGCGATGTCAATTATTCCACAGACGTTTTCCTTTTCTGTTGTGTAGGAGTGCTCACAGGTCATTCTGTCTACTGGGTGTGAGTGTTTGATTGGTTCAGATGCTCCGTCCATCACCAACCCCTTTTGTACCGCTTTGTTCACCATAAGTTGGCAGGGTATACTCAGACGTGAGTCCCTTGCTCACTTTGCCACTGGATTCAAGCAAGCCTGGCTGAACACGACTGAAATGCCAGAAACCGGTCCTCGTAAGCTTGTTTCCGGTCCAGGGAAGGCATGGCTTGGCAGTTCGGGCTGGACTGTTCCCATGAGGCACAGGGTCAGACTGATTTGCTCATGGCCATGTCTGAACTGGGGTGGCAGAGTGGGCTAAAGAACGGTGATGGATTAAACCCAGATCTGTTGACTGGGTGTGAGTGTTTGATTGGTTCAGATGCTCCGTCCATCACCCCCCCCCCCCTTTTGTAGTGCTCACGGGTCATAGCTTACCTTAAATAAATCAAAAACTGGGTGTGAAGCCCTTCTGATCCACATGGTTTAAGGTAGCTTGATGTTTCCTGGCTGGCAGGGCTGAGTGATTTATAATCTTTTAATTATGATAAAGGCAAAATGTGGGTCATATTTAGGCAATGTGAATGGTCATCAGGATGTGGCCAAGTGCTCAGGAATCAGTGAGGCTAGCTCAAGACATAGCATCCAGCCTTAAATGAGTAATGAATAGTCTAATTTTAACCCACAATATACCTGTATAGCTCAAGACCACTGTTCTTGGATCACCAAGGCAGATAAAGCCTTTGCTCTTCCAATGGCAGATCAAAGCTACAATATCCAGTATACTAAATCAACGTACTCTGCTGGCTGTAAGGGATAAATTAGGAGTTGTCAGGACAGGAAATGTGACCTATTGGTTACTATTGTTTTAGTTCAAAGACCTCGGGCTAGAGGTGAGAGCAGAGTTAATGGATGGGGCAGGTAGATTGGGAAGGAACCAGAAAAGGGAGCTCAGACGAAAAGTTAATTTGTGGCAACATATTTATTCACAAGGCTTGCATGTTAGAGAAGAGCTGGGCTATGATGATTAACACATTGAGAACTATCAAATCGGTGCCATGCTGTTGTCCTAGCCAACTTAATTAAAATATAGTAAGTCTTATTTCACCACATTGTGTCTTTTTTACCCTGAAATGTTATTCACTACAAATAATGAAAGTGGAAATTGTTCTGGGAGAAAATTCTAGGTCAGGAGGAAAACTTCTTATTTAAACTAGAAAGGACAATCATTGCTTGGATCTGAGAAAAGTATTGGGCTTGCATGGAGGGATCAAGCCAGCAGGGTAGAGCAGGGTAAGCTGATTGACTTTCACAAAATAGCATACAGAAGATGGCCACCGAGCTGGAGCTCCAAAGGGAAGCTCCCAGGGTTGGGAGCATTAATCTATAAATATCCTACCTCATGTCCTGCCATCCACTCACTAAAAGATTCTCAGCACAATAAGGAATGCATGTTAAATTATATAAACCCAGCAAAACCTTTTTCTACTCACCACATCAGGTCTGCAGCTGGTGCGCTTTTGGAGGACTGCTTCACCCCACACATCAGCATCATCCACTCAGCCCTGGGTGCGTTTATGGTCTAGTCTGGTTCTCGGGCTTCTGGGAGCTGATGTTGCTGTCAATTGCCCTTTAGGTTGCCCACCTTACTGCATCCTACCTTGGCCCCACAAGCAGTTCCAGTCAGAACGCAGCCAGACCAGACATGCTCTGAGTGACACACGGTTCCTTTTGCTGCAGGCTCAGTTCTGTAATGCCAGCCACATCATGTGCCTTGTTTTATGGTACCAACCACGGCTTGTACCTCGTGGATTTGTTTTTCCCCCTTGGAATCCTATTGTACCTACATTCATTTTGTGGACCCTTTACCCCCATTCATTCACAAAATGGCAACCTTTCTTCTCAATTGTTTAAAATCATCTAAGGGCTCTAAATGTACAAGATAGTAAAGAAGGGCTCATTTGATATTCTCCTCCAGGCTACCTTGCTAGTGAAAAGGGACTCTTCAGGCACATAACACTAATAAATGATTCTACCTAGCCCGAATTGTAGACAGCAAAGTAGGACTTAATTTAACAATTGCCCTGCTATACTGTCAGGGATGAAGGACAACTCGACTCAGAACATCAAAGGGCTGCCTTCTTGTAGTGGTGTTTGCTCCTGTTCGTGCTCATAAACTTCTGCTCTTCCTAACCCCAAAACCTGTAAGATATTGACATGCGCCTATGATCCTCCTGAATCTCTGCTTGCCCTATTTGATATACCCACTCGTAGTCATCTAATTCACTGCACTCTCAGCTTAACCAACCTGACTCCCTCACCCTCTTACATAAATCTAAAAGTGTATCCATATCTTGCCTACACAACATACTTAAGGAAGATCCCAATGTTTCAGAGCTGCTATTCTGCCACAATGCTCATCTTAGCCATTATATCCAGAACAAATTACCAGCACGCTCACAAGACCTTTACCTGCTAGCACCATTTAAACCCAATAGGAGCCCAGCACCGCCTGTTTTTTAGAGTCTGAATAACACTCAATAGACCACCTCTCTACCCTTACCCCACGCACACCCTTGCCGCATGATATAGCCTGGTTTCCTTCATTCACACCTGACTTTTCCTTCCAATTTATTTGACCCACCTAGGTGGCTCACCTTGTTTTTGACATGGATCCATAATTAATAACTGATACCAAAAATTGAACAATCAGGAAGATATGCTTATAACATTAGTCACCCCCAAATATTCAACAAAAAAGGCTTCTAAGAACTAAAAACATATGTTCATCATAGCTCATCGAGTAATTTTTATCTCTGACCCCTACTTATGCATAAATAAAGTATTATAAGTGACCTCATCCTTTTTACGAAAAGATGCGCACAGTGGACGAAAGCCTTTTTCTGATGGCTCTTGTTCTCTTCATCCTCATGATGTAAGACTCTCTGTAGCCTCCTTTGCAGTTTACAGAGCAGAAACAACCATCTACATTTACAACATTAGGACTATCCTCATGCAATCATCTAATCATAAACTTGAAATATTTGAGGACATTTTGCCTCTCATCCCAAAAAACTGCAGCCAATAATGTATCCACCACCTCTCAAGTCCTTCCTAAACTGATGTGCAATACAAACTCACCTACATCTCCAGGGAGGTCCGAGGCCTGTTCTATCAATCACCATATCATGCCACATCCACAACCCACACCCAGAGCAGTTACTCCTGAGTCACATAGCCATGGAAATCACTGCCTTCCACGACTATACCTCTGACCCCCTCAATGTCTCAAAAAATGACACTCCTGATGTCTGAATCAACTATCCCACTCAGCAACATGCCCCTAGTACCTCCTCTTTCCCTGCTCTCAAGCTCACCTCTACCAATCTTCGAGCTTCCTGCCACCTCTGAATCAACTCTCACTCCGCTAGACCCATCTGCCCAACAGTACTCCATTACCACAGGCATCAATACCCCTGCCTGCTTTTCCCATACTCCAAAACCCGAGAAACCTATTCCCACATCTTACTGGCTTCCAGACTGGATGAGATTACACAAAACCTACAACAGCTCAGGGCAGACTCACAAGCCTTATGTACATCACCATTTAATCTCCGAGGTTGATTAATTATAATCGGGACCAACCATCTCACCTTGCCTCCAACACACCTCACAACCAACCTAATCTCACCTTCTGCTAAGTCCCCTAACTGAATATTTAGAACCCTACCTTACCCCATTGCATCCTCAGGCGCATTAGACTAATATATTAAGATTCACTATCCGACGAAGATGTCCATCCCCTCCTCCTATCATATCACATAGAGAGATAAACAAGCACAGCCGTAAGCATGTTGACCAGTGTTACTTGTTGTGATTTTCATAATTTGTTCTAAGAAAGGAAGGTTATCTCCATGCTGATGTTAGATCACATGTAGTTTGCATAGTCATCTGTTGCTGCAATATTGGTGCAAAGGTATGCGAATGCCGTTGCACCAATATTACTGGTCAACATGGTACCCAAATCTTCCTTGGAGATTTTAACCTCGACTGGAACGATTTGAATGACACTGTAGTTAACAGCCTTAAAACCTTTCTTGCTGACCTGAACCTGACACAAATCTGTGACAGCCCCACACATAACAAGAGACAAACCTTAGATCTTATCATCGCAAAGGCTAACTCTATCCAGATGGAATCTATCCTCCCCTGTGACTAGTCTGACCAATAATGCATCACATTTCTCATCTCTAAACCACTGAGAATAAATACCACTCAAGTAACGAAACCCAAAATACTTAAAAGAAGCATGAGACACATCAACTTTAAAGAAGTAACATCCTCAGTAATAACATCCTACCATCTTCTTAAAACATGTTAGATATCCAAGATCTTACAAACGTCTACACTAATTCCATGAAGAATATTCTAGGCTCTATAGTACCCCTAGAGATAAAAAGATTATCCACCAAAGACTCTAAACCATCGTGCAATGGTAGCCTCGAAACCGAAAGATTAGCTGAACGAAGATGGAGTTCCTCACCTTCCCTCGAACACCTCACACATTTGAGATCACTGGGGAGTACATATTACAAAAGCATCAGAAACTCTAAAGCAAGTTTCTTGAGAAATCAAACTTGGTCAAGGCAAAAACCGTCCCAAAGAACCATTTGAACTTGGTAAACTGCAATCAAATAGCATACCCAACTCTTCTCCAGCTAGATCCATTCTACCACAAACCTGCGAAGATTTTGCCTCCTTCTTCCTTGAGAAGACAGAAAATATGAGAACTGACTTGCAGATGGCAGTGGAACTTCATCCTTTTTAACCTCAATTCAGCCTTTCCCCCTCCCGAATTGTTGTGCCCTCATGTCTACCGATTCATAAAGGGGGTGGTGATGGACAGAGTATCTGAATTAAGCAGAACACTCCTACCCAGTCAAAAGATCAGGGCTTGATCCATCACCATTTTTTAGCTCACTGCACCATCCCAGCTCAGAACCTGGCTACATGCAAATTAGTCTGACCCTGGCCCAGTGCATCATGGGAACAGGGCAGACCAAACTATAAAGCCAATTCTTTACTGGAAAGGAAACAAGCTTCCGGGGACCGGTTTCTGGCATTACAGCCGTCTTCGGCCCGGCTTGCTTGAATCCTGATGGTGCAGTGAGCAAGGGACTCACATCTGAGCATACCCTTCCACACTTATGGTGGCCAAAACGATTCATAAAGGGGGTGGTGATGGACAGAGTATCTGAATTAAGCAGAACACTCCTACCCAGTCAAAAGATCAGGGCTTGATCCATCACCGTTTTTTAGCTCACTGCACCATCCCAGCTCAGAACCTGGCTACATGCAAATTAGTCTGACCCTGGCCCAGTGCATCATGGGAACAGGGCAGACCAAACTACCAAGCCAATTCTTTACTGGAAAGGAAACAAGCT
Organism: Lissotriton helveticus; assembly: GCF_964261635.1. Classification (NCBI taxonomy): domain Eukaryota; kingdom Metazoa; phylum Chordata; class Amphibia; order Caudata; family Salamandridae; genus Lissotriton; species Lissotriton helveticus. The sequence continues at coordinate 778,718,751 of NC_136072.1, forward strand.
TCCGGGGACCGGTTTCTGGCATTACAGCCATCTTCGGCCCGGCTTGCTTGAATCCTGATGGTGCAGTGAGCAAGGGACTCACATCTGAGCATACCCTTCCACACTTGTGGTGGCCAAAACGATTCATAAAGGGGGTGGTGATGTACAGAGTATCTGAATTAAGCAGAACACTCCTACCCAGTCAAAAGATCAGGGCTTTATCCATCACCGTTTTTTTAGCTCACTGCACCATCCCAGCTCAGAACCTGGCTACATGCAAATTAGTCTGACCCTGGCCCAGTGCATCATGGGAACAGGGCAGACCAAACTACCAAGCCAATTCTTTACTGGAAAGGAAACAAGCTTCCGGGGACCGGTTTCTGGCATTACAGCCGTCTTCGGCCCGGCTTGCTTGAATCCTGATGGTGCAGTGAGCAAGGGACTCACATCTGAGCATACCCTTCCACACTTGTGGTGGCCAAAACGATTCATAAAGGGGGTGGTGATGGACAGAGTATCTGAATTAAGCAGAACACTCCTACCCAGTCAAAAGATCAGGGCTTGATCCATCACCATTTTTTAGCTTACTGCACCATCCCAGCTCAGAACCTGGCTACATGCAAATTAGTCTGACCCTGGCCCAGTGCATCATGGGAACAGTGCAGACCAAACTACCAAGCCAATTCTTTACTGAAAAGGAAACAAGCTTCCGGGGACCGGTTTCTGGCATTACAGCCGTCTTCGGCCCGGCTTGCTTGAATCCTGATGGTGCAGTGAGCAAGGGACTCACATCTGAGCATACCCTTCCACACTTGTGGTGGCCAAAACGATTCATAAAGGGGGTGGTGATGGACAGAGTATCTGAATTAAGCAGAACACTCCTACCCAGTCAAAAGATCATGGCTTGATCCATCACCGTTTTTTAGCTCACTGCACCATCCCAGCTCAGAACCTGGCTACATGCAAATTAGTCTGACCCTGGCCCAGTGCATCATGGGAACAGGGCAGACCAAACTACCAAGCCAATTCTTTACTGGAAAGGAAACAAGCTTCCGGGGACCGGTTTCTGGCATTACAGCCGTCTTCGGCCCAGCTTGCTTGAATCCTGATGGTGCAGTGAGCAAGGGACTCACATCTGAGCATACCCTTCCACACTTGTGGTGGCCAAAACGATTCATAAAGGGGGTGGTGATGGACAGAGTATCTGAATTAAGCAGAACACTCCTAGCCAGTCAAAAGATCAGGGCTTGATCCATCACCGTTTTTTAGCTCACTGCACCATCCCAGCTCAGAACCTGGCTACCAGCAAATTAGTCTGACCCTGGTCCAGTGCATCATGGGAACAGGACAGACCAAACTACCAAGCCAATTCTTTACTGGAAAGGAAACAAGCTTCCGGGGACCGGTTTCTGGCATTACAGCCGTCTTCGGCCCGGCTTGCTTGAATCCTGATGGTGCAGTGAGCAAGGGACTCACATCTGAGCATACCCTTCCACACTTGTGGTGGCCAAAACGATTCATAAAGGGGGTGGTGATGGACAGAATATCTGAATTAAGCAGAACACTCCTACCCAGTCAAAAGATCAGGGCTTGATCCATCACCGTTTTTTAGCTCACTGCACCATCCCAGCTCAGAACCTGGCTACATGCAAATTAGTCTGACCCTGGCCCAGTGCATCATGGGAACAGGGCAGACCAAACTACCAAGCCAATTCTTTACTGGAAAGGAAACAAGCTTCCGGGGACCGGTTTCTGGCATTACAGCCATCTTCGGCCCGGCTTGCTTGAATCCTGATGGTGCAGTGAGCAAGGGACTCACATCTGAGCATACCCTTCCACACTTGTGGTGGCCAAAACGATTCATAAATATGATGGATCAAGCCCTGATCTCTTGACTGGGTAGGAGTGTTCTGCTTAATTCAGATGCTCTGTCCATCACCACCCCCTTTATTAATCACTTTGGCCACTATAGGAGTGGAAGGGTATGCTCAGACATGAGTCCCTAGCTCACTGCACCATCAGGATTCAAGCAAGCCGGGCCGAAGACGGCTGTAATGCCAGAAACCGGTCCCCGGAAGCTTGTTTCCTTTCCAGTAAAGAATTGGCTTGGTAGTTTGGTCTGCCCTGTTCCCATGATGCATTGGGCCAGGAACAGACTAATTTGCATGTAGCCAGGTTCTGAACTGGGTTGGTTCAGTGAGCTAAAAAACGATGATGGATCAAGCCCTGATCTCTTGACTGGGTAGGAGTGTTCTGCTTAATTCAGATGCTCTGTCCATCACCACCCCCTTTATGAATCGCTTTGGCCACTATAGGAGTGGAAGGGTATGCTCAGACATGAGTCCCTATCTCACTGCACCATCAGGATTCAAGCAATCCGGGCTGAAGACGGCTGTAATGCCAGAAACCGGTCCCCGGAAGCTTGTTTCCTTTCCAGTAAAGAATTGGCCTGGTAGTTTGGTCTGCCCTGTTCCCATGATGCATTGGGCCAGGAACAGACTAATTTGCATGTAGCCAGGTTCTGAACTGGGTTGGTTCAGTGAGCTAAAAAACGGTGATGGATCAAGCCCTGATCTCTTGACTGGGTAGGAGTGTTCTGCTTAATCCAGATGCTCTGTCCATCACCACCCCCTTTATGAATCTCATGTCTACCGGGCACATCCTCAAAACAACGCTTCATGGAACTCCTTTGAAATCTTTGAGGATATCGCCATTCTCAAAATTCTATCAGATTTCAAGCCCTCAAACCACTTCAATGACTTGCTTTCCCCCATCTTCTTTTATGAGATCAAAGTGTCTATGCTGAAACCAATTCAATTGACCATCCATGTGAGCTTAAGGGTCCTGAGACCCTTAAGCTCACATGGAAAGGCCATTGAATTGGTTTTAGAATGTATTTTTCGCATTTTCACAGACTCATTTGAGTAGAGTGAGCGTCTGGATAGGAAACGCAAGAAGCCATGTCCCGAGGCTCTGTGAGCTTTTTTAGGTCAGTGGTGAGCTGGTTCCGCTTGGAAGTGTGTTCTAGATTATTATTAGAGAGCGACATGTCAACTAAACATTATAATGTGATATGTTTACAGATTACCTCATCATTTTTGCACACCATCACAGAATGTAGAATCAGTAAGTTTGATTTTCTATCTTCCTCTATGCGCACTTTTACCACCAGAAAACAGGCTAATCATCGGTGCACTTGAGACACCCTGGTGTAACAAAGTGATTGTGTTGTTATTAATATTTAGATGCAGTCTAACAACTAGTGTTTTTTTCATCTTGTTTTGTTTGATACACCCGTTTTACTAACCTAACATGGGTCTAAATTAGAACCTGATCATATGGGACCTTTACTCCTGAGGCGGAAGCCGGGAGTTGTTGTTAAAACTGTAAAATTGTATTATTGTTGCATTTTAAAGTTACTATTGCTGCTGTGTGCTAGCTCTTACCTAGCAGTCACTAATCACTGGTTCGCCGCGCTGTGGACTCTATCGCAGCTGCGACCCCCGGCAAAATCTCCTAGCTGACGCCATCACAGGCGTGCACACAGGCCACGCCCCCCCAACGAGGCCACGCCCCTTTGCCTATAACTGCCGCTGAATTGCAAGCGTCCAGTTGGACCTTTACTCCTGAGGCGGAAGCCGGGAGTTGTTGTTAAAACTGTAAAATGTTATTATTGTTGCATTTTAAAGTTACTATTGCTGCTGTGTGCTAGCTCTTACCTAGCAGTCACTAATCACCGGTTCGCCGCGCTGTGGACTCTATCGCAGCTGCGCCCCCCGGCAAAATCTCCTAGCTGACGCCATCACAGGCGTGCACACAGGCCACGCCCCCCCAACAAGGCCACGCCCCCTTGCCTATAACTGCCGCTGAATTGCAAGCGTCCAGTTGGACCTTTACTCCTGAGGCGGAAGCCGGGAGTTGTTGTTAAAACTGTAAAATTTTATTATTGTTGCATTTTAAAGTTACTATTGCTGCTGTGTGCTAGCTCTTACCTAGCAGTCACTAATCACTGGTTCGCCGCGCTGTGGACTCTATCGCAGCTGCGACCCCCGGCAAAATCTCCTAGCTGACGCCATCACAGGCGTGCACACAGGCCACGCCCCCCAACGAGGCCACGCCCCCCTTACTCCACTCCCTCTAATAAAAACATGTGCATGTGGAGGAAGCGCAGCGGACGAGCGCAGCGGGCGCGACGATTGCGCGCCGAAGGCGCGCTTAAGGCAAGCTCGTCTGCGCTCGTCCGCGCCGAGACCGCGCCAGAGGCCAGCCACCTTGATTTTGGTGAGCCGCACTCGCTTCCTACATCCTCTACCGTTACTTATACGTCCGACCAACTTCATAACTTGAACGTCTTAACAGAGGTGAGGCATCCCTTACCGTACTTATGTCACACCAATCTTAATATTGGTCCTTATAAATGCCCTTTATGCATTTCCCCCACTCAATCCTCCACCCTTCCCTCTAAGATCTCTGAAGCACTCATTAATGTCCGTTCAGTTCCGAAACATAAAACTGAAATCTTGGATTTCATCGAGTCACATAATATAGACCTCTTGTTTACCACCGAAACATGGGGCGATGACTCTTCAGGACCAGATTTCAGAGCAGCCATTCCCGAGAACTATAGTGTCTGCAGACTCGATAGAAAACTACGCAAGGGCGGAGGAATAGCTATCATATACAAAAATCGCTTCAAAGTCAAGTTCACTGACTTTATCCATAGCGACTGCGAGGCTTCTTCCTTCTCTATTAGCATCTCGGACACCCAATCACTTCCAGGCATTTTACTTTACCGCCCTCCAGGGACCAGATCGAAATTCCTTAATAATCTCAATAACTTAATTGAGCTCTCCGCAGGCGCACCTCATTTCACCATATTGGGCGATTTTAATTTTCATCTTGAGGCTTTGTCCGACCCTGACACCATGACGCTAACCAATGACTTGGCAGCTGCCGGCTTACAGCAAATTGTCACCCAGCCCACCCACAAAGCGGGTCACACTCTTGACGGACTTTTTACAAGCAATCCAAACATCTCTGTGTCAAATGTGACCCCCCTCATTTGGACGGACCATTCGGCAGTCTGTTTTGCCCTAAAATTGACAACGTCTTCTTCCCACCCAACAGCCAACTCCCCAATCACCATCAGAAATTGGAAAAATATTGATCTCCCACATCTTTCTGCTTTGCTATCTGAGAGTATTATTACCAATGAACACGATCCTTCTCTAGCTTCCGCTAATTACCTTCACAACCTAAATAAGGCCTGTCACACCCTAGCTCCCCCTAAAATCTTTTTTCGCACCAGACTTTCCCCCTCAGCTCCTTGGTTTACAGAAGCCCTTCGACTGCAGCGTCAACAGTGTAGAAACCTTGAAAGACGATGGCGCCGCCACTACAACGAATCGGAAAAAATTACCTACAAAAGCGCCCTCTCGATATATAAAGACCTTATCGTGACAGAAAAATCAGCCTATTACACCTCTCAAATCACCCAGGCAAATAACTCAGCTAAAGAATTGTTTCAGGTGGTCACTCACCTTTCCAATCCACCTTCCCCCAGCTTCAATGGATCCCAATCCCTTTGCGACTCGCTCACAAACTTCTTTAAGGAGAAAGTCATTGATATTTTCTCAGCCTTTACCCAAGTCCCCTCCGCCACCTCATCTAATTCTTCTCCCAACTATGACACACCTTGTTTCTCGTCATTTGAAGCTGTGACGAAAGAACAAGTCTATCGACTCATTCTGGCCACCAAATCAAGATCACCTCTTGACCCTTGTCCACCTACTACTCTGAACAGGATCCCGGAAGCCATTTCTCCTGCCTTGACATCCATCTGCAATGCCATGTTTACTACGGGCATCTACCCCTCAGTCTGGAAGGAGGCCATCATTAGGCCACTCTTAAAAAACCCCACTCTTGATCCCCTCCTTCCTGCCAGTTACCGTCCCATCGCTTGTCTCCCCTTTCCTGCTAAGATTTTTGAAAAAGCGATGAACGTGCAACTATCCAACTTTTTAGACAAGAACAACATACTAGACGAGACCCAATTTGGCTTCAGACGGGGTCACGGAACTGAGACCGCGCTCCTTAAGGCAGCAGACGAAATTAGAATGACCCTCGACAATGGAGGAGCTGCAGTATTGATACTTCTGGATCTTTCTGCGGCTTTTGACACGGTCGATCATGTCACCCTGATCGACCGTGTCTCAGCTATAGGAGTCAAAAACAAAGCGAAAGATCTTCTCGCATCCTTTCTAGCTAATCGTCCCCAAACAGTCAAAATGGCCCACTTCACTTCCCAGACTTTCACTCTTCCTTGTGGCGTCCCTCAGGGCTCCTCGCTAAGTCCGACACTATTCAACATTTATGTTGCGGACTTAGCGAGAGTAATAAAATCTTATGGAATTGCCCTTACAACCTACGCTGATGATACGCAACTTGTGCTTTCTGTACATAATAATGGTACATCAGTGGCAGCAAATTTCCAAATGGGAATGAGGGCGATCAGCTCCTGGATGTCATCTAATTGTCTTAAATTAAACTCAGATAAAACAGAGGTGATGACATTCGGGAGGTTGGATCCCATCTGGTCCTCGTGCTGGTGGCCATCGGAGTTGGGAGACCCTCCTCAACCTGTCACCAAGGTTCGCAACCTTGGAGTCATCTTTGATGACAAATTGACATTTCAGCATCATGTCAATTCAGTGGTCTCTTCATCTTTTTATACCCTAAAAAGAATTAGAAAACTGCTCCCTTACCTTCCAGCATCAGCCGGCAGAACTTTGATTAGTACATTGGTTTTCTCCAAAACTGATTATTGTAATGCCCTTTTCCTCAATGCCCAGAAAAAAGTTCTCAACCAACTTCAGTTAGTCCAGAACGCCTCGGCTAGAGTCCTTTTAAACATCCCCAAATTCACATCCATCTCCTCTCACATCCGTCAACTACACTGGCTCCCTGTCGGGCGCCGGATAATATTCAAGGCCTTGTGTATCACCTACAAGGCAATCAATAACGTGGGTCCTCAGTTCCTCACAACAGCTTTCCGCCCGCTTGAGCACCCTAGAACACTCCGCTCATCTTCTGCACATTTGCTGAAAGTCCCTCGTACAAAAAAGGTCAACTGGGGCGACAGGTGTTTCACCATCTCATCTTCTAAACATTGGAACACACTACCCCTCCACATCAAAACCGCCCCGACCCTCCTCAGCTTCAGGAAAAAACTAAAGACATGGCTCTTCCCAGTATAAATTCTCCTCCTCAGTGACGGGTCCACACTAGCGCCGAGACACCTCCGGGTATTTGTGCGCTCTAAAAATGTCACAAACATAAACATAAACATCTCTTTGGGCATAACAAGTAGATCTCACTGGATGAAATAATAAATGTCCCGATGTACATATTTATAGACTGCTTCACTCAAACTTGGGTTCTATTAAAACGAGAGCATGTTTATTCTTTGTTTACAGATTAAGCCCCTGAAGAAGGGCCGGTGGGTTCTGAAATGCATTGGGTGGTTCGCCCAAAAATATTTTTTCTGTGATGCATATTGAACTTATGTGCAAAAGCAATTGATTTGTAATGTCAACAAATTAAAAAGCATATGTTTTTGATGACATGAACAATGTATTTTGGAAATTGTTGTTGATTTATATCGCAAAAAAGCACAGTATTGGAGTTCAATTTTAATTTGAGATTTTCATTACTTTATGATTAAGGCAACAGTGCGCAGAGGCCAAGTGGAAACACTTGAAGTCATATTCATTCAGTTAAAGGCACACAGGGACAGTGTGCAAGCCTCAGCAGCACGCCTGGTCAATGTTTAGCAAGTAGATTAAAGTTATAGAATAAGGGAGTGCTCCTTTCAAGTCACTTCAAAGTGTCTATGCTCCCACTTTGAACCAAGATCGTAAACTCCTTCTTACGTCAAGGCACAATCCTTGAAGGGCAAAAGTCTAGGCATGTTACTCCTATCCTAAAAAAAACAGAGGCAGATCCCACTGACCTAAATAACTTTCGCCCCATCTCAAATATTCCAAAACTGGCAAATCCACCTGAATGATGTGTATACATTCAGCTGTGTAACCACATTGAACAATTCCGTCTTCTTGACTGATTCCAATTCGGTGTCCACCCGGGGCATAGCACTGAATCGGCCCTTACACACATAGTGGACGATGCGCTAAAAATGTTGGATCAAACAGAATCATGCCTACTAATTCTCCTTGGCCTATCTTCTGCATTTGATACAGTGAAGCATGACTACCTACTAGACCTATTGGAACACAGGATGGATTTCTCAGGATCCTTCTTAAATTGGTCCACCTTGTTTCTCCAAAACAGAACTCAAAACGTTAAGGTAAAGAGTCCCTGTCTAAGACCGCTCTGTTCACATTAGGGGTCACACAGTATTCCTCCAACTCACCCATTCTCTTTAACTCGTTCATGGAGCCACTAACGGAAATTTTGAGTTCAACCAACATCCAATATCACATGTATGCCGATGATGTCCAACTTTACCTAAAAATGTCCTCCCTTGAAGACATCAGATCTCTCAACTTAACTCTACAAAATACCCACAATTTGCTATCATGCAACCACCTCAAACTTAGCACTATCAAACTGAATTACTCCTAATCACCCCACCCAATCACTTACCCACCATTAATGAATAGATGAAGCAACTGACATCCTTAACTGCCTACCACAAGTTATTGATTCAGCAAGATCACTGGCAATAACTCTGGACAAGAAACTTACTATGCAGAAGCTCATTAGTGCTGCCACTAAAGGAGCCAACCTTCAAATGAAAATCTTAAGAAAATTAAAACCCTTCCTTCCCTGCAACCACTTCAAGTCTGCTGTCCAAGCCCTAGTGGTATCCAGGTTGGAATATGGAAGTGCTACCCTCTGCGGCTTACCCACATTAAGAACAGACCCATTAAGGGCCTCCCTTAGCTCTGCTTCAAGGTTCATCACTGGATCAAAAAGAAAAAATTGCATCAAACAGGATTTGAACTCCCTCAATTGGCTCTCCTATGAAGCAAGAATTCAACTGAAAGTTATTTGCATGTCGCATAAAGTTATACACTTTAATACCCCTGACTACCTCGCTCACAAACTTGAACTTTCAGGAGACTCCAGATCCTCTAGAAGCTCCACCACTCAAATGCTCAGCCTTCTCTGGCATCATCCCGAGAATCAGGAACTCCCTCCCGCCTGAAATAAGACTGAATCCTTCAACTACATCTTCCAAGACAGAGGTTAATCAACTATTTATGGACACATTTCTGCCCTAGACCCTAAGAACTCCTCTCTCCAAGCATATTATGATTACTCTCATGATTAAGGCTAGGCTTTTTCGCTAATGTTTTTTTTTATTTCTCTGTTTTAACATTGAGGTGACACCGCCCTTGTCTGGGGTGTTGCCTGATCCTGCAATGTTCTAGATTATGACATTATGATTACTGGCCGCTTGTTATGTTGTTGTCTTTTCTGATCTCTCTGTCTTAAATTTTAGGAGTCAACACCCTATTCTGGGGTGTTGCCTTTTACTGTAATGTTCTAGTTTACACTATTGGTTATATACATCTCTGCTCTCTATCATTTGTAAAGCGCTCTAATACCCGTGAGGGTCATGTTCGCGCTATGTAAAACATTTCAAACAAACAAAGAAAAACCTTTTGTGCTGTCAAGGCAGCAAAATACCAAGTGCCTCACATCTCACCATCGAATGTGCCTTTCTAGATAGGGTCTGAGCTAAGACCCATCTGGTGCTCTACCACCTTTGAGAACCTTCGAGAGCCTAAGAGGGGCTTTGGGCATGAACCCCTCCTCAAAACTTGTCTTCCTTCGGCTTGGCAGGAGTAGGTGGAATCTGGGCTTCATAAAGTTTGTGCATTTTGTACTCAGGTTGCTAGTCTTGATTGATCTTCCACTATCTTCCCCATTTGTGGGGTGTAGTTATTCAGCAGTAAACAGTGTCCCTGTGTTTAATAAATAAATAAATAAATAAAATACAATGTTGCATGGCTATTGTATATGTCACTAATTCCTGTTTTGCCCACCATGAAACCACTTCCTATATAGGCTCAAAACAAAAAGCACCCCTGTCAACCATACACCCTGCATGGTGTAGCTTGCTATCCATGTAAGTAAATACTTCAGTGTCCCATGTAGGGATAGTACGGGCCACACAAGTGCTACAAGATAGCACAATACAATATAATGATTGAATTAAATGGAAGCTGAAGTGATTTAGGGAATGAGTCTTGCGGGCTGTATTTTATTGTAGGCTCTGTTCTAGCATCATGCTAGTTGCTCACTCAAAGGTATGCAGGCTGGTAGGGTTTAACACCAGAGGAGGCAATGCTAAATGGTATCTTGCATCTCTATAGAAAGTATGTTGTAGAAGTTATTCTGTAAAAAAAATAAGTAGGGGAGCTCACAGTATTGTTCAGTATCTGACGCTATTGAAGGCCAGGGTACCAAACACCAAGACTGAGTAGTCTTGATTCCACCTCATGCCTCTCATCCACCATCAGACCGTACCTGCTCCTATATCCCACTTTTAGAGGTTCCTCCTTTCTCCCTTAGTCGCGGTTTTTCCGTCCTTTCTTTCCTTCTTCTTTCGCCAGTCATATATGTCTTTCCCTCTATTGTTCTGAAACAAAGTCTGATGAGGACAAATAAGAGTTGGTCCTCAAAAATTAGTGGCGAGGGGCCCCACCTGCAACCACCGTCTCATAATAAGCACTTCATGTTTATTGATATTGCAGGTTTTAAATGCCTCCATTCTTTGCAACTAATTCCATGGAAGCAAGTGTGTTTCAGCTGATGTCTGATCTCATGATCTGAGAAGGAACCCAATCACAACGCTGCTTTACTCTGTCTTACTAATATTCAGGCTGCTAGATGATTTTGCCTTTCAGCATTTGTATCAGGTCATGGCAAGTATTTCCAAGCACAAATCACTTTGACCTTCGGCCTCCCATTTACAACAGATTCTTGCCAGCGTGCATCACCCGGAAGCAGATGGACTACCTGAGCATCACTTCATTCTCCAGGTTTGCGACTCTTGTCATGGCTCGAGGGTAGCATACACCAGGTACCTGGGTGGCTGTGAAAGATTGTCTGTGGCTGCATGCAGCCATAGGCCTTTCAGTTGATCAAGATTCCTACACTGTGAGATGGTTCCCTGGGGTGCCCGCAGGTCTTAGCTGTTAGTTACAGTGCAGATATTATTACAGTCTTTCCTTTTATGGCTCTGTGCAAGCATGCCAACAGAGGGAACATCAGACAAGAAGATTATGGTTAATTATTGGCTGAATTAACTCGCAGGGGAAGGAAAGGCTTCAAGTGGGTGAAAGGTAAACTATAAGCGGCCAAAAGTAATACAATTATACCCCTACAGCAAATAAAATCATTCTTTTACAAGCATATGGACATTAACAGCTAGCTAAAGGAACTAGGTTGCTTTTGAATGTTCCCTCATTTATTACCATAAAACAATTATTCTATAAATATGCACACGTCTGCGAATAAAGAAATAATGTAGCAATACTTTCGGTTAGATTTGGGAAGGGAAAGGGACGATAAATCTTCTCAGCTGCTAATGGCACTTTTTCCCTCTCTTTTCGGGGAGCCTGAAGCATGCGCAGGCAGATGCCTGTGAATCCTGCTGGTTGCTCTGAATTATGCGGTACGGTCTCATGTACATACATCTTTCCTTAAGGAACATTTTCCCTCAAAAGAGGGGCCGTACAACTTTGCAACTTCTTCCTAGTTTAGTAGAATCAAGCAGCTAGAACCCTCTCTTTGCTAAATCCTGAGTGCAAACCTATCTAGGCATTCTCTGCCATTGGGGTTTCTGGGCCAGTGGGGTGGCTAATACCAAAACACATCACGTAGGGCCGTTGCAGGGACCTTGTCTCAATGACAAGGGTGAGTCCTTGGGCTACGAAAGTGGGTCGGGGCCAGGGTTCCCTTAACTTTCTTTGCTGATGCACCAGTAAATGTTTATGCGGGGAATGGGTAGTTGTGTGAGCTGCACACAGTGATAGTTCCAGGAAACATCTGCCTCAGTTCTGGCTGGAAGCTACCATACTCTGACTTAGTCACCAGGGTAAGTGCCTTGCTGGCTCAGCTGCTCGCCTCAACCGATATACCTGTCAGTCCAACACTTAGGGTATTAGCAGCATGTCCTCTTTCTTGGACAGCCTTCATACTTGTGCATGCTAATGGAGCGCCCAGCAGGCTTCAGTTCAGTAGAATCCTCGCTTTGGTGTTTCATGTAATGAGGAAAGATATCTTTCTACCTCTGGCTCTGGTTCTTTCAGGAATAGGGCAGCCGCTTCTTTAATGGGCCTGGGTCTGGACAGGGGTGCTGTCAAGGGGATAGTGAGATGGGAGGAACTCGGACTGCAACAAACGTTATGTTCGCTTAAGTCTTCCTTAGGTCTCAGGTTGCCGGGCTAGGGTGGATTCTACAGATGTTTACAGCTTGCTGATGTCACTCTCTTTCCCTCCTCAATTTTGCATGAGGGAGAAGCAGGCTGGAGGCAGCAAGGCCACATGATGCACGTTTTGGGACTTCGTTCACAAGGAACTCATTCAATCTACCGAATAGATTTTTACGTCCAAATATGAAAATGTATATAGTGTAAAATACACATTAGAATTTATTAATATGTCTTTTTACACCTATAATACTGTTGATGCAACATAAATAACACTCACTTCTGCTGAAGTAGGTACAGCAAAAATAGTGTTTTTTGTGGGTTGTCTTCAAAGTGATACTATCTAAGTGTAATATGGTTTGACCGTTTATTATGTGCTGTTTTTGCTTAAACGATGCAAGAAATCTAAACCCCTTGCATTAAAATCTATCAGTTAGATCAACTGAGTTCCTTGTGAACATTGTTTCTGCTTGAATAGCAATACCCAGTTCGCAAGGACATTTGGGTTGCTCTTGTGTTTTTGTGAGAATTGTTTGCACGTGTTGGGACGGCAACAGCGGTTTAAGGGTAAAGCAGACTTTATGGAGTAATGTGAGCCAGAGAGATGCTGCCAGGCCAGCAGTATTTTTAAATCTTTGCTAAAGATCAGAGCAGAAGTCAGACCACCTTAAGGATTGATGGGGCTCCGGGCACGACATAGATAGGGCCCCTTGTTCGGAAAACAAATTAGAATTTTATTTCTCATTATTTGTTAATTCAATCGCTGTGCATGATGCTAAGCCACTTTGAATGTTAATCTTTCAGAAATTGGTTCAGACAAACACAGGTGAAATATTTCTTGCTTCAAAACTTCTTAAGATGGCAGTGGGTAGACAGACGTAGTGAGAGGTCGGAGGACAGAGCGAGGTCAAGATAGAGAACAGACTAAGGCGAGATAGAGAGAAAAAGAAATATGAGAGAAACTTTGGAAGGAGGGAGCCATGGGCCAGTGTCCACATTACCCTGTGCTTTAAAACATCTCTGGAGGGAGTAAATCTTAGGGAAATGGACAGAGTATTGCACAGCCTGTGCGTTAACTTGTGGAAGGCCTATTTCTGGGTATTCATCTTGAACAGGGGCTTCTGGCTTGTGGAAGCCCCCAGATATGGAAAGCTTGCTGGTGAAGCTGGATATCTAGGCATGGGAACCTCAAAGGTGGTGCAAAGGCCTTGAAGAAGGTCCAGCAGTGAGAGGTATCTAGTGAAGTGTGATAGTAAGGACCCTGAATTTACGTTGCCACTGACAAAGCAAGCTGTTGTGCAGGGGTGTTGCTTTGAGAGTGGCAGGGAGGAGGCGGAGAGACCACCGAGGTGTGCATTTCCACCAGCGATGTGTGAGGGGAATAAGGGCCTATGTCCACGTGGAAATTTGGATTTCACATCTAGGACCAGTTGTTTTATTTTATAGCAGCGAAAGTTGATTCGCGGTAGTCCGATGGCTTCTTTGCCATATCTGATTTATGTGTAAAGAAGAGGACCTTCAAATGTGAGCTCTTGACAGTAAGAGTAGGATACTTTTTTATTGTTTTATTTCAAAAATCATTAAAACGTTCTGAAATTAAAAACATGGTTCTGCACAGAAAGTGAGATCCATTGAAATTCATGGTATTAACACAAGCTGGGAAGACTGTGTTGCGTTTGCCACTGGCAAACCCTCACCTGTTGAGGATAAGTTTGATATTTGTTGACAACATCTAAGACTGGATTATCGAAAGGTAGTGGTGGTTGATCTCATTCAGAGAAGAGATTTTTGGCTACAGTTAAGTATCTCATGTACACTGAAGATTTTTGAAGTATGTGTCAATGCATAGATTACATCATAGAAGCTCTGGGGGACCACAAATTTCCTGGCAGTTTTGGGAATTGGAGGTAAGCATCTGAACAAATGCACAGTGCAAAGAGGTAAGCATGTTAAAGGCGGTCATGTGATTTGCGGTAGTGGTGAGGGAAGTAGAGTGATTTATGACTTGAAATTGCTTTGAAAGAAGACCACTGTTTACCCCTTAAATATCTATAGTTTAGTATTTCGAGAACTGAAGGCTGGTTGGAAGACATGGAAGAGATTGAGAGGGATACTTACAATAAAATGTCAAAGCGCAATGTTACTCCAAAATTGCTAAAATCAGCGCTCTGAAATTTTTTTAATGCAGGGATGTAATGTATTTACAAAAATACGGTTCCCCCCTGCGTTTCCCCTAGTGCTGGCAATAAAAAAACTGCCTAGTACAGCTCAGGCACCTGCATTCTGCAGCACACATGGAAAGAGGAAAATACAAGGAGAAATTAATCATTTCTCATTGTATCGCCATCCTAAGACCAGGTCTTACCTGACCTTAGTCTTATCGCAGTCCCATTCTCGCAAATATGGGGCAGCATCAAAATGCAATGGGTGTTGCAGTGGAACGCTCATTACAACTCCCATTGCACGCCCCTTTCATGCTAAGTGAAGCGTGAAAAGGGGCCTTATTTACAAGGCGGCGTTAAGCCATGTTAAGTGGTTTAATGCCACCTTGTAAATGAGAAGGGAATATCGCCACAGGAACATCACTAAAACTGACAGTCTGTTGGCGATATCCCCTTGTAAATATACCCCGTTTGTTTCCTGGTGGCCTTGTAATTCAATTGCAACTTCACTTCTAATGATTTTATCCAGGTAGGAAGTGTGCATAATGTGATGATATTTTCAAAGGACTCAGAGGTCAAGGTATTCTTTCAATGGAAGGGAAAGAGCTTTGAAATGCAAAGAAGTTATAGCTTGGAGAGGTTGAGCTTTGATAATAGAGGAGGATGGATGTTCTTGTCTTGTTAAATGCCCTCGCCTTCGGCTTGGGCCTTTAACACTGGAGAGGGCCTTTAATAGCCGGTATAGCCCTCTTCGGCGACCTATAAGGCTATAAAATGCCCTTGAGGTCATCCAGGGAGTATGGAAAGAGGCTCAAGAAGGAATAATGTGAGTGTGTCTGGCATTGAGTGGGAGTTACTCAAAAGATGGTGTATTAATTGATGTTGTGTCTGATCTTCTTAACAGTGTAAACAAAATATGCACTGACAGCTGTTAACTTCTGAGAAAAACAAAGGGTAATATGACGGGGGACGATGTTCATGCAGCAACAAGCTGAGAAGACTAAGAGCCTGATTTTGTTGGAAGCCTAAGTGATGGTCTTTGCATTAAGGACTGCTTTGAAATCGGACCTGCCATTTTTAGGTCTAGACTGATTGTGCGTTGTCTGTTGCGAGACATATTGTTAGCTTACAGGGAACTTGAAGTGCACTCATTGGTTACCATTGGTTGGCTTAATTGTCAATCCCATTTGCTTGTTTGTTGCTCATTATGTTAACTTATGTGGCTTTCCTTCATCTTCTTTTGTTTGTACCTCCTCTCAAGCATGGACACATTACTTCTGTCCTTGAACTGCTAATTTTGCAGGTGCTCCTTTTTTTCTTTTTGTTTAAGCACTCCACTAGAGTGCATGATTTCCAGCTGTCTCCATAGTGTACCTCTATTTTCCTGTACTTGCTATGGGTTGCGCTCTCTCTGTCTCTCGCTCGTCTGTGCATTTCTCCCCCACATACTCTTGTTGCTCTATCGTTGTTTACTTTTCCTCTCCAACCCCATGTTGGTTTCCCTTCTTGTTTGTTTGATTCCCTTTGTGCATCTTCTCTGTTGCTTTGTTTAACCCACACACCCTGCATTACTTCCCATCCGCTCTCCTGTTGCTTCCCCCACCTCTGTTGTCTGTGATTCAGTCCATCCTCCCTATTATATCTGCCAACCTGCACTCCTTGTTGCTTTTTCGCACTTGTGTGCCTTCCTTTGTTATTGACTCACAGTGAAGCTGAGAATACTTACAAATGCTTCACCAGGGAGCAAACGACCCACACAGCCTTTTTTTTAATTATCTTCACCAGGGGCAAATATTACAGTTCCACCCCTAAAGTGGCACAATGGCACCAAGGGCTCCCTCGACCTACAATCACAGCCTGGGTTGTCAAAGTGGAGGTGGTCGGCCATTGGCTTTCTTTCACTGAAGTGCACGTTACCTCTCTGATGTGTAATACCAGCTCTGCTCCTGCACTCCTAGAGATGGTGTAAAGTGAGTGCCACAGAGGAGCACAGTTGATGCTCCTTCTTTCTGCTCCCTAAATTTAAGATCTGAGTCCAAGGACGCCACAGTTTTACAACATTACACTTTTCAGTTATCGCCTCTGAGGCAACTTTTAGCTGTCTGTAGGCAAAAGCCTTTGTGGAACTCAGTGCTTTTAGTGGGGTGAAAAACATTGGATGGGGTCTTTAAAAGTGGTGTGGCTAAGTAATTACGGGTGTGGTACAAAACATGTGAACTACAATCTGGTCTTTTACACAGCATGCTGCTTGTAGGACATTGAGTACTGGTTGGAGGGGGTTAAACCCTTCTCAAGCAGCATCCAAATATACTGTCAGAGTGAAGTCACAAGCAAACCCCAAATTAACCTGTGTTAAACCCTCTGGTAGTTGGCACAAAAAAAGCAGCCATGCCTAACTTAGCGGCAATGTGTAATGAATGTATGCAGCACACAGACAGTAATAAAGTAAAACCACAACACAGAAAAATCCCACACCCATTTAGAAAAATGGAGTAAAGTTTAATAAATAATTTTAGATCAAAACAACAAAAATTCAATTAGTAGAACTGGAGATGGGAAAATTTGAAGATTTAATTAATAGTGCCTAAAACCACAACGCACCAACTGCAATTACCTGGTTACACCAGACTGGTACACAGTCACAAGACCAGACTGACTGGTCAGAAACCAAGTTAGGTCCACTGAACATTGTATCTTAACTTTGGGTTTCTGAGTGTTGCATGATCCCATGTAGAGGATGAGTCACACAGCAGAGATTCTGATGGGCAGCGGGCTGCAATGTGAGTACCTGCATCAAGGATGCATCAGCGGATCGGTGATTCTGAGAAGTGGCCAAACTGCGATGTGAGGTCCTGCGTCGTGGATGCATCGCTTAGAAGCATTTCACAGGAGTTGCAGGGTTGTGATTTAAGGTTCCTGCATCAGGGATGCTTCGTGCAGCAGCAGGTCTGATACAGGGCTGTGGGGTGATGCATCACACTGCATCAATTCTATATGGACCACAGCTGGGTTGGCAGAGCACCTTCTGGCACACTGCCATGTGTCGAGAACTGAAGTGGCACCACTTAGAAGACAAGAATCAGAGCAGGCAGAGTCCAGGTGCTGGGTTCAAAGTGGTTTGAGCTTTTTCTGTCTCTGAGGCTCTGACCAGCCCTTGGAGTCACTCTGGCAGTCCTGGGTTGAAGACACAGGCTCAGTCCTTCTTACTCAGACAGCAGGGCCGAAGTCTTCTTTCAGAGTATCACATCCTCCCTTCTGAGTTCACCACAGCTCCAGAGGAGTACTGAAGAATGGGTCTGAGAGTCCTATGTTTATGCCAGGTGCCTTCTTTGAAGTAGGAGACATTTTTAGAGATTGCCTTTGGCGTTCTTGAAGTTTCCTGCCTCACCTGCCCTCACTCCAAGCTGGCTGCACGAACAATGCAGTGGTGACAAGTAATTTGTGTAGAGGCATGGCACAGCCTATTCAGTTGCAAGTGGGATTGTCCCATCCCACCCCCCACACCCAACCGACCAGTTGATGGCCATCCAAGCACACCTAATACCTCTAGTGTGTGGCTGTCTGGGAGAAATAAATAAAGTCCTGCTTCCAACTTCAGCTAATCATGTGACCCAGAAACAGGCTGCAGACCCCAAATATTTAGCGCAGGAAAATGCTAACTTTCTAAAAATGTCATTTTCAAAATTGTAGCTTAAAATCCAACTATACCATGAAAGATGAATATTTATTGCAAGTTCTCAGATACAAAACATGAAATGTTTAACTGTTTCCAATCAAAAGTTAGAACGTATTAAACATAATAAGGCAACCCAATGATATACTATGGGAGAGGTAAGAATCACAGTAGTAAAGAATGAATTCAGGAGTTTTTCACTGTCAGGACTTGTAAAACTTAAAAGTATATATCTAATCTTTTATTTATAATTTACCATGCCCTGTGGGCTACCTAAGGCCTACCTTAGGGGTGACATTCGCAATAAATGAGGAGTTAAGGTTTGGTAAAGGGGTTATATTGCCAAGTTGAATTGGCAGTTTATAGCTGCACATAGGCTACAATGGTAGGACTGAGACATTTTTAAAGGGCTACTTAAGTGGGTGGTACAATGAATGTTGCAGGCAAACTAGTAGCATTTAATTTACAGGACTTGGGTACCTGTAGTACCACTGTACTGGGGACTTACAAATAAATTAAGTATGCCAATTGGATTTAATCCTATTTTACCATGGTTAAAGGAGAGAGCATAAGCACTTATCACTGGTTAGGAGTGGTAAAGTGTGCAAAGTCCTAAAAGTAGAACAAAACAGGTTAAAAACAGGCGGGTGAAGGCAAAATATTTGGGAATGACCCTGCAGAAAGGGCCAAGTCCAACACTGCATGACCAGCATTTAGATGGCATTTTTGTGAATTTTCTGTTATTACATCCAGGCATATCACACAACAACAAACATATGCCTAAAACATGCCAGACCTATTTGCTTTGAGATTGCTTGTTAATAGTGCTTGTTAACAGTTTGATATACATGACTAACAACAATGATTATGTTGTAAGTAAGTAAAATAGGTAATTGCTGATGGGACATTTGTGACCATATGTGTGCATTGGAAAGAGGCCAAAGATTGGATGAGCATGTAATCTGAATACTGTTACAGCTGCTGATTTACACTGCCTTTAGCCTCAGCTCCAGATCTCTCGATTGTGCCCCATTATAAACACCCTCCCATAAGCAGCATTCCCCAAACTCAGAAATGCAACTCAGCTCACATGCACTATAGAAGCACTCGAAAATCCAGTAGTTCTGCCTCTGGGAGCTGAGACCTCTTCGCTTTGCCAAGACTTTGTAAAGTCAGCTCCAATTACAATATAAAATTGCACTAAAGCAAAGAAAATTTACAAGTGTTAACACATTCGAAGTTGTTACGTAAAATATGTAATATAAATATGTTAACATGCCACTTGAAAGAATAGTGTTTTTCTTTTTAATTCCCACAGTGCATTTGATTTGGAAGACTAGAACACTGCTGTTTGCCTGGGACCAGTGTTCATTAATGCAGGAGAAAGATGTATTAGTATCAATGAATTGTGTGCATTATACCAAAACTATTTGAAATTGTATAAAAAATTTGGTAGTGAAATATTTTTTCTGGTAATGACTTAATAACCGCTTTTGGAACTAGGCCATATGAAAGTGGTCTCCTTGAAATCACTTTCTCAAAGGTGAACGTTACTATGCAGATCTCTTTCATGGTGTCTCAGTTACATGCGGGGAACCATTATTTAGGATTATTAAGGAAGAACCAAATGAGAAAAAAGGTAGAGACTGTCTATAAAAGTTATCTTTTAGACTAAGGTATTTCATTTTCCACTCTGATATGTCTGAGAAGGAAACTTTATCTTACACTGAAGAATACATACAAAAATTATTAAAGGGATCCTCTTTTTTACAGTCCACACCTATCGCAATTCATAACACTCTCAATCAGAAGATTGAGAAGCTCAAAAAATTGAACAGCAAAATATTTTGTACCCAGTTGCATGGTTATGTTATGTTATTTAATCTTATACCGCACACAGATACTCCAAGGAGCGTTCCGGTGCGAGCCCAAAGAGTGAAGGAGTAGATACAGAGAAGTGAGGATGAAATTAGTCAAACAGGTAGGTCTTCAGTTTTCTTTTGAAAAGACCAAAATCCTGGATACTGCGGAGATCCAGCAGAAGTGAGTTCCAGATTGTAGCCGCTCTAATATCAAATGAGCTGCCCCCCATTCTTGTGAGTATATATGAAAGGGGTCCCAGACCAAACACACCAGATTTCAAACATCACAGTGTTTTAGTTGAATTAATCCAAAAAATGAATCAGGGTGCAAGGTGTTTTTATTTTCACCGCACCATTATAAACATTCAATGATTCAAAAGTCAAAGGTAAATATATACACAATATACACAAATTCAATGCGCCCACAGGAAAAAGGGGGGAGTGCAGGGGAAACAATACACATTTTTTGATAGTTAAACATCACTAGTCAAAGTTTCTCATGTGCGTGAGTCTACAAATCACAATCACAACAGTCATAGATCCCCATACGAGGGGTCAAATGCAGTGTACAAACATCAGAATGAGTTTCAGATAGAAGCTCCTAATCAGCTGTATACATCAGGCTATCCTTAGGAGTTCAGGTTAGTAGAGAAAAAAGTCTACGTTTCGACCCAGAAAATGTAGGACAGTAGATCCTTACTACGCGGGTCTTCGTCAGGACGTGAAGGGAGGGTGGGGAGGAAGGGTGGGGCTGTTTCCTAAAAATAGAAGTGAAACACGAATTTTAAAAAAGGTCTCTAAACAGAGTCCCAAGATATTAGATAACGGAAGGAACCGTTATATTCAAGAAAAGGAAATTATAAATTAAATTAATGTGACTGAAAAAGGAGGTAATACTGAGGACAGAGCCATAGGTTACATGAAGTTACCTGATGAGGAATCAAATGGCGGCCTGAGAAAACGTGGTCCTTGCCATTGCTGTAGCGTATTTGTAGAGGTTGCTGACCGTATCTAAAGGACCATGATAGAAATGGTATTGGCGCCAATCAATTATTATGATCGCCATAAAAATGTCACTCATCATTATATAGTAATCGCTTTCTAAATGGCCTACCTCTGCATTGAAGCATGGTTGGACTCGATGATTCAATATTTTGTAAATCTCTCCACCTTCGTGGCGGGGTATTAATTGTATTCTGGTCCAAATCGTGAGATTATCACTTCGACATATCTGTAATTGAAAACGGTAAAAAACCGAATCAGGGATTTCATACACTAGCGGCTGGGTCAAAAGGAGGCGAAATAAACGTCCCCAGTTACCGCCTATTTAGACACTCACCCGAAAGGATTATGAGGGTTGGGTAGCGTGCGAGCCAGCGTCTTCCCCGTCAGCTGAAAAACAGGAAGTGCTGCCTAGGTAACACGAAGGGTTTTACCGAAACTCCGTGAAGAAAGACTAGCGTTGCTATAGATACAAGGAACGCATTAGAGAAAAAAAGACTCTCGTAGTCATAGTTAGCATGGAAGCTAAGAGAAATTCAGTCAGATGTTAATGTTGTTGCGAAAAGGTCTTCTCTTACACAGTGTTTAACATAAGACCAGATATAACCAGTAATTGCTCAACGATTTGAAAACAAACAGCATAAGAGCACCATAAGTTGCGCGGACCTACCGAAACACAGGGCGGTCAAAGCGCACATTTAATCACGAGACAACTGTGACGGCAGCCTGATTATTGAGGGGCTAAACATGTTATCCATCCTATATAAAGTACATCATTTGGAAAAACAAGCGCGGACCTACCAAGCATGGTGGTCAGAAGCGCGATACGTCAACACAGTTGCAATAGGAAAACATATCATTCAAAAATGTATCCATTGGATTTTGTTAAAATTCAACAAAGCTACATAAGGATTAGTCCTTGAATAACATACAGTTGTAATGTATCAAAAAGAAGACAAGTATTGTAGTTCAGCACAAGATACATCAACAGAATATTTAAAATATCCCATAAATTCTCTGGATAGGATAACACACTTCTGGTATCGCTGAATTGGCGTGAACCTACCACATGGTGGTTTAAACGCGCAATTGGTTTAGAGGGTGGCCATTTGAGCAAAACTACTCTCAGACTCATTCAGACCCCTACGTACTGAATCAAAGAAACGAATCCATTTGATCTCTCTGACGTTAAGGATGGGTTCTATACTACCACCCCTGGGGCCCAATCTCACCTGTTCCAAAATGGTCCACTTAAGGCTCTCCGGGGAGTGATTAAGGTCCTTACAGTGGTCTACTAACGGGGCTCCTTCAACCTTACATCTTACGCGGCTGCAGTGTTGCAAAAAGCGTACTTTTGCTCGTTGTTGTGTCTGTCCTACATATATTAAATCGCAGGGGCATATTATGCAATAGACCACATTGGTCGAATTACAGTTTGTATGTGATTTTAATGTAACCTGATGTTGTCCGTGGGAGAAGACTTTAGTTTGAAGTGTTGCTGGACATGCTTTGCAAGAACCACAGCGGTAGTGACCCACAATGGGGGGTAAATTCCACATGGATGTTATAGATGGTTCCCTCGGGGTCGTCAGGAATGAGCACACCACGTGGTCGCGAATGTTCTTCGCCTTTTTGAAAGCGTGAAGGGGTGGGTGGCTACAGTTGAGATCCTCTGAGATCAAGTTCCAATATTTGTTGATGGTTTTCTTTATTGCATTACTTTTTGTAGAAAAAGTGGTTACACAGATGAGGCGTTGTTCATTGTTGCTCTGTTGTGACCCAGATTGCAGTAGGGCTTCCCTTGGGTTAAACCATGCTCTCTTTTTGGCTTTCTTGACCAGTCGCCTCGGGTATCCACGTTCAAGTAATCGATCCATCAAAATTGTGGATTGCTCCATGTAGTCATCTTTTTTGCTACAATTACGGCGAATCCGTAAAAATTGACCAAAAGGCAAGTTGTCACGGAGTCCCCTTGGGTGATGACTAGAGTATAGAAGTAAGGAATTTCTCTCCGCAGGCTTCCTAAAAAGAGTGGTTTGTAGGATCTCATTTTCCACGAAGATTGTCAGATCCAGAAAGTCAATGGATTTTTTATCAAATTGGATAGTGAATTGTATGTCAGGAGATCTACCATTGAGCCAGTTGAAAAAGTTTATGATACCCTCTTCATTGCCTGTCCAGATACAAATGATGTCATCAATGTATCTCATCCACATGTTTATTTGGGATCTGAAGGGGTTGACATCATTAAGTATGAACATGTCTTCGTACATGGACATGAAGATTATGGCCAAGTCTGGAGCAAAGGCCGCCCCCATCGCAACCCCCTTGGTCTGGAGGTAAAAGCAATTGCGGAAGATGAAAAAGTTCCTCATCATGGCAATCTTAAGTAATAGAATGATAAAGGATGTTGGTACTCGGGTCGGTGCCTCCCGTTTATCAAGTGCAATCGTCATAGCCATCAAAGCCTCCTCCTGGGGTATGCTGGTATAAAGTGACACAATGTCACAAGTTGCCAAAAGTTCCTGATGTGAGTTATAAGGGCGTCCGTCGATCAAATTAATGATGTGTGTGGTATCTCGCAGATAAGTTGTAGTTGCTTCTGCTAAAGGTTTTAAAAAGAAATCTACATACCTACACAGGGGTTCCAAAAGTGAGCCGCACCCAGATACTATGGGTCGTCCTGGGGGCTGGTGAAGATCTTTATGTACTTTGGGTAGAGTATAGATGGTGGGAAGGCGTGGGTTCTTTTGGTTCAAGTACTGGAATTCATGTTCAGATAGAAAGCCTTGTTGTAGACCATCCTGTGTGTCTCTCAGGATCTCAGCTTTTAGCTCTTTAGATGGGTCCCCATCCAATTGTTTGTAGCTAATCCCATCATTCAACTGCCTCATGATCTCACTGGTGTAGTTATCCAGGTCCTGTACAACAATTGCACCACCCTTGTCAGCGGGTTTCACTACCACATCCGTGTTGTCCCTTATGGATTTGAGCGCAAGTTTTTCGGCTTTGCTAGTGTTGAACTTAACAAATTTCCTTTCCTCCAAAAATGTTTTTTCACATCCCGTAGGACGAGACTCTCGTAGGCCAGGATACGTTGAGTCATGGCGTGAGTAGATGGTACAAAGGTAGATGGAGCCCTAAGATTGGTTGCAGATAAGGACTGCTCAGAGGGTTTGTCCTTGAAGAAATATCTCAGTCGTATTTTACGAAAGAACTTGTGAAGTTCAACTATGGTGTTGAAGGTATCCGGTGTCGAGGTCGGAACAAAGGATAGACCTCGGCTGAGTACTTTGATTTCATCATCCAGTAAGGTGTATTTGGAGATGTTTATCACAGGGGAAGTTCTTTTTACCATCTGTAGTTCTTCCTGCGCGTTGATCTTTCTCCGTGTTCCTCCTAGGGAAAGTTCACTTGTTTCGTGCCTCTCCCTCTCCCGGAGTCCCACTCTTGTCCAACATTGGATTGGCCCCTGCCGGTGCCTCTGTACCAGTTGTTCGCTCTGCCACGTGGGGGTCTCCATCCGCCCTGTCCTAAAAAAGCTGTAGGTTGGTATGACGGTCCGTAGGAGTCCTGATATCCGTAGGCCCCACTTGGGCCTGCTCGTTCTGAGTCCTCTCCGGAACTGTACGACGAATCTGAAAAAGTAGTAAAATTTTGTCTTCCCCTGAAGGAACCACGGCCCCGGTTAATAAATCTTCCTTGGCTGTCTTGTCTGTAATATTCGTCTTGTAGGTAGGGATATGTTCTTTTTTTGTCATAAAGTTTCACATCACGTGCCAGTTTCTCAAGTTTCCTTTTTATTGTAGCTGTTTCAAAATCTTGGAGAGTTGCTACAAGTTTGGTCAAGGCTTCTTTGGAGTTTGCGAGGGTAGCGTCCCCAGTTATTTCTTATTTCTTGTGAGCCAAAAACGAGGAGTGTGGGCCAGGAACTGAGATGATGATCAAAGGTGTCTGGTGAGGGTGTAAAACAGGAACCTCTTCCAGTGGTAAGAAGGGCCAAGGGCATGCAGAGCGTGATGGGCTAGTGGCAATGCTTTGAACTTGACTCGATTGGCCACTGGCAGCCAATATAGTTGACTCAGATACTGTCGAACACTGTTTTTCATAGGGATGTTAAACACAACTCTAGACGCAGCATTATGAACAGTCTGTAATCTCCAAAGAAGATATTCCGGCAAGCCGGTATATAGAGCGTTCGCATAGTTGAGTCAAGAGAGTATCAAGGCCCGAACCAGTTTCCTTAGCCGCTCTAGGGAGAAGTCTGAGAAATTTCTTGAGGATTTTAAGTAGCCTGAAGCAAGACCGATCAGCTTCTTTATCTGGATAGAAAAGGATAGATTTTCCTCAAACCAGACTCCCAGATTTTTTGCAGGTTGTCCCTAGGAGGCAAGCATGGAAAACTCTGCTGGCCATAGAGATTCCCAAAACTGGGGGGAAAGGTCCCATACAGAAGAATTTCCGACTTCTCCTCATCGCATTTAAGCTGTGCTGAGGAGAGTCATTGATAAACTGCTGCCAAACTGTTTTTTGCCAAGGACATAGAGCACTCAGATTTTCCCCAAGTGATCAGCAACTGGGTATCATCTGTGTATGCTATGATTTTGGCCCCCTGTTCTTCAGCCAAATAGATTAAAGGGGTAACATAAAGATTAAAAAGAAGGGTCTCAAAGAGGACCCCTGCGGCACCCCAGTGGTCACCTTCTGCGGCCTGGAGGAGAACGGGGGTAGCCAAACCTGTTGTGTACCTTCCTCCCAAAAAGATTTTAACCAGCTCAAAGCAGCACCTGAGATCCCCACACTCGCAAGGCGGAGAATCAGCAGCGAGTGGAGGACAGTATTGAATGCTGCTGAGAGGTCCAAAAAAACGAGAGCAGCCCTCCCGCCAGCATCCAGACGCTCCTGAATAGCTTCCGAGACTTCCACCAAGGCCGACTCAGTGCTATGGGATGCTTTGAATCCGGATTGAGCTGGATGAAACAGGCCTGCACCCTCCACAAAATCCCTAAGTTGTTTATTCACCAACTTTTCACAGGCCTTAGCCATGTTAGGTAAAAGGGAAATAGGGTGGCAATTAGCTGGAATCAGCGGATCCAGTTTCAGTTTCTTTAAGAGGGGTAAGATCTTGGCCTGCTTCCATAATGAAGGAACATAAGCCACCTGAAGGGAGAAATTAATTTGTTTGTTGACTTACGGGTTCACTGTCTCATTGACTGAGGCAAGAAGCCTGGCAGCACAGGGATCAGACGGGGAGCGTGACTTCAGGGCCTTGAAGATCTTCAATGACTCAGGGAGATCAATAAAGAAGAAATCGGTCAAAGAAGGTGACGCAGAATGCAACGACACCAGGGGATCTTGTGATCTGGTATTTACAATTTAAACTATTTCTTTAGGTTGCATGTTAGGAATGAGCCTGCAATTTTTACAGATGATCCAAAGTACAGTAAGATATTCAGTTTTGTGGGCAATAATTGCTCATGTCACTGGATGATTCCAGGTATTGATATTGCCTGGGAACTTGTGAAAAGAATGAAAAAAGAAATAGCAGATTTAGTAAAAGAAATTCTTGATGAACAATCATTGATTTATGCTAAGGAAGCTTTAGGTACATTAGAAAAAACGGTCTCTGAATTCAGAGTAGTGACACAACAGAATAAATTAGATAAATTAGCCAGGGACATCAGAAATTACTATAAAAACAAGATTTACACTGATCTCCTTGATGAACATTAGCAACAGAATGATAAAGGAAGATTTTTGAACAAAGGATGTTATTACCATAAATATTTTTCAGATATTTTTAGACACTTGTAACTCAGAGACTTCTGACTCTGAACCCAGCACCAGCACTACTTATTTGCCACCTAGAAACTCCACCCCAGCACCTCAGCACCTCAACACAACCCATTTTTTAAACGAGTGGAGGAGAAAAATGGCCCCCCAGACAGAACATTCGGAACCTGAGAGGCAGAAGTCATAGTCAGGAGAGAGAGAGTACGAGGCACAGGTAAGGTTACTTCCAAACAGACTCACATGGGGAGAGACAAACAAGGAAACAGAGGTATCAATGGTACGGTCTAAGCTTGACAGTTGATTTGTTTACACCTCTTATATATAACTTATCGAGAAACTTTATTTTCTCATTAAATTTCCCTATTGAACAAGGGTTCGTGTTTTGTTCCTACAATCAGACCAGATCCCTTCTTAGTTCAACTTGAATTGCATTGATTATTTCTTAAAATAAGATGAAGGCTTTTTGTTTTTACAAATAACAAGTACACAGGAGACAATAGTGCGATGGGACTAAGACCAATCTCTACCTTTAAACCTACTTCCAATACCATCCCTACCTGGACCATCAACTACTAAAATGTTGTTCTGAGAGATATTGGCAAGATTACCAACACACGTAGACACATTAAATGAAACATATCTAAAGAAGAAAACAATGCACTACTTGCCTCGGCTTCCAATTCTGTGATCATCGTTAAAGCAGTGGGTAAGGCTGGTGGGACTGTGGTCCAGGACAAAGAATGTTTCTCTATAGAACTTTCCAGAAAATTGTCTGTGAAAAATGTATCTAAGGTGCAATCTATGATTCAAGTCATTACCAATAGAGGAGTACAGAAAGGCTTCCTTACCAAGAATGATCTACTCTTTTTTTAATGTTAAATACCCCAGAATTCCTGCTGTATATACTCAACCCAAGAGACCACACATATTTGACTAATCCGTCTGGCCAACACATTGTCTCTGGCTATATATCACTTCTGGAACCACTTTGTCAGTGCGTTGACGTTTTCCTTACACCTTTTGTCCGTTAAACATGTTCTTTTGTCCAAGACAGTATGAACCTCAACTCATAGGGAGTACTACCTTCTATTACCCCCAAGCCATTCTACTAACCTTAGCCATACAACCCCTCTACACTAATAATCCTCACCAAGAGGCAATGTGGGTGATCTCTAGAAACCTGGAGTCTAGGGAGTATCCACACCCAGTCCCCACAGAGTTCATAGTCAAACTCACAGAAATTACACTCTCAAAAAGAAATTTCAATTCATGAAAATCTTCTATTATCAAAGGAAAGGAGTAGCGATGGGAGCCAGGTTTGCTCCTGATCTTGCCAATCTGTTCATTGACGACTATGAAAACACACATTTGTACAGTAAGCATAACCTCTTCAGACAAAACATAATCATGTGGTGGCGCTACATAGATGACGTTTTTATGTTCTAGGAAAGGGGATGATAAATCTGTCTAATTATTTCTGCAATGGATCAACAATACATCACCTGACATTCAATCTACCATGCAATATGACAGAGATACTCTTACTTTCCTTGACTTGGCAATTGAGGTAGATGAGGGTACATTGTACACAATGTCTATAGGGAGCCCACTGAGAGAAACATATTGTTGATGTATACCACTCACCACCAGAGAGATCTTCACAAGAATGAGACCTATAGACAATTCCTTAGAGTGTGTAGGAATTGCACTAGGAAGAGTGCCTTTTTTCAAGAATCTGATTCTTTAATATTCAAGTGATGTGGCAGAGGTTATCCCTTGATTTTACTCAAACAAAATTGGAAAAGGGCATACTATACCAACAGAGATGACCTGTTGGTCCCCAGACAGGATAAGATCTCATGATTTTTGTTAGCACATTCAATACTGACAGCAATGATACCAATAATATTGTACACAAAAATTGACATCTGATTCAGGAGACTCTGAATTACACTGATTTACCAATCTCAGAGGTATGGTAATCATAGCCTCACTCCCTCCCCCACATGCCCTGCTTTAGAATCCCAGTGGGTCTTCCATCCACAAGGGGACACTTTAAATGTGGCAGATGTATGGTGTGTAAATATTGTTTGGGAACCAAGACTTTTGATCAGGATGATATTAAAATTGAATTGAATGCTTTTTCTAATTGCAACAGGAGTGGTGTAATTTATCCTATCTGGTGTCCATGTCATAAAATCTATATTCAACAAACCTCACAGAAGATCAAGGTACGGATACTTCGATACCGCAGCAGGGTCAACGGTGAGAAAATTAGAGCCCAACCTGTCGAACATTATGAACAACATTGACACTCTTTTGATGACATGAGATAGGCAAGTGATTGAGGTACCCACACATAATCTGAGAGGTGGGAATCACCAAATTAAACTTCTGGTGCAGGAATGCAAATGGACTGAAAACCTGGGAGCAACGGACAGGGGTCTAAGCGCTAATCCTGGATGGAGTCAACTTTCAACTTTGTTGTCAGGCTGATTTATGGACAATACGAATTACTGCTTCATATGTGTTAACATTGTGCGATGAACATTCTATTTTTTATTCTTTTGCTTTGCTTTCCTGGCACATTATTCCATCAATACATCAAGGAAGGCTTGACAAACAGAACAGCCTGAAAAAGCACATAAGGCTGCAGTCTAGACAAATGGTGACTTGGATTTTATATCTTGATCATATGAACATCGCCGTTCTTAATTAATTCGTACTTTTGGACACCCTCTATTGGACGAACTGACCTAAGAAACATACAAATCGAACTCTTGTCTCAGGCTGTGTGCATTGGATTCATCCTTCACTATTGCATTTTTGCTAGCCCTAGAGGGCAACCCTAAGCAATCAGCAGGGATTTTAGCGATATCCACTACCACTCACCTAAAAACAGATAAATGGGTGGTCCTGAAGAAGGTGGAGCGAAACGTGCGTTGACCTGGTTGTTTTAAATTCCCAACCCACAACACAATTACGGATATTCTTTGAAGTGTTCTCTCTGTTATTTCCATCGGTGATTGTTTTACTGCTTGGGTAGACTATGTTAGAGATGTGAATGTGAGAGTGTGTTGCGTATGAGGTCAGAATGGTCGCGTATGGTTGGATATAGGGGGCATAGCAACTGTCTCTATGGGTATATGTTTTATCACATTTGTATAGTTTACAAATTTATTTTAGCATGATAGGACAAATATTTGATGTATTGCAATGTGGAAGAAATGTACACCTGTATTTATGAATAAATTGTGGTTTCGTAAACTTGTTTTTCACTTTTTATGCTCAGATTATCTTATAGCAATAATATGAACAAGTATAAAAACGTAATTAAATGTTAAACATTAGTTTATGATTTAATAAATTGAGTGATGGACAGCCCATTGAGCTCTATCTAGCCTATTGGGAAGAAATACAGGTCGTGAGGGAATCTGCTTAAGTTTTTTTATTCTATTTTCTAGAAACTAACCCTCTCTGTTTCTTTTTATCTAAACTTGATTCCGTCTGTTGCCTCTCTGCATTATTTTTTCTGACCCGACATGCTTTCTATTGATGACTTTTCTCTGTTTTTTACCACAGACCCAGCTCAGTCACGCAGGCTTCAATTTTGTTTAGAGATAGTCTCGGACAGAGATTTGTTTACCTCCTTACTTGTATTTCATATTTTGTGAAGTTCACCGGTTGCATTTGTGGTCTTGCGTTCATTTATTTTTTCACTGACCATTAGTATTTTGCTTGTAATAGCCATAACCTTTAACACTCCCTCAGCTGGCCTTTCATTGTTTTCGTCATTCATTGACACACGCTTTCTCTATTTAATTTGGCACCAGTGTAATATTGTGCAGACTAGTTTTACTGACTACCTACTCGTATTCAGTTTTATTTTTATCCTGACCTCTCCAATCTGGCACCTATGAAATTGGCATATCCCCACATGCATTGTTAATCTCTTTTTCTTTTTTATCTACTCTTTGAGTGTGCTTTGCTAGTTGAGCGCTTAGGGGGGTCACGTGGAGTTCAGGTCATTGGCTGACACGCTAAGGTATGTTTTTTCCATCTCTATTTCTCTCTTTTTCTGTATCATATGCAGATATTTTACATTATTTGGCCATGATCATTACTGGTTTTATTTATGGTGTTATTTCTGTACCCGTGGGAAATTCGGATTCTTGGATTTTGGACACCGCCAGTATGTCTTTCTCCCTGCACTCAGAGACCTCTCTACTATATTTTGCCCCTGGGTGCAGGTATCTTTTTATTGTGGGTTGATAGGCATTACGGTTCTGTAGTGTGCTATACCTTCTGATAGCTTTTGATATGTACTGCTGACCTTTCTGGCTCACAGGTTAATGAACGTTTCACCTCCGCATATCTGTGTACATATCTGGCTTTTCTCGCGGTGCACTTTGCTTTCTTTTGCACAGCTACTATGTCTAGACTTTTTCCAGTTTACATGCTGTTCTACCATAGCTTCTATACATAATACCACATCCAGGCTGTTTTCAAGTTTGCAGAGGTTATTTTGTGCCGGCCTAGTTCCATTCTCCTGCATGGCTTTTGCTTTGGTAATCCCAGTTTTTTTTTCCATAGGTCATTTTTGTCCAATTGTAGGACACTGGTCATCCCGTTTTGTTCTCTAGACATTGCATTGACACATGTGCCTTTATGGGTCAGGTGAGCAGTATAATGGTATCATTCCCATTAATTCCTTTCTTCTTTCTTATTTCTCTAATATTCTGGCAAATCCTATATCTCTTTCTATGTTGCTAATACTTTATCCAGAGGAAGACCCCGTTAAGTGACGATAAGGACCTGAAACGTCAGCTTTTCAGTCTTAACCATATTTGCATTGTTTATTGGTCTTTGTGAAACTTATTTAATTTGTTTTTCTATGAGGTTCTATTTTGTAATTGATGTTCCGATATTTAAGACATTTCTTGGTTATGTTCACTATACATTTGTTTGTTATTCACACTTTGCTCACTTATTTTCACTTCCACTGCGCCAGCACCTGTAGCACCTTTCCACAAATTGGAATTGTCGCTTTGCGAATGAATGTACTGAGCAATTACATTTCAGAATTCTTCTAAACATTTATTGTGAATGTGATAGCAGTGTCATTGACTTTGTTAATTCCTGGAAATGTACTAAATACTTTCCAGTGATTTTCTTTGGAACATTGTTGCACATGTGGCTACAAAGCATTGTTCAGCATCATCCGACACGCCTGCTGTGGAGCTAGCAGGTGGATAAACTGCAGAAAATATGTCTAACTCCCTGTCTTCGATTGACAGATTCAAAGAATAAAAAAGTAGCTGTTAGTAAGTCAGCAAGATAAGCTTATGCTTTTGTTTATTGTCAATAGCATGACAAGTAGCAGAAAATAGATGCTATTTAGGGCGTCATGTTGCTGAATAGGTGTGAAGATGGTACTTGTCAGGCAGCCGGGTAAATATCACAGAATGCTACTTAATTGCCTGTTGTATGTTTAGTGGCAGTCTGTGTGACGAGCTACCGGCTAGCTAGCAGTTTGGGGAGTTTGCACCAAAACAATAGATGCTGCTGCAAAATTGAGAGGGGACATCGGCAGAATTATGTGTGAATCTAAGTAATCAATAGCAGGCACAGTTGAAGGCTAGAGTCATTAGGGACAGTGTGTGCGAGTCAAACACAGGAAAATCAATGGGTGCTACTGAACAGGACTGCAGAAGATTGTCAGAGCGATGACTGGGCTTAAGCACTGTGAAATCAAGTGTTGCTGCAGGCCCGAGGTACATCAGCAGAGCTGCTTCTGTATGCAAAACGCGTAGGACAGAAGTGCACTGACAGAGGTAAGCATGAGTCTTTGTGCTGCAATAAGTGTGAGATACATTATCAGAACTTTATGTATGCACAAGTCTAAGCGCTGTAGCAGCAAGGCTGATGGACACTGTTTTCCATCAGCCTATAGCTAAGTGTTCTTTAATTTTAGCCTGTCGTATCCAATTAATGGGGGCGCAGGCAAGGGAGCCCCGCAGGCCTCAAATACAACATGCCCTGCTATGTGTCACACACATGAACCATATCTAGCAGACAACCTTTTATTTATTTATTTCGTTTTTAAACAGCAAACCTCAAACCACTCTAGTGTTTCAGATAGTTTCACACAAAAAGGTGAAACACTATACTAGGAACTGGAGAGGCATATACAATTATATCATGACGTCAGAAGTGATGTTCAGCATCAACATATGCAGGTAGGACAACATCGATGTATGTCTTTAAATGAGGCAAGTTTTTAAATAAAGCACATTTCCAACTAGACTAGGTTACATTATTTATTTATACGGTTCAACATAAGACGGATATCCCTGCAATGACAAAGTCCTTTTAGCTTTATTTAAAGTATGTTGCTGTCAGGAGCCTGAGCAACAACCCTGTTGGAACATCAGATGGGCACACTGTGTTTTTACAGATTTGAAAACTATAAAGCACCTCCTGTCTATGGGAGTTTCTGTGAGCAGGGGAGCAACATACGCACTCCCATGCTATTCAAACACAGATCAAAGCCGACATGGACTGTGAAGAAAGGACTCTACCCCACGCGCAGAACACACTGGGGTTTTGGAACGAGGGTTGGAAGTATCAAAGGACTTGAGGTTTTCTGTGGTGTAGACATTTGATGTTGAAGTCTCTGCGGGTGGGAATATGATAATTGGGCTAGCCTCGCTTTAATTAAATCAGAAGGGTCTGACAAATTGCTTCAACACCACTGCAGGGGTTGTAGAACCTATTAAAATGAAATTAAAATAGAATATAATGTACCTATATAATTTCTTAGAGAATAAAAGGTAAAGCATTATTCTTTGATGTAAAACACGATAAAGAGATACCTATCCAGTGGCTGGGCGATGCAACCAGGAAACTTACACCTGGGATGAATCTTGGCTTCCAAACTTGATAAATTATGTAATTCAAAGCAATTACCTTATTCCACTTGACCTCCTTTTCCTTTATCTCATTTAAAACCACCTGGGAATCCATTGGCTGAAGATGCGCGCTATTGAAAAACCTCCCTTGACTATACTTTTCCCACTCTCTATATTACAAACAGAGGCCACATCTATGGTGTGCATGACAATTTATTTATTTCTTGGGTCAGTAATGGCATTGTGAAAGGAAGGTAGGGAAGGTGTATCTGTGGTCAACAGTAGGTATTCATTGCATTTGATGCTACTTACTGCTATGTTATTGCTTGTGTGTTGGTTTCCAGTTGATTCTGTTATTGGCATTCCATGTGTTCTGCGTTTATCCCTGCCATAAGGTTGTGTCAAATCAGCTTAATTATTTGTACACGACTACGGTGTAGTGTACAATGCATGCTCAGTCAAGCTGCCATACACAGTACTTTGGAAACCATTTATAGAGGCTTATTTATAGACTGCTCTTATGTGCAGCTGCGGGAGGACTGCTGCATCCCTTCGCCTGGAGGTGGCCAATTTGATGCTGATAGTGTCACAGCGGCAGCAAGAAACACACCATGATCCTCACCTATCTGCACCTCTCCGGGCCCAGCTGCTGTGGCTACTCCATATAGCCTAGGAGAGAAGAAAAGCAAAACAACTTCATCGTGGGAAGGAAAAGGTTTTCCTTTTAAGTGACCCTCATCCAGCAGGGTTACTCCTTGGTGGCATGCTTCAATCTAATAGTTCATCCCTAACTTGCTAGGGATGAACCCTATGATTAAGCATGCTACCAAGGAGTAACCTTGGTGGATGAGGGTTACTTAAAAGGAAAACCTTCTCATTCCCACAACAAGGTTGTTTTTCTTTTCTCCTAGAGCGACTCATTTTGGTTATTTAGACACAGTTTGGAGGACAAGCCCTCTTCTTTTTCCTCTACCTCCCCCATTGTTTTTCTGATATTACATATATGGCCCCTAGCTTAGCTCACACACCATCTCCACCAAGCTCTTTCCTCCCACCCTAGTTCAGAAGCAGTCTGTAGGGTCGGTTCTTCACCACAGTCCCCAACCTCCAGCAGCACAGTGGCCACCACGAGTGAGTCCATAAGCAAGCGGAAGACCCCAGGACTGAGGGAGAAGCACTTCAGGTAAGAAGCATGTGGATGCTCTGACAGCACCAGATCTGGCACCATTTGTCTCTTTATCTAAAATGCACAGTCTGCCTTTTTAAAATGTAAAGTGCTTTAAGAGTCCAGAAGATGACGTAAAGATGTGCTTCATGGTGTTTACAAAATACTTTGTTGAGAAGAAAAAGTCCTCTGCATGCTAAAAACACGTATGCCTGTCCTGAGTGCCCAACTGTATAGTTTCCTGGATCCCTAATACTGACTTTTTTTTATGTCACAGGCAAACATGGATCATGCGTGTGCGCCATGACATAGGCCTGTCTCATGGACTGTGGTTTTATTGGACCCGGGGGAGCGCCTAAAGCGTTACCCTCATAGCGGTGGAAGGCTACTGCCTTCACTAGGAGTTTAACAGTACAAGAGTGGTGGTGGCAGCATATTGGGTTATGATGAGAAGTAGTGCCCAGGTCTTTTTACCCTGTGTCATTGGAGTGGGGCCTACCGACTTACTCACCTTTTTGAAAGTACCACCTCTGTGTGTTTAAATCACCCATGGCCTACATCAGAGTGATGCAGAAGTGTGTGCGTAGTGAAAACGTGCTGAGTGCATGGGAGCACCCAGAAAATACACTGCATAGAGAGTGCAGTGTGGAACGGTGGGCACGTGATAAATGTATGCGTGCTGGCAGGGGGTGTTTAAAGTAAAACTCTAGTGCAGTACAGAGAGACTCTAGTGTTGAACAGAATGTGCAGATTGAGTACGGGTGCTGTATGTGAAAGTGCTCGTGGTAGTTTAGAACATAGGCACAACAATACTGAACAGTGGTGTGTGCTGTGAAGGTATGCTGGGCACAGAAATTGCAAGTAGGACCTTGGGTCCGTTGTGGGAAGCCCGGGCCTGCCTGGTGAAAATGTGAGGAGTAGAGGAATCTCCTCCAGACAGGACTGTATATTGCTGTATTCCTGTAAACTACTTGAGGCAAACACTAGGTGAGGGGGAGCTGGGCTCTCCCAGTGCATTTCAAATGGCTCTTTGGTTCAGTGACAGATCACATGGAAAGGAACTGGACACATCTCAGGAAGATGGAGATGAAGCTGATAAGGAAATCATAAAGTGTAGGGCTGAGGGCCCGATAATTGGGGTGTGGCTGACATCCAGGTGTGAGGTCTGGTCACTCCAATGTATCTTGTTGTGGGTGAATCAGCTTCAGAGTCATACGATCTGTGACGGACAACTTTCAGAAGGAAGGATGAGAGGAAGAGATGTCCATATCAAAGAAACAGAACCCCAACATAAAACTTAAAAGGTCCAGACCCCAAACCACATTTGGTGTCCGGAAAATAACTATAAGTAGGGTAGTCTGAGATCCCATACTTTATCATCTGCTGGCAAGACAGCTGTGCTGCATGAGGAGGGGAAGTTCTGCAAGTATTCTGCCTGTGACTAGGACTAGGGTTCCAACCTGCTAATCTCCCTACTGGGTGATGGGACAAAACCCAGAGAAACCGAGCGCATCTGCCCTGGAATCTTGAGCACCAATACCTGCCTGCTCACCAAGACCAGTGTGCCCACGAGGGAAAGTAGAGTGTTAGAGGGAACAAGATCCAGAGAAGAGTCCAGACGTGTGGAACTCCTGAGTGAGGTGTGAGGAATTATGCTGCACCAATTCGACCGTTGCCCAGGTGCTGCTTTTTGTACTTCTGTGATCCCGGATGCCAGGAGGGGCTAAAGTGCATCAAGAACTGTGCCGCACTGATTGGGCCATCGCCAGTGAGCTGCACTGTGAACATTGGCGACCTCATATGCCAGGAGGAGCCGCCGGCATGAAAGACAATGCTGTATCGATCAGGCTGTTGCCCGTTCACAACGTTGTTGAAGTGGCTACAGCGTATGCCAGGAGGGGTCGCCATGTGCCGCAAAACTGTATTACCTTAATCGGGCCATTGCCTTGATCAGGCTGTTGCCTGAGTGTTGGACGTTGCCGTGACCTGTGTGTCAGAAGGGGCTGCAGAGGATGCAACCTGAGGCCAGTGTATACAGACAGTGAGGTTTGTTGGAGTGACCCCCAATGCCAGGGGTGACCACTCAAAATGCTAAGGCCGGAGGTCCGGGTCTTTGACCTTGACCTCAACTTGCTGCTACAATTAACATTAGGGAGACTTTATGTCTGAGGACTCCAGAGGACTGAGGAGATGCTGATGGAGCCCCAGCAGAATAAGGAAGCTGCCCTTATCCCCAAGGAAGGGAGAATAAGATTTACTGCATGTGCCTGGAGCCGGAGCAACTCTGATCGACAGGATACCGGTAGGCGTGGCTCAGGAGAGAGAGAGCACACCAACTACATGGAAACTTAGGGGTATATTATCAAGAACTGCGATAAAATTATCACCACTTTAGCGGCAGGAAACTGCCGCTAAAACGGCGATAATAGGCTTGATAATAGGCCCTTGTGAATTCCCATAGCAGCCTAGGTTAACACCAGAACCTGGGCTGCTAGGGGAATTCACAAGGACATATTATCAAGTCCATTATCGCCGTTTTAGCGGCAGTTTCGTGCCGTTAAAGCGGCAATAATTTCATCGCAGTTTTTGATAATATGCCCCTAAGTATCCAGGAGGGGGGTGGTTGAGGTGGCTTGCCAACTAGTAGGGTGCCTACCTAAAGGTGGACTATGTTATTGCATATTGAATGTCATTTAACTTTGCATGTGTAGAATTAGTATTCAAATACTTCTTTTATACAAAATAAGTATTTGACTGGACAAGGATTTATTGTGGGCGCAACGTGCACGCTTAATTATGTGTTATGTTCACAAATCTGTATCTACACTTCCCTCTGAGGGAACCTTGACTGCTTATGATAAGTTATAAATTGAGAATCAGGCGCAAAAGAAGGCGCTTGACAGAATTTAACAGGATCCATAGTAGGGTGGGTCTGAGACATCAGGATAAATGGCCCAACACCCTTGGTTTGGCCCAGTAAACCCTTGCTGGTCCTGTGGCTCTCTGAACGTGGTTCTGACACCCTTCCTCTACCAAAAAAGACTTCTACACCTTCAGTGGCTCTCCCAAAAGCAAGAATGTTAGAAATATTTTTCACTCTCCAATTTTTCAGGGGCTCTCTAAAATTGCATAAGTTCTTTTAAAAAGCAAAAAAGCTTTCTGCACTCTCCTTTCTCTTTACTTATGCTATGTTACATTTTGTTTTATGTTATGTCATGCCATGTTATGTTATGTTATGTTATGCTATGTTACTTTGCGTTATGTTATGTTATGCTATGTTACGTTATGTTATGTTGTGATATATTATGTTGTATGGGCTTAATATAGCCAAGAAACTTCTCACTCCACATGGAGTATCCCGGTGATCCAGCGGCGTACCAACAACAGATACTCCACTACCATGTACTCACCTGGGCCCATAAACACACAATTGAGTAAACTGCTGGAGTCAAAGTCTATAAATTTCCCACAATTCAAGATTAGTTATTCAATATTCCTAACTAACCTTTCACTGATCAAAAAGTTCTTTCCTCTGGTCAATGGACCATTAGTTGAACCAGTTGATGGTGAAAATGAAATAAGCTAACTTGTTCTATTATTTAATGTAAATACAGAGGCGTAGCTAGAGCTTGAGAGCTTGTGGCACCCAGGGCTATCCGAGAATTACAAAACTTTATTGACAGGAGGAATCACATCCTCCTAAAATGGCCACCGCGATCTAACGGTCTAGTGCTTCCCTGGTAACAAACCCGGAAGCGAAGGAAACTTAAACATTCCCCCGCCGAACGCACTCCGAGATGCGGTCCGACGGGGAAGCAGCTAGGTAATAACGCGCGGTGTGGCTGATCAGGAAGTAAGTTTACCATTCCGTTTCAGTGAGGAAGATAGAGCAAGACTTTAGGAGTCTGCCCGCTCGTTACAAACACTTTATTTCTTAAAAACTAACCGCATTTTTCATTAATCCCGATTTTTCAGCAATGCTTCCATAGAAGCGACACCGCCCCCATCTGAGACCATGAAGTACTATTAGGCACCCGCAAATGTAAATATCGAGATTCTTTTTCTAAATT
This sequence comes from Lissotriton helveticus, assembly GCF_964261635.1. Classification (NCBI taxonomy): domain Eukaryota; kingdom Metazoa; phylum Chordata; class Amphibia; order Caudata; family Salamandridae; genus Lissotriton; species Lissotriton helveticus. The sequence goes on from NC_136072.1 coordinate 778,757,832, forward strand.
TGTGTTATCTGTAGTGTATGTTTATCGTCTTTGTCACAATAAGTCGTGTGTTATTTACGTGTGTGAGTTCACGCCACAATCACTCTGTGTGTATTATGTTGACTATGCACCGGACCTGAGAGCCTGCACGCACCAATATGGGGCAATCTGCACCATTAGATATTTCTTAAATGTGCGGCATGAAGGACATATATGTACCCGATCTCTTAAAGAAAGGGCAAGGTGCCTTAAACTCTGTCATTTTTTTACGGGTTCATCAATGAGCTAAACATACGTCAGTAAGCAACAGCGTATGTATTTTGAACCACGCATGTTTCTATATTGAACAGCGGTCACAAGTGCATAAATCTTTTTTCATTAATTAATCACCTAACCTTTATTTTAGGTTTTTAGGAGTGGAAATACAGGGCTGGACCCTGTATGGTCCTGAAGAAACGCCAGGGGTGGCGTGAAACATGTTGACCATATACTGACCCTACCTTCATAGTTGGTCGGATTTCAGTATAAACCCCATTTTTAAGCATACCAACCTAGGAGCAGAATAAATTATTGAGGCCCACTAGCACGGTATTTTTAATTTACCTTCACCACTCCACTTCACCACACCATTTTTTTGCACCACACATAGTCCTTCACAACTAAGTGCTCCTACGTAGTTCGCAAGTCGCAGCACGCCCCTTTTCGTAGAGAACTGGGATGGCCCCAATGATGAAGCATGTCACCGTGAGGAAACTCCGGTGAGTGAGGGGACTCAAGAAAGAAAAATATTTTTTTCTTTCTGTAATTTTTTCGGCTCCACTTATAATTTGTTTAAGAAGAGCCACAACACAAGGCAGGTCTCTGAACCCAGGAAGGTGGGCTCACACTTTTTATAAGACGTCCTAGGAGGGCGACCTGCTCTTTAGTACCTCCTTTTCCCCCTGGTTATACACACCCAGGGCTATCCCTCAGATTGCCGCCCCCGGGGGAGGTGTGCTGGGGAAAAAGGGCAGCAAGCACTTGAAAGAGGTCCGAGAGACACATAGTTCCTGCTTGAAGCTTCCGGGGTCTCCTTCGACAGACTGAGCCAAAGACTCTGTTAAAAAGCGGTGCAATTTAAAAAGTAAGACTGGGATATGACCACCTTGCAGGTCCTCTTTGTAGCACACTGGCCCCCAGGATGGTATCCCTGTTGCGTGTATTTGCATGTTCTAGACCTTATTATTTACATTACCTATGAGCGCATTAAGAGCTGTTCTGGACAGTTATCTCTGAGGGTGCTTGGTGGATACCTATAGGCTTCTAAGCCCCTGTGCATAGATCTAATCCGATGGCATAAGTCAAATGCTTCCTGGAGCACTGTCAGCCTCACCCTTGCATAGGCTGCATCCAAACTGAATTCGTAACTCCACCAGAACAGTTAGGGGAAAACAGGAACTAACAAGAACGACGAGACAAAGCAGAGAATAAATAAGGTCCAAGCATAGGTAGATAAATAAACAGTAAAGAGCAATAATAATTGAAATATCGCTCAAAGATCGAGCGGTGAAAGAAAGGGATTGACCTGGAAACAATTAACCTTGTGCAGTCGGGAAAACTGGGGCCCCTGCCTGGGGTATACATAGCAAAGTAGAGCAATACTCAGGGTTTCATCAGCCCTTGATGCCCCTGTGCACAGATGCCACGAACCTCCATCACTATTAAATGTGTCTGGGTGATCACAAGAAGACACTTGCTATTATTATTGGTTTACTGGAACGAGGATACGCTGAAGTCCTCACCTCACATGAAAGTCTCATGAGCACTGTGTAAAACCCTGTCTCTCTTTTGCGATCACTTAGGATGGATGCCCCCTCTCCGTCACTAGTAACATGCAGGCCCCTTGTCCCCATGCAAATTTTTTTTTTATTTTTTTTTTTAAAAACCTTTATTAGCAAAATTATGGAAGTACAGATTCTCGCCTACAACCCTTCGGGCCGGCCAGGAAAACATCACAAGGTAAAACATAATACACAGCTCATCAGCCGACAACCAGGGGTCCGGCAGCCATGGTAAGAAGATCGTTAAGTTCCAAACGACAGGATACGTGCGGTTTCATTTTATAACATTCAAACAACAAAAGAAACAAGGCTGCACTCCGATCATTATGGTCGTTTCGTGTGTGGCAGGAGGAGGCGGTCAGGAAACAATAAGGGAGACAGGAGATGGTTCAGGACAGGAAAAAGAAAGGGAGGGAGGGACAGAACGGGAGCCCAGAGCCGGTGAAAATATCGATAAATCTGTACATGTGAGAGCCGGAGTGTACAGTCAAGGGGAACAAGGAGTATCAGGGGGATCTACGAAGGGGGGTTCACAGATGTCCCCACGGAATGCATTCCACTGGTTCCATATCCTACCCCACTTTTGGGGCCTGCCACGGGAAATGTAGACACTTTTCTCTCTGAACATGCACCAGTCCATGTTGTCTTCCCATCCGGAGACCAAGGGAGCCCTCTGAGACCCCCATAACTGCGCAATGTCCCTCTTTGCGATCATGTTGCCCAGAGTCACCCATTGAGTCTGAGCAACATTACAGTCGGTCGGTTCCCACACATTCAAGAGACAGCGCCTAGGTTCAGGTATCAGTCGAACATTCGTGACTTCATTCATCACTTCATGCACTCCCCTCCAGAAGGACTCAACCACCGGGCACTCCCATACAATATGAAGGAAAGTAGCAAGCATACCACAACCCCGCCGACACAGTCCATCATCAGAAAAACCCATACGCATCAGTCGAGGACCAGTGACATAGACGCGGTGCAGGACTTTCAGCTGAACAAGTCGCAAGCGCGCCGGAATCGCGACCTCTTTAGGAGAGGACACCGCAGCCTGCCAATCTTCATCGTCTAGCTCCAGCCCATCGGCAGTCCAGGCGCCACGCAAATGGACTAGCAAGTCCGACCGAACATTAATGAGTTTTTTATAGATAAGAGAAATAGTGCTGTCTGGAACATGACCGTCCAGCACCCTATCCTCCAGGGGGGAACTCTCCGGAATATCAGAACCGGCCGGAAAAACCGACCCAACGGCGTGGCGAACCTGAAGATATCGAAAAAATTCCGAGTCATGCAGACCATACTCCCGGCTGTAGTTCCGCAAAGGTCTTCACTCTATCCTTAACCCAAAGATCGCTCAATTTACTAATCCCGATGAGATCCCATCTATCGAACCCCTTTGACGTCCATAGTTCACCCAGCCTTTCCGCAGCAAATAAAGGGGTCGCCCTGGTAAGCCTATCTGTCCACCCGGTAGCCGCGGTCGCGCTGCTCCAAACCCGCACCGCCACTGCCGTGGGACCCGTCAAGTTCCTCCTAGCACTCCTAGAATAAAATGCCCTATAGTAATCCCCCCCAGGTAAAAGCCATCGGTCCATTTCAAAAGCCGGATTCGGGACAGGACCATACATAGCATGGTTCACGGCACTCAACTGGGATGCCCAATAGTATCGTCGTATGTCGGGTAGCGCGATGCCCCCGTCATACCAGGGTAGCGTGAGTTTGGCCAATGCTATACGGGGCCGACCAGCCCACACCAGCTTCCTCTGGAGGCACTCTATTTCACGAAAATAGTTAGCCGGCATCAAATCTAGCGTGTTTTGGACGGCATACAAAAACCGGGGGAGGGACATCATTTTGAACAATGCCGCACGTCCCAAGGGGGATAGGGGCAGATTACACCACGCCGCAACGTCCGACCGGACCCGAGCGAGCGGAGGCAGCAAATTCCGATCATAACGCAGCACAGGGTCAAGTGAAATATAAATCCCCAAATATTTAAAACCATCAGTGCAGACCGGGATCGGACATATTCGGGGCAGAGAAAGAGGGTCACTAGTAAGCGGAAAGATACAGGATTTAGACCAATTGATAACCAACCCGGAGTTGCGGCCGAAAGAGCGCAATACGTCAATGAGAACTCCCAGCGATTTGCGGGGGGACGTCAGATATAACAGGATGTCATCGGCATAGAGAGAGACTCGGTCTTCAAAATCCAGAGACCAACGAATACCTTTTAGAGAGGGTTCCCACCGAAGCCAGGCGGCCAGCGGTTCAAGCGCAAGCGCAAACAACAACGGCGACAAAGGACAGCCCTGCCTCGTGCCACGCCCGAGGGCGAAGGGCGCCGAGGCTCTGCCATTAACCACCACCTGCGCAAGCGACTGTTCATACAGGAGTTTAACCCAGGTGATGAATTTAGGGCCAAAACCGAACTTGGCGAGGGTGGCCCACAAATACGGCCACTCAACCGTGTCAAAGGCCATCGAAGCATCGAGAGAAACCAAGATGGCGAGCTCACGAAGAGATCCCGCCCTCGCGATGACGCCATGCAGACGGCGAAGATTGAGAGCAGTATTGCGCTGGGGGATAAAACCGGACTGATATGGGTGAACCAGTCCGCTGATCACCGTGACCAGTTGATTTGCCAGTATTTTTGCCAATATCTTTGGTTCAGCGTTCAGAAGGGAGATTGGACGATACGATGAGCAACGCTCGCGGGGCTTACCATCTTTATGAATGACCACGATGGAAGCCAGCCTCTGGTCCCTGGGAAGAGAGCCAAGATCTCGCGAGGCCGCGAACATACGCAGCAAATACGGCGCCATTTTGTCTGGACACAACTTATACAACTCAACCGGTATACCATTAGGGCCCGAAGCCTTCCCCGAACGAAGGGAGCGAATGGCAAGCGCAACCTCATCAGCGGAAAAATCAGCCTCCATTAACACCCCGTCAGACTCCGAGAGACTGGGCAGCGCAAGGTCGCGAAGTAACAAGCACGAGTCCTCCTCCGGGAGGCCCGAAACCGGGGCATATACGACCCGAAAATGCTGAGCAAACACCTCAACTATCTCCACCGGGTCCACGACTCGCACTCCATCATCTCTCTCAATCACTGGCACCACACGATTCAATCTGTCTCTCCTGTCCAGCCACGCAATCAACTTCCCGGCCTTATCACCCACATCATAAAGTCGCCCTTGCTGCACGCGATGCATCGCCTCAGCAGCAGCAGTCACAAGTGCCCTGTATTCAGTTTGCTTAAGAGCCAAAACATGCAAAATCTCAGGCGTCACTCCAGCCTCCAATCGCCCCTCAAGCACCGCAATCTCAGATTCCAAACTAACCACCTCCTCTTGGTTGCGCCGTTTCTCATCGGCCACAAGGGACAAGGTCTGACCTCGGATCACCGTCTTATAGGCCTCCCACAATGAAACAGGGGAGGAGACAGATCCCTCATTTTCTGCAAAATAATAGTCCACACATTTGACCACCTCGGATTTGAGTCTAGGGTTCTGGAAATGCCACGGATTGATCGGGGCGATACGGCCCCCGTCCCCAAACAAACGTCTAAGTGAAACCATATCGGGGAATGGTCCGAGATCCCCCTAGCCAAGTGTCTGATTTCACGCACTGAGGCCAACTGCACCATAGGCACGACAATATAATCAAGTCTCGAGAGACTTCCGTGAGCCCCCGAATGAAAGGTATACTGAAGTTGGCCAGGGTGCAGCTGCCTCCAACAATCGGCCAACCCAAAGGCACCAAGGAATTTCCCCAACCACAACTGCGATGCAGGGAGGAGCCGGGGGGGGCTACGATCACTCTCACCATTTGCCACTGAATTGAAGTCGCCGCCCAGCACAAGCAAGCCTTCGGGCAAGCCCAGAATGACCTCGCCCAAGTCAGCGAACGTAGTAGACTGCAGCCCAGGCGGAACATAAATAGACAGTATGGAGATCAATTTCCCCTCCCATCTCCCGGTAATGCCAGCATAGCGGCCCCTATCATCTAACAGTGTGGTATCCACCTCCAAGGGAAGGGAATGCTTGACCAGGATACCATCCCCTCTCGATCCCGAGGTGAAGCCGGAGTGCGCCACCAAACGATAGCCTCTCCTGTGCAAAGCGTGGCACGTGTTGCCCACCAAATGGGTCTCCTGAAGCAGGACCACATCCGGGGAGCACCTCTTCAAGTATTGCAGCACAATCCCACGTTTTATCCTGTCCCCAAGACCATTAACATTCCAGCTCAAAACCCTAAGCCCCCTACCCCCCATCCCTGAAGCAAACCGACCGCACTCCCCACCTCGAAACAGTCAAGTGAAAGCAAGTGATAAACAGAGCACAGCCTCGAAACAAACAAGAAGAAAAAGGCCCCCCCCCACCCTCAAGGAACCCAATAGTAACGAACCCCCACCCTGCACCCCTGCGGTAGACCCAAAAGCCACCCCAACTTGCAGTGTGCCTGTCGCCCCATTAAACTAACCTACAGAAAGAGAGAAAAAAATCCCCAGAGGAGGAAGATCCCTCAGACCCCCCCACACCCCTGGGCATTCACATAATACTCAAAACACAGTCCAGCAGCCCCTGCGATGTATTCCGGCTTGCCAACGTAGACTCACTGCTCCTGGTCCTCCACGCCTCCCTCGGCTCCTCTCGAGTCTTCCGGGCCCTCGGTACGCTTCGGTAAAGTGTCCAACCAGTCACTCACCACCTCAGGGCGGTGGAAGAAAAAGGCACGCTCAGCATGTTCGATTCTCAGGCGGGCCGGGAAAAGCATGGCATATTTCAGTCCCAGATCCCTGAGGCGCCTCTTCACGCCCGTAAAGCCCATCCTCTGTTTCTGGACAGCTTGCGTGAAGTCTGGATAGAAACTAATCGAAGCGTTCTCAAATTTAATGGGCCCCTTGGTTCGCGATGCTTGCAGGATAGCGTCTCTATCGCGAAAGTTAAATAGTCTAGCTATAATAGGCCGTGGAGCGGCACCCAGCTTCGGCTTGCCTCCCGGAACACGACGGGCCCTTTCGACCGCAAAAAATTTACTTAGGCCCTTCGCCGCAAGATGCTTCAACACAAGGTCCTCCACCAGGATATCAACAGGCATATCGGCAGAATTCTCCGGGACACCAACGATGCGGACGTTGTTGCGCCTGGCCCGGCCCTCAAAATCCTCCAACCGATTGGCAAATAGGTCACAAGTGGTCCAAAGATTACGGACCGTGGTCTGGAGGTCCGAGACATCCGTGGTCAGACTAGCGGTCTTAAGATCAAGAGACTTGACACGCTCGTTTGTTTTCCCAAGGTCCGCTCTGATGAGGGAAACATCAACCGCCACTGTGTCTATTTTAGCAGCCAGGGTTTCATACTGCTGGCCCATACTGGATTGAATACTCGCAATGGCGCCCATCACGTCTTTCAGAGTAGGCTCCTCGTCATCAGGAGCACCGTCCCCGGCTTCCTCCAGGGCACCACTCGATCCGCCCGGGGAGCCCTTAGGTCGAGTAAAGCGATCAATAGTCTGAGAGTGGGTGCCCCCCCCCCCTCTGGACGAACCTCTTGCGCCGCGTCTCTCGACAACTGTCCTGCCCGTCATGACCGGGGAGAAACTCCAACTGGAAGTGCGAAACTCGGGCAAAACAACCTCCGTCGTGGCAGGCACCGAATTGCGAGTGAATAAGGGCACAGCACAAGCACTAGACTGGCAGTTACAGAGTAAGAACTCCGATCGGGAAGTGGGCTGGCACAAGGAGCAGAAACGAAACCGAAAGCACACCAAGGGCAGAGGGCGTGGCCTACCAGCCGCTGTTGTTCAATTGCCACCTGGGTACCTCGGGGACTTGAGCCCCCGGTTGGCATACGTGGTAGGCCTCAAAGTTCAGGTCGCAGTAAGTTCAGCGTGCGACGGGCAAAACAAGTCACGAAAAGAGCGCTGGCATCAGCAGGGCGTCAATGAAAAATATCCGTCGTCAGAATCAGGATAGATGACAGGATAGTCGCCGGAGGTGGAAGGGGTCCCGGGAGCTCTTAGCTCACGCGTCCATCTTGGAATCGCGCGAAGCTCCTCCCCCATGCACATTTTTACAGTAAAATTGCTGTGACGTGTGATATTTTCCCCAGGAAATAAAAGTAAACACACTCTAAGCTATCTTTGCTTGGTTTAATTCAACATGACGAGCAGTGGTCGTTTGCGCTCAGTGTCTGCCTCTCCAATTATAGAAACGTGAATATTCCATGATCTTTTGTCCATTTTCAATAATGCTCTAAACACTAGATTATATGCCACTTAACGCTGTGGATATATTGTTTTTATAAGTCCTGGAAATAGGCGCTACGTTCTCTCATTTTAATAAACCTCATTTTCTGGATGTCAGCAGGCTGAACTGCCCTGTTGGCAGCGCAAGGATTCAAAGTCGTGACGTTCACACCACACACAGATATTAGCAGCTCTCTTGTAACTAACCAACAAGTCTTTCAAATGTAAACTAACAGTAAACCCAGCAGGTACACTCTTTTCAAACAGCCAGGAGAGTTAGCACCTGAGGGATAGCACAAAAATCCATGAGCAAAATATATTTGAGGTCTATTTAGCATGAAGAGCAACAGTGACATCGAGTGTTGTGAAAGAAAGCTCACGCGGCTCATGGGCCTGCTGCAGACACATGTCAACTTGACAGTCAGTGGTTCGAGTTTCTCTGGTTACAACACCATGCTCTTTCATAATTTTGTATATGCTAAAAGATAATGAGTTGAGCAGTAATAGTACTTTTAAGTCAACCTCCCTGCTTGCTCAGCTCAGGACATTGTGAATGGCTACACAATGTGGCAGGACTGGCCCCCACTCTGTTTAGTGCAGACTACATGGGTCAATTATTGAGCAATAACATATGTACATAATCATTCCTGCCCCCATACCCATGGTCAGCTTGCTTGAGCTCCCAGCGCCCAGGGCCGTCTGTTAACGCCTGCCCTTCCAGATCTAGTGCAGGCTCTGAGAAAATAATTTGAAAATCTTGAACGCATTCTGTGCACCATTAACACCAAGGAGGTATAATGCGATGCATTAAATGCAAGGAAATTAACTGTACTTTTGATAAAAGGGGGGCCAAACAAGCATAACCACCTGTTACTTTGAAACTTATCAATTGACATGATACAATACCAGATATTGGGCAGCTCGTCCCCCCTACTGAAACAAGATGGCCATGAGAAGAGTATCAAAACAAAGTACCATTCAAATGAGCATATTATACCTTGAGCAAAACATTTCCTTTCACTGAAGCAGGCTGCGGGAAGATTTTGAAATTAAATCATATTGGGTACATATCAAGCCCAAAGAGCACTGTGTGCCATTGTAATAAAACAGAATGAACCTTTAACTTAGGCCCCATGTCCTTTCACAGTAAGGCCGTGAGACAGTGTCATGCTCTTTGTAAATCCATATAAATTTCTAGAACACGTGGGGTTCTTTCTTTGGCAAACCGACATACATCGCATTTTGAGAGTACCCCATTTGTCTCGGAGTGCTTTGCTAGAGCACCAGTTACTTCACCCATGGTCCTACGCATTATTTACCGGCATCAGGAGCTTATGTGGTTTACCAATTCACCAAATGCTGTGTCAATGCAGTGACCACGAGTAGGCAATGCATGCAGCTTTACAGAACACAAAGGTGCTGTAGAATCATTACATTAAACTTGCCTGTGATACGAACTGCCAGCCTCCTCCAATCAGAGCAAGTCTGCTGCTTGTTTTTACAAAAAGCACGTGAGCTGCAGATCAGCCCCAGTCGTACTCGTAGGCAGCCTTGTGTGCACAGCTCTTCACAGGATGGGGTGGGGCTAAGGAGGTGTACCCTTGGTGATTGACAAGCAGCCTTGGAAACCCAGGGCTTCTGCTTAAAGCGCCCATGCTGCTTGCAATCAGCGAGGCTGCAGTGCGTCATCAGAGGGCAGGGACTTTCAGTATTGTAAACCACCGGGACCCAGGGCTGAAATCAGGTAAACTCTCTTAATCCTGCGACGGCCAGCACATGCGCTCTGACACCACATGTTCCTGGTTTTGCCTGACTGACCCTCACGCAAAGCGAGGGTCAGGTGTAATGCAATCAGCATGCATAGCTGCCGAGGTTTCAGATTGCTATGTGTGACATTTTCATAATTTCTGTGTAATTAGGAGTGACATTTCAAGGACTATGAGTGACACTTTCTGTGAGTAAAATCAAGCAATAGAGACCAGGTAAACATATCAGTATCAGAAATCACACCCATTTGAGCAACAAGAAACTCTCAGAAGACCCTGAAACTGCGGTAAACCACCAGAAATGAAAAGGCACTAATAACTGACAAAGAGTCTGTCCAGGCTATGTCACATGTAAACCTGACCAAGCAGACTGAGAGGCCCCAGTGAGGATCTCAGCTGCTAATTATAATTAATTTACTCAGTCAGTGTGCTACAGGGTTAGTCAGGCTGTAATAATATTTTAGACCTCTAGTGCTAATAAATACATAACAAAAATTAATTTATGGACGGCGCTCAGTGTGTCAGCCTCGTGGAGGGCTGGGGCACCAGTGCGTCCTGACAGCAGTGAGTTACAGGCTCAGACACAGCAGTGACGTTGTAATTAAATATAATATACTGGTGGTTCGAAAGCTGGACGTCACCTAACCAGAATTAAAGGAAAAGCTGGATGTGACTGACTCATCTGTATATTTCAATTAAATGAGACAATAGTAAATAATATTTAACGATAATTGAGATCTGGATCACGCTCAGAGCTGAGTGGTGCTGCTCAGTGCAGCCTGGGAGAGCAGGGAGCAGAGTAGAGCTGTAACAGGGTCTCAGATAGGCAGTGAGCGACGCTCTAAATTAAATATATAACAGGCACTGCCAGGTCCTGTATTTGTTATATTTACCATGAGCCGGTTGTAAAACTACGTGTTACAGTGGAGGCTGGAGCAAAAACAGAGCGGCAGGGCTCGGCTGAACCGCCCGGCCCAAGTAGCACAAAACTAAAATAATGTTGTTGCAGCATATTTTAGATACCAGCATTTGTAATGGGCCGCGCTCTGACTAGGCAGTCTCAATCCACGTGTGACGAACTAAGAAATATGAGCGGCACTAATGCACATCTCAGCAGCTGCCTTTTACCCTATATTTAACCAACATTACCGCAGCACCAGCTGAGGTGAGCACAGCGGAGAGTTAAATAATCAGACTGACTACAAAAGGAAATATTCCCAAGAATACTTTGAATTCACACACTCCGCAACAAGTTCTGCAGCAGTGCACACACCAGAGGCAGTTAGTCTGATCCCATTCTAATGATCTGCTGATGCTGCCTCAGGCTCGGCCATGACTGTGTGACTCACTCACCGTCCGTAAACGCTGGTGCCCATGATGAATGAGGTACCAATAAAATGATTGCCATGACGCCTGGCACAGCAGCAAACAAAAGCGCCATAAGTGTCCCTCCCGCGGCCCTGCCGCACGTCAGAGAGAACTGTTAGTTATATTCATGTGACCTCACCACGTTACGTGAATGCCGTGCTGGACAGCCCGCAGCAGCTGAGACATTGATAATGAATGCTCATTGCTACAGCCAGCACAGCACCAGATCGGTGATTTCGGTCCCGTTTGTCTCTTCCTCTGCACCAACAGTGGTGTCAAGGGGATGCCACAAATGCGTGACGTAATGCTTTAAAATAAGTTCGAAACAATAATTGAGACAGAAATGTAAGTGGGCAGAGCCCTGCCACCCTAATCAGGATTCAGGAAACCGCCCCAAAAAGGCTGCCGCAACAGGACACGCGTGCCTGGGGCAGACCATCTGATTTCACTTGTTTCAACCTTTCTGTTAAGTGCCCTGTTATTTCTGCCACAATATTGAGCAATTTGGTGAGTATATCTGTTACCTGCCGAAACATAGTAATTTTCTGACTGGTGAGCAGCACACTTGACCACTGCTGTTTCCTTTGGCAATTGTATTGCTTCCAACAATCCTTTTACATTTTTGCCATTTCCTATAGGAGATCCTGAAGAAGTCAGATATCCCCTCTGAATCCAGAGCTCGCCAAAATCGTGCACAACCCCAAAACCATATTGACTATGGTTATCTGCCAATTTTTCCCAATTTTGCATGCTTTTGTTAAGGCCACCAATTTGGCTACTTGTGCGGATTTGACATACGGTAAACAGGATGCTTCAATGACCCCCGAAATTTTACAAACAGCATAAGCTGCACCGAGTCCTCCTTTCTCTGCTCTCATGCAAGAACCATCTACCAATAGTTCATTATCTAATTTCTTTAATGGAGCTTCTTTTATATCTGGGCGGGGCTTAGCACACAACTAAGTCACATCCAGACAATCATGATCCACTTCATCTGTCACTTCTTCACAACATGGGTCCGGCAATAATGTGTCAGGGTTCATTATTGTACACCTTATTACTGTCACATTTTCTGCTCCCAGAATCACTCTTTCATACTTAGTCATCCGACTAGGGGTAAGGTGCTGTGTTTGAGTTCTTATTAAAAGAATCTCTACTGAATGGGGGACCTAAACTTTGACTGAATGTCTCATCACAATCGATTCTCTTAGTTCCAGACTCATACAGGTAGCTCCTACTGCTTTTAAGCAGCCATTTAATGCTGAAGCAACAGGATCCAGAGTAGCATAGAAATATGCTACTGGACGTCGGCTTAATCCATGCCTTTGAGTCAAAACTGAAAGTGCAAAACCTTTTCTCTCACAACAGAACAATGTGTAATCGTGTAATCAGGCATGCCCAAGGCAGGGGCCTCACAGAGACAATTTCGCAATTTCACAAACTCTTCAACGCACTCATCATTCCAAACACTCAGATCTTTTGCTCTTTTCCGGGTTAACTGGATTAGTGGTTTTGCCAGCGGGGAAAACACAACTATCCACTGCCTACAGCACCTAACCACTCTGAGAAACATTATCATCTTCTTTTGCGTCTGAAGAAGTTGCATTTGCTTGATTCTTTTTATTCTTTCTGGGGTCACTTTTCTAACTCCTCTTTCTATTTTATGCCTTAGCTATCTAACTTCTTTTTATTTGCAATCTATTTTATTTTATTTGCAATCTTATACCGCGCTGGGAATCGACTCCCGAAGGAGTATCTCCGCGCCCTTGGCATCATTTTAAGTAAAGCAGGTTCTTTCATGTGTCCTATTTCCTAATATAGATAACCTAATATTGGAAGAGAAGAGTTTTTAGTTTCTTCCTAAACGGAAGGTGTTCCCTGCATTGTCTGATTTCTCTGGGGAGATTATTCCATAGCTTAGGGCCGGCAACAGATAGGGCCCTGCCCCCTTGCCTTGTCTTCTTAATCCTTGGGACACGTAGGAGTTCTTGATCTCCTGATCTAAGCGATCGAGAGGGAACATATACACCAAATTTTTTAGTCAGGTAGTCAGGGCCTTTCCCTATAAGGCACTTATGGATAATACAGCACGTCTTGAACATTACCCTCTGTTTCACTGGAAGCCAGTGAAGTTTGGCCAACAGGGGTTTAGATGGAGTGCGTGCAGGGGCATTAAGGACAAGGCGTGCCGCGGTGTTTTGCACAACCTGCAACCTGGAAATGACCCCCACGTTGGCAGCTAGCAACAATCCGTTGCAGTAGTCTAGTCTGCTCAATACGAGCGCCTGTACCAAAGTTCTTCTGGTGGTATCAGGGAGCAGGGGGAACACTCTTCGGAGAAGCCCAATAACATGGAGACAGGAGATCACCACTTGGTTTCCATGTTGTTTCAAGGAAATCTCCTGGTCCAGTTTTACTCCGAGATTTTTCACGCACTGTTTGGGCTCAGGGACTGGGCCCAGATCTTGCGGCCACCAGTCGGGAGTCCACAGGCGTTTAGCTTCCCCGAAGAGCATCACCTCCGTTTTGGAGACGTTGCACTGTAAGAAGTTTGAGGCCATCCACTGGGCCACTTCTTTCATGCCCCGGGCAAAGGAGTTTCGCACTTCAGATATCAAAGTTTTAAACGGAAAGAGGAGTTGGGTATCATCCGCGTACGATACTGGGATGAAACCGTGGGATCTCATGATGTTAGCCAGGGGGGCCACATAGATGTTAAATAACGTAGGGCTCAGACAAGAGCCCTGTGGCACCCCCTTAGAGATCTCCACCTCTTCTGACCGAAACTTACCCAAGATGACACTTTGGGTACGTTTTGTGAGAAAACTCCTTAGCCAGGCCAGCACCTTACCCTCCAGCCCGATGTCTAATAATCTGGAGGTCATGGTGTCATGTGACACCGTGTCGAACGCCGCTGACAAATCTAAAAGCACCAGGATAACAGAAAAACCCTTATCCTGTAGCATATGCAGATCGTCAGCGACGGACAACAAGGCGGTCTCGGTGCTGTGCCTTGACCTAAACCCAGACTGGGAGGGATCCAGCCCTCCTGCACTTTCGATAAAACCTGACAAATGCCGATTGACAAACTTCTCCGTCAACTTCCCCAAGAATGGGAGGAGTGAGATTGGTCTAAGGTTTGTCAATTCAGTCCATGGGATGGTGTTATTTTTCCTCAGTGGTCTCACCAGTGCACGCTTCCAGTCTGAGGGTACTTCCCCTGTGCTCAGGGACATATTGATTACATGTTGAATTCCTGGACCCAGATCATTAGCCAATAATGGCATAATGCGTGCCGGGATGATGTCTGAGGGGCACCCGCTCTTTGTCTGACTAATTAAAGTGATTACCTCCTCCGTTGTTATGGGAGGGAATTCTACCAACTTTTTCGGGCAGTTCGTTTGTGCTCCAGTGGATAAGTGAGCCATATTGTCCATTATAGTCATATTGTTGCTGTTATCCTTGGAGGCTAGTATTTTATCATAGTTTTGACAGAACCGTAGTTTTTCTGGAGACACTTTGTGTCCTCCTTCGGCCAAAAGGTTCAGTAATGCAATTGTGTCAGTGACATAATCCTCTCGTGATTTTGATGCCAGCAAGAGGTCATCAATGTACTGAACCAGGACTGAATCTTTGTGCATGACCAATGTTTCTAGACACTTTTTTAGGATTTTATTAAAAATAGAAGGGTTCTCTGTATACCCTTGAGGAACTCGGCACCATGCCAAGATACGGTCTTCGAACTTAAATGTCAACAAATACTGGCTGTTTGGGTGTAAAGGAATAGAGAAAAAGGCTTGGCATGAATCAATTACTGTAAACCAGCCTGGATTCCAGGGTATTTGATAAAGAATCTCTGCTGGATTTGGCACTACTGTGTAACAAGGCACTACAATTTTGTTGATGTTTCGCTAATCCTGTACTATCCTGTATTTTCCGCTAGGCTTTTTGAGTCCTATTATTGGCGAATTACAAGGACTATTCATTATTTCTTTTAAAATGCCTTGTTTAATCATCCGATCAATTTCTGGAGCAAGTCCTGCTTTCATTTGTGGACTCATTTTATACTGACATGTGTTTGGATAAACTGCACCCTCTTTCACTGTCACTTTTACTGGATCCACATTTGACATTAGCCCACTATCATTCCCTGTAAAATCCCACACTTCGGGATTCACTGTTGTTCTCAACTCTTTGGGTAATTTATTTTCAGTCTTTAAAGAATACATCTCATCTACTTCTGTGCATCATTTTGTATATAAAATCCTCATCAGGGGTTTGGAAAGCAACACCATCTGGTGTACAATAGATTGTGCAATTCATTTTGCACAATAGATCTCTTCCAAGCAGATTTACTGGACTGGAATCACAAACTACAAACCGATACATATCTTTAAAATTTCCAATATGTACTTCCATTGGTTTCCTACAACTTGGATTAACTCTCCCGAGAGGGATAGGTTTGGGATGTCTGCTGTTCTCACAGTAGACCGGATAGCACCAGTATCCAATAGAAAAGTGATATCACTACCTTCCACTTTCCCATCAATAAATGGACCTGACTGATCTACCGGAAATTATGCGCCAAGCACGCACTCCTCTTCCTCCCCCCTCAGGCACTGTCATTGCACATAATCCTCTTTGTCATAATCATTCTGTAAAAAATAATGTGTAACCACAGACATTTTCTTACCACTTTCTCCCTTAAATTCAGTGTTCGCACTGTGTCTTTGAGGGCTCACAAAGTTTGGTACAGGAGCTGGTGGCATCTGAAACTGTGGAGTAACTACCTGCTGCGGCTGATTCATAACCACTTCATTCTGCATCTATGGATTTAAATTTTGATTTGGCCCATTATTATTATTCTAAACGCTCTTATAATGTCCAAGCTTTCCGCAACATGACAAGGTAACTTCTTCTTCACTTCCTCTCTATTAATTTGTCCTCTTACTCTACCACCACTAACTGCTTGATCATTCTTACTCTGCTCTTTTACTGGATAATCAGTCGGGGTATTTAATTTATTTTCCCGCTGTTCTGCCAATTTTACCTGTGCCCACATAATTTTCTCTTTTAGCTTTCTACGCCTTGTCTCAATATCATCTCTGCAATACTTGGCATATTTCAAAATGCCATATATCGTCTTGCTCTGCCAGCACAACATGCGCTGTTGAATCATCTGACTAATCTCTGGTTTCAAGCAATACACAAACCGATACACAAAAAGTCCCATTTCCTTATCACCAATATTCTCAAAACCACTATACTGCTTAAACACCTATAGCAACCGCTCATAATATGCATGCACAGATTAATTTGGCTCTTGAGTTGTTCTATCTATCTTTACCCAATCTGTTTCTTTAGGAGGGATTTTCCCTTTCAAGAAAGTAATTACTTGGTGATATTTCTTGATCACCTCCTCTGAGGGTGCTCCTGTTTTTGAGTCTCTAGCATACTCTTCACTTGGCCAATCAACTGTGATCTTACACTCTGTCCATAAGTCAGCAGGTACTGCAATATCAAACAAACCATGCAGATCCTTCAACAGAACCTTTAAAACTTTCACTAATCTTTCAACTTGTTTGTACTATTCTACTGGTTTCTCTCTCAACCTAGGGAAATTGTTTGTAAATGACAAAATATCCTGTCTGCTCCATGGAACATGAACATATCTACCACTAGGAACCTTTCTCATGCGACACAATCTCTCTGCTTTTTCTGATTCTTTCAGCAAGAATGCCGATGATGCTCCCTTTGCTTGTGCGTCCTCCTTTTTCTTTGTCCACCTAGGCCTCCACTTATCAATGTCTCGCCACTTCTGCAAAATGTTCATTAACTCTTTTATCTGTAATCTTTTACCAGACACATTCATATTCTACAAACCCTTGTCAGTAAACTCCACTCAATATAGTTTATGTAATAGTTTTGATCTCCCTATATCTACTCCAAGCTCTGAAGCAAGCTCTGTCAATCTCTCATGGAACAATCTTGCATTTCTGGTTATACTCCCACATATAAACAACAACTCTTCATCATTGTAGAGGTTCAACCTTTATACTCCCACATTTCCAGCTATCATCTCTTCCAACTCCACTTTCAATCTGTAAATGTCTAAAATTTTTGGTGTTGAGCTTCGTTTTTCTATTCCCTGTGCTCATCTTTCTAAATCTTCTGGAGTGACTGCTGTCGTACTTCTAGTTCCTAAAAATACCATTTTTTTTAAATTGTTTTTATTAAGTTTGTCATGTAACAACCAACAAACCCCCCTCATATCTGGTAGATAGTGTTCCTCATGCTACTTTACCCCTGTTAATAATCACATTCCTCTCTATCATCCTGTGTCTATGAGTCCCATGTTAACAATCTACGGGCTGTCCCTCACTAGCACAGTCCCAGTACTGATTGCATTACTTCAGCATGGCCTATCCCTTGCCAGATATCAGGAGTGTCTATTCCACATTAACTGTTTAATACAACAAAAAATACAACTGCCTCCTTACCCTCCCCCCACCAACCCCACCCACTGCTTTCCTAAAGATACCATGGACCCTTACGCTTTTGAATTTCCAGATGTGGTTCTTTTTGGGGTTTCAATCACGGGTTCTCTTATTGGAAGGTCCATTAATGAAACTACTGAATCGCACTCACTGGCCTGATCATCAGATTGAGGTTCTTTAATTTTGACTCCATCTTACATTTGTCGTCATTTTGTGTTGCCTTTACACAGGCTGCTCTATTCATGAAGTGTCTTTGCCCTTTGGACTGCAACGTGTTGAAAACCCCCTCTGTCCTTGTTTTGAAACCAATCTCAGACACCAGCTGGCCTAACTGCATACAGACATATCCTGCCATTACTGATTGACCTATAGGTGCTGTAATTGATTGGCTTATGGGTTGGGCAGAAACACAACTTAAGGGGGACGTTCTGGTTACACGATGCCTTGTTTTGAATGTTTTCCTATTGGCTAATATTTTGCAGATCTTGTATGTCCATATTAGGTATTTTGCATGCTTGCAAAAGCTAGGACTGCCCCCTACTTTTGTGCTGAGTTTGTAACCCTAAGCATATAAAAGGCCTCTGTGTTCTGTACTCTTTAGACTGCCTCATTCAGTTGCTAAGGCTCCTGTGTGACGTAGTCTCACTTATTTAAGTTTAATAAAGATGTCTTTTCATATTTCAGCTTCTGTGCCAACTTCTTTATTATCAAGTACCCCTGAGAATGAAGATTTGAGTTTCTTCAAGATATTATTATTTCTTTTCTGAGATTACTCAAAGGAATTGTTACTTCTTGAGGTTTTGGGCAACTCATTTTATCTCCATATTTCGGGATAACAGGACCTATAGTCACTGGTACTGTCAAAGCTTCAGTATTTACATTCAATTGACGTATATCCTGTACTATTTTCTCCCTAGTTTTACTTAAGACTTTTCTTTCTTTATCTTGGGGCACCCTATTAACTGAGGTATCATGTAAAATTTGAGTAATTAAGGGTGTTTCATTATCGGCGCACTTGGGGTGACTCTACTGGGTCCTTCTTGACACAAAGGAGGGTTTTTAGTTAAGATATCCTCCAACAATTCATCATCTGATTCACCATATCCTGACACATTTGTGTGTTTTGTTTTCTCCTTACACTTGCTTCCAGACTGTTCCTCAGCCATTAACACTGGATATAAACCTTCTGATACCATAGCTCTCCTCCATTGCTTCATCTGACCTTCATGTTACTCATGCAAATATCTAGCGAAAAATCCTCTACATTTTCCACCTCTGCATTTCTCTAATTCAAATGACTCAGTCTCACATTCTTCCAAAGCTTCATACTGAGTTAACCTAGGTCTTGGTTCCAAATCATTCATTCTCATTCTCAAATTCTGAAAGATTCTCTCATTAAATGTACCATGTTCTGGAAAACCTAGAACTACATCACCTTTTGTATATTCTATCCAATTCTCCAACCACACACAAGTATGATATCCTCTTTCCATCATCATATAGGAAGCAGGCGTTTTCGGTGGCGGGATAGGAATTCTCTCTCTAGTCAACACAGGCTTATCCTTCTTAAAGAAATTCTTAATTTTCTAAATTAATGAAATTTTTCTCGTTTCTCCATACATTCTAGATGCATGATATATGAAAGAATACTCTGCAAATCCTTGAAGTCTTCTATCAGTGCGACTCACACCAGCAGTCAGACCAGAATCTAGCATACAACTCCTTTTCCAGCCAATCCTAGTGCAACTTTTATCTATAAACCAATCAGACTCAGGCTCACGCTCATGGTCTGACCAATGTTAGTGCGGCCTTTTGTGACATCAGTATTATTCCTCACTACTGACCCCTCCTTTACAATCTGCTTCTGTCTCACGCCCGCTATTTCAACCAATCCCAGCGCGGCTCTCTGTGACGTCAGCACAACTCCCGCGACTGACCCTCCCTTCACAAGTTAATACGAAAACGTATTTCTTTACTTTTCTTTAAAAAAAATCTGTTAGTAACAACATAAAAACATTTGCTACTCTGCCTATTCCACTAAAACAAAGGATAGTTTTTTTACTTATTCTGGAGTCTCAGAATTGCTCTTCTTCTACTGCGTGTAAAAACCTCTGTTTACTCTTCATTCAAGCTTGGAAGAACCTGTTACTCCTTCAGTATTACCCGTACTGGGAAATAAGACCAGCGAACCCTCTGCTATCTCTCACACTCTACTTTTATACGAAATAGTCCCTACGTTAATACTGCCAGCCCTACGTAGCTTCTCAGTATTATTCCAACAGTGGAGTAACCTCACTGCAGTGTGGCTTCTGTCACCACCCGCTATTCATTTACCTGGGATTTTCCGGACAACATAAAACAAGACGCCAACTCTTTTTGTCAAACATAAACCAAAATTCAAACATCAATATTTATCACCAATATACACAATAATAACCATAGCTCTGCGACTAGAAAACTGATCCAGTGGGGTATCAAAAACTGATACTTCACTACCATATACTTACCTGGGCCATAAACATACAATTGAGTAAACCGCTGGAGTTAAAGTTTATAAATTTCCCACAGTTTCAAGATTAGTTATTTAATATTCCTAACTAACCTTTCACTGATCAAAAAGTTATTTTCTCTGATCGATGGGCCATTAGTTGAACAAGTTGATGGCGAAAATAACATAAGCTAGTTTATTCTTTTATTTAATGTAAATACTCAGAGACTTAGGAAAGTTTTATATCTTTATCTAAATTTCAAGCGCATATGAATCATCTTAAATACACAGTGCAGTCACCATCATTCTTAGGAGAGAAAATTCTATTAAATCATAAAACATATACTTTGGACTTAAGCAATGATCAATGCAAATGAACATCTGCAAATAGCGCAAAAATATATGTACCAAGAATGGTGTGAAGACCAACCCCCTGGCCAAAGGGCTGATAAGGGTCCCCCGGGATAGATCAGGCGACAAAGACTTCAGGACAGGAATCAGGACAGGATAGATGACCTCTCTAGAATACCGCCGATTGCGTAGCACCCCTCTCTGACACTCTCTTCCTCTTCGAGAATCTTCTGCGATCTTCTTATCTAACCTAATTAAATTAGGATGTAAGGCTCTGCATTCGATTCTTCATCAGCATCTCACAGCATCTCTCTCAGCATCAGCACCTCCCGCAGCAACAGCATCCCAAATTGTGCTAACTAACTAATTAAGGCTACCTCAATTATACCTTTTGTCCTTCATGTACCACCCACTAAAGTTTCAATATCGTAAAAATAAAAATTTGAATTGGTCAGGCAAAGGGGAAGATAATCCACCATGCTTACATGTAATTTAATTCAGTAATCCCATTGTTCGCAAACCCATCCCCTTAATTTTTATTCACAATTTTATTTCCCACCCGCATTCATGTCTTATTCGCAACAACATTGTATACAAGTTCACATTCGTTGAACTTTTCACCGTCCCTTGTCAGGCTGGGACACTTTGCGACCTTGGCTTTCATTCAATGTCCGCATCATCACTCAGGGTTAACTTTCAGTACCCCTGCGCCATCGTCACATGATTCCGCTTACTTCAGTTATACATGAGAGGCCCAAATACGCACTAGTGATAAAGTCAGAAAGACAGATGTTGCTTTAAAAAATAAATGGTTTCACTGTATACCACCCAGTTCTACTCTATCCCAGTTTATTTATTAGACTTTTCCACACATTAGCTTTAATAAAACCCATTCGATTTAGTTCAAGCAAGCAGATGCAAATGCACGCGAGTCTTCATGACTCCATTTTAGTACCTTCTGCTCATGCGTAAGAATTTCCCTCCAAGCATTAGCTCGTCATACTGCGTAGATGCAGTAAACGCATGCGCAGTGAAGATTTCCCCATTTAAAGCAGTTTAGTTCTTCATTCATATAAGTCTAGTTAGCAAACACATAAGCAAGCTTCACTAACCCGCATGTTGGTGTGGTGTGCATTAGTTTTACACAAGACAATTTTAATAACTTGTTAATGAGTTAAAGGAGAATATCGCTTCCGAGCAAGTCGCTTTTCTACGAGTCCTTGCTCCATCACCAGCACTAGGCCATATAGAGAGGAGGGAACCCAAAAGGAGCTTAGAGTGAGGGCAAGTTAAAAAAACAGATTCTGATCAGCTTTTTAAAGGTCACAAAGGTGTGACATGTACGAATAGGGCCAGATAATGTATTCCAGTAGAAAGGGATCAAATACGAAAAAGTCTATCCTCCATTTTGAATGGTACAAATGCGTCGAGGGGCAGCTAAAACGAAGAATGAGCCCTCAATGTCCTAGCTGGATGGTAGAAATCAATGTGGGGGTACAGTGGGCCGGTCAAAATCAAATCACATTAAATAAAACTTTATCCGACCTGTATAGGTCCTAAAAGAATCCACAGAATAAATGCACAATACAAATAAATATAATCAGCTAATACAAAACTGTCTCTGTGGAATACAATCTCTAAAAGTAATTTTTAAACCAATGCAATAAAACCATGCTAATGTAAAAACACTTCATAAGACCTAAAACAAGCTCCATCATAAATGACATGAATAAAATGTGTAACTAAGGGGAAAAAGTCAAATATTAGCTTCTATTGTTTTCTTGCCCGAATGGCCGATTTCAATAGGCACATACACTGTGACATAATTCGGGCGAGCTTAATGACTGTAGATGTAACAGGCTACTCTACACCATCGGAATTCTAAGTTTATTAGCAAGGGTTTCAAGATGTGCTTGAATGGCAAATTGTGCAAATCACAAAAAAGGTAAAGTGCAATAATGTTTGTTCAGATTGGTTGTAACACGGGCAAAGCAACACTATATTCCCCTCTTGGTCTGGCACAGTTTTAAAACACAGGGTCCAATAAATCGAACCTGCCCTCAAACGAAAAAGAAGCAATAAATCCCATTGAGTAAGATCAAGTGTTGAATACATGGCTAGTTCAGCAGAAGCTAAAAATCTGTAATAGTTTAAGACTGAGGGGCATATTATCAAGGGGGTTTATCTCCGCCTTTTTGGCTTTAAAAGCCAAGAAAGCGGAGATAAAATTATCTCCCTATTACCTAGCTGTCGCTAACACCAGTTAGCGACAGCTAGTAGGAGATAGCGACCATCTTGGGCCCCACTTTGCATGTCAGTGATATTTATCACCAATGATATGCAAAGTGGGCGTGCCAAGATGTTAGCGAATGGAAACAGTCGCTAACATCGCTATCTCCTATTACCAACTTTTGGAGATATTCATGCTAAGCGCGAATATCTCCAAAAGCTAACACCTGCCCTGAGCAGTTCTAAGCCATGTTATCCAATGGGAGGTGGATAACATGGCTAAGAGCATTAGCTCGGTAATGCATGAATATCGCTGACTTTTCAGCGATATTCATGCATTGTGGCCATTTTTTATCGCATTTGCGATAAACCTTGGTAATACCAAGGCTTATCTGCGATAAAAATCGCCGCAGCTTAGCGGTAAACTTTTGTCTCTAACCAAGCAATTGCTTGGTAATATGCCCCTGAATGTTTAATTAGCTCGTTTTTCACTCTTAATTTATCCAAAAATACAGCTTTCACCTTTATTTTATCGTCTTTGGTAATGATACTGGAATCTGAAAACAAGGAAGACAATCCCAAAGTGGCTATTGGATGGAAAAAGCCTTCACCAGGCTGAGACACTCAGAAATAATGTCCCTGCATAGAGTGGCTTCCGGGATATTCCAAATACTGACCCACAACACTAGGGGAGCCATATGCACCTAATCCGAGATAAATCCCTGTTTGAGCTCTGAATGAGTACAACAACCAGCAGAGGATGCGATTTTCCTCTGACTGAAGAGAAGATGTATTATTAAAACCCTGCAGCACCGATCCATAAATAGCAGCGCTAACACACTGAGAGTCCCTCTACCACCCGATGGGATTAGATTAGATATTGCCCCAGTGGATCTATTGAGTTTAAGGCTGGAGTTGTTTAGCTGAAAATGCCAGGACCCTGATGAACTAAAAGTCACGCCTAAATAGCAAAAGTTGCTAACACTAGTGAGTGGCTGCCCGTTAGTAATAATTGTATTTAACTTAGATTTGTTGGCCCACAAGACTTGATATACGATTTACTATCGTTGGTTGTTAAATCAAGGTCTTGCATAAAAGAAGTAAAAGGCTCCACCAGCTACCTTAAAGCACTGGGAGTGAGAGCTCAGATAACTGCATCATCAGCATAGGGTAATGCAGGCATCGTGCCTGCTATTCTTGTAGTGTCTTCTTAGATGGAGATTAAATGAGCAGATAAACCATTAATATATAAAATAAAAAACAGGGGTGTCAATATGCACCCTTGCTGCACTCCCCTCTTCAATGGGAAGTGTGGTGACAATTCACCACAAACATTAAGCCGTACTCTGGCTGAGAGGTCTGCATATATAGAATACAGAAAATTCACTATGGGGGGGATCCACTCCTTGATCCAAGTGCGGACCAGTTCCATACAGTGCTTTGTGGTAAAGACAGGGAAGTTTGAAGATGCACCTTTCCCTAATCAGCCAGTGCAATGATCTCAGAGCCTGAGCTATTCTGGAGCCCAACAGACGTTGGCAAACCAAGCGTCCTGACATATTTTGGATCAATTATAGTCTCGTCACCAGGGATGTCCATCAACAGGGTATTTTCATAGTCCAACCAACTAGTTAGTAGGGTCTGCCTCACAGTTTTTCTACAATCCATGGACAGCCACGGATACACCTTTCTAAGAAGGTGAAGAATGCCAAAACAGTTAACACAAGTGGCCTTTATTTTGCTTGCCATTGAAAGTTTGTTAACCTTTGCAAAAGCAGGTTCTCTTACTACCTGTTTATGACATGGAGGGGCACCCAATTCCTGGGGCCACCAATCATCAGACCACATCAAAGTAGCTTTTCCGAAAAACATAATTTCAGTTTTCCCCCATTCAGTTGAGGAAAACTATGCTTCACCCAAGTAGCCACAGGCCACATGAAGTCACTAAAACCGATTTAGTAAGTTCTAAATCCTTCGTCAGAGTGGCCACATAGATGCTAAAAACAGTAGCAGCTGCTACCGGGCAGCAGTGGTGGGGTGGAAGGGGAGAGGGGAAGTTAGAAAAAGAAAAGAAAAACAGAAAAAGAAAAAAATACATTACACTTACCTTACTAGCATCCGCCTCTCCTCCATTCTTCTTCCATGTTGCAAGAAAAGAAGAGTAAGCACCCAGCCTACCAGCCTTCTTTAGCCAATCACGACGCTACAATGGAGTGTTGTGATTGGTCTGAGTGCCGTGGATCGCCGCTCAGATGGGGACTGGGGGGCCTGTGCATGTTCCACACCAGGCTGTGCATTAGAGCCTGGTGAGGAACATGCACAGTGTGCATCAATGTTTCGCAGGCTCGAGACGGCCGGCCAAACCATCATGCACACTTCGGGAGCACCTACCACTCCTCCCCTGCTCTTTGGGCAGTCCAGCCCCGGCCTGCACCTGGAGATCTGCTAATGAAAATTAAAATGATAATAACCCGACGTTGCTATCCTTTAATTTTCCTTGTAGCCCGACGCTCCTCTGCCGTACCGGAGGAGCCGCACTGATTAAAAAGCGTGGGGCTCAGAGAGGATCCCTGAGCCACCATGCATGTTACTAAACATCCCAGATTTAAAAAGGGGAATGGAAACTACCTCAGAGCACCCTTCCAAGAAAAGCCAAATTCGGCAGAGGGATCAAGAAGTATCAATGCCACTGCATTTCCCTTATCGAGAGAAGACCTTATTGAGTTGGCCACTGCCAGCAATGTCGTTTCCGCGCTATGATCTGCCCTAAAGCCTGATTAAGAGAAATCCAATATATGGTTATCCTCTAAATATCTGGAGATTTTCGTGTTAATTACTTTTTCAAAAATGTTAATGGGAAATGGCAGTAAGAAAATTGACTGGTAATTGGAAAAACTGTCTGGGTCTGCAGATTTATTTTTTTTATATTAGAGAAACATAAGCAAACTTCCGGAACTCTAGGGACTTTTAGTGAAAGTCTGAAAAATTCATTGAAGTGTAACACCAGAAGAGGAGCATGGGAAGCAAAAATACGGGCTGTAAGAGGGTCTTCCAGTGATCCCACCGTGACTTTGAGGAATAGGTCCATAACTTTCCTAGAATAAATAAGTTCAAAACTCCCCAGCTGACCAGGTATAGTTATGAAGATAGACACAAAGCAGAATGTTAGTTCATAAGTGACTACTGGGGATCCTGGTGTTATTGGCCTCACATAAGGACAGAGCTTAACGCTGAGTTACCCTTAGCCCACCTCTAGACACCACAAGCCCACACTGCTGGGAAACTGGCAGCACACAACATTGGGATCTCCTCATCCATACCTTCGGACTAGTCCATCCCTAGGAGCTACACAGACATAGTCGCAGCAAGCTGCAGTCTGCTATCCATATACACCACCCTTGCGGAAGCCACTGGGTATTTCATTGAGCAAAGCTCTGTGTTACACTTAGATCCTTATGGGTGCAGGAATAGCCACTTTTTTAAATTTAACCCCTTGGCCGCGGAGGTAATTCCGCCGCGGCGCTGGGGGAGACAGGGGGGCGCGCGGCGCCGCCATGCTTGTGATGGAACCACTCCGTCACTAGCACAGCGCACCCATGGCTCGTGACGGAGTGGTTCCGTCACGAGCACGGAACGGGTTAAAAAACTGTATTCTAAACATAAGACTACATTAAGGCAAACTCTCTAAGGAGTATATTATTTTATAAGGGTACACAGGACTATTGAAGGATTTTTAGCACTCTGAGTAAAATTTTGACATTGGAGCGCTCCCTGCACTTGTCCCCCCCTATCATTGAAAAAGCCAACAGGGATGGTTTTGATGTGATAAACAGCATTTGTTTGTGCAATACATGTAAACAGCTTCTGTGAATGCCAATATTCACATGCTTTAGCAAATTAAAACCCAATATATTGTCTTTGCCAATGTTTGTTAAGAGAGGGTCGGGTGAAGGAACACATTAGGCACAGTGTGATGCAAGCTCACATTTCGCCATCTCTCTCCTGACATCAGGGACAGAAATATAGTTATTTAATGAGCAGCCTGCTGTTCTGCCTAGCATCACCCTCGCTGCGCAGCAGGATTCAGTGGGGGGTGAACAGCATCCTATCGCCCGAGGCCTGCATCACCAGGAACCTGCTGTGGAACTCATTAGAGATTTGGAAAGGAGTGATTCATTGTATCTAACAGAGATGTATATATATTTAGAAACATATTTAATATTTTCAGTGTAGTACTTCAGCGACCATGGTTGGTGTTAACGCTTAGTCCTATTTCTATGCAAGTGGCCCTCCTGGTTTTTCATTCTGAAAATGTGGTGACTCTAAGGAAATAGGAAGGAAGGGAGAGAGAGAGAGACAAGTGTAGGGCACATTATCATGAGAAACGTGGTGAAGGAATATTACAGAATCCTTAAGGGTTGAAATGAAGGCCCCTGCAGTCCCTTCAGCACAGGGTGGGCCGCAACATTTCTGGTGCCCTCCTAACTCTTCACTGGGCCCCCAGTGAGCCCAAAGCGGATTAATATCTGTGCAATTTAGGAAACTAAAGGGTCCCTCTTCACATTCTGCAGGAGGCGGTGGCTTTATTTTGCGCTGTGGCACTGACAATACTACAGTACGTTCTCTAACACTGGCAGTATACAATGTGCAGGGGTATTTCTTTTTTTCACCGCGTTCCATGGATTCTGCGAGGTCTACATTTGTTCCGAATGCAAGAGTTGGGGGCATATTTACAAAAACTTAACGCTGCCGTAGCATCAATTTTTTGACATTACGCCAGCTTTTTTATCGCCGTATTAACAAGTTGCAGCTAACTACAGTTAGCGGCAATTTTCCAGTGTAAACAGGAATTTTCAAGGTCGGCACTTCTGTTAGCGGGACTTAACAAAAATGAGATGCAAGAAGGCATTCCCGTGAAAAAACTGCCGCTAAACACACAACACAATATTTACAAGGAAATCCAAGTACGTCGATAAACCCACAAACTGCTGCAAAATCCAATTAGAGGCAGTTTTTTAGGGCCAGAAAATAGCTGGTCTTAAAATTGATGCAAAGATTTGGACCACATATAAGATGTTTGGGTGCTGTACAGCACTGCAAGGAATATTGCTGCGCTGCCCTGTGCCAAAACAAAAAGACAGGTATGCGCCCAATCAATAAGATAGGGCGCATTCCTCTGCCCCATTCATGAAAAGTGTTGCATCGCAGCAATAAATCCGCGATTGGACACTTTTCACTGCACCTTCCTTGCAACACCACAAGTTTGGCACAACTCAGGGACCTCACCCTCCACAGCATCCAGGCAGTGCCACATCCCCTGGCCTGTGTTGCAGAGAGGCGCGGACCACCATTGGCAATCTCTTATTTAAAGGGCGCCCTTTAAATAAGTTAGATGCACTATTTTGATTTCACTTATGGATGGTATGATACATTAATACACAGAAACTCTCACAAACACTTAACACACAATTGCACAAAAACATAAACCATGTAGTTAGGTCTTTCTTTGACTAGGTGAACTATTTCTAAAAAACAATAATTGTTTGAAGTTGGATTTTTTTGTTAAGTTTTATGTTTTTGCCTTTTTTAAAGGGATTTCAGGGGAGAGAGCGCGTTTGCTTTAATTTCTGACAGTGGACCGATTTTAATGCACATTTTGACATTTCTCCACATATAGGAAAAGCCCTTCAAAATCTGACATTTGTTGCGCCTCTTATGAGTTAGCTTGAATCCTATCTTAGGATCCAGGTCAGGGCCGGACTGGCCGTAGCGGGCACCGGGCAATCCCCCGGTGCTCCGCACAGATGGGGGTCGGTTTGGGGCCCCTGGGGGCCGCTTTTGTTACAGGCCGTTTTTGCAGCATAAAACTGGCCCTGGCAAAGAGCTCGGTGGCATCCCCAACCCCCCGGGAGGGGGGCGGCCGAGCACTTTGGCAGGACCGGTTTTTGTTCCCAGTCCAGCCCTGCCCCCACACCCTCCCTCTCAATCGCTGTTGTTGCTTCCCCTTCGCAATTTGAGAGCAGCAAGCAAGAGAAGCTGTAATATTTTCCAAGCAGAACATTTGCACTTTGCCAGGGCCTGTTTTGGTTCCCAGTCCGGTCCTGGTCCAGGCCCATTATTAACGATCTGCCGCCCTTGCGCTTTACCAATATTATACACACAGGCCCATTCATGAGGAGGTGAACAGGGGGATTCGTAACACCTTGGGTGGATTTCTAGGATAAAGACTGTGGTGTCCGAGGCTACCCATGCAGTTAAAAAATGCATATAAACAGCAACGAAGCACTTACTACATATTTCTCTACTCATGTACACGGCCACTGGAATTATGCAGCAAGAAAGGATCAAATTATGTGGCAGAAATGACAAAAGTATGTAGCTAGACAAGGCAAACTATAGCACATTTTCTGACAGTGCTGCATCATTAGTTTGTCATTTGCGCCCATGTTTAAACTGTTTTAGCAAAGGTTTCACCTCACTAATACCATTTTAACACTCAAAGCTAGAAACTTTTTTTTGTTAAAATCTGACAAGTATGCACCAGATGACAGATTATATGGCAAAGGTGGCAAATCCATAAGTATACAAAATACGCTGCGGATGCAGATTCGCATAATTCCAGTGGTCCATTAGTAGGCGGCGAGAGTAGAACTGAGTGTTTCTGAAGAATGTTCGCAGAGTTCCTCTGCTTCTTCTGGCTACACTTTTGATATCCGTCCACCTGCAGTGAACTACGAGAAAGAGGGAGACTGTCCGAGCATCTGAAAGTTAAAGTGATGTTAAAAAACATAAAAATTAATATGCTTATGTTTATTGAAGCTCAACGTGGGTACATTTGAAGCAGATATTAGAAATATCAGACTTTAGGTGATGTAATGTTTCCCTTGATATTTGCTTATTCTCCAACCAGTAGCTCGTGAGCTACTGGTAGCTCACCAGTTACCTGTAAGTAGATCTCCTGTGTACAGCCCATCCTAATAAATTAGAAACTTTTGCTTGGGTGAAATAATATATGTATGCCAAAATTGAAATGCATGTTTTCAACATGGAAATGTGCGTATTTTCTGAGCTCATTACTGCTGGCAACCTTGCTTGATGCACTGAGGTATTCACTGCAGCCACTCTTGCTTGCTGTGGACTCTAATGTAATCTTGCCTGATGTGGTCACTATTATAACGCTAATAACATCAGTAGCTCAGGATGAATTTCATTCAAGATAAGTAGCTCCTGCTACGGAAAAGGTTGGAGACCCCTTGATCAAGTTGGATGCCTTCTTTTGCAAGCAAGGGGTAGAGTTTGGCTAGTGAATTTGTCTGCTGTTGACTTTGCTTTTGCTAGAGTTACATGTGAGTCACAGCAGTAAACTACTGCATGAATCTTTTGTTCTCCGACTTGACATTTTTTGTATGGTTTAGCAGCACATCTCTCTGTACACCTATTGTTGCCTGTTCTTTATACATAGTGTGGGCTTTGTTTCCTTCCAAAAGGGTTTCTATCTCTTTCACCGCATTCTATTGGTTGTGTGGTGTATCATTTCGCCTAATATGGAATTCTTGCATTGCAATGCAAGGACAATTATAGATTTCGAAAGTTCAAAGAAACATCACACCTTTTCATCTTTTATTTCAGAGATTAATTTGATACTAAAAGCAATTGTTTGCGTTTTGTTTTTTCACTGCAACATAATTCTTTAATGCTGTCATTAGGTCTGAAAATGCATGTCAGGTCTATTGACTTTGCAGGTCATATTCTTTTATTTCTAAGTACGAACCATAAAAATGTTTCTGTTTCTGAAATATTTCAAAAATATGCATGAGTATTTAGAATAAATATGTCAATTATATTGTGAGACTGGTGCTATATTAAGGCCACTGAAAACAGCTCGCTTGTGGCCCCACTACCTAAAATCATAGAAGAGCGCATGATTACAAGAAATTACTTAAAAGTGAATTGTGACTAAGAGGAAGAGGGGAAGTGCTCAGATAATTTATTTTTGCCTGGGATCCAAAAATCCTTGAAAAAGACCTGATAGCAAGTGCACTTCATGCAATTAATATAAAGTAATATTGCATTGAAACTTATTGGTACTGATGTTGCACTTTTTAAAATGGAGGTTGCAGTTAGTTTAGGTCACCAGTTGTCCATGCTGTGGATAATGAGTTGGAGACTTTGTTTTTGATTCGAACAAGTAGAATTGGCCATAAAAACACAGAAAAATACATCAGGCGAAACCCACTTTTTTTGTGGTTTATCTCTGTATGGAATTTGATGAGGACCATGATGATGCGACACCCATAAATGACGATCTGAGGGTAGTGCAAGGTGGGAGGCATGTCCGCTGGGCAACGATCAAGCAGTCAAGCGAAAATATGGCCTCCCTGCACCAGTGTATACTTTCCCTATTTGAAAGGGTAAACTCCATCCTTGGTAACTCCACAGCTAACGATGTGGGTGGTGACATGGGTGGAATCCACATGGATTTAATTGCAACCCTGAAGGATTCCTTTTATAAAGCAGCCACCACTAAAGAAAAAAAGCGGAAGGACACAAACCCCTGGTTCACCAGGGGATGTAGGGTTGCCAAGAGTGCACTTCTTAAAGCCCTAAAGCAAAGCGAAAAGGCATGTGTCATAGATGCCAGGCAGGCATATAAGAAAATCATTCATAACGCAAAATCAGAATGGGAAATTGAACGATGGCAAGTCATTAGGGCTGCGCTCATCAAAAAAGATCCAAGGACCTTCTAGAATCTCGTCCACAGCGGGAAACCGGAGGTTAAATCCTCGATCGATCCAAACATTCCTGAAGAATCATGGCTCTTTATTTTAAAGAGCTCTACTCTACTACCCAGACTAAGAATAGTGAACCCCTGTCCACCTTATTGACTACTGATTTGACATGTGGCACGCCCCCCTGTACGCTAACGGAAGTTCAACTGGCACTAAAAAGCCTACAACAGAATAAAGCGCCAGGCTTAGACCGGATCCCAGGTGATCTGTTCAAAGATGAACAGATCGTATGGGCACCTTACTTGCTATTACTATTTAATGATATCTTACAAGGCTCACCATTACCACCTACCTGGACGGGTGCGGAGATAATCCCCATATATAAAAAGGGTTCCCCGCTTGAACCGTCCAATTATAGGCCCATCAGCCTTATTGGCGTGAGCCATAAAATCTTTGCTCGGATTCTACTGCAACATTTGCAGGCCTGGATTGACGAAAATAGCATCCTGACCCCGCTTCAAGCGGGTTTCAGGGCCAAAATCTCAACTATTGACCAACTTTTCAGGCTCCAGGTCCTGCATTGGAAACAAGTTGTATTGGATGGGGGTAGCCTTTATCTGTTTTTTGTGGACTTGAAGTCCGCATTTGATATGGTGGACAGTAATCAGCTCTGAAATTTCTTGCTGACAATGGGAGCACCACCATATCTATGCTACCAACTCAAACTCCTTCACGAAGGGACATTTGCCAGAGTTCGCTACAGAAAGGATGGACAATTGACGGGCCCGTTTCCTGTAGAAAAGGGTGTGCGCCAGGGCTGCGTCCTCGCGCCAACCCTTTTTTCTCTTTTTCTTAATGGGCTCATCGATGAACTTCTGGCTACTAAAGATATTGACTCCCCCATACTGGCCTCCCAAAGATTTCCTGCCCTCATGTTTGCAGACGACACCCTGCTGCTCTCAAAATCGCCAATGGGCATGCAGTTTAGTATTTTCTGCAAAAAAAGGAATTTGGTGGTAAACATTGACAAAACTAAGTACATGGCTTTCAATGCCAATACTACTAATTGCCCCCACCCTATGATGGAGGGCAAGCCTTTGGATAGGTCCACACCTTCAAGTTCAAGTTCAAGTTCGGGCATTTATATAGCGCACTACTCACCCAGAGGGTCTCAAGGCGCTAGAGGGAGGGGTTCACTGTTTGTCGAAAAGCCAGGTTTTCAGTTCTTTTCTGAAGGAGATGTGGTTCTGAGTAAGGCGGAGGTGGGTGGGGAGTGAGTTCCAGGTCTTGGCAGCCAGAAAGGAGAAGGATCTGCCACCCATGGTGGCTTTTCGGATGCGCGGGACTGCGGCGAGGGCTTGATTGGATGATCTTAGTTGGCGGGTGGGATTGTAGAAGGACAGTCGGGTGTTGAGGCATTCGGGTCCTAGATTATAAAGGGCCTTGTGTGCGTGGGTAAGAAGGCGGAAAGTAATTCTTTTGTTGACGGGAAGCCAGTGGAGGTTTTTTAGGTGTCCGGTGATGTGCTCTTGGCGCGGGATGTCTAATATGAGTCTCGCTGATGCGTTTTGGATGCGCTGGAGCTTTTTCTGCAATTTTGTTGTGATTCCGGCGTAAAGTGTGTTGCCATAGTCCAGTCGACTCGTGACCAGTGCATGGGTGACAGTCTTTCTTGTGTCGAGGGGGATCCAGCGGAAGATCTTTTTGAGAATGCGAAGGACGTTGAAGCAGGAGGATGATACGGCGTTGACTTGTCTGGACATTGAGAGAGAGGAGTCTAGAATGAAGCCAAGGTTACGAGCATGGTCTGTGGGTGTGGGTGCTGATCCCAAAGCGGAAGGCCACCAAGAGTCGTCCCAGGCAGAGGGGGAGGATCCTAGGATGAGCACCTCTGTTTTGTCTGAGTTGAGTTTTAGGCGGCTCTGTTTCATCCATTCGGCAACTTCTTTCATGCCTTCGTGAAGATTTGTTTTGGCGGTGTTGGGGTCTTTGGTGAGGGAAAGGATTAGCTGGGTGTCATCGGCGTAGGAGATGATGTTGAGGTTGTGTTGACGTGCGATGGAGGCGAGAGGACTCATGTAGACGTTGAAGAGGGTGGGACTGAGTGAGGAACCTTGAGGTACGCCGCAGATGACTTCGGTGGGCTCTGAGTAGAATGGGGGGAGTCGGACTCTCTGGGTTCTCCCAGCTAGGAACGAGATGATCCAGTCCAAGGCTTTTCCTTGTATGCCGATGTTGTTGAGGCGTTGTATGAGGGTGCTGTGACAGACAGTGTCGAAGGCGGCGGAGAGGTCGAGTAGAATGAGGGCCACTGTTTCTCCGTTGTCCAGGAGTGCTCGGATGTCGTCGGTCGCCGCAATGAGGGCGGTTTCGGTGCTGTGTTTGGCTCGAAAGCCGTTCTGTGAGGGATCCAGGGAGTTGTTGGATTCAAGGAAGGCTGCAAGTTGGCTGTTGACGGCTTTCTCGATGACTTTGGCCGGGAAAGGGAGGAGGGATATGGGTCGGTAGTTTTTCAGTTCTAAGGGGTCTGCTGTGGGTTTTTTCAGAAGGGCGCTGAGTTCGGCGTGTTTCCAGATTTCTGGAAAGGTGGCAGAGTTGAAAGAGCAGTTGATGACATCGCGGAGTTGGGGAGCGATGATGGAGTCAGCTTTGTTGAAGATGTAGTGGGGACAGGGGTCAGAAGGCGAGCCTGAGTGGATTGAGTTCATGAGGCGAATGGTGTCTTCAGTGGTGATTGGGTTCCAGGAGCTGAGGTAGTTAGTTAGAGGGATGGGATCTGAAGGAGGTGGGGCGGGTTGGTCACTAGGAGTATTCTTGAAGCTATTGTGGATGTCGGCAATTTTGTTGTAGAAGAAGGAGGATAGCGCATCGCAGAGGTCTTGGGAGTTAGTGATGTCGTTGGATGCTGCGGAAGGGTTGGTGAATTCTTTGACGATATTGAAGAGTTCCTTGCTGTTATGAGAATTGTTGTCGAGACGGTCCTTGAGTGCTGATTTCTTGGCGGATCGAATCAGTTGGTGGTGTTTGCGGGTGGCTGTCTTGAGGGAGGCCATGTTGTCTGAGGTTTGTTCTTTTCTCCAATTCTTCTCCAGGATGCGGCAAGTCTTCTTGGATTTTTTAAGGTCATCATTGAACCAGGGAGCCTTTTTGCTGGATGATTTCAGCTGGTGTTTTTTCAGGGGTGCTAGTTCGTCCGCACTGAGGGTAATCCATTGCCTGAGGTTGGTGGCCGCTTGGTCTGGGTCCGTTGTTAGGGAGGGAGGGTTTTGGTTGAGTGATGTGAGGAGTTGGTCGGTGGTGATTTTGTTCCATTTTCTCCGGGGAATGGGTTGTGGATAGTTGTGGGTCAGTGTGGTTTTGTAGCTGAAGTGAACACAGCTGTGATCCGTCCAGTGGAGAGCTGTAGTGTGATCGAAGGAGATGTGCTTGCTGGAGGTGAAGATAGGGTTGAGTGTGTGTCCGGCTGTGTGAGTGGGGGTGTCAACAAGTTGTTTGAGTCCGAGATTGGCCATGTTGTCCAGCAGGGTGGTGGAGTTGCTGTCGAGTATGTTTTCAAGGTGGTAGTTGAGGTCTCCTAGAAGAATGTAGTTCTCGGAGGCGAGGGCGTGCTCGCTGACGAAGTCTGTGATGTCGTCGCTGAATTGAGATCGGGTGCCTGGGGGCCTGTAAATGAGGGTGCCTCTGAGGGTTGTCCTGGGGTCGGTGTGGATCTGAAAGTGGAGATGTTCGGCGGTTGCAAGATTGTCGTCAGAGCTGGTTGTGATTTTGATGGTGCTTCTATGGACGATGGCGATGCCTCCTCCAGTTTGATTGGTGCGGTCTTTTCGAATGATCTTGTAAGTATCCGGTATGGCTATGGCGATGTCAGGGGCAGAAGATGCGTTCATCCATGTTTCAGTAAGGAAGGCGATGTCAGGTGACGCAGTGTCGATTAGGTCCCAGAGTTCTGTTGCATGTCTGTGGACCGAGCGGGTGTTCAGTAGGATGCACTTCAGGTGGTTGGGTTCGGAGCTGTGTGTGGAGGAAGTGTGTTTGGTGAGGGTCCTGAAGCAGTTGAACTTGCAGGAGAGGCAGGCGAATGGGCCGTGGGAACGTCCTGGGGTAGCCTCGCAGCATAGTGGGGTGCGTCCGGGGTTGAGGGTGAGGAGAGTAGCGGCATCGTATGTGATTCTGGAGGGTTGGGAGCGGCGAGGACCAGGGGGTCTGGCGCTGGGCGCGGTCCGGGCGCGGACGGGCGTAGACGGGCTTACCTTTGGCGCACCTTCGGCGCGGCCGTAGCGCCTGGACGCTGCGTGTTCTGACATCTGTCTCAAATGGAGAGTGGAGGGGGCGGAGCGTGGGAGGGGCAGCAGGGAGGCGGTAGCGTGGGGGGAGGGACGGGCTGGGGGCACAACAAAATGGCAGAAACAAGCAAGGTAAACACGACGATACCGGGGTCAGCAACAACAGTCAGAAGTTCTAGCAATGCAAAGCGCAGGTCAGCCCAGGCGATATAAATTCAGAATTAGCAAAGCAGCAATGTGGAGCACAGCGCTACGATACCAGGGGGCACAGGCACTGGATCACAGCTTCAGCAGCGAGGAGATGCCAGGGGCCAGAAGGGAGCGACCACCTCTGTCGAAGACAGGCTGGTCACAGAGGAGCGTCACACCTTTGAGTATCTAGGTCTAACGCTGAACGACAAAATGGGGTGGGCTCCCCAAAAAGTAAAGGTAAACTTAAAACTAATGCAAGCTGCAGGGGGTATTTTAAAAGTACAAAAAAATGTGTTGAAAAAACAAAAAGTGCCCCTCTTGAAATTTTTAGTGTTCAGGCAAGGTCCTCGTCCCTTTATGGGGCGGAACTCTGGGGTCATACAACATCAAATGACCTAACTTGTACAGAAAATAAGTTTATCAGGCAAATGATGTCCCTCCCAAAAAATACGCCGCTCGTGCCGCTAAGGCTGGACCTAAATATACGTCCAATTTCTGATGTCATAGCCTCGCGGCCCTTGCTGTACTGGAGGAGACTTTGGAGTACCCCGGAGTTGGCACGCTATAAGCACAAACTAATAGTAGTTCTGGGATCTTCAGGTGCTGACAAGATTCCCTGGCTATCATTTGTTAGGCACTCTTTGATCTCAAACGGGCTAGAGAACCTCTGGACCAACCCCGTGGACTCTAGCTCGGTTATTTCTAAATAAACACTAGCCCTAATAATAAAAGATTACAATCTTACCAAAGTTCTTGGTGCCGCCAAAACTCCAAGCCTAACCTATGAGTTCCTTGAATTTAAGCCCCACTATGGATTCTTGACTGAGTTAGATGTTATACAACCTACTCTAGCCAAGAAGCTATTTTTACAATTCAGATATGGGACACTCCCTCTACATGCTTTTACTGATAGGTGGATGGGAGGACCCACCGCCCATGCCCTGGTTGCAGGAAGGAGGAGGAATCTCCTCTTCATGTCTTACTTTTCTGCCCCACATATGCTGTAATTCAAAAGAAGTGGGTCATTCAGTTATGTAAAAATCTGGGCATTAGAAACTACCTTGCTTTTTACATGATTCTGAGAACTGATACTAGTCCTGTGATAGTCGCTGTAGTTGCAAATTTCCTGTTCTTAATGTGGCAAATGCGAAGGAAATTGACTAGCTAAACTACGTAATCCTTCTGTATTAACTGATCTCGGGAATGAATTTGTGTAAACATGTAATTTTTTATGCTCTTTTAATGATATTTAGACTTAATTTAAAATTTTACAAGTCTTAAATTCTCCTTTCCCATTTCTGATACCCCGTTGTGTTGATGTATTTTAAACTAAATAAGTTGTGAGGAAATGTATTTCTGATTTTAAAAAATATGATGATTGACTATCTGGAATAAGTATCCTTTTTAACATGTATGTGCTTTTATGGTTATATCCAACCAAAATAAAGCTTTTTGGAATGGAATGGAATGGAATGGAATTTGATAAAAAAAATAGTCAAAAAAGCTCTGAGTTAGCCAAACTATTACTGTAGCTCATCTCTGCTACTTTACAAAATATCCCATCCAACTATATTCATAAGGCCTGTGTTTATGGACCAATAGAAGGCACCTCACAGCGACATGTTTGGGCTATTGAAAGCAGAATAAATATATTAGTCTTTGAGGACATCTAAAAAAAAGCTGAACCCTTAACCTGAAGTTTTGCTTAAAATGTATGCTGCAATTGATGTTCAAAGATGGCACAATGCAGACCACCTTTTTGTCTCCTTATGCACGCAGCTAGGTTTGGAAAACTGTCAGGGGTAGAGCAGCACCCACCCCCTGCTGAAAGCCAGCAGAGGCGAAGGACAAAAATAAAACGATAATAAAAAAATGTTTTTATCATTTTATTTTTAGCCCTGCAGGCTGCGAGCGGAGGGAGGGGCGTGGCCTTCCATCCTGATGCTGCAGCTTCTTCACCAGGGGGGGGGGGGGAGCAGTGGACATTGCCAAGTGCTCATGATGGTTTGGCAAGCTCTCTAGGGCAGGCCAAACCGTCATGCGCACTTAGCCTTTCTCCACCTAGCTGCGTTGTACAGCTGGGTGGAGAAACCAGCACAGGCTCCCAGTCTATATCTGACCGCCGAACCGAGGCACTCAGACCAGTTCCAGTGCTGCTCACATGCTGGACAATCGCATTCCAAGCATATGAGCAGCGCTGGGATTGGGAATTGGGTGCCTGAGTATCGGCAGCAAGGCGGCGGCCGTCAGAGCAGGTAAATTTTACTTGTTTTATTTATACTTGTTTTTTGGGGGGGGTTTGTGTTTGCCCCCGCCCCGCCCTACCACTTCGTAGTACGAGTGGCCGCTACTGCAAACTGTGTACAAAATTATGTAAGTGGTTGTGATTCAAAAATAGTCCCTATGGGTCGGTACTTTTTAGAGTTCTTGAACCTGTGTTTCATGGGGACAAGCTCATTGCAAAATGTCCTCTGTAAAATGTACTGCCTTTTTGGGTTGCTTGAAATGTTGTGCACCGTGCAAAGCAAAAATAAATAATGTGTGTTTATATACTTGCAAAGGATAAAGAGGAACAATTCAAACTGGAAATCAATATGTTGAAAAAATATTCTCATCTTGGAAGTACTGCTTTCATTAAGAAAAATGCCCCCGGGACATGACCAGCTCTGAATAAGCAAGCTCTAGTTAAAACGTCTTTATCTTTCCCTACTCGACCTATTGCTGACAGCTGCGGTTAAAATCATTCTTAATAACTGGAAAAGCACGAACAAAGCTTCTTTCCCCCATTGGTTGAACTGGGTCACCAACTTAAGAGGAGCTGACAATATAGCCTTAGCCACAACCCCATGGCGTCCGCCACTCAGGAAACTCTGGTCCTCGCTAGACGATCACTTTGACTTATACAAACCTCCTTGAAACTTGGTCACCTCGCGCCCATTTCGTATTTTCACCTCCCTATACCGCCAATTGGGGGGGTAGTGTTACCACTCTATGCCTCTGTAGAGCTACCATTCTATGACTCTGTACGCTCATCGTCAAAGTTTATCAACTCCAACTCTCCTATACACAAATATATGTTTCATGCAACTGTATAACTTACGTTGTTTCTGTTTTATTGTGATGATGACATTATCATTCCCGGTCTTGGTATGCATTCCGTCATGTAACATTGGATGCAACTCTCCTTGGACTATTTGCTTGATTAATGCATGTGTAAATTTTTGTTTGTTTTATTTAATTTCACTGCAAGATCTCTGACACGACTCATGTGCGTGCCTTCCTACGCCAATTCTTGCTGCTTCCTTATTCGCTGCTATGTTTGTACTCTTTATCCCATTCTGTTAATTGTTTTTGTCCAGCTGTATTTCTCTGAAGCTCCCAATAAAAACCTTTTGAACATAAAAAAAAACGTCTTTATCTTTTTCTGTGCGCCCCGTGGATATAAAAGATGGAATATCGTAATATAGGAATATCAGGGACAAAACGTTGAAAATAAAATATCTAAAAGTAATTAAGAATAGATTTTTTTATCCCTTCCTCCGCATATGTGTGCAATGACGATATATATCGTCATGGTACAAAGATGTGAGGTTAGGGTTAATAAATCTATCATTCCTCTATATATACGCTGCCCTTTCAATATTTTTGTCTTCAATATTTTAACCACAATATTCTTGTATCACATTATTCATATCCTCGATGTTCAGTAATAAAATCGCCTTATGCCTCAATATTTCTCCATTACTTTTAAATTAACAAGAGAAGGCGTGCACGGCTTATATATATGGGTCAGAAAAGGGTTCATCTGGTTTTCGTTTTGTTTACATAGCTACTGTCTAAAGGAGTGACATTAGATATTAAAGGTCTACATTCCAAAGATAGTGTCTAAGAGCTTTATTGAGGGGACAGCTTTGAAATTCAAAGTCAGCATCTTATATTGTTGCCTAGCCAACTGATATTTATAAATCAACATGTAAAACCCAGTTGTGTAGTTGTGATGTGTTCATAGCTTGCTTTATCAGCTATTTAAACACACTCTTATAACAAAACACAAAAAGGACTCTACAAACTGTTAGCTTCTCTTTCACCAAGGGCTCTACCAGGAATCAATTCATGAATTACTGAGAACGAGGATTTTGAAACTGCCTCAAAATATGTAGAAAACAGTCGTTCCAAGCATAGATGAGTCCGACCCACCATTGGTACCGCCTAACTCTGCAGGACATCACCTTTTCTCGGGTCCTTTTTCGATGGGCAAAGAACTTAACACCATATCTCGTGTGATTAGCAGAGTGTTTGTGCTTTTGGAACCGAGTTAGTTTGATCCAATACATAGATGGTGGAGGTCTCTCAAAAATGTGAATATGCTTAACTGATCTGGAAATATTTAATTTTGATGTGTTGTTGCCTTTACTGCTTCATAAAGTGACATGTTGCTTCTGCACATCCCCATACTAAATTATGCTCTTTATGCCATTTTTGTCCGAGTTTGTGGCATTCCTCGGCCTGGGGATTCAGATCCCATATTTGGACCTGGTACTCAGCACAGTCATAGCCAAAAAAGGGACTGACTGGGTCTAGTGATGCTTCATGCATCAGTGATCTATCTATATTGCAGCTGATTTGCAGTTCAGTCTGCGGATGCAGTGGCAAAACGCAAAAGGTTTGGGCCTCACCATAGAATGTGAAGAGAGGCCCCTGAGCCTCCCATATATCACAGATATTCATTGACCTTGGGCTTATTGGTGGCTTGAAGGTGTTGGGGAGGATCTGAAGGGTTGGGGGTCCTCCTGTGCCACAGGGGTTACTGGGACTTGCGTTACGCCCCTCGGTGGTTCACACAAAAAAGTAAACATCAGTGTTAGCAATCACGTTAGCAATCACGTTTTTTTGTTTTTTCAATTTTTCAAAGGAATATTGGCCATACGCTCATATTGGGGTAGTTTTCATGGCACTTTATGGTGCACCTGAAGCAATCAGTAATTACTCATTTAGGGGGGAAAGAGTGCAATATTCTTGGATACTAATTTACAAGCAACCTAGCACAGAACAAAGAACACCCTTCGACTACCAGATGCAGCAAAAAGACAACACACCTTCTGTTGCCAGCCCATATAATAAAGTGGTGTAGCTTTATACAACTCTGTGCTTTTCCATGAACCAAGACGTTTTACCATTGTAAACACATAAATGAGCCTGCACCCGAGAGCAACAATTACTTTTACATATAGATGTCCTAGTATATCATAATTGAACAATAGCATAATATATTAATACGTAGCTTCCCAGATGAACATAACAGATGGTCACAATACTTGATTGTAGTCAAAATGTTCCTTTAATTGAAAAGCACTTTATTCTTTTAAAAGCACCACACAGTTGCTTGCCAACGCGTTTCATCCCTCATGGGACTTCTTCAGGGCTTTATCATAGTATGTATCTGTCGATGGTATTAACAAGAGTTCAT
The DNA here is from genome assembly GCF_964261635.1 of Lissotriton helveticus. Classification (NCBI taxonomy): domain Eukaryota; kingdom Metazoa; phylum Chordata; class Amphibia; order Caudata; family Salamandridae; genus Lissotriton; species Lissotriton helveticus. Next base: position 778,799,256 of record NC_136072.1, read on the forward strand.
GTCAATTTTAAAAGCAATGATGACGATACCGTGTATTAATAGCAAGATTCACGTTGTCGGTGTTTTTCAATAAGCGGCGATAAATGTCAATATTAATTGATGTGTGTCGGTAATTTGAAGTACAACGATGTCTGGAATAACCAGATTAATAATGGATTTGGCGTTATCAGAATTGTTTCCGTATGTGTTATGGCCTTCCTCACGGGGTCAAGTCAATTATAGGATCAGTGATCATTAATATTACCAGTCAGTTGTGGGCAAAGTATGTAGCCCTCTGTATGAAAAATGGCCACCTGGTTCCCTCACCAGACGGCCGTTATGTTCATCTGGGAATCTATGTAATAATATATTGTGCTATTGTTCAAATATGATGTGCTAGGACATCTATACGTAAAAGTAATTGTTGCTCTCGGGTGTAGGGTCATTTAGGTGTCTTGGATAGTGGTAGTTTGTAACCACCCTTTTGGGATGTATGTGGGTCACATCCTAGACTCAATGCACCGAGGTTCAGTACAGGCTTAATAGGCATCCACTAGTAGCGACGTTTGGTGCTGGATTTCTAAAGCTCTGACCCCTCTCTTTGTTTGTTTATTAAGTTTTACCATTGTGCCTAAATGAGAAGCGGATCAGTGATAGAATATCGGAAACAAAAATATAGTGTGAGCAGAATTTCATGTAAAAAATATTGAGTACCAAAATATCAAGAAGATAAGTGCAAGTATAGATTTACCGTTCTTACCTCCACATTTATGTACCTTGAAGATATACATATCAAGGTACATCTTTATGGAGTTATATATAGGAAAACTTTGCTTACCATAAGAACCTTACCTTCACATATTTTTGTTCTTGATATTGACACAATATTTTGTTCACACCATTTTTTTCTCCGATACTTTATCTAAACACCATTAGAACCATCTCTTAATCCCATGAAGGTCTGGTGCTACATGTGGTGCTTTAAAACCTCAGCATGACGAAATGCCATGTCGACAGATGTTTGACAATTTTTTTATTGTATAAGTATATTGTTTTTACCTACATGAATGATATATATAATTGTACTGATGTATATGTGATAATACCTATATAATTTTGTCAATGTATGCATTTGCACTTTGTCACATATTTTGGGATATGTGAAATGTTTTTTTAATAAAGCACAATATATTTGAATATAAGGTTTATACTTAACTTTTCAATGTATTCATTATTATTACTCCACAGCAACCCTGATTCTATTTGATGTTTCCCTCTTTTACGTATATTGAAGATTACATTCATTTCCATCTTTATTTCGACAATGTTGTCATAAAAGAAATACATTTAATTGAACAGTTTAAAAAAGGAATTCATACATTACATCCAAATACACTATAAAAATATGATCTAAAATCTAAATCGTCAAATAACCAGGAAGTTATTTCATCGCAACATAAACAAGCATTTACAATGCAACGGTTTCGCCTTTGCAAAAGTTAGAGCTATTGGCATTGTAAATGACAAATTTTTTATTTATGTGTTGGTTTTGAAAACAGATAAATAAATGCATTGTCATTTACATTTCCAATAGCTTAATCTCTCGCAAATGTGAGACCTATTGTACCCTACTGGACGAGCTCAGCAGACAGCAATTACTACCACACACACACACACACACACACACACACACACACACACACACACACACAGAGCCACCGACCCAGGTGAGGAGCCGAATAAAACAGATAGTGAGAAAATACAATAGTGCAACATGCAGCGCACACAAGCCCAGTGGATCCTTTTTCTGCCGCCCTCAGCTCCCAGGCAGACCTGGACAACTTCACAGAAGGCAGATGGAGACAAATGAATGGCCGCCCTGCGCCAGACGTGGGCAGTGCCCAGGCTCGCGCTGGAATGCAGCGAATGACACAGGGGGGTGTTACTTCACAGTATTCAAGTAGACGGCCGCCAAGTGCCCGTTGCCTCTTCCCTGGGGGCCGACAGGAGTTTGGAGATGGGCTTCAGTCGGCTGAGCCCTGGCATTTTCATTTAACTTTTGATCACAGACAGTGAAGAATGTGACATATATATCAACAGACTTATCACAAGACCAAATACCGTTTCTGTAGCACCACAGGTTGTAAATAGGCACTTTTCTTCTTAGTTGCAGTTCAAAAATAGTTTGTTTACTTTACTTCAGTAAATAGTTCTTTGCGTGTTATTTCCTACACAGTTCCCTCAGTTCCAGTTACTTTAAAAAGACAGGATAATGCCCCAGTTCTTTGTTGGCAAGGTTGGAAGTCCACTAAAAATACTTCTGGGGCGGTTTCTAGGACTTCAGGCCAGTCTTAGGCCTTCTGGGTGCTTCATAGCGCTTCTGTGCGCTCTAAACGGGAGAAATCGCGGCACCCTACCAAATCTCACGCATCTCGCGTGAGTCGCGTACCTACGGCCCTACCAACTCTTATGCATCACGCGTGAGTACGGGTACGCGACGTACTGAAGGAACGAACCGTACTGTTCAGAGGGGTACGCAGCGTATCTTGCAAGGCGCACAGTCCACCCAATGTGAAGCGTACAGTTCAGGTGAGTACGCAGCGGACCTTACAATTAATCTGCAGGTGGGAGGAAACAGAACGCCCAGTACGTGGAGTAAAATTCTAAAAGCGCTCAGTTGATTTAACGCTTTATGGGCAATGCGAGGCGTACTCTGGTCACCAGCACTACGGAGCGCCCTCGGCTACTCAAGCAACGCGCAGCTCGATCACTCATCTGAGTTTGAGCCACTCTATTACCACAGCCTCGAGGCAAGGAATGCACATCCATCATCCTAACTCAGAAACTCGGGATAATTATAAACATGGAGAGTTTTGCTAACCCACCCAGGTGATGAGCGATTAAACAAGCACTCACCCGAGGCGGCGGTAGAAGAGCTGGGGGGCGTGTTTTTCGTGCTCTCCCCTTCCCATTGGCTGGAAGGTAAAATTCCAGCCAATGGGAAGAGGAGAGGGCGGAACTTAAAAAAAGAGTCAGAAACGCCCACGATTCGCGTTCTGACCGGGAAAGAGTGATGGACAACCGTGTCTTCCAATGGCTAGCCTCCATTTATGGAGCTAGCCAATGGAAGAGGGGCGGGTCCAAGTCCCTACTATTGAGATAACATTAGATTTCGTCCTGGCGTTGCAACTGGTACGCAGTTGCAACATCAGGACGAAACCTAAAAATGGCAGTAGAGATAAATGAGTGCGTCGTCAGCTAAAAACCCAACTAAAATCAGAGAACAAGCCCCCTAGCATCGGTGCAAATATTTCTACAGGGCATTATTTCAAACAGAGTTCAAATGTTTCCTTCTAATTGCCCACATGGCTGCTAAAAATGTTGTTAAAGCGAAAACAATTAGAGGAGAAAGATCCGTTTTAAATATTCTGTATGCATGCAGACAGTGCATAATCCCCAGATTTTTGCACAGTTAGATAATCCACTTCTTTCTGACTTTTAGATAGCTAGGACAAAAAAACATGACATGCAATTCATTTTCAAGGTCCGAGGTGCATCCAGGGCAGTTTTTGAGTGACGATGGACACCACTTACTTGTAAAATCTCTAATTGGCAGAGAACCATGTCTCCATTGAAAAAACAACTTCCTGGCAACAACTGGACTAACATCGTCGAAAACAGACTCAAATTTATAACAGTCTTTAATCATTAAAAACGTTGCGGACAGGGTGCCGGTATGGGCAATCACTAGACAGGTAGTTAAGTTGGTTTCATAGTACAAATTAGCCAGGTGCTTGCGTGAAATATTAGTGCAAGCATGCTCCGGGTCGGACCACATAGGCGCAACACCTAGTCTCTCAAATTCCTCTCTTATGTACTTTAACCATGGTAGTTTCCGAGCATTCGGAAGTCTTAAAAAATCCGACAGCTCTTGCCTATAGGTCATTAACTCAGGAGTAACCCAGAGTCTTCTCCAAAAAGTTAGAGGTTTGATGCCCAATTCTTCATTGATGGGTCTAAGGCCCAGGTCTATACTGAGCGGTAACAATGGTGTACTCTGGGGCAATGCTACCAGCTGTCTTAAAAATCTGTTCTCCACAGCGGCTATCGCGGGTGCACACCTGTGACCCCACAATTCGCCACCATGGATTAGAGCCCCCCGTGCCTGCAGTTTATAAATTTCCAAGGGTGGACCAATTAGTTTGACGGCAGATTTATTAAGGAGCTTAGTGATGGCCCCCACTTTTTGGGACAGCTTGAGTTGAAGTTTTGTTTGACGTTGCCCCCAGGTCATGTTTTCATTTAGAGTAAAACCCAGATACTCAAAGGTCTGAACTCTTTCAAGGCAGACTCCACCTATCACAGGGCTTGGGCGAGTTGTTTTTGTTGGGGGGTTGAAAACCATATATTTAGTTTTCATGGTGTTTATTTCCAGCCCCCGGTCCTGGCAAAAAAGCACGAAGCCATCCAAGACTCGCTGGATGCCCATAGGAGTCTTTGAGAGCAATAAGGTATCATCCGCGAACATAATCGCGGAGATACCAACCCCAGCAAGTCTTGGAGCATCGCTATTAAGGACCCCGTTCAGGTGGGAGATTACCCGGTTGACAAAGAGGCGAAACAGGGAGGGTGCCAAGACGCACCCCTGTCTTACCCCCCTGCCAACGGGGAATCTAGATGACAAAGTACCATTTTTCCCACACCTGACCTGTGCGAAATTCTCAGTGTGCAGTCGGATTATTATATTCAAGAGAGCAGGAGGAATGCCCAACTCCGAAAGCACACTCCACAGTTTCCAACGTGGGACTAAGTCAAAAGCCGCACGAAGGTCCACAAAGACGGTGTAGAGTGAGCCGCCCTCAATCCCAACAGTTTTCCAATATAGCAGGGTTAAGTGAAAGATCTGCTCCGTAGTGGATGCCTTCTTTCAAAAACCCGCTTGATATGGGCTTAAGATGTCAAAATCCTCCATCCAATCTAAGAGGCGGTCTAGAATCAGCCTCGAAAAAAGCTTTTGCGAGACATCAATGAGGCTGATCGGCCTGTAGTTTGCTGGGAGCAGATGAGAGCCCTTCTTCAAGATAGGAACTATCTCTGCTCCCAGCCAAGTACTAGGGATCGCCATGCCTCCAAGAATGGCATTGAAAATTACCACTAGGTAGGGGGTCCAGACCCTGGGTTCATGCTTAAAAAGATCGCCAGGGACCCTATCCAGCCCAGGGGCTTTACCAAGCGGGAGTTTAGATATAGCATCTCTCACTTCTCCCTCTGTAAATTGAAGATTACATTTTTTCGTGTACTGCTGCATATCACATAATTCTTCCACTTGGTTTGCCGAGTTACTATATGCATTAGTGCTGTTTTTTTATTAATGAAAGGGGAATCTTTGTTTTTCTGCTTCTTAATGTTCATCTGTCAGGAGGCCTGTTCTTCTGGTATGTTTTTGAGCCTTCAGGACATAGCATGTGCTTGTTCTAGTTTGGTGTTGATGTTCACGAAGCGGGTGAGAAATGTGTTGGCTGCCATGGGCATCCACAGAAATTTAATGGGGGGCAGTGCATCATTTTAATGTCATCCATTCTCTGTGCGGCACTGACATCGCAGCGCGCGGTGACTTCATCTCAATACATAGCTGCCAAGTTTTTCGATTTTTTTTTTCTTTACGGAAAAGCTCTCTGTTACACTGTTTAGATGCTAAGTGTCCCCTTACCATGTTTGACGTTATCAGCTAGTTCTAGCTTTTTATCAATATCACATTGCACTCTGGGATTTGTAGTTTTACTTTTTTTTATTAATAATTTGAGTTTGAATGAGTTTAAATGCATAGTTGCAAAGTGATTTTAGGTAAAAGTTCATGATTTGAGATCAGCAGAACTGGGAGTGAAATTGGACAGAAACACATGGCAGCAACTTGATATTGTGAGTGTTCCGCTGAGCTCCTTACCCTGTCTTGTCATCGCTGTGTTTGTGCAGTCACCGTGATCATCTTAGATACTGACAGTTACAGCTCAGCTGTCATCTCTGATGACATAATCATAGATACTTGGCAGCAGTTTGGTTTGTTGTTTGCCTTCGCCGGCCTGTATTCCCAATCGTCAGTCTCAGTCACCGCCAATGACGTCTCAGCTCTATTGTCTGAACTGACTTTGTGTCCTTCCAAGCGCCGCTCCTCACCTCACTGGGTGACGGTGACGAGCTGCTGCTGTCCACACATAGAGCAGCTGCACTTGTCAGCTCACTGAGCACCAGTGGGCGAAGGTTGTGCTGCCCAATCTCAGACGTGATGAGCCTTTCCCTGCCAAGAAAAAAGGGCAATCTCTCCACAGCCTAGCAGCGCAGCAAACTCATGTGGTCTGACATCACTGCAGCGTCCCCTAACCAGCGCAAGGGAAGGAAGAGATATTAGCTTATGTTACCAATCATGAGAGACAGTGCTGCGATTTAGCCCGCTGCGCCATATAATCCCTCTTCCGATTGGCCTGCAGCCCGCAGTGGCGAGCTTCGTGCAACGCCTAAATACTGACCAATATCTTATAGGCTAGGAGAGGATCACCTTGCAGCTGGAGGTTGACCAGGGCTCGAGTTGGGGCACCACGCGGGTGGACGGCGTCCCCCCACTTATTTTACTAGGAGCTCGATTACTGGAGCAAATGGAGCCACACATTCACTCTTTGGCCTCTCTGAGGCGAGATCGGAGCTCATTCAGAACGCTGCTCACGCGCTGGCTTCTCTGATGCAATCGCATCTAAGGGGTTAGCGAGGGGAGGCAATGAGTCTGATGGTGCAAGCCACCTTTCGTGACGTCATTTTCTGTCGTGACGTCAGCGTCCCCCACTCCTTTTTTTAGGACTTGTGCCCTGGGTTTACCTGATTTGCGTGATTAATGCCAGACACTATGGAAAAATCCGAAGGAGGGGGCAAGCCCCCCCCCCCCCCCCAACCTCCCCCACCCCACACACACACATTTTCCCCTTGTGGACGCCCATGTTGGCTGCAGGACCGCTTTCCGTTCACTTCAGGAAGATGAAAGAAGCCTGAATACATATTCTGCCCACAGTTAATCCCTGATGGAAGCATGTGGCCTCGTGGTTTTTAAACCTTGCTTCTGCCCTGTGACATGATGGCTGATACATGGCATTCTGTTCAGTTAACTAAATTATCTTGTTACTCAAACAGGCTTGCTTTTAAAATGGCACTTTACTAAAAAAACATAAATGAAACTAGAAGAGGCACTTGCAAACAAGTAGCAGAGCTTAGGCGACCCCCTTGATGAGTGTAAAAGGGCAAGTCCCAGAAATGATCAAATGGTAGCATGCTAGATATTTGAAGATTTTTCTCCATACATGAACTAAAGTGGAAAGCAATTACTTTTAATTGGTTGCTTGCTGACTAGGTGCTTGCATGGATCCCTGCTGTCCCTCAGTTTCCTCGTCGCCCAGTTCAAGAATATCAACATGCACCGAAGCATCATTTTAATATGATGTAAGGAGGTGTTGACCAGTGCTAAAACACATTTGTGCAATACCCGGCTGTGCAATAAAAGTAATTAATTTGAAAAAAAATCGACATTTGAGGTGCTTATAGGTATTTCAGTCACCAAAATGTGTATTGCTATTATATTTTCATTACAAATAATGTATTTTAGTAGTGTATGAATGCTGGTAGTGGTGTAATAAGGATTCCATGGTCCTAGTGCTTTAAATAAAAATGCCTCCTCTCCCTTGTTAGGTAGTAAAAGCGATAACTAAGGCAGTGTTGGACTGGAATTTCGGGCTATGTGGGTTGGTTTGAAGGGGTTAGTTTGTGGGGTGTTTTTTTGGTCCTGTCACAGCCCACCTGACTAAAAAGATGGCCTACACACTTGCTCTTCTCAGCTGGCCCATCTGGCATTCCCAGACTGCCCGAAGTTCCAGTCAACACTGAACTGAGGGGCAGTGGGACCTTTAACCCCTTCGCAGCTGGGAGGATTCCCCCGCTGTGCTGGGGGCGGGGGCGCGTACAGTGCCCCCATGCTCATGACGAGGTCAGCTCGTCATGAGCCACGGCGCTCCGGTGCTCATGACGAGCTGAGCTCGTCATGACCGCACCCGTTCCAATGGAACGTTCAGCACAGCAGGGGAATCAGCCCAGCGTGCGAGCGTTCCACGGAACGAGCGCGGTCATGACGAGCTCAGCTCATCATGAGCACCGGAGCGCCGTCGCTCATGACGAGCTGAGCTCGTCATGAGCATCCAAGAGGTTAAGATCTTGGCCCCCGGTGCCACAGTAGTTGCTTCACAAATGGTATTAAGACACTCCTGCACATTTGAACGATGTCAATACGTCTGATGAGAGAGAGAGCTAGCAGCTAGAGGCGTGGTTTGAAAGAAACTCTGGAAGAATGACCCTGGAAAAGAGAGTGTAAATGTCCCTTTGTTGATATGTTTTTAGGTCGCGCCTACCAGACAGCTGCCGGTTGAGAACGAGGTGTTGTCAGCTTACCAAGAACCTGCAGCTGGCTAAAGTCCCACTCATTGCTTACCATTGGCTGTCTTTATTGTCACTCTTATTTACTTACTTCTTCTTCAATGCCCTGCCTTGACCATCTTGTTTTTGGCCCTCCACTGGAGCATACCCTTTCTGGTTGTATCCTTCTACAGCTCAGTTTTGGGGAACTACTTTTTTATTTCCTGAAGTTCTCATGAGAATGAATGTGTTTTTCCGTTGTCTCCCTCCTGTGCTTTTCTACTCCTGCGCTCCGTGCTGTTCCCTCTTACTCGTATGCTTCTCTCCCTCCCCCCAGGATACTCTTTCTCACCCATGCGCTTCTCTTCCCCATATCGCTGTCTCTCATTTGAGGGCTTCTTCCTTACTGTTGTGTTGTTCTTCTTCATGTGCTGCTTTTGCCGTTCCTCTGCCCACTCACTATTGCATCCTGTCACCATTCTCGCCTCCTTTTCCCCCACCCTACAGTTCTATATTTTTTTAAATCTTAACTTTTAGTTTATCTTTTGTTTTGGGCGGGTTTGTAGCAAATTGCTGCTGGCCCTTCCATTTTTTAAATAAAAGCTCATTTGATCTACTTCATTTTTATATATTTTTTATTTACTGATATATCTCAAATCAGTAAATAAAAAAATGGTGCATGTATCAAGCACATATGCCATGACGCATTTGCCTACTGGTGGCCACATCATTACACTTTTTTCTTTATTTTTGTACAGTATGAATAAAAGGCTTCGGCAGAGCCAATAAGTCTCAATGGAGAGATCTATTGGCTTTGCCAATGCTTGTTTGTATTGTGTGCACAACTTCTTTAGAAGGCAATGGTTTGACGCGAATTAAGGCATGCACAAATGTTTTGCTTGCACCCTTAGGGCTCTTTTGGAACTCTCCAGGGTGTCGGGCTTCAATTTGATAGATTTGAGCTTGGGTAGTGGTGTGGCACATGTATTTATGTTCAGACCACAGGTTCTCTATGTATGTATGCATATGGTATTTCTATAGTGCTACCCTAGCCAAAGGGCAGTGAAGTGCTATATACATGGTCAAAAACAAGCATAAAGTCAACGAGTAGTAGGAGAGAAAGTTTGGTTGTGGACGGTTAATGCATTGTGATGTAAAGGTTTTAGAGGCTAGTCTTCCATGCTTTCTTAATTTTGAGCAGTGTTGGAGGTGGTGAGTTTGTTTTGAAGATAAGCAATGGTGTTGGCAAAGATGGTTTTTTAAATGATGCACCTGATTTTGAAGATGGTGCGGGCTGAGAAGGGGAGCCAACTGAGTACCATCAGGATAGGGGTGAAGTGATTATATTGCCCTTGGCCCTGAATAAGATGTGCTGAGGCATCTATGGTGCTAGTGTGGAGTACGGGAGGCAATGGAGTAAGGAATTACCACTATCCAGATGTGAGAGTACTAAGACTTGAACAGCAGTTCTGAAGTCGCTTTTTGGAAGAAATGGTTTGACTTTTTTTTAGAAGAGAGAGCTGTTACCATGCCTTCTTTGTTGTTTTTGGCAATGTGTTCACGGCCAAACTGGCCGCAGTGGGCACCAGGCATTTCCCCGGTGTACCGAAGGGGTGGGGGGCAGTTTTGTGCCTGTGGGGGGTCGTTTTGTCACTGAGGGCCAGTTTTGTAGCAGTGCTGCAATATCGGCTCCCTGTAACAAAAGAGGGGAGAGGTGCTTTTCGCTAGCACCCCCCCCCCCTCAGGTCCGGTCGAGCTGCCATCTGCCAGTGCTGTTTGCTGTTACTTGTCTGGCCCAGAATGTGTTTTTGGAGGATGAGGTTGGTGTAAAGGATGAATCCAACTGACTTGGTATTTGGTAAAAGCTGCTGTTTGGAGCTATCAAGGATCCAGGATTGTACTGTATCTTTATTGTTCTTGACAAACAACCGGAACTCTGTCTTGGTTGGGTTGAACTTCAAGTGGCCATGAAGAGCCTCGTCTGGAAGATGTGAAAGCAATGTTTGAGGTGTTGGATGACTGAAGCAGCAGAGATTTTCAAGTAGAGTTGTGGATCATATGCATTTTGGCAAATCTTGATGCTGCTTTCTGTGAGTGGAAGCACCAAGTGACTTAATGTAAAGGAGACAGCATGGACCCTGGGGAACTCCACAGTTGATAGGAATCATTTGTGACCTGGGGATGTCAATGTGAACCAACTGGTGTCAGTTGGAAAGGGAGGAGGGGAACCAGTGGATAACATTGCTGGTGATTTTCATTCAAGACGCTAGGGTGTGTATGAGGAAGGGATGGTCAGTGGTGTCGAAGGCAGATGAGAGGCCCAACAATATCAGGAGACAGGGGTCCTCTTCATTTGTGGTCAAGATGGCATCATCTATGATGTGTATGGTAGGGGTTTCTATGCTGCACCTTGGTTTGCAGCCAGACTGGTAATCATACAGGAGATTGATAGCCTTCATGTGATTTTGGAGTTGAATATGGGCTGCTTTTCAGTGATTTTGTTGATGAATATTAGGTGAGTAATGGGCAGGTAGTTGGTAAAGCTATCATGGTCTAGTGTAGGTTTCTATAGGCATGGGAGGATCTGACCTCTGGGAAAATGCCTTAAGTGATGGAGGCCTTGACAATGGTAAGCAGGGGTAAGAGAGCATCTTTAGAAAGTGCTTTGATGAAGGGCAATGGTAAAAAAAAATCTTCATAAGAAATGGCTTTGAAGGAGCATTGCAGGATTTTACGGGAGGGAAAGGGCGTAAGAGATGAAGCAGGCTGGGTGATGTTGATGTGCTGTCGGATTTTCAGTATTTTTTCACTGAAGCAGAGGTTGATGACATTGCACTTTTCTGTGGAGCAAGGAATAGGAGGGACCAGCAGGGGGTTGATCAAGCACGCAACGCCCATAGAACTCAAAGGGCTTCACCCTCCCACCCCCGTCGTGTGTGTGTCAGCCTGGGTTGAGACAGCTTCCCTTACACACACACAGACAGCTTTTGAGCTGCTGTAGGCCGGTCTCCGTCTTACTTACGCACCCGAGTACTTCACAGACCTTTAAAAGACCATTTACTTGGTAACGAGGCTTTGTTGTTTTTTCACTCCTACTTAACCTCATCACTGCGGCGCAAATGCCGCCGCAGTGCTGAACATTCCGATTGCGGGCGTGGTTATGAAGGATCCCGGCCGTTATCAGCACACGCCCACCGTGACTCATGACGGCCGGGAGCCGTCATCAGCGTCGAAGAGGTTAAAGCGCCTGCATCTGCACTCGGCCTATTGCTGGAAGAATTAGCCCCCCCCTGAAATTTTTATTAGCCCCCTCCCCCCGGAATTTGGCTCTAGTTGAGCCTCTGGGGTTGATGCTGTGCTTGATTGTCTTGAACACTCTTCTGCTGCTATTGGTGGCTTTATTGATGGTGTTGGTTTAGTACTGTCTTTTGACTGATGTGATAAACTGTCTGCGTGTTACTTGGAGAGACTGCAATATCAAGAGGTTCTCAGGAGTTCTGGTTTTTTTTACATTCGCCTTTTTGTCTGTAGATGGATTGTTTATTGGCTGTAGAGTACCAGGGTGCTGAAGGCTATGGCATGCACTCGCATGTTATAATTCAAGGGTGGATGTTCACAAATTTAACAACAGATATGTCAGAGGGTCTGGAAAAATAGAACTTAAAAAATGCACGCCTAGTGTTCCAAATATTTACTTAAACATGTGTGTGACAATTTAAGGTCATACCCAGTAGTGGTCAACCGAGGATACCCATCAGTCACCATACGGAACCGCCCTTCATCATTTGGGATTCCAATCAAGACCAAAATCAGGAGTACCACATGTTATCACAGTGAAGGGTCCAGATGTAAATAAAGGTACCCTTAACCGGTCAGGTAGGTCTTATTAAGGTCTTGTTACTCAATTAAGAGAACACATGATACATGCGGGACTGATGTTGCAGTGCACAAAAAAAGGGTGAAAAATAATAGGAGAAAATGTGATTTAAAAATGGATGAGAGGGTACTAATAACTTTATTCGGGTGCTACCCAAACCTCCACTATTAAAAAGTAGTTACTGACAGTCACTATAATATGGACTGTCTGAATGGTTTATATGGTCAACATGTTTCAGCAATTCTTGACACAATTGTCATTGCTTTCTTCAGGACCGTGTCTAGTAATGGCTACTGCAAATAATAGTGATTAAAGAAACCAAAACTTGTGCTCAAAATCAGAACAACTATGGACATCACCTGAATTCACTAGGGGTCCACATCGTTTCTTTCACTCTTCCAAGTCGTGTGAAACTACTACAAGGAAATAAACACATGAAACGAGAAAAAGGAAACAAAGCGTGCAAAATTCAGTTCATAATTTAAAAGCGTAGATTCTTTTTAAAGTCAAGTGACCATCTCCTGTATCACTAGCATTATATTCATGCATATATCTCACTAATGGCTCTGATTTCAGAAATACCAATCTGGTACACAAAAACCATCTTACCGTACACCCCACCTGATTTTTCTGCGAATGGGCGTAGAACAGGGTCTAGCTATGGGACATCGAGCTCGGATGAAAATACATCAGATAGCGATACTGGCTCCACCAATCAGGGATCTCGAGCTAGAGGCCGAGATCCCTGATGGGTATCCTCGGTTGACCACTACTGGGTATGACCTTAAATTGTCACACACATGTTTAAGTAAATATTTGGAACACTAGGCGTGCATTTTTTAAGTTCTTTTTTCCAGACCCTCTGACATATCTGTTGTTAAATGTATCTGGGGAATTTGTCAGAGTTTGGTCTTATAAAATCCCTGTGGTCCTAACTAAGGGGCTCATAAGGATGGCGGTTTTTCCGCATCCTCTGGGCCGGCGGAATCCACCGCCGGCCCGGAGGATGCGGAAAAACTGCAGCGGACCCACCAAAGACCCACCGCCACATTAGGATGGCTGGTGGGTCCTGGTTTCCGTCCGCAGCTTTTCCGCCGCGGTTGGCTTACAACCGCGGCGGAAAAGCTGTAATATGGTGACGGTGTCTCTCAGACACCGTCCACCATATTAGGATGCACAGAAAGAAATGCTTTTACACGGCGGATATTCCGCCGTGTAAAAGCATACGGAGCTTCACTGCGGGGGCCCGTTGCGGGGCCCCTGGGTGAAGGGGGGGTGGGGGGTGCACATAGGGGGTACCTATGGTGCCCCCCTGCATATGTATGCAGCAAGCGGCAGGCACCGCGCGGTGCCTGCTGCTTGCTGCATACATATGCAATGTATGCTTTTTTAACATTGCGGCGGGTGCAGCTTGAAGCTGCACCCGCCGCAATGTTAAATATCCAGGATGTGACCGCCAGGGTGGCGGTCACATCCTAATTTGCACGGAGGGACCGCCGCAGCCCATGCGGACGGTCCCTCCTACTCTAGGGTGGCGGACGGACGCAAGTCCGTCCGCCATCCTAATGAGCCCCTAACTGTGTTTATGTGGATGTTCACAAAGCCTTCCAAACAATTATTAAAGTTGTTTCGAAGGTTGTGTTGGTATTGGACGCAGGCGTGGCTCCTCCATTATGGGGGAGGAGTGTCACCCCACCTGCTGCGAGTGCAGCAGGCACACACAGTAATAAAGGGGTATTAAGTACTATTTTATTAATGTGTACCAGGCTCAGCGCAATGGCAGCGGTGGGGCTGATCAGTGCGATTGAACTAGTGATGCAGCCCCCTGCCAGTGTGCAGGTTAGATTGTCCGGCTGCCTACAGCCAACCAATCTCACATGCGTAATCCTAAACCTGCAATCTCAAGGCTGAGAAACACCTGAGGGATTACAGCCGCAGGCCCCCAGCCTCAAAATAAGCACTGCTGTGTCAGCCTGCTCCAGCCAATCCTGGATTGGCTGGTTTTGCGTTCTAAGGCAGACGTCTCTCCCGTTACGCCTGATCCGAGGAGAGTGCTGGGAGGAAGGAGGCCGCATCCAGAGCCTGCAGCAGCGAGGACACAGAAAAGAGCATAGGGCGGCAGGTAAGTTCTTTGTATTTTATTTTTCATTTATATTTTTGTCTGTTTAACCCCACTCCTCCCCATCGCCGCCCCTGCCCCGACACTCCACCCCCATACCAGCCGCTACTGATTGAATGTGGAGCTGGTAGGGTAGGAAATGAGTTCACACATAAGGTTATTTATGTTAAAGTGGGTGGTTCATTCCAGGTTTATTAGTTGTCTGCATTAGATTGTAGGTGATGTTGAGAACACTAGGTTCAGGATGTGGCCTTTTGAGTGTGTTGATTGCGTAGCATGCTGTTCTATTCTGAGTGTATCGATGCAGTTGAAGATGGTGTCTCTTGGGTTGTTTTTTGTTTGGAGCTTGTGTTGTCTTGGAGTTTGAAGTCACCCAAGAGGGTGGTGAGGGCATATTGGATGGATGAGGTGGTGGGGAGATCTGAAATTTCATCAGTGAACTATCTGTACTTCCACGGAGGCCTGTAGAGGAAATGGAAGGTGGCGGTCTGAGTTGCAGAGACTGAGAAAAGGCATATAAGTAGCTCCACTGAGTCAAGTGTTACCTGCTTGATTAGGGTACAGGAACAGGATGACAGCGTGACCTCTTTTCTTATGTGCATAGTCCACACAATAGATGCTGAAACCTGTGGTAAGAGGACGTCTTGGATTTGCAAAGACGTGGGGATGAACCATGCTTATGTGATGACGAGGGCATCAAGGTTGGGAAAGCTGATGAGGTTTGCAATGGCTGGTTTGTGGAGTACTGCAGAGCGCACGTTAATCAGCATGAGTTGCAATGTGTGTTTTATTGATGGAGTGTGGGATATGCACAAGGTTGTTTCTATGTGTTGTGCGAATGCTATCTGAGCCTCTGGGTCATCTACTACTGGCTGTGATAGTGGTATTTTGGCAGCATGGGGTGGATTGTTATGCACATGATTTTATCTTACCTTCTAACTTTCATTGGAATAGAGGTTCTGGCCCATTGCTCCTCCTGGCCTTAAGAGCCCCAAATAGGCAATGCCCTTGTCTGCTGTTTGATGGGAAAGCTTGATCAAGGGACACCCTGACAATTTGATTGAAGTAGGGAAAGGCAGGAAGTGATTCACTTTGTGTGCAGATGTTATATTTTTAGAACAAATTTTATAGCATTTTGGAAAAAAATAAAAGATACATGGGATAATTACATCCAATTGCAAACTTACACAACAGCATTTGATCGACAATATCACATCATGATGTAAACTATATATGGATGAATAATTGTTATTAGAGAACATGATGAGAAAGAGAGAAAAAAACATGACAGAACATATGGCATGTTTAATGGTTAAAAAACAAGACACTTTTATCAACAATGTAATGAAAGCACTAATTAAATATAAACTTCAAACAACAAAGAAGAACATGTGTGTAGGCTGCACATCTGAGCAATGGACGGATCTGCGTAGTTTGCTATTATGAAAAACACTGTAAGTTTGACTCTATGAAGAGGAGGGTAATAGTCTTCGGATCAGGTTATTGTACCAGATTGTTTACCATTTCTACAATAACATTGGGGTGAATCCCACACAATATTGTTGTGACTAAGTATGGCAGGGTCAGTCTGTTTTGAATTGTTCTAGCATGGTGACCCCATGCTATGGGATGCTTGAAGAGCCCACAATATTCTCCTCTGTGGAATGATTGACTCTCCGCGGAGCCCCAGCAACATACCTCCTTACACCAGCTTACCGTTAGGGGCGCAGTAGGGGACTTCCAACATCTCGTTATTTGCCTCTTAGACATTAGGAGTGCTAGATCCACAAATCACTCCATCGCTTTCAATTTGAAACCCAGCTGGAAAGGGCTTTCGAGTTTTTGGTGACTCCTGTTCTCGGTAAAGGAAGGTGTGAGAAACCTAGATTGACATCCATTACTGCATTAAGGTCACCGCCTATCATCCAGGGGAGATGGGACCACGTTGCTAATATTGTAGATATGAGGTGGAGGAATATATCTTCGTCAGTATTTGGATGCGTATATGTTGCAAGATGAAAGTATTATATGGTATGGCAGTGGTGCATTACCATGTATAACTAGCAAAATACACAAAGATGGACCCCAGGTACTCTCTCAGTACATCTTCTCTCAGTCCTGGTAGAGTGGCAAAGAGCAGACAGGCTACTTAAAGGAACATGTGGTAGGCATTTCACAACACCAACATGGACGATAAGTAATTGACACATCCCAAGAGAAATCTGACACCAATTTATAAATATATCTCTGATTTTATATATTTTTAGACATCAAAATGAAATCATTACATACAGTGTAACCGAAGTTATCAATTTTAAAGCATTATATAAATCAGTACTTTGAAATGTGAAAACCTTAATGTTGCAGTCAAGGGGAAAAACACATACATGCAATTGGTTACTTAGAGAGTGAGTTCAATGGAATCCACTTAGAGTTAAGGTCTTATGAGTACCTAGACCAAGTCACAGCAGCTAGCACAATTTTACCTGCCTCAGGGGAGCAGGATGCAGAGGTGCACTTTAGATGTCAAAATGGAGCTGTCAATCAGGCTCGCTATATTGGAATGGTTGCCTTAGCAAAAAGGTACTTGTGGGGCGAGGTGAGCAAAATCCTTTGGAAACAAAGCAAGGAGCTGGCCCCAGACCAGGAATCTTGAGACAGACCCAGGGGACTCGGGTGCAGAGGTTCTCTTGGCTATACATGGTGCTGAACTGGATTGGCGACCAGAGGAGCTGGCAGGCGCGCCAAGAGAGGGTGAAAACAGATGCAAGATATTTCTGATAGAGCAAAAGGGTTTGTTGGTCGCCCGTGCAGGTGAATCTCTTCTCTTGAAGCATCAAGTAAAGCAAGTTGTAGTCGGACTGACCACCAACAAGCCTTGATATCTGCATTCCGGTTATGGAAATCTTAATCCAGAGGACCAAGGGAATATTGTAGAAACCTAAGCCTTGCTCAGGGTCGGAACTACAGTTCCCAGAAGTCACCTGGCCAAAGACTTTGAGCTAGACAACTCGGCAAACAGGGCTTCAAGGTCGTTGACTTTACAGTTTGTGCATGCCATCTGCAGGGGACTAGTAACTTTAGCCCAAGGGAGTTTTTGTGAAGTCTGGAGTTTGCAGGGGGGTTCACCTTCCATGTGGAACCAGTCTCTTGCCTTGATCAAGTCACAATTCAGCAAGTGCAGGGTAGCTACCACAGGTGCAGCGCTTAGGGAATATCTGCGTAGAGTCCTGCCTTGTGGATACAGGTCTCTTCTTGATATGACATTGAATCTAAGGTTCTGGTGTCTGACCACTTAACTCCTGAATTTAGGGGGTGGCAGTAGGTGTGAGAACTAGTACCCAATGAGCACCTAGTCCTGTGGCAAATTCACCCCAGTAGTGGGGACATCCTGTGGGTGTAGGTCACTAAATCTAGTCAGAACCTGATTTTAAAACTAAATTCAAGATGGTCAAAACCGTCCTTGATCGAGCACCTCAGTTGCCAGCCCCTAGAGGTGTGGTCAGCCTTGTGGAGGTGGACGCCTTCCTGCCTAGCTAATTTCCTGCCTGCCTGTGAAAAACTGTGCCTGGTACAGCTCTTTAGTCCAGTGGTGCCACTGAAGCCTTTGAGGCTCACCGCCACACCGGTGTAATATACTAGCCATCCTGTGTGGGGTAAGGTGTCATCTCCTGATCACACAGGTCCTTTGTCTCTGACCTCTGAGAGCGGCACACCCTCCCCAGCATGAGGTCAGACTTCTGTCTTGGTGGAAAAGATTTGAAAATTCTGCCAAGGCATGAGAACACTGGGTAAACTAGGTGGACACTGTCTAAAGTACCATCTAGGTACACATAGTCTAAACGTTGACACCACCATCATGTTGGGGGTTAAAAATCACAGTGTTTGAAACCAAACATGAAAGAAATGGGCTGGGCCATCATGGAGCTGGACATTTAGGTAATGCCTAAATGCCAGCCCATGTTATCCAATAGACTGCCGCTCACTTGCAGTAGAATTATGTTTAGAATGCTACCACTGAGCAGTATATGCTTGCACATGTACTTCCCTACATAACATAATGCACTCCTGCCTCCTGGGCTATAGGGAGACTGATATAAATTAAATGCAGTGAGGTGACCCTGTCACACATGGTGTGTGCAGGGTGGAACTCAAGCAGGCTAATTGCTCATTCAGGGTTAACATGGCAGACCTGCAGACTTTAATTTTACCCAGGTCGCTCAGGGTGTCACAATAAGTGCTGCAGCCCTGGTACCCCTTTTACATTCCTGCCCCGGGTAACACTGGTACCATATATTAGGGTCTTCCAGGGGTGTAAAAGTACTTGCCAATTGGGTGCACCAATTCACTTTTACAATTTGAGGGAAAAAGCACTGGTGCTGGGACTGGTTTGCAGGAAATGTGCAGTTCCTGTGTGGACGTGGGGGGAAGACAGGTCTTTCTTCATGATACCCTCACACATCCTGCTTCATCATAGGGGATTTCCCCTCGTCAGGCCGGTGCTGCAATGCCTGACAGGCTCCCAAACCGGGGCTCTTTGTCTGGGATTTTTTGAAGAAGCAGCCGTAAGGTGCGTGCGGTTGTGTGGGCTGGGTAGTGCACAGTTAGGTGAAAAAATGGATAAAATAGGTATGGGGCAGTCCTCCTCAATCAAACTTTAATAAAGAGGTAGTTTCAACCTAATTAAAAACTAGTGTGTACCCCTGTATGGAAGATGATGTTCCTAGGGGGTGGTCTATAGTTGTACAGTCAACATGTTTCGTGCCTGGTCTTGCCCCTAACAGGTCATATGGCACTTCTTCAGGACCAAGAGAAAATCGGTGAAAATAAGTGCACTACCGCCTGGTATTCATACATTTTAGTAGAAATGACCAGAAGCGGTAGATATGCCCTAGTTGACGTGTACTGGGGAATATGGTAGACCTGTCTAGAGGGAACAAAAAAAGGGGGATAAAAACGGTTCAGGGGAAAAAGGCCATTAGTCTGAGTAGACAACATGAGATAGCAAACCTTAAGCATTGGAGACCAATAACAGAAGTGCTGTTAGTATTGGCCAACTGAGTAACATAGGTGAACATCATAGGTAAATGCACATCATTGTTGAATGCAATGGACCACAGAGGTGCAGTATAAACGGTAGTCATAATGCAAGAGAAGCCAAGTTCAAGTTAGATCACATTTGGAACAAACCATGAACAAAAACATATAAAACAACTAACTGAAGTGGGTCTCTGAACCTTAAGGTGATGTGATTAGCTGGAAGGTCTAGGGGTTGTTTCCAGGAGTGCCGAGAATGGCGTGAATACCCCATGCCAAGGCGAGTGCAGCTGCTGTGTGAGCTGAAAGGACGAACAGACGTGACCCGTTATTTGCTCCGTTAGTGGTGAGGCCAAAGCATAACGCCCGCACAATGGCGGCATTTGAGGATGGTGTGTGAGCTTAAAAGACGGCAATTTGTGAACAGCTAACGGCTTGGTAAGTAGTGGGGCCAAATCGTAATGCCCGGATTGAACAATGGTTCATGGCACTGTGAAAAATAATAATAAACGTCAAAATCATGGGCGGCAAAACCAGCATTCTGTCTAGAGTAAGAAGCCAGGGTGCTCGGTGGTTAGCCATGGAACAAAATACTGAAAATTTCGGTAAAGAGATCGGCACTGTCGGCGTACTGAATATGGTGAGGACAGTATTCCAGGGAGCCCGTAGTTGGATGCTAAACAAGCACAGTGTGGCTCTCAAATGTGGGTAGTGCACGAGTGGAATACAAATGGTAGCAATAGTTGATATGCAGTATCACGAGCACTCGCAAGACTCACCCCTAATGCAACGTCAAGCAGCTGACGGGTATATCCGGAGCACCTCGTTGCTACGAAAGTCTGTAAGAGAAGGCAGTGAAAACAGAGATAGTTACGGGCGAGCTTACCGGTGGTGAGGGTGGCGGATCGCTGTATCAGCAATACTCACAGGTGGTGGGAAGCAACTTGCCGTCCTCCTACCCTAGCTCCAGGGTCCCGTAACTGCAACTTCCGTTTTGACCATATTTAAGTGATAGACTAGACCGTGAAATTTCAGCGGCCATCTTAGGTGTGGTATTGAATTTAAATAAAACTTTATTGACCGGCAGACCTTGCTCGTCTTGTACATAGAATGGAACTAGTAACTGCGGAACAGAAAGTGACCAATGGGCAACTTACCCTAACAGTGTGTAAGGTAAGGACAATGCAGTTCCAACATGAATGTGAAGGAAAAAAGGGGAAAAAGGGGACAATTGCTCCTAAGGGATCCTAAGGTCCCCATATTGTGTTATGTTATAGGTGGTTTTGTAGCACGTTCAATTACTCTGGAGTATCCTGGCGCGAAGAGAGAGATATGAAGAGGCAAACACTACAGATAGAGGAGAGAGAATTAAAGCGTCATTCTGAAAAGATGGGTCTTGAGTGCTTTTTTAAAGAGATTAAAATTCTGATTAGCTCCAAGAGCCAGAGGTAGAGAATTCCAGGCAACTGCTGCTTTCACAGCAAAAGAGTGTCCACCAAGGTGGGATTGTTTGAAGCGTGGGACAACCAGCCGGTATTGAGTGGCAGATCGAGGGGGGCGGGTAGGAAGATATAGAGAAAAACATTTCCTCAGGTAGAGTGGGCCCTGATCGTAGATGGCTCTGTCGGCAAAAGTAGGGGTCTTAAATGTAATCCGTTGAGAGACTGGAAGCCAATGCAGACTGCGCAGATGGTGGCAGACGATAGACTTCCTTGAGATGTTAAAAAGGAGTCTGGCAGCCGCATTTTGTATTATCTGAAGGCGGTTCGTCAGGTATGCCGGGATGCCGATGAACAAGGCATTAGCGTAGTCAAGGCGAGAGAGAATGAGAGCTCTCGTCACTGTTTCTCTCGCCGCTCTGGGAAGAAGAGGAGAAAATTTGCGGAGAGCTTTAAGAGTACCAAAGCAACCGCAGGTGAGTTTCTTAATATGTTCCTCAAATTTAAAATCTTCCCCGAACCACACCCCCAGGTGTTTAGCCGGATTGCCAATGGAGCTAGGAGATGGAATGTCCGATGGCCACAGGGATTCTCTGAAATGTGGGGGAACTGCCCATAGAGTAGAATTTCACATTTATCCTTGTTGCATTTTAGCTGGGCAGATGCCAGCCAATTGAAGACTGAGGAAAGACAGGTCCGGGCGGATGAAGAGTCCATATCCGTGGCCGACCAAGTAAACAGCAGCTGCGTGTCATCAGCGTAGGCTATTATTTTAGCGCCCAGTTGTTCGGCCAAGACAATCAGAGGGGTCAGATATATATTAAAAAATAACAGACTTAAAGTCGACCCCTGGGGCACCCCGGTGGAAAGGAGCTTGGCTGATGACGAAAAGGGGGTAGACATACCTGCTGAGTCCGGTGGAGAAGAAATTAAGTCAACCACTCTAGGGCTGAACCGGTGATGCCAATGGATGACAGATGAGTGAGGAGAAGCTGATGGGGAACCGTGTAGAAACCGGCAGAGAGGTCCAATAATATTAGAGCCGCTCTGCCGCCCGCGTCCAGACACTCCTTGATAGCCTCAGACATTTCCACCAATGCCGATTCCGTGCTGTGGGCGGCGTGGAATCCGGACTGGGCGGGGACGAGGGCGTGAGAAGTTTCCACAAAAGTGTTCAATTGGCGGAAAGCAATCTTCTCGCATACCTTGGCCAATACTGGCAACAGGGAGACTGGCCGGTAGTTAGCTGGAACTGCCGGGTCCAGGCCCGATTTCTTCAGCAATGGCTGAAGTTTAGCCTATTTCCAGCAATCGGGGACTGTCGCCGTCCTATAGGAGAGACTAATGATTTCATTGACCTCATGACAGAGCACCTCCGCCACCCCTCCAAGAAAGCGCGCAGGACAGGGGTCAGTAGGTGATCCAGATTTCATGGATTTTAGAACTGCTAGGGTATCGACTTCAGATGGTGGGGAAAGTTCCCTGAAGACGTGAATAGAGGAAGAAGAAGGTGTGGAGTGAGCTAGGGCTGGGAAGCTCTGACTGAGACAGGCAGTGCACAGACTAGCCTGGATCCCTGCTATTTTCTTTTCAAAAGATGAAGACAAATCCTCGCACCAACGCGCAGAGGATGGCACTATTGGTTGCTTGGCGCAAGGGGAAAGAAAGCTGTTGACAATAGCAAAAATGCCCCTACTGTTATTATTGGCCTTAGAGATCCTACCCGCATAGTTTTCACTCTTAGCCTTCCTAATGCTGGCATAATACTCCCTCTGAGCTGTACGTAATATCCCCTTAGTGGTAGGGCAATAGGAAAGTCGTGAGCATTTTTCCCGTTTTTTGCAGCCGAGCTTCAGCTCTCTCAGAGCATGCGAGAACCAGTGCTTAGAGGGAGCAGAGCGATTTTTAGAGTTAGCGCTCCGTTTAGAGGAGGTCTCCACCCCGAGCAAATCCAGGTGTTAAAGAGCTGCACAGCAGTGGTCAACTCAGGGCCTAACCCGGGCGACCCAGATGGAGAGCATTGGACAGGGCAGGCAGATTAATCTTCTGATGACAAGTATTAGGCATGCTGTTGGAGTTTTTTTTTTCTAAGGACCAGGAGAACCTGATCAGCAGGTAAGTGTTTCAGGGTCAGATAACATTAGGGGATAGTTGGAGCACACCACATCCAGGATATGGCCTCCTGAGTGTGTGGGCAACGTGACCCATTGAGTAAGATGGGCTAGGCTAAGAGACTCCAACACATTTTTGGAGTGAGGTAACTCGCCCACATCCACGTGGATATTAAGATCGCCCAAAAGAAGAAATCTAGAAAACCTCAGGGCTCAGGGCACAATAACATCCGCCAGCGCCTTAACTCCTTCGCTGCGGCGGCTATTCCGCCTCAGCGCTGAGGCGGCCGCATGCTGGTGATGGAACCGCTCCATCACCAGCCTCGGTTGAGCTGTGCTGATGACGGAGCGGTTCCGTCATGGCCCGCCCCGCTCAATAGAACGCTCAGCGCAGGCGTGGAATCCGCGCCGCGCAGGCGTGCCGAGCGGGCCATGACGGAACCGCTCCATCATCAGCACAGCGCCACCGCAGCTGATGACGGAGCGGTACCGTCATCAGCTTCGAAGGAGTTAAGGAACGGACCAGAAGGGCCTGGGGGACGATCAACCAACGTGCCTCCCAGCGTGAAATGAGGTGAGAGGGTGAGAGAGAAATGAAGAACCTCCCCATCGCCTAACTCATCGGAGGAGTCACTGTGAAAGGACCATATGTCTTTAAAAACAATAGCAGACCCCACTCTCTCCCCGTTACTCGATCAGCCCTGATGATTTTAAAACCTCTTGGGATGGCGAGCTCTATGACGGGGGCACTGGAGTTATTAAGCCATGTTTCTGTTATAAACAGGTTGACAGTTGCCCAGGTTCCGGGCACACTGATATCTCTCTCTGTCCATCCTTGCCACTTGTGATCGTCCCTTAGGAGCAATTGTCCCCTTTTTTTCTCTTTTTTCCTTCGCATTCATGATGGAACTAAGTTGTCCTTACCTTACACACTGTTAGGGTAAGTTGCCCCTTGGTCACTTTCTGTTCGGCAGTTACTAGTTCTATTCTATGTACAAGACGAGCGAGGTCTGCCGCTCAATAAAGTTTTATTTAAATTCAATACTACACTTAGATGGCCGCCGACCTTCCACGGTCTAGTCTATCACTTAAATACGGTTGAAACGGAAGTTGCAGTTACGGGACCCTGGAACTAGGGTAGGAGGATGGCAAGTTGCTTCCCACCACCTGTGAGTATTGCTGATAGAGCGTTCTGCCGCCCTCACCACCAGTAAGCTCGCCCGTAACTATCCCTGTTTTCACCGCCTTCCCTTACAGGTTTTCAGAGCAACAAGGTGCTCCGGATATCCCGTCAGCCGCTTGACGTTGTATTAGGGGTGAGTCTTGTGAGTGCTCGTGATACTGCATATCAAACAATGCTACCATTTGTATTCCACTCGTGCACTACCCACTTTTGAGAGCCACACTGTGCATGTTTAGTATCCAACTATGGGCTCCCTAGAATACTGTCCTCACCATATTCAGTACGCCGACGGTGCCGATCTCTTTACCAACATTTTCAGTGTTTTGTTCCACGGCTAACCACCGAGCTCCCTGGCTTCTTACTTTAGACAGAATGCCGGTTTTGCTGCCCATGATTTTGACGTTTATTATTATTTTTCATAGTGCCCTGAACCATTGTTCCATCCCGGCATTACGATTTGGCCCCACTACTTACCAAGCCATTAGCTGGTCACGAATTGCCGTCTTTTAAGCTCACACACCAGCCTCACATGCCGCCATTGTGCGGGCATTATGTTTGGCCTCACCACTAACGGAGCAAATAGCGGGTCACGTCTGTTTGTCCTTTCAGCTCACACAGCAGCTGCGCTCACCTTGGCTTGGGGTATTCACACCCTTCTGGGCACTCCTGGAAACAACCCCTAGACCATCCAGCTAATTACATCTCCTTAAGGTGCAGCGACCCACTTCAGTTAGTTGTTTTAAATGTTTTTGTTCATGGTTTGTTCCAAATGTGATCAAACTTGAACTTGGCTTCTCTTGCATTATGAATACCGTTGATACTGCATATCTGGGGTCCATTGCATTCAACAATGATGTGCATTTACCTATGATGTTCACCTATGTTACTCAGTTCGCCAATACTAACAGCACTTCTGTTATTGGTCTCCAATGCTTAAGGTTTGCTATCTTATGTTGTCTACTCAGACTAATGTCCCTTTTCCCCCCGAACCCTTTTTTCCCCCCTTCCCTTTACACATGTCTACCATTATCCCCAGTACACGTCAACTAGGGCATATCTACCGCTTCTGGTAATTTCTACTAAAATTTACAAATACCTGGCAGTAGTGCACTTATTTCACCAATTTTCTCTATTTGGTCCTGAAGAAGTGCCAATTGACCCGTTAGGGGCAAGACCAGGCACGAAACATGTCGACCTTACACATATAGACCACCCCCTAGGAACATCATCTTCCATACAGGGGTATACACTAGTTTTTAATCAGGCTGAGGCTACCTCTTTATTAAAGTTTGATTTAGGAAGACTGCCCCATACCTATTTTATCAATTTTTTCACCTCACTGTGCACTAACCAGCCCACACACCCGCACACACTTTACGGCTGCTTCTTCTAAAGATCCCCGACAAAGAGCCCCGGTTTCGAGAGCCTGTCAGGCATTGCAGTGCCGGCCTGACGAGGGGCAACCGCCCTATGATGAAGCATATAGGAATCAACAAGGGTTTGGCTAAAGAGCAGTAAGGCCGCACCACAATTATAATCAACAAAACAAAATGCCAGTACTGCACGTTTATTTTTCTATATTTCTAAAGGACAATGGATGAGACAATAGTCCTAGAAAACCTCTATTTCAGTTTAGACTGAATCCTGAAAAATTCTCTTTTTATTTTTTCATGAAGATTTTTTATGTATATTTATACATCTTTTGAAACCTTTTTATACAAACATATGTGGGCGTCACCACACAACATGGAAAATTTTATATTTTTTAAATTTTATTCTAGAGCCCATTTACTAAAAGGAACACAAAATAACAAATAATGAAAAATTAAGAAAAAGTTGACACAATAGGAAAGCACACATTCATATTATAAAAACTAATTTTTATATCCAGCATTTGTACAGTGTTCGAGTCTCACACCTAAACTATAAGATCACCTCATCCAAACATGCTCTCAACATGCATTTCGAGAGCCTGTCAGGCATTGCAGTGCCGGCCTGACGAGGGGCAACCGCCCTATGATGAAGCATGACACCTCTCAGGGTGTGTGAGGGTATCATGAAGAAAGACCTGTCTTTCCCCCACGTCCACACAGGAACTGCACATCTTCTTTAAACTGTAGCCTCGTTCGGGAGCTTATGTGCAGGACCCTATAACCTAGCTCTCTGTCCCCCCTTTTTTGAACATACACCTGGTTTGAAGGACCCAGCACACTTTCAGATCAACTACCACAGTATCTAACAGCAAAAAGTGGGGGGATGACCATCCAAAAAGGCCTCTTTACAACAGTAAACAGTAGCGAAGACCAACAGTTTACCATCAAGGGACCCTTTAACAAAGATATGCCTTTTGACAAAAATCTTTGTGTCTTGTGCTTCAAAGGGGACGCAGCATGCAACCAGATGGCTAGGTCACAAGCAAACCCCAAGTATGTAGTAGCGAATAATTGACCCCTCCATTTATTTTGTAGTTTATTGGCTTCAGCAATTGACAAATGGGTCTCCTACAGATAATCTATGGTTGCCTTATGACGATGGAGCTGCACCAGGATTCTATGATGTTTGTGGACTGAGCCCATGCATTTGATGTTCCAAGTCAGTATTTTATAATGTTGAGCTGGGGTTGACATGGTGACATTACGTACAGTACCCCTGGTAGGTGATAATTAACACTATCTATGCAAATGCGACAGTCAAGAGCAAGTCCACAACAGTCATTGACAGTAAGATCAATTAGAGGGTCCCGTGGAAACTTCACGTTTGCCAAATGAAACTCCAACAAATACCAAACAAAACCAAAAAGATATGTAGTGCAACTACCTATGGAGGGGGCCAACACCGTTGTATGGGTGACATAGCGATTAGCCATCAACTAGAGCTTAAACACCTTACATGGGCATTGTAACAAGTATACAGAATAGCGGTAGAGAAACCCGCTGAAATGTGAGTACAGCAGCATAAAAAGGGGGGGGGGTACCTAATATACACAGACAAGGACAATGGGCAAGTATTAAATGGCATTATTTAAACCACAACACAACCCACCAATGTGGGAGCACAGCAGTGAAAAAAGATACATTGCCTTTGAACAATTGGGCAACAGCTATTTCACACCCTTGTTGGACAAAAAGGAGAATGAAAAGATAAATAGGGAAAGGAACGAAGTAGGGTGAATTAAGGGGAGGACGAAGGAAGAGGGTGCAGTGGGAAAGAAGATGAGAGGAGAGGAAGACAGAAGAGGAGAACTCAGCGCCAAAGTTATCTAATACAATCACCCAATGCTGCATCATGGGTAATACAGCATCTCCAGTCTCAGTAGTTGTTCGTTCACTATATCTGCAGTCTGTGGTGTCACTGGTGGAAAAATAGCCATACTGCAGATCGAGTCCATGTTTGAGGCATAACTCACCAAGGAGTTGTAGGAAGGTGGATGGTATTGCGATCGCATTAAGGACATTGTTGCCAAGACAGCTCTATGACCTTCCAAGGCCTGCTGCAGCAATGGTATCGCCACAGAGGATCTTGGCCTGGTTGCTCTGCGCCGCTGCCATTGAAGGGGTGCAGTGTATTCTTCTGAGGGAGGTCTGACGAGGAAGGGCATTGCACATTGGGGTATTGTTGCTCGAGCCAGTCCCACACTGCAGGTGGTGATTCAAAGAATATGGTGGTTTGATTGTGTAGTACTTTCAGTTTAGCTTGATATATTAAGGTATATGTGAGTACCTTAACTTGTAATTGACGCTTGTCTGCCTGGAAGGAAGCTCGGCGATTCTGCTCTTCACGTGTGTAATCAGGGAACAGTGATATCATGGCATTATCCATTGCTTTGGGGGCCTTTGCTCTGGCTTTTTGAAGGAGCATATCATGGTCTCTGTAGTTGAGGATTCGTGCAATCATGGGACGTGGAGGTGCTCCGGGTGGGGGTCGCCTGGTCAGCACCCTATGGATGCACTCCACAGTGAACAGGGCAGAGAGCCCTTGGGGGGCTATGGTCGATTGGAGCCATTGCTCAATAAACAGCATGGGGTTGGTGCTCTCCACTCCCTCCGGCATTCCCACTATGTGCACTTTAATTCGACATGTGCAGCCCTCTCTTGCATCACTGTCCCCAGTTTCTGAAGTTCTGTGATCATAGTAGAATGTGAGGCCTGTTGGGGGGGCAGCCAGGCCAATGTATTTTCATGCTGTCTGCACTTTCTCTGAGAGGTTATGGTTATCATCTCATAAAGGTCCTCAATACAATGTTTGATGGCAAATCTAGAATCTCAGACTTCCTGTAAAATTATGTCCAGTTTAGCTTTGGGGAGGAGGGGCAGGTCTGCGGGTGGAATGCAGTCCTCAGTGGTATGAATAGAGGTATCATCAGAGTTACTATGCTATGACACGCTCTTGTGCTGCAGGGCCAGTTTGGCATTTTAATGTGCCCCATTGTATTGCCCAGTGGGGTTGGAGTAAGCATCCAGCAATATGGAGATAGTATCTTGAGGCAATATTGCAGGGGGCTGGAGAGCACTGGGTAATAGTACAGCAATCATGGGTGCCGGGGTAGTCTCAAGTATTGTGCAGCCGGCAGCAACCTTTGTACGGATGTCCCGACATACAGATCAGTACTCAGGTCTTGTTGTGCTATGCACCATTTGTTGCCGTCTCAGGCGCAGTCCGCGCAGACCCAGGCAGCAGAGATGTAATGGTGCCGTAGAACAGATGATCTTGAGGCATGAGTTTAAACTGCAGGGCACATACCAAGGAGAACTCCAGGGACCACTTCAAGCAAGTTGTCCCCTCAGGTAAGCAATGTTTGGCGTGGAATGTGCCACTTAGCCCCCGGGGGTTATGAGCGCTTAGGAGGTAAATTACCGCATTGTACCTACACTGCCCTGAGTCACAATGAATCAGTGAGGTTCGGAGGTGGGGGCAGGGAGGTGAAAAACTCCCTCAGATCAACTTCTCTGTGCTGGCTCCCACTTTGCAGCTCCAGGATGTTCACCCGCTGGTATCAGGCAAGCATACGCAGTGCGGGGTCTTCCATAGCTGAGGCGCTGGATTCCTTCACCCCAGACATGTACAGTAGTCCAGGGCCATGAGGACTCGCAGCCAGGATGACATCACACGGCTGATCACAGCCACTGTGGGTGAAAGGGCCGCAACAGCACCCGCACCTCTTACCGTCGCCACACAGCAGATGAGGGGGAAAGCAGAAAGACAAGCCCAGGTTCCATGAATGCCCCAGCTGCGGGTGACACAGACGTACCTCCAGTGGCGTCCATGCGTTCTCCGGGTCTAGATGAAGTGGGGTCAGTGAGAATGTCTATCTTGATATCAGTCTTGTCATGTGCTAGGCCCAAGGTGAGGTGTATGAAGTCTAGACTACTGAAGAAGTCAATAATAGGGTCTCCATACATTTTATGTTATGATCTTTGGGGAGATTAACTTCTTCCGTGCTCGTGTTGGCCAACGGCCGACGCGAGCACTACCTCGTGGGTGCTGCGCACGACCGTTGGCCGACGCAGCCCCACCCGCGCAATAGAACGCCAGCACCGTGGCGGAATGCCTGCCGCGGTAAATGGGTTAAGACCAGAGGAAGGCACTGGGAGGATGAGCAGTGGGGACTGAAGTGATGAATTAGGCAATTTGTTTTCTGAAGTCTTTGTTGTAGACTGAAAGAAAATAAATGATGCGAAGTGTGGTGAGGAGGTAAGAGGAGGAATGAGCATGAAAGTACTTGAAATGGAGAGACTGGGGATTTGGAGGAAGGTACAAAGGCAAGTAGACTTGAGAATTTGGGCTCCCCAACCCCGCTTTGTTGTGAGTGATGGAAGTTTGGAAGTGACTGCTCGACATGTGGAATGTTGCAAGAGAGAAAACCTTGCACTATTCTGCTTGTGTTGTTTTCTGTGTGAAAATGAAACTTGCACTGCAGCAGCCTATGCTATGCTGTGGGGAAAGTAAGTGTTTGTGTGTTGATGGTCATGTGTGAGTGCGGGTTTGTGTGTATGTGAAACTTGCACCGCTGTTGTCTTCTTTACAGTTTGGGTAGCTTAACCTTGCATGGCTACTGTCAGCATTGTACAGTATCTGGTCGGTGCTTGAGGAAAGCTTGCACTGCTACTGCTTGTGCAGTACTGTGTGCCAGAGGGAGGTCTGCTCTAAAGCTAACAGTGATGTGCTGTTCATGATGCACAATGGGGGTGCGGGGGTTGGGAAGCTTGTGCTGCTCTTCTGCTTTCTGCACTGTGTGTAAGTTAATTGTGCATGCCCACTGCAAGTACAGTACTGTATCTGTCCTGTGTGAGCTAAGACTGTGCACTTCCAAATTAATGTGTGGTTACTGCTCTGTGTGAGGGAGTTACCTGGGTGTATGAGGGAGGAAGCTTGTGCTGCTGCTAACCGGAATGTTGCTGCAGGAGACCTCTGCTTGCATACCTGCTCCCATTACTGCACTGTGCCTGGCCTGTGTGAGGGAAGCTGGCATGGTTGCTGCTTTTATGCACCAGTACAATGTGTAAGGGAAAACGCTCTGCTGCTTCTGGGGTTTACAAGTTCTATGTCTGAGAGACGTTTGATCTGTGATGGGTGTGGTGAACACCTGCTACATTTACCTTGCTGTATTTGTTCTGTAGCAGTGATTAGTACCAGCCATCTTGCAGCTACCTGCACTGTATGTTGGATGCTTGCAGTGGTGCATCTACCCATGCTGTACCTGCTCTGTACACGTGATCAGTGCTTATCTGTGCTGTATTGCTTACCCATACTTTATTGGTTCTGTATGAGTGATAGACAATTGTTAAGATGTGACTACCCATGCCTAATCTGTTCTACATGAGTGATGGAAGATGTGCAGCTTGCAGTCGGTGTTGTATCAATTTGATGAGAGTGAAAGAAGTTTGCCCAGATGCGGCTGCCCATACTGTATTTGTGCTATGGGAGTGATGGAAGCTCCATGTGCTGTATATGTACCTGTGTCATGAATGTTTGCATTAGGGTGACTAACTGGCGTAGGCGCAAATTCAGGAAAGTGACTGTGAAAATTCAGGATAGTGGATCAAAATTCAGGACAAAGATTCAGGACAGAAGATCGAAATTCAGGACAAAAATCTGGGACAAAAGGTACGTTTTACAGACACATCAGAGGAGGTCGCACAGTAGTATATAAGTAAGTAAATAGACAACCAAAATAAGTTTATATTAGGTTGAGAAAATAGTGCACTTCACTTTTTGGTATCCGTGCAACGTTGAGCAACTGTGCAGGTCTTTTTGTGATATTTCCTGTGATCATGATCTATTTATATGGTTACTGCACTAGACTTGTCCAGTATGATATTTTGTTTATAGTTCATGGTCCTGAGCAGGCATGCTTAGTGAGAGAAGGGGTCGGGAAGATCTGCTCAGATGGACTTTGTCACTAGCATCTGGTTTAGGGGCTGGGACAGTACTGGGTGATGGATAAGACCCATAGTGGACAGGTCTTGTGTGAGGATAAGAGCATTAAGCAAGAAAACAGAGTTATTAACCTGTCTGCATGGGCTATAATTGATGGCACACTGCTGAGTGTTGTGGTATTATTGTGGGCCAGAACGGTTAGATAGGAGTTGACATTACTAAATAATGCCCTTGCTAGCCATATATTAGCCCTCCTTATTTTACGTGTATATGGAAAATACTATACTGATTGGGCCATTTCATTTCTATGAACTGTAAACTGCAGATCCTCATTGATGCACAGAGGTGTGCTGCAGACTAGAAACTGTATACGTTGTTAAGGCATTACTGTAGTACTACTGAGGAAATCAACCTGCCTATATATAGGATATATATAATGCCCAAGTCGGGTCAAACAATATTAGACAACACGGGGCTGACAGGGGGCATAATCAGAATAATTCCAAGGATAACATCATTACAAAATGTATATTTGTTATTATTGTCATTCTTATAATTCATTACATTTTGTCAAAGTTCACAGAATGAAACACATAAAAATACATAATAAACAACATATGCATATGGGTCCCACACAGAGCATTCAATCAAACAACACTCAGTAGTAGTGTAGTTGTTTTTTCCCCTGCTTCACCTGCCTATCATTCACCTTCAGGGGTCCCCCTTCTGATTGGTGAGGCATTGCTCTAGGTCAGAAGAAGGCACTGCCTTTAAATGCAGAACATTTTCCAGTGAAATGGCAGCAAAACCAACATGCAGTTTTACTGATAAAACTATGTAGTGCACAAACAGTAATGTGCCGAAATGTGGTTTCCGCAAAGATGAATCATTTGAACATCACCAAGTAAAGTGTCTTGATTGTGTTGACCCAATTAAAACTCTGGGGCATATTTACAAGCCCCTAACACCACAGGAATGTCACTTTTAGTGACGTTCCTATGGCGATATGTATTTCGCCTTATTTACAAGGCTGCATTAAGCCACTGAATGTGACTTAATGCAGCCTTGCAAATAAGGAACCCTTTCACGTTGTACTTAGCATGAAAAGGGAGGGCAATGGGTATTGCGGTTGGCGTTCCACTTCAACACCCATTGATTTTGACATTGATAGCCCTCCAACAAGGCTCCTCCAAAAAAGCAGCATGTTGTGCCCATGGCCTATGCAGGGGAAGGCACGCCACATGCTGTAATTACACAAGGACCCATTGCAAGGGAGTAGCCAGAAAACTATTATACCCCCGCTTTATATGGCACTAAATAAAGGGGAATCAAAGTGAGCGATCTTGGACTTTCCTTTTGAATTCAGTGAAAATGGTTCCCCTGATGAAAATTTGCATAAAATAATGCAAAATTATGTTTTTTACAGCAGGAGAGAAACTTGGTTAAAAACTGCATCAACCTATATTGGCGTCTTTCATTTATTCTGCTCGTCTTTTCATTTACTTTCTTTCCTTATGTTCTTCTTTCATCCTGTCCTTTCTATCCACCTTTGTTCTCCATTTGCTCTACTTTCTTCTTTATATCCTCCATGTATTCCTCTTTCCCTCTTTCTGCATGTGCATACCTTTATTTAGTCTCTCAGTCTCTCTCTATTGTTTAAATTCATATTTCATTTTCTTTTAATATTGCCATATTTCACATTCATTTTTTGTTTCTTTTTTCATCCTCTTGTCCTTCCTTTTATTGTTAAATCAAAATCTTTCTCTTATATCTTTCCAGATTTCTTTCATTATTTTCATTCTATTCTTCGTTTGCTTTTTAACTCCATTTGAATTGTACTTCTTTCGGATTTACCATTATAATAATTTCTCTTTCTGTCGCCGCTTTTGGCTACTTTGGCACCCTTTAGCCTCCTCCCCACAGCTGCATCACGGTGATTATTCTGCTGTGTGTATTTGTTATTCCGTCTTATGCTAACCTGAGAGCCACAGATCAAAGTCAAAAAGGGCCAAGAAACACTGTTATCTGACCCAGTGACACCCCTACTTAGGGTGATATAGGGGTGCTTTACTACGCCTTTGGCCAGTTGTCATTCTTTATGTGATAATCAGCCAAAGTCAGAATGACAATGGGCCTGTCTACAGACTTAGCGAGATAGGAGAGGGGCTGCTGCAGCGACTAGAGCAAAAGTGAAGTGTGAGCTGGCTCTTATTATCGCAGGGCAACTGCACAGCTTGCTGCCATGCCCAAAATTACAGACAAATGGTGTCCGTGAAAGAAATCCTCACGGACAGCAGACAAGAGGCCCAAATAACTGGCAGTCCATGAAATATATGGACGTTTGGTCACCCTAGTTTGTATTGCTCTAGATGTCCCTGTTGTATTTGTTATATATGAGTCATAAAAGCTTGTGCAGTTGCCAGTTCTGTATCTATTTGATATGAGTAAAAGAAGTGTGCCCAGATGCGGCTGCCCATATTGTATTTGTGCTATGGGAGTGATGGAAGCTGGCGCTGCTGCAGCTCCATGTGCTGTGTATGTACCTGTGTCACAAAAGTTTACATTGCTCCAGATGTCCCTGTTGTATTTGTTATACATGAGTCATAAGAGTTTGTGCAGCTGCAGCTGCCACTGCTGTATCTATTTGATGAGATTAAAAGAAGTTTTCCCGATGTGGCTGGCCATAGTGTATTTGTGCTATGGGAGTGATGGAAGCTGGCGCTGCCGCAGCTCCATGTGCTGTATATGTACCTGTGTCACAAAAGGTTACATTGCTCCAGATGTCACTGTTGTATTTGTTATATATGAGTCATAAAACGTGTGCTGCTGTATCTGATTGATATGAGTGACAGAAGTTTGCACAGCTGCAGTTGCCGGTGTGTACCTGGGGGTGTGAGTGATGGAACATTGCACAGCTGCAGCTGTCTGTACTCTATCTCATCACCATTAAAAATGGACATTTGCTCTGCTGTTGCTGCCTGTGTTGTATCCGTTCTTTCTTAATAATATACATTGCTCTGCTGTAGTTGCCTGTGTGGTATCTGTTAGGTGGGTGATGGACATTTACACTGCTGTAGAAACAGCCTGTGCTCAATCTGTTTAATGGATCACTGAAAGAATATCGACTGAAAGAATATCGACTACCCAAAATATCGTTGAGAAAATATCGACAGTCAAAATATCGAGTTTCTATCTACAAACAGGTAAGTACAAAAATATCGAGTACAAAATATCGTTTACAAAAATATTGTTGTTAAAAATATCGACTTTACTAAAAACAATGTTTAATTACATTAATATAAAAAATTAATTACTAAAATATAATTAACAATACTTAAAATAACTTTTAATAATTAAATAATTAATGAAAATAAAAAAATATATTTTTTTTAATCATATTTCTTAAAACATATATATATAGTAACAAAATTTAATTAAATAATAGGCAATATTGTATATGTACCCCAAAAACCCAAAACTGACCCTGAACCCTAAAAATACCCCTTTACCCAAAAACTGAAAACTGACCCTGAACCCTAAAAATACCCCTTTACCCAAAAACTGAAACCTGACCCTGAACCCTAAAAATACCCCTTTACCCAAAAACTGAAAACTGACCCTGAACCCTAAAAATACCCCTTTGCCCAAAAACTGAAAACTGACCCTGAACTCTAAAAATACCCCTTTACCCAAAAACTGAAAACTGACCCTGAACCCTAAAAATACCCCTTTGCCCAAAAACTGAAAACTGACCCTGAACCCTAAAAATACCCCTTTACCCAAAAACTGAAAACTGACCCTGAACCCTAAAAATACCCCTTTACCGAAAAACTGAAAACTGACCCTGAACCCTAAAAATACCCCTTTACCCAAAAACTGAAAACTGACCCTGAACCCTAAAAATACCCCTTTAATTTAACATAATTAGCAATTAATCAATTACATTAAATTAATTACCAATTAAATTGTAAATAATTAACATATATTATTTAATTACCAATTAATTAATTATTACTACCAATTAATAAATTTACATATTTAATTTATTATAATTAAATTACTTCCCACCCTATTCCCCTATAAACCCACAACCCGCTACAGAAAATACATTATTTTAATTTACATAATTAGCAATTAATCAATTAAATTAAATTAATTACCAATTAAATTGTAAATAATTAACATAATTATTTAATTACCAATTAATTAATTATTACTACCAATTAATAAATTTACATATTTAATTTATTATAATTAAATTACTTCCCACCCTATTCCCCTATAAACCCACAACCCGCTACAGAATAAAATTACACAATAATTTAAAAAAATTATTAATTCAAAATAATTATTTAAAAAAATGACACTTTTCACATATATTATAACATAAAAACACTATAAATAATTAAATATTATTGAAAAAACTATATTGTTTACTATCTACATTATATACTTGGATATTTTCACCGTCTATATTATTTACAGTCGATAATACTTCACTTACCTTAAAAACGATATTTTGACTGTCGATATTCTGTCTAGTCAATATTTTCTCCAAACGATATTTAAAACTCGATATTCTTTCCAGTCGATATTTTGGAGTCGATATTATGTCTGTGCACCCTGTTTAATGTAAGCAATGGATGCTTGCCCTGCTTCAGCTGCCTGTCCTGTATATACTTTATGTCAGTGATACAAGCTTGCAGAACTGGAGATGTAGGTGCTGTGTCTGTTTTAGGTGAGTGATGGAAGGCTTCATCGCTGGAGCTAGCTGTACTGTAACAGTTCAAGATGAATGATGGACATTTGCCCTGCTGGAGCTGTGAGTGATGGATGCTTGGACTTTTATAGCTGCTCCTGCCGTGTCTATTCTCTGTGAGTGATGGA
The DNA here is from genome assembly GCF_964261635.1 of Lissotriton helveticus. Lineage (NCBI taxonomy): Eukaryota > Metazoa > Chordata > Amphibia > Caudata > Salamandridae > Lissotriton > Lissotriton helveticus. The sequence continues at coordinate 778,835,710 of NC_136072.1, forward strand.
CACGTGTGCTGCCGCAGCTGTGTATATTCTATCTCAATCTGTTGTAAACACAACAAAAGCCCTACCAGGTTCATCAAAGATTGAACAAGAGTTTAAAAAATGTAGGAGATAGTGTCGAATGCTATCTAATGGCAATATTTCTCACGTTCAACATTTTTTAAGGAGACCATGTTTGTTGTAAATATTATAGAAACAATGAAAAATGATAATCATAAACTATTCACATGAGGCCTACATGTAACTATAGAGCACTGCGAATGAGGTGATCACACAGTACAGGTGACAAAGACAACAAACCAAGACAGTCCGGTAAAGTGATCTGAAACAAGGTAGTAGACAAAAGTGGCCAACCAAATTTAATTTGAAAATAATTCCATGGACCATGTATAAGTATAATAAGTTGACAACAGTCAGATCCGCTCATATATAGCCATCATAATTTCAGTGAAGTCTTTTTGCCACATATTGTTGATAGCGTTTCGATCCATATAAGACAGTTTCAGGGTCACTGTCAGGACAAGATGTTATTCAGAGCACACAGGAGAACACAGATTTCCAATGAGGGTGTAGATGTAAAATTAAGTCAATCTGCAAGTGCAGCAATTTTGGAGTGCAAGGCTCGTGCAAGTCAGGAAGTGTGTTCTATGAAGATGGATGCAATCAATCTAGTTGGGGATATTAGGCAAGAAGAAGGAGGGCGACCAAGGCTGAATGATTAAGGGTTCCAAATGGTCTGCCAGGCTGGTTGAATAAAAATATTTGCAACAAACATGGTCTCCTTTAAAATAGTGTATTTGAGCGATGTCTTGCTATTTGAAAGTATTCAGCTCTATTGCTTAAGTTTATCAAATTCTTGTTGGATCTTTAGTGGTACCTAGTAGGACTTTTGATTGTGTTTATAATATAACATTCCCTGTCCTTCTTAGGTTTAAGGGGAGCTCCTGTTGTGGACACAGTATTTCTATCTGTGTCATGAAAGTTTGAGCTGCTACAGATGTTCTTGTTGTATTTCTTCTACATGAGTGATAGAAGCTTGCGTTGCTTCAACTGCCTTTGCTGTATCAGTTCTATGTGAGTTGAGTGATGGGTGTTAGCGTGCTGCTGCTACCTATGCAGTATGTGTCTTATGTGAGTGATTGAAGCTTGCACGGCTGCAGCTGCCTGTACTGCTCCTGTTCTATGTGAGAGATTGAAGTTTGTGCTGCTCCAGCTGCCTGTGCCGTATCTGTTCTGTATAAGTGATGGGCAAATGTGCGCTGAAGTTGCCTATGATGCATGTGTCTTATGTGCATGATGGAAGCTTGCACAATGATGGCTGCCTGTCATCCACCTGTCCTATGTGAGTGATTGAAGCTTGCACTACTAACACGCCCTGTATTTTATCTGTTCTACGCAAGTGATGGAAGCTTGCACTGCTGTGGCACATGTTGTACCTGGTTTGTTTGTAAGAAAAGCCTGCATTGCTGCTACCCAAACTGCATTTGCTCTGTGTGTGTGAGGGAAGCTTGCACTGTTGGTTTCCAATGCTCTCAATCCATTACTTTTGCAGTAGAAGGCTTTGGCATTCTACTGATAACACTGTTTCTCATATTTCATTAGAGAGTTTACTCTGAGTCCAAACACCCATCAGGATTTGCCCCTTCTCTTCCATAATTTATAACCCAGAAGCCAGGTCTGGTAGCTCAGTGGACTGATGCATCCTCTGCAGGGGCCTGTGTTTGACCTCATGGTCACATGTACAAATCCCGGTGGGACAACTCAGTCTATCATCCATTTGAGTTCGATAAAATGAGTACCATTGAGTTGGTTAGCAATAAACATCTGCTATTCAGCCCCAAAATGCCTACGGGTGAGCGTGCGCTTTACAAATACACGTGTTATGTTATAACCCCTTTGGGTACCAGCGTTGGGATGGGTGAGGTGTAAGTATAAAATAACCAGTTATTCTCATGAGAGTATTTGCGCCCCCAGACTTTACCCTTGGGTTGTGAGAGGTGGTAAAGAGAAAAACTGCAGACCCTATCGAACTTATACACCTGTAATATCCTACTAACCATTGACAATTATAGATCCCATTCCATGGGCGAGGCCAGTCCAGAACATACAACCTCATTATTGGTCTTCGCAGCCACAGGAGGGGCTATGGGACCATTCACAGAATCCTTGAAAAGCCATTATCCAAGGGATCAAAGGCATCAAGCCTGCATAGATGGACGAATTGAAAACCTGAGTCTAGGTCCCCAAGTGAACATGTCTTTATTGGGAAACATCCTTTACGACGCAACTTTTACCACGCAGTGCCTTTACAACGCAGGTTTTTCAACGCAAGTCATTACAACGAATTGCGCTGGGGGGCGCTCTAGGATAGGTAATAGTTTAATTTACTATCCAACACCTTCCCTACTATCCACGGGGACTGGAGTTGTAATAGTAAATTAAACTATTCACTATCCAGCACCCCCCAACGCAAGTCGTTGTAACGACTTGCGTTGAAAAACCTGCGTTGTAAAGGCATGCGTACTAAAAGCATGCGTTGTAACAACGTACATCCATCTTTATTATACAAAAAGGGTTATAAACGGTGTTACAAGCCCTAAGAGTACACTAGATGAATCGAATTTGACAGAAGCAGGTCGGGGGTGATCCATCGGCAACTGCTCCATCTTTGGTGGAGTTTGCTCAAAAGTCCGGTATTTTGGCTTCAACCACACTGAATCCATCCCTCGTTTTGACGTCTCCAATGGATCCCTTACTCACCCCCGACAGGTGGCAAGAAGGGAGCACGTGATCAATGGGACTATTCTAAAGCCGAGTCTGGGGCTCAGTGGGTTAATGCATTCACTGCAGATTTAACTCCACGGTCACAGTTTTGAATTCTGGTGAGAGAGTGTGAGTTTGGTACAGCAGACATTTGCCATCTGTCCTTAGTGCCAAGAAACCCATTATATGGGTGAATGAGAGCTCTACAAGAGTACCAGCTGTAAATTAGACAATAGTTATGTGTCAGTAGCATTAAGAGACCCGATGCATCTGTGGCACTTAATTCTAGCCTTCTAGTTATAGAAAGGCCAATTGGAATTATGCTGTAGTGGAAAGACAAATTATGTGGAAGTGTTGTCTAAATTATGTGGCAAGAAAATAGATATTGCAATAATTCTGCAACAGAATTTTAATGAACAAAACAGCTCTGTAGAACAAAATGAAACATGTCATGCTTACTTGGTACTTATCTCACAAGCAGGTACTTTAGGATGCCAGGCATTGGACCTTAACTGCTGCAGAGGAAGGCTCTTCTCCGAATCCATTAAATGGGGACGTTTGCACTATCAGGGCAAAATTGCCTCCTTTTTAAATGGTTGATTACAGCAATCAGCAACTGAAGAGGGGCAGTTTACTTATGTAATGTGTTGGCATGGCAATGCACACCACGTGTAGTAATTGTACTAACTTTTCACCTGTTTGAGCGAGAAACAGTGTTTCCTGAAATCTGCAAATTATGTGTCTGCCGATTGATTATGTGATGTATGTGACAAACTCATATTTTAGCAGGAAAAGCATCTGCGCACAATCACATTTTCCAGTGGTGCTGGTTACAGATTACTGTTGTGGGAGAACACAGTAAATCAGTACGTTGTTCCCTGTCTCCAGGAAATGTCTCCAAAAATGAAAAATGGTCGTGAACAATTCAGTAATCTGTCTTCTGTGACACAATCTACTGTGACACCCACAGTGGTTTCAAACGAACTTCATATCTGTGTGCACTGTGAATAGTTCGCCCATATTATATACACTGCCAGTTTGTACCAAATTAAAAAAAATACTAATGAAACAGCTGTACATAAATCATCCCTTTTCCTTTAAGCACAGAGTTATCCTTAATCTGAGACTAAAATATGTGTGAACAGTGTGGCCGTTCTCTAGGTCTTTTGCTGCAGAAAAAGCTGGCCCAACAAGCATGGGATGGAGTCGGAGCCTCTATCGACTAATCGACCTCTTTGACAGTCAGGAAGTGATGGATTAAAAGGAGTTGTGATCTAGAGGTTAAAGGCGTTCTCCCAAAATATTGAGTTTCGCATTGACCTATATCGACTACCACTGTATCGTAAAGGTAAGTATAAATAGGCAAGTGCATATGTACCAAACCTATCTTCGCATATATAAATGTATATAAATGTGAGTGCCTATAGAGGCAGTATAGATGTATAGCTGTGCCTGGTGGCTTAGTGAACTAATGTGTCCACTGTAGGGGCCTGTATTCGACCTCATGGTCACAAGTTCAAATCCCAGTGGGTCCACTAAGCCTCTCATCCTTCCGAAGTCGATAAAATGAGTAACATTGAGTTGGGTAACAATAACCATCTATTATCCAGAGCCGAGAGGCCTATGGGTGAATGTGTGCTTTACAAATACACGTCATGTTATTCCAAACTCCGCATTTAGATACCTTGAAAATATACATAGATCGATGAGGTACGTATATGTGTGCTAAAGCATAAAAAAAATCAGTACTTGCATTTAAATATTTTGGAGTCGATATTTTGTCCTCGATATTTGCTTCCCTCGATATTCTGGCTTCCATATTCAGAGGTCCTCTGTGTCTAAGCTCCCACAAAGGTGAAAGGAGCTAAAATGCCAGTAACCCCCTTCAACAAGCAGTGTTTAAATACTGTGCGGGAGTATGCCTCTGAGTCACAATCCGTGTGTAAAGCACTTGTGAGTGAGAAAACTGAAGTTTGGGTAGAGGGGTGCAGAATGAGCTGTCTGTTGAGTTTTGGTTCGGGTGCCAGCACTTAAATGCTGTGGAATGCTGTGGAAAACACTAACAAAGGTCCAGCCTGTAGCAAATTAGGAACTGCCTGGAGTGACTCAGCTCCAGCAGGTGCATCTCAGCATGTTCTCATGTTCAAGAGAGAGAAGTGTGGCGCCGTGGCCAGAGTGGCTGACTCCTGAGCTCGGGGCTCGCGGTTCGATCGCCATCAGCAGCTCAGCTCAGCATCATGTGATTTTTGGCAATAGCTTACTTAATCTCCCTGACGGCCCCCAGCGCCTGGATACCCTCAGGGGTGATAAGTCTCACTTTACAAATCTGGAATGATTGTTACTATAACATGAGGTGCGTTAGGTCACTTTAGGAGATGCATGAAGCATCTTTGGGATGCTCAGGGTACCCTCCAGATGCTCTTCAGCAAATAAGTTTTAATTTTAGTTCCACGTGAGCAGCATAAAGAAACTTTAGGCAGCTCAAGATCTGCCCCAGTGGAAAACTTTGTGAAGAAAATGAACAATATCTATAAGATGCCTCTGCGATTCATCCCAGCCCTCCTGTTTCACCCGTAAAACACAGGAGTAACCATGCACAACTCTTTGAAGTTGACAGATTCACCCAACAGAGGAGCCTATCCATTGACAAAACCAACACAACACAGCGCCACGTGCCCAATCAGACTCTGATGAGAGATGGAAACCTCATCAACATTTACTAATACAACTCCGGACTACAGAAAGCAATAACAGTGACAGATTGTGCCCCTCACAAATGCCAATAACATCAAATCTGGCAGGACTCTGAGGGCCAAATCCGCAAAGATCCACCGCAGTCATGGTGAAGTCTCTGCAATCGTGGTGGAGGATCCGCAGTAATAGTGCAGGATCCACAGTCATGGTGGAGGATCCGCAGCCATGGTGGATGATCCGCAGTCATGGTGGATGATCCGCAGTCATGGTGGAGGTGCAAGATCCACAGTCATGGTGCAGGATCCACAGTCATGGTGGAGGATCCGCAGTCATGGTGGAGGATCTGCAGTCATGGTGGAGGATCCGCAGTCATGGTGGAGGATCCGCAGTCATGGTGGAGGATTCACAGTCATGGTGCAGGATCCGCAGTCATGGTGGAGGATCCGCAGTCATGGTGGAGGATCTGCAGTCATGGTGCAGGATCCGCAGTCATAGTGGAGGTTCCGCAGTCATGGTGCAGGATCCGCAGTCATGGTGCAGGATCCGCAGTCATGTTGGAGGATCCACAGTCATGGTGCAGGATCCACAGTCATGGTGGAGGATCCGCAGTCATGGTGCAGGATCCACAGTCATGGTGGAGGATCCACAGTCATGTTGGAGGATCCACAGTCATGGTGCAGGATCCACAGTCATGGTGGAGGATCCACAGTCATGTTGGAGGATCCACAGTCATGGTGCAGGATCCGCAGTCATGGTGGAGGATCTGCAGTCATGGTGCAGGATCCGCAGTCATAGTGGAGGTTCCGCAGTCATGGTGCAGGATCCGCAGTCATGGTGCAGGATCCGCAGTCATGTTGGAGGATCCACAGTCATGGTGCAGGATCCACAGTCATGGTGGAGGATCCGCAGTCATGGTGCAGGATCCACAGTCATGGTGGAGGATCCACAGTCATGTTGGAGGATCCACAGTCATGGTGCAGGATCCACAGTCATGGTGGAGGATCCACAGTCATGTTGGAGGATCCGCAGTCATGGTGGAGGATCCGCAGTCATGGTGGAGGATCTGCAGTCATGGTGGAGGATCCGCAGTCATGGTGGAGGATTCACAGTCATGGTGCAGGATCCGCAGTCATGGTGGAGGATCCGCAGTCATGGTGGAGGATCTGCAGTCATGGTGCAGGATCCGCAGTCATAGTGGAGGTTCCGCAGTCATGGTGCAGGATCCGCAGTCATGGTGGAGGATCCGCAGTCATGGTGCAGGATCCGCAGTCATGTTGGAGGATCCACAGTCATGGTGCAGGATCCACAGTCATGGTGGAGGATCCGCAGTCATGGTGCAGGATCCACAGTCATGGTGGAGGATCCACAGTCATGTTGGAGGATCCACAGTCATGGTGCAGGATCCGCAGTCATAGTGGAGGTTCCGCAGTCATGGTGCAGGATCCGCAGTCATGGTGGAGGATCCGCAGTCATGGTGCAGGATCCACAGTCATGGTGCAGGATCCACAGTCATGGTGGAGGATCCGCAGTCATAGTAAAGGATCTACAGTCATGGTGGAGGTTCCGCAGTCATGGTGCAGGATCCACAGTCATAGTGGAGGTTCCGCAGTCATGGTGCAGGATACACAGTCATGGTGGAGGATCCGCAGTCATGGTGCAGGATACACAGTCATGGTGGAGGATCCGCAGTTATGGTGGAGGATCCGCACTTGTAGTGGAATCTCCATACGTTGCTGTGAAGAGAGTGCGCCGTGCGGAGATTGCGCCACACTGCGGAGTCTCTTTGTGAATTGGACCCAGAGATTGCGTGAACTTTTAAATTGCTTAAAGCAAATGTTTGTGAATCTGGAAGATTGTGTGGTTTCTGCCAGTTTCTGAGGGCCTTACTCAGAGATGGATGCTAATATGAATGTAAATGTGACGTTGTGAAGAAAGTGCAAAATCCTTCAGTGGAAGGTTCTCCTGTAGGAGAGGATCCTGCATTGGTCCCATCGCTCTTACAGATTTGATTCTGCCAGAGGACTCTGCACCAGTGCGTAGCATTAAAGGTACTTCCACTAATCGGAGGACTTTCTATTACCACCCAACTATAGATCAGACCCCTCAGCTCTCTGTGACTCTGTTCTCTTATCGGACAGAGCTGGGAGCGAGAAAAACATGCCGAAATTCAGCACACAGCACAATTGAAACTAATTTCAAAGAAGCAGATTTCCTTTATCTGCCAGAGTTGGGGGGACTTAGAAAGAGATCAAAGCCGAGCACAAACACTATATAAACCAGACCCTTCACTTCTCTGTGACAATGTCCTCTTATCTGTCACAGTTGTGAGCACTTAGGAACAGGCGGAAACACAGCATAAAAGCGCTATAAAATCACGTCCATAACCTCGCCACGTCATAATGATTTTATTACCAGTGTTAGCAGCGCTTAGAATCAGGACGAAGCATATCGTGAAGCATTATATAAACCCAGCCCTTAGTCTCTCAGTGGCTAGTATCACTTTCCTGCCAGCGCTTAGAAACAGATCAAAGCCCAACATAAAGCACTATATAAGCCAGACCCTTACGTTCTCTTAAAAACAGACCGAAACACTTCATAAAGCGCTATAAGAGTTAAGTCCATGCTCTCTCCGTGTCATGCTTCTTTTACTGCCAGAATTAGGAGCGCTTAGAAACCGACCGACGCCCAGCATGAAGCACTATATAAACCAGACCCTTAATAACTCAGTAGCTCGTTTTTCTTATCCGTCAGAATTGCAAGCGCTTAGAAACAGAGCAAAGCCCAACGTAAAGCACTATATAAGCAAGACCCTAACTTCTCTATGGCACTGTTCTCTTCTCTGTCACAGCTTTGGGCACTTAAGAACAGACCGAAACACTTGATAAAGCGCTATAAAAGTTAGGTCCAAAACCTCTCCATGTCATGTTTCTTTTACTGTAGAATTAGGAGCGCTTAGAAGCGGACCGAGGCCCAGCCTGACGCACTATATAAACCCGCCCCTTTGTCTCTCAGTGGCTCCTTTCACTCATCTGTCAGAATTGCGAGCGCTTAGAAACAGATCAAAGCCCAACATAAATCACTATATAAACCAATTGCTTAATCACTCTGGGGAAGCTTCTCGTATCCGCTAGAGTTGTGGCCACTTAGAAACAGCCCACGAAGCGCTAGAGGAGTCAGGCTCACAATCTCTCAATGCCCTCGTTTTTTATTGTCAGAGTTAGGAGCGCTTAGAAACAGCTCGAAGCCCAGCGCGCAGCGCTTGACGAGCCCGCACTCACCTCCCAGCCACTCGGAGGAGATGTTCTGGAGCAGGGTGAAGGGGATGCAGAAGAAGGTGACCAGCAGGTCGCTGGCCGCCAGGGAGCAGATGAACATGTTGGTGGCCGTCCGCATGGCCTTCTTGCGCACGATGATGAAGACCACCAGGCTGTTGCCCAGGAGCGCCAGGGCGAAGATGAAGATGTAAAGAACAAGAAAGACCACCTTGGCGCCAGGGGGCAGCTCGGGGATGTAGACCAGTGGCTTGATGCCGTACGCCGCGATGAACTCCTGGCGGGTCATGTTGTGCTCGAGGAGCAGGCGGGTCAGCGCCTCTGGGGTGACGTTCAGCCGGCCGTCCATGGTGGCTCCTGGGGGGTGGCGGTGGGGGAGTCTGGGGGGGTCGTGGCCCGAGTGCTCCTACATGCCGGGGCCATCAATGCCTCCACCAGAGGTGGCCAACTGCTTTCTGCCTGCCGGAACGGTGCTGCATCGGTCGCTACCGCTCTAAAGTCAGGATTGTAGCGCCTAGAAGGTCAGGTAACATTCACAGAAGGTTACCGCGGCTGGACCGGTGTTGGATCGAATACACAGGAGCATCGCCATAGTGCCGGCATGAATTACCCCGCTGCACATGGTCAAACTTCCTCTGACATCTATCGAAAGTCCCTTCTCCGATGTCAACAGTTCTTAGAGCTTCAAAGTGCAGAAGAAAGGCCGTCTGTCAACCCTGTTGATGGTAACTCACGTGGCTTAAGCCTCTTGGGCTCTCACATTATACTATCGCCATTAAATCTAGAAGACGTGGTCAATCTTTCTTCTATACAACTTCTTCCAGTGCTCTAACGATACTCGCCGGAATAATAGCGCCTAGAAGCTCAATCAAAAGTTCAATCCATTCTGGACCGTATTTCGTCACGTGTCATCGGTAACTCCTTGACAGGGTGACTATCCTTCGTCGTTCTCCCGGTCCGTCAATGCTTCGCCTGCTTCACGCTCAACTTTATAGTGCTTAGATGTCCCGTGATCTTTACGTGTCCACGCCTCGTTAAGATTTTACTACGGGAACCTGTGAAGTGCGCTCGAGAAATGCACGTGTTCACTCACTTCTATCTGAGGCGCCTGGAGGGATTCGAATAGCCGATAAGGGTTCCTCGATGGACCCCGAGTCCAGGAACCCTGGCTTGAGCGAGAGTTTTTGAATGCTCCTCACCAATCCAAGTTCTGGGTGAATAACAGGGTCCGTTAAATACGCTTCTGCTGCGAAATGCAACATCTATTTGCCTTTACTAAATAGGGAAATGTGGTTCAACTCGTACTCCCGCCTGCAGTAGGCGCGTTATCCCACGGAGCAATCTATTAGTCCTCTCTTCGGCATATCCATCTTACATTTTTGGCACAGAATGACAGTTTTATAGTTGCAGGACCTCCGTGTGGTATCGATATTGTAACAGTTTGACTTTCCGCCAGTCTATAATATTTGCAAATGTTTGAGTGCAGATCAGTAAGTGAATAAGACTTTCTCGGAGGGCTCGCGAACCTCAGGTACTTCCGGGTCCTCTCCCAGCTAAAGCTGAGGTGGTCCCAAGTGCGTGCTGCGATGCTCGCTGACAGTGGTACCCGGACAGCGGCGGGATGCTGGGGATGGAGGCGGTTGCCTGGCAGCCGCAGGATGGAGTGAGCCGGGCACTCCGACTGCCGCGCTACCGGGCTGGCGGCGAGCTGGGGATTGAGGCAGCGGCGGAGGGGGTGGTGACTGCCTCCTGATTGGACGAGCAGCCGTGAGTCCTGGGCGAGTCAAAGGTATCCATCCTCATCATCGGTAGGATAAAGCCAACCCTGTGGGAGGATAGCGGCAGATTAGCCGAAAGGGAGGCAGGAACATGTGTCCACTGGTCCAGGGGTGCTAGGAAGCGACATATGAGGGGGGCTTTGGAAGGCGGGGGGCAGAAGCAGCTACTTGTCGAGAGTCAGACGCCTGTCAGGAGTGCTTCTGAAAAACCATTGTCGCATGGAGAGAGTACACGACGGTGTTTCTGGAAGGCCAGTATAGCAGGGACAGAGTCAGTCACATTTAAGTCCTGTGTTTCTTAAAGGGCAGTAGGGCTGGGACAAGGCTACTGAGTAGTGACTTATTAAGTCACAGTTTCTGGAAGGCAAGGAAGGCGGGGGCAGAGTTAGTTGAATGTCAGCTCCGTGCTTCTGGAAGGTAAGAAGGACTGGGACAGATCCAGTTACATGTCAGGCCCATGCTTCTGGAAGGTAAGTAAGGCTGGGCCAGAACCAGTTACCTGTCAGTCCCGTGCTTCTGGAAGGCAAGTAAGGCTGGGGAAGAGTCAATTACATGCAAGGCCCGTGCTTCTGGAAGGTGAATAGGAGTGGGACACAGCCAGTTACATGTCAGGCCCATGCTTCTGGAAGGCAAGTAGGGCCAGGGCACAGTCAGCTACATGCAGGGCTTTAAGTGGAATAAAAAAACTGATGGGGTCTCATATGGGCATGGCCACTGTAATCAAGGGCGTGGCTTAAAACACTTAAGCTAAAAATCTGTGTTTAGCATAGTGTGCTGCACCAGTGGTATTTTGCTGCTTCTGTCCATTCATCCAGATATATAACACAAAATGAAGCATTACACCTAGAAGAAGCCAGGACTGTTGGCTTTGTCAATGGTTGTAAATTGCATAAGATAAATAAGCAACAACTGGTACACTTCGTTGTATATAATATTGAAAATGCTACTCACTCTTGTGTGCAAGGTTGTGGCCTAAGCCTAGAGCAGTGGACCTTCGAGCTGAAAAATCAGGTTGAGCCTGACGTCGGGATTCAAAAAATGAATATGCCCTTGTGAAATGTAACCGGTGCTCATGTAAAGGGCTCCAAATGTGAGTTATATATAACTGAAACATTAGTCTCTTTGAATCAACATCAAAGGCAGTGAGGGGTAGTACTATTGAGGTGCTAAGGTTTTTTATTTTCACCCTGAGGGTAAAAATGGAGAGCCCCATAGGGACCAGTCTCAGCACCAGCTTTTAAAAACTACCGGCAGGACCTGGCCCACTTAAAGCCCTGGCTACATGTTAGGCCTGTGCTTCTTGAAGGCAAGTAAGGCTGGGACAGAGTCAGCTAAATGTCAAGCCCATGTTTCTGGAAGCTAAGTAGGACTGGGACAGTTACATGTCAGGCCCGTTCTTCTGGAAGGAAAGTAAGGCTGGGGCAGAGACAGTTACATGTCAAGCCCGTGCTTCTGGAAGGCAAGTAAGACTGGGACAGAGTCAGCTACATGTTAGGCCCTTGTTTCTGGAAGCTAAGTAGGACTGGGACAGAGTTAGTTACATGTCAGGCCCGTGCTTCTGGAAAGTAAGTAAGGCTGGGACAGAGTCAGCTACATGTCAGGCCCATGCTTCTGGAAGGGAAGTAGGACTGGGACAGAGCCAGTTACATGTAAGGTCTGTGCTTCTGGAAGGTAAGTAAGGCTGGGACAGAGCCAGTCACATGTCAGGCCCATGCTTCTGGAAGGTAAGTAGGACTGGGACAGAGCTAGTTACATGTAAGGCCCAATCTTCTGGAAGGCAAGTAAGGTTGGGAAAGAGTGAGGCCCGTGCTTCTGGAAGGCAAGTGAGGCTGGGTTAGAGTCAGATAAATGTCAGGCCCGTGCTTCTGAAGTACCGAAATATAAATAAGACCATATAGAGCTATACTTACTGATAGCCCCAATACCAATTACCAATAACCAGTCAGTTGGCAGTGAAGAAGGTACAATCATTTATTATACAACAACTCTGCCAGAGGAGCCTCTCGCGACCTAACCCCTCGAGGTCCGCCGAGAAGACTGCTGGCACATTATCAAGAGATCACATAGATACTGTTACATTTCGAAACCGTTACCTAAGAAGGAAAAATACAAGTTGGTACAGGTTGCTGAAAAGGAAAGACCATATATGGCATACAAAGCAACTTCAGTTCAGCTCAGCTCGTTATAGCAAGGTCGATGAGGGTAACTCCCTTCTGCCTGTCTCAGGAGGGTTCGCACAGCGCCTCCTGGAATGTGCTTATCCGGCCTACCCCCACCTATAACCTTGACAGGCCTAACATGCAGGAGCAGCAGTTTGTTGCAGTTGTCATGCTATTTCTTAAGGGAACAACCCTTACCGACTATAACAGTTGGTTTTTACTAGTGCTACAGGTAAGCTAGGCCACAAAATGGCGCTGGTCGGGTTAAGTTATAATACCCGTCAAAAGGCAGAAACTCATATAGCTTGAGTAGCAACCACTAAATTATTAATTTATGTGAAACCCACTAATGCACGAGTACCTATACTGAACTGAATAGATACATCACGCAAATTTCTAAACGATACTGTGTGTCCTCAGTTTACTCACAAGGCCTAATTTAGACTTCAGTTCCTTAAACCCTCCTTTTAGCGAGATGTAGCAAACTATTGAGGGACTAATCCTGGAAAACCTCCTCATCAATGGCCATCAACTCATGAATCTCCTGTTGGAGCATCTGGGTTTTGGAAAATATGGGAGAGGGGACAATCAAGGCTGTAAGTTTAGCAGCACAATAAGAGCAACAGGCAGGACCACATTGCATACAAAGACAGCAAGTGAATAGAATGCCAGCAGCCCCGGCCTCTATCATTAATAATTTCCATCCCCATGCTGATAGGAGTCCCCAGAACAAACCAGAGAGTGACCAGGATTCATTGTCTGTGTGTATTTCTGAGGCTGTGCCATGTAACTTCTGAATTGCTAAATGAACTGTGGGGGCGGAGTCTGGGATGTAAACACAGCAGGAGCTGCCGATCACGCGGCATGCTCCTCCTTGATCAGCCAATATAACGTCTAAAACCATCCGATTTTTAAGCGAGACAAGTCTCATGGCCTGAAGCTCTTCCGTCATGTTTGTCATAATATCCGTAGTAATATTGATAACATTTTCCATCACCCTGGACAATCGCCTAACTTCTCTACTAGTAAATATTGGACCCCAGATTGGAAATAATCCCTTGGCAACATCATAAAACTGTTGCAATGAAGTGTCAGTTTGATCATCTTCGGACATGCCGAGTTGCCTCCTGCGTCTGCTAGGAACTGCATTGGAATCATATAATTGGTGAGTTTTATGATAATTTGAAGGTGCTATATACACTGGGGGGGTACCAGAAAGACAAATAACATTGACCTGCCCATCCCCGAGGTAACCAAGTATAAGCATTTTCCCCACATAAAAAAATAAACATTTGGAGGGGTCAATAACGGCGGGCTGCTAAAAATCTTCATTTTCTAGGTATAGTTACAAAGACTATTCCCGACCTGTACATGTCCCATACCTTGTACACAGAAAGCGGAGGAGGTATTCAAAATGGGTACTGGCATAATTCGCTCGCTAGTAACATTTCTGGTAATAAACTGCTCGAAATACTGTGTATGATTGAAGTTAGTGAAATCATAAAGTACATTTTTCAACCAAGTACTGTTTTCATGAGTGGTGTATAAATTCATATTGGCATTTGGATCCAAAGATCCCTCCCCATCATTTCCTGCTGGATCAAAACCTTGGTGTGTCTCGATATAAGCTAAGATCATGTTATAGTCCTTCTCCGTGTACTGTTTAGGGTTCTCTACATAATGGTTATACATGATCGATAGCATCTGGAACCATGCTTTGCAGCTTCTTAAATATGATAAGGGTAAGGAGAGGAATACATCATGTTTGTGCATGACTGATGGCAAAAGGCCACAAACCCAACAATCTGTAATGTTAGTGTTACTATGCGTTTGATGGAGCATTTCCACAAATACATTTTTAGCATATGTCTGACGATGTCTTTCCTTATGGGGAGCCAAGGAAAACAACAAATGTTCTGGGGGAGCAACAGTAGTTTTCATCATTGTTTGCATCGGATACTGGTACTCTAAATATATGAATACACTCATAAAAAGTACGAATATAACCGCTATCACTACTACAATGGCTATTTTCACACGCATGGTCCAAGCAGAAAACATGGGTACATAAAAAGGTAAATGTCGCGGAGCAAAAGGGCGTTCTTCTTCAGGCACAATACGACCAAAGGGGTACATTCCTAGCTAAAATTCCAAAACTACACTGGGCCAAAGCAGACCTTCCTGCCAGAGGGTTCTTCTTCCCTCTGTCCGTCTAGAGTTTCACAGGCAGACTCCTATTGTTCATCTCAAAAACCATCAATTCGTGTTGCACTTCGTGATGCAGCGAGGAAGTCAAGCGTACAACCTGGGCCCTGGAATGCAAAAGTCTTTCTTTCTGAACAGAGCAAAATATCAAAGTTCCAGCTCTCAATGGGTTTAGTCCAGTGTCTCGCTCAGTACCTCAGAAAAGAATCTAGCAAACCCTATTTATTCAAGTCTTTCCTTATCTCCTAGCCATTTCGTCTGAGGTACCGTGATGTTTTCTTGGCCGCAGGTTGTAACAGACATGACCCGGGACTTCCTGATCAGAAAATAACACAAGAGAAGGTGTGTTTCCTTCATCAGAGCCACTACTAACGGAAGTGACAGCGACAGGATCAGGGGCAATTGCAGATTCCACTGGTGCTGCCTCACCCGATCCCGTTACTCCTTCTTCTTACCTCTGCTCTATTTCACGGGCGTCGGAAAAACGAACAAATCTGGTGGCTCTCTCACTTTCCTGTGTCAGAATTCCATCGGGATGCTGCTGATGATAAGGAAGCGGGAGGGGCAGCTTCTTCAGGTGGGTCACATGGATCCAGTGTCTTTTCCCGTCCACCTTCACTGCTGTCCGTGTCGCCAGGAGAATCTGGTATGGCTTAGACCACCTTGGAGCTAGGCTGGTGTCTCGCTGATATTTCTTAACCAGTACCCATTGACAAGGTTCCAAACAATGTGCGGGGCCCTCTGGCAGGGGCTGCAACACGGATGCTACCTGCTGATGAATAGAACGAAGATCTTTAGTCAGAGTGCACAGATAGTCTATTAACATAGGATATTCAACATCTTTAAATGATCTCGGCCTAGGTACTCCCCATACATTAGCAGGACGTCCAAAAATTACTCCATAAGGCGATAGGCCAGAACGTGAATGAGGGGTAACTCATAACGACATTAGGGCCAAGGGTAGGGTGTCAGGCCATTTTAGGTTAGTACTTTGTTGGATTTTTGCCATCTTTAGTTTCAAGATTCCGTTATATTTCTCAACTAATCCTGCTGACTGAGGATGTCGAGCTGCATGGAATTCCATTACAGATATACTAAACAAGGGCCCCATTAAAATGTCCCCCTTTGTCTGACCAAATCAAACGGGACAACCCAAATCTTGGGATAAACTCTTTGAGAAGAGCTTTTTCTGTTGCCAAGGCAGTGGTTTCTTTAGTCGGGTAGGCCTCAACCCATTTGCTAAAAGCACATACCACCACTAAGACGTATTTCAGGTTGTTGACGCGCTCCATATGGATATAATCCATCTGGAGCACTTCAAAACGTAAGGTCGGGGGTGCAAAGTTCCCCCTCAGAACAGTTTCCCCTTTTCCCGGATTATGTTGCAAACAGACCATACAATATTGGTCTAAATTGACAGGCGTCTTCTGAATATTGGGGTTATTCCGTACTGGGTCCAATAAGGCACAAATGCGTTTCTCCCCAATATGAGCCGGGCCAAGAGCCATAGTTACAACGGCCTATACCAGAGCATTGGGTGATAGCCATCGTTGTCTTTCAGTCAAACCCACCCAACAATTATTTTCATCCAACCTTCCCACCTCCTGCTCCCATCGAACCAACTCAACCGGGGTAGCCTCTTTCTGTATTTCTTGCACACTTTCTATGGTATTATTAAACAAATAAGATTCCTCCACCCACCTTGCAGAAGAAGTTACAAACATAGAGGTGAGTGTGGACTGGGCCGTTTGTTTAGCGATTTGGTAAGCAAAAGCATTCCCTTCCCCTACATCATCCACTACTGCCTTATGTGCACTGCATTTTATTATTGCTACTCTTTTGGGTAATGTCAGAGCTGTAAGCAATCGCAACACCAAGGGACCATTCTGTATTTTCTGACCATGAGAGGTAAGGAAACCTCTTTCCTTTCACAGACGCCCGAAGCTATGGGCCACGCCAAAGGCATATTGGCTGTCAGTATAGATGTTAACCTCTAACCCCTCGCTCAATTCACAGGCTCGTAATATTGCCACTAGCTCAGCAGCCTGAGCTGATCAATAGGGCACTCGAGAAGTCTCAACCACTGTTTTAAGTGTTGTCACTGCATATGCAGCTGTTGTTGTACCATCTGCTCACTTGAAACAAGAACCATCCACATACAATTCCCCTTGGGGGTCAGATAGCGGAATGTCTGTGAGGTCAATTCTCCCCTTCATTTTTTCTTCTGTCCGATATATACAATCATGTACATCGTTTTTAGTTTCATCCGAAGGGAAAGGTAGCAATGTGGCAGGATTTAAAGTACGACATTGCTTATTTGTGATATGCGGGGCAAACAAAGTTAATTCATAACCAATAAGGCGTGCACTCGTAAGATGCTGTATTTTCATTTTATTTAACAAGGCATCCACATCATGAGGCACCATCACTGTTAGGCTAGAATTTAGAACGAGCCCCATACATGTAAAAGTCTGTGCTCAAGTGAAAAGAGGAAGATAAGTAAAAAGAGTAATCCAATATTTAGAAACGTAACTAAGGTTCTATTCACTTAGTATATAGCGCCTGCCCCACGTATTTTAATCATACGCTCAGTCTACAGGTTTTCAATGGTGAAGAGGGGAATGAGAAAGGGGTACAGACGTCAAAAATGGGGGGGGGGGAGATTGTCAAACAATCTCCCCCCCCCCCCATTTTTGGGCACATACTTTTACACTCTTTACTGCACCTGACAGTTTCTCCCCAACTCTTGGGATCTTTTAATATTTTGTATATAGGATTGTGAAATAAATTGGCAGACTTTTTTGCTGCTTTATAATTATTGGTGTTCACAATTATTATTTTGGGTATCATTACTGAGACTACTAACGCATTTGGCTTTCTGTTGCTTTCCTTTTTTTATATTGCAGGATAAAGTCCCATGGATTAACTCAGATTTAATATGAGTTGTGCATTCATTGTTGTTTAATGAATTGTGTCTAGGACCACTTTTTCTACAACTCCTGAAGACCAAAACGGTCTGCTTCTGGGTTACACCCGTAGGACTCCGGCGTGGGGCCACTAGCAGCTGAGGCTCTCCTGATCGGGAGAGCGGAGTAATTTCCCAAACTGCGGTCAGGCCACCCCCTCGACCAAGATTACCTTTTCTAACGTCCCGTCTTTTTCCGATTACGGAGGGACGACCCCAACGCGGAGTCCCGGCGGAGTCGCCAACTGAAGTACCGAAATATAAATAAGACCATATAGCGCTATACTTACTGATAGCCCCAATACCAATTACCAATAACCAGTCAGTTGGCAGTGAAGAAGGTACAATCATTTATTATACAACTCTGCCAGAGGAGCCTCTCGCGACCTAACCCCTCGAGGTCCGCCGAGAAGACTGCTGGCACATTATCAAGAGATCACATATGTACTGTTACATTTCGAAACCGTTACCTAAGAAGGAAAAATACAAGTTGGTACAGGTTGCTGAAAAGGAAAGACCATATATGGCATACAAAGCAACTTCAGTTCAGCTCAGCTCGTTATAGCAAGGTCGATGAGGGTAACTCCCTTCTGCCTGTCTCAGGAGGGTTCGCACAGCGCCTCCTGGAATGTGCTTATCCGGCCTACCCCCACCTATAACCTTGACAGGCCTAACATGCAGGAGCAGCAGTTTGTTGCAGTTGTCATGCTATTTTTTATGGGAACAACCCTTACCGACAATAACGGTTGGATTTTACTAGTGCTACAGGCAAGCTAGGCCACAAAATGGCGCTGGTCGGGTTAAGTTATAATACCCGTCAAAAGGCAGAAACTCATATAGCGTGAGTAGCAACCACTAAACTAATAATTTATGTGAAACCCACTAATGCACGAGTACCTATACTGAACTGAATAGATACATCACGCTAATTTCTAAACGATACTGTGTGTCTTCAGTGTACTCACAAGGCCTAATTTAGACTTCAGTTCCTCACTTCTGGAAGGCAAGTAGGACCGGAACAGAGTCTAAGCCAGTGCTTCTGAGAGGCCAGCGAGACTGGCGCAGAGCTGGTCACATAATACTTTTGTTCCTTTGTAAAACCGGGGCAGAGTCAGTCATAGCTTCGGTTAGTGTCTCTGGAAGACCTGCAAGGAACTTTGACTTTGACAGACAGATCATGCAGACCAATAGTCACATCTGGCCTGCACCTCCGATGATCCTAAACGACCAGAAGATGAGACAGAGTCAGTCACATTACGCCAGGGACTTTGAAATGTGCCAGAGGAAGAGATCCGTCGGTGGTGACTCTGAAAGATAAATGAGGCAGAGTAAATCACACATCAGGCCAGTCTCAAAATGCAGGGTACCAGGAGGAGCGTCTCTTTAGCGGGTCTACCCCTGGGCGTCTTCGCACAATGGAACAGGCTACGTCGACGGATAGGTAGGTTAGTTTGTTTAGAGGCGGGGCTTAAGTAGACTATATAGGGAGGTCCTTTGGGCAGCAAGGTACTTGTGAGGCAGTGCTTAGAACAGGTAGACTAGGGTGAGAACATTTCTGAATGAGGGGTAGTTACAGTCAGGTAAGGCGGGAGATACGTTTTTAATTTGCCTAGCATAGTAAGGCAATGGGGGAATAACGAGGAGGTGCGTAGTGCGATAAGGGTTTTATGCGAAGCAGGGAGAGTGGACCTTTTGAAACCTGGTGTTCTGGGTGAGGCCTGAGTAGGTTTGGAGCAGTCGAAACGAAGGGCTGCTGGGGCAGTATGTTTACCAGTTGCAGCAAAAAAGAAAGTAAAAATAGACGGTTCAAATAGGAAGCGTAAATTACCTCAGGAAGCGGAAGGGGTCGGAGGTCTAGGCTCGCGTCAAGAAGTTCCAGTGGTGTTGTCCGTTGAAAATAAAAAGAATGTGGTGGTGGGGGGACAGCAGGCAATTCATGCAATTCCCCAGCGGTCTACCAGGTGGTCTGCGGGAGGAGTTTCCAGGCGGAAGGGAGGAGCTCGAAGGGTGGAGGAGGTTACGTCGGCCACTGATAGGCAGACAGAGTAAGTTTTGGGTGTGACGCCTCGTGGTGCTAGAGCGTTGCATTTTGAGGAGGACACGTATATATCCGAAGGTTTTCTCGCCAGGGGAAGACGCGCGTAGTGAGAAAACGCCCACCTGCTCAATGAATGGCAGTGGCGAACCTCGGGAAAAATTGCGCAGACGTACGGCACTGGATGACACAACTCTAATTAATTGTGGGCCTTTAAGGTCCTTAGAGAAGAGGAGGGAGTTCTTAAACACTGACACAACAGCAGGTCAGGTGTATATTATTGAGAATAATTCAAGCGGCAAGTCAGTAAATAACCTTTTAAAGCTGTGAATGTGAATATTTAAAAGCAAGAAGTGCCACAAGACATCACCCTTACAGATGCTCAAAGTGCGGCTTCGGCTAAGGTTTATGATTTCGGCCAACATTTCAGGAATTTGCATGTAGAAAAACAAGCAGGTGGAAGGGGTGAAGACGGGGGTCATAGGTCAAGCAATTTAATTGATTTGGATGCAGTAGAGTATATTTCTTTTCCAAAGTCAAAGGAGGTTAACCGCATGCGTGTGGGCGGAATTCCGCTCGCACGCTGAGATTTTTAAAACCGCACTTTACATGACGAGCTGGGCTCGTCATCAGCGTGCGAGGAGGCTACCTCATGACGAGCCCAGCTCGTCATCAGCGTGGAAGGGGTTAACAGAGTTAGATGGGGTCAGTGGGTGTGGGTGGAGAATACTGATATAGGTAGGTTATCCAACAAGTAGGTTGGCACTGCAGAATTTCTAGGTCAGCACAGTCAAAAGAATTATCAGAGAGCGGATTTGGTGGAAGAATACAGCAGACCAGTTTACATGCCAATGGAGCACGAGGCAGGTCTTTCATGTTGGTCTGAAGAACAAGGAAGATCAGTGGCAGATTTTCCTTCCTCGAGGGCGCACCATAAACAATTGTCTGCATCTCAGTGAAGGTCGTATGATGGCAGGGTAGGAGATGGTGAGAAGCAGGGTGATGTTGGTTTAAGTGAATGTGATGAGCTTTTTGGACTATGATGAAGAGTGTGAAGAATTGGAAGAACACGAGTTGAGAGAACAAGAATATCTTGTGCGCATGGAAGATATGTCTGACAGCATAAGGGGGAAAGGGGAATTAACAGGCCAAAATTGTGTTCTTAGTATATTGCAGAAGTCTGGAGCAGACCGCACAATGAATCAAAATGCAAAGAAAAGGAAGTTACAGTCATGTGATGTGGAAGAAATTTGAAAGAAGGAATCACAATTGCCAAAAGGTAAGGTATTATGGTGGGCAGTGTGGAACAACAAGAGGGATGCTTCTTCAATTCACAAAGAAACACTTGGTCAAGGGGGTAGATTGATGATGAATTGTTGTACAAATACCCACGAGGATAAAAATGTTTGAGTTGATGAGCAAAAAAATGCAAAGGAGGTGAATACTAAAAAGATGATGTGTGACAAGCAGAATCAAAGTGAAAAAGATAACAGCAAAGATAATCATGTCGAAAATTAAGAAGATAATGAGAAAGAGAAAAATGTACATAAAAGATTACCATATATGGGCATTGCGATGCCTTTAGGATCTTAGAAAAAATAAAAAACAGAATCCGGAATCATGAGTAGACATATTTAAACTGTTACATAGGGACATTCAAGCAAAAGAAGGTTCTAAAGAAGAAGAGTGGGAGTTAGCTAGGAAACCAAGAGTTCCTAAATCTATTGAAAATTGGACCTCTGCATTCTTAATCTATTTAAGTATATAGTGTGAGAAACATCCGGACAGGCCTGTGGTAATTTTGAAATCATACGTAAAGCCAAAATGCATTTCGGTACGTATGCCTGGCTGAAATACGATGAAAAGTTCAGGGCCAGGGTTAGGTTAAATAATGACAAACCATGAGGAGATATCGACTTTGAAATTATGGCTTTAATGGATGTCATCTATGCAACCTCCAGCAACTACACATACAGCAAGCACTTTGCCAATCACTTATCAGTCTTTTCAGTATCGTCCCACCCAAGCTGGGTTGGGGTGGTACTGGAAAAGGGAGCTTGTGTCAGACAATTTTGCTGTCACAAGCATGAACACTCCCATTGTGGGGGAAAACATCCTCTCAAATACATTTGGGGACAAAAGCAGGCTTCCGATGGAAGAGGTCAGCAATTACAACATAATCCAAAAGGCTCATACTACAATTAGATTAGAGATTTTGGGCCAGATGTAGGTAAATAGCATTTACCGATTCAAAAATACCAATTTTTACCGATTCGGTATTTTCGAATCGGTAAATGCAATGTAGAAAATCATTCAGTAAAAATTACCGAATCGTTAAGAATCGGTATTTACAGAATCGGTATTTACCGATTCGGTAATTGCCATTCATTCCTATGGGCCTGGAGGCCCATAGAAATGAATGTCTATTACCGAATCGGTAAATACCGATTCGGTAAAAGGGTGAAAACATTGAAGTGTGGCAGGGTATCACTTTGACACCCTGTTGCACCCCTCAATTGTGTATGGGTGCACATACTGCAGACATACATGCCCTAAGGGCATGTATGTCTGCAACATGGCATTGAAGCAATTTGCATAAAATTGCTTTTTGGGGTGTTTTCGTTATTTACCACCAACTTGTACTTGGTGTAAATAACGAATCCTAACAAGGCATAAGCACTCATTTAAGTGCTCCCTACATTAGGAATTCCGAAAGCTACCGAATCGGTATTTAAGCAATCGTTAATTTACCGATTCCCTAAATTACCGATTCGGTAAATTACCGAATCGTTAATTTCGGCCCCTACATCAGAAAAGCCTATTACCGGTTGGTAACGGCCGAAATTCGTTAATGTTGGCCGTTACCAACCGGTAATAGCCTTCCTACATCTGGCCCTTTATCTTTATGGCTTCAGAATTATCCAAATGGTGAAGCAGCTTCCAGTTTATTCTGGGGTTTTAAAGATGGTTTCAGGATTGGGTACCAAGGGCCAAGGCAAAAAAGATGGGGGGATAATTTGAAATCGGTGAAGGAGCTGCAGATTATTGTTCAAGAAGTATTGACTTAAGAGTTATGGGCAGGCAGGATTGCAAGCCCCTTTTTACAGTGCCCAATTTTCAAATTTGTTTGTTTCACCTTTATGTCTAGTGCCCAAGAAAACACCAGGTGAATATAGATTGATTCATCATTTATCTTGGCCATAGGGTCAATCTGTGAACAATTTTATTTCTAAAGCAGATTCAAGTGTGTCTTATGCATCAGTAGATGATGATTTGAAACTGGTATGAACTGCAGGTAGGGCAGCTGAACCAGCGAAAAGTGACATACAATCAGCATTTCATTTATTACCAATTCATCCTGCAGATTTTAAGCTGCTTGGCATGCAGTTTGGTGGTGCTTTTTATGTCGATAATGTCCTTCCTATGGGCTGTTCTATTTCATGTGTGTTATTCGAGTTTTTCAGCACTATTTTCAATGTTTTTTTATGGAAAAGAGTGGCCATAGACTTGTTTGCAATTATCTGGATGAATTTATGTTCATTGGCGAAAAGGATTCAGGCAATTGTTTAAAAGCTTTGCAAGTGTTTCAGAATTTGGCACAGGAGCTTGGATTACCTTTGGCTCAGGAAAATGACAGAAGGCCCAAGCACAAGATTGCCATTTATAGAAATTGAAAATGATACGACAGAAATTACAGCTCTCAGCTACAAAGGTACAAGAGATATGGCTATTTTTGCTTTCAGTTTTGGATAAAGAGAAATTGGAACTTAAGAATGTACAAAAACTATTAGGCTACTTACATTTCGCACGCAGAGTAGTCAGATCTGGAAGGACATTTTGTAGACGTCTGGCCATAGCTATGTCTGGGGCCTACTTACCTCAACATAGGATAAGAATCACCAGAGCTATTAGAGAGGATTTGTCTGTTTGCTTGAAGGTTTTGGATGAGTTCAATGGTGTGTCATTGCATTTTGTAGATGAAGACACTAAATGGCAGTTTTAGATTTTCTCAGACGCTTCCAGCTCAAAAGACTTTGCCATATTTTGGGATGGTCTCTGGTGTGCTGAGAGTTGACCACAATCACGGTTGCAGCAAGGCCGCAGTATTGCCTTTTTAGAACTATTTTCCTTGGTAGTGGCTCTGCACATTTGGGGTGACAAATTCCGGAACAGATTGGTTATGTTCAATGAGATAACCTCACTGCTGTAGAATTAGTTAACAAGCAGAAAGCAAAATATTTAAATGTGCTTAATTTGTTGAGAGCATTTATGCCGAAATGTTTGCAACTTAACATAGTATTCAAAGGGAGGCAAGTTCCGGGATAAAAAAATAACATTACAGACGGGTTGTCTCGATTTCATTGGCAGATGCTTCACAGCCTGGTACCGGGTGCACACAGCAACAAGACACAGATCCCGCAGAACCTCTGGGCCTGGGGGCATTGAAGACAGTGGAGCTTGTAGAAAAATCATTAGCCCCATCCCCTCGTCGAAGTTATAAGAAAGCATGAACTGAAGTCTTAAGTTATGGTAACACTAAGGGGTCTATTAGTAGGCCGGGAGGATCGCCACCGCCCACATGGAGGTGGTGATCTGCCTGCCATTTACCACCACCCGCATGCCATTTACCCCCGCCATAATATGATGGCGGGGGTACCGCTGTGGACGGAAAGACCGTCCGCCGCTTTTCTGCCGGTCGCTGATTCGACCAGGTGGAAAAGGGTATAACATTGTGGCGGTGTCTGCAAAACACCGCTATTCATATTATAATGTAGGCGGAGATGTGCCTTTCCATGGGGGTGTTGCCGCCATAGAAAGGTTTGTGGTGTCTATATGTGGGGGCCCGTTGCGGGCCCCCAGGGTGTTGGGTGGGTGCACATGGGGGGTACCTATGGTAACCCCCTGCATTTGCATGCACATTGTGGCAGGCACCTCGCGGTGCCTGTCACGTTGTGCATGCAAATGCACAACATGCCTGTTTAACATTGTGGCGGGTGGTGAATACAGCATCGTCCACCAAAATGTTAACTATACAGGATGCGAGCGCCATGGTGGCGGTCGCATCCTGATAGGTACAGCAGGACCTCCACACCTCTTGCAGTCGTGCCCGTTGACCATTACGGTGGCGGGCAGACATTGTCCGCCCGCCATTGTAATAGACCCCTACGTATGAAGAAGAACATTCAGAGTCTAAAAGGGAACAACTCATTTTAGGTTTTGTTTTCTATTTAATTCAAAAAGGTTTATCACAGACAACCATTTCTGTTACACTTGCAGGAATTTCATTTTATGGACACTTATGGTGGGGTTATGATCTGGTTCAAGGTGTTTTGGTTAGGAAAGTTTTAAAAGGTTTGAGTAAAAAACAACAGGACCAGATATTATTGAGAGAGCCTGTACCTTTTGAATTGTTGCAACAATTGTTGCTGTAGCTCCCATTTTGTTTTATAATAAATTTAAAGAGCTGTTGTTTAGATTATGCATGTTATGGTTATTTTTTGAGGCTTTTAGAGCATCTGATTTACTTGGTTTGAGAGGGCAGGGAGGAAATAGAAGTGATGAGTTATTTCTGGAATATGATCACATAAGGATTTAGTTGAGAGCATCTAAAACAGATCAAGTGGGGAGAGGTAAATGGGTTTGTTTGAATAAGAACAGAGTTTCGGGTTGTTGTCCAGTTGAAGAATGGAAACATTTTATAAAGTGGGAGCTGAAGACAAGTGATTTCATTTTGCCGTGCAGATGGTAACAAAGTGACTATTTCAAACTTATTAGCTATTTTAAGGAAATCCATAATTAGCTTGGGGAAAATCCATTTAGCTATGGCACACATTACTTTTGTGTTGGGGCTGCAACTGAAGCTGCAAGATTGGGTTGGTCATGATCTTAATCAAAGAGAATCGGGCAATGGAAATCAAACTGTTGTGAAAAGTATGTAAGAAAATAGACATTGATGCAGCACACAATTTGCTAATTTCCTTTTCTTTTAACCGCAGGTTGTGTTCATGCGCAACAAATATATGGCTATTCTCTTGGACTCCCAATTATCAGACACGAAGTGGTATGGAGGGGTAAATGTGGTGGTGTGCATTGGGGGAGTTTGTTGCCTGTCTTAACAAAACATTTTCTCATTCAGAGGATGCCCTGACATTTAGTTAATACATTTAGGTGAAGACGATTCAGTCAATTTATCTAGTTTAGCATTAATAACATGATTGAAATTGGACTTGTCAGTTATAAAGCATAGTTGGAGAGGCACATGCTTGATTTGGACTGAATTTTTGCCCAGGAAACAGTGGAAAGGATCATAAAACCATGTAGCCATAGACAAAGCTCAAAGAAAGTTAAGCAGGGCAATGGGAGTTTTTGGTGAAACTTTAGATTTTTCAGTTTTATCTCATGAGCTTCTGATGCAAGGCAATGTGACTAATTTTCGTTCTGATAGTGTACACTAATCTCAAATGAGCCAATCTTACTATTTGTTAGAAACAAGGAAACTGCTTGTAAAACTGTTGAAGGAAACTTGTTGGTGCTCTAGTAGAAGTTTATGAGATTTTCAACTGAACAACAATTTCGATGGTTTTTGGGGGTATGGACAGTCTGGAGCTGGCTTATCCTTCCCTCGGGAGCGGGGAGACAGAACACGGGGGAGCTGAAGAGTAAGCGAGCTGGTTTTGAACAACACTAGTGCAGATTGTTTGGGATGCTTGATGGGGGGAGATCATGCGATTGGGGTATGCCAGGAGAAGGCTGTGAATGGAGGAAGAATGGCAAAGGTGGTAGAACATGGTGTTTTATTGAATGGGGATTTTTCAATTTCTATGTATTAGTGATTTTGAATTATTTTTATTGTATTCATGAAAGTTTTGCTACATACCTTTCTTAATAAAGGGGGCTTCTTTGCTAAATAAAGTCATAGTGGAATGTTATTTATTGCGCGAACACGTGTGGATCTGACAGAGTGAGTCACATGTCAGCCTGCTATTGGACCGCCTCCGTGCTTGGGACAGAGTCAGCCACCTGTCCGGGTGATGCTTCTAAAACATCAGTAAAGGTGGTGAGTGCTACTCACAAGCCAAGCGTAGTAAGGTCAATGCTCTATGAAGGTGGGTAAGGCGTGGTCAACATTACAGTAACAAAAGAGCAAACCGCTGCACTCCAATAGGTAAGTCAATTGTCAAATGGTAAAACGTTTTTAGGTGCTCAGGATAACACCTTCCGGTTCCGTGAGGTGTGGCACAAACAATGAAGGAGAAGTCTTACCAAAGAGTAAGAAGCTGTCCTGAGCACTCTTTGAAGCACGGTCGTGCGTAGTATAAAGTTAATTGTTAAGAAACTGATGAGTTTTTGGAAAAAGGTTTATTCCTTATTGTAAATCCAAATGCAGGTTCATGGTAACAAAAAGCTTATTTTCATATTTCATAAATCCATTTTAAAGCAAATCCATTGTAAATTCATGGGATAAAGTTAACAGATGGTAAGATGGAAAAACCCCAATGCATTTCGTTCTACATTAGAACTTCTTCAGGGGGATATAGTTTCTAAAAAGAAAAGAAGAAAAAAGACTTTGTCGATCGCTGTAATGTACAGGAACTTGAAAAACACACAAAAGTGCGCCCAGTGAAAAAAGAAGAGTTAGGAGGGCCACCACCCATCACGTGATCAAAACACCATGTGAAAACGCCAGGTTAAACCGGTAGAATAGGTAAATAAACTGGATAAATATAAGAGTAGACATCAAAAGTGACAAATGAGGGTTGTAGACCACAGTGTATGAAATGTTAACAAGTGAAACGGCAATTATTAATAATGTGCAGAAAATAGTCAAAAAGGCGAACGCGAAGTTGACAAGAAGCAAAGCCCAAGAATTACACCCGGTGATATTGGTAACTCACCACCATAAAATAGCAAAACGCGTGAAGAAACTTACCCATTACCAAAGACGAACGCGCGTGTATAGAAGAACACGTCGGTAGTGCGGGACACAACCCGGAAGACGCCGGTGAAGGACTAGCATCCGTAATCAAGAACCCCAGGTGAGTAATGAAAATAGAAGTAGGACCAGAAACAGTGACACGAGATAACTTGAATTAATAATAGAAAACGGACCAGAAATACAGAAACAAACCCCCATGGGTGAAAGAATAGACAGAAAAGACATACTCTAAACAAAAGGAACGTGGGCACTCACTCAAAACGCCAAAGGAAAATATGTGTGATAAGGAAAAAGAATATAAAGAAATGCATAATCAGTATCTAAATAACCACTATAGGTCTTATACACAGTAAAAACGAAATCATCAATAAACAAAATACTGGGCACAGTAAAAACAGTATAAACAACACACAGGTCAAAGAGAGATCTCATAACTCATAGATTAGAGATGGCAACTAAGTTCAATTTTATCATTTAGCCCCTTCGGTTGAAGGGCTTGTAAAAAGTAAATCCAGTGTAGCTCACGTTGCAGCATGTACTTGGTGTTGTCTCTGTGTGGAATTTTTTCGACCATTTCCAAAATTAAGTAGCGGATTTGGCTGGGATTATGCGAGTGTGACACAAAGTGAGCAGCCAGACTTGATTTCAAATTCTTAGTCCTGATGTTGCTGCGATGCTCATTCAGTCTGATTTTGATTTTTCTTTCAGTTTTTCCCACATATGGGAGGCCACACGGGCATTTAAGCATATAGATGACATTAGCCGAGTCACAGGTGGCAGAGACTTTAAGATGAATTGGTGTTCCTTTAGAAGGGTGACATAGTATGTTGCCTGGTATGATGCTATTGCAATGGCCACAGTTGTGGCAAGGAATAGTGCCTTTGTATGTCACTACGTTTTGCAACGGAGGATGTTTCAATAGTGATTGTACATTTTTTGACCGTTGGTAAGCAAAAATAGGAGGTTTCTCAAAAATGTTATTGAAATCTTTCTCTAAATTAAGCATGGGCCAGTGTTTGCGAATCACTTCTTTGATCTTTTTGGATTGCGTAGAAAATTTAGATACAAAAACTGTACGATTCTCATCATCAAGGGTAGTTTGTTTTGGTTTCAACAAGTCATCCCTGTTAAGACACATAGCTCTGGTTTCTGCAGTTTTGATGATTTGAAGAGGGTATCCTCGTTGTTGGAATTTTGTGATAATCTTGTCGCTGTCTTGTTTATACAATTCATCATTAGAAGCAATTCTTTTCGCTCTTACAAGTTGAGAGTAAGGCAGGTGGCGTTTCAGACTGGGTTGGTGAAAACTGCGAAAGTGTAAGTAGTTATTGCGATCCGTGTCTTTAGTGTATGTGGATGTGACAAAGCAGTTGTTGACCCATTTGATATTTACATCCAGAAAAGATATTTCAGTCATGCTGTGGGTATAGGTGAATTGAATACGGTCGTTGATATTGTTCAGAGCAGATATGGCATTGGTGAGTTGCATTTCGGTACCTTTCCAAATCAAAAAAATGTCATCAATGTACCGGTAATAAGAAAGGAGAAATGGTTCCCAATTTTTATTTTTCAAAATGTGTTGGCTTTCAAAATGATACATAAACAAATTAGCATACGCTGGAGCGGCACAGTTGCCCATGGCAACTCCAGATAGTTGCAGATGGTACTGATTATCAGATGATTTGAAGTAACTGTGGTGGAGTGTAAATTGCATAAGTTCCAAAATGAAGACCTGTAAATCAAGGGGTTTGGTGGTTTGCAGAAGGGCATTTTCTAATGCCTCGAGTCCCAAGTTGTGTGGGATCGATGTATAAAGTGAACTTACATCAATGGTAGTTAGTATGATAGATTGGTCAGGTGGAATAACAATGTGATTCAGTTTACTCAAAAAATCAGTAGTGTCCAACAAAAATGTCGACATTGTTCTAACACTGGGTTGCAAATGTTTATCAATGTAAAGGCCCGTGGGCTCATGTATTGATCCACAGGTGCTAACAATCGGTCGAAACGGAGGTTTTGTAGGGTGTTTATGCACTTTAGGCAGTAAGTAGATGTACGGTACTTGAGGATGTTCCTTGATCAAATATTTCTTGTCTTTTTCAGAAATTGTGTTCGCACTGACAGCATTATTAACTATGGTAACTAGGATGTTTTTGAACTCATTGGTGGGATCAGAGTTTAACTTCATGTATAAATCTTGATCATTCAAATGAGAGTCCAAACTTTCCACGTAGTAGCTATTATCAAGTGCAACAATCGCGCCACCTTTGTCAGCTTTGGTAATTTTCAATTCAGTATTTGTAGCTAGTTGTTTCAGAGCTTGTCGTTCATTCATGGTAAGATTGGATTTCATGGGAGTGTTAGTTGAAAAGATGCCATGTAATTCTCGTTGTACCACGACTTCAAAATTGTCTAACACTTTGTGGCTAATTGGAGGAATAAAGGTGCTTTTTGGGCGCAGACCCATCAAGGTATTTTCTTCACCAGTATTCGGAGCAACAATCACATTGGAGAAAAAATGTCTTAATCGTAATGTTCTCATGAACTTAAAAAAAGAGATGGTAGTACTCAGTTCATCAGTTTGGTAAGTTGGTACAAAATTCAAACCTTTTTGTAGGACTAACTGTTGGGGCTTTGTCAAGGAAGTCTTAGAAATATTGATAATTAGATTCTGTGGCTCCTGGTCGATTTTGCTGGAGGTAACGATGTGACTTTTCCTGCGAGACCTCCTGGGTCTCCGGAAGATGGATGGCCTACCCCTAAAAAAGGATCAGTAATGTTTGCAGTTTGAGGATGATCTGTGGAATCTCCACTTTGTCTCGACGATGATGCTTGTTCAGACACTTTCAACCCTTGTTGAGGACCTTGTGGCCGGGGTTTGCCCCTGAATTGACCAGTGCGTGATGGTTCTTCCGAAGAAGTAGAATCTCCATCCGTTGATCTATTTGTCTGCGTGCGATTTTGTCTCCTCGCTGCGTAAATCTCAGCCCAATTATACACTTCTCCTAACTTATAGTCGACAGTGTCGCGCTTAAACTTCCTTAGTTTACGTTCATTAATTTCTTTAACGTATTTGTCCAATTGAACATTAACCTCTTCCAATGATTTTGCAAGTTCCTCAGATGTCAACTTGGTACTAAGTTCATGTTTCAATTGTTTGACCTCATTCTCCAATTCTTCAAGTAATTTCGACAGTTCTTCCACAATCAGAAGAATTAAATCCAGGGAACATTTATTTAAAATTCCATACCACTTCTCAGTAAAACGCGGATTGTTCTTGCACAAGGTGGACTTCAAAGGGATTCGCAAGCCACGAGGAATGCGTTGTACTCTATGGTATCTAATTAATGTAGAGGCATGTAGCCTTTGGTTGATCTCTCTTTTTGCTGTGAATAAAAGTTGTCTAATGTTGGATTGAACCGATCCAGAGCTGGATTCAATATATTCAGGTTCCTGTATCAGCGAGTAAATGCGATCAGTATCATCAGTATTAAACTCGAAGGTATCTGCCTTATTGCTGGTCAAACCAGCAATATCTGCGTAGGACATGATGTGAGCGGGTGCAAAAGCGGTGTAGAACCAGAGGGTCAAAATAGTAACAAAAGAGCAAACCGCTGCACTCCAATAGGTAAGTCAATTGTCAAATGGTAAAACGTTTTTAGGTGCTCAGGATAACACCTTCCGGTTCCGTGAGGTGTGGCACAAACAATGAAGGAGAAGTCTTACCAAAGAGTAAGAAGCTGTCCTGAGCACTCTTTGAAGCACGGTCGTGCGTAGTATAAAGTTAATTGTTAAGAAACTGATGAGTTTTTGGAAAAAGGTTTATTCCTTATTGTAAATCCAAATGCAGGTTCATGGTAACAAAAAGCTTATTTTCATATTTCATAAATCCATTTTAAAGCAAATCCATTGTAAATTCATGGGATAAAGTTAACAGATGGTAAGATGGAAAAACCCCAATGCATTTCGTTCTACATTAGAACTTCTTCAGGGGGATATAGTTTCTAAAAAGAAAAGAAGAAAAAAGACTTTGTCGATCGCTGTAATGTACAGGAACTTGAAAAACACACAAAAGTGCGCCCAGTGAAAAAAGAAGAGTTAGGAGGGCCACCACCCATCACGTGATCAAAACACCATGTGAAAACGCCAGGTTAAACCGGTAGAATAGGTAAATAAACTGGATAAATATAAGAGTAGACATCAAAAGTGACAAATGAGGGTTGTAGACCACAGTGTATGAAATGTTAACAAGTGAAACGGCAATTATTAATAATGTGCAGAAAATAGTCAAAAAGGCGAACGCGAAGTTGACAAGAAGCAAAGCCCAAGAATTACACCCGGTGATATTGGTAACTCACCACCATAAAATAGCAAAACGCGTGAAGAAACTTACCCATTACCAAAGACGAACGCGCGTGTATAGAAGAACACGTCGGTAGTGCGGGACACAACCCGGAAGACGCCGGTGAAGGACTAGCATCCGTAATCAAGAACCCCAGGTGAGTAATGAAAATAGAAGTAGGACCAGAAACAGTGACACGAGATAACTTGAATTAATAATAGAAAACGGACCAGAAATACAGAAACAAACCCCCATGGGTGAAAGAATAGACAGAAAAGACATACTCTAAACAAAAGGAACGTGGGCACTCACTCAAAACGCCAAAGGAAAATATGTGTGATAAGGAAAAAGAATATAAAGAAATGCATAATCAGTATCTAAATAACCACTATAGGTCTTATACACAGTAAAAACGAAATCATCAATAAACAAAATACTGGGCACAGTAAAAACAGTATAAACAACACACAGGTCAAAGAGAGATCTCATAACTCATAGATTAGAGATGGCAACTAAGTTCAATTTTATCATTTAGCCCCTTCGGTTGAAGGGCTTGTAAAAAGTAAATCCAGTGTAGCTCACGTTGCAGCATGTACTTGGTGTTGTCTCTGTGTGGAATTTTTTCGACCATTTCCAAAATTAAGTAGCGGATTTGGCTGGGATTATGCGAGTGTGACACAAAGTGAGCAGCCAGACTTGATTTCAAATTCTTAGTCCTGATGTTGCTGCGATGCTCATTCAGTCTGATTTTGATTTTTCTTTCAGTTTTTCCCACATATGGGAGGCCACACGGGCATTTAAGCATATAGATGACATTAGCCGAGTCACAGGTGGCAGAGACTTTAAGATGAATTGGTGTTCCTTTAGAAGGGTGACATAGTATGTTGCCTGGTATGATGCTATTGCAATGGCCACAGTTGTGGCAAGGAATAGTGCCTTTGTATGTCACTACGTTTTGCAACGGAGGATGTTTCAATAGTGATTGTACATTTTTTGACCGTTGGTAAGCAAAAATAGGAGGTTTCTCAAAAATGTTATTGAAATCTTTCTCTAAATTAAGCATGGGCCAGTGTTTGCGAATCACTTCTTTGATCTTTTTGGATTGCGTAGAAAATTTAGATACAAAAACTGTACGATTCTCATCATCAAGGGTAGTTTGTTTTGGTTTCAACAAGTCATCCCTGTTTGATTTGGAAAGGTACCGAAATGCAACTCACCAATGCCATATCTGCTCTGAACAATATCAACGACCGTATTCAATTCACCTATACCCACAGCATGACTGAAATATCTTTTCTGGATGTAAATATCAAATGGGTCAACAACTGCTTTGTCACATCCACATACACTAAAGACACGGATCGCAATAACTACTTACACTTTCGCAGTTTTCACCAACCCAGTCTGAAACGCCACCTGCCTTACTCTCAACTTGTAAGAGCGAAAAGAATTGCTTCTAATGATGAATTGTATAAACAAGACAGCGACAAGATTATCACAAAATTCCAACAACGAGGATACCCTCTTCAAATCATCAAAACTGCAGAAACCAGAGCTATGTGTCTTAACAGGGATGACTTGTTGAAACCAAAACAAACTACCCTTGATGATGAGAATCGTACAGTTTTTGTATCTAAATTTTCTACGCAATCCAAAAAGATCAAAGAAGTGATTCGCAAACACTGGCCCATGCTTAATTTAGAGAAAGATTTCAATAACATTTTTGAGAAACCTCCTATTTTTGCTTACCAACGGTCAAAAAATGTACAATCACTATTGAAACATCCTCCGTTGCAAAACGTAGTGACATACAAAGGCACTATTCCTTGCCACAACTGTGGCCATTGCAATAGCATCATACCAGGCAACATACTATGTCACCCTTCTAAAGGAACACCAATTCATCTTAAAGTCTCTGCCACCTGTGACTCGGCTAATGTCATCTATATGCTTAAATGCCCGTGTGGCCTCCCATATGTGGGAAAAACTGAAAGAAAAATCAAAATCAGACTGAATGAGCATCGCAGCAACATCAGGACTAAGAATTTGAAATCAAGTCTGGCTGCTCACTTTGTGTCACACTCGCATAATCCCAGCCAAATCCGCTACTTAATTTTGGAAATGGTCGAAAAAATTCCACACAGAGACAACACCAAGTACATGCTGCAACGTGAGCTACACTGGATTTACTTTTTACAAGCCCTTCAACCGAAGGGGCTAAATGATAAAATTGAACTTAGTTGCCATCTCTAATCTATGAGTTATGAGATCTCTCTTTGACCTGTGTGTTGTTTATACTGTTTTTACTGTGCCCAGTATTTTGTTTATTGATGATTTCGTTTTTACTGTGTATAAGACCTATAGTGGTTATTTAGATACTGATTATGCATTTCTTTATATTCTTTTTCCTTATCACACATATTTTCCTTTGGCGTTTTGAGTGAGTGCCCACGTTCCTTTTGTTTAGAGTATGTCTTTTCTGTCTATTCTTTCACCCATGGGGGTTTGTTTCTGTATTTCTGGTCCGTTTTCTATTATTAATTCAAGTTATCTCGTGTCACTGTTTCTGGTCCTACTTCTATTTTCATTACTCACCTGGGGTTCTTGATTACGGATGCTAGTCCTTCACCGGCGTCTTCCGGGTTGTGTCCCGCACTACCGACGTGTTCTTCTATACACGCGCGTTCGTCTTTGGTAATGGGTAAGTTTCTTCACGCGTTTTGCTATTTTATGGTGGTGAGTTACCAATATCACCGGGTGTAATTCTTGGGCTTTGCTTCTTGTCAACTTCGCGTTCGCCTTTTTGACTATTTTCTGCACATTATTAATAATTGCCGTTTCACTTGTTAACATTTCATACACTGTGGTCTACAACCCTCATTTGTCACTTTTGATGTCTACTCTTATATTTATCCAGTTTATTTACCTATTCTACCGGTTTAACCTGGCGTTTTCACATGGTGTTTTGATCACGTGATGGGTGGTGGCCCTCCTAACTCTTCTTTTTTCACTGGGCGCACTTTTGTGTGTTTTTCAAGTTCCTGTACATTACAGCGATCGACAAAGTCTTTTTTCTTCTTTTCTTTTTAGAAACTATATCCCCCTGAAGAAGTTCTAATGTAGAACGAAATGCATTGGGGTTTTTCCATCTTACCATCTGTTAACTTTATCCCATGAATTTACAATGGATTTGCTTTAAAATGGATTTATGAAATATGAAAATAAGCTTTTTGTTACCATGAACCTGCATTTGGATTTACAATAAGGAATAAACCTTTTTCCAAAAACTCATCAGTTTCTTAACAATTAACTTTATACTACGCACGACCGTGCTTCAAAGAGTGCTCAGGACAGCTTCTTACTCTTTGGTAAGACTTCTCCTTCATTGTTTGTGCCACACCTCACGGAACCGGAAGGTGTTATCCTGAGCACCTAAAAACGTTTTACCATTTGACAATTGACTTACCTATTGGAGTGCAGCGGTTTGCTCTTTTGTTACTATTTTGACCCTCTGGTTCTACACCGCTTTTGCACCCGCTCACATCATGTCCTACGCAGATATTGCTGGTTTGACCAGCAATAAGGCAGATACCTTCGAGTTTAATACTGATGATACTGATCGCATTTACTCGCTGATACAGGAACCTGAATATATTGAATCCAGCTCTGGATCGGTTCAATCCAACATTAGACAACTTTTATTCACAGCAAAAAGAGAGATCAACCAAAGGCTACATGCCTCTACATTAATTAGATACCATAGAGTACAACGCATTCCTCGTGGCTTGCGAATCCCTTTGAAGTCCACCTTGTGCAAGAACAATCCGCGTTTTACTGAGAAGTGGTATGGAATTTTAAATAAATGTTCCCTGGATTTAATTCTTCTGATTGTGGAAGAACTGTCGAAATTACTTGAAGAATTGGAGAATGAGGTCAAACAATTGAAACATGAACTTAGTACCAAGTTGACATCTGAGGAACTTGCAAAATCATTGGAAGAGGTTAATGTTCAATTGGACAAATACGTTAAAGAAATTAATGAACGTAAACTAAGGAAGTTTAAGCGCGACACTGTCGACTATAAGTTAGGAGAAGTGTATAATTGGGCTGAGATTTACGCAGCGAGGAGACAAAATCGCACGCAGACAAATAGATCAACGGATGGAGATTCTACTTCTTCGGAAGAACCATCACGCACTGGTCAATTCAGGGGCAAACCCCGGCCACAAGGTCCTCAACAAGGGTTGAAAGTGTCTGAACAAGCATCATCGTCGAGACAAAGTGGAGATTCCACAGATCATCCTCAAACTGCAAACATTACTGATCCTTTTTTAGGGGTAGGCCATCCATCTTCCGGAGACCCAGGAGGTCTCGCAGGAAAAGTCACATCGTTACCTCCAGCAAAATCGACCAGGAGCCACAGAATCTAATTATCAATATTTCTAAGACTTCCTTGACAAAGCCCCAACAGTTAGTCCTACAAAAAGGTTTGAATTTTGTACCAACTTACCAAACTGATGAACTGAGTACTACCATCTCTTTTTTTAAGTTCATGAGAACATTACGATTAAGACATTTTTTCTCCAATGTGATTGTTGCTCCGAATACTGGTGAAGAAAATACCTTGATGGGTCTGCGCCCAAAAAGCACCTTTATTCCTCCAATTAGCCACAAAGTGTTAGACAATTTTGAAGTCGTGGTACAACGAGAATTACATGGCATCTTTTCAACTAACACTCCCATGAAATCCAATCTTACCATGAATGAACGACAAGCTCTGAAACAACTAGCTACAAATACTGAATTGAAAATTACCAAAGCTGACAAAGGTGGCGCGATTGTTGCACTTGATAATAGCTACTACGTGGAAAGTTTGGACTCTCATTTGAATGATCAAGATTTATACATGAAGTTAAACTCTGATCCCACCAATGAGTTCAAAAACATCCTAGTTACCATAGTTAATAATGCTGTCAGTGCGAACACAATTTCTGAAAAAGACAAGAAATATTTGATCAAGGAACATCCTCAAGTACCGTACATCTACTTACTGCCTAAAGTGCATAAACACCCTACAAAACCTCCGTTTCGACCGATTGTTAGCACCTGTGGATCAATACATGAGCCCACGGGCCTTTACATTGATAAACATTTGCAACCCAGTGTTAGAACAATGTCGACATTTTTGTTGGACACTACTGATTTTTTGAGTAAACTGAATCACATTGTTATTCCACCTGACAATCTATCATACTAACTACCATTGATGTAAGTTCACTTTATACATCGATCCACACAACTTGGGACTCGAGGCATTAGAAAATGCCTTCTGCAAACCACCAAACCCCTTGATTTACAGGTCTTCATTTTGGAACTTATGCAATTTACACTCCACCACAGTTACTTCAAATCATCTGATAATCAGTACCATCTGCAACTATCTGGAGTTGCCATGGGCAACTGTGCCGCTCCAGCGTATGCTAATTTGTTTATGTATCATTTTGAAAGCCAACACATTTTGAAAAATAAAAATTGGGAACCATTCTCCTTTCTTATTACCGGTACATTGATGACATTTTTTTGATTTGGAAAGGTACCGAAATGCAACTCACCAATGCCATATCTGCTCTGAACAATATCAACGACCGTATTCAATTCACCTATACCCACAGCATGACTGAAATATCTTTTCTGGATGTAAATATCAAATGGGTCAACAACTGCTTTGTCACATCCACATACACTAAAGACACGGATCGCAATAACTACTTACACTTTCGCAGTTTTCACCAACCCAGTCTGAAACGCCACCTGCCTTACTCTCAACTTGTAAGAGCGAAAAGAATTGCTTCCAATGATGAATTGTATAAACAAGACAGCGACAAGATTATCACAAAATTCCAACAACGAGGATACCCTCTTCAAATCATCAAAACTGCAGAAACCAGAGCTATGTGTCTTAACAGGGATGACTTGTTGAAACCAAAACAAACTACCCTTGATGATGAGAATCGTACAGTTTTTGTATCTAAATTTTCTACGCAATCCAAAAAGATCAAAGAAGTGATTCGCAAACACTGGCCCATGCTTAATTTAGAGAAAGATTTCAATAACATTTTTGAGAAACCTCCTATTTTTGCTTACCAACGGTCAAAAAATGTACAATCACTATTGAAACATCCTCCGTTGCAAAACGTAGTGACATACAAAGGCACTATTCCTTGCCACAACTGTGGCCATTGCAATAGCATCATACCAGGCAACATACTATGTCACCCTTCTAAAGGAACACCAATTCATCTTAAAGTCTCTGCCACCTGTGACTCGGCTAATGTCATCTATATGCTTAAATGCCCGTGTGGCCTCCCATATGTGGGAAAAACTGAAAG